>NC_138876.1:73128508-74424508 GCF_965194805.1 Balaenoptera borealis | reverse complement strand
ATTTTTTCTTTTCCATCTTTACCGTTGCCTGCCTCCAAGGGTAGCACGTCATCTCAGTAAATACTTATCATGAATGAATGAATAAGTGAGGTAAGGACTATCATATGTTGCTATTTACTGGGAATCCTGTTTTCCTTTTCATTTCGCGGGAAAGCCTGTGGTGAAAGTTATCAGTGTGTGGGCTTCTGGTTAGCCTGGAATAATGGGATCGGTGGAGGGAGCTAAGGGTACCTGGTAGGGCTGCTGCTAATGGAAGAAGAAGAGCAATAGACTACTTACTGTGAGCAAAACAAAATCAGCGTAAGGCCTGAGATTTTGCGGCGTATCTGTGTGTAAGGCTGCATTAATCAGAGAGGTAGTTAGTTAGGGGGGCTAAGAGCTGAGGGCCTGGAGTGAGTTAGACCTTGGTTCAAACTGTGACACTGCTGCGTAGCACCTGTGCCTCCTTAACCTCTCTCAAACTGTCCTTGCCACCTAAGTTTGTTGGGAAGGTTAAGTGATATTTTATATTATTCTAGCAAAATGGCAGACAGGCTAAGAGCTCAATAAATGCTAGCTGTTATTTTTATTTTATTTATTATATGACTTAATCATCAGTTTATTTGATTTGAAAATTTAAAAGCTAAACATACATTTATCTAAATCGTGAATTGTGCATTCATAGGATTAAATTTAAAAATATATCCTGAAATCTTTAAAACGATGGAAACCTTTAAATTATAGATAGAAACATATTAACCTCATCAGTTATCTGCTACATGTTATGTAGGCAGGTGTCTGAGAGCGAATGAACACTTGAAGGGTCTCTGAAGGTCTTTGTAGGTCCCTGTGCCTTGCTTTTAATATATGGATAATGGAGATTTTTACAACAATATATTAAACTCTATGACAGGTAGGTTCTAAGATATAACAAGTTTGGAAAATGAAGACAAAACATTTAGCATATTCAAAAGAGCTGTGAGTTTGCATTTTATTTTAATTATGTTCTTTGCTCATCACAAATATCAGTTAGGCAGTCAATAAACCAAGTACATGATACACTGAATTTAAAATAACTTATCATTGTTGTCTGAGACAGAACGTTCCTACCTTGCAAATTGAAATTCTAACATCATCCCGTCATTAATATTGCCCGGTGCCTTTGGTGAATAATTGGATCAGTGACCTACATCAGGGTGTGATGGCAAGAGTAACCCATCAACCAACAATCTGGCTTCAGGTCAAACTCCATCATTTCCATGTGTGACCCTAGATAAATTCAAGTTATCTGGGCCTCAGTTTTCTCTTTTGTAAATTGGGCACAATAAACCCTAATCTAATTTTCTCAGAGTTTTTTGAGGATCAGATGTTAAATAAGTTGAAGATATATAAAGTAGTATGATAAATATTATTTATTCATATTAAAAGTGGTCATAGCAGCTGTGATAATCTTTTCCATGTGTCAGTTTGGCAAGGTACAGTCCCTAGTTATTCAAACACTAATCTTGGTGTTACTGTGGTGATGTTTTGTAGATGTGATTAAAGGTCATAGTCAGTTGACTTTAAGTAAGAGAGATTATCCTAGATAATCTGGGTAAGTTTTATTTAATCAGCTGAAAGCCCTTAAAAACAGAGTTAGGCTTCCCCAAGAGAAGAAATTCCACTTGTACCCCTGCCCATCCATGGGTCATAACCTGCCCTTCACGATGGCCTGTCCTCATGATTTCAGATTTGCTGATCTGAGCCTCCCAGTTGCCAATTCCCTGCACTAAATCTCTTAATATAGTATCTCCTGCTGGTTCTACTTCCCTGGTTGATACAGTAGCAATTTACATGACTCTCCTCTGAGACGGAAGCATGATAAGAAATACAGGAGACAATAAGGGATGAAGCAATCACATTATATATTTCAAGGATTCAGAATGATTAATAGAAACTTTCTTCAGAAGATCAGGTGGGAAGGGAAGACCCATGTTCTCTCAGCCCAGCTGCCTGCAGGATGGTGCCTGGGGTGGCAGCTAGGGCAGAGGCAGCTGTAACAGCCGCTGGAAGCTGGGGTGACACTCTTCCCACTTTACTGAAGAAACTGGCTAACATTTGCTGGTTGTCACACAGTTAATATGCCTGTGTTGGATTCTGAACCTTGGTCTCAGGATCTGTGCTTTTTTTTGCCTTACTATACTAAGATGGCAGTTCTGAACTTGAACCCAAGTGTAAATAAAGGTTGGTATTCCCTCCAAAAAAAAAAAAAAAAAAATGGGCCTCCTAAACTTCTGCATGAGTACTTATTCTTACTACATAGGAAGTAGTAAGAATATGTACTCATGCAGAAGTTTAGGAATATGAGAATGTGTTAACTCACTGAAAAACAGAACTCCATGAATGTTTACATGTGCTTCACAAAGTGTAAAGCTGACTCATGGGTGCAAAAGGAATGCCCATCCCATCAATCAGATCACAGCTGTCTGATGGGAGAGGCAGTATATCAAGTCACAGTAGTAAGAACAAGGACTATGGAGTCAAACAGACTGGAATTAAAATTGTGCTTTGGTGAGTTATTGTTAGTTGCCTGACCTTGGACAAGTTATTCAACCTCTCTGAAGCTCACTTACATTATTTTTTAATGAAAATATGGGATAACAATAGCTTTCTCTCAGGGTTGTTGTAAGAATCAAGAGATGCATGTGTATGGCCAGCATAAAATAAACACACAATAAATAGTGACTAATAGTATTATGTTGGGACTGTGGATTCTCAACACACTATGCCCTTTCTCATTTTCTGAACTTCTTACTAAGAACCAACATTGATGAACGAGCATCTTTAGAGGGTAACTGAACACTCACATATACCCTACCTTCCACAAGGAAGAAGAAACAGTAAATATCCAAAGAAAAGTCATCAGATCACACTTCCCAAATTGTATAGAAAGGTTTACTATAAATGTCACAGTAGTCCTAAGAAATGGACTGCTTAGCCTGTCCGCTGGCAATGTATCATTACATCATTACCAGACAACTGAAATGATAAGCACAGCACAGATGGATCCTAAAGACCAATGGCCACCTGTTGTTCTAGCCTTTGCCCATGTGGCCTACATTCCTTTTCTTTCCTACCTATTCATAAGTTAGATGTTTTGGAAGTAACTATATACAGGGGCTTCCCTTGCTTTCTCAAACTAACCACCACATCTGCATTGTCTTTTGAAAGACTTATCCTAGACTTTTTTCCTCTTTTTATTTCTTGAAAGAGGCAAACAGAAATAATGGCCTCTAGGGATTTAATGACACCAATATTAGCAGTTTACTGCAGTCTGCATAAAATTTAAAAAGCACTGAAAATCACTTAAACAAAAGGGAAAGAGAGCAGGTGTCATGTGTGGGAGGGAAAGGATGGTGGAGGTAGTTCCACCTTGGATATTAAGCCCTATTTGAGTGAATGTAGAAAATAAAAGTCTAGGCTAATGAGAATTTTCTGAGTATTATCCGCATTTCTTTGATTAGTTAGGAAAAGCACCTAGAGTGGGAAGATAAGGGGACTAAGAATAGAACCCTAGTGAGTACCATATATTAAACTGCAGGAAGAGGAGAAGCTCCTAGAGGAGGCCAAAAGACGAGATGAAAGAATGTGACTGTTTAGGGCTTCCCTGGTGGCGCAGTGGTTAAGAATCTGCCTGCCAACTCAGGGGACACGGGTTCGAGCCCTGGTCCGGGAAGATCCCACATCCCGCGGAGCAACTAAGCCCGTGCGCCACAACTACTGAGCCTGCGCTCTAGAGCCCGTGAGCCACAACTACTGAGCCCATGAGCCACACCTACCGAAGCCCGCGCACCTAGAGCCCGTGCTCCGCAACAAGAGAAGCCACCGCAATGAGAAGCCCGCGCACCGCAACAAAGAGTAGCCCCCCGCTCACCGCAACTAGAGAAAGCCCGCGCGCAGCAACGAAGACCCAATGCAGCCAAAACTAACTAACTAAATAAATAAAAAGAATGTGACTGTTTTAAAGAGGGTGTAATCAACAATGTCAGTTACTTCTAAAGGGAGAAGACAAAAAATTGGAGACTAAAAACATTCATTAGATTTATTCATTAAGAAAGTCATGAATGATCTTAATGAGAACAGTTTAACTGGAGTTGTGAATATAGAAGATGCATTGCAATAGCTTGAGTCAAGAATGGTAGGTGAAGAGAGGACATAGAAAATTATAGAAAACTTTCCCAAGAAGTTCAGCTAAGATGGAAAGAATAAAGACAGGAATATATCAGGGATTTTAGTAGATCTTAGTGGTCCATGATGGTGTTCAACAAAAAATGTGACGAGTTGCTTCTCTCCAGAAGTGGAGTGTAGCATTTGTTTAATAAGTATAATGATGGAATTTGGTACCACTTGGACTTAGCCCTATACCTGAATGACCTGTGAAACTTTGTAAATATAGATGCCCAAACTCCACCTCAAATCTATGAACCAGTACCTCAGGGATGGAGTGAGTCTTCTGTGGTCCTCATTTTCTTCTTGTCTTACCAGGTACTATATATATGGCCCATGCCCCACCTTACTGAATTGTTTTCTTCTTTATATCAGAGCTAAACATAATAATTTCAAGAGGTTACTCAACTCTATCTGCAGTTGCTCAAATTTCAGTCTGAACACATACCTTCCAACTATTGTTCTATTGTAGTAACTAGTTTAAATGTTCTGACTTGTTACTTTACAAATCTGTGAAAATGTTAGAAGCACCATTTTCTACCAATTTTGCAATTATGCTTTTTGCAGCTGCATATGAATAACAGAAAATGCTATCAGTAATTTAATTGGTAGCAATTTTGGAGGGAAAGAGCAACGTCTGGTCTGAGGTCTACGTGGAAATCTCTCCCTGCATCATCAGAAACCCTTTATTCTGTGGTTACTTCCTATCCCTCACTATCCATGATCGTATTTTGCTACAGCAGCTGTAGTTAAAACTATCTGCTTGCTGCACTGCAGTTTTGCTCTAACTGTTTCATGCCCAATTATGTGTAAGCCATGTAAATCTTTATTAAGGGTTTTTGAATCAAAAATTAAGGATGGATTTGAAAGAAGGATTGAAATTAATAGAATAAGAGCATTGATATATAGTCAGAAAAATAGACACTATACCAGCAAAAGGAAAAGAAATCTATGGTTGAGCACTAGAGATAAATAAATGAGCACAGACTATTAATTTAATGTTAAAAATCAGCACTATGTTTGAGAATTACACAGGTACATCTCTTTAGTGCTAAATTGGCTTTTTTCAATAAATTCATTTGATCAATACTGCAAAAGTTATGGGGGATACAAAAGTAGGGAATAATTAAACAGAGAATATGTAAAAATATATTAAAATATATTCTTGTGGGACAAAAAGGGTTTTAGATTTTTTTAGTAAATGGAAAAAAAGTTAGCTGAGGCACTCAAAGTATAGATATTTTTACTATCATTTATTGACTTATCTTGTACTGTACTAAGCTGTTTACCCACGTTACTTAATATCTCAGCAGCTCTATGAACTAAGACTCCTAACTTGTAGATTAGAGAATTGAGATTCATAAGAATGAGGTAATTCGCCCAAGGTCACACAGCTAATAGGTTAACCCAAGGGCTGACTTCCAAGCCTGGAAGCTCTTTATTTTATTATTATTATTTTTTAACATCTTTATTGGAATATAATTGCTTTACAATGTTCTGTTAGTTTCTGCTGTATAACAAAGTGAATCAGCTATACATATACATATACCCCCATATCCCCTCTCTCTTGCGTCTCCCTCCCACCCTCCCTATCCCACCCCTCTAGGTGGTCACAAAGCACCGAGCTGATCTCCCTGTGCTATGCGGCTGCATCCCACTAGCTATCTGTTTTACGTTTGGTAGTGTATATATGTCCATGCCACTCTCTCACTTCGTCCCAGCTTACCCTTCCCCCTCCTCGTGTCCTCAGGTCCATTCTCTACGTCTGCGTCTTTATTCCTGTCCTGCCCCTAGGTTCTTCAGAACCATTTTTTTTTTTTTTTTTAGATTCCATATATATGTGTTAGTATACGGTATTTGTTTTTCTCTTTCTGACTTAACTTCGCTCTGTATGACAGACTCTAGGTCCATCCACCTCACTACAAATAACTCAATTTCGTTTCTTTTTATGGCTGAGTAATATTCCATTGTATATATGTGCCACATCTTCTTTATCCATTCATCTGTCGATGGGCATTTAGGTTGCTTGCATGACCTGGCTATTGTAAATAGAGCTGCAATGAACACTGGGGTGCGTGTGTCTTTTTGAATTATGGTTTTCTCAGGGTATATGCCCAGTAGTGGGATTGCTGGGTCATATGGTAGTTCTATTTGTAGTTTTTTAAGGACCCTCCATGCTGTTCTCCAAAGTCAAGCCCGGAAGCTCTTTAGCAATGGAGCCCAGCTGTGCCAACCCCAGCCCAGGGCTCACCCCACAGCACAGTTAAGGCAGAGTTTACCCCATTAAATTGGTCTAAGCAAGGAATTGTCAGTCTAGTAACTGAACATTGAGTTTGGGGAACCTTTTCTTTGTAAGTATCATTCGTGGTTATATGCTCTTATTAAAATCATTATGCCCTTTTAATTTAACAGCTTTTAATGATGTACTTACTGCTTATAATCTGTAAACATACAAGGAAAGGCAGAAAACTATAAATACACACAAGAAATAAGCTGTTTTAAATTAGACTACTAATAATGCTCCTCTTATACTGCCTCCCAAGGGGCATAAAAATCTGATATAGCCAGAATTCTTACCATAGCTTCACCATATGGGAGAAAATCACATGTGTTAATAACTCCAGTGAGCTTCAGGTCTTTCCCTCTGTCCTGCCTCAATGATGTTGAAAGTGCTGAGTTTCAGGGCTTGTCCAGAGCCTCCTTGCTGGGTGATCAGAGATGGAGAGAGCTCCAGTGGAAGGAGCAGTATCGTAGAGAAAGGAATTCCGTAGACTACCATCTTGCCCCCTGGTTCCGGTAGACACACAAAACTGCTGAAACAAGTTTAGTAGAAAGTCTACTTGTGTTGCTTGTTCCAAGCTTGTATTAATCCATTCATTACTCACGCATACACATTTATTCAGCAGACCTCATGATAGCGATAATGCGAAGGGTAGGTTTCAGTGGTGTCAGGGAATATGGGAAGAGTTCTGAAAGGCTACTGGAGACCCTCCTTCAAAAAAGCAGAGCTAAAATGGGTTGTACAACATGATTAGAATAGATTGGACTGACTTTAGCTCCTTTTGGGGGAAGGAGAAGTTTCTTTCGCTCTGTATTGTTTATGCAATTAGTTTCTTAGTGGGAATGTTTTAATTTCGGTCTGTGGCCTCCTACTTTCCTGCTTCCTCACTGGTGCAGTGATTTCCGAGTATCTTAATAACTACAATGGGTATGCTTTACTTAATGGGTATGAGCTTTAGAGAATAATGTCATTTCCGAACACTTAATGAGTTTTGCAATTAACAAGGCATTGAAGTTCAAGGTCTTAAAGACATTTCCCTAATGATACGGCTGCCAACTAAGGAGCTGATAATCTAAAAAAGTTATTTCTTCCGCTTTAGGCTAAAATAAATTCTTTATGTCTTACCGTGACAAAATTCAAAGTGTGTGAAGTGCTTTTTGACAGCTATTACAAAAAGAAAAAACTTTCAAAATATGTAATTCAATAGTTTTTAGTTATAAAAATGTAGAATTTGAGGGAAAGACAGAAAATGAAAAATTATAGCAAAATGAACTACTAAACATAGAATGTCTGTCTCAGTTGTAAACCTGAAAACTAATAGTGAAAGATAGGATATATATTCTGTTTTCACAATAAAAACAATAATTATTGATGCAAAGTTCTGTGAGATACGAGATAGGTGGGCAGTGACTTCTAGATCTACCCTGAATTTTCCTTTAAGCTCCTAGCAGTGTCTGTTGCCTTGCAGGTAATTTAATTTAGGATAAACTCTTATAATAGGAGTAGAAAATGGTCTACTAATCCTATAATTCACTTCCAACCCCACTAGTCTGTGCTTGGTTCCAGACCTGTTTTCAGTGGAGACACACTAAAGACTGGCATCCTATTTCCCAGAGGCCAATTCCAATTAAGAGAGGACCCTAAGTATCTAGCATAGGCCCAAAATATCCCTGATAAATGCACCGAGAGCCAAATTTGAATTTGATGTTGAAATCCAGGAGTCTTGTGCTGTGCAGTTGGAGCTTTGATTCCAGTGCCCCTGGACATTTATGATTCTCTGAGTTCCCAGCCGTAGGGAATTTAGTTTACTGATTTCTTCAGACTGAGTTTCTGGCATTGCCAGATTGAGCTTATTAGCTACAAAAATTTTAAGATTAACATTAGCAAGGCTGCTGGCACCTACTATTGAAGTGGCTGAGTGGTTAAAGGGAAGGTGGGTAAGCTACCTTACTTGGCATTCATGCGTTCGAATCCTCTCATTGCTTAGTTCATTTTATTTGGTTTTTAGAACATTGCCAGGTGTGTGTGTGTGTGTGTGTGTGTGTGTGTGTAACAGATGTACACTGATTATAACTGTAGGCTACCATCACAAGTAAGGAAGGTTGGTAATTATCAAGTCTTTGGGCTGGATTGAGAATAATATTTAGCCAGGGTTGTTATATAACACATTGTAAAACAAGATCCCTGGTTGCTTTGTCAAAAAAAAAAAGTGACGTAAATATAGCAGATTTCAGCACTTGTTATTGGGGAGGGCAGAACTGGTCTGGAGAATGCTTTATTTCTGTCATCTTTAGTTTTGGGTTTATCTTACTCAACTCCATTGTAAAGATTGTATAATGTAATTGCTTTTCTCCTCAGACCTCCTCTTGAAATGTGAACTTTTCAATTTGATTATGAAGACTACCCCTCAACTGCTTCGTCTTCACCTTATTCCTACTTCTAGCTCCACTCTCTCACACATACAACATCATAATGCCTCCACCTTGTTATATTAGTCTAACTGCCTCTTCAGCTCTCATAATCTTATGCACTGTGCTGCATGTTCCTTGTGGTACCAGCAGAAGCACAGTGGAAAAAGCAAGGATATTTCAAGCCTCTGCTTAGATCGCATCTGGTGTAATCTCTTTGGCCAAAGCAAATCACATGGCTAAGTACACAGTCAGTGAGTGTGCCTTAGTCAACTCAGGCTGCCATAACAAAATACCATAGGCTGGGTGGCTTAAACAGCAGACATTTATTTTTCATAGGTCTATAGAGGCTGGGAAGTTCAAGATCAAGGCACAAGCAGATTCAGTTCTTGGTCAGAGCTCTCTTCCTGGCTTGTAGATAGCATCCTTCTCACTGTGTGCTCACGGGGCCTTTCCTCCATGCCTATGCCTGGAAAGAGAGATCTCTCTCTTCTTATAACATCACTAATCCCATCATGAGGGTCCCACCCTCATGACCTGATCTTAATTTAATTACCTCCCCAAAGCCCCATGTCCAAATACCGTCACATTGGGGGTTAGGGTGTCAACATATGAATTTGGAGGGAACACAAACATTCAGTCCATAACAGAGTGATGAAGCACAGTCTACCATTTTAGGGAGGAACTGAAAACTTACATGGCAAAGGTCTTTATGATGAATAAAGAACTGGGCCAATAACTCAATCTACTAAGTGATACATGTATTTCCCTTCATTCAACTTATATTACATATACTAGGACTTGGCATTATAGCTTGAAGCAAGGTGGAGTCTCAGAGTTGATGAATCTTATAGCATAGTGGGGACAACTGACATGGAGCAAGCAAAGTACAGATGTGATCATTACTGTGAGAGGACTTCCCTTGCCATACACTATTCTTTTTTTTCTGGAATGTCCTTCCTGCTTAATACCATTTATTTATATCTAATAACAGTTTCAAGACTGAGTCAAATGTCACCTTTTGTAGGAAGTTGATTTCCTCCTGTAATCCTGTTTATTCTATGTTCTCCCACTTTTATCAATTCAGATTCTCTAGTGAACCCCAGGAAAGGGTTCCTTGTTGATACATATTCTGTAGCATATGTCAGACTGTGCCATGTGATTGTCCTAAACACAACTAGGATGGAAGTAATTGTGGCATCTATGTGAAGGACTGCTGTAAGTATGAAAAGATATTCCCTGGCCCATGATGAGCCCTTGGTGAAAGTGAGTGGCAAGTATCACACTTTTTGAAAATAGAAGCTGGATTTTCTGTTCTTTTTTTGCTGCCTCTCAAGACAGAATGTCATTGAATGATTCCCAAATCCAATTTTGCAATACTCACAGTATCTCAAATTTATTTGAGAGGTGTTTCATTTAATGTGCTCAAGCAAAATTAAATTTTATTTATGTTAACTTAATAAAAATAGAAGAAAATGATATTTCGTGTATCACTGGGAGGGCAAACAAAGTGGCAAAGGTTGTAGCATCATGTCTCCCAAGGGGTTGAAAGTCACTATAAATAGGTGCTTTAATCAAGGTTAGTTAATAACAAGGGTAGGACTTATATATTTCTCTTTAATAACAATTTAGGCAGTATATTTTTAAGGATGTAAGCTGGTCATCCCACTAATAAAACCTTGAAACCTGAGATAAACAAGGACTGCAAAAGAATGCGGTGTCCTCTCTGGTCTTTTTTTTCCCCTCTCTCTCTCTCTCTCTTTGTGTCCTTGTCACTGCAAGGATTTTTCAGTTCACCAATTAATCTTCCTTTTTATTATGTCTTATCATGGTTGAAGCATCTTCTAAGAACTGATAACAGGAGGGGAGAACTAATGATTTATTTCAAGAGGAAGATCAGACTTAACGTTTGAAGGTTGACACTAACGTCAGTGAACACTTCATGGAAGTGTGTCTGGATGGGTCTGAATATGTGTACCGCTTATCACTGAGCAAGGTCGCAGGGCCTGGGGATTTTGAAGTGCCAGAGAACTCTGTCATCCTCAACCCTGTATTTTACAGATGAGCAATCTGAGCCTCAGCAAAGTTAATGTCCTATTTTAGAGCACATGGTGAGTTGGTGTCAGAGTCTGGATTTGAACCCAAATATTATGGAACTAATCCTATGCTCTTTGAATCTTATCAGCTTTCTTGGAGATTTATTTCAGCAGTTGAAAGCTTTAGATAATGACATTTATCATGTCTTCCTTAACCGAGGACAAATGCTACATGGGTTTCGATCCCGGTAGAAAAATGTCAGACTATATTCTAAAATGTAAGAAATGATCAGAAGAGAATTAGATGTTACCTCTGTGGCACCACGTACCAGTGGGAAGGGGTAAAGAGAAGGACACAGCAGTGGGGAGGATTTGGTCAAGGAAACGACCCAGGAGTTGGACCTTGACGAATAGGCTGTGTTTGATGTCAGGGTAGAGGCAGATGAGTTTGGATGTGGAGGGGAAGGGAGGTCATCAGAGAGAACCAGAGAAGGCAGAAGCCCAGGAAGGGAATGTCCAGATGAGCGTTCATCCTGGAAGCAGCGGATGACTCCAAGGCCGCCACAAGGGAGGAAGTGGGGTTTGCTATACCAAATGTGACTGCTGGACAAGAGGAAAACACTTCGGTTTTCAGGAAGTCTGAGACTATATCCAGTTTTCTTCTGTGATGCTGATTACATACATATAAACAGACTCTTACACATGTTCCTTTTGTCCTAGTTATTCCATTTATGGTATTTTTTGACTGTTTCCCACTAGAGCTAGACTGAACTGAGAATTTGAGAAAGGCAAAGATCATTTATGACATAATTGTATTACTCCCAAGTTTCCTAGTATTGTTTCATGAATACAGGGTAAAAAATGTATTGAATATATGAAAGAATGGGATGCAGAGGAAGACGTCATACCCTGACTTTCCATGAGTGGCTCTTGGAGGATCCAGCCCTGCCCTCACTCCATCGCCCTACTAAATCCTTCTGAGTCTGTCCTGCGCCTTGTGGGATCTTAATTTCCCCACCGGGGATTGAACCCTGGCCCTCAGCAGTGAAAGCTGAGTCCTAACCACTGGATCACCAGGGAATTCCTTCTCTCTTTTTAAAATTGCTCTTCTAGGGACAGAGTAATCTAGGATGCAACATGGATTGTGTTCCTTTCAGGCTTTCTCTTCAGGGCCGACATGCTTCTTTTGCTAATTTTCATTTGTTTTCTCAACTCCCTCCAAGTGACGAAGCTTTCTACTTAGTCGTGTCTTTTATAGGTCTCCTCATCTCTCATGTTTGTTGCTGATTCTAAGCCTCTATTGCTCTTGTAGCTCCTCTTGTGGAGTCAGACTGTATTCTACTCTCTCCACCCCTGATGTCTGGCCATTACGCAGAATGTGCGTTCTCGCTGTTGTGCATTCTGTACGCCAGGGCTAGACTTTGGCAGATATTCTTCCTGTGGTACTCTAAATATTTGTTTGATGATTGCTCACTTAAAAGCTGAAATCAATTTCTGTAGCGAACAGAAGCCGCTGGACTTACACTTCCTGTGTGCAAGTATTCAAACCAGTGCTACTTTCTGTATGCAAAATAAAATCATAAACTTGAGGGACTATCCTTGGTATTTACTAACGATATAACTATGCTAAGTGACGATTCATGTCTGAGACACAGCATTTTTCTCAGTGGATGCGTTTTAAATACCGATATAACCTAGTTGGATGTCATGTTTAAGTTAAAGAGGGTTTGCATAGTCCTCATTTTCTAGATGCGCCATAGAGCTGCCCAGAGCTCTGTCTGCAGTCCATCCTGTAGCAACCCACGCGGACACAGCAGGTGGCCTTCAGAGGGACGAAGTCCAGCATTCAGCATCATCATTCCCACCGCCACCAAATACTCTCCCAAGGCAGTGAGGAAAACCCGTCTCCTTCTAATATATTCATAGCCTTCCCTCTCCACTGCCTTGTTATACCCAAAGAAGCCTTCCTATAGACAGGAAAATATACAAAAAAAAAAAAACCTTATCTTTTTCTTCTTGTTCCTACATCCTCTGTTGTATCTCAGGTCTGCCTGTCACTGCTAAATGTCCTGAGGAACAGGGTTTATTTCTTCACTGCTCCTCACCACCCAGCCCTGCAGTCTTGCTTCTGGGCTGTCCCAGTACCTGATGATCGATGCGACGTTGTGCTTGCGGAGCCCCTGATGGATTCCCCTTTGCCCAATTCAGTGGCCCCTTTCTGTTTCTCACCCTCCTGTAATTTTTCTAGTTTATTCCAGCCGACTACCCACTCCTTCTTGACATGCCCCCTCAACTCCTGTGACGCTATGCTCTCCCCATTCATTTCTCACTTATTCTAGTTCTTAGTTTCCCCTTCTGACTTCCTCTTTCTCCACCTACCCTTTAAGAGTAACATCCTTGGTCTTCTCTGTGCCCATGTGTCCTCCCTAAATTCCCTCAGATGCTTCCCCAGCCACCATCTACCTTCAGATGACTTGAAATCTCACGCCCCAGTTATTCCCTTGGGCACCACGGGCACATCTGCAACAGCTTTCTGTGTGTGGACATTCTTTTGGCTTTCAAGTTCAATGTGTCCAAAGTGAGCCTGGACAAAAGGAAAACACTTCGGACTGTGAAGAATAGCATAAAGAGCATGACCTTTGTGCCCGAACAGACCAGGGTTTGATTTCTGGCTCTTACTTTGGTATCTGGGAGAAGATACCAAAACTTTTTGTGCAGCTATAAAAAGAAGGCTGTAGAACCTACTTCGCAGAATAACCGTGAGTATAAAATGTCTAAAACAAAACCTGGCAAATGGTTGTCATTCAATACATAGGAGATATGCAGCATTATTACCTTCTCTTCAATGCCTCTTTTTCTTCTTGCATTCCTATTGCTTTTAATCAAAATGTTATCATCCCACAGTCATTTTCTCTTCCCCTCTATCCCAATCCTCATTTCCAATCACTGGTCACGTCATGTTGATTCTACTTCTTTAGTTTCCCTCGAATCTGTTCCCAGCTATCTATGTTTTGGTGCTTACTATTTGTTTCCTGGATTATTGCAATAAAATTCAAGTTGACGTCTGTTCCATTTCTCGAAACTATCCGTTATATGGTCATCAGAGTTTTGTTTTACTTGGTTTTGTTTTCCTGAAACACAGAAATAAACAGGTTAGTCTTCTCAGAACCCTTCAGTAGCTCCTTGTTGCCTATGGTATAATGCCATAATAATCTCTTAGCTTAGCTGGCGTTGTCCTTTACAGTGTTATTCTACTGTCTTTTCCAGATTCCTCTCCCACTAGCTGATGCTCTTGCAACACCAGATGATTCAGTGTCCCCCACATAACTGTCTGTGTTAATGACACTCCTCTGTAAAAGCCCTTCTTCCCTGAACAAAATGCCAGTTACTTTTAGCCACTTCTTCCTTTTGATTTCTGTAACACTTGAATATCTGTTTAGTGCTTTTTCATTCTATCGTAGTTAGTATGCAAGTATTCTTTTTCCCCACAAGCTAAGTCCTTTGAGAGCAGACAAGACAAATATAATGAAGCTAGAAAAAATAAAGAAAAAATGGTAAAGGAAGAACCAAGAAAAGCAGTTCTGCCAAGAATAAGGTCAATATGGCAATAAAGGCCATGCACAAAACCTAGTCAAGAGTTAGTCATTAATTCATTCCCTTCACAAATAATGTTGGGTGAATCCCTTGTACCTAGCACCTATGTACTGAAAAGCAACCAAGAACAAGACAGATCTGGCTCCTACTCACAAAAAATATTTGTGGGAATAAGTCATACACTTGAAATGATCTTAGAAGAATATATGCAACAGTTCACTATGAGGAGCAACATTTCTCCTGGTTCTAAACTCGGAGAGGAATTTCCCATTTGGTATATTATTTAGGGTATATTGAGTGAAATAAAGGGTAAGGCCCTCAACAATGCTTTCATAATAAAAATAGAAGCATAGCTTTATATGACTATTAATTACTATTGAAAAGAAATGAACATTTCCCTACTACATAATAAGGACTTGCTAAATGGTTATTGAAATCAAGCCCTTTGACCTGATTTTGTCAGTCTTTTTACCAAATATAGCCAGACCCACCTCCAATAATATCACTGACATCTTAGTCAAAATGGTTCTGTGCATTTATTTGAGATATTAGCACCAACAAACCCTTATTTGCCAGCCCACATGTATCAACTTTCTATTGCTGTGGTAACAAATTACCCCAAAATAATGGCTTAAAGTAACCAAATATATTATCTTAACAGCTCTGTAGTTTCAAAGTCCTATACAGGTCCCACTGGGCTAAAATCAAGGTGCTGCAGAACTTGGTTGCTTTATGGAGACTCTAGGGCAGAATTTTTTTTTTTTAATAAATTTTTTAATTTATTATTTATTCATTTATTTATTTATGTATTTAATTTTGGCTGCGTTGGGTCTTCGTTGCTGTGTGTGGGCTTTCTCTAGTTGTGGTGAGCGGGGGCTACTCTTTGTTGCGGTGCGCAGGCTTCTCTTTACGGTCGCTTCTCTTGTTGAGGAGCACGGGCTCTAGGCGCGCGGGCTTCAGTAGTTGTGGCACGTGGGCGCAGTAGTTGTGGCTTACAGGCTCTAGAGCGCAGGCTCAGTAGTTGTGGCGCGTGGGCTTAGTTGCTCTGCGGCATGTGGGATCTTCCCGGACCAGGGCTTGAACCCATGTCCCCTGCATTGGCAGGCAGATTCTTAACTACTGTGCCACCAGGGAAGTCCCTCTAGGGCAGAATTTGTTCCTTTGCTTTTTCCAGCTTCTAGAGGACACGCGTATTCCTTGGCTTGTGCCCCCCTCTTTAAAGCCTAAGGAACATTGCATCTCTCCGGTCATTATTACATAGTCACATGTCCCTCTGACTATAGCTGGCAAAGATCCTCTGCTTTTAAGGACCCATGTGATTAGATTGGGCACACCTGGATAATCCAGGCTAATCTCATTTTAACATCTTTAATCACATCTGCAAAGTTTTTTTTTTTTTTTTTTGGTCCTACAAAGTAATACATCCAATAATCATTTGGGGCAGGGGGGGCTTTTTTCTGCCTGCCATACCATCTTACAGACATGTGCTATTTTACAGTGGAGATTGTGACTCCCCCAGCTACCTGTTCAAAGGAGAAAATTGCATGATGTAATTCTGGACCCTTTCCCTAAAGAAATAAATAAAGCTACATTTCCTTAGAATCCACGGGTAATTGTGTAGGGATATGTGTGTGTGTGTGACTTAGGACATACATATTTTTTTCTGCTTTATAAAATTAGAAATTAAAGAGGGTGTCTGGGGTGACCATGTCTGAATCTGTTTCCTTTATAGGGGACATTGGAGGTCCCTCTCCTCCTCCCCAACCTCTTTCTAATGCTTTGCATTTCCCTTCTCTTCACCTGATGTGGAATTGATAATAGGTTAAAAGCATCTATTCCATTTCTTTGACGGAAGCAAAATGAAGCAATAAAAATATCTACCAACCCAGGGAAGCTCTTGCATAAATGACTGGTGTTTATTGCGAATGTAAAATGTTTCTGATTGTGAACACGCTGCTTCATGTGATCTTCTGAATAAAGATAATTTTGCACTGTGTGAATAATTTCCAATTGTTTTCCAGAGTGTGTGAGCAGTTAGAAAAAATATTTCTGTTATGTGTTTGTCGGCTTCACTTTGCAAAATTGAAACAATCTTGGATATTGTGGATACAACCAGATGGATGAGGATTTCTGATCTGAGTCTGGAATGTGAACAAAGCATAAAATGCTGCTTATGGATTATGAGTTACTTGCTGGGATTTATCAGAAACTAATGTAATCAGTACCTCGGCAACTATCCAGTTCTGCACACAGTAGACACTCAATAAATACTTATTCACTAAGACAATCATGTTTCACTTGTTTTCCTCTAGCCAAGAGTTGTTTGAGGATATTCTTCCCAGTCAACCTAATGTGAATCAGGTAGAAATGGCTGACATGCCTGTCAGAGTAGTCTCTCCTACCGCCGTTGTCCGTCTGATGCCCACTCCCAGGTCCTTACAAGGCTTTCTACTGAAGCCATCACCTTCCCAGGAGTGTTAACATTATATGCCACTGGTTGAGAATTACAAAGTTGCCATCATTTCTTTCCTTCTTTGTCTCTTTTTTAAAAACGGTGTCCCAGGATGGATGGAGGAGAAATTATTAACGTGACTCTCTCTTCCTTTCTGTTACAAACCTGCTTCCACATCCCCCCAGTTGTAACAAATGATTCAGCTGTTCCATGCGGGGTCTGTAAAGGTAAACATGCCTGTACCCGGCTGCCCACTGCAAGGGCCAGTGAGAGAGGAGGGCGTGCCGAAAGGACACTTAGAAAGAGATGGGGGCTGAGAGTGTATCTGGTGACCTTTGGGGAGATTCTCCTGGTGCATCATTGGTGCCCAAAAGAGCCATGTTTTCTCTCCACAGTATAAGTGCTGAAACACATCTTGCTGTGTTGTTTTTCAAACTCAGCTAAAAAAGACATCTGTCATAATGTAGTGATGGGGCCTCTATAGGGAAGGTGATACAGTATTGCTTCTAGGAAATAATTCCTTTTATGCCTCTTTCCCTACATAATCATTGAAAGTTGTGCACTGGGCCAGGGAGAAAGCAGGTCTTGAAAATGTGGCGAGATTTTGATTAGAGAGCAGTGAGGCCTTCCCACAATGCAAAGAGAAAGCACAAGGAAGAAGGTCATCCTTACAGATAATAAAGCTGAATCATTCCAGGCCAAGCTCAGTTTTCAGTCCTTTACTTTTGACCCTCTTTTGCCCCTCCTCCCTCCACCTCGGACATCACTTTTGGATTCTTCCTTTGCTTTCTAGCTCCTCCAAGCCGAGGCACGGCCACTGGTTTCCTTTTGCCCCATACACTGGCACGCTGGGCTGTGGCTCTGAAGTATAACGTACATTCAGAAATATATACTGATCGTAAGCGTATCATGAAATGAATTTTCACAAAGTAACCACACTAATGTCACCAACACCCAGAAGGGGAAAGAGGACATTACCATCATCAGGACTCCAATGCCCCTTTGTGCCTCTGCACAATTCGATAGGTTTTTAAAGAAGGGATTTTGGGGAATTCATTCACTTCTTCTCTCCACAATCATGCACGGTTCTCTCCAGGAATGCGCAGTCCTATACTGTCTTTAGGAGGGAGATGGCTTTCTTTATAGGGTCTAGCTTAGAGCCTTGCGGGAGGAGCAAAAATACCCAGCACAAGGGAAGGACAACTAAAGGACTTTGCTAAAATGAGTGCAGGATCAGCACGAATGATAGAGCACTGATCAAAGGAAAACAGGGGAGGGGAGTGCAGCGGGGTTTTGTCAAGAAAAGCTTTGTCAAAGGCTGAGAAAAGCATTTAGAGACGCATCTCTTCTTATCCTTCACCTCACTTTATAGTTTGTACCTCAGACCCTGTTTCACTGTCTCAGAATAACTCTGACCGCCCACCGTGCCATCTGTCCGGGAGAAGGGTCCCATCCAGTGAGATCTGTGGCCCTTGTTCTTTACATCCTTTGTCTGTCACTTTCACTTATGTCTGTGCTCCATAACGTCCCTGGCTTAACAAAAACAGCCTTGGGGTTGGTATTCCTGATCTCTGGGCTATTAGTGAAATGCAGCAGTGGTTGCATTCTTATCTCTAAGCACCATAAGCATCCAGGTGCCAGAAGTGTAAGATCACGACTACATTGCCATGAGATACGGGTCCACGATTCCAGTAATAGGCCATTTGCCGTGAAGCTGTGTCTGAAATTGCTATTAACTCTCTCCTCTGACTTTGATTATTCTACTAGGAATTTTCTTTCTTATCATAACTCTCCTAAATATTACATTATCCATATATCTCTATTACCAGCTTCATTCATATTGAAACTCAGATATTTTATTAAGTCACTTCTAAGGACCTTCTCTGGACAAAACAATGTATCAGGTGTTGGGAAATGAAATTAATTTGGACATGGATCTTGCCCTTGAGCAAATTAAGGTCCAGCAAGGGACATAGGACAAGTACATAAATACCTATCTTGTAAATGGTCAAAGAGATTTATAGGAAGAGAAATAGATGGTTGAGGGATGGGAAGAGAGAAGTAATTCCTTACGACTGGGAAGAAGAGAGAAAACCATGTGAGGGAAAGTGATACTTAATAGCGCCTTGAAATTTGGGTTGATTTGGGATATATGAAGATTTTAAAGGATCTCTTGCAAGAGGAGCCAAACTGCATAAAGGGGGAAATGGACACAAAATGGAGTTTGTATAAGAAACAACGGTTAGCTATTATGTCTGTTAGAAATGCTTTCAGACATCCGGGGTTTATTCTATGAGAACCTGGAGGTGGTTGGTCCTAGGATTTCCTCAGGTCCAGCTGTGTCCTCAAGGACCTGGTCTTCTCTTCTTTCACGCCATCATCCTCAGGACTTTGGCTCTTTTTGCCACCTTGCCTTGACACCTCCCATCTCGATCAATCGCTGGAAAGACAAATGGATTTGCTGTGATTGTCTTAGACCATTTGCGATTGAACCCCTTACAAAAACAAGGCTTATTAACAAGAAGCAAGAAGAGGAGGAGGAAACAGGGAGGAATAAAAAGAAAAAGAATGAGGAAGAGGAGGAGAGAGGAAATGGCCTAAAAGTTGGATTTTAGCAGCATAGTGAGAGAGAAGTTTGGATAATGTGTGGGAGCCATTTTATGGATTAACCTCGTGTTGCCAAATTCCATAGTCAGTTTTTAGTCTTCCCACTTGACCTCTTCTTGGCGTTTGACTCTGTTGACTCACCTTCCTTCTCCATGTCACCCCTTCTCCAGTGTTTTCCTTCTACAACAATGGCTGCTTCTCGTCAATGTAATTTGCTGGTACGCCAACCCCCCTCCGCCCCCGTTTCCCAGATAAACGGTCCAGTTTCTTTCCTTGTCTCACCTCCCCTGATGGAACCCACATAAACTTGCCAGGTTTATACGTACTGCTAGAAAGCCTCCAGCACAAACTTTTGAGTGTTCTTTCCACCTTTGGTCTGGCTCGCCACACCCACCTCGGCCTCTGTGTCTCCCCTTTTGCTTTCTGCAAGCCCTGAAATGCCACATCCTCCCCTTGCTTTGGGTCAACGCATAACTCTTCACTCGTCACTTCATGGAAGAGGCATTTCTTTCATGATGCGGTCTTGCAGTCTAGTTCCTGTCACTCCTCTGGGCTCCCAGTTTGCTCAATTCACCTTTTCTAGTGCTTATTTCACTATATTTAGTCATTGATTCAGTGACCAATGATTTCCTAAGTCTCTCCAAGGCCACTGTAACCTGCCCACCCCAGGCCACTATTGGCTCCCACCCAGATCACTGGAGAAGTCTTCTTTTTAATCTCCTTGTATCCTGTGGGCTCTCCAAATGGTGCTTTACGCTGAAGTGAAATGATCTTTTCCAGACAAAAATAGAATGGTGCCTGTTCTCTGCTTTAAAGCTTTTCAAAGCTTTCCTGTTATTCTCAGGAGATAGACAAGGGTCCTTACACTTCATACAAAGACCTGCAACGGGACCCTCTCCAACCCTGATGCACATTTGCCTCCCTCTTACTCTCTCTATCCAAATCCCACTGGCCTTCTTTCATTTATTCAAAAGGTCCAGGCCATCCTCTCCCTTCACAGAATCTTTAAATCTTTTCTTTCCTTTGCTTGGAATGTTATCGTCTCAACCTCCACCGAACTAACTTCTATTCATCTGTCTGATCACAGCTCAAGAACCACAACCCTGGGGAAAACTTTCTTAATATTCAGGTCCATGTCTTCAAGAAAGCCTTGTCCCTCTCATTCATGGTGCTTATCTTTGTTTATGACCAGGGAACTGTTTTTATGATTCTTTAATTAATATCTCTTTCCCCATCTAAATAGTCATCTCTGTGAATGTATCACTTGGATGTCTTTTGCTCGTGCTTATATTCCCCGTGTCTTGCACGGTACCTGGCAAAGGTGTAATGCTCAGTAGGTATAATTCTCTTAGCAAAAATGAATGGGTGAATCGACTTTCTATTTTATACCATGAAATTCTGGAGAACTGAAGCAATCTTGATTTGACATGATATCCCAGTACCTTGAAGCGTTCTTATGTATGAAAGTTACTAAAACGATTGATAGATGATTGATTTAATGAATGAACTATTGTGACTATCAGGCTGATGAATTTGGAGCTATCAATAGGAGATTTTAGGTTTGGAAGGAGTCTATTGCCCTAGCCAGCTAACCCCAATACTCCCAACCAGCTCTTCTCACTAATGCTCTTAGCTCATTTCTTTTACCCAATCTTCTCTCTTAAATATTTAACAAAACCTGGAAACATGTTCTCATTTCTGCCTCCTGTGATCAGACCAAAGAAACAGGACCCCTTCAAATATATGACCATGTTTTCCCTGGTTTTAAAGGATTTGGGGTTTTTAGATCCCTCTGACTTCTTTTTCAGCTTTATAGTCAGTTCTGTTTCAGGTTGATACTCGTTTCTGCTTTTTAATCCTCCAAATCGCCTCCCTTGATCTCAAATTCCAATCTTATACTTGCTCATCCTTTCATCTAGAAGCTGCATTGGGGGAATAGGCACTTTGCAGGACTCCCACAGACACAGGTCCTAAAGGGCAGTGTCCACACCGCAGTGACTGATGCTGGGAAATCTCCTTCATGTGCAGTGAACAAACTGAGTGTTAGTCGTACTGTTTGCATCTGAGCTGCTGCTACAAATAAAACCATGCCTCTCACCTGGGGTGTGTATTTATGTAACCGTGTTTTTAAGCTCAGGTAAATCCTCAGTTTCAGCCTCATCTTGGCTTCCCTTTCCGATCAGGAAAACTTTTATTTATCATGTTTTTCATTTTCTCTGAACAGATGGTACATTACCAGCAAGTGACAAATAACGAGCTTCCCAACAAGTATTTAGAAACAAATAAATTTAACCACACCAAAAAAATATGGCAGCAGGGTGTATGGGAAACACACTAAGTAAAAGAGTTTATAACAGTATTTGCTTTCCTACTGGCATCATAAGTCCATTTTTGAAAAAAAATAATATAAAATGTTGAAAGAAACTGAATTGGCTCAGGTAGCATCAGGTACATTTCCTTTGGAACACAATTATTGGGGGAAATAATCTTCTCTTGTCAAAGCATTTACATTCCTAGAAGACAGAAGCCCTGTCTAGCCTCACGTGTATAAATAGTAGTAATGCATTATGATAAAGAGATGCCTCCTATTTTGCTAGGAAAAAAATTACTAATGCTGTTTACTACAATGAAATGAGTTGCAGGTTCAGGCAACGCATTTGCAAAGCTGCATTCTGTCACGTCAGCTCATGCTCACCATCAGACCCTCCACTCAGATTTTCTAGGGGCAAGGCATGAGAATAGTTATGACCCTGATGCAACACTACAACATCCATTTGTATTTCTGTATTCTGATTTTCAACTATTGCTTTCCTAAACCAAATCTCCCTATTGGAATATAGCTAACGCTACACATAGGTTTCTCTGTATTTCATCAGAAATTGTGTTTGTGTAGTGAGTTGGGTCTGCTCCATTGGGTTAAGTATAATCTGAATTACATGCCGGTTCACTGATTTACTAATAATAGTAGCTTACTTTCTTTTTACATAGAGTATCCTTAAATTGGATCCTTGAATATGAATATACCATTGCAATATTGTTTTTATCTGTGCATGTTTTCAAGAAAACAAAATCATGCTAAGTTTAAAGAAAACAAAACCGTGCCAAAGGGTCATTCTGATTCTTAACAGTTTTTTTTCTGTTCAACAGATTTTTTAAAATCTATGCCAGTGCTATATGTACCTCTAATAATTTTCTAAGTTCCATGGTGTAAACCTTGCATGTTTTACTTCCCCTCTCCTAAACTGCCCGTATCTCTTCCATGCCAAAATAATACTATGCTGAGTATTCTTATGCACATTCCCTTCTGTCAAGATATATGTATGTGTATATATACATAATGTATATGTACACATAATGTATATATGCATAATGTATATACACATAAATGTATATCTTATCTATCCATCCAGGGGTAGATGTAATCACAGGTTACACAAATAATCAATTGCACCAAGTACTGTCATATTGCTTTCCAGAAAAGTCATATTAATTTATACTCTTACCAAAACTCCTCACGGTCTTCTGTTTCCCCACATCTTCACCGACACTTGATATTATTTGGACTTTCAAATTTTTGTCAATCCAATGGAAGAGAAGTCATATCTTCTTTTAATTTGCATTTATTAGATTGCTAATGAGGTTGAACGGTTCTTCATATATTTGTTAGCTCTTTGGATTTTACTATGAATCACCTATTTATGTCATTTGCTTGCATTTTCTTTGGGGTTGCCTTTCTTCTTCTTGATTTGTAGGCGTTTCCTTATATTTTTAAGATATTGCCCCTTGCTTATTTTATAGCCTGTAAATCTTTCCCAGTCTATGATGTATCTGTCAACTTTGTCTAAGGTACCCTCTGTTGAATGTCCTTCAGTTTTTTTGAAATATAGTTTGTACATTTGTGAGTCTCAAAATGTTCTATACATTCTTAAATTAAATTGTAGTTCCACCCTTCACCATCCATTTCTAATCAAAATCACCCTTCTAACTCATCCTGATCTGCTTTCTGTGTGGTATAAGGTTAGGATTCGGAGGGTTTTTTCTTTAATTGGTATGCAATTTTTTCCCCAATATCTTCTGCTAAACAATCTACCTTTTCACAATTAATTACTGGTGCCAGCATGATCATATTTCAAGTTAACATAATTGTGCAGTATTTTCAGGGTTCTCTATCTTGTAGCAGTATCATACCTCTGCTTATTACTTTGAAATGTGTCTTCACGTATGATAAAGTAAGACCCTTGTTTTTGCCTTTTTTGTCAAAACAGCCTACACTTCACATTACTTTTAAGTAAGTTTTCCAAGATTCTCAAAAAGCTTTTTCTGCCAATTTGGCATTGTGTCAAACTTACAGATACACTTGAGAAAAATAAAGATTTTTAAAATGTGAAAACATCCATTGATTAACACAGTATATTTCTTTTTTTATTTACATGTGGTTGATGTCCTCTAACGGAGTTTTAAAATTATACTGTGTACAAATCTTATGGGTTCTTGGTTCACTGAATTCCTAGATACTGAATAATTTTATTGCTATTATAAATCTGTATCTGTAGTCCAAATCTTTCTTTTGAGAATCAGCTGCAAATGTGTACCAAGCTGCCAATTTTACATTTCCATTTTGGAAATCTCTTTTATATAAAATTTCATGTCTACCCAACTGAGAATTTGATCTCCATCTCACACCCCAAATGCCTTCCCCTTCAGTCTCCTGCATTTTATTGCTTGGTACCACTTTCAGCTCCGTCCAGACATTTCGTCATAAATCCTCTACTGATTTCCTTCCAATACTATCTTCTTTTTCACCATCCCATCTAATCCATCATTAAGTTCTATTTTAATGCTAAAATTATTTGTGAGTTGTTTTTCAAAATTAGTACAAAAATATTGATTGAATAGATGAGTGAATTATTGTAGCCATTTCTTTCCTGTGATTGCAGAGGTCAGTTATGACTTTTAGATTGCGGCAGTAACATTCTTCTATCTTCAGCATAAAATAAGATAATGCTCCGTCACAAGGACAGTTGTTATTCTAACAAACTTACTTTCAGAAACTGCCATGAGTATTAATTAAGAATAGTCTGAGATGCATCATACTAACAAATATCCCCAGATGCTGAAGGTTTATTTCTTATTAAGCAAAGTCAGCTGCAGGTCTAAGCAATTCTCTGGGACAGTTGTTCTGCGTACAGTTGTGAAGTGATACAGACAAGCTGAGTCTTCACCTTTCTGTAGCCACATAATCTGGAACTCACAGCTTTTCACTGACACTGGAGGGGAAGAGAATGATGTACAACTGTATTTCATCAGTAATCAGAAACTTTGGGTAAAAGTGATACATTTAATTTCTACTCATCAACTGTTGAATACACGGTGTTGTATACACTCTGTTGTGTTGTATACACTCTGTTCTCTCGGGGTCATGGATTTTAAGTTCTCCTGAAATGGATTTCAAGTCCTCCTGTGATCAACAGTTTGTTTACAATGGGTCTATTTTTAATGTTTGCTTTTCAGAATTTCATTACACAGGAGAACTACCTAGGAGAAATATATCCATGTCTACATCTATACCTATATCTATATTAACATCTCTATCTTCCATGTAAAATGGCATGGAAATCACAGCATGAGTTCACCTCACTGGTCATATTCAGCTACATGAGTTGACTGTGGGAGCAGACATGAAGACTCAAGTATAATTCAGCACCTGCAGGTGCCCAGTTGATTTCATCATTGAAACAGGTGACTGCGGACTTTGCACTCTTTAGGTAATGTCTCTGTGTATCCGCTTCCTCGTTGCGAAGTATCAGTAACATTAATGCCTTCCTCCTGGGATGTTGGAGGATTAAATGAGATAATGCATGTGAAGTATTTAGCACAGTGTCTGGCACACAGTAGTTGCTCTCTAAGTGATGCTGGGTATTAAAGATATACGATTTCATTGTGTATTAAATATTCGGTTTTATATAACTTTTGGCATCAAGAACATTAGTAATCAAAAGATTTAAAATTGTTTTTCTTAAAACACAGTAAAAAATTACTTCTTAAAACACGGCTCTTTAAAATTAAAAGGAGAGACTTTAAAATATTTTTGTCTGTGTATTTGAGTTCCTCTTAAATGTCCACCTAAATTATCTCTACTGTTGCTAAAACAGCATAAAGAGGCAAATCTTTTTGTGACTTGGATTCTAGCTGCAGTTTTCTGCTAACTAGCTACAGGATTTAGAAGTGACGTTAATGCCTGGGTCCCAGCTTTGTCTGTTCTACCATGAAGGGATTTACTTGGAAATCTCTCAAACTCATTTTAACATGCAAGTTCTAATACTTAATAGCTTTAACGATGTGTAAGGTGGACATATTTTTCCTAAAGGTAAAAAAAAAACAACAAAAACACTCCATAATATTTCATATAGAGCTTTATACCAGGACTTGGGCAACACAGGAGAAGTCGAGGACACAGTCCCTGCTTTCAGGGAACCTCTAATATTAGTGAGATGAAATTCCTGGCAGTGTTAGCATATTAAAAACAAATGTAATGAGACTTCCCTGGTGGCTCAGTGGTTAAGAATCTGCCTGCCAATATAGGGGACATGGGTTCGATCCCTGGTCCCGGAAGATCCCACATGCCGCTCAGCAACTAAGCCCGTGCACCACAACTACGGAACCCGTGTGCCAAAACTACTGAAGCCTGCGCGCCTGGAGCCCATGCTCCGCGACAAGTGAAGCCACCACGATGAGAAGCCCACGCACCGCAACGAAGACCCAACGCAGCCATAAATAAATAAATAAATAAATAAATAAATAAATAAATAAATAAATAAATAAATGTAATAACAAAAGTTAGTATTCAAAATGTCAAGGAAGAGTTGGAGGGGAAAGGTGACTTGCTAAAATTCTTAGGATGGTTCATTAAAAGATCTGCAAGCAGAAATCTCATGTCTTCTGCTTTCATCCTCCTGGGAGTTTCTTTGTAAGAACAGGCCAGATTCACTTTTCTGCCCCTTAAAATGATACTGTCATGAATACACATCACATCAAAGAAAAGCTGCTGATCATTACACATTTTACTTTCTTGGAAGATCAGAATCCATGAGAACATGTACAATATTAATGCCTACAATCACAGTGGGTACACACAGAGCATGTTCTTTTGGTATCATTAAAAGACACCTGAAAGGGGTTCCAAGATGAAATAAAAAGCAGCTTTTAACACAAGGTGATAGAAGTGAACACCGATCCCTCAAAATTCATCATCTGTGGGTATCTCTGCATGGTCGGTCATCTCTCTTCCTGGACAGAGCTGGGTCTGGTGATGGGACCTTTCTCAGCTCTAATCCATGAGGTAATACTTTAAAAAATCGTTTCCAAGTCATAATACTGCTAATATTTTCATAGCCAGTTGCATTCAAAATAGCTTCCTAAATTTTCAAATTGCCAGAACCTCTTCCCTCTGTGACTTTGGTGTTTGGCTACAGCCCCGTCCTGTACACACACATCCCACCACATGTAACCCAGCCCAGTACTCTGCACCCAAGCCATCCAAGGCTTTCCCAGACCAGCCAGACGACTGAGGATGTGTAACACTCTGTTGTCAGCTTTTCCCCCATTTTTGCAGATTCCTACTTCACATCTATCATACTCAAAATCTGAAACAAGACTAACAAAACCAAAAAACCTTCAAACGAACTTGTTTGTGTACATTAGATGTCCTTAGGTTTGTAACTAGCTGGAGTGCTGAGACCACGGAGACAACCTTAAATCCTCTTCCTTTGGCTGCTTCTGTTCATGACTTTGTGGCACAACATCTAAAGTCCTGCCCTTCTGACTTCCTTCCTTTCCTCTCTCAACCTTTTTTTTTTTTTTTTTTAATTTATTTTTGGCTGCGTTGGGTCTTCGTGTCTTGTGCGCAGGCTTTCTCTAGTTGTGGCGAGCGGTGGCTTCTCTTGTCGCAGAGCATGGGCTCTAGGCGCATGGGCTTCAGTAGTTGTGGCACGTAGGCTCAGTAGTTGTGGCTCGCGGGCTCTAGAGCGCAGGCTCAGTAGTCGTGGTGCATGTGCTTAGTTGCTCCGCGGCATGTGGGATCTTCCCGGCCAGGGCTCGAGCCCGTGTCCCCTGCATTGACAGGCAGATTCTTAACCACTGCGCCACCAAGGAAGGCCCTCCTCTCTCAACCTTTTAATCCTGCAGATTGATGAAGCTTATGAGTGGAAATATAATAAGAGATAAAGCTCTTGTTAAGGGATTATTTTCAGGATTGTGATCGGTTAGGTTAAAAAACAGTAAAAGAAAAAAGAAAGGTAAAATTAATTTTGATAATATATTTTATTTAACCCAGTGTCTCAGTCAGCTCTGGTTGCCATAACGAAATACCACGGACCGGTTGGCTTAAACAACAGACATTTATTTCTCATAGCTCTGAAGGCTGGAAGTCTGAGCCAGGTTGGGTCATGGCGAGAGCTCCACCCTCATGACCTAATTACCTTTCAAAGGCCCTTCCTCCAAATACCATCACACTGGAGATTAGGGCTTCAACATATAAAAATTTTTTTGGGGGGGACACAAATATTCAGTCCATAGCATCCAGTATATACAAAATATTATACTTTCAACATGTAATTAATATAAAAATATTAATGAGATACTTAAATTCTTTTAAAGTCTCCCCAGTCCTCTGTGTATTACACACTGAAAGATATCTCGAAGCAGGTGCTAAATTTTCATCAGCAATACTTGAATGTTATTTATGTCAAAAAATTTACATTTGAAAAAGGAGATTCACAAACCCAAGTTGTCCCACACATATGTCAAGTCTTCCAAACACTGTAGCCAATACCAGTCTTTAGATCTAAATTTAAATCGAGTACAATTAAATAAAATTAAAAATTCCATTTCTCAGTCACACTCGCCACATTTCAAGTACACATGTGACTAGGGGCAAACATTCTAGGCAACACAGAGACTTGTTATTTTATTCAGATCTGGTTAGACTTTACTGGAAAATAATACCTAAGTCTGGACTTAAGGGCTAAGAAGAAATAGAGAAAACTTTGAGAAGCAAGTGAATGTCTCAAAACTATTTTAATATTTTTAAGGTTTTGGGAAAATAGAGTCCTCAAGGAAGGAACCTCTTTCCATTTGTGTGGAAAGAGAGCATGAAATAAAAATCGTTGGAGAGGTCCTTCTCCATCTCAAACAATAGCCAGACACCATGAATAGACTTCAGCTCTAAAGGGAGAGATTGTTTAGCTGTAAGAAAAGATTTCTCTCTATTCAGAGCAGAAAGTTGTAAGAGCTCTGTCCCTGGAGCTCATTAAAATTAGGGCAAATGTACTTCTGTCTGGGATGATTTAGCCACAGTCTTCCTTAAGGACCGAGGGATTGTTCTCTCAAGGTTTCTTCCTGCTCTGATTCCGTGATTCTGAGATAACCGGTGGGTAGAGAGGCCACACGCCAGCTGTTTTTAAATGTTTTTGGAAGAACGATTAATCTTAGTGATTACATAACTGGTTCTGTAGAATTTTCTAACTTTTTTTTTCTTGCCTGGGAGTGTGTGAATCATTGAGTCAGTGCTTAGCTATGAAAGCAGGAAAGTTCTGGAGTCGTGGAGGAGTCCTTCTATAGCCATAAGTATGATTACGGTAAGTGGGCAGTAAGTCTCATGTGTGTCTCTGAGAGGCATACATACATCCCCTTTAAACGGTCTGCAGAAGACGGCTGAGGCCAAGGACGCGTCCATGTTGAATGAAATGCAGAGAGCAAGCCCCTTGACCTCACTTGCAAGGCATCCTGAATTGCTTTAATTGCTGGCAGTGTAGCTGAATGATTGACAGAAAGAGAAGATAGGATCGAGACCTGGATTGCAGCCTCCGATTCTCCACAATATCAGTTCTAATTTATCTCAGAAGACTCATTAACGCAGAGTCCTTAGGGGTTGTCAATTCAAGAAAAAAGGATTCTAGAAACCGGAAAACATCTCGGGCTGATGTCATCAAAATCTTTATTCCTAGATAAGATTTTAGTTAAGGTTTTCCCTAAATCATTTTATTTCTTGGTCCGGGGAAGTCTGAATTCTTATGTGCCATAATTGCTGTTAAAACATTTTGAATGTAGAACGAGAAGTTCTCCATGTTTTGGTTGAGATTAGGCATGTGTTCCCTGGATCAGACAATTGTTAGGAAGCAGTGGTGGCAATGACATTCAAGTTGCATGGCTACCCTCGTCCCCTCATGGGGCTGAGAGTCAATAGGAAGCAAAGAGCCCAGAAAGGCAGTGGTCTAGGATTTGTTCAGCGGTAAGATCTAATCATATTCAGACATGAGACCTGTATTCATCTCCATACTGTGTTTGGTGAGAGAGGGCTGGGGACCACTGGCCCTTTGATCCCAACAGCACAGCGACCACACTTCTCAGTATTGACCGCATTCCTCAGTATCCATTAGACTCACCGAAACAGATACAAAGTAAGGCAGTGCAGCGAGAAGGGAACAGCTAGGCAAACTTGTGAGAGAGAGTAATTAAATAACCCACCGGTATTGACTGTTGCATACCAGAAATCAAAATGTTTAGGATGGGGAGATATTTTCCTGATCCAGGGAAAGGGAAATGGGAAGACTCACACCCTGGTTGTCACAGCCTTCCTATGAGATCTCTGGGTTATGACAAAGGCACCCCAGGGTTCTGCACATCGGCAGAGGGTAAGGAAGTAATACATCCATAGTACTTTGTTTCACACACGTTCCTGTACGGTCAGCTGTACTGGAGTGTGCAGTGGGGCCAGAATTCAAAGAAGCAATGTGATGCCAATAACATTACTTCAGAGACCGAGACTTCTCCAAGCCTCACAGAGAGGAGGATGAGTTAGAAACCCAGCTGGCTTGGCTAGCCTTACTATTTTATAGTCCATTATTTTATAGAGTCTTAGCATAACCACAAGGAATTTCTCCTGTATGGCTTTGGTCCTCAAGGATAATGATCTGGCCTTAAAGTAACAATAGTTGCTTTCATATAATATTCTCTATAACGTAGAAATGAGGACAAGATGTTTTATGTCAATGACATTGATAGATCCTACTACACTAAAATAGTCACTGTGTATGTATATGAAAAACAAGGATAAATGAACAAAAGAAGTATTTGGTTCATCACACCAAACTTCTCAAAAATCTAGCTGATATATCTTGACCAAGATTTTAAGCCAAGATTCAACTGGTTTTAAGACTAACAATCATGCTATGGCTCTGATTTGTCTTAAGACTCACGTTGTCATTTCCAAAGTTTCCACTACAGAGATTTATGCTGTCATTGGATCTAATTATGAATTAGTGATTGATTCATTTAGGGAATAATTCAACCAAATGGCATTGGATTGAAAAATCAGCAGGCCCTGAAGGGACACGTGGGCAGTGCTAACTAATTCTGTCTGCTGATTGGGAATCAACACAGGTCATTCAGAAAATCGCCCTGAAAGGAACAAATTATTCATCTTCCATCCACAGTGAGTGGCTTTCTCAGCCTTGCACTACTGACATCAATTAACCCCCATGGCATTCTTCATTTATTAGAAATCTCCAGGCACATCCCCCATCCTTCTAAGGTAGCTATCCAGAACTTTTCAAATTTGTTTTGCTTTCTTTGCAAAGGTTTTAAACTGAACAGTTGTGCTATTTTTTCACTCTTCATTCTTAAGAGTACTCTGTCCATCCCGTGCAGGTTACTTGTTTACTCTCATTCCTGAGTATATCTTCAGATTTTATGAAATGAATACCGGCCTCCAGAGAATTGCTGAGATACTCTGGTTTAATAGCTGCATTTGTTTGGTGATGTAAATGGTTGTATTAAAGATGTATTCATTGCACGTAAGGATTGATTTTACCGAAGAGCCCGTCAGAGAGAGCCCACGTAGAACCATCTATTGCTCTGTCACTTCATCCTTTACAGAGGCTACTGTGGTGGGGCGGGGGGGGGGGGTTGCGGAGAGACTCTCAAAGGGTAAATGATTCTATGTAAATTTCTTCGATTAGCAACAGCTGTATAATTCCTGCTGCGCGCCCTCAGCTACACTGACATTAGCTTGCGTGGGGAGTCGTGTACCAAGAATTCTGTCGCCGAACCCCTTAATGAGATCTGATTGCATTTTTTTCAAATGCTTACTCAGGGATGCATACTTAAGAGTGAATTGTAACCTTTTCAAAATTGACATTTCAAGGGAAACAAATATTGAGTAGTGAGAGGAGGAGGCGGCAGTAGAAGAAGAAGCAATTTCATAACTAGAGGAAAAGGACAACATGGGAAGGAGCCCTTGTTCCTGGTAAACCTGCCAAGGCATTCCATGGGGGTAATTGCCTCTTTCTCTTCTGTTCTGTACACCTGCTTCTTGCTCCTCTTTTGGATGGGATTTGGTGCTAATCAGAGGGATTTATATCAAAAGTTTCATTGGAAGAGTCCCTCCATCTTTGACCGTATAAATAATTGAAAGTTATATTTAATCTAATGTATCTTCCAGCCCATATTTTCTCCATTGAAAATTTAATTACATTGATTTTACCTCTAAACTTGACCCGAGTGAGTGGTTTCAAGAGTCTTTAAGTAAATCTCTCTATTTAAGTTAGGTCAGGTCTAAATGTTTTCACTGTAGATTACTCGCAGAAGCTAGTTTCCCACAGTAAACATGCTCCTACTGTAGGTGTGACCACAGTGATCATATTTACCAATCTTCTCTGTTCCTTTCTCAAATAGGAATCTAGCAGTGTTATTCCTTCTATCTGTCAGGGCTGCCAAAGTAGACTTTGCCAAAGCACATATTATCTATGCTGACTTGGGACTCAGGAAGAATCAATGAGCACATTTTACTCCCAGTTGAGAGGAAGGGATGAAGGATGGGTAGATGAGAGAAATAGGCATCCTGCACGGGGTGGGCTGGGGGAAGGCGGAGGTGACAGGAATCTGAGGCTTCTCCTTCTCTCTGAAGCAGGAGATGCGGTCCTGCTGGGAAATGGAAGTGATGGAGCATGGCAGAGGCTGCTGTGGGAGCAGGAGAGTTGAACTGGTGCTTGTAAAAGGCTGTACCTTAAGATGGGGAAGTAGAGCTACCTGAAGCAGGAGAGAGATGGCCAAGAGGTATTTGGAGACTATTAACCTGGGAGTAGTGGGCAGAAAGAAAGATGACAGGATTGGGGGCTAAGATTTAGAGAAATAAGTGAGGAAGAAATCACCATGGTCTAAAAATAAGATGAAAGAACTATAAGCAATGATGGTTGTGCAAGAATAGAAGAAGGGTCCCACAGGACGTGCAGAAGAAGACTCGATTACATTTGGTGACGAAATATGTAGGGTGAGGGAATGAAAGAGTCCAAGGTGATGCCCAGATTGCTTAAATTTCTTAGGGGGCAGGGGTTGTGTCCATCTGATTTTGTATTCCTGGCACGGAGCATAGGGTCCATATCACATCTAGACACTTAAAATGCATGCTAAACAATCTATTATCCATATTTCAAATGAGACTAAGGAAAAAAATCCAATTTCTATATTAAATGATAGTATTTTATAGGTGATGTTGTAAGGAGATTATGGAGGTGGAATCCCCTTTCCCAACATCCTACCATTAATTATAATATGCATAATTATTTATATCATAAAAATAATCAATAACACATTTTGATGGGATATCAGAAGGAGGAGACTTTTTTGTGAGGAAAATGATGGGTTTTATTTTATATTTTTGAGTCAGTTGTAGGTCATTTAACTGGAAAATGTCCAGAAGGTAGTTTAAAAAGCAAGATCAGAGCTTCAGATTGAGATTGTACTCAAAGCTGTTGGGAAAGATTTATTTACTCACTTTTTCTTTGTTTCATTCACTCGTTTATTCTTTCACTTCATCCAAAGGGATCTGAGGCATCTCCTGAAAATACTAATATTAACACTACATGAAATAAATTTGTTGGAATATTTGGTTGGAGAGAGAACATGAGTAGGAAAAGAAAAACGTGCCAAGCACAAGTTTATTCTGCCATTTTGTTTTACAGTGTAGCCAATGGCGGGTCACAGGTGTGGTTGTAGCTTCCACAGCTTCCACTGGTCAAAGCAAAGAGGAAAATATCAACAGTTAGAAATTTACAGAGTATGGAGGATAAAATAAAGCCAGATGTCAAGAAATACAGTCTCCACCAAGGAATCCCATAGTATCTTCAGAGGAGTCGTTATGTAATACAACAGACAACAATTACTAGAGCATTTGTCCCTAACTATAGTAGAGAATTTCATAAAACCTTTCCTTATAATGTTCCTGCATGCACACATTTGACCAAACTATATCTTTACAAAATAATAATAGGGATAAAGCGTCCCATTTGAAACAGCAAGGTAAAGTTTTTGAGTTTGTGACTGTTCTGGAAGTTTCTGGAGACACAATCCCTATATATTGTAATTGGCAGATCATTTACTATATATTTGGGAGTTAATTCACTGACCCTCAGTTTCCTTTCCTTTATTTCAGATGTGAGGAATGTTTGCTCTTTGGTAAATGCTATGGACGGGTTAAGAACTAATGTTTTAGAAAATGTATTAGTATGTGTACCTCTCCAATCCAGTCAGGATCCAATAATAAACATTAATCAGAAGCGTTTTTATGTATAATACTGCTCCAGAAATGTCAAGAGTATAATGAATCCTTGGGATTCTTGTGGGTCTGAGATTTGACTTGATGATATCAATATGAAATATGAAGGATTCAATAAAGGGAGTTTTGGTGTTAGGGTGTGTGTGTGTGTGTATGTGCGCGCGTGGGGAGAATATATCCGTTTTTTCTTGGCCATTATATCTATCTGTGTGATTTTATGGAAAGAAGAAAACTACTGGATGAATTCTAAAGAGAAGATAAACAGTATCCTTGAGTCCCCAGCTTCCAGCCCACGAGGTGATGGGACTGGGTCACGGTGGGTGGACCCTGATCTATGGCTTCTCTCCCTTCTCTGTAGACTAAAATCTTCTCTCTCTCTTAATATCTCCCCACTCCCTCTCATCTCCTCTCTCTCTTTCTCTGTCTCTATATAGGACACATTTATTTGTATATTTTTTGTAGAATAAATGTAACATAAAGGATTTCCATAAGGACTCTATAACGCCAGAGTTATGGTTGCTGTAGTGGACTTTTGGCTGCCCCCGTCCCAGCCTCTAATCTATACCTTCACTCTCCCTCTGCGTAACATCCGTATTTGAGTAACATTAACGTAGTGATCTCTCTCTCTCTCTCTCCTTCCCAAAGCTCATCCTCCTGGACCCATCTTGTAATAGGAAGGCACTTAGGCTCTGTTGAAGGCAGAATTGAGGGGTGCCAAATAACAGGCTCCTGGTGACCCTCTGAGCCAATACATAACAACATCCATGAAGCCTGGCTGACATAATTTTTCAATTATGGGGCCAGTACATTCCACGTGGTCTACCCCAGTTTGAGTTGGCTCTTCTGTTATTTGCAAGCAAAAGCTTCCTAGTTTGTATAGTAATTGTTCAGAACACTTCAGGAATGAAGAGGAAATAAGTCATAGATTGAGTGCCTACACTTTATATCATTTTATCCCACTAAATGGTAGCTACCATTTTCCCAATTTTCAGATAAGAAAACCAAGGTGCAGAGAAGCTAAGTAACTTGACTGAAGTCATAGTGGCAGAGGCAGGATTAGAAACAGGACTGTCTGATAGCAAGGCCCATTTTCATTCTGCTAGCCCAGCAGTTCTAAACTTCTTCTCCTTTATCATACACAGCAGGTAGGGTCCACATACTAAACATACTCCCATGGGCATACCTTCGGTTGAATACGGTTCTTGGCCTCTTCCTGTAATTCAACCTTTTTCTCTGCTATCCAAGAAGGCAAATCAGGATGCAAGTGAGAGTGGCATTCTTACATGATAACCTTGAAATTTCTTTAATTGAAAAGGAAAAAAAAATTACCCAAAACCCACTAAGGCCTTCTGTAGTTGAACTTCAAGTTACTCTAGACAAATCTTAGTGACACGTTGCTCCTTTCTGCCTCCTACTATGAGAATAAAGTAGACACATCCTCTTACACTTTCAGTACAGGCTGGAGGGCTGATGAGAGTTGTAACCCATGTACAGAACACGCACTGGAGTCAGAAGTGTCAAGCTGAGCTCTTGTTGTTTTCCTATGAAGTGAACAAATCCCACAATCTTGGTAGTGATGCTAGAAGCTTCTTCTACAAGTTCTAGCACCAGCCAGTCCGGATTTCACTTGGTTTGGCTGTAGCCCTGCTCTGATGACATTGCACTGACTAGTTTGCCTTTATTAAATGCATTGACTCACCCCATTCAAAAAGGTTTGTGATGGCTTACAGTAAAGTCATAGAACTTAGGATTGCAAACAAATGGAACAATAACTGAGCAGTGAAATGGGGGGAGGGAATGATTAGGCAAGTTCAAGAGAGTCGGTTACTCCTGGACAGGAAGTGACCCTGCAACGTGACTCAGACGCTGGAACCATTTTCTCTTTCTACCTCTCTGTCCCAAACTCTTGGACAAGTTTCTGTAGTAAATATACTTCTTGCGTGACTTCCATTAAATAGGCCAGAGAGTCTAAGCTCAACCACAAACCAAACTCAAGGAACTTTTAAAGTTAGGTCTTTATCTTATGACCTTAAGAGCTGGTACCTTGGCAGATGTCTGATGACCATGTGAATTCAGAGCAGAACGTGATGCTCTTCATTGATGCTGCCGCTGTTGGTTCCTGGATTAGAAAGACTAATTATTAAAACAACTTAGAAAATTGTTTTCCTCTGCAAATAAACTCCCTTCAAGTGTAAGAAAATGCAAACAGTATTGTGTTCTGCTTTTTTCTCAACTCTCCATTTTCTGGTTTTGAGTTTTGTTTAAATTCGGTCCTTCACCACCTAAGAAAAGTCTGTTCACTTCAATAAGGAACCACACTTCAAGAATCCTGGTTTGCGTCCCACTCATATCTTCTGTCTGCCACATCAGCCTGCCTCACTGAGGGTGCAGTTATGAGGACCAGACTCAGGGAGCCAGAGATAGACAGTTTCTGAGCCTAAAGCACGCGGTCTCTCTGTGGGATACAATAACAAGCACCCCTAACGAACACACCCACAGATCACCAGATACCTGACGGTTCCTCCTGTCGCTTTAGTACGTCACGCACATTAGGTGATTATGCATGTTAGGTGCTTTTTGTCTTTCCATCTCTTTCTATCTTGTTCAGCACACCACACTCTACTAAATCTGCCTAACATGTCTCGTGGGACGGTCCTTACCTATCTATCCTTAAAGCATCATACGAATTCTATCCATGTTTCATAAGTTATTTCCTTTCATACTTAGAGTCTTCATTGCTCCGTCCTTGCACTCCCAGCCCACTGGGTCTTTTATTTTTTTTTTTAAGGATTTTTTTTTAAATTAATTTTTTATTTTTGGCTGTGTTGGGTCTTCGTTTCCGTGCGAGGGCTTTCTCTAGTTGCGGCAAGCGGGGGCCACTCTTCATCGCGGTGCGCGGGCCTCTCACTATCGTGGCCTCTCTTGTTGCGGAGCACAGGCTCCAGACGCGCAGGCTCAGTAGTTGTGGCTCACGGGCCCAGCCGCTCCGCGGCATGTGGGATCTTCCCGGACCGGGGCTCGAACCCGTGTCCCCTGCATTAGCAGGCAGATTCTCAACCACTGCGCCACCAGGGAAGCCCGGGTCTTTTATTTTTATATTTTTTAATCACAAGTCAGTTTTCCCAACTGTCCTGGGCTCTTCAAGAACAGGGACCATGACGTCCTGCATCCCCAGCCCACTCACTGATGCAGAGTAGGTGGCGTGTCATTTTTTTCTGAGTAAAACAATAAAGGAATACAAAGACCCACCAAGTAGTTTAAGATGCATTGACCTAGAGATGGTCTGAAGTTAATGACTAGCTGGTGGTGTTTTTCTCCCAACACCCTGCTCAGATGGTGCCTGGTCTGATTGGAGAGGAGCAGACAGATTGAAGGGAAATAGCCAGATTCTGAGCGGCTGGACATGTGCATCACTGCCCACCTTCCTGGTGGGAGAGCTGCTCTCAGCTGCACAAATCACGCTTCCTCCTGGAAGTCCGGATCAGCCCTGCGTGCTGTGCACCCTGCCAAGTGTCTTCCTGACTGCTCAGTCCCCTCAGATGACAGTAACGAAGCAGGGACTGAAGACACCTCACCTCCGCGTGTCTGGGGAAACACTCTGTCATTTAGAATTTACTTGTAAGCCCCAGTGGACACGTTCTTCTATTTTTGGCATCTGTTCTTTGGTGAACGCACCTGATCTGATGCTTTCTTTTGTGATCACGGCTCAGTCTGGCTCTATTAACTCTTGTTTGTCAGTAACATCCTTGAGAAATGAGATGATCGTCTCGCATGTACCTTGTCTTCACACTGATCATGACTGTTAGCTGAAGGGGAAGTCCAGCCTTGTGGCATCAGGAGGTGACATCAAGGCCTGGCAGAGAGACAAAGCCACTCACCCATGCCAAGGCTGCGGTCAGTTCTGCCAAGTATCCCCTGCTTAATCCCCCAGACTGAGGCTCTGTGCCTTCGTGATCCTTTCCAAAGTATAACGTCTATATTTGCACTGAAGCCCCAAGGGGAGGAAACTGCATTATAATGAATGTGTGCTTTGCTAGCTACAGCATAATAAACATCATGCTATAATTATCCATGTTTTCATAGAGCTAGGAAGCTAATCTTTTGAAGAATTAGCAGCCCTGGCAGGCAGGCTCAGCATTTTGCATTGGTTTTGTGATGATACATGGCTTTGTAGTGTGTGTGTTTGTGTCAGCATTTCAGCATCTCTGGATGAACACCATATTGGAAATATTTTGGTAGTGAGTCCAATTAGAAGTCTGTATGGTTGTAATCACTTAGTGGTCTGGCTCTGCCTTTCAATTCCATTCTGCGAGGAAGTTTACTAAAGTAGCCTGACTGTGGCAGCTCTCCCCAGCAGTTTCTGGAGTCTCCTCGTCCTCGGAAAAGTGTCCAAATTGATGGAGGTGGTGAGATTTGAGGGCCTGTGTATGAAAACCCCTACTTCACATCCCATATCACCATTGTGTTCAGTGCTTTACATTCTAGCACAGTTGAGTCAGCATTTAGATCTAGGAATGATCACCACCTAGAATATTCATTTATTTATTCTTTCAACAAATCTTTCAGTGTCTACCCTGTGTCACTCACTCTCCTAAGCACTATGGATACAACAGTTGACCAAACAAAAATCTCTGACATGCTAGTGGGGGAGACAAAAAATAATTCAAATAAAAACATAAAATATGTAATTTTGGAGTGATGAAATGTGCCGTAAGAGAAAAGAAACAGGAAATAAAAGAGGAGTTTGGCAAGGGAGCTGCAATTTATAGTTTGTTCAGGAAAGTCTCCACAGAAAATGTGACTTATACCCTGTTAAAGTGTGATTATCTCAAGGGAAAAAAAATGTAAAAAGATGGAATTTTAACGTGTAGTAACTAGAACTGTTAACAGCTGTTACCTTCGGGAGAGTATGTTATAGCATGGCCCAGCTGCAGTGGAACAAATTGGAAAAATTAGATTGGAATTCCGTATGGTGACACCAAAAAAAAAAAAAAAAAAATTCTCCTATTTTCTCATTTAGCTTGGAGTCACCTTAGCCCCCTGAGCTGGGAGACCCTTATGTGGTCACCTTCAGATTCCACCTCCCAAACAAGTGTTTCAGGATGTTTGGATGGGGGAAATCATTCTCTGAGGAACATAATTACATTTGGGGGACAGAGTTTCTCCATTTTGAAACCTCAGTAAAATCTCCTCCTTCTCTCCACAGCTTTTTTCCCTTATAGATGATTTTTTGGAGCTTCTTAAACTTTTTAAATTGTTTTCCCTTTTCTTTGAGACCCTGATCATTACTTATATAGAGAGAAAAAGTCCATATGTATAAATCGGTAGTTCACATTATATTCCCACGAATGGTAATTATGCCTAGATTTTTTAAAATTTATTTTATTGAAATACAGTTGATTTACAATGTTGTGTTAATTTCTGCTGTACAGCAAAGTGATTCAGTTATTCTGTAATATCATCTAAATTTACAAGGTTTTAGACACGAAAGAAAGACGGCAGATTGAAATTGAGAACGGGAGTGCTCTGGAGAGTGAGGGGTCCGCAGAGGGCCCTGCTGGTCCCCCAGCAATGATGGTCTGTGCCCTCAGGGGGCATCATCATCGCCACGGCAACTTCATGAAAAATGAGAAAGGTGGGTGGAGCTTGGCCCATCTCCTGAGTTTTCTGCGGCTCTCTTTATTCTCTGATGACTTTCTTGCCTTGCATCTGCCACTCTATTAAGCACCATGGTCATGAAATGAAAGCTCTTCCCCCTTAGTAGGCTGATTCCAATATGTGTGTGCAAATGGGTGTGCTCAGGAAGCTCGGCTCCAAGCTAAACAACAACCGTATATGGGAGGAGTTGCTTCCTTTGAAGGTTAGCGCGACCCAGGCCGGGTGGGATGGAACAGCGGACCCCTTTGAAGAAAGACCAGCCAACAGGAACACTAATAAGTAGACCAGGTCCCCCTCTGGCCGGACTCTGTAGTGCAGCTTCTCTTTCACAGTGTGGATATTGCTGAGTTATGAAATCACCCCAACCCACACTTCATTTAGTAGTTGGAAATTATGTCACTTTGATCATAATTAAATGTATTTTTTTCAACCCCCTAAAACGGACATAGGACGAGCCTCACATGTGAACTGTAAAAGTCATCAGCTGTTTCTTATCACTGGTAGCCCGACACAGCGGTGTTCATACTTTAGCATATGTCAGGATTACCTGGAGGGCTTTTGCCACCACAGGGTGCTGGGCACCACCCAAGAATGGGGCGGGGCCCTGGCATTTCTATTTCTAACAGAAGTTAGAAGAAGTTCCATTTGTTGATGCTAGGGCTCCTGGACCACACTTGAGAACCACTGGTCTAACAGATACCTCTATTTTTCTACTTCCACGTGGCTCTCTCCCTGTCAGGAGAATTCTTCTTTCATCCTGGCAGAGATGTAATAACATTCCATTTGTTGTTTCTTTCTTTGTATGTTTTCTGATTTTCTGAAAGTACCACAGAATGGTCCCAAAGGAAGTATTCAGAAGCAGCTTCTTGTGAAACACAGCTAGACGAATAACATTCCACTCATTGCAGCTGTATATTGAAATTCAAATTGATTTGATTGTGTGCATGCTTTGTTTACGAGTAGCATTATTTATAATACTTGGAATTAGACTGTCTTTATGGAGTCATTACCACCATTCAGTTAAGACTGAGTGATTCCTCTTTGCATCCAAAATTGATAGAGCTAACAAATGAGCACTGAGTTAAATCTGTACTACTGCTCATCTTATTGAAGTACTAGTAACATATGTCACAGTGTATGTGCTGCTTCCGTCATATACAAGTCATATGACATATGTCATATGTGTATACACAGGTATAGGCACACATATCTATGAATCTGTAAATCTATATCTATCTACCTCTCTCTCTCTCTCTCTCTCTCTCTCTATATATATATATATATGTGTGTGTGTGTGTGTGTGTGTGTGTATTAAGTTCTCTTGGACATGCATTAATATTTTCAAGAAAATGTCCCTAAGTATTTTGGGAGCATTCCTACAAGTGGAGCCATTTGGAACATGATAAAGAATGTTTATGACATTTTAAGAGTAAATTTCATTTAAAAATCAATTTATCATTATAACGCCTTCAGAAAGCAAGGCTGCAAACACCCATGGTGCCAGGTTTCTAACTGAAGAAGAGAAGGGAAGCATGACTCGGTTGCTTTCCCTACTAGATCTGAAATATATATATATATTTTTTTCCTAAGGCATAAACATACAGAACAGTTATTAAACACTTAGCATGTCGAGCATAAATTTAACAATGATGTTAATATATGTCCTGTTATGGAACCTAATCAATTGGATTTACTGAATTGCTTTTGCTGTTAGCATATTCTTGGAAGAAATTGGGTAAGGGGACCAGTAGAACAGCAGTGGGTGTTTCCTGGACGTTCTAAGTGGTGGATCCATGGGCACATGTGGCCAGACCTGGAGAAACATGGCAGGAACAGGTTCTGTGACCATGAAACTGTCTCTGGAAGAACCTATAAAACCCTCTTGAAACAGTCGCTACTTTTTCTCGTCTCCTGAATTAAATTCTTTTGACAAATGAAGCAGAGTTTAGAGAGGTAACTTGCTCACATTCTCTTAAGTGATATTGGAATAGTGGCAATAAACCTCCGTTCATTTCTCCCAAACTGAAATACATTTTATATACAGTCCAAACCATTCTCAGCCTACATTCCAATAGTATTCCCGATGCTCACAGAGGAAGAAATGTGATTTGTGAACTTAGTTCAGCATCGCTGAGTTCTGCCTTCCCAGCAGGAGAGAGAAGATCCAAACGCCAGCAGTAATCATCAGAAGGGGGGCCCTTCTCATTCGGGAACAAAAACGTGCATACGTGGCAGCACATACTCAAAAGCTGGGTTTTGCCATAAGCACTACAGCATTTCGGGAAAGAGAGAGAAAAGACGAATCGTTACCTTATGCCTGTACTTCAGAATAAATTCTGGGTAGGACCCATTTCAAATGGAGACAAAATGCTAGTATGTCCAGGGGCTGCTTCAGAATTTCTATATAACTGGGGCCCAGGGACAACAATCTACTTGGAAGGAAGAGATAAGGAATTTGTTTTGAAGTTCTATTTGTCAAGTAAATACACTCATTTTACTTAGAGTGTACCGGCAAAGTTTTTTAAAAAGATACCTTTGTTTATATTCTATATGATTTTTCTCCACTTACCTGGTTCTCTGTGCACGTTGGCTAGGAGAGGAAACCAGTAGAAGCTCTTGGGGTTCTAAAGCATCTCACCCTTGGTGCTGCCACTGCTGTAAAGTGCTCAGCATCTTTTTAAGGTGCCACGAGTAATAAAAAGGCTTCGATTAGAAACAAATTCTTCTCCAGTCTCACTCACCAGGAAGACTCTCTTTTTCTTAGTTTGGCTTCATATACTCCTGGCCACTTCTCCCTAATTGCATCTTATTATATCTAGTAATGCTCTCATCAGTTTCCCTCTTTTATATGTTTCATCCAACAGCTCTCAATCAGCAATTCCTTTGAGCGTTAGTGTGCAGTTTCATAGAGACTCGATTGACCCTTGAACCACGTGGGTTTGAACTGTGCGGGTCATCTTATATGTGGATTTTTTTTTTTCAATAAATACTACATTACTACTTGATCCCATGGGCAAGGGTCCTGGAACCGATCCCCCTTGGATACTGAGGGACGACTGTAGTTATGACTTTCTTAGGAACCTCAGAAGATAAATCCTGTTTGAAAACGTGCAAGAGTCTAGTCGCTATGAAGTGAAGCTGGTAACTTTTTGAGAGTTGACTTCTGCTTTCTGGGGCATCTTTGATCAGGTTGCTTTTGAAAGATACTCCTACTCAACAATGCATTTGCTGAAGTGCAGGATAATTTTCACTTTTTGACACAACCTCAGAGAAGCCAAGTTCAAGGACAGAGCTATGTGGTCTTTGTACCGCACCTCGTAGTGATGGCAACTGTGATTACAGCCCAGCCTCCCTGAGTCCAGGGTCTCCGCCAGGAGCTGCTTCCACTGACGGAAAGCAGGTGTCAGAGCACAGGGAGAAGGGGCAGGAAAACAGAGCCCTGAGGAACTTCAGAAAATTGTAGGTCTGGCTTGATCACTAAACATGTCATTGGCAGAGGTAGTTCCTATCATGAAGTAACTTTATAGTTGTCTTTTTTTTCCTATACAATAAATCTTAAAGAGAGTTCCAAAAGAAAGTGGTTTCAGAGTGTGTATTGCCATGAAATTTACATTACTTATTTTCAGCCACAAAACTGATTCCGTTGGAGTTCATGTTTTAGGAGGATTTTTCTATTAGTGACAAATTTCAGATGCTCCAAAGCACTAAATATAATTTCAGCCTCTGTGGTCTCAGTTAAAATTACTGTTGATTTCTGTATTCCTGTGCCGTCAATATGTTCCTCTACATGACGTAGCACATTTTCTATAAAGCATTTTTCCTACTACCTTGATTTCTAGTGGATCTCTACTTATACTAATTTTGAGAAATTGAACTGATACACATACATTTAAGCGGGTAATGAAATATACAACAGCATTTCCCTTACCGCTTTATCCCCATACCCTCCTTCATTTTCCACTATACTGTCATGAATACTGAATATATGTTTGTTTATCTACTCCCACTATCCTCCAAGCACCTAGAGCGGTGTGAGACTCCGGAGAGGCATTCAGTGATTGTTGAGCAAATGATATTCGTGGGGCTCCTTGTTCTACCTACTGATTCCTGTGCATCTGTCCTGAAACATGTATGTCATTCTTACATCGGGTCCAGAACTATCCAAACGGATCACTAATTCCTTTTGACCTTGAGTGCAAAATTAGCAGCATCAGTTTACAAATGTAACATCCTGAAGAATTAGTTTCTTGAATGATAACTCAGTGGGAATAATTGAATCATCAAAGATAAAGTTACGGGAACAGCAAAATGTAAATATCCCAAACTGAAGGAAAATTAAAGGCTGTACCTGAAACATCTAAAAAAACCAGTTGTAACACGGGCAGAAAACAAGTATAGGCACTTATTTCAGCTTTACTGCAGTATGAAATTGACCAGTAGTCACAGACTCTGTAAATCACCAAACTTAGAGGTATGTTGTGTGCAAATCTTAAAAAGATTCAAAGGGTTTCTTTTGATCAGTCACAGAAAGACATTAAATAACCTGAGTGCATTTTTTCACTTTTTTTGATGTAAACATTTTAATGTATGTCGTATATGTCAGTCAATCACATTCGAAACAAAAGGCAAAAAATGGTCTACACATTGCTTTATTTTGTGTTAATAAATGTGTCAGCTTTCAGTCAAGAAGAACTAGAACACCCTATTATGAGCTATATAACGACTATTATGTTTTCTTATTTTTTTTATTTTTTATCCAAGTTATATACATTAGATATACATTATATTCAAGTTATACATATAATTTAACAATCAACTAGTTCAACAACATTGAAAAATATCCATCTCTTGCCTGACCCCCGTTCCTAATTCCTGCTCTCAAAAGGAAAGTGTATAATTCTTCTAATTGTTTCTTTTGGTATTTATTTCCAAATCACTCAATAGCATGCTTAAGCTGCTTCTGGTTGATTTTTTTAGCTTTATGCAATTGGCGATTAAATATCCACCATGAAAGAAGGAGATTTAGTATTTTTCATTATCTCCCACCGCTCTCAACCCCATCCTTACCCTCATAATTACCTCCCACCATTTACCAAGTATAAATTAATCACAATTTGTGGATGGATCAGGGTTTGGTGGTTACATCATTATATAAGCACTGTTCGTAAGTGAGCCATGTAGTGTACTACAATTAGATTTCCATTCTTCTAATCTTATCTTTTTGCTTATTAATTTTCTATATATCTGTCTCTAACTCCCCAACTCTCCTCCATAGTGTAAATCCATCCATTCAACACATTGGTTATTCTATCACATTTACCTTGGAGACGTCTCTCTCAGAGCCCTCCAGCTTGGGTGCTTTCTGGTCTTGCTCTTCTGCTGTCATCTGAAGAGCCTCCTCAACCATCATTTTGGGTGTTTGGGTTTGTTTGTGTTTTTTTTTTTTTTGTCTTATTTCTGTATGGAATCTCCTATTGTCTAAATCTCTGTTACATTTTTGTTGACTCTCTATTATGGCAAAGCACTTCCTCCAGTGGATTCCTGAAAAACAGGGTGAAAGAAGTAATGAGATATATATACATATATATATATCAAATGGAGTACTATCCAGCCTTCAAAAAGAAGGAATTCCTGTCATTTCTGACAACATAAATGAACTTGAAATCCAATGGCATGGTGAGCTTACATCCTTTGTATATTTATATAATCTTCCCTCCCAAAGAAAAGAAGAAGAATAGAACCTTCTTTTTCTAGCCAGTGTTCTGAAATGTCATAATGATGTAGCTTGTTAGGGTAATTTTCACCCATTGTGCTGAGCCCTTGGTTGGAGAGGAGGATCTCTCACCTGGAAACTTGTTCTTGAGCTCTGAGAAATTGTATTAAATTACTTTGGGTTTTTTGTTGTTGTTTCTTTGGGAATTCTTATTATTTAGATATTATATCTCTCATCCTTTTTCTCCTATCGTCCTATTTTTAATTATATTTTCTGAGATATTTTCTCAAATTTATCTTACCTAGTTTTCTATTACTGCTATGTTTTTAAATTTCTGAAAGTTCTTTTTTATGTTGCTAGTGCTTCTTAGTGCATACTATTCTTGCTTTACAAATGTTATCTTCTTTTCTATCTCTAAGAATATAAATGATAGGTTTGGGTTGTTTCATATTATGACTGTGGACTTTTCTTCTCTCTATGCTGTTTCTTTCTTCTGAGTTACTTTTTAAAAATTTTTTGAAGTCTTTTATGTTAAAGATGCGTTATGATCCTTGACTGCCGGCTCACACTGAAGAGCAAGCTAATACAAATCTCCATGCATGTGGGTGGGTCTTACTGCCTGTGGACTTTACTATAAAGTTATCTGGCCAGATTGTTGCCCTGGGGGAAGACCCAGATGGCTGCATTGCTGGATCTTTTCTTTGTAATATCAGGTTTGTGGATTTTCAGACCTCTGGTTTTCTTTACAGGAGTCTTGCCACTGATAAGACTTTGTGTTACCCAGTCTAAATTTTGTCATCATCTCCAAAGGATAAATGTTTCATCTTCTACCAGATCTGAGAAGGGACAATCATTCTGCTGCATGGAGTGAGGGAGGGGATCTGGAGTCTAAGTGCTTTAATTTTCAATGAATTTTGCAATATTCAAAGCACATGGAATTATGTTTTAAAAAAAAAAGTTATTGTATATACCCATATACCCACTACCAAACTTTAGAAAGAACCCTCAATGAACAGTTAAATGTTCTTCATGAACCTTTCCAGTGTTACTTCCTCTGTCCTTTGCTTTCCTATTTATTTTCAGTAAGTGTATACACCTAGACATCATGTAATATTTTGCATGTAGTTAAACAGGCAAGTTTTTACTCTCACCATTGAGAGTCTCTGTGAGACGGCTCATACTTGAATGGGTGATCTCTTCAGCAAAGACATACATTAGAAGAAAAGTTTCTGTGTGGCCATCAGCCTGCTTTCTTCTGTAGCAAACCATCTTACCTGAGATTACCGGTGATGCTGCTTGTTCCACACTCGGTGTCGTTTTTCTGCACCAGTTTGTCGCCTGCTGGCTTTTGCTAGCGTTCCAGGCTACTAGCCTTCCTTTGGTCCACCCTGCTCCTTTAATGTCTAGAGAATTTAGAGATCAGTCATTTTCCTTCCGTGCCCGTTCCAGAGGGAGCATGTAGGAGAATTCTAGAAACTTCACTCTATGGACCATGCCCTCAGTTTCTATATAAACAGTGGTTCAGAGGTGGCACTGCCTCTGAGGGCCCCATAGGAGACAACGTTGCAGAGCCCTATTGGGATTAGTAGAATCGCAGATGGGGTTTGAGCATGCATGGCCATAAATGCCCGGAATTGTCTGTTGCATTGGTCTAGAATGCGACAGTTCCTGGGCACCATACTTTTAGCACCCAGAGAAAATGCTGATCTTTTATCTGCTTTATATAGGCTCTTTAATTAGATACTTTGGCAAAGTCTTTGCCAATATGTGACATCCTTGGTACAAAGAAAACTGGACACCTCAAATTGGTTTCCTGAATTTAATTCTTTTTTCCATGTTGACATTCCTTGCATGTTAGGTGTCTGGTAATGTATAACTGTTTTGGCCTGCATCTCCCAGAGTTTTGAAGGTTTTCATTTATTTTTTGTTTTTATTTTTTATCAGTGCAAAACTATAACATATAGAAAATGTCTTAATTGCAGTGAAATAGGAGCACACCAAAAAAATTATCCTGGGTGTCATTAACCGAAGGGAATTACTGTTAATATTTGTGTGCTTTTTTCCAAGTTATTTTTTCTTCTTTACTATGATGATAGAAACAAAATTGGCATGCTAAATTTAAAAGATTCTTTTTGTGATTACAATATTATGTCTTCACTATAGAAAATTTGGAAAATACAGAAATATATAAGAAATTTAAACCCAGAATCTGAATATTCAGACATAACCACTTTAAAACTTTATACTTTTATATTTCCTTAAGGCGTTATTTTTTATTTTTCATCACAAAAGTATTAAAGGCTCATTTGAAAAATATAGATACATAGAGTTATAGAGCACAAATAATTAGGATTCCTTTTTCAGCCTTATCTTTCCCTGAAATAAGGTTCCTCAAGGTTTAGCTTCTTTAAAGTTGGTTGTATATTTTCCCACACCCCCCATGCATTACAGTAATTATAACATTTATATAAAGCACACATTTCCTAAGATCCAAAGATTAGGCAAACTAAAATAAATAGGTGTATACACCAACCTTTCAAATTTCTTACTTAAATAAAACTATAACACAGATACTATTCCACAACTTACTTTTTACATTAGGTCATCTGCACTGAGCACATCCTTTAACTAAGTGAATATAATCTATCTTATTCTTTCTAATGACCTTATGGGATTGATATGCAATAATTTATGTAAAAATTTCTCAAATGACAGACACTTAACTTTGTTTCCAGTTTTTGTACTATTATACTCAACACTGCTGTGTGTATCTTTATATACACAAAGCATTTTGCATATGTGAGCAAAATGTCTTTTTAGTCAGATAGATTCCTAGAAGTAAAATTATTCAATCAAAGGATACGTGAATATTTATCCAATTAGTGGAAGTCCAGTTACTTTCCAAAAAGGCAGTATAAATTATACCAAAAATATATAAACATGCCTGTTTCTCCACACCCTCACCAATACTGAATATTGTCAGCCTTTAAATGTTTTGCCAATCTGAGCAATCCAAATTACTAATTATTATTTTAATGTGTATTTCCTTGAGTCTAAACACTCATCCAAACCTGATTTTTTGCAAGCAGACAGGCTATTTGCCGCTGGATGGCTGACGATCTATGTAGAAAAACTACATTCCCCAGCATGCACTGCTTCCAGGGCTTGTCCTAGTCCTACTTTTGTCTACAGCAGGTTAATGCATGACTCTCACGCCCATATCCATCACAGAATTAGAGGATAAGGTACAAGAGACCTTCACCAGACCACTCATACTGCAATCCCAGTCGTTTTCCGAGCATGGTAGTTGGAATGGATGTAGGAAAAAGCACTGATGGCGGCAAAGCTGAGGCTTTACATGGTCTACCTGAGAAAGCAGAAGCTAGTTTCAGAGTTGCTTTGAATCTTGCATTTCGGATCTCAGGAGCGCATGGTGAGTTACTGAGGTGATTGCGAGTGGTATCATCTAGGTATCTATACCCACAATTGCAGGTTTGCATGGTTTCCAAATAACAAAGCACAAATGGGTACTAGTTGTGCTTTTGGACCCAGTTGTTCCAGTGATTATTTCTCCCAGATTCTGTACTTGGCCCTTTGTCTGTGTTGCACTTCTCTGAATTTTCACTGTTTTGGTGTCTTCATCATAATCACTGTATGAATTCGAAAAGGTCGTGTCATGAGTATGAACCAGACACTATTTCAAATCAGAAGTCTCTGGATTGCCTCTGGGTGAAATATTTTCTATACTTTCATTCTATTTAAACCTAAGCTTATAAAACGTTGGAAAAGGTAACAAAAGGAAATACAATAGTAGATGTTTAAGTCTTGCCGTTACACGCTATCCTGAGGATTCTGACAGCAGATGTCAGGGGATCCACCACAGCTTTAAATATTGAACGATGGGATTTGTGCCAATGGAGCATATGGTTTTAAATGAACAATGAATATTCTATTATCTGGTGTTTGATGCCTGGGAGGAAAGTGGATTTGTGAAGATCTGGTGCAGCTGAGCCCCCATCAGAGACAGCCCTTTTCATCATTGGTATCTAAGGTCTAAAGATGGATTGAGGGACCCGTTTGAAGGAGTCAGACGAGGGGGAGGTTGTTAATGAGTTACAGTTGTGCCCCACGATGGCACCAGCAGCTGCTATGATCAGATACATTTTGAGTGACTTGCTAGTGTGCCTAATGATCGGAGTTGCCTGAATTTTCTAACACTGGTTGCATGGTGACTTCACCCCTCTCCTTGGAGAGGTCTCCGTTGGTTTGTCTCCCTCTGGTAGCTCCTGGTGGGTTATTAACATGGGACCATATCTCCTTCCCTCCAGGCCTCAGAGGTTCGATTTTCTCCTGTATGTGTTTGCCAAAAGCAAAGGTAACTAAAAGAACGTTGTATCAGGAGGCATTTTATTTGTTTGTTTGTTTGTTTATTGTCACACTGCACGGCATGCAGGATCTTAGTTCCTCGACCAGGGATCGAACCCGTGGAAGCGTGGAGTCCTAACCACTGGACTGCTGGGGAATTCCCAGGAGGCGTATCATTAATACTTAGTAAAAATAAGTCCCTGGCTTATGGCAGCCTCAGTTGACAATCAGGGGCTTTTTCCTATTTATTCATTTCTCATCGGAAGGGAAAACTCAGAGGCCACTAGGCTGGTGGTGAGGAGAACAGAAGGCTTCGTTTCATGACTTTAGTGATTACATTTCTATTGTTTGGATTGGCTTTAAAATGCGTGTAGAATTTCAGGGCCCCTGGCCACCAGCTCAGTGATGGTCTAAACACGTGATAGAACTGCTTCTCTGATCACCCACAAGCAAACCCGGTGTGAAGGGTCAGCTATCGCTGGGCTTCAAGCTGCAAGGAGACTCCCGGGCTGACTGTTTCCATGGCCACAGGGATTGGCACACAACGTGGCAGTCGGTCACGAGGAAGGTGGTCTCTAAGGCACTGCTTCTCAGATTTGAATGTGCACACAAGTCCCCTGGGAATCATGTTAAAACGTGGGTTCAGATTCTGTAGCTCTCGGTGAGGCCTGGGATTCTGCAGTACTCTCCAGTACTGGCCAGCTCACGGGTGCTGTGACACTGTGGGTCCACATCCCACACTTTGAATGTACGAAGTCTTGGGTTCTAAATCTTTTCATTAAAGCTGAAGATAAAAACACAACCTCCGTTGGTTTGTGATCCCTTGGGTTGTACATCTTGTACCAACCGTCCACTCCTATGCTCTAACCTGGATGTACGTGAAACAGAAATTGAATTTCTGCAGTGACCAAAAGGTGATTCCTATTTTTCTGATAATCCCTTTATTCCTCATGGGTTTGCAAAGTAAACCTGCTATGGTTAAAGTTGAGCTTTAATAAATGAGCTCAAAATATGTTCAGCCTTTTACTATTTGAAACATAGTTCACACTTTGCTGAACTACAAATGCAGGACTTGGGAACATTTGTTAAGGAAGGTAATGCCGAAGAAATAGTTTTACAGTTTCCAATCTGTTACCTCCCTGTCAGGACTCACTTCAGCCCTTCCCTCCAGCCGGGGGTCACTGCCATCAGAGCACCCTGGCGCCCCTCTGCTTGGGGTCCTCACGCTGCTCCAGGACCAGCTCTGCCTCCCATTCATCCCTGGGTCCACATGCTACCCAGAGCAACTGGCACCTGTAAGTGCTCAATGCACGTTAGTGAAAAAAATTCCCATTGGAATAAAAATATAAAGTAAATTACGGCATGTCACCCTGGTGGAATAAAATGTACCTGGGGAAATTATGGTTGCAACAACTGTAATAACAGGAAAATTTTACATTATGTTAAGTGAAAAATACTGGATGTAACCATGCACTTTTGTGTGTTTACAATTTTTAATATACACAAATAATAGACAACAGAAAGGAACGTGGGAAAGAGAACTGTAAGCTAGTCAAGATGTAGATTATAGATGATTTAACTTCCTCTTAAAAAGTATTCCTTTCTTATGAAACAGTTTCCAACAAATTATAGGAAAAGAGTAACCACAAGAGTAATATTTTACTATTATTAGACATTATTTGTGCCTCCCTCCACATATTTAATTGCAAAAGTCCACTCTACCTAAGACTCCTTTTAGAGAAATTAAACAGATTTTGAAAACATTTCATTAACTATAAGATGAATAAATTTTTATAGATTATGTTAATGCTCTCATTTTTCTTGTAAACTCTGTAGTATTCCCTAAAGTTTGATGAAACGTACAGGACCCTTAAGGAAGAGCTCTTGTCCTTATCCAGACACTCAGTAAAAAAGCTGTTAGGAATTCCCTTTATCACATGAAGTGCAGCAAAACTCCCACATCTTTCAATCCAATTGGGTAGTCTGTTCCCCAGTGCCCTCCTTTTCTTTTGGCCTCTGTACTACCTAAGGTTTTTTTTTTCTAATTTATTTTTTAACATCTTTATTGGAATATAATTGCTCTACAATGGTGTGTTAGTTTCTGCTGTATAACAAAGTGAATCAGCCATATGTATACATATATCCCCATATCCCCTCCCTCTTGTGTCTCCCTCTCACCCTCCCTATCCCACCCTTCTAGGTGGTCACAAAGCACCGAGCTGATCTCCCTGTGCTATGCGGCTGCTTCCCACTAGCTATCTGTTTTACATTTGGTAGTGTATATATGTCCATGCCACTCTCTCACTTCGTCCCAGCTTACCCTTCCCCCTCCCCGTGTCCTCAAGTCCATTCTCTATTAGGTCTGCGTCTTTATTCCTGTCCTGCGCCTAGGTTCTTCAGAACCTTTTTTTTTTTTTAGATTCCATATATATGTGTTAGCATACAGTATTTGTTTTTCTCTTTCTGACTTACTTCACTCTGTATGACAGAGTCTAGGTCCATCCACCTCATTACAAATAACTCAATTTTGTTTCTTTTTATGGCCGAGTAATATTCCATTGTATATATGTGCCACATCTTCTTTATCCATTCATCTGTCGATGGACACTTAGGTTACTTCCATGTCCCGGCTGTTGTAAATAGAGCTGCAATGAACATTGTGGTACGTATCTCTTTTTGAATTATGGTTTTCTCAGAGTAAAACCCAGTAAAATCATGTCTTTGTTTTCATCTTGTATAAAATCTAGCCTCAGTAACAGGTATGTCCCTTCATCTTTCTGCCTACAACCTTTAAGTTTGAAAATAATGTTACTAGGTAAAACCAGGTAGCAGCTGATATGGTCACTTTAACCTTTTGCATTTTCACCTGAGAAGGAAACATTTTGTTCAGAAATTTGACAACATGAGTCTGTGTTGAAATAGTTTGACTGATGATGACCAAATTCTCTTTTCCTTAGACTAACCTATTGATTCCTTTCCTTTATCCAGATGGACCCTCTTCTTGTCTCTCTCTCCCAGTCTTCCCCTACCAGTTTCTGTCTCTCTCTCTTTATCTCTGACTCTTTCTTCTCCCTTAAATTGATCTGTACTTCTAGATAAATGTCTTTAAATTAATTTTATTCAAATATCTGAGAGATTATATTTACATGTACAAATGCATACATACACTCACATCTGCACGTCTACCTTGTGGCATCCTCATGTTTCTAGAAGTGCAGCATTCATGAGAAGAGTCTCCTTTTGCTCACCTTGTACCTCTAGAGCCTACCATGTCACTTAATATGTTTTCATTGAAAGAATGAATATATGAATTAAAGCAGGAGCAAATGCTATTAGTAGTGAGGTAAGAACTAGTGTGGAAAACCAACAAGTTACTAGAAACTCTTACGATTATAGTTTGCATGTCCACATTGATTGCCCTTTTGCTCGTATCTCCAATCATGTCACTTTTGTTGATAAATATTTCTCATTCTCCTATGATTCACTATTTGCTGTCAATCCATGGCCTTTAAAAGGTGTTTACCCTTTCATTTTCATACCAATTCCCCCTTTTCCTCTGAAAAATATGGACAACACTTAAGAAGCTGTAATTCCATCTCCTCCCTGAACTAGGACAGCACTTGGTTTTCACCTCTCTTACATCATTCATCTCATTCTGCTCCATCATTTAGGAACTTGACTTATGACTCCTATTAGGTTCTAAAGCCCGTTTAAGAAAACAGTGATTTCTCTCCTTTTGTATTTTAATCTCTGGCGTTGCCTAAATTGGTTCCTGGAACATCACTGACATTGACTGAATTGAATTTAGAATTTGAGACATTCTGTACAGTTCCTTTAAATAATGTTTATCAAGAGATGGAGAGCAGAAATAATTTTCAAAGAGTAAGGTTCTCAAGGTAAAAGTCATATTTATTAAACTTCTCTGAGGCAAAAACGAGCATTGCATTTTCCACAAATAAAAAGACTTTGGTGCATTTAATGTGTTCCTATAAAATTAGATGTGCTATGCATTGTAACGGATTTTTACAGATTCTTAGAATTGTATCTCCTTTGTATGGAAGATGGGGAGGAGAGTGAGTTTGCACAAGAACAGGTCAAATGTATCTTTGGCTGGCCAAGGGGAACAATGTAAATTCCTTGTTTTATTTATAAATCCTGACTCTGTTGTCCCAGAAGTACTTTGGAGCTACTGATGATCTGCTGGGAGTCTCCGATACTACCTCTGTCACTCTCATATTTCTCCCCTTCACTGTTCTGCAGTATTTGTATGGCTGATTTATTTGCCCATCTCAACTTGACTGTGGGCTTTGGGTGGACTTTGGCCCCATACTTAGTCCTTGACACAGAGTAGAGAACAAACATTTTTAAATTGGGTTGTTTATGCAAAGCCCCACAGTGAATGATGATTTAAAGAAGAGAAAACTTCTTTCGGTGGCTATCCTGGAATGTGCGAATATAATTTCATCATCTACTTTAGTATTTTTCAAATGGTGCTCCTCCCTGGTGGATGGGGGCTTGGGCCGGAGGAAGGAAAGGCAAAGGATGAGTCTCTAGGGTCCCTAACTTCACTCCAGCTCAGGCTTCTGTTTTGTTCAGGCTTCTGTAATTTGAACAGAGTGTTATATGGCCATAGGGGTTTTGTTTTGTTGTTGTTTAAACCACGGACTAGTTAGTTTCCAAATATCACTGCAGTTGAACCATGACAAAGAGGAATATCAAAGGAGCTGTGGGAATGATGCCTATATGTGCCTTAGTAACTATTATAAAAGAGAAAAGAAGAGAAGAATCTTAAAAACCAAGAGAAATTAGTATTGCATTGTTTGAGTGTTTGGTACTGGAATAGGGCTTGCTTCTGACTTATAAACTTTTAACTCATGCTACAAAGGTCAGAGAGGACAGAAAACTTACATTTGAACAGGTGTTTTGAGACCTTTGGAAGTAAGTTTGAAGTTGAGTTGCCTTCAGAGACAACAGAGGTACATCATTGTAAAAACCAACCCATCACTTTTCCAGTAGTTTCATCAAGAAGGCGTTTGGATGCAGAAGTCAGGTGGGAAATGTTCAGAGTATGTTTATTCTTGAAATATTGGTAGACAAATCTTGATATCAGAGATATTGCTTGACATGTACATTTTATTTGATCCTGCATCTTTGGCTTGAGTAACATCTCTCTTGGAAAGACTTGCTATACCTTTTCTCTATCTGGGTGGGAAAACTATCTTTTTGATCACATTTCTTTGCAAATGTTTTCAATCAGTTCTACTACCTGCAAAATACCAAAGTAGTTGAGGAGATGGGTCTTTCCGTCAGGTTCCCTATACCTTGATCCAGGACATCATTCATTTACCCAAAATAAAACTATTGAATTCAACATGTACTAAATATTATAGAGCCACAGACACAATTGTTGAGGAAATACAGAGTGGGGACCTTGCTGAACACTGTTTGACCTACATTAACATATCACAATCAGTTCTAATATTTTCTATGTTTTACTTTCTCAATATGTCTTCCTTTTCTTGCTTATTTGAAGATTTATTCTGATTAATTTAGTACTTATTAGAATAAAAATAATATTCTGATTCCAGATTTCCACTGGAAAAATACCAGTTTATAGTTTTTCCAAGCTGTTCACAACATGCGTCTAATAATCCCCTGATGAAGAGTTTTAATGATTTCTTTGCATTGGCAATCTGTCATAATGCAGCGCCTGCGAGCTCTTCTTAGTTAAACCACAGAGATAAAAGAAAGTCCAATCTTGATGAGCAATTCATTCACATTTCTGTTGTTAAGGATGTCACTGTTCAATGACTAAAGAAGCATCCAGGTCTCATTAAACCGCCATGCCATTCGGGAATGGCACGAGGTGGACCAAATGAAAAAGGAATGCGCTATTTCTGAACTTAATGCCAGCTCTCCTGCTTCTCTTTTGTCTGGTTTGATACATTGAAGTCTCAGCTAATGCTCTTGACAAGTATGTACACTTTTAGTTGCCAGCCAGGCCTTAACTTTCACAAAAGAACGGCTGGAGACCTTCTAGCCCTGAGACAGCTGCTGGGATAAAAGGCACCTTTCACTAAAAAACACTCTTTCCTCTTGTGATGTGCCCTAAAATGCAGCAACGCAGCCACTGGAGGGGGACTCTGAAAGCCAAGGTAGAAAAAGAAAATTGCTGGATTCATGGTTGGCAGTACAGAGTTATATGTAGTTGGCCATACAATTGCAATCTTGCTGGTAAATCAAGATGTGTTGCCATGGCGAGATGGCTATAAGAGGAAAAACAGATGGTGTTGGTTGTATTGGAGACAAAGAAATAAAAACTCCAAGTCTCCTTCTATGTAAAAGTTATGTAGAATTCAATAATTTAGGGAAGAATAATCAGGCTTGTACTACCATTTTTATCACATTAATGCAGAAATCTACCATGCAAATGGTTACATTATTCATGTCTGTGTTTCCCAGCTCAGGAGTTACCCCTCTCTGTCCGCTTGTCAAACCATTTCCCTTATTTCCTCCAACTCAGGTAAATGCCCATTTTATTTACTCAGTCTATCATGATTTAAAGCAAGATTTCCCACCAAATATTTTCACTGCAAGTTCTCTCTCAAACGAGTCTCTTTTCTTTTTCTAAAGAAAAGAGAATCTTTTTTGACAAATATTTATTGTACAGATACATTATGCAAAACACTGCTATACTCTTTGTATGTATGCTATCTGATACAAATATAAGCTGACCCAGGCCCTGGATTATTAACATATTATATCTTTTGCCACAGACTGTTTTGCCCTCTAATATTTACATGATGAGAAAGAGCGTGCAGTATTTTTTCCACTTAACAAAGGCTGGTTCATGAGTTTCTAAAAATGCATAATTTAATAATGAAAAATGAAATTTTAATCACTATTATCGAAGAGGATTTCTTGTTTTATTTGTTCCGTTGTTTAGCATTAAACAATAATACTGCTTGATGGAGAACTAGATAAGTACAAGTTCCCACTTTGCCTCAGAATACAGAGATGACCTATGTCATCAGTTTCCTAATAAAGCATATCAGTGGAATTTTGTTTCCTTGAAGTAAGACTGTTTTAAATTCCATGGGAGGAACATGTAATAGAGGCAATATATTACTTGAGATCAGAAACATCTTTGGAAGATGTATTTCTGGCAGAATGGTAGAATAATTTCCCTGAACATCACTGCTGTTAAAAACAACTGGAAATGTCAGATTTAAAAGATGTTTTAGTTGCATCAGTGAGTTAACAAGATACTAAATTCTTCTAAACTTGAGCTTTATTTTCAAAGCTCAAAGAATGGGGAAGAAGAGACAAATCCCAAAGGACTGCCCAAGCTGGGAGTCTAATAGAAGACCCTTCTCATAAAGCTGGAACCCCACACAACTACAGCTTCAAAGTGAAGGTGAGAGGTAGACCCAGACTCATCCCCTAAAGACAAGCAGAACTGTCTTCCTCCAACCTTGCTACTAGGTGGAAAAAAGTTAAAATGTCTCCTCAGTATTCACAAAAATGGATTAGTCCTCACACAGATTTGTAAGCTAAATTCACATCACTTGAGAGATCCAGAGAATATATAAGTAAAGAATTTAAGTTAAAGTGGTGGTAGTAAGCTATTAGTGTCTCCAGGCACCTGGCAAATACAAATGAAAATCCAAAAGGAAATAAAATACCTTTTGGAGGTTTTCTGCCTTCAAAATAAATCACAAAATTTCTAAAAGATAAAGTTCCAAGGACCTAAATTCACAACCAACAATTCAGAATATCCAAAGAACCCAGGGACCATACCCATAAAGCAATGAATAATCAAATAGCTGAATCAAACTCACAAAGATATCAGTCAGGCACAGAACATGAGATAAGCATGAATTAATATGCTCAAAGAAATGAAAGAGAGGTTTTAGGTAAGGAAAGAGCACAATGACTAAGCATATTTGAAAAAATCAAATAGAATTAACAGAAAAATATATATAATATTAATTTTTAAAAACTCACTGAGTGGGTTTACCAGATTTGGAAGAGTGGAGAAAAATAATGAATGGGAAAATATTTTGTGAAGACATTATACAGAATGCAATTCAGAAAAACAAGAGTTAGAAAATATAGAAGATTAAGAGACAGAAAGATGGAATGAGAAGTTCTATGTGCCTGAATGGAGTTCTGGAAGGGAAAAAAGAGAGGCAGAATAAAACAAGTGTAACCATTTGAAGAGAATTTTAGCTGAAAATTTTCCAGAACTGATGAAAAGCATCAATCATTAGATTCTGGAAGACCAAAATTTACCAAGAAAGATAAATTAAAAGACATTCACACAAAGACACATCATAGTCAATAGTCAAAACTTCAAGAACAGGGCTTCCCTGGTGGCACGGTGGTTACAAATCCATCTGCCAAAGCAGGGGACACGGGTTCGAGCCCTGGTCCAGGAAGATCCCACATGCTGCACGGAGCAACTAAGCCCGTGCGCCACAAATACTGAGCCTGCGCTCTAGAGCCCGCAAGCCACAACTACTTAGCCCATGTTCCACTATTGAAGCCTGCGTGCCTAGAGCCCGTGCTCCACAACAAGAGAAGCCACCACAATGAGGAGCCTGCGCACCACAATGAAGAGTAGCCCCCGCTTGCCCCAACTAGAGAAAACCCGTGTGCATCAACGAAGACCCAATGCAGCCAAAAATAAATAAAATAAAATAAAATAAATTTTAAAAAATACCTATTAAAAAAAACTTCAAGAACATAGAGAGATTTTTAAATCCGTTGGAGGGATGGGAAGAAGATATTGCCTTCAGAGGAAACATAATGAAGCAAGACCCCACTTCTTACTAGCACCATTGGGATCCAGCACATTTTTTATTGTGCAGAAAGTAAAATATATTTAATGAGAAATGTTTTTAAGTGTTTGAATAAAATAAAGATACTTTCAAGTGAAGACAAATGGAAAGAGTTTGCCACCAGGAGACCCTCAATTTAACAAATTTAAAAGTATATTCTTCAGGAAAAAGAAGTTTTCCCAGAGAGAAGGTCTGAGAAACAAGAAGAAAGGATGAGCAAGAAGCGGTTATATATGTGGGTAAATCAGATACAAACATTGACTGAATAAAACAATAACAATAATAATGTCAAGATAGAAAACTATATGTAAAAAATACCTATTTGGGGAATTATAGTGTTCTAAGATTGTATTGTTTGAGAAAAAGGGTAAGATGATGATTAACTTTAGACACTGATAACTTACGTATATATGCTAACAAGTCTAGGGTAATTATTTAAATAAAAGTAATAAAGCCTTGAAACTAATATACTTGAAACTAATAAGGGGATAAAATGGAATGGGAAAAAACTGATAGCTTCAAAAGAAGGGATGAAAGTAGAAATAAAATCTTAGAAATGGCAAGAAAAAGAAATACAAAGCAAGGATAATAGAAACAAATCCACATATATCTTTAATCACAATAAACATAATTGGACAATAAAAGACACAGATTCTCAGGCTGAATTGAAAACGATAAACTGAGTCATATGCTTATGTCATTTATTTAATGTGAGTTTCTTATAGATGGCATACAGATAGGTCATGTTTTTTAATCCACTCTTCCCGTTTCTATCTTTTAATTGGTGTATTTAGACCATTTACATTTAATGTGATTCATGATATATTAAGGATTAAAATCTAACATTTTATTTTGTATTTTCTGTTCACACTTTGTTCATTTCATTATTTTCTTTTCCTGCCTTCCTGTAGATTATTTGAACATTTTTTAGAATTCCATTTTGATTTATCTATAGTGTCAAATAATTTTAACGTCTCTCTCCCCTTGGTAATGACATCTATTGCTTGTCTTTTTTCATTCAGTTTGAGATCTTCCTGGTTCTTGGCCTGGCATCATAAATATGTTCTTCTGTATCATTAATAGCACTGCCATATGGAACAGTAATTATACTTATTGCACATAAAATTACAGGAAAAAGCATTATCCTTATAAAGAAATTTACAAATATGGATCTTCACTAGAAGCAAGGGAATGAGTGTGTCTGAGATAAAAGCTCAGGATGTTGGCGATGTATCTCTGTTCCATCAGTGTAGCTCATAAAATTAACACTCATTCAACCCCTGTTGAGGGACCAGAAGACAGATAATATGACAGGTTCTAATTCATGTAGTTGGTTTATACACTTATAATCTAAAAAAACTGGAAACCAAGAGGCTGATCAAGCTTCCTGGTCCTTTGAGAAACATTTTAATGTCCAAAAAGTATAAGCATGATTGAAAAGTGATTAATTCAGTTTGTCCCCTGAGACTCTGAAGATTAGACACCCATATCAAGTTGATGAAGACTATGTCACCAAATTAGATCATAGCTGTTGGTTAGTGATAACTGTGAAGAAGACAATAAAATGCAAGTTTAACACCAGAAACACCTCAATCATTGTCAGTGGTTTGCTGCACTGTCAGCATCTTTCCCAGGATACGGACAGCAACAGGACACTCAAGCAGCTGCTGCATAGTGAACTGAGGGTAGAAAGAGAAAGACAAAGAGAACCATCAAAAGAAAAATAGACAGTTGGAGTTCACCTACTTTAACACCATGAACTGATTATTACTTAAATGTCTATTGTACATTCTAATTTTTCAAGTGAGAATGTCTTCTTTATAGCATAAATACTTTGGCATGTTCAAGTTTTTTCCATATTAGTTTCCAAAGAAGAAACATTTAATTTCCTTCCCAAATGGAAAATCTAGTTCTTGCTGAAAAGGTATACTTTAAAGGAATTCTTTAGAGAAGGAATTTTGCAGGTGGTCTCTACTACAAATAAAAATGTGAAAAGGCCCTTAGAGAAACTTTCGTCCCATAACCTTCTCTCTGTCTTCTCATGCTGGGTTGCCATTTAAGTAAAACCTCCATGGGAGTCTTAAATGCCACAGCAAGCGTGTTCCTGCCAGCTGTTTGTATAGGTCACCCAGCCGAGGGGTTCAACTTTAGTGTTCTTGGATCCATTATGGCTCCACTGGAGGGTTGAAATTTAATCTTCAAAAACTGTTCTGTAACAAACTGGCACTTTGGGTTTTTGCTGAAATAGTTGCCTTCTTCCTGGCTTGAGCTATTCATGAACTGGAACTGCATTTTTTAAGGTCAGCTTCTGCTTGGCAAAGATGGAGGAGTTTGGCTGTAGGAGAATTTCTGGCAGGGGAAGGACACTTAGAAGCTGAATCAAATGATGTAATCACACCATTTAGAGATCAAGGGACATCTTCAAACAAATACTAACAGATTATTCCTTTCTGCCTAATTTTTGTGAAATTCTTACCCAGAGCATTGCTGACTCAGTATGAAAAAAGGAAGCAGAATGCTCTTTGCCCAGTTTCTTTGTGGAAGGTTCGTCTTACGTCTCTATCAGTGTCTGCGGGGCTAGCAAACAATATGAAAACCCCTCTCTTGACAAGAACCCGTTGGTAAAATGTAAGAATCTTTTTTCAGACTGTGTGCTGCCAAAGGAAATATTTTGAAAGTTTACTCAATTTTAAAAGCCTCATTTCCCTTAGTTAAACCCCACAGTTTGAAACTTTGTGTATTTAGTTAAGCTCACTGGGTTGATATGAGAACAGTAATTATTAAAATAATCCCTAACAGTGAGTAACCCAAAAGTTATTGTTAGGGGGCTTTAAGTTTCTTTCTAGGAAGCTTTTTGCCCAGTCCTTACCTATTATTTCAGTTACCCTGATTATATTTGGTTTAACCTAAATTGAAAAGCACTTGACCTTTTGTGCACATATCGACAGATAGAGAGGAGAAGGCTTCCGTACCTGAAAAGAAATCACTGATGACATTCTAATGATTGGATCAAAAGCATTTTAAAACTTTTTTGTTTGCCTCATTAGTCTTTCCACATTGAATTCATTGCTCATTACTTCAATAATATATATGTAAGATCTCACTTCCTAAAATGATCTGGTATCATGTGATTTTTGCAATGCCTGCCCCTCAAAGCAGACTCTGGGCTCTAGAGAGACCAAAAACTACAAATTCTCTTTCAATTAATTCTTCTTGAAAAAGTCAGAGTATCCTGAACTTGGTAATTATCAGTAGAGTGGCTTGAGAATAAAAACTTCTATATAAGTGCTGAGTATTGCTATTGATCATTAAGTATCACTAGACATAGCCCAAGTGATTATTGACATGAAAGCGACTTTATCTAGGCACGAGTAAGGACTTATTCATTATCTTTTTATTTCAAATAAGGTATTACTAGGATATATGATATATGCCCTAGTATATATACTGAAAATATTTATCTTTTTTTCTATTATGCCTTGTTGACAGAGCTTTATATAGAAACTTTTGTGGAGTTAGAGCTCTATTTATTTACATCACAATTCTAATACCTGTATCACAATTTTTGAATTATAATGCTACTTCAGTGAATTTTTCTGGAAAGAAATCTTCCTATGGATGCAGGAAGCTTTGAGAGAAGTTCTGGTGACTTTGGCAACGGAGTTGGACATAGCAGGAGCTGGAATCACACTATCTCAGATATGGTTTTCTGGGGCTGAGAGAGGGTTAGGGAAAGCTCTGCGCTCTTCCTCGACGGGTCAGGGCCTGGCTGAGATGTGTACACACCTCCACCACACATCAGGGTCCCATCCCTGAGAAAGGTAGAATTGAGAGGGCCGGAAATAACAACTGTGTGGTAGGCAGAATATTGGCCCCCAAAGATGTCCACGTCCTAATCACTGGATCCTATGAGTACATCTCCTTACATAGCAAAGGGGAATTAAGGTCACAGATGGAATTAAGTATTCAGCTGTGGATAAAATGGAGAGATTTTTCTGAATTATCCAGGAAAGCCCAACGTAATCAATCACAAGAGTCTTTATAAGTGGAAAAGGGAGGTAGACAAGAAGACACTAGAGGGATGGCAGCATGCGGACTTGACCCACAGTTGCTGGCTTTGAAGATGAAGGAAGAGGGCCAAGGAATGTGGGCAGCTTCTAGCAGCTGGAAAAGTCAAGGGAAGGAAATCTCCCTTGGAGACTTCAGAAGGAAGGTAGCCCTGCCTGCCAACACCTTGCTTTTAGTACAGCAAAACCCATTTTGTTTGGGCTTCTGAACTACAGAAGATAGTATACTTCTATAAGTTTGAGTAATTTGTTAGAGCATTCGAAGAGCAGCAGTAAACTAATATACAACTGTTAGCACTTATTGATCACCATCAAAAGTGCTTGACGTGCATATCCTGATATTTAACTGTAAGATTACTATTATCTACCTTTGATGAAGAAACTGAAGCTTGCCTAAGATAGCACAGAAACTAAGTTTCTGAAAGATGCAACTTGCCTCTTCTGACAGGCAGAGAGAGGGATTGCTCCACTTAGAAATTTAGGGGTAGGAGGAAGGAAGACTAAATCATGAAACATCCCACTATGTTTCCTATATTATTTCTATCTCTTGTGATGGAGCTTATTTCAGAATTAACCTGATTAAACAGTGTGCATTTTATTGCATGATTTCAGGGTAGTATGGTAGAAATAATATAGGATCAGGACATAAAGATGCTAGTCTGATCTCTGATACTAATTAGCTGATTGTTCTGAGCTTCTTCCTATAAAGATAATAATATTTATCTTGCTTTTTTAGCATCAAATTAGATGAATAAATATGGAAAAATGTAAGTGTTAAATAATGTCCCATTCATAGTATTACTATTCTTTTGGGCTTTAGAGCACTTCTTAAAATTCGGTAGCTTATTCTCTGACATACTAAGAAGTTGGTGAAATAGTTGTCATTCTACCAGTTGATATGACTCGATGCATGAAATACACTAAAGTACTTTCCCGAGTGGATTTGTAGTTCTTAAATGCCCTTCACATGCCTCTTTCAGCTCATCAGCCTCCATAAATCTGTCCATGAGCAGTGCAATATCTGTTCCTTTTTATTTTTTTTATTTTTTTATTTTTTTTTATTTTTATTTTTTGAGTTTCAAATCAGCTTTATTTTGCTGTGAGACAGAGTGGATTTCACTGGATCTGAATTTCCTCATCTATTAATGTGGGATGAGGTAGATTATATGTCTCATTCTTTAACTTAGCTCTGGATGAATTTCTAATTGAAATTAGAGGCCATAATCCATCAAAATAATTAGAAGACAGTTGGCTCAGGTGCTAGAGGTGACAAAACAAATTGCAAATAGATAATGAGGGTGAGCAAATATTTACACACAGGTAAATAAAATCTATAATTGTTCTGTATCTTGTTACCAGAGAGTCGATGTCCTAGAACACAGAGAAATTTCATAGTTCCAAGGACTTATAAACTTGAGACTAAGAAAAAAAATCTATAGGAAACTATTGTTAAAATATTCATTGTGGAAAACTATGTTTTGTCACTTAAAGACAGAAGTATTGTCAACAGGTTGACATATCAAATAAACCATGGTTAAGCAATTAACCATGAACTTACTAAGGTCTTATTATTATTATTATTTTTTTTTTTTTTTGCACACACACACACTGTATTTTATTTTTACAAGAGGTAAATAGACTGACACCAAGCATTGTACATGGATGACCACAACAAAAGCAACAATGATTGCAATTACCAAACATGAAACACACTCATACTCTGTCATAATATTGACATTCAGTCCAGTAATCCTCCACTGTAACAGCTCCTTTACTTTGCAGTGAAAATTGATTTGTATGTTCTTTGCCTCTGAGCCCTTGTGGGAAACCTTCCTTGGTATGTTACCCACAGCTCCTTATTTCTTCAAAAAATAGTTAGCACCACAACATGTGATTGTTTTTTGATTTCCAAAAATTGTTTACATGACCAAGTAGCTTATATCCTCATGATTGAATTGTAAGGGTAGGAAATGCCCATTCAATTTCCTTGAAATACAGGGACTCAAAATATATAGACAGAATTCAAGAAGCCTTTTCTGATGTTCTGGAGACAATTGCTGAGTAAAGCTAATTCAAGGAACAAACTTCAACAATCGCACTTGGCATCAAGGAAAATACTCCTCCTCCAAACCCTATGGTTCCACCTTCCCCAGCTACATATGCACTCGTGGTCATTCAGGCCACTGGAGAGGGTCTGTTAGACTTGATTAGTTAGACTTTATTCATTTCACTAACTGATTGGTTACTGGTTTCACTGGAATAATAGACTTTGCCTTCTAACACTGCTAGCAAAAATAGTACAAAACCCTGCAGAAACTGTGAAGCCCTTAACACAATTGCTATCTTTACTGGATAAACCAAATCATGAACAAGCCATATCTAGAATTCCTGGATCCATCGAAGTCTGTGAACATCCTAAGTCTTGGTTGTCTCTGTCTATAGACAAGAGAAACTTCTCTAAAATAGCACCTGCTTTAATGTAGTGGTAAATCTGCAAGTTATTAGGACTTTTTGTGACACATCTCTATAAGTAGGCTCCTGATACAAATGCTACTGGTCCTTCTGTTTATTTTTTTAGAGCCATGAAAAAATATTCACAAATTATGGCTTAAAATACAAGATCGTAATTTGGCCTAGGCCGGGTCTATGAACACAGAAGTTTGGCATCATCAACCTCAAGCATGAAAAGTCCACTGGGATTGAGTAGCTATGAGATTCTAGAGCAAACGAAGCAAGGATGATGGTGGCAGAGCTGAGGGCTACACGGACTTTCCAGGCATAAAGAAACCTCCTCTAATACCCAAAGGTTATTTGAAATGACCTGGGATGTATCAATTTAGCCAATAGGAATGTTAGAGCTTTTAAATTCCCTCTTTAAGGAAAGATTCAGTCCTTCATGGTTATAAAATACTTACCTCATGAATTCCTAGAGTAGAGGTTATATAGAAGAGAGTATCAGTCACACAGTATGCTTTAATTTCACAGTCTTTTAGGAAACCATGGTTTGATCAAATACTTCCCCACGATTCCACTAACATGAGTAACCCTGTTTTGATCTTTTTTAATTGTGTCCAATTCTAGTGAGCAGAGAAAAGTCCCAGGGGAATGGAAGGAAAAGGCAGCTCACCGTGAAGTTCAACCTCCAAGAGTACTCACTTCTTAGGAATGAGCATTCTTATCCAACTTTTGTTTGGACAGAAGCATATTGTGTAGATCCAACCTAGGTAAATGCCCAGGAAAGTGTTTGGTCACCTGGAGTTTTTATAGCTCTTTAATTAAGTGTAAATAAATTTTCACAATTTATAATAATTATGAGCTTTTAGGCAAAACACTGTGTGAAGCATTAAACATAATCTATGCATCGATAAGAAAGTTACTGCATTTTAAAGGTGCCCCTCTTTGTCTCTATCTATGTTGGTTGGCATAATAAGGAAATAGGGACACTTCTTGAGCTGTTGGGAGTATGTGTGGTTAATATAGGATGTAGTTAATGATTCATAGATTTATAGGAAGTATTTTCACCTTGGAGCCTGATAAAAGGAAATGCCTGACCCTCCAGGAGGAATTTGAGAACACCCGCCCTTCCCCTTGCCATACTCACGAATTTATATAGAGCATTCAGTCTCTCCCAAGTCCTGTTAGATATACTTTATATGGTCAGATTATACTTACATTTTGTTCCATAATCATAATGAAGACTTCCAAGCTTTCTACAATTGGATTCTGAAAGCTACAAGCCAATAAGCAACATTCCCATTATAATGAGTGTGGGATAATTTTCATGCAGCCCAAGTATGATCTAGGGTTACATTTCTCTCCTTACAGTTCCAGTATTGCCATCCCATGCCACTCAGGGAGAATGTTTCAATGACTTCTTCAAATTTACCTTCAAAGTCATGCCCAATTTTAATTTTGTTAGTATTTTTGAACCATACTTTCCTTGCATCAATGATTTGGTCTCCTCCCTCCCTACCTTCCTTCCTTCCTTCCTTCTTCTCCCTTCTACTCTTCCTTTTTATTAAGATTCTGTTTGCCTTCGTTTTTTAACTTGTTAGGAAAAGATACATATTCTTTTCCATCATATTCTTATAACTCCCAGAGTCTTACCTACTTGACCTTTTACTTAGAAATGATCCTATTGTTCTTTAGGCCACTGCTTCCTGTTCTGTTTTAAACTGGTGACAGGTTAATTTTGCTTTCTCTGAGTGTCTCCTTGCCTTTTTGTTTTCTTGAACTCTCTCCCTTTATTTAAACCTCATGTTCTTCCAATGTCTCGTTCATTCTCTTCTTTGCTATGGCATCTCCGCAGAGCCCTCCATCCTCTGCTTTCATCTGGACCGGATGTTTCCTTTTGCTACTGCATCACACATTTGATCACTGCCTTTCACTGCTCTCCTGAATTAGAACCACTGTTTTCTAGGTGCCATATTCAGTGGTGTAGAGATAAATATTTTACCATAGGCTCTCATAACAAATAAACAAGACCTTGTGTTTTTTTAGCATTTCCTGATGTCCATGTTGTAAATATAATGGCCAATGTCAAGTTCCCAAAACTTGAAGCCACTGACTGTGGAGTTGGAAAGAGATGTACCTGATTCATGCTCCCCGGCCAGCTGCAGCAGCTTGAGCACATCACTGATGAGACCATTTTGACAAGAGATGTTTTTAAAATATATTCATGCTTTTTTTTTGAGTTAACAAAGCAACCTGGTTATTATTTAATTCCATTCTGTGGCTCTGGGTCATCATTATTAATATCAAGCTCTAAGGCAAAAAGTGGTATCGCTAATGATGACATTGAGAGAGAATATATTTGCCTCTAAACTAAATGACTTAATAGCTGAAAGTGGAAATTAGATAAAGTAATTAATACCAAATGCAGTGGTACTTTGTTTACTTTTGAAGGGCCTTTTGTCATCGTTAGCTGACTTTTTAAAATACAGTACTCAAATCTAGCTTTCATGGTTTGTACAGTTGTTTTAGCTGCCTCTCGCCTCATCCTTGATATGGTCTCTTCCCCGTCTGTTTGTTGTTTGTTTATGGCCTTTTATTTGTGCTTTTATTTCAAGTCACTATAAATCCATTTTAAGTTATCAGAGAATGAATATCAATAAGTAGAGAGACGGGGTGTCTCCAATAAAGAATGCAGATTTTCTGATCAGTGGTGTTAATTCGGCTTCCCTTTCATTGTGTGTGTTTTCTTTAATATCATAAAAGAGAAGGCTATCCATGCATCTTCTGACAGAAAAGAAAATGGGTTTTTCTCTCTTTGAAAAGTTCACTTTAAAGGTTTCTGTGATGCACGACAGCTTTAAAATAGGGTTGCTTTTCAGGATGAATTGCCCGCAGCTGCTCTTCAGGATCTTTTGGGGTTTTTTTCTGAGCACATCCATCCTGTTGCACATAAAAAACTGCATATGTACATCACTGATGGGCCAATAAACAAAATGCTGCGTTTTTAGGGGAAGGTTCCTGGGAACTAATTAGAGTCACGAGCAGAGAGAAACAGGGGGTTGAAAACACCGTGCTGCTTCTTACCTTGCTCTGATTATTTGGTGTTTTAGCCATTTCTGTGCATCTTCCATTTAGTGAGTGCAGGGAATGGTGACAAATCACCTGATGATCAGGAAATACCCATGAAATGAATGTGGTTCGGAGTGGTTGTCTTTAGGTATTTGCTCGTTTCTCTTCTCCACCACAGCTTACTGAAGGTGAATCTAAACCAAGGTAAATTCAGCTTACTGGATAGAGGACATTTCTTTATGTCCAAGGAAATTAAAGCTATTCAGGCATACACCTGCCACATAACTAGAAAAATACCTAGGATACCATTTTCATTTCAAATCTGCAGTTTCTTTTGCTGGCAGTATGGTTAATCGTGGGATCATTTTCTTAGAAATACTATTTTATCAAAGTAAATGTAGAAAAATGCTTGAAACGTGTAAGATTTGTGTCCAAATACAGCAGGTAAAATCATAAAATTTTTAGATATAAAATGCAATAAATATCATTTGTACATGGTAATGACATTGTTGGCATTCACTGGACTATATAAAATTCATTTAATATATTATCTCAATAAAATATGGTTCAAAGGAACTATGTAACTCTAGTTTTAGATCAGGACTACAGTAAATAAGTAAGCTCATTTTGAAGAAGGAGTTATTATCATTAATGTAAGTAAGTAAGTAAGCCCAGAGTAAATAAATAAGCTTCATTTTGAAAAAGTGGTTAGTCATTATAATCAATGACAATCTAAAGAAAGGAAAAAAAAAAAAACAGAAGATTTGATAGTTCATGTTTCACACAGGAAGGCACAGATGGGTAGTTTTTGTTATTGTTTTTGTTTTTTTCCAAAATAATAATAGTCCTAGCATTGCAAGCCTGGAGTTACTGTTCCAAGTAGGTTATACTAAGCCAATAATTTACTAAAAATAACGATAAGTTAATATGATAAAATATGATATCATAAACTGTTGCCTGGATTTGCTACTATAGAAAATGATTTCAGGAGTATATCTCTAGCTCTCCAAGTCTATGAACACTTGAAGTCATAATACTCAAAGTTATCTTAGTATATTTTCTGAGAGAAGTTGCGTAAAGTACATGAAATGGGCACCACAATCTTAGTGATGATGGTGTCCATTACTGCAATTCAAATTGACTGCAGCCTTCTCCAACTGTGAAACCAAGATTAAAATGGTCTGCTGGTGCTTGGATTAGATGTTCATGGGCTCTCTCTGCTTTGTTGCAGCTCTCAGCATTAGAGAGGCAGATCTTTGACTTCCTCGGCTTCCAATGGGCGCCCATCCTTGGAAATTTTCTACATATAATAGTCGTCATATTGGGTTTGTTTGGAACCATTCAGTACAGACCTCGATATATCGTGGTGGTAAGTCTTATTGTTACCATGTCTTTTCATATAAACACTGCAAAACTGTTAGGAGAAGAAGGAAATCATTTTAGTTGTTCCCTTTGATATAACGTGGCTCGGCCATTCTGGCCTTCATTACTGAATTCTGTTGAGAGATGATTACCTGTGAGAAAGAAGAAGACTCTGAATATTTACAATGAAAGCAAAGCAACGTGACTGTAAGCGTGAGATGCATAGTGAGACTCACAGTGTAATTGAAATCAAGTTTCACAAGGAAATTTAAGATGTGGTTTGGATGGAGTAGGACTGGTTGTGGTCTTGATGTTAGATGAGATATAAATGTACATTAACTATCATGTCAGTGGCATATGTCACTAACCCTAAAAAGCAAACCGATGTAGCCATACTGTTTACTAACTGATAGCAATAATACAATTTAATTTTAATGGACATAGGACATTACAAATGCATGTGCATTTGTTTAGTACTCACTCTTTAAGGTATTGCATACTGTGTATTACTGAACATTTCTCCACTTTGGTAAGATAAATTAGAAACATAAATCCATACTCCAAACTATGACATACATAGTCAACACACCCTCCATTGTAGGGAAATTTAATAAGGGATATTCTGTGCTCCACAATTGACTGGAAGTTATTTCCAGTAATAGATTTCTTTAATGTAAAAAGAGGGGAATATTTTGGGCTACATGTATAAGAAGGTTGTCAGACATACCAAGCATGTATAAGGAGTTGTAATGAGGGATGACATACTCTAAAATGCTCATTGAGCCTGAATAAATATACAATGTTCAGTAGAATTAGTGAATATTTTCTTGTAATGCGATGATTGCCTCACTAGAAGAAAACTATAGACTTAAAAATATGCCATCTTTCCATTTTGGTTTAATCCAGTCACACCTATCAAAAAGAAAAAAGTTATAAATTTTTCTACAAGTGCCTCAATTCTCTCTTTACATCTCAAAATTGGCTTTTGGGTATCTTTCATCATCTCACACAGAGGTGAGGGTAACCAGCCCACAGCACAGACTCTGCCCTCAAAATTGCTGCTCCAGGCACATTGGAACATTTCTGTCACTCAGCTGACTGCAGGGGCTAAACAATCCCTGCTTTACTCTTCTTCCCTGAAAGATAGCCTCTGCTAAGTCACTGGGTGATCTACGAAAAAGGTGTTTCACAGAGATGGACTTGCAGCTCAAGAGACTTTAATCTGCATAATAGCAAACTATTATTGGATTCTATGTTCTAGTTTGTTGCTATGAACACAGAGCACTTTGACTTAGTACAGACTTGTCATCGTATGAGGTTGTTTTCTGCTGAGGCACAAAGTGCTAGGTGGCTGTGAAGCCAGTGTCTTCTATGGGATGAAGCTGTCTGTGCACGTTAGTGACGTATCTAGTCCTACTGCTTTCACCCTCTCAGTATTAGCTCCACACACTCTTCACGCAGCTCCTGCCTTGGTTGAGGCTTTGCAGTCTCTTTCCTGCACGTGGACTTCCTGCTTGCCTTCGGCTTCCTCCCTGTTAATGTGTCCCTTGCACTTTTTCTAAATCACTGGCTTAAAACCCTTCACTAACTTGTAGCAGGATAAAATCTAAGAATATTCTGGGCTGCCCCACCTGACCAAACTCGTCTCACAATCCCTACTTCCTTCCTTCCTTTCTCCCCCTCCTTCTTCCCCGATATCTGTTTTTTCTTAACTTTCTTCCATCCGTTTTTCTTTTACATATTCATTCCTATTTATTGGGTTTCTACGCTGTATGTGGCATTGTGTTCAGTGCGGGGAACAAGGTGAACAAATACAGACAGATGTGTTTTCTGTCCTCCTGGGTACTTACCTTACAGTCTAGGGAGGGCAAGTGGGTTTTATCAGATAATCATTCACATAAACGTTAAAGTGCAACTGTCACAAGTGTTAAAAAGGAGCACGTTGTGCCAGTAGATGTATAATGGAGAGATCCCTCTGAGCCTGCAGAAGACGTATAACGGAGAGATCCCTCTGAGCCTGCAGAAGACGTATAACGGAGGGATCCCTCTGAGCCTGCAGAAGACGTATAACGGAGAGATCCCTCTGAGCCTGCAGAAGGTGTATAATGGAGAGACCCCTCTGAGCCTGCAGAAGACGTATAATGGAGAGATCCCTCTGAGCCTGCAGAAGACGTATAACAGAGGGATCCCTCTGAGCCTGCAGAAGACGTATAACGGAGAGATCCCTCTGAGCCTGCAGAAGGTGTATTATGGAGAGACCCCTCTGAGCCTGCAGAAGATGTATAATGGAGAGATCCCTCTGAGCCTGCAGAAGACGTATAACGGAGAGATCCCTCTGAGCCTGCAGAAGGTGTATAACGGAGAGACCCCTCTGAGCCTGCAGAAGACGTATAATGGAGAGATCCCTCTGAGCCTGCAGAAGACGTATAACGGAGGGATCCCTCTGAGCCTGCAGAAGGTGTATAATGGAGAGACCCCTCTGAGCCTGCAGAAGATGTATAACGGAGGGATCCCCCGGAGCCTGCAGAAGACGTATAACGGAGAGATCCCTCTGAGCCTGCAGAAGGTGTATAATGGAGAGATCCCTCTGAGCCTGCAGAAGGTGTATAATGGAGAGATCTCTCTGAGCCTGCAGAAGACGTATAACGGAGGGATCCCTCTGAGCCTGCAGAAGACGTATAATGGAGAGATCCCTCTGAGCCTGCAGAAGGTGTATAATGGAGAGACCCCTCTGAGCCTGCAGAAGACGTATAACGGAGAGATCCCTCTGAGCCTGCAGAAGGTGTATAATGGAGAGATCCCTCTGAGCCTGCAGAAGACGTATAACGGAGGGATCCCTCTGAGCCTGCAGAAGACGTATAACGGAGAGATCCCTCTGAGCCTGCGGAAGGTGTATAATGGAGAGACCCCTCTGAGCCTGCAGAAGATGTATAATGGAGAGATCCCTCTGAGCCTGCAGAAGACGTATAACGGAGGGATCCCTCTGAGCCTGCAGAAGGTGTATAATGGAGAGATCCCTCTGATCCTGCAGAAGATGTATAATGGAGGGATCCCTCGGAGCCTGCAGAAGATGTATAATGGAGAGATCCCTCTGATCCTGCAGAAGATGTATAATGGAGGGATCGCTCTGAGCCTGCAGAAGGTGTATAATGGAGGGATCCCTCGGAGCCTGCAGAAGACGTATAATGGAGAGATCCCTCTGATCCTGCAGAAGATGTATAATGGAGGGATCGCTCTGAGCCTGCAGAAGACGTATAACAGAGGGATCCCCCGGAGCCTGCAGAAGACGTATAACGGAGGGATCCCTCTGAGCCTGCAGAAGACGTATAACGGAGGGATCCCTCTGAGCCTGCAGAAGACGTATAACGGAGGGATCCCTCTGAGCCTGCAGAAGACGTATAACGGAGGGATCCCCCGGAGCCTGCAGAAGACGTATAACGGAGGGATCGCTCTGAGCCTGCAGAAGATGTATAATGGAGGGATCCCTCTGAGCCTGCAGAAGACGTATAACGGAGGGATCCCTCTGAGCCTGCAGAAGACGTATAACGGAGGGATCCCTCTGAGCCTGCAGAAGACGTATAACGGAGAGATCCCTCTGAGCCTGCAGAAGACGTATAACGGAGGGATCCCTCTGAGCCTGCAGAAGACGTATAACGGAGAGATCCCTCTGAGCCTGCAGAAGACGTATAACGGAGGGATCCCTCTGAGCCTGCAGAAGACGTATAACGGAGGGATCCCTCTGAGCCTGCAGAAGACGTATAACGGAGGGATCCCTCTGAGCCTGCAGAAGATGTATAACGGAGGGATCCCTCTGAGCCTGCAGAAGACGTATAACGGAGGGATCCCTCTGAGCCTGCAGAAGACGTATAACGGAGGGATCCCTCTGAGCCTGCAGAAGACGTATAACGGAGGGATCCCTCTGAGCCTGCAGAAGACGTATAACGGAGGGATCCCTCTGAGCCTGCAGAAGACGTATAACGGAGGGATCCCTCTGAGCCTGCAGAAGACGTATAACGGAGGGATCCCTCTGAGCCTGCAGAAGACGTATAACGGAGGGATCCCTCTGAGCCTGCAGAAGACGTATAACGGAGGGATCCCTCTGAGCCTGCAGAAGACGTATAACGGAGGGATCCCTCTGAGCCTGCAGAAGACGTATAACGGAGGGATCCCTCTGAGCCTGCAGAAGACGTATAACGGAGGGATCCCTCTGAGCCTGCAGAAGACGTATAACGGAGGGATCCCTCTGAGCCTGCAGAAGACGTATAACGGAGGGATCCCTCTGAGCCTGCAGAAGACGTATAACGGAGGGATCCCTCTGAGCCTGCAGAAGACGTATAACGGAGGGATCCCTCTGAGCCTGCAGAAGACGTATAACGGAGGGATCCCTCTGAGCCTGCAGAAGATGTATAATGGAGGGATCGCTGTGAGCCTGCAGAAGATGTTTAATGGAGGGATCCCTCTGAGCCTGCAGGCGTGACTGTGGAGCTGAGATCTGCAGTGTGAGTGTGAGTTCACCAGGGTAGAGGGGACCGAAGGGGGTTCTGGGCAGGAAGCACCACGGGGCACACAGTAGGATGTCGATAGCAGTAGGTCCCATTCCCTCGCTAATCATTCACTGAAGACCTGCTCTCCTGTGCCAGGGTGGGGTAAACAGCAGAGAATGTACATGAACTCACTGTGGAGGAGGGAGAAGGTTCAGATTCCTGGGCTCTCGGGAAGTGATGAAATGACAGAGGAAGAGGAACGGGAAAAACGAGGGGCAGAGGCCTGGAGAGAGCCGGGCGAACTGCAGAGACCTGGGAGAGCAGAGGGTTTGTGCTCTGCAGCGTCGGGAACCCTCCTCTCTACGTGCTGCTCCAGCCTCCGGCTCTCATAGCCTCGCCCAGTGTTTGTGCTGACGGGCTAGCAACAGCCCTCACCCCTCGTGCTCACTTCCTTCCAGGCACTTTAGCAGTTAATCACCCCCTGCTCCTCTGTCTCTGTGTCTTGAGCATGTTTTATAATCTGTTCACATTTATGTCTCCCCAACTAGGCAAAGAGTTCTTTGCGAACACGCAATGTCATAGGTGCTCAATAAATACCTATTCTTTTTCCCATCTAGTTCCCTGCCGGTTCCTAGCGTCCTCTTGCGATAGGAATAGGACTGGGGTCACTTCTTTGTCTGGTATCTTTTCCTCACTTCCTTCTCTCGCTTCTCCCTCCTGCATGTTGAAGGAGGAAGATTTGGGTCTTTCAGAATCTTCAAAGAAAAATGTCTGTAAGACAAACAATCTACGTTTTTGCTCCTCTTGATTTTCTCTTGGTGTGTATGCCAGCCAAATCCCTATTGTTTTATTTACTCTCTCATTGAAGACCCTCTCCCAGGAAGGGGAGAGAAAGGAAACAGTGAATTGTCAGGAAAGCTCTCCATGCCAACATGTCATTTGGTTTAATCTTCACAAATGTCCTATGGGTGTGTATTAGTATCCCTAATTTTACAGATAAGGCAAGAGTTAAGGAAAGGTTAAGTGACTTACCCAAGGAACCCAGATAGTAGATGGCAGAAATGGATGCTATTGTTAGGATTATGGAGTCGCTTTATCACGATCTATGCTCTGCTTCCACCGTCACATTCCAGATGATATGCTGCCATTGTCAATGTAAGATTTGACATTGGAAATGATCCTGCCTTACCTCCTCAGCTGATCATAGAATGTTGTTACCTATGTGGGATTCCAGATTAACTCTTATTCTAACATGGGTACAGAGTATCTATTTGGGAGAAATGCTGAAGAATCATTAGTCAATGAGTATGGGAAGTCTGTTCACAAAGGGTGCCTTTAATGGGAGGACTATCAGGGGTGCCTACTTATGGGGAAAGTGGCTACTCCACGTTACCTTTATCACACCACCACTAGTAGCTCATCCCCGAGTTGTTTTCATGACTACTTTGGTTCGAAGCCACAGTTGGTGGTCTCCAGGCCACCAATTAATTAATTCCGATTAATTCTGGTATGAAAAAGCCTGGAAATGAATATGGCCTATGTCACACTAATCAAGGGATGCCTCAAAGGCACTCACTTCTCAACGGCAGTGAGAGGAGACCTGGGTCCAAAATCCATACTAACTTCTCACTGAGCGGGAAAGGGATTTCTGACGGCAGGAGATTTTTCTCTCGAACTTGGCCTCCATTATTGGCTGAAACAGTCACCAGCAGTGCCAATTCAATGTAATCCAGTTCAAGCTAGCAGACATTTTGGAGCACCAAGACACAGAGGGTAAGGTCCTGCCATTTCTTAAAGCAAACAGGGTTTATCACGGCCGAATTTAAAGAATTGATCACCCTTATGAAAATGGTTAAGGTAAAGGGGCACGTAGAGCAAGCTCTCCAGTGTCTACAGGCAAATTTCAGACTCCTTAGGGTGGAAGTCAGAGCTTATAAAAACTGCTCTTGACTTATCTCTCTCGCATCCCCTGCCCTCCCCTCCTTCCCACCTCGTGCTGACTGATTCGTGTTTTCCAAAGACCACGTGCTGTTTCTTGCCTCCTTGGTTTGTATGCACTGCGCCTGCTCCCTGGATCACCCTATTCTCCTTACCCATTTGGAAAAATCTTAATAATTCTTCAACTGAATAGTCACCTTTAAGAGCCTTCTCTGGCCATGCCCCCTCCAGGCTAAGTGCCTCTTCCTCTCTGCACCCATAGATCCTGGTGACTCTATCCTATCTCTCTACACGGTTGCCATCCTTGCTTCCAGGCCCGTGTCATCTCATTCAACAGTGTCCTCCTGTATATGTATACGTATGGCTGATTCACTTTGCTGTGCACTAGAGACTAACACAGCATTGTAAATCAACTACACTCCAATAAAAATTTACAAAAAATCAGTGTCCTCCTGGCAGGCAGACGGTGCCCGTCCATGGCTGTATTCTAAGTTATCCTGATGTGCATGGGCCTTTAAAGATGCTTAATACTTGATTAAACAAATAATAAATTAATTAAAGGTTATTGGATGAAATTATTGTACTGGATGGACTAGACAGTGATTTCTTATCTCAGAACATGGCAACAATAGTTCTGCAAAAGAAGCTGGCCTTACTGTCTTGCTTCTTTCAATCTGAACACCAGGATTTATAAGATAAAGTAGTATGTGCTGCTCTGCCTGCACCTACCATTAGCTGACTTATTCCTCGACTAATTTTTTTCCTAATAAATATAACATTGTGGGCCCCTGACACTGTCTTGAGGAGGTCCCATTGCAAAGACTGTTAGAAAAATTCACCCAAATCACAAAATGAAAGAGAGATAATTCCCCTTTAGTTACCATCACTGCTGAGAAGGTACAATTTACTATTTCTACATTTATTTTTAGAACATAAAACCAACTTTGTCATATGGTACTCTTTCACTGATTAAAATTTATTTTAGCTAAGGTACAAGGTGGGATATATACATTAGGGATGCCAAGTGGAATCATAGCATTTGAATGCACTTTTGTGTTTCCTTGGCTGTCATATTTAACAGTCATAAAAAGTACTGTTCTGGAATCAGCTGTTTACTGCTGTCTGCTTTGCTCCTACGTCAACTATTTTAAAATCTTACTTACGAACTCTAGAAAGAGATTCTGCTCTACAATTATTGAAATCTTTATTATTTCATGGATAATAATTTAATCAAGTGGTTTTACATTAATTTAAATGCAGAAATATTAGCTAACTTGACAGTTTTTGAATAAAGATTAACATTGGAATTAAAAGTAACTCAAAGCTTCCTTTAGAAATTAAAAAAAGAAAGCCAAGTAAGTATGCTAGGCCCATAAGTTAGTTATTTGGACTTTTATACAAATGTCCACATCCAAAGAACTGCAACTTGCTTTCATTTGAATTGTTATACTGGGAAATATCCCTACTATGTCATCATAAATCTCCCTCCAGAGTTACTGCTCAACATGGCAGTTAAGAGTGTTAGGTTTCCATTCAGTGGTCTCAGATTTATTTCCCCCTGGACATGAATACTAAACTCCAGAAACTATTAGAACAATGAGTGAGCAAGGAACCTACATTTTTTTTGAGTGAATCTAACATATTGAGTATAATATTGTATCTGATTGATACACACGGGAATGAATGAATGAATGAATGGCCTTCCTGGTAACTGGAAAACAAACAAGCTCAGGACGTAAAAATAATTTATGTTATGGACTAATTGCTCAATGAGAAAGGAATAGGCTGGGAGACTGCTAAAGTTCATTTCAATTAAAAAATGCTGAAATATCTTCATAAAACTATGCAATATCCAGGAAGCCACAGAGAACACATAGATGTTTTTCCATCTTTATGGGCATTGTCTAATTAAATTAGGATTTAAAATATGTGTACTGAACATAAGCAAAGTAGGATAGATAAATAGGTTGATAGATTATATTTAGATAGATAGATGATGGGTAAATAGATGGATAGATAATTATACAGAGTGATTTTTTTTTTTTACTTTGAGAAGTTAAGTCTTCTATACTTCAAGTATATCTATGTGGCTCTCTGAGCTTGTAGGCGTACTCCAAGATAACCAAAAGGTATTTGTTAAAAATATAGTTTATCTCTTTTTTAAATTCTAGTTTCAATTGCATTATAAGTAAATTAACCCACATCAAAAAGAAGAGAGGGAAGATAGCCAGTGTCTTATACCATATATGGTTCTAATACTTTCTGCCTCTGCAAAATTCCTTTGGATGTGTTATTCGTGTTGCTAGAAATCCTTTCCTCTTACCTCTGTGTGCAGACTTGAGTCTCAGGTGCACATTGAGGTATATGGTCTCCATCTCATAACAATCCAAAATTCAGCCATACAGGTATTCTTTGTTCTCAACAAACCAGTGTATTAGAATAAAGAAACTTACAATATTGCTTTTTAAAAAACTATGTATTTATATAACGCACGACACATTAATAGCAAAATACAAAAGAAATCATTTCAAAAACATAACCAGTTATAGAATATATATGAATGAATGAATTTTTGGTAAACTGGTAATCTGGTGAATTGGTTATTTGATAAATTGCAGAATTTGGGGAAGTGTTAACTTGCAAATTAATCTGTAGTCCTTTTCCTAAGATATTTTAAAATGAAGACTCTCATGTAATGCCCAAGCACCCCAGCTCTGGAGTCAAACTGCCAGAGTGCCTATCCCAACTCTGACACTAACTACGTGGTGATCCGATGATTTCCTCTCTACCTTGGTATTAATGTGATGGCTAAATGACTTAATCTGTGTAAAGTGCTTAATCACAGTACCAGGAACGTAGAAAGCAGCGGAGTAACTCTTGTTAGGAATTTCGGAGCTGACAGTTGGAATCTACTCAGCCTGATCATTTTATCTTTGAATGTTTGAAAGTGACATCAGTAGTACAACTTGTGAGGGATCAGAATACACTTCAATCACTAAGTTTGTGCTATGATTTTAAGTAGAATTTTTTATTATGTATTTTTTATAGCTGTGAGTTGATTTACTTTTCTAAAAGAATACTTATGGGTTTAGGCTTGCAGTCCTAATAATTAAGAATCATGTGGTTTTACAGTTAATTCAGTTCATTTTCTTACTTTAGTCTTGCTTTATTTTATGTCCTTCCCTTTACCTTTATCACTGGCTTTTTCCTCCTGAATTAGTGGTCTGCACTACTCTGTCACTCAAGTATACCCATAATTATATTTATTTAGAATGAAAAATATCAGATACCAGATGCCATCTGATTAGCAACATCTTTAAAATGTGTTGTGGTTATTGTGACTTTATCAGTTTGCAAAAAGTATACATTGAGAATGTAGATTAGCTATTTTCAATATTCATGGGAATATTTTGTGGTTCAGAAAAATGCATTTCAGTGCATTTGGTGCACTTTTAAGGAAACATCTAAACCCACTCACACTAGAAGACTTTGCCAGCAGAAGGTATCAGGTCAACAATATCGGCAATGACCAAAAGCCTAAATATATATTTTAACTTATGTTAACTTTTTAACATATTTTCCAGCTCCTCTAAATTTCCAGTGATTTTGGAGCCTTAACTCATTATTATAAATGCATTATTCTTTTAAAAAATCATAAATGACAAAGATGCAAAATGTAAATTGAATTTTAGAAAACGTTTAAAAGCTTCTGATAAGGTTTGTAAGATCATGACTATTTTATACAGTGTTTAAAATTCATAAGTCTATTATTTGGCAGAGCATAGAAGAAGCTAATAAGTTATTTCAATATTTATCTTAATTTAACAATAGCTAATAAGTTATTTCAACATTTATCTTAATTTAACAATAGAAAGCAATAATTTAATTAGTATGCCTGTTTAAGAAGTTACGAATTCATAGATTTTTGCAGTACAATAAAATGAATGAGCAAACCATTGTATTTGATCTGCTCATTGTGTTGCCATGGTAAGTTCCATCCTGAGTCATCCAAGCTGTCCTATATGTCAGTTTTCCAGACCTCAGTGTCTTTGTCTGCCTAAGAAAGTGACTGGATGAATAGAGCCCTAAGACCTCTCTATTGATGAGTCTTGATCTAAGGCTACCTTAATTCAGTCTGACTAATACTCTTGAGGAAGGCGTTTCCTAATACATAATACATTAATAAAACCAATTAATCAATAAGGCTGGCACGTTTACAGTTTTTTGGTTGTGATTGGAAGGTATTTTCCCATTATGGAAATATGTTGCTTATTTGCTCACTCTTAATCCTACTTATTAATAAGTAGGATTTACTTATTAATCCTACCATAATTAGAACTTGTGTGCTTTTAAAAAATATTTTACATAATCATAGTATATTCTATAATTATATTAGGGGCATACACTCCACTCAATAAAATAGTCCAACAGTTGAAAGGTTGTTAATTTTACTCCGTACATCCATTTTCAAACATGATCCTCATTCAGGGATATGGAAGTGAAGGGTTTTGACTAACATTCCTAAACCCTTGATGACTTATTATTATAACTAAAAGATAGCTAGCTAGCTAGCTAGCTAGCTAGACCCCAGAAAATTTGCATAATTGTGTCCCTTGGAAAAGCTGGTAGTCAGAAAACAAATCAAATCAGTGCTTGGATTTAACTTGCATCTGCAAGCCAGCAAAGCACTGTAAAAATAAATCTAGTTTTATTGGCATCTACTTAAAGCAGTAGAAACTATTGGATTTTTAATTTCTAGAGATCTTAGGGGACCACATAAGGAGCATTCTTTTCCAGAAGACACACTTATTGACATTTTTATTATCGATTTATTTAGTATGCGTGCCTTTCATCTCCACATTTTTCTTCTCTTTCTTCCCCCAACCCTTTCTTTCCAGTATACAGTATGGACTGCCCTCTGGGTCACCTGGAATGTGTTCATTATCTGCTTCTATTTGGAAGTAGGTGGGCTCTCTAAGGTAAGTCCATCATGCTTTTAAAGTACACTTTTAAAAAGAATACACTAATAAATAATCTAAGTAACATTACAAATGGAATACTAATATATATGTGTATACAGTAATCTAAGCAACATTACAAATGGAATACTAAGTATATATAGTAATCTAAGCAACATTACAAATGGGATACTAATCAAAAAAGAGTTTGGATACCATTAGAAAGAATAACCTTGGGAACATGTTAATACAATGAAACTCTGAAACAATGGCCTTATGATTTAGTTTGTTAAGCTGTCATGGAACTCAGCTACCAGTGTATCCTCATGTCCAGTTTAAAAAGGCCTAATGTCCCAGTGACCACAGCCCCATATGTTAAGTGAAAAATGGCTTTGAACATTCTTGTGTTTAAAATGGGAAAAGGGATTGACTAAGATGTAAACGTAACAAACATGAATAGCAAATTGCTATCTTTGCTTGAATATTAATTCTGGAAAAATAAAGTTTGTCAGAGAAGGAAATCCTCATTACAGTAAATGGAGCATACGTTTACTGACAACTAAATACATCAGTGCAGTGATCCCTATTGTGAAATCCTGATCAGAAAAGAATTGTCTTGATGCAACATGATACAAATATTATTTCTGTCTGTCTAGAACTCATGTCAACAAAACACATAATTTTCATTATGACTCTTGCAGAATCATCTTTTGATTACCATCCAAATGGAAGAGCATCTTGGGTTAAGTTTCTAGTTATGTTTCTTAAGCATTATTCTCATAAACCAGCACAGTTCCCACTTGAAATCGTAGAGAAGAAACCTAACAGTATAATTACAAAAAGAATAAGAAAGCTGTAATCTATCTTTTCGATTTCTTGTTATCGACTATATTTGTGCAAACATTCTATTGTTGTATGATAGTCTCAAATTTTCTTTAAGTAGCATTTGTGGTTTAGATCTTAGAAAATTTGCCTTGACCAACACAGAGACTTTTAGAATTGTTAGGCTCCGCTGAAGTCCATACGCTAACAAAGAATTTTTGATTTAGCCAAGCAGCAAATATCCCTGAAGGGTTTTCTCCAGAACCTCCAGAGGTGGTTACTCTTTGTTCTACACTATAATAACTTTATAATTAGAACTTGTCATCATTTTCTCACATTGGCAAATGTATTCAGGAACCAGAAATGACATTTCTGAGTTACATGCAAATGCACCAACATCTACCTTTACCTCTACCTAATTTCTAAGACAGAAGAAAGTACTTAAATCAGTGCCCAGTGATTATCTGTAACATGCAGATTATAAAGTAATTTTAAAATGCAATTTTATGAATAAAATAGTTATGGATAATAAGTTAAGCATAGCATTTTTCAACCCATAACATTTTGTAACTCATGATTTGATTGGTCAATTTAAGTCATACTTTTATTTCACTGGGTGGAAATCATCTTTTATCTCTTTCTCTGTTAATTGGTTTGGAATAAATTAGACCAGAGGAAATTTGTTCCATGGAATTGGCATCATAGTGTGTTGAAAGAGGACTGAATTTCAAATCATAAGTCTTGGATTCAAATCTTGTCTTTAATACTTATAAACTATGGGCCCTTAGGCAAAGCACTGAACCCTGAAAGTCTCTGTGAAATATAAAAACAGGACCAGCTTCACCAATAAAGATAGTAATCAGTGTTTGTTTGGTGTTTCGCATTGTTACCGAATATGGTAACTCAGGTAAGCTGCAAAATAATCCTGTGATGTGATTTTTTAAAATTTTTAAAAACTATAATAATAGTAGCATTGATTTGTTCCCCAAAGGCTGATTTCCGTCCACGGCTCAAGGTGACCTTTGTGAACTGTTTCTTGTAACTGCTTTTCTAATATCAATGTGCATGTCAAGGATTTTTTTTTTCCTCGTTTCTTTGGGTTCAAGGTTAAAAAAAATGGGTATAGTGGTCCCAGTTACTCATTTCATTACCCGTTTAAATGCCATTAAGCAGTCAACCAAGTATTCTAGATCATAAATAGGATAGATGACTCCAAAAGGAGCATCCTAAAGATTTTCTGTTGGTCTCTATTTACTGTGTCAAAGGCTGGTAACCTCTCCCTGGCTAGCCACAGGTAAGCCTCAATTCCAGCCTGTAGGGAATCTATTCTGAAAACTAGCGCAGAGTTAAGGACCCTTGATAAACCCAAGCACCTCTGCCATTTTTTTCCAGGTTGTACCCCATTTCATAAGATATTCCTTGTCCACATGTGTTAGTTTACATACTAACTTTCTAGAGCCCTCTATCTCCTGTTAGTTCATGAAGCCATTTCTTGGAATTACCCACTTGGATAGATTAATAGAAGCCTTCCTCTACTTTGATTTTTGCCCAAAAGGTCCATTCTAAAATGGTGAATCTTTCTCAAAAGACCGGATTCAGATTAATTTCCACAACATCTCTATGGATTCGGGTGTTATTCCAATGACAGGCAGTACTGAGCCATTCTCGTTAACTAACAGTGTACTCGCCTGGCCACGAGCAATCATACGTCTGGCCTATTATGGGGACTCTTGATCACAACCTTCAGATTTTCCCCTTTGCTGTTATCTGCCCATCAGCTTGGCATCATACTTTTGTCACTGTGGTCTTGAAGGTCTTGATTCTCCCCAGAACTTCCAGAACTTGAAGGAAATGGGAATGTGTGCATGTGTGGTGAGGTTGAGGATGACTGTGGGTAGGTGACCAAAAGTGCCTGCAGTTGCATAATCTACTGGAGCCTCAGTTTCCTTTTCTGCAAAGTGAGGAAGAGCACAGCACTAGTTTTATTGGATTGTTGAAAGAATTAAGTAAGATGATTCATACAAAGAACTTAGAAAGGATCTTGGCATATTGTGAGGTTTCAGTAAAAAGTGATTTTTATAATTGCCGATCAACATCATCATCTTTATTATTATTGAGAAATTAACAGACGTCATGGTCCTCATTCTGCAAACCTGTGGTACGTATATTTATTACTATGCAAGAGCTGTAAAAGGGAAGAAAATGTGGGACTGAGTGACTTGTTTAAAAAGTATGTAACAGTCCCTTGTGATAGGACCTCAGATCTGCATATTAACTTCACAGCTGTAACACGATTAATTAAACCCTTTCCTTCAACATGTAAATAGCGTTTTTGAAATTCTTCTGCAGCTAGATTCTCCTGCTGTCCCTCCTGCTCCCCTTGGAAGGGGACTTTATGCATCTTTGGAGGCACTAAGACTGTTTTTCATGCTGTACTTTAAGATCACCAAGGGTACAATTAATAAGTTATTGCTGCTTCTTTGGAAGTCCCAAGACTTGAAATCATTTTTTTCTTCCTAGGAATCCATTCAGAATGTAAATATGAAAACCCAACTCATTTGCTACATTTAAAGATACTGAAAGACAAGTTATGTTGAGAACTCAAGTTGTACTTGTTTTTAATCCCTCCAAAATTAAGCTGATGCCTTATGGCATCTTTTTGATTACTCCAAATGGTAGAAACTTTACGCTAATATTTCTTCTAATTGACTTTTCCTGAGAGATGTATGGAACTTACACATTACTGATCCTAGAGAATTTTCAGTGTGTCACATTTTCCTAGGATTCTGACTGTGTGTGACGGTGCATGAGCATAATTTAGACATAAAAAATGAATGTATAGAAATTCTCTGTAGACTTATATTAATCATGAGCTTTGATCAGGGGTTTTCTAAAACTTAGGCAGGAAGCCTGGGAGGGAAATGGACTAACCCTTCCTGATTTCTCCTCTGTACTGGCGTTCACGTTGCCTTCGCACAAAAGGGAAACTACCTATATTTGTTTCTCTATATCATGTCTTAATGACTGCGATTTTTCATAGTACCTGATTTGTGGGTATTTTGATTCTTAAAGAAATCTAATTGATACAGCCACTATGGAGAACAGTATGGAAGTTCCTTAAAAAACTAAAAATAGAACTACCATATGACCCAGCAATTCCACTACTGGGCATATACCCTGAGAAAACCAGAATTCAAAAAGACACATGCACCCCAATGTTCATTGCAGCACTATTTACAATAGCCAGGACATGGAAGCAACCTAAGTGCCCATCGACAGATGAATGGATAAAGAAGATGTGGCACATATATACAGTGGAATATTACTCAGCCATAAAAGAAACAAAATTGAGTTATTTGTAGTGAGGTGGATGGACCTAGACTCTGTCATACAGAATGAAGTGAGTCAGAAGGAGAAAAACAAATACTGTATGCTAACACATATATATGGAATCTAAAAAAATGAAATAAAATAAAATGGTTCTGAAGAACCTAGGGGCAGGATAGGAATAAAAATGCAGACATAGAGAATGGACTTGAGGACACGGGGAGGGGGAAGGGTAAGCTGGGATGAAGTGAGAGAGTGGCATGGACATATACACACTACCAAATGTAAAATAGATAGCTAGTGGGAAGAAGCTGCATAGCACAGGGAGATCAGCTCGGTGCTTTGTGACCACCTAGAGGGGTGGGATGGGGAGGGTGGGAGGGAGGCTCAAGAGGGAGGGGATATGGGGATATATGTATACATACAGCTGATTCACTTTGTTGTATAGCAGAAACTAACAACATGGTAAAGCAACTATACTCCAATAAAGATGTGAAAAAAAAGAAAGAAATTTAAGCCATTTCCCCAAACGGCAATAATAGCACTTTCTTATCCTCTTTTGACTTAAATCATCACCATTCACTCACAAGGGTTCTCTTCTCTTGTGAGACTCTTCAGTTGAATATTTCGTCTGAGCAGTCTGGCAGGGTCAATGAGATCATTCTTCTTTTTCAAGGCTCATTCTTGTTACCTAGCCTGAGTTGTCCCTCTGTACTTACTAGGAAAAATCTCTTTCTTGATCAAGATTCATTTTCCTTCAAGGTTGGATTCTTCCACTAACTTTGGCTTTGGGCAGGCACTTTCAAGTAGGAAACGTTTAGGCAATTCAGAGTTCCGTGCAGAAGTTATTGCATAGGAAACAGAACTCCCAATCCCCTTCAGCTGCTTACAATCCATCCATTATTCTTAATAAACATTCTAAATATTTTTATGTTTCAAAGAATTCTTTTTCTGTGGGCAGTTTCAAACTAAATAAGTGATGCATAGTGCATTTCTTTCTTTACATAAATACAACTTGCTGAATCTAGCAATGAGTATTAAACTTGCATTTATCCTTTCCTTTTGATGATATTTTCCTCAGACATTTTTTAGAAAGAACCTTGAAATGTGATGTTTATGGAGGGCTGAAGCTAGGATACAAAATGTCTGTATTTGAAAATAATGTATCAGCAAATGATATAGGAGTAGCCTCCAAGAAACCAAGCAAAACTATGCCTACTTTTGAAACTACAAGAATGATATCCTTTTTACTGTATCATGAGGTAAATAGCATATCTGTATCAATGAGAATCTTTGGAAAAATGCTTAAACTTTCAGTTCACTGGAATAACAAAATATTTTATGTTCTGAACTAATATATTAGTATATATTTATCCTGCTATCCTGAAAGAATGCTTTTGTCTGTAATATTGACTGAGGGAATGGGAGATTGGAGGTGATGGTGGACATCTAGCCAGTTATTAAAGATTTATAAAGGAAGAACCATCACAATCTGCTTCTGGGCATTAAATCGAAATGAGACCCAAAAGCTTGCAAATGTTTATTGTTTCCTACACAGTCCTTTACCTAAGTGATGCAATTATGTTCTTTTATTAAAAAAAAAAAAGTAGCAAAGCTGTGTAAATATAGTTATGCATTCCTTATTCCAAAGGACTTAAACTATACTTTTCCCCTTGGCTTTGGTCTAAGTGAACATAACTTCTGAAAATAGCATCTTCAGTGTTCTTTGTATGGTAAGATAATTGTTTTCCCTGTAGCTTCTTTTCCACAGTAAAGAAAATTATAAGCACATTTAAACTCAGTATTATATTTTCATAGATTTCATCAAATACAAACATTTTGAAAACCTTTGCTTAAAAAATCCAATTTGCTGCTACGTTATAGTCCAATGACATACAGAAACCACAGTGAACTCAGTAATTGCTGTGGCCTGGGTGGTGTTTGGAGTTTTTAATCACAAGTTTGTGTGATAATCTTATGTCCTTCTGTAGAGGTTCAAATAGTTTTTTCAAAAGAGCAAATGGATATTATTCGATCAACAGTAACTCTATTGCTGCAGAATGAGAGTCATTGAACAAAGCCAATGCAAATGTAATTGAATAAAAAAAAAATATATATATATATATAATTGAATAACTGGGTTATTTCTCAACTCAGTGGATTATAATCATGAAATGGTTTTGTTTCTTTGAATAAGCTGTCTCCGAACTATTTCATCTCCAACCCTATTCCCATTCATTATCACACTGGGTAACAGATTCTGTGTACAAGTTTGGTCATTAAAAATTAGTCTCCTGTCTGATTCAAACCTGTTCTCCTCTCACCAAAGCTGACCATGCTTACAGCCTTTACATACCTCTCTCTCCTCCCTTCTCTTGACTCCACTCCTCAGGGAGAAAAGACAGGACGTAGTCAACTTCTATAGCCAACCTTGAGCTGATGGTGGAGTTTGCAGAGATCCTTGACCTCATGCCAGCCTTAGTCGTTTCCAGCCACTCGTAACAGCGGCTGCTGATGTGACAATCTCCAAATTGGCTAATTCTTCCACTAAGTTCAATAAAACAATATTTTTAATAGATCTATAATTATTCCGATAGATGTAAGTTTGTTAAGCCACTGTTTATATAACATTAAGCCATTCTGCATGGAACTTGGCTGCTAAATTTCCATGCAGGCATTATTTTTTTTTAATTTTGGAATATGCAGAGAAACCACACTTTATAGCTTATATCCAAATGATTTGCTCTGTTTTTAAGGCAATTTAAAGATGCTACTGCAAAATTTTTGATGCAATCAGTTGAACATAAGATCATTTTAGAACAAAATGTAGTACGGATAGAACATGAGTAAATGCCGTTAAGATTTTGGATTTTCTTGTGATGTTAATTAGTTTGTTCTGAAGACACAATCTCTTTGTTGTGAAACATTAATTAAGAATACAATCCCGGGGCTTCCCTGGTGGCGCAGTGGTTGAGAGTCTGCCTGCCAATGCAGGGGACACGGGTTCGAGCCCTGGTCTGGGAAGATCCCACGTGCCGCGGAGCAACTGGGCCCGTGAGCCACAACTACTGAGCCTGCGCGTCTGGAGCCTGTGCTCTGCAGCGGGAGAGGCTGCGATAGTGAGAGGCCCGCGCACCGCGATGAAGAGTGGCCCCCGCTCGCCGCAACTGGAGAAAGCCCTCGCACAGAAACGAAAACCCAACACAGCCAAAAATAAAAACATAATAAATAAATAATAAATAAAAATTAAAAAAAAAACAACAAAAAACATATTTCTAAGATTAAAATTAGATGGGGAGGGACAAAATTGAATGAAATTTAGCTAACTTAAAAGAAAAGGAAGAATATCCATTTGCTAAATTAATTTACAAATGGGAAATATAACTTTCTATGAAAATCATATCATTTTCCTAATTTTGTAGGTGTTCAACTACATCCATCTAATCACTCTTTCATTAAACAAATGATGGCAGAAATTTCTAGTTATCTTCCATTATCTAGTCCCCCTCCTTCTGGTCAAGAGTCAGGGAAAATCTATCTTTGAGGTGCAAGTGCTAAAAAACTATTTCCTTTGCCTTTATATGAGCAGGTGTGATCATCTAAGTTCTGGCCATTAAGATATAAGCAGAAGAATTGTGAAGGCTTCTGAAAAGGCTACTTAAAAGCTAATTCAGTTTAGAAGCAGGCCCAAACTTAGTGACTTGTAGAATACAGTCTTACATTTAAAAGAATACAAATCTTACCCTTCTTCTATAGATCAGAAATCAGACATGAGTCTCGATGGTCTAAAATGAAGTTGTGAGACAGCCACTATGGAAAAGTGTATGGAGGGTCCTCAAAAAATTAAAAATAGAACTACCATATTATCTAGCAATTCCACTTCTGGGTATTTACCCAAAGGAAATTAAATCACTTTCTTGAAAAGATATCTGCACCCCCATATTCATTGCAGCATTGTCTGCAATAGCCAAGACATGGAAACAACCTAAGTGTCCATCATCAGATGAATGGTTAAAGAAAAAGTGGTATTTTATAAGAATATCACTCAGCCACAAAGAAAAAGGAAATCCTGCCATTTGAGGGGACATGGATGGTCCTTGAGGGCATTATGCTAAGTGAAATAAGTAAGACAGAGAAAGACTAATACTGAGTAATACCACTTACATGTGGAATCTAAAAAAACAAACTCACAGATAGAGAGAACACATTAGTGGATTCCAGAGGCAGGGCGTGAGGGGTTGGAAACATGGATGAAGGTGGTCAGGAGGTACAAACTTCCAATTATAAGATGAATAAGTCCTGGGGATGTAATGTACGTCATGGTGACTATAGTTAACGATATTGTACTGTATATTTGGAAGTTGCTAGGAGAATAGATCTTAAAATTTCTAATCACAAAAAAATTTGTAACTATGTGAGGGGATGTATGTTAATGAAACTTACCGTGGTAATCACTTTGCAATATATACATATACAATAGTGTATGTCAATTATAGCTCAATACAACTGGGAAAAATTAAAATAAATTAAAATAAAATCAAGGTATCAGCAGGGCCGTGTTCCTTTCTGGAGGCTCTGGGGGAGAATCTGTTTTCTTTCATTTTCCAGCTTCTAGAGGCTGCCCACATTCCTCCCTGTGTTCAAAGCCAGAGATGGCAGCCCAAACCTTCTTATGCTGCCATCTCTCTGATTTTCTGCAGCCAGGAAACGTTCTCCACTTTTAAGGACTCCGGTGATTAGATTGGACCCACCTGCATAACAGAGGCTTATCTCAGCATATCAAGGTCCTTCACTTTAATCACCTCTATAAAAAGTCCCTTTGCCATGCAGGGTACCGTATTCACAGGTTCTGAGGGTTAGGACATGAACCTCTTTGGGGACCACTATTCTGCTACCACAGTGGTGCCAACCATTTGGGACTATGAGGTAACCTTAAGGATGTCAAGGTTGAGATGTCAACCATGTCAGCCATGAGGATGTCAACCATGAGAATAATTGAGTAAAAAGAAAAAAGGAGCCTGGGACCCTAACTCTGTGGAGCTTTTGTATCAGCGCTGTGTTGCCCATGCAGATTTCTTTCATATTGGGGGGGGGGGGGCCACTCTTGGGGGGGGCTTGAAATATGCAGCTGAAAATAATACCTGACCAATCATATATAATTCTACAGATCATTTCACCTACCATTTACTTGGTTCAAAGCAATGTGCCAGGTAATAGGGCTGCATCCAGTTCCTGCCTCATAAAATGTTCTATGTCATAGGAAAGGCAGACATTAAATAGGTAAAAACAAGAAAACGTAACCAGTGTTACGATGATGAAGGAAAAAGGCCTCTGATACCATAGAACAGAGAACATAGCATCACCGGCATCAGGGAAGGTTTCCTAAGGAAGACAGGAAGACACACTCAGTAAAGAACAGCATTACAAGTACCATGCTGACCTTTAAAACACAAATGCTGTTATTGACCTACCATCCACGAGAAAAGTGCTTTGAGTTGCTACTTTTTTTTAAATTCCCTATAATGAATTTTCATCAATCCACCCACCTCCATCCCGTATTTTTTCTCCAGACTCTCTTCTGGCCAGCATACACTGGAGAGAGAACTCCATGGAATTACCTGCATCAGAGCCAAGGTCACTACCCTTGGGAAGTGGTCACATAAGGACATGCTCTAAACAAGGGAGCTTTCGAGGTACAGATCATGACTACCAGTGGCCTGGAAATATGTTTAGGAACAGTTGGGAGAAAATGCCAGAATGCTGGAAGTCCTTTTGAGATGGTCTGGAGTTAATTTCCCTGAGCATAAATAGACAAATGTGCTCCTCAAATATACGAGTGTTTCACTGCACAACTGCACTATTTAGCTTAGGGCCAGTAACCGATTCAAAAAGTATTTCAAGGAAGGGCAAACATGCTTCCTGCAAAATCCTCTGTGTGCTACTGAAAGAAAAATGGCCTTGAGTTAAGAAGTCTTTTCAGAACAAGCCCTCTATCCCCACACTTATTTTAGCAACAAAAATTCAATTTGGTTGAGCTGTCTGGAGAGTTGATTTGACCCTGTTTCCAGAACAATGTGCGATGGTTTGAAGGCATCATTTCTACGTGGACCATCTATGTTTTCGCTTATACGTATAATTTGTCATTTTGTGCTTGTCCTTAATTCTAGAATTAATAGAGAAAACACTTCCTCTGTGTATTTGAAGTATCGGGGTGCATTAAGACTATTTTAAGTATTAGTGTGAGAAGATACTCTGTCCTGCTTCTGGGCAGCAGAGAACAGCAGAGGCACTGATTGTGTAGTGAGCTGTGCTCACCCTTAAGTGAGATCCTGAGACAAAGAGTGTAATTATTATTTCCTACATACAATTAATCTTATATGCCAAGAACATGGTATGAATTTCACTTTAGTATAAAAGGCAGACAGGCTACTGGTCCCTGAAATCAATGACAGTCAGAAGAGCCTAGACATTGGGTGATCTGATGAATAATTTAAGACTGATTTGTTAACTGTGCAGAAAGTGAAGTTAGCCGTGCAGGGAGACACATTGTCAATTGCCAGCAATTTACTACGTTTTTGAAAACCGCAAGCAGCAATTTACAGAAAAGATTAGGCCAGTTACTGTACATGTGTGACATTTTCTTGATTTAAGATGTCAATCTGGAAAGCTGTTCACTGGCAACTGGAGTTTGGAATGAGGTTATAAAGTTTATGAAGAACTGCTTTTACCTGAGAATGTCTATATTTCTGCTCTGGGGGACCCCTGAATGCACACCTCCTACTGGGATTAAATGTGCGTATGCAAATGAGCGCTGTCAGAGAGGGCGATGCACCTGCTCTGGGACCATTAAGCACCTTTGCATCAGTCAGTGCCCTAATGCACTTGTCCCTGAGAAAGCATGGTGATGGGCTTTATTTCTCGGAGAAGAAATCATTGTCCGTATATTTCTTTAGTCCTGTGCCTTCTGGGGGGTATAATCACTTTCATCCTGTACCAGAAGTTTACTTTGCTATTCATAAGAAGCTGATTAAAGGAAAATCCCATTTTTATTAGTGTAATTTCTTTCCACTTCTTTTCCCTATTGGAACTAAGTCAGTAACAATAATTTCTTCATATTTGAATTTGTAAAAAAGTAAAATGAAGGAAACCTTAGCCCCCGGTGGAATTTGATACCGTAAAGTATCCTGAAGGATAACTTCTATAGGAAGGATATGCATCATTTACAGCATCTCATAATTTAAATACAACAAAGGATAACCTATGATTGATCATTTTTGGAGCACTACCCAAAAATGGACTTTTGATATACTTCAAAATTTATACTCAATGTTTACGTTATCGACTTCTCCAAAGATTCCTAGGAAGCTTAAACATTGCACATCAGGGTTGTAATTGTAATTCCTCTTCTGAAATCACAGGTGTCAATAGTAACTATATTTTTAAATGAGTTTAGTTTTCCAGATGAGAACCAAGTCAATGTGTATCATTGTTAGCAACAAAATCAATCTGAAAACTAAGACAAATACCTTCTTTCTTCTGCTTTCCACTCTTTCTCTGTTTGCCCATCTGGCTGGGTCCATAAACTCCTACAAATTGATGGCAGCTTTTGTGTTTCCTTTAATCATTTTTTCCCACATGTTTTTCCCAAAAGGAGAAAACAAGATGACCACTTGATAAATTATTTTTTTATCTTCTATATCCAATATTAAAAGCAAAATATAGGATGTGAGAAATTTACCATAAAAGCCAAGAATTAAACTGTTTAATAGCTAGAGGTTAGTATTAGACCACAACTCTGGCTTTACCCAGAGGCTTTTTTTTTTTTTTTAAATCAGTAAAATTAAAGTCCACATGAGTGGACAACTTTTAAGACATTACACTAAAGACTGACAGAGCTCTTCAGTGGCTCGGCAGACTTACTGTCTTGACATCTAAGGCAGTAGAAAAACACTCTTGGCAAACACGTAAGTTTTTAATTACTTACACAATCTTGGCTTTGGGTGACTCTAACCAATTAAATCTTACAGTTTCATTGTTCATTCTTTGTCTATAGTATTTTTAATGTAAAATATATGTATACTTTCAGAAGGGGAAAAAATGTTGGCTTATTTAGAGCTAGCTTTGTAGACAAGAAAATCAATGTTTTATCTGTTTGACTAAAGATTAGATTGGGGTATAATAATGCTGGCAGCTAACAGAATGCCTTGCATGTAGGAGGCTTTCACCATTGTTGAAAACATCAGGAAATGAATTTCCAAGGTCTAAATCGTGATAGGTTTACCCACTAAGGCCCCTTGATGCTTGGATCAGAGTATAATGATTTTTGACTTGATCTATTTCTTTACCTTTAGAAACTCCCTACTTTATTTTTCACTAAATCATCAAAAGCCTCATGTACTTTATTATGAGTACCAAACAGAGAGGTGGTTTATTACATTGCATTTATATTGTGTTTTCCTTCAAGTAGCTCAAGGGGCTTTACAAAACATGACAGCAGTCATCAAAACACTTTGTTAGGCATGTAAGGCAAGAAATAATGCTGGTATAAATGTACCAGAGGCATAATGCTTACTGGAAAATGTTCATTTTCTACATATTTTTCAAGAGATGATCTTTTTTAGAAATTTTCTTTAAAAGAAGTTCCAACTTGCTTAAAAATTTTCTTTTCTCAGCTTTGGAATCAGACATTTTAATGCAACAAATTCGTTGAGCATCTTCTCTGTGCCAGGTATTATTGTAGGTGCTGAGAATATAACTGGGAGATGAAAAGAACCTGCTCTCACGGAGCTTTTATTGTAGTGAAAGAGACATAATATATAAACAAATAAATACATGACATGACATCATCTGTTAAGTGCTATCAAGAGAAAAAAAAGCAGGATAAGGGGATAGAGGGTGACTTCATGGGAAGATGGAGTTAAGAGGCCCAAGTGACAGACAGGAGCAACTCATGCAAAGATACGGGAGGATGCCAGGTCCCCAAGATGGAAGGATGCTCGGTGTGTACAAAAAATAGCCGGGATGCTGTATTGTGTCCCTAACTGGCTGTGAGTATGGAGAGCTGAGAAGGGGCAAGATCCTGTAGGAACCTCGTAGGCCATGGTAGGAATTTGGATTTGGCCTCAATGTAATGGGAACCCAATAGAAGTTTGAGTGTAGGAGAATGACAGGATCAAAAATTGGTGTGACTGTCATATAGGAAACAAGAATAGAAGCAAGAGGACCCATAGAGAGATGATTCTGGTGGTCCAGGTAAGAAATAAAGGTAGCTTGGACTAGGGTGGTGGCAGTGACAGAGGGGAGAGTAGTCAGAACTGACTTACAGTTGGAAATCAGAAGTGGCAGAATTTGCTAAAGGATCAGAGGTGGTGTGTGGGAGAGCTTTAAATCCTGTCTCTGCCACGTGTGATATTGTCTGGGAGCTGTAGTTTTCTCACCTGTAAGAGAGCAACAATACACAAATCCCTAGGTATCCACAAGGAATTGGTTCCAGGACCCCCGCAGATACGCAAATCCACAGATGCTCAAGTCGCTTATATAAACGGCATAGTATTTGCATATAACATAGACACATCCTCCTGTGTGCTTTAAACCAGCTCTAGATTATGTATAATACCTGATACAATGTAAATGCTATGTAAATAGTTGTAAATACAATGTAAATGCTAAGTAAATAGTTGTCAAGCAAATTCAAGTTTGCTTTTTGGAACTTTCTGGAATTTTTTCTTCGAATATTTTCAATCCGCAGTTATTTGAATCAGCAAGTGCCAAACCCTTGAATACAGAGGGCAGACTGTAATTGCATCTGAGTGTAGTGAGGAGACTGCGGTCTCCTGTGACATGGAACACGCTTTCCATGCTTTGAAGTGTCTGCTCCCTCCCCCTTCCCTACTAGCCCTTTTCTTTCTTACTTTCAGTTCTCTTTAACTTCACACTCCTTACCTTTCTTCCCCTTTTGTTTCCTGTTTCTCCTTCGTTGTACTATGTATTGTCCTTGCCCTCTGAATGGCTTATTTAAGGATGCCAGGATTTTAGCAGCTGGGCTCCTTTGAAAACCAAGGGGTCTTTTCAAGCAAGGGGTCCTGAGCCTAACTCTCTTAGTTTCTTGGTAAATCCACTCTGCATTTTTAGACTCTAATCAAAATCCTTGACTCAATGGTTGATGTACTTCTAATATATATAGTTGAAACCTCCATGGAAAGAGAAAAAAAAGATGTGAAGTATATTTGCTTCTTTCAAACATAGACAGCCTTTAGCATTGAGAGCAAAAGTGGAAAGGGTTTTGAAACTGAAAGTCGGTTAGAAAGTATTTTGTGCTACCAACTTGTATATGTTTACCATAAAATTCTTCTGATCTCAATGAAGATCAGTTATATTTAAATCCACATTTTGACTTTTCTGAGAAATTCTCACAGTGATTCAGTTCTGACACTAATCAATTCAACACCAACTGGGCGTCCAACTATTTGATCCAGTTCTGAAACTAACAACCCAGCTAGCTCAGACTCCACAGGTTAAGGGCTAGGTCCCACAAAGACTGACCCATTTCACCCACCAGCTGCAGTAGGATACCCAGCTACTCAAACTCCTGCCCAGGCAACTACCAATTCAGGGGTTCCTACAACCCCCCACTAGAACTCATGAAGGCACTATGAGTACTGGTTTATTGTAAAGGATACGACTCGGGAACAGCCGAACGGAAGAGAAGAAGAGGGCAAGGTATGGGAGTTGGGGCTTCTGCACCCTCTCCAGGTGTGCCATCCTCCCAGCATCTCGATCTGTTGCTCTGTTCACAACCCAGAAGCTACTGGAACCACGTTGTTCAAGAGTTTTTAAGGAAGTTTCTTTATGTAGGCATGATTGATTAAATCACTGGCCATTGGTAGTTGAACTCAATTTTCAGTCCCTCTCTCCTCCCCAAAGAGAGTGGGGTGGAAAGTTCCAACCTTCTAACTGTGGTTGCTTCTGGCAACCAGCTCTCTCCTTGAAGCCAGCTAGGGCTTTTGTCCCGAAGAGTCACCTCATTAATATAAACTCAGGTAAGGTCAAAAAGGGCTCCTTGTGAATAACAAAAGATACTCCTATCTCAGGAAATCCCAAAGGTTTGAGAAGCTCTGTCCCAGGAACCGACAAATACCAAATATAGATTTTTTATCATACCACACTATTTAATTACTATCCCATTGAGAAAAGAACTTTCGAAGGACCCTGACACTAGGTCCTAGGTTCATCCAGAATAAGAAAGACACTGAGTACAGAAGGCGGAAAGCAGGGAAAAAGAAACAGGAGGACTTGAAGATCTGCTGGGTACCAGGCAAGTTCACAGAGGGAGCTCATTTCACCCTGACATCAGTCTCCCAAAGAAAGTGGCCTTTCCCCTTAATAGATAAGAAAATGCAAGGTTTAGAGAAGGTAAATAATTTACTCCCGGTCAGATAGCCCATGTCTGGCAAATATGGTTTTTGATCCTAGGCTGCTGTCTCCGAGACTAAGATCACATCCATTACTGACAGTTGCCTCCGGTATATAGAAGAATCACAAAATGGAAGAAAAAAAAAGAAAAACCAGGGCAAACATACTACTGTATTCATACGTTCCTCCCCCACCACTGAGGAGTGTTGGGTCTTATCTAAGCAGCCTGAAAGCCTGAGACGTGGGAGATTTATGAATAAACAAAACTCTGCCCAAGTAGCTGACACAAAGGCTACCTACCACGAAGTGATAAGATGACTTAGCGTGGTAAATCTTGTGTGTTCAGTCATCAAAGGCTGCAAATCCACCTTTGTATTTTCAGATTTCAGAAAGGCTTTGGCCCTGAATTATCTGAAAGATTGTATACTCACAGCTCTGTCATTAGGATCTGCAACGGTGACCGCCCCACTTGGTGCCTCACTGGTTATCCACATTCGACCACCTGCAGTGGAACCTTGCAATTGACAGCAGAGTCAGCTGCGTTGCCCCGTGCCCTTCATCCCTTTCTGCAGATGAGGAAATCACGTCTCTGAGAAGTTAAATCTCTGGTGAACACACACCAAAAATCGGTGGCTAAAGGGAGTCAAACTTAGAATATCAGATCCATGTCCATGGACGTCGTTGAGGATATGATTCAGGCTTGGGGTTGGAAGCATAGAAATGACTTACCAGGATCCAGTAGCTGCCTAAGCAGTCATCCCAGCTGTGAGCAAGGCGAGGAGGGTGTATCTTAAAGCTACTGTTCAAAGCTACTGCTCCATCCAGCTGTGTCTGAAAACTGGTGCAATTGTTATGATCGCCTCCCTGGCAGAGGACAATTACTTACAGTGACTTGTCTTTTTAAATTTTTTCCCACTTATTTATTCAGCATTGCTTTTCCCTTCATTAGAAAAATGATCATCAATAAAATAGATATTCTACACTTTTTTCTACAGTGATGCTGTTGAGTTAATAAACATTCCGATTTGGTGCTAATGTTGTTTGTTAGACCTCAGCCTCCACCTTGGAGAAACCCTGTACTAATTTAAGCAGGAAACTGTACCCAGTGAAGATGTTGCTGCGGTGGACAGATGTTGCAGTGCCGTCAGGTAGTTGCAAGTATTTATTTACCTTAGCTGAGTTCAACTGGGCAATTCCCATACTGAGTCACTTCTATTTCCAAGGGAATGGAAACGGAAACATTTAAACCTGGAACAGCTGATGTATATGGGCAAAACGTACTGAAAATACATGGCAATGTTTTTAAGGGTCTTTCTGTTGACAAACTGGTGAAATCATTAACCGGATCGGATCTGGCTGCTCCCTGCTTTAAAAAAATCAATACTGGCAGCAGTTGGTAGAAAGGAAAGTTGCTTTTAATCAGAATGCCAGCAGTCTGGGGCGACAATGGGCTCAGTGCTCAGCCATGAAAGTTTTCAAGGGAAGAAGGGAAGTCATCTCAGTTAACTCGGAGATGGGGGGTCAGAGTCGCCATCCCCCACTGCATGCAGGCTTGTGTGCAGGCTTGTTGAGTCTTCGTGATCTTTCTTTAGATGCTATCTTGTTCACACAGTTTGTTCCCCCTTTTACTGAAGGGGAACCTAGGGAAGAGGTCTGACCATCTGCTAATTACTTATTCCTCATTTCTACTTCTTTGATCTATGGAAAGAACCAACAGATTAGGCAAGGTATTGTGTGATCAGAAGATTTGAAAGGTGTGCTAGGGCTGGAGATGAGTAGAGCATGGGGGAGCCTGGTTTAAGGTTAGTGACAGACAAAGGGACCTCCTGCAGAGAGCTCTTTCCTGCCTAAAGCTGCTTACAAAATGCTTGTTAAGATGTGCGATATAACACAGTAGTCGACAACATCCTTGAGAAAGAAAGTGAACTAACCTAGGGCTAGCCCTGAAAGGAAAAGCTACAGGGATGCATTATGTACAAATGTATATTAACAAGTCTTTCTGGACAATTTAAGGGATGCCAGGGGTCATTTGGAATATGTTTATTTGATTTTCACCTTCTATGATGACTTTAGACCCAGATCTCACATAAGAAGCCAAAGCATTTTGCCTCTAGGTATCGATTCTTAGAAACCTGCTAGCCACCATTTATGCTGTAACTAAATGCAAGAAGAAAGGTAGTGGGCTTCCCTGGTGGCGCAGTGGTTGAGAGTCTGCCTGCCAATGCAGGGGACACGGGTTCGAGCCCTGGTCTGGGAGGATCCCGCATGCCGCGGAGCGGCTGGGCCCATGAGCCACAACTACTGAGCCTGCGTGTCTGGAGCCTGTGCTCCGCAACAAGAGAGGCCACGATAGTGAAAGGCCCGCGCACCGCGATGAAGAGTGGCCCCCGCTTGCCACAACTAGAGAAAGCCCCCGCACAGAAACGAAGACCCAACACAGCCATAAATAAATAAATAAATACTTTAAAAAACAAAAAAAAAAAAACAAAAAAAAGAAGAAAGGTAGTGAGGAAGTAACTCCAATTATTTTGGAAATAAAAATAAAGTTTTATTCATTCCCATCCACCGCCATCCTCCTACCAGTTTTTATGTATCAGACCCTTTTCTCAGCAAAGGAAGATATTAATGATCTTATTAACATATTAAACAATGGCATAGGAAAGGCTGACATTTCCCAAAGCTTTTGGTCGATGATTAAAGTAATGAAAGTTGCCAGTTTTTCAGGCCAAGCCTATGAAGGCCTTAAATTCACTCACTGCCTGAAAGGTCAGGTAAATTAAGGGATAATATAGGGCCAGCCTTGAACAGTCTGCGTGTGGTGATCTTGAGTGCTCTTAAAAGTGGCTGAAACTCAGAGGCCTGGCATTAATTCTAGCCAGCTTCCTGGTGTTTATTAAGAAGTAATCGCAAGTGCTCATTTGTGGGCAAATTAAGAGATAAGTCCTTTTCAGAAGGTCATTTACATGTCTTCTTTTTAATTAATATTACTGACTTGAAGATTTGCAGTTAAATTAGCCCATTAATTATAAAAGTCATCAGTTTGGAGAGTGGGAAAGGATAATTTATTTGATATCAGATCCAGATTTTCAATAATTTCCCATTTCTTCTGATACCCTGCTAGGAAAGGTCTGAAGTTTTGAAGTATGAGTTGAATGAGGGGTCATGGCTTAAGCAGGTTTGTTCTGTTGTTGCTGATTATGAATGTAACATATAAACATTTTTTAAAAACTGAATTATAATGAAGAAAAAAATCTGTCTATCCCCCCTTCTACTACTCATTGCCTTTCCGTATTCCCGTTTGTTAAGCTCGGCATAAATATAGATTTTGTGTTTGTGCGTATGTATATGTACATAGTATATACATAACTCAGCACATATATAAATAGATACACTCTCTAAATTTGTCATTACTTAAACTATATTTTCATATTTTGCTTTTTCACATGTTATAGTAAGAGCATTTTCCTATGTAATAGTATCCTTGGAAAACCATGTTTTGTTGAATTTTTCTTTGAAGACAATTGTAGACGCCATAGAATTGTACGAAATGATGCAGAGAGAGCCTGGGTATCCTTTGCCCTATGCCTCCTGTGGTAACATCTTGCAAAACTATTGGTACAATGTCACAACCAAGATATTCACATTCGTTCATTCACATAGAGTAGTTCCATCACCACAGGATCCCTCATGGTACCCTTTTATAGACACACATACTTCCCTCCCATCGTTCATGTCTGGCAACCACTTATCTGTGCTCTATTTCTTTTTTTTTTGTTATTTCAAGAATGTTATATAAATGGAATCACCCAGTATGTAACTTTTCATCCAGCATAATTCTCTGGAGATTCATCCAAGTTGTTACATGTATCAATTGTTGATTCTTTTTTATTACTGAGTCCGTATTCCATGATATGGATGTGCCAGTTTGTTTAACCATTCACATAATGGCAGATATCCGGGTTGTTTCCAACTCTTGGCTATCATGAGTGAAGCTTCTGTGAACTTTTGTGTACAGGTGTTTTGTGAATATGTTTTCATTTTTCTGGGATAGATGTCCAGGTGTGTAGTTGCTAGATCATTTGGTAGTTACATCTTTAGTTTCATATAAAACTGTCAAACTGTTTTCTAGCGTGACTACCATTTTACTGCCCACTATCAGTGTATGAATGATCTAGTTTCTCTGCATATTCACCAGCATTTGGTGTTGTCACTGTTACTTATTTTAGTCATTCTGGAAGGTGTATAGTGAGATCTCGTGGTTTTAATTTGCATTTCCTTAATGGCTAATGGTGCTGAATATCTTTTCATGTGCTTATTTGCTGTTGGTGAAATATCTCTCCATGTCTTTTGCCCATTTTCTAATTGGATTTATTGGGTTTTTTTAAACGTTAAGCCCTGAGACTTCTTTATATATTCTGGTTACTAGTCCTTTGTCAGATATGTGGTTTGCAAATTTTTTCTCCCAGTCTGTAGCTTTGTCTTACCATCCTCTTAGTGGACTCTGTAACAGAGAAAATGTTTTTAATTTTGATGAGATCCAATTTATCAATTTTTTCTTTTTATGGATAATACTTTGGCTGTCAAGTCTAAGAACTCTTTGCTAGCCCTAGATCCTGAAGATTTTCTTCTTTTTCAAACTGTTGATGAAAAATTAATCAATACATCTAAGAAAGAATTGGAAAATTTTATTCAGGCCAAATTTGAGGATTATAACCTGGGAAGAGCATCTCAGAAAGCGCTGAGAACTGTTCTGCCCATTAGAGATCAAAGCACAGTTATATACGTTTTTTTGAGACAGAGGGCTGTACATCAAGTGATGTATTATTGACAGTTTACATAATCCAGATTTAAGTGTCATGTGGGGTGGGTCATGTGACCCATTACAAGATCAGGAAGGAATGTTGTCTTTTAAGGAGCTGTCTTGCTGATGCTGGGAGAATGTTGCTCTTTATGGCTGAGCAGGTGTTCCTGCTGATGGAGGAGGTCTGGTCAACGCATAATGCAGACACGCAATGCACAGTGGGGGGAGAGAGGAGTCCAAAGGGCAGAGAAGAATTTTTGCGTTTAAATTTTTCTTGTTTTGCCATAAAATAGGACTTTTATTTCACTAAACATTTCACAGTTTTGTGTTTTATATTTAAGTCAGCGACCCATGTTGAGTTCATTAATTTAGCTGTAATTTTATTCCTTGTGTAAGATTGAATTAATATATTAACAGTGAGTTAACTTTTTTTTTTTTTGAGTGTTGAGTCCAGAAATTCATGGATGAAGTGAGGCTAGGAGAAGAAAGGCATAATTGCCTATTAACTGAGGATAAACTACAGTCCAGTTGAACCAGTTGAGACAAGGGATCTCAACTGACCCCTCTTCCTGGCAGTCCTTCTCCAATGGTCTAGTCCAGAATGCGCAGTCATCATTTTACTCCTCTCCCTTTATTCCTACTGCTGAACTCTTGAGGTCTTTCATCTGCTAAAACCACTTGTCTTCCTCTTCCTTCTTTCCACGTGTTATTTCTCTGTCTGTTTACAAAGAATATCGACCTAAACTTTTGAAACTTGTAAAGCACTATAGAATTTAAAGAATCTTTCATTCAATAAAAAATAAACAAAATGCTGGATAAAAAGAAGAAAAGAAAAAATATATATCATCCTAGTGCTAATATTGACAGCTGCATTCAAATATTATCAAACAACCTAAAATCAGGAGACTCTTCCCTAGAAATAAAATTTGTATATATAACCACTATGGCATTTTCCTCCCTAAGGAAGTCTTAACTAAAACAGTATGCATGTATTTGTTTATAATCCAGATGGATTAACATAGATGTCTAGATTTGAAAGTGGATAATAATCTCTAAGAATGCCATTTAAGTGAGCAGGTTCTGAACCAGGATCAAAAGACTCAATAGAAGACAGAAAGACATCAGATGTAGCACATCCTGGAGAAGAGAAATGAGGAAAATTCACAGATCTGGTCTCACAGTATTTATAAACACACTTGTTTTTATAACCTCTCTCCCCTTATTGACTTTGTAATTGAAATTATCAATATGTTTTGGGACTGATGGTCTCAGAGTCAATAGTTCCTTTTTTTTTTTTTTTAGTGTTTTAATTTTCTATATATTTTCATTATATAAAATGTTTTGTAAATATTCAACATGTACATTTTTATTATTTTTATGTATTATTCCTTTTCTGTTTTCTTTTTTTTTAACTTTTTATTTTATATTGGAGTATAGTTGATTAACAATGTTGTGATAGTTTCAGGTGTACAGCAAAGTGATTCAGTTATACATATACATGTATCTATTCTTTTTCAAATTCTTTTCCCATTTAGGTTGTTACAGAATATTGAGCAGAGTTCCCTGTGCTATACAATAGGTCCTTGTTGGTTATTCATTTTAGATATAGCAGTGTGTACATGTCAATCCCAAACTCCCAAACTGTCCTTTCCCCTTATCCTTCCCACCCCCCCAATCATAAGTTTGTTCTCTAAGTCTGTGAGTCTGTTTCTGTTTTGTAAATAAGTTCATTTGTATCATTTCTCTTTAGATTCCACATATAAGTGATATCATACGATATTTCTCTTTCTCTGTCTGACTTCCTTCACTCAGTATGACAATCTCTAGGTGCATCCATGTGGCTGCAAATGGCATTACTTCATTCTTTTTAATGGCTGAGTAATATTCCATTGTATATATGTACCACATCTTCTTTATCCGTTCCTCTGTCAATGGACACTTAGGTTGCATCCAAAAGTACATTTCTTGCTCACCACAAGCCCTGATGTAAGTTGGCAGGTGGTCTTCTACATCTGGTGAGTTGGAGATTCCCTTCAACTTGTGAGGTCATCATCTCAACAATTAACTTCCAGACTAGCCCCAGCAAAGGAAGGGAAAGATGAAAGAGATCCATCGACTTTCAAGTGCCTTGGAATAGAAATGGCGCATTACTTGCTCTCGCATTCCTATGTGCCAGTTGCAATCATGTGGCCCTGACCCAACAACAGGGGAGTACTGGAGATGCAGGGACCTGATGAATATTCAGTGAACAATACAGGTCTCTGCTGACCTTGAACTTTAGGAAACAGGTGTTTCCTAAAGGTGTAAATTAAAAGCCAATGCAATATTTTCCGTATTTGATTGTCCAGACTTCATTACCTCTAATACTACAAAGGATTTTGTGGGGAAAATTTTTCATGATAAAACAAGTTTTGGAAATGCTGTGTACTATATTGAACTCATTGAATTTACAATGTACAATTATTTATTAAAGGTTTTGAAAAGTTCCACATTAAAGAAACTTACTAAATTAGAATAGGTAAGATATCACAGAGAGAGGTCCGTTTATTTATTTATTTATTTGATAAATATTTTCTGAATATCATTATTTGCCAAGTGTTGAGCTAGACTTCTGAGGGACATCTAGCTTTCCTTTCTTAAGCAGAAAATATACAACAGAATGATGAAAGTATAGGAAACTGCTGTTGGCTGTAAGCTATGCAAAGAGTCCAAAGGCTCCAGAAAAGAGGAAAAGAAAAAGAGAGAGAAAAAAAAAAGTGTTTCTCTAGAGACAGAGGCATAGAAAGGAAAAGAAAGTCCAGTGTCTGAGACCATTAGCTGTAGGGAAAAGCAAATCTCCATATTTCTGTCTGGATACTAGCAATGGGGTATTCCTCAAAACCACCAGCAATGAGGTAACAAGGGGCCCCTTTTGTCACAGGCCTGGCAGACGATGGAGGATATTCTTGTTCTCTTATGAGATCAACGATGCCAGGAAACATTTCACACCACTTTAAATTTTTTTTTTTTTATAAATTTATTTATTTATTCATTTATTTAGTTTTTGGCTGCATTGGGTCTTCGCTGCTGCACGCGGGCTTTCTCTAGTTGCAGTGAGCGGGGGCTACTCTTTGTTGCGGGGCACGGGCTTCTCATTGTGGTGGCTTCTCTTGTTGCGGAGCACGGGCTCTAGGCACGCGGGCTTCAGTAGTTGTGGCTTGCGGGCTCTAGAGCGCAGGCTCAGTAGTTGTGGCGCACGGGCTTAGTTGCTCCGCAGCATGTGGGATCCTCCCGGACCAGGGCTTGAACCTGTGTCCCCTGCATTGGCAGACGGATTCTTAACCACTGCGCCACCAGGGAAGCCCACCACTTTAAATTTATATGGACGATCAACATATGCCAAATGACCAGGTTCTTATTTGAGGAACAATAGTCATAATAAAAATGTTATGGAGTATAAATGGTTGATGGTAGATTTTTCAGTAACATAATGAATAGGTGCTTCTAGATAATGTAATGTAAGTGCAAATGGATATTATGATTAGAAAAAAATATCATACATTTGTACAGACATTAAGTACCTAGAAACGTTAACCAATCGATACAGCCATTTATAAAGTTTATAGCTATGTCTAACTTTTATATTTGTATGATTTCTCCTACCTTCACTACTCTATGAATGTCCAGCAGAACATATATTCATATTAAAATAACAACACTAACCATGGTCTGAGCAACTGATAGATAGCATTACTTTGTTGTGATATTTGAGCATAATATTCTCAGCCTGACTTAATCCTTCATGTCTCATTCTTCCATCCATCCATTCGTTCATCAGCACCCATGACATGCTGGACATTGTGTTGAAGTTATAAAGCTAGGACCAAGGTCTAGACGTACTAGATAGTTCTAATAAAAGCTTCAATTAATTAGTTCCTACTGGTTCTTGGCATGTGCTTCTCATTTAATTCTCGCAAGAGTCCCAAGGGGTAGACATCATGATTCACATTTAACAGAAACTAGAGTTTGCTCAAGGTCGTATGGCTAAAACATGGTGAAATCTGGACTCCCGCTTGGATTTTTCTTATTCAAAGCTAATTAGGCACTGTGCTACAGTGAGTTATATAAAACCAATCACTGTATTTCTCTTTTAAATTTTAAAACTATTTTGTTTTTCAATTTTATTGAAGTATAGTTGATTTACAATGTTGTGTTAATTTCTGCTGTACAACAAAGCGACTCAGTTATACATATATATATTCTTTTTCATATTCTTTTTCATTGTGGTTTATCACAGGATATTGAATATAGTTCCCTGTGCTATACAGTAGGACCTTGTAATTTATCCATTCTATATATAATAGTTTGCATCTGCTAATCCCAGACTCCCAATCCTTCCCTCTTCTACCGACCTGCCCCTTGGGCAACCACAAGTCTGTTCTCTATGTCTGTGAGTCAGTTTTTGTTTTGTAGATATGTTCCTTTGTGTCATATTTTAGATTCCACGTATAAGTGATATCATATGGCATTTGTCTTTCTCTTTCTGACTTACTTCGCATAGTATGATAATCTCTAGGTCCATCCATGTTGCTGCAAATGGCATTATTTCATTCTTTTTAATGGCTGAGTAATATCCCATTGTGTACATATACCACATCTTCTTTATCCATTCATCTGTCGATGGACATTTAGGTTGTTTCCATGTCTTGGCTACTGTGCTGCTATAAACATAGGGGTACGTGTATCATTTCAAATTGCAGTTTTGTCTGGGTATATGCCCAGGAGTGGGATTGCTGGATCATTTGGCAACTCAATTTTTAGTTTTTTGAGGAACCTCCATACTGTTCTCCATAATGGCTCCACCAATTTACGTTCCCACCAACAATATAGGCAGGTTCCCTTTTCCCCACACCCTCTCCAGCATTTATTCTTTGTAGACTTTTTGATGATGGCCATTCTGACTGATGTTAGGTGATACCTCATTGTTGTTTTGATTTGCATTTCTCTAATAATTTGCAATAATGAGCATCTTTTCATGTGCCTGTTGGCCATCTGTATGTCTCCTTTGGAGAACTGTCTATTTAGGTCTTATGCCCATTTTTCAATTGGGTTGTTTGGTTTTTTTGTTATTGAATTTTACGAGCTGTTTGTATATTTTGGAAATTAAGCCCTTGTTGGTCGCCCAGCCACTGTATTTCTGTTCCATTTGAGGAGTCCTGTCTCCACCATGTACAAACTCTGTGACTCAGGCAGATTGCTTAACATCTGACTTCAGTTTCCTCATCTGAAAATGGGGACAGTAATAGTTCCTGCCTCATCAGGTTGTAAGTTTGACAATTACTCTGATGGAGAAATAAACAGCATGTGAATTGCAGGAGAAGGAACACTTCAGTTTGTCTAACGAATTGAGAAGTGCTCCTGGGAAAAGGTGACAGATGACAAGGGAGTTGAAGGGTGAGAAGGAATTGGAAATTGCCATATCACCCCCCCTTCCTCTTGTGGATCTCTTTTGAGCCATGACCACTATTTTATCACTCTTTACATTATGTATCCACTTAGGGAAGTCAGCAGCAAAGACAAATCACAGATATTGAACATTTTTTACATTAATATCAAACATTGTTACAAACATTTTACATGTGTTAATGCAACAGAATCCAAACAACAACCCTGTGACAAGGAAACTGAGGCACTGAAAATTTAAATAGTTTGCACAAGGACCACAGCTCATGAGTCCTGTACTTGTGGTTTGCTTAATTTGGAGGAAGGCTAATTTTCTAGCTCACTAGCCCTTGAGGTATTTCTGTGTTCATTAGCTCCCAACCCCACCCTCTCCACTGGGGTATGGGCACCACCCAGAGTTTCCTTCTTGCAACACAATAAGTAGAAGGGGCACCCAGTGATTCTATTAGTACATCTCAGGCAGGCCCTTCAGAGCCACTCAACTTCCATTGATTTCCATGGAGAGAAGCCTCATTTAGATGGAAATGCAGAAATGGATTTCTTTGTTCTTAATATAAACTCATATTTTATGCTGGGCTCAATGATTCTGACAAATGGAGAGGTTGAATTCAGATCAATGAAGATTCCAGAGATTGTTCTTACTGAGCAGATACATCAAGTGGCCTTTGGGGCACAGACGCCGAGAAAGCCTCAGAAGCACAAGGTCATGGTGGAATGTCGGATGTCCTGTCTGCACATAGCTGCTGGTACTCTCACTTGATACCAGCCTCTGCAGGATTCCCCAGGGAGGGAGGGAGGTCCTGGGAGACCGGGAGTAGGGCATCGAGTCTAAAGGCCAGGGCTCTGGGGACACACTCCTGAGGTTTGCATGTCACCTCCAGCCACCGGCTCTCCGACAAGTTACCTCACCGTGCCTCAGTGTTCTCATCTATAAAATGCACATAATAATAGCATCTTCCTCTTAGGGTGAACATAAGCATTAAATGACCTACTGTATGTAAAGTGCTGAAAATGGTACCCACCACACATTAAATGAAGCAGTGAAAAAATAATACACTTTGGCTGAAAGCATTTTTCCAGAAGTACTCATTTCAGACAGTAAGTCATCCACTCTCACTTCTCTGTTGCCAAATGTAGCAATTAACTCTGTTCAACATGTCAGTGAAATACAGAGCAATAGTTAGCAAGTTTCTGAAGGTTTGCCACATCGCTAACGGAATGATTTGTCCATGCCGTGGATCCAAGGAAGATGTGCTGGTGGCCAGAACTAGGGGAGAGCCGAGGAGGAAGTTTATCCTCCCCAAAAGAAAGCCAGTGCCCGTGAGCAGCTGTGAGCGATAATGGCCAGGACATGCAATCATGAATGAGAAGCTCTGTGGTGGTGGCCCTGCCGCTTAGCAGCAGAATGACTCTGTGACAATCACTCTCTAAAACTTAGTTTCTCTATTTGAGAAATACGGATAACAGCACCTCACAGAATTAAATACGCTTTAAATGTATTTGTAAGCACCAGTGCCCTGTGCGAATGCTAGCTATTATTGCTTCACTGATTCAGTGAGTCAAATTCCTGTGTCCTGGGCGGGTTGGGCTGGTCAGCAGTTATTGGTAGCCTAGGCTGTTGTGAATTACTTCAAGAGGCGATCAGGCTGTTTTCCCCTTAGGCGTGGCTGGGACCAGGGAGGCTGGGTGATGGGGAGCTTTCGCTGAGCTGTGGAAAGGGTGAAGGGAAGAGTGTATTTCTTGAAGCATGGAGAACTCGGGAGCTGGGATGGGAAGGGGTCCAGAGAGAAAGATAGTAGAATTCTGCTACTTTCACGTGCTTTGAAGTGAAACGGATGCAGTCCCTGATATAATAGCTTATCAAGGTGATGATATGCTCGTGATTGCAGTAATTACAACAGCTTGTCTTTTCACAACTCTTTACAAGTTTAAAAATCTCCTTATTTATGAAAAAGTCACAACTCTGGTAAAATAGAGATGGGAAAGGGTGCATCTATTGTCATCCTTAGGATGCTGGTTTCGTGGAGGTTTGAAAGAAAGACCCATTTTGTAGGCGGTAGCAGGGCCCAGAGGACAGGAGGTAAACTCTGGAGGTAGAAAGGTCATTCCAGTTTCTGAGCAGCCATGAGCACTTAGACAAGGTCCTGAGTCCCACAGAGACACAGTTTCCGCATCCTTAAGAATAATAGCACCCACTTCACAGGCCATGAAAGGGTGAAATAAGATCGTACGAACAATATGCCTTCTACAGGGCACTCAATAGACAGGGTCCATTATTACCATAGCTTCCCACATCCGTAAAAGCATCCTGCCCTCTGAAGCCCTGTGGGCTATCTCTAAATACACTGTGAGCTAGGTCATGATTCTGCTTCACAGATGGGGATGCTGAAGGCCACGAAGGTCAAAGGACTTGATGGAGACTATATAGCTATCTCACACATCAACTTCAGGAAACGTCTCAGGAGTAGCAGGGCCTGGAGAGGAGACTGGGCCTAAATCTAAGCTCTTGTCAGTGAGATGCTAAAATGTCATCATCTCCATGTGGAGTGAAGTGCTCGTATATGTGGCTGCACGAGAAGATACATGATTGATGCACTAATGTTTTCCCCACTGGGTTTACACATGGTCTGCATAGCAAATTTTGCACATTTTGTCATCACCTGTATTTGAAAATAGGATGTTTCTGGACAAATTATCCCATTATCTAACCAATTTTATCACAACCAGTTGTTATTTTTGTCATTTCCCATCTCAATGTTTAATTTTTGGATTGTGGAATTTTTCTTCTTACTATGCAATGCTAAATCATTTTAATTGATTCTTCTAGGCTGTTCTGTTATTCTCATCATTAATAAGTAGTCATCCTTTCCTCTGCGTTTTATTTACCTCTAATCTATACATATGCTCTGTTCTTAATGTTTTTGCAGAGGTCATGCTTTTAATCACTGTTAGCACTTTAATTTGTGTTCCAGTTGTCAAGAAGTTTTTATAGTTTTCTCATGCATAAGTCATGGTTTTAGGTAACTTCCCATTCAAGACTGTAAAAAAAAAAAAAAAAAAAAAAGGCATATATTGTTAACTCACCCCTCCCCAGATGGCAACTTCTACGAGGTCAGGGACTGTCCTTTTCATCTTTCTTCAACATTTTATTCCAAACACCCAGCAGAGGACCTGGGAAGGAGTAATCCTTGATACATGTTTATTGAATGAATGTTGAATATGTGACTTAAATTCATTTTACTTTTATTTAAACAAATGATGCATTAATCTCTCAAGAATATCTACAGTATTTGAAGACGTTTTTTCCCTCCAACATGTTTGTGTATGACCTAATTTATATAAGACACTGGCGCAAGGCTGGCAGTACAGAAAGAGTAAGGCCTTGCCTAGTCGTGAGGGGAAGATGCAAAGTAAATGGATAACTCTAGTAATGTTGGCAAATAACCCGGACAACGTTACTAGCTTCCAGGCCCTGTCCTAACAACTCATATGTATGAATGTATTTCATCCTCACCACTACCCTATTTTAAGTGCTTTTCTTATATCTGCTCATTTAATTTGCTCCAACCTCAGGCTGTAAGGTAAGTTATTTAGCATCTCTAAGGCTCGGTTTCCTCACCTGTCAAACGGAGTTTCATTTATTGAGTAAATATGTTTTGTACACTTACCGTGTGCCAGACACTGTTATAGGTGGTAGGGAGATAGCCACAAACACAGTGGAAAAATATCCTCATCCTCATGATAATAGCACCTACGTCATAAGATTGCCAGGAGGGTGAAATGAGATGATACTAGTAAAATCACCTAGAACAATGCTGGCACATAGTAGGCACTCAATAAATATTAGACATCATTACTATGCAACAACATACATAGACTAAGTAGTTAAATATATGTTTTCCATTGATTAGGAAGGAGGAGATTGAGGGAGAACAAATAGTTCAATATAAATTTATTATCACTCAGTCATATAAAAGAAATTCTAAGTACTGGACTGGGATAGACCCAGGAATTTGGGGGCAACACATATTCTTTTAGACTGGAAAATACTAATTAAAGTATTTCAAATTGACTCCATTTCATTAGACATATGAGTTTCTGAGATTTATGTAGGGGTCTGCACCCAAGAGTTGGATTCATTTTGGATTCTTTAAGAGGTGCATACTAATAACTATAATGTAATTACATTAGATAATTGTTTAAGCAAGAGGTAGAGTCTGAACTGTAGAAACACACTGTAGGATGGCCTTTCTTCCCTCTGAATATAAATGATGTTCTGCAGTAAAATGAGGTGTAAGCCATTCGGCAGACAATTATAATGGGATTTAACCTAATTAGTGTTGGAGAACAGAGACTCTTCATTAAAAGTAGCACTTCAAAGTCATGTAATAATGAAGCTTTCCTTCTCAAAGGCTGATGGAAGACCTGACCCTAAAAAAAAAGTATTTTTCTAGATTTTTCCAAATATATTCAGCAAGCCACCAACACTGTGATGAGGTGTATCCAGAACACGGTACCTCCTCCATCCCAGTACTTCTGTCTCGCTTACTTTATTCAAGTCTCGAACCCGACCCTCATCACCCCCAGCTCTGCAGGTGTCATTGCTTTTGATTTCAAAGTAGAAATAGAGGCAAAGGGTTGTGACTTTCCTCCACTTACCTTCTCTCTCTCTCTCTCTGGAATCACTTTTTCTCTCTGACTCAAAGAAAGAGGTGCTCTTCCGCCTAGCACCTTTTGCTTCCTCTAGAAATCGCATCTCTACTTCATGTGTTTTTACTCTCCCCCCACGGCTGGATCCTTCTTTTTATCATATAGACAAGCCTGAAGCTTCAAGCCTTGTCTCCCATATTAAGAGAAGGGCAACTTTCCTTTACATCCGGGCTCTATCTCTCTTTCACAGCCACGTTTCTAGAAGGACAAATTTGTTTTCACGGTCTCCACTTCCAAACCTCCCACTTAGTCCCCAGAAGGGAGGGACCTGGCATTTCGAATGGCACTGCTCTCCAGTGGTCACCAACGACCTCTCTTTGCCATCTCAAGTCAGCTCCTATTGGGTCCCTTTTTACTGGAATTTTCTGTAGCACTGGAAACTTTTGAACACACTCTCTCCAGCTCTTTTTAAAATCCATGTACCCAGAGGGACATCTTTCCTGACCTCTGTATGGGGATCTCTGAATGTGTCAGAGCATTTTATCCTCTACACTGTTCTGTGATATCCTGACTCTGTGTTGCCCTCCCCCACCCTGCTGCTTCTCTGATATCCTGTACCTTGATGAGGGATGCCACCCTACACCTAAAAACTAATCCAGAAACATGAAACACTGCTCTATACCCTCCCCATTCTCTCCTGCCTACAACGTCCTGATACCAGAATAAGATTCCTAAAATGAAAATTTGGTCCTGTCACTCCTGTGTTTGTAACCCATCAGTGGTTTCTCGCAGCTTTCAGAAGAAAAATCAAAATATTTGACGAGATACTCAGAGGCCCTCACGAACTGGCCTTGGCTGAATCTTTCATTTTCTCCCCTTGACCTTCCCCCACAGGGAGTTGTCACTCCACGTGTTCCACACTAATTTTCGTCCCCAGAGACTTCTCTGTACTCTTCACGTCTCTGAACAGCCCTCCTCCCTCTGATGTCCAGCTAACCCGTTATCCTCAAAATCCAGGTTCAGCACCACCTCCCCTGAAAGGCTTTCTGCTAAAAATGTCTCTCCTGTGAGCTCCCAGGGCCCCTCTCCCTTCTGCTAGCTTAACATCTGAGCGTTAAGCTCTCATGGGTGGTTTGACAGTCTCTCTGACTAGGTTTTAAGTCACCTAAGGGTGAGTACAAGGTCTTATTGACACTTTAATCATGGGGCTCCTTCAGTATCTGGCACAGGTTAGGCATTGGGTGTTGTCATATGTTGAAATTATTAACACAATCTCAATGGCCAGGTGAACATTGTAAAGACAAGCACAGCACCATCTGTAAATGAGAGATGCAGCTGATGTGTGACACCCAGGGGGACCCTGGTGCTTGCCTTCATGGGGTGCCCTCTCGATGGCTACCCCCTTTTCTCAGCTACGACACTCTTTCTCCCCACATGTAGATTATCGCATAAGAAGAGCAACAATTTATATTGGTTTAGCAGTTTCTCGTGTATATATATTTTACTATAAAATTTATGTATTTTTAATATAATCTGCTAACATGTTTTTTAAATTGAAATATAGTTGATTTACAATATTGTGTTAGTTTCAGGTATAAATTAAAGTTATTCAGTTTATGTATATATATTCTTTTTCAGATTCTTTTCCATTATAGGTTATTAGAAGTTATTGAATATAGTTCCCTGTGCTATGCAGTAGGTCCTTCTTGTTTATCTGTTTTATATATAGTGGTGTGTATCTGTTAATCCCATACTCCTAGTTTATCCCTCCACCCTCCCTTTCCCCTTCGGTAACCGTAAGTGTGTTTTCTATGTCTGTGACTCTGTTTCTATTTTGTAAATAAGTTCATTCGTGTTATTTATTAGATTCCATGTATAAGTAATATTATATAATATTTGTCTATCTTTGACTTACCTCATTTAGTATGATAATCTCTAGGTCCATCCATGTTGCTGCAAATGGCAGTATTTCATTCTTTTTTATGGCTGAGTAATATTCCATTATATATATATACATGTATATATGCCACATCTTCTTTGTCCATTCATCTGTCGATTGACATTTAGGTGGCTTCTGTGTCTTGACTATTAAAATAGTACTGCTATGAACATTGGGGTGCATATATAATTTTGAATTAGATTTTTCATCTTTTCTGGATATATGCCCAGGAGTGGGATTGCTGGATCATATGGTAACTCTATTTTTAGTTTTTTAAGGAACTTTCTTACTGTTTTCCATAGTGGTTGTACCAATTTACATTCCCACCAACAGTGCAAGGGGGTTCCCTTTTCTCCACACCCTCTCCAGCATTTATTATTTGTAGACATTTTGATGATGGCCATTCTGACCGGTGTGAGGTGATACCTCATTGTAGTTTTGATTTGCAGTTCTCTAATAATTAGCGATGTTGATCATCTTTTCATGCGCCTGTTGGCCATCTGTATGTCTTCTTTGGAGAAATGTGTATTTAAGGCTTCTATCCATTTTTTGATTGGGTTGTTTGTTTTTTTTGATATTGAGTTGCATGAGCTGTTTGTATGTTTTGGAAATTAAGCGCTTGTCAGTCGCATAGTATGCAAATATTTTCCCCTAGTCTGTACGTTGTATTTTCGTTATGTTTATGGTGTTCCTTTGCTGTGCAAAAGCTTATAAGTTTGATTGGGTCCCATAGCATGATTTTTAAAATTGAAGTACCTGTTGACCCTTGAGGAACATAACTGAGAAATCCTGGTCCAGAGTTTTAAAATGAAAATACAAAAATACCCTTTACAAATGATAACGTGAACTTTAAATTGTTTCCTTCCTTCAATTCCGGGCAGGAAATTGTAAGTTTCAGTGGGGTTGAAGTATAGAAAAGACGTTTGAATAGTTAGCTTCAACAACAGTTAATTTACAAATATCTTTAAGTCGGTGTTTAGGTTTACATGGCCCTGAAGGATTATGGCTTTCACAGATGAGGGTGAATTCATGCCGTGACTACTCAAAGAAATTTAATAAAAATACCCCTCTAACAGATTTTTCCTGCCAAGAGGCAACGTTCCATCTCTATGTCATCTGCAGCGTTTGCCCCAGGAAGGGAGACAGAATGGCCCTGGGCTGCAGGGGCAGAGGAGGAGGCTCCGTGGTCCCTTGTTTGGGATGCTCGGAGGCTGTGAAGTGTGGGGTGAGAGCAAGAACGTGGGGCTCTGCCACTCCGACTCCACCTCCTCACTCAGCCTCCTAATAGCTGGGGGCTGAGCCAGCTATCTAACCTTCCCAAGCCTCAGTTTCTGCTGCATCTTGTAAAATGGGGGAAAGCTAGTTCAGATCTCACAGGCTGTTGCAAGCATTATTATTTCAGCAGATTTTGAACATGTGAAAACAGAAGTATTCGTGGGGATGCGCCGTCCTCTTCTCCTTATTTTCCACGTGACTGTTCCTTTCACGTCACTGTTGATAACTGCGTGCCCCGGCACAGCAGGGTCCTGAGGTTCCCAACCATTTCAACACCTAGTACCTCAGTAGTCCCGTCGTCACGGGTGAGGGTTCCGTGTCCACAGCTGCAGTCCTGACTGTGTCTCGCGTCCCATGTTTCTTGCAGTGGGGAAGACTCATTGAGAGAGAAAAAGCAGTAGCAGTAACCGTGGTCACGACTGAGTGTCCGAGTCTTGCCTGTGCTGTTTCTAATCCGTGCAGGAGTCTCGCGGGACAGGTGTCAGTGTCTGAAGGTAGAAAGAGGCATCACAGACAAGAGAGGGATGGAGTGACGGCAGTGGGAAGTCCAGGAAACGCCTGCCGTGGGCCAGGGTCCTGTGAACAGAAACGCCAAAAGGGCAGCTTGTCTTTGACACACTTTCTGCCACGTGACCCTCAATTTCAGCCACGTGATTGGAGACAGATGTGCCTGGCCCAGGACAGCAGCCAACCAGGGGGCACCGGCGGGAACCCTGCCCAGTAGAAACCCACTCAGACCCGCCCTTAACCTAGTCCGAACGTGAGAGGTTATGGTGAAGGTGTGAGCCTCCCGAGAAGAGGCAGCTGTCATTCAAGGTCACCTCCCTTCTCTGTCCCTCAGCATCTTAGAGAGTGCAGCCAACGATGTGTAGTCCAGTGCAGGCTGGAAGGCCAGGAGGACTGAGTCTTTACTCATGGAGCTGGGCCCCTCCCTCCTCTCTCCTCCCTCAACAAAAGAAATTAGGGTGGATTTAGGAATGTATGCTTAACGGAAACCAAGGAATTAGACATGTAATTACATAGAGAAGTGCTTTTCTTCTTTACAGATATTGCCCAAGGAAAGCAGTGGCTGCACCTGCCAGAGATGGGAAGAGGTGGTCCCTGGTGGGGAAATGCCAGGGAGAGTGGGAGGGAAGCGACAGAGCTTTGAAGGAGCAAGGGTGTGTGAATGGAGTTACTCCATAAACCAAGCAAAAATGGAAGGGCTGCTATAACTGGCCTTAGGACAGCATGATGGACATGTGGGGAGAAACAAGAGCAAGAAAAGGGAGAGGGAAAGAGGAAAGTTGAAGTGCTATATTAAGTAGAATCTCAGCTCAGAAGCCAAAGATAAAACGAATTCAGACTGAACAGAGAGAACCTGGGGATTCCAGTTAACCTGGTGGGTCAGGTGGCTCTGTCTCAACTGTGTCTAGAGACAAACAAAACACCTTCTCTAGAGAACTTAGGCATCGAAGGCATCGAGGGATAAAAATAAATAGATGATACAAACAGTAAAGCAAAAGGAGGAAGCATTTGAAAACTATTTTTAAATGTTTAAATACATGACAAGCTACATAAGATTGTCTCTAAGTTACAACCTCTTGCAATCGTATATTTTTTTATTCTGTGATTCCCACAAATTGTAGTATGAAATATTTATGCATATGAAGAAATTCTGAGAATATATTAATTAAAGTTTGAGATTAAAAACTCCAAAGTCAGAGCCGGTGGTTCTTGAAGGAAGGTCTCCTTGTCCCCCAGATGGTGACCACGGGGACGTCCCTCTGCACAGCACATGTGGACAGACTTACCTTTGGGAACTACCTCGGAAAGTTGAATCATATTCCCATACCGTAATTTCTTAGTGATACTAATCAGTGATGGAATGTTAGCAGAAGCTATACTGCCATTTGGGAAAATGCAAGAGAAAGTATCTGAGGGCTGACTGTCCTGTCTACACAGAACAGAACCGCGTGCAAATGACCCAGGAACGTGAGGTGTGTACACCACGATCAGCATCGAAGCTGTGATAAGGAACTCGGATCCAAGCGGTACGAGCTGAGGGTGATTCAAGCTGGCAATAAAAAAAGAAAAAGAAAACACTTATGGCCGTTTTATTCCTTCTTACAGATTCAGAAATAGATGGAAATTGAGAACTATGGTTGGGGAAGGCCAAATTTCCAGTCCTATTAGTAATGAACTTATTTACAATATTCATTTTCTAATCTGTGGTGCAGCAAACTTTAAAATATCCTATATCATTGTCTCATGATGAATGATTCAAGAAAGAAAAATTGTCATTTTTCACAGCTTCCAAAAATTATAGACACAGTTCACAGTGAAGAAACACACACACACACACACACACACACACACGCACACACATGCACACACACGTCATGTATAGCAATAGCTCCTGTTAGAATTTTCCTAATGCACTTCATTCACAGTAGTTGGAAATGGACACTAAAGCAAGCCTCTCCTTGACCCTCAGATGATGAAATTTACCATAGTAAATTGCACATTTTAAAAAACAAATATCTGAACAATGTTGAACTTGCAAATTCATGTCCATGGCAGTTCCCAGAAAATAAAAGTCTCAATCTGAACATGAAGTTCTCCACTGTGCGATGAATCATTCATTGTGAATTTGCAGCTATGTCTAGGATAGCAGTTTAGTGGGCATACTTCCACTGATGAAACTGTTATCTCTATTTAGGGCTTTCCTCATAATTAGAGAACTGAATTAATTATACTGATACCCTAACAGAAGGAAATCATGTCACTGGTATAAATTTTGCTACAAAGAACCTCATTAGAGAACTCAGAAACCCCCATTAATCTTATGTTCATACTCTATAATGATAGTAATTAGTGATGATAAATTGATATTTGAAAAATACACAATAGTCAGCAATGCTCACTCTATCATGCACTCTATCTGCACTATGCTCTCCTAATTATAAATGTTCAAAGTTGAATTTTTTGCTCCTTTGTAATGAATTAACTTTCCTCATGTTATATAAAAATGTAACTGTTTTTCATTTTATACACATATCAACATCTATCCTCTAAAACATTTAGGATGTTTTAGAAAAGTATGGTTTCAAGTTCATGATTGTAGTACAAAAATTTGTTAAATAACAAACGCTAAGGCCAGACATAACCAGGCATAAAACAAATGTTTTCCTCTAATTAATAAAGTTCAGTATTTAACCGAAAGACCCTTTCTTCCTTTTCATCGCCTGGAGTCTTTGAAGAGCACCCCCGAGGCTGCTCAAAGAGTTCCCTGCAATATTCCTTTATTATGTGGACCAACCAAGGTGTGGAAGAAGCACAGCACCTGTGCGTGAGGATGTGCGTGCGAATGAGCTGCCCCTGCCTGCACGTCCTGCTGGAGCAGGTGATTTCTGCTCTTCTCCTGCCCCACAGGAGAACTCCAGTACAAAGGCACTGATCAGATTACTGCCGAGAAATGAGGAGCTCGATCAGTCTGGAGTTTCCTGCACAGAAACAAAATAAGGAAACTAAGCAATTAGGAGGCTTCTCCAGAGAATGTTCTAATCTGCCTTTAGTGTTCCATCTCAAGGAGTCCTCAATCCCCTGGAACCACTTATTAGATGAACCTAAACAGACTTTCAGGCCAACTTTGTCCTGCAAAGGAGAAGTACTGTAAGTCCTGGGCATTTGTCATTAATTCATTCTAGAGAGTCAAGATGCATAATGATGGTGCAAATAGCACTGTGGAAAGAGGCCTCCCAGCAGCTAGCTGGTCACCTCCAGTGTCAGGGGCCTGGGGGTGAGGTCCTTCTGTCCTGCACAAGGGGAACTAAAGAATAAGAACACACAGGTTTCCAGGAGGTGAAATACGCCACCCATTTTATGTTGACCCCCTCTGCCTATCACACATTATAAACAGCATCCTGGAAAGGCATATAAATGTAATTATGGCAGTTCCTTATCCAGTCCAAAAGGAATAGCCAGTAGATTTGCTAACTCTGGGGGCTTCCATTAACTTTCTAAAGCTAGGACAGCTCACAGGACAGTATACTGATAACATGTTCTATTGCTACTTTGTGGAAATATGTAAGAATCTGAAAATATGGCTTCATCAAAATATGAGTGTCCTTAGAGGGTGTGACTCCTAGTCAAAGACCCTAGAAAATGTATATGATTGACCCATCCTAATAAGATCTGCGAGCTCCTTAGAAGAATTTTTGTAAAACAGTGATGGTAGGAGAAAGATTCGTTTTGAATAAAAACCCATCTCCAGTATTTTCCCCACATTTATCATTTTTAAAAAACACTTTTCTCCATTCTTCCTCTTAATCCTTGGCCATTGACCAGCCCTCTACATCTGAAAGTTACATGCTACAAATCAGGGGCTGGTGGCAGGAAGCAGTCATTAGAAATGAGAGACACAGAAAGGCAAACAAAAGCTCATCAACATGTAAATTATTTCCACCTTTCAAAATCTTCTGTAGCCATATTGGCCATGCTCGAAGCTGCCAAGATGACTTTATGATCTGAAGGTCTCTGTTCCTTAGAGGAATAGATTTAATGAGCGGAATAACTAACTATTACACAGGTACAGAGCTGCAGAGTGTATTTGAGTCTCCTGCACCCCAAACGCCAAAAATGGCAACACCTATTAATATTGCTGACCTGTTTCTTTTTCTGAAGACTTAATTCAATAATCTTAGCCTCTTCCTAATGTTACAGATTCAACCCTGATCTCACAATTGTATACGATCTTTTCCTTCCCTGAACCCCAATACAGTTTTCATGTCCCCCGACTACCAGAATCCTGTAAGCGCAGAGGTGCATAGTTCATGTAATCCCAAAAGTACAGTGATGGAGGTTGGGTGTTCCATAAACTCTGGGCCTCCTCCCCAAGGGAACTTCTTCTCATAATCATTTGTAGAACTTAAGATGGAATAAGCTGAATGAAACACTTCAGGAAGTGTTTCTAGCACCTTCCCTTTGCCCTGTACCTTGTTAACCTACATGCTTATATAAATCATCACTGCTTCTCCTCTGCACACTCTCAGCCTGGCCAACACAGGGTCTGCTTAGCCAGTGGAAGCCCTCTGAGCACACCCGCGTGGGTCCAAGTCCCACAGCCATTTAGATATGTCCTCTCCTCATCCAGCTTGTCTAGAGCCAGAGGGACTTCCAGTGTGAGATGTCTGTTTATAGTTTCTTTCTTTGCAGCTGGAAACTAGGGCCAGTTCCTTTCAGTCACATTGTGGTACTCAAATTCTTTAACCTCAATAATTTCTGACCCTCAGCATTATGGTAGCAGAAGTCACAGGCTATGCCCTAGAAATAGAAGAGAAATGCCTCGTTCATATTTTTTCACTTCTCAAAGTGTGGTCCTGTGGTCCTTGCACCAGCGCATCAGCGTTACCTGAGAGCTTATTAGAAATGCAAAATCTTGGCCTCACCCCAGACCTATTGAACCAGAATCTGCACCTTAACAAGATGCTCAGGTGATTCACAAGCCAACAAAGTTTGTTAAGCTCTCCTACACAGGATAAGAGAACCTCCCAAGTCAGGTTAAGTAATTGTGCTAACAGAAAGCTTTGCAAAATATATGAAAATTTTAATAATTGCTTTAATTTTTATAAATAAAGTCACGTTATATTGCTATATTTCTGGTGGGTAAACACAGACCTAAGGAACAGAAAGGTTTTTGGGAACTTGTCAGGAAAGCTGGACTCTGCTTAATACAGGCTGATTCTTCCATGTCAATTGCAGCTAAGAAATTAGACATGAAATATATAATCACAATAACAAAAATGCTCTCAGTAACCCACTCATGCTTTGTAGACATTTGCTCTCTGTAGGCTTTTGATAAGTTGTGGGAAGGACCACTGCCATTCAGGAAAAATGCATTGGTATTTTTCAGAAGCCTAATCCTAATCCGGCTCTAAATTCCTAATCAGAGGGAAATGTTTCTTGGGCAGTAAAATACGACTCAATAAGTTAAATACGCCATTGACAAAGCAAGATGTAAGTCCAGGAAGGGGTTGCTTATCTGAATCACTTACTTTTTAACATGTAAATCACAGAATTATTTTCATGAAAATACGTATGGGGACAGGTAACAGGAAAATTTAGGAAGAGCTTTCTTCTAGGCTACAAATCTTTTAATTTATTATAGTCTTCTCTCTGAGGAATTATTTCCACTTAATTCTAGAATGCATTTGGCTAAGATAAATTTCAGATATTCTATCTATGTTTTAATCTCATGTGAAAATGAATAGGGGATGCTCTTGTTGAATGTCCAGAAAAATGGTGAGTCACCAGTTAATATGTTCTGAAAATGTTAAGATGAAACCTGCCAGGAGAGACATAGATGAAACAAATCAGACCAGCAACCATACTGTACTCTGGGGAAAAATGATCCCTTTGTTATAGTAAAGGTAACTTCGAAACTGTGAAGAAAAATATTCATATGCCCATCTACCCTGAGATAATAGCTTTAAATCTAATTATTGAAAGAGAAACCAGTTTGTCACTAGTAAACTTTGAAAATGTGACCACTTTACATAACAGAGCAGAACTGTCATTGAAACCTCAGTCAGAATTCTGTTTCTCAACCAAACATATTTCTATAGGATGCTAGTAGGTACAGTTCGTTAGACAAGGACAGTATCTTTTTTTAGATTTATTATCGTAACAATTCTCAAACCCATAAAGTAGTTATTTTAAAAAATACTGCTTTTTAGGCTTCTAATTTTATTTCAAATTGGATAATGTTGGTGCTGAACTCTGCCTGCCAGGTTCCCAAAGGACAGCTTCATTTTTATGATGTGACTTCCTCTTTCTTGGTCTATTGGTACAATGCTAAACAATATAATGCACAGTGTAAACAAAATAAATAATGAATTTACACCTCTTTGCTTTTTTCTGGTGAAGCAAATGTATCCCACTGAATTCATACCTTAATAATTACCTTTCAAAAAGTTAATCTCTTTTCTTTAGTAGATTTCCCCTTAGTCACTTTCCTGCAGAGAAAGTAGGAAGTTTATCAAAAGTCATGTTACTTATAAGTCAAAGAAGGATGAGCTTCCTGTAGGCACATTCCTTCCTCCTTTCACACCATCCCTACATGAAGCTGATTTAGAAGATCCATATCACCATTTGCCTCAATTAACTTGATATGTTCATAACGTAAACACAAAGATTTGTCAGTGAATACAAAAGGAGGTATGCATTTTCTATCATAACAAGATAGGGTAAAATAAAAAATTCCTGACATTATCTAAAATTTATACATTATTAAGCACAGAATGGTCACCTTCGGAAGTGTTGTTCAGGTCATAGTTTTCAGAGCATTCTTCTGTGTTCCGGAAATAAACAGACATGAAAGAATGTTTGTGCTGAAAGAACCCTTTGAGATCACCTTTTGCAGCCGCTCGTCTTTGTTTATGGTAACTTAGCACCGGAAAAATGAAATAACTTGACCAGATTTATTCAGTTAGAGCTAGTACTGTGATTTACATGCACAAGACTTTTAAAATTCTGGTATATCCAACATGATTCTATAAAGCTAAAATATCACTTTAAAACTTTGATGTGGTAGGAACAGAAATCCTATATCATCAGTTAGGAAGTGAACACACAAAAACATTACCTACAGAGGTAAAGCTTAACTTATCCAAGACTGGTTCCCTGCAGGCTGGTCTCCCAGAGGAGTTGCATCCTGCAAGACTCCAAAAAAACTAGCTAGAGCTGAGTGTCCAAGGCAATCAGTCCTTGCAGAATGATGTGGAGGATTGGGCCAAGGACCCCCGCATCATATGAGCTGCAAGAGTCAAGCTTAGACCCTGCCCCTGACTCTGCTAGGAGAGTTGCTATTGGCTTCCCAACTGTGCATTTTATTTACCCCAAACCCAAGGCCAGGGGCCCCTCCCCAAATCTGACTGCCCTGTGGGTCTCTATGTGCAGTGGGCAGAGGGGGAGCTGCACAGCTGGTCCCCAGGTAAACACTGCTTCAGAAGGCGCGTTGTGTGTGCTCTCGGGTATTTGCCTTTGCTGCTGTTCGTCCACCTAGGGAATCCTTTCATCCGCACTCCAAACATTACTAGGCATGCCTTTCCACCTATCAAGAAAGAACTGTTCCTCTCTTTATATGTAAGCTGTTAGATCTCGCACTGTTCTAATGGATTCGTCATAGTGATGCAAAATTTCTTTCAATGCAATGCCGGTTAACCTCCATTTGACTTTCCAGTTCCACTTTCTACCCTCTCCTTCCCATAAATACCGAGACTACATTTGTATAGATTCTATATGTATAGATTCTTCCATGCTCTCTGGGTTCCAATTGCTTTTTTTCTAATTGAAGTATAGTTGATTTACAATGTTGTGTTAGTTTCAGGTGTACAGCAAAGTGATTCAGTTATCTATCTATCCACCTATCTACCTATCTATCTATCTATATGCATATATGTATATACACACATAATCTTTTTCAGATTCTTTTCCAGTATAGGTTATTTCAAAATATTGAGTATAGTTCCCTGTTCTATACAGTAAATCCTTGTTGGTTATCTATTTTATATACAGTTGTGTGTATATGTTAATCCCAAACTCCTAACTTATCCCTTCCCCCCTTTTTCCCTTTGGTAACCATAGTTTATTTTCTATGTCTGTGGGTCTATATCTGTTTTGTAAATAAGTTCATTTGTATCATTTTTTTAGATTTCACATATAAGTGATGTCATATGGTATTTGTCTTTCTCTGTCTTACTTACTTCACTCAGTATGACAATCTCTAGGTCCATCCATGTTGCTGCAAATGGCATTATTTCATTCTTTTTTATGGCTGAGTAATATTCCATTGTAACAAATGAAGAGACCCGGTAGACAGTGGAAGGGAGGGAGGAGAGTGAAGTCAGGGATTTTATTCTCCTGGGCTCCACCTCGTGAGACCATCTCAGGCTGTCTCAAGCTGGCAGTGTCCCTTCACTTCATGCCGTTATTGTCCTTGGCTCCATCCCCCTGGCTAAGCTCTCACTTCCCCAGTCTATTCAGGTCTGAGAGGGTCAACTCCTCCACTGACCCTGCTGGTGCTCGGTTCCTACACTGTCCTTTGTAGTTCTCATAGACCTTGTCACTGTCTTGTCATTACTCCCTCTGCAAACCCTAGACCACCTCAAAATATCCTGATGTGAGTGTTTGCCAACTCTTTCCTTTTGGGACCCTGATTGATGAAATGCAAGCTTTTATACTCTCATCTCTAACAAGGAGTCAATGCACATCAAGCACAACATTTTGGTTAAGGAGTACAGCTAGGTTTTTTTGAAAGAAAGCTAGAAGAAAGGAAAAAATTTCAAAATGACATTTTTAGACCTCCAGAAGAATAAATCCCTATTTAATCTCTCTGTTGATCCTTATATCTTACTATATACCTATCTCCCACATTTCCTAGAAATTCATAATTATGACTTTTAGGAACCTTTTTAAAATTAGGTGAATCAAATGTTCACATTATGAAGTCTATGGAAAGGATGATTATAGATCAGTTATTTTTGGTTATGCCTGAAAGCTAAGTAATGGCTGCATATTGATTATAAGTATTGATGTTAGCATTTTCTTTCTGAAGATCTTTTGGTTTTCTAAATGGTTCTTTAGAAATTAATATGCGTTTGGAAGTTCTTTATTCTTTATCGCCTGAAGCACGTAGCAGAGTGTCAAGCACAAAACAGGAGTCATAACTGATTACTGATTAATTTGTTTGCATAATTAATTGTTTCTGCAGTTATCTGCCTTCAGATCTGTAGTTTTGTATGCAGGCACACCATTCATAGCTGTATTATGTCTGGCACATGTGAATTTTGTTGCATTTTTCTCATTAGGTAGGTTAAAGGAACACCCAGAGGGGATTATATAGCAAACGTTACTTGTGGGAAATGTCTCTAACTTTGCTTCATTAGCTTATCATTCACCTAAGGCAAATCATAGCAGTCTCATGATGGTCTGATTCCAATACCAATTAAGAACCATGGGGCAAGAGAAGCCAAGGGGTATAAGAATAGAGCTTGGGTGACTCCTTAATAGTGAGCCACTCCGCAGTGGTTTCAGGTCACAGAGCTGGACAGCACAAAAACAAGGAGGGTGAAGCTGAACTGCAATTCTCTGATGATACTTCATGTTCATACTCTGGACAAATTTAACCCAGAACCTTCCATTTACCTGAAATTTTTACTCTAATTTTTTTGGTTTTTAAGGAGTAAAAAAAATCTTACCAGGTAATATAAATATAAATGACACTGTTTATTTATCCTCTTAAATGTAATGAAGACATGCTGTTTTTGGAAAAGGGAAACAGCAGGGACACATTTGGTTTTTCTGAGGTTTTATTTAAGATGAATGAGGATAAATATCTTAAAAATAACCAGGATGTAAAGAGATTGTCTACACAACCACAAACGCACCCAATATTTTTAATCCTCCCCCCGCCCTTTTTTAAATCAAAAATCACACTGGGGACTACCCTGGTGGCGCAGTGGTTGAGAATCCGCCTGCCAATGCAGGGGACACGGGTTCAAGCCCTGGTCCGGGAGGATCCCACATGCCGCGGAGCGACTAAGCCCGTGCGCCACAACTACTGAGCCTGTGCTCTAGAGCCCGCGACCCACAACTACTGAGCCCGCGTGCCGCAACTACTGAAGCCTGCGCGCCTAGAGCCCGTGCTCCGCAACAAGAGAAGCCACCGCAATGAGAAGCCCGCACACCGCAACGAAGAGTAGCCCCCGCTCGCTGCAACTAGAGAAAGCCCGTGCGCAGCAAAGAAGACCCAAAGCAGCCATAAATAAAATAAATAAATAAATAAGTAAATTTATTTTTTTTTAAAATCACACTGGATTGAAGATAAAAGAATTAAGCAAATTTATATGAAGTGATGGGTTCTCCGAAAGTTCAAAGACCCGCGTTTCTTAAATAGCATTTTTCTGGGTTATTAAGTAAAGGGCATCATTACTGCTGAGCGCCAGCTCTGCTTTAGACAATTAAAGATATTCTGGGGTTTCTATTCTCAACTACTGCTCTTGCCAGGAGTGCAACTTTGTCATGCAAATCATCTGAGGCTCAAGCTATCTCAACTGTTTAGCCCCTAAAACAATCTTCGGAAGTATTTCCTAGTTAATCTGAGGACCCATTTACATGAAATTAATATTCTACTTTCCAGAAGTATTACTGTTCTCAAAAGTGGTTTTCTGCTTTATAATTAAATCTTGAAACGTTACTTTGAAATACATACCAGAGAAACTCTGGGGATGAAGCATATTATATATATAAAATACAGACACTCTCACATATGTCAGTTGCAGTGGCTTAAAAATCAAAGGGCATTTTTCTCATTCTGTTAGGAAATTAGATGCAGGTATGTTGACTGGGGATTGTTGGTCTTTCTTTTTTTGGGGGGGAAAAATGCAAGAAATAAGTGTTTTTTTTTTAAAGAGAGGCTTTTTTTTTTTTTGTGGCTGTGTTGGGTCTTCGTCTCTGTGCAAGGGCTTTCTCCAGTTGCGGCGAGCGGGGGCCACTCTTCATTGCGGTGCGCAGGCCTCTCACTGTCGCGGTCTCTCGTTGCGGAGCACAGGCTCCAGACGCGCAGGCTCAGTAGTTGTGGCCTATGGGCCCAGTCGCTCCGCGGCATGTGGGATCCTCCCAGACCAGGGCTCGAACCCGTGTCCCCTGCATCGGCAGGCAGGCTCTCAACCACTGCGCCACCAGGGAAGCCCAGAAATAAATGTTTTAATCACAGATTACAGTTACAGCCTCCAGAGCCTCTGGTGTGAGTTTCGATACTTATATCTGAACGGTAGAAATGGGGCACAGGTCTGTTTCCCTGTCAAGTCCTCAGAGGAAGCCCTTACTAACTGAAGAGCGGGGTGAGGCCTCCCACCCCAGGTCAGAGGGATCCACATCCTTAAATAATAATGAGATTCTAGATGTGGGTGGGGTGTGGCGCCTAAGAGGGAGACAAACTGCCATCTGTTGGTTTTCTCTGCAAAAAGGTCTCTGGTGTGAGGCACCCACATCTGGAAACATCTGGAAGACCTGGTCTGGCGGGGGCTCCTCGGGAGTCTGCATCATGAAGCCAGCACTGCAGCTCTTCCCAGCCTCTTCCACAGCTTTAACCTCCCAACCCCCATGCTCAGCTCAATTCAAAGCTTTAATCAAATAAGGCTTAGAAGGTGATTTTTTTAGAGACCTAATTCACTCCTACTAATCATGTATTTTTATACTTCTATATGAAACTGAAAACAGTGCACTGTGTTAGGTTTTGAATCTGTGCTTATGAAGCCTTTTCATTCATTCACCCAGCTCCAAAAAAGTCATTTAAGATACTAAAGAAAACTAATGTAGGAGATAATATGCTTAGACATAAAAATGCTCTGACTGATCCTATAATAGCTTGTTCTGACCATAAAATGTGGAGGTTAGTTTATATGTTCCTAATGTGTATAATAAGTCATTGTATGTATCCATTTTGAACAGGCTTAGCTTTTACATAAAGTTGATTTCTTTGGAAATCTATTCCATTTAAAAATTCCCATTTATGATATGAGCCAATATTACATTTTATAGCCCTAAAAATTGCCATCAGCAACTTCTATTCAACAGTTAATAAACTGGAAACAGAGCAAAAATATAATGCACGTGATCACATAAAGTAGTGGGGAATAAAATAAAAACACAAGCAAAAATTATAATAATGAAAAAAATGTTATTAAAGGTACAATAGGTTAGATCAATCACAAAGTAAAAACTCCAATATTGAGAGCCATGGGGGGAAAATCAGCTCAAAGAGGCATAAATGAATACAAAGGTGTCTTGTAGCCCTAGTTCCCTGTATGTAGTCCCTGGCAAACAATGCTGATGAGTGCTTAATTTACTCATTTGCTGTGAAATCAGTTCTTTAAGACTGTGGTTTTTTTTAATTTTATTGAAGTATAGTTGATTTACAATGTTGTGTTAATTTCTGCTGTACAGCAAAGTGATGCAGTTATACATATATATACATTCTTTTTTATATTCTTTTCCACTATGGTTTATCACAGGATATTGAATATAGTTCTCTGTGCTATACAGTAGGACCTTGTTGTTTATCCATCCTATATATAAAAGTTTGCATCTGCTAATCAAGACTGGGTTTTTTAACCTGTAAGACAGAAAGGAAACAAACTTTGCAATATATAATAACAGACACATTCATGTCTATATGGTGTTATTTCTTAGAACTAGTCAATAATATATTCTACCTTGGAACATATGTATTTAAAATCATGTTAATACCATCAATTATGATCTGTAAGGAAAGCTGTTGAAAAAGTTTACATAGGCAAAGACTGCACTCAACAGTTGTCTATAATTCTGAGGAGAAGACACTGGCTGTTCTGGGACTTGACACAAAATGCAAGGTAGCAAAACTACTTATAAAGGTGCTTATACATTAGGAGTATTTTTAAACCAGCCACTTGACCAGGTTCTGAGGAAAGCAATTATCAGCAAAGTAAACAGAGGACCTGCCTCTTTTTAGAGAGAAAAGAATTAAAGGGTATGTCTGATTCAGCACCATAAGTGCTGGGAGAGCAAATGTGTAGGTGCGGTAGGCGCTGACCTGGACTGGGGAAAGGGTAGAAAGAAAGGAGGGCTTCCAGGAGGAAGTGACGCTTAGGCTGAGATCTGAAGGATGAGTAGAAGTTTGCTAGATGAAGAAGCAGTGAAAACAGTTTATGTGCAGACTTAGAGGAGGTCAGAGAGGATGTGGAGCCATGAGAAAATAAAAATTCAAAGGGGCTGAAGCCTTAAGCTCCTAGATTGCTGAGAGGCAAGAAACGAACCTGAAGATAAAGGTAGGGCATAAGGCATCAAGGTCAGAGGAAGCCTCATTAAGGATGTTTTACCTGAAATAACAGAAAGCCTTTTTTTTTTAATTGAAGTACATATTAGTTTTATATTGCTAGTGTAACAAATTACCACAAACTTAGCAGCTTAAAACAACAAAAATTTATTATCGCACAGCTTCCATTGATCAGGAGTCTGGGTATGAGAAAGCCTTTGAGGTCAATGTTTTAAAGGATCTCAAAATCTGCTCTTATTCTTGCTCTAACTGGAAGTTTGCGCTCTTTGACCCGTATCTCCCCATTTCCCCCATCTCACAGCACCCACCTGGTAATCATTTTGCAGTATATAAGTGTGTCAAATCAACACGTTGTACACAGTAAACTTACACAGTGTTATAGGTCAACTGTATGTCAATACAGTTTGGAAAGAATTAAAATAAACAAAGGGACAGCTCTATAGAAAATGAACTGGAGGAATGCAGGCAAGGTAGGGGATGGCTGGGAGAGGTTATGGAGTGGAGATGGATGAAGTCGTTGCGACTGAAGTGTATTTAGAAGATAGAATTGTCGGGGCCTGGTGGGAGAGCGGATGTGAGTAGTGAGGGGTAACAGGGAGTGAGGTATCACGGTGACTAAAGGTTTCTGATTTAGGCACATGGTGGTGTCATTCACTAGGAAAGGAAATGGCAAGGGAAGAGCAGTTTAGGTTTGGCACGGGGATAAGTTTGGGGTGTGTTGAGTTGGAAATACCTGTAAACCTTCCAAGGAGAAGTGTCCAGTAAGAGCTGGCTCCGTGGAGCTGGAGCTCAGGATGGAGATGGAGACCTGAGAGTCATCAGACTATAGTTGGTGATTGAAATCACGGGAGTGGGTGATGTCTTCCCAGAAGCATGTGTGTTGTGAGAAATGAAGTGGCCTAGGAGATACCCTATACCGTAAATGTGCCTTGATCAGAGAAAGACGGTCTTGTGTCCTAACCCAGATGTCCGAAGAAGCAAAGCCCAAAGTAAAGCTACATGCTAACCTTTTACTGGGGGGAGAGGATGCCATAGCGGGATGGTAAGAATAAGAGAAAATAGGAGTGAAGTAGGAAAATCAGGAAAGCAAACACACAGCAGGTGCATTATGTCGTTAGCTTCATAGGAGACACAGCCGGGGGCTTTGTCATGGGACACATCTCCTGAGAGATCCTGTGGACCTACTCCCCTGGCTGTCAGTCTGTAAGGCTGCAAAAGAGTCCCTCAGTCCTTTGAAAATATGAACTGGCTTCTCCCATGTAAAAGCCTGGGACTTTTACAGTTTGTGAGCAATAAATGCCCTTTTATTCTTCTGAAGTCAGTTTGAATTGTTTTCTGTCAATTGTTTTGGTAACCAAAAGACACCTGATTACTACAGAAGCAGAAGAGGATCCATTAGATTTAATGGATTTGATGACAAAGATTATTGGTAACTCCAGTGAGGATGGTTTCACTGGAGCGGCGCTGGCAGAAGTCGGGACCTTCTTACTGCCTCTTCATCCTCTTTCCTCAACCGTGAAAACACAGTTTCATCTACTCGAGAAAGGATGGAGAAAGTCAAGCTAAATGTTTAGAGAACCCATGGCAGAAAGCAGAAATGACACCACAAACAATCTTGGCGGTTTAGAGCCATGCTGCTCTGGACCTCCTGGAGGGAACAGGTGTGCTGCCTCACGTATCTTTTGTAGGATCTTAATTAAACCTTTCAAATTGTTTAAAAAATCCAGAGAATGCCAAAAGATGTGTATTTTCTAATAAACCTTCATTTGAATTAATTCTGATTTCCCACCAGTACCTGCAAAAAGAAAAACATCTTTTTTGAAAGGAAAAGAGAATACATTTGCAAGATTATTCCCCCTTGGGAAAAGTGGATTTTTTTTTTCAGAATAACGTTGATACATGTTCTTTTTCTTCAACTTATAATTTATAATTTAATTTTTATTCACATTTTATATTCATATTTGCATGATAAAAAAGGTGCCACATCTTCTTTAAAATGCCTTTTTATGGTTTGAATTGCTAAAGAGAGACACCCAAGGAATTAAAAAGGAATAAGAATTTTCAAGTCTCATATTGGAACAATTTGCATAACTGTCTAGTATTCACCTCATTAAGTGTCATTGGCAGAGGATTGTTGCCCTTGTGGAAGGTTTGGGAGGAATATTACTTGGCAAATTTCATGGCAGCTCAGTAATGTCATTCAGTACTTTATATGGAATTATCTCCATCTAAAACTTTTGGCCTTTGATGTTAAAGTAACAGTCTAAACTGTCTCTTAAGAGAAGCTGGAATTTAGACCGGTACCATATGATATCACTTACATGTGAAATCTAAAATAGGACACAAAAGAACCTATCTATGAAACAGAAACAGATTCACAGACATAGAGAACAGACTTGTGGTTGCCAAAGGGGAAGGGGGGTGGGGGAGGGATGGAGTGGGAGTTTGGGTTTAGCAGATGCAAACTGTTATATATAGAATGGATGGACAACAAGGTCCTACTGTATAGCACAGGGAACTATGTTCAATATCTGGTGATAAACCATAGTGGAAAAGAATATAAAAAAGAATGTGTATATATATATATATGTATGTATAACTGAGTCACTTTGCTGTACAGCAGTAATTAACACAACATTGTAAATCAACTACACTTCAATTTAAAGAAAAAAGAATTTAGACGGGTCAGTTAACACTACCTAAAGGCTCTTCTCCTACTAGCTCTCCTGCAGCTTCACTGAAGCACTGCCAGACAGATGGACTGAACCATTTGTTCTCAGAAGAAAGATAACCTTTTTCAGAAGAATAAGAAAAGCTTCTCATTCTCAGAATATTAGGATTAAAAAGAAAGCATGAAAAATATCTAGTCTCCTTTTCAGTCAGACAATTAACAAAAATGTTTCTGAGGAGATTTTTAAGAAGGCAGATGATTTGGGATAAACCAGATTTAAATAGTCTACTATATGCTGATTCTCTGGTTGTTGGTTAGAATGCCCCTGGTGTAATGGTATGGGTAGGTGGGAGCTACAACTACCATTTTTGAGACAATAATTTCTGCAAGAGCTTTTCTAAGCACTCTACCTTCCATTCTCCAAACAACCCTCTGAGGTGGATACACTCATTGCTCCTCTTATGCAGGGAAGGAAACAACCACAGATAAATTGCTCATGGCCTGCCACTAGTAAGTGTCAGAGCCAGGCCAAAACTCGGGTCTGATACGCAAACCATGCTCTGAACTACTACCCATTTATAAAAAGAGACTGAAAGAACAGAACTCAGGAAAGCAGGAATGTGATATTCTTCATTTTGGCACACTGAACCAAATTCCCTATTGTCATTATGAATTTGTGTCCAGAGCAATAGCCCCACCTTGGTTTATCCAGGATTGTTATGAATTTTTTTCTGGGTTAGATACTGTATTAGTCAGCTTGGGCTGCCTTAACAAGATACCATAGACTGGGTGGCTTAAACAACAGAAATTTGTTTTCTCACCGTTCTGGAGGCTAAAAGTCCACAATCAGGGTGTCAGCATGGTCAGGTTCTGATGAGTGCCTCTTCCTGGCTTTTAGACAGTCACCCTCTTGGTGTATCCTCAGATAACAGAGAGAGAGAGAGAGAGAGAGAGAGCACAAGATCTCTGGCGTCTATTCTTATAAGGGTACTAATTGCATCATGAGGGCCCCATCCCATGACCTCATTTAAACCTAATTATTTCCCAAAGGCCCCATCTCCAAATACTATCACATTAAGGTTTAGGCCGTTAATGTATGAATTTTAGAATGGGACACAATTCAGTCCATAGCAGGTACTAATCCAAGTATTGGGGTTTAAAAATTGAAAAGACCTAGATTTCACTTCAAGGAAATAAAATTTTAAGGGGGTACATAAGGAAGTTATTACAAAAATTACAGGTCCCAAAATAATTATACAAGGTGTCCTGAAAGCACCAAGGAAGATGCAGTTAATTTTGTCTGGGTCTGTGGGGCAGGATGAAATTAGAGCAGGTTTTACAGAGGAAGAGACTTGGCACTGAATCTGGAAGTGTAAGTGGTTGGCCAGTAGCACACGGGGCTCCACCAGCCCTCCTGTTCCATTGGGGTAGGATGGAGTTTGATTTGTTGTTTGTATGATCAAGACATACACTTAGTTCAGTATTCTTTTACAAGAAAAGAACATTATTATGTTATTAGTTGGGGACATATACAAACCGAATCACCACAGAGAAGCTCAAAATTGACAAGCCCTTCCTATGGATTCAGTGGTTCTAATCATTGTTTTAATCCCTCACTCTTAATCATGAACAGACAGACTAAGGATGACAGATACCTAAAGAAAGCCTTTAAAGTGAAGGATAGTGACCAAAACAAAGCAGAAATAAAATAAACTTCTAGAAGCATAGACTGTGCAAAAAAAAAAAAAAAAAAAAATCAAAGTAAACTCAGTGGAGAAAAAAACACTATCTTAATATTCTAAATGAAATAAGAAAAGATTTTGCAACACCAGAAGAACAAGATGCTTAATAAATGCAGAAAACAAAGTTGAGTTCTTGGAAATCAAAAACATTATAGCAGAAATAAAGAACCCAGTAAGAAAAAAAAAAAAAAAGAACCCAGTAAGAATCAATAAAATTTCTTTTCCATATATTTTCATTCCAAATATTGGGTATGGAAAGTTAGGAACACTGAAACAATTGCTATCTTGGAAAGATTGTGTTGGAAATAAAATAAGCCCCCTTTCCTTTGAATCTGCAAGTGAAATGAAACAAAAGTCACCTTCTCTGGCCAAGCCCCATGGCTCTGTCCGCCCGAGGGACCAGAGGGATGGCTCCAGGCGGAGGATCTCAGGAAGCAGCTGGCAGCTGAGAGCCGACCTGACAGAGGCTGCTTCCCGTGAGCAGTGGCCTTGCCGCCGTGCAAAGCAGCAGGACCCGTCCGGAGCTGGGTTTGAACTGTGGCTACAATTGATTCTCCATGACACTCCGTGTTTTCCAATTTAAAAATCTGATTCAGCAACTTGTTCTGATCTCAGCCTTGAAAATCAGGACATAGATTTTTGAGCCTGAGAATACTTTTATGGCTTGCAGAATTTCAGCAGCTCTTCTTTCATATATTAAGAAACATTTAGCCGGCTGAAGACACAAAGTAAGTGAGGGTCATAGAATTATAAAATCCTATGTTTGAGGTTCTTCTGTGACTGAGGGCAACCAGCCTCATAAATTAGAACCTCACTTTGTAAATGACATTTATGTTTAAATATTATCCTTCCCCAAAGAATGTTATTTCAGGCTATGAATTTGTGAATTGGCATAAGAGTGTTTTTCAGGTTACTCTAAAATGTGTAGCCCGACCACTCCCCAGGTTAAATATAGTTCTCGTTCTTCCTAACAGCTCTTTTTAAAACATAGCCCTCATCAATTTTTTCTTATTTTAAAGAGAAGCTTGAAATAGAGTTCTGTATTTCTGAGGTCGCCTCCAGCTAGGACTGTTCAGGGCGGATAAAGAAACTTACAAGTAAGGAAAGACAATGGAAGCGGCTAGTAAATGAACATATTACCAAATAATTGACAATTTTATTAAAAATCCATTTGTGTCAATGAATCCTTTTTTTAAGAAAAAAAAAGGGGGGGTATACTTTGTGTTTTCTAAACTCAAGCATTAGAAAGGTCAGTTTCCAGTATATGAAGCTATATTGCAGTTTATTGTGTTTATAACTTTCATGTTTCAGCTATTTTGTTCAGGCTAGAAACAGTACCTAAAATATTTCAACTCTCACACTGTTTTAAAGGTCTGCCTACATATGGAATTCTATCTTTCAAAATAGCTATCTAAGCATGTCTGAAATTTGCTATTATTTATCAACGGCTCAGAACAGTTTTGTAAATATTTCAGAGGTGTACAATGAAACCTCTTAAGATGTCAGAATCCATTTTAGAAACTGAAATGATGTAGTATAGCATGTATTCAATAATATTCACTTTAATAGACTGGTTGGTCAATACTCTACATTTAATTATATTCATTTGGATCCATTTTACGTATGCATTATAAAAGAAGCAAAGCACATCTTGTGTGCCCACAGTTAATTCTCAGTAACAGGAAACTGGGACTCCCACAAATAAGCAAGTAATCCTCCTTTTATCCTCTTTTACATTCAAAGCCCATCCCCTAATTGTTCATTTCTCCTATGGGTAGAAAGCTGAAAGAAGTAAAAGAGGAAACCTTCATGGTTTACATGTTGCATTATCAACCCCTTCGTATCATGGAGGCGGGATCTTTATGCTGCTCATTATTCTGTCTACAGTACCTAAAATATAGTTCCCTGCATGCAATGAGTTCTCAGTAAATACTTGTTGAATGAATGAATGGTACCCACTGTTGGTGCATTCTGTGAAATATACCATGGAGATGGTACGGTAGAAACAGCCCTGCAGGAGGACACACAAGTGCTGCCATCTATTCTATCTTCCACCCCTTCTGGCCTGACCTTGGCCAAGTCTGTGTCTCAGAATTTGAGGTTCCTCATTTGAGGAACTGGGATAAAACTATTGACCCCTTGCCTCAGCAGTCATTAAGTGGAACAAATGGAGAAAACTCTGTAAACATTCAAATAATCAAAAGGACAAAAGAAAACAGAATGACAGAAGAGAATGCAGATCTCTTGGTTTATCTCAGCCGTCCATGTGCCTTTCTGTTTATCGTCAGCTTTTAATTATTTGCATTAATGAAGGGCAGCCCAGGCATGAATAATCCCAAGCACTCGTGTTTGGCTTTGGAATTAAATTTGAATGTGCTCTGTGTAGCATTCCGAGAGTATATTCTCACAAAATTGTGATATAACTGCAAAGATCCAGTTCTCTGGAGCTGGCTTGGGGGTACATTTGTGACAGCCTCTCAATCTTCCGCTGCATTAAAGGATTCTTATTAGATGCCCAGACCAGTGACAGTCGTGAGGCGAGCATCATACACAAGACATACCATCCTCTGGCAAAAACTTAATTTGGTCTTGAGGATGTAGTGCAAGATTCTTCAGTAAACTTTGGAAACAGTCATTTAGTTTGTTTGTTTGCTTTATCTGGAAAGAAATTAATTGAGTATATCACTGGAGAACTGAGGCAGTAGATGCTCAGAGTTCTAATTTGTCACTGCTTGGTGTATTATATGTAAATGAGGCTTACCCATTCAGATAATTTGATGGTTCACTTGTGAATAAATGGATATATCATCCCATGAAGATATTGAGTCATATATTAAGTCTTTAAAATAAGTACAGTATTCATAGCTTCCCTTCCATTCAGTGATTTTTCATTGATGAAACATGGGTTTTTGAAGTAGTGTTGAAATCATTTGTTTTCTAGCCTGTGCATTTGTTGATTTGGTTAGTAATTTTCTCCTCCCTCTACAGCAATTGGCTGGTAAACTATTCTTTGGAACTTCAGGAAGTGAAGTATTACCTACTCATTTCTCTCCCTTGTGCCTCCAGGCTACACTGTAATTCTAACCTGTCCTACTTTGCAGTGGATATGTTTTTAAGTGCCAGAATGTTCTGCATGTTTACACTGGAGTGTGTATCTGGAATGCAGGGGTTATTCAAGACTCTTAAAATGGAGCAGTGATGGAGAGGAAGGAGTGATAAAAAGTGAGAGGACCAGCCCACCTGAGAGGAATGTTCCTGAAACCCCTCCCCGACATGGAATTCATCCTTTTTCACCCTCCAAGTGTCCATTCCGTCAGAAACCATTCATATGTCCATGCAATCACTTTGACACTGGACTTGACTGTGTCAAGGTCCTGACATTAAATTAGTACCATAGCCAAGACGTAACACAGGGACACACATTCCACTCCATCTGCTGGTCCCTGCTGAGCCCGCTTCTGAGATGCCTTCCTCGGGTTTGTCTCTCCTTTCCCCGTGAGTGTCAATGACCTGCTCTGAAGGGCTCACCTTCACGTGCCTCCTGCTCTACCAGTGGAGATGAAGTTAGATCTGAGCTCAGGTCCTGCCTCTGGCACCCACCAGCCATGTGTTAGGCTGATTGTGTGTACCTCACGATGTTTCGTAAGGATGAATCTGGATGTTACGTGGGAAATACCTGAGGGCCTTGCATGTAAAACTCTCCATTTTTTTATTTTATTTATTTATTCTTTGGCTGTGCTGGGTCTTCGGTTCGTGCGAGGGCTTTCTCTAGTTGAGGCAAGTGGGGGCCACTCTTCATCGCGGTGCGCGGGCCTTTCACTATCGCGGCCCCTCCCTTTGCGGGGCACAGGCTCCAGACGCGCAGGCTCAGTAATTGTGGCTCACGGGCCCAGTTGCTCCGTGGCATGTGGGATCCTCCCAGACCAGGGCTCGAACCCGTGTCCCCTGCACTGGCAGGCAGATTCTCAACCACTGCGCCACCAGGGAAGCCCAAAACTCTCCATTTTTAATCGATTGATGTGACTCATGGGTGCATTGCACCTCTGCTTTTGCTATTGTCGAGATGACAGAGCGTTTCTGAGACTGAGGTTTCCCAGCACGCTCTGCTGTGCTGGATGGAGATGGGGCGCTGCTTCTTTGTGGTCCTGTAACCTATTTAGTGATGCTGCTTTCTGGCCTAAGGGTGAGGATAGATTTGGCCCTGCAGTGGGCTGCGTGCTCTCTGGCTGGCCGAGCACCTCGGGGAGGGGGGGGTCCGCCTTCTTAGCCGAACTGGAGCCACTCCATGGTTTGGGGGCAAGAAGGCTTCCTGATTGAGCACAGAAGCAGGAATCATGAGACCTGGGCTTTATGCAGGGTCCCAGTGCTAATTTGGTAACTGACCTTGCACAAACCACTTTCCTTCTCTTCTTTCTATTGAAGCAAAATAATTGATCTTATGGCCACACCTCACAAAGATGTAGTGAAGATTCACATACACTATCCGGAGCAGATTCAGAAGGAAACACCACAGAACACACCATTAATTTTATAATCTATAATTAATTAAGTATATGGATAGTGAGGTGTCCACATGCAAATTGTACATTATGCATTTAAAAACGAAACCTGGTTTCTTTCCTTTCTTAGAAAAGTAAAGAACCTCATTATGCTTGGCCTTACATTAGTAGAGATGATGACCTGGAGAACATTATTGGAAGGCATTATGGGAGCTTTGATGTATCCGGCGAATGTGACATCAAAACTGCTAGTGAAATGATTAAAGGCATCACATAGTCCAGGACTAGAGGCAAAATGATCAACTACACTTTATTCACAAAAGAAAGGAATCTATCAAAGGTGGTTAGAGATGAAAAGTTCAGAGTCTTAACCCAATTCTGGATGTGAGCATGCGTAGTAAATAATAGCCACTCAGGTGCTCTGGAGACCCGTCCCTCGAGGGCTTTCTCCACGCCCTCCGTGTCCACATCCCGCAGCCAAAGGTACAAGAGGGGAGGCCGGGAGACGGAGCGCTGCCGGGTCAGCTGGCCCGGGTCGGGCTGTGCACGGGGCTCCTCTGGACAGCTGGGGACTTCCCTCTCCCCACCTGGCTCTGCCAAAGGAACACCCTCGCTGAACACTTCGGAACAGCCTGGCCCACGTGCACAAAGTACTTCTACCACCTTCTAGTACATTTCCGGATACTCAGCAGAGGCAACATAGGAAGATTAGAGCTCTGAAGTTTAGGATCGTAGCAGAAACACACTTTCCTTATTCAGTGAGTTGACAGCAGATTGGAAGCACCGCACCCTTCTTCCAGGTCGGTTAGCTTTCCTCCCTGGGTCAGCAGGCTTGTGCTGTGATCTGGACCTTCCACGGTTTTCTCTCCTCCACCCTTACCCTTGCCCAGTCAGGCTCGGCAACCCTGAACCCTTATGGCCGTTGAGGGCAGTGACGCCCTTTTCTGTCTGAGCCGCAGGCCACCAGTTGCTTTCCGTCTGAAGCTGCTCTTCTCACGGCCCCTGGACCTCCAAGTTGACAGTCTGCAGTGTTAACAGACTGGGTTCATAAGAATGAATACATCGGTGGCTTTGATTTTCTCCTGTGATCTCACCAGCCTCCGCTTCCCTGGGCGGGGCCACGGAGGTGGGGCAGGTGCAAACCTGGCAGCCCCTCGGTCTATTTCAGTCAAGATCATCGCTCTTGGGTAAACGTCCGCGGACGTAGCTTCACCCTTAAGAGGCCTGTTCCTCCCCACCCTCCCCTGCTGCTTCCCCAGGTAGTTGCTGACTGAAGGGGAAGCTCCTCGTCCTCTTGGTGTCCGGATGGCCGTTTGGGGGAGGCAGGCTGGCCTGGTGTGAGGTGCTGGCTGGTCCCCTGCACCGGCCCCTGGGTCCTGGCTGTCCTCCGGCTGGTCTCTGCTGAGATCGGTGCATGCGTCTTAACTGTGGGGCCCCGCCTGTGTTTCTGCCCAGGCCCGGCTGCTGTAACTCCTCTCCAGCTCTGACTAGTACAATTCACCTGCCACGGTCATTTGTGTGAATCCTGAGGGGCCCGTCCATCAGCCCTTGGATCCAGGGTCGCTTAGCTGGTGCCAGAATGAGCCCATCTGAGGCTCCCAGCTCTCCAGCTGCCCCTCACCCCACAGGAAGCTGTAATTTCTGGTGCCTTCTGTGCTACACAGGAGCCCAGGCTGGCTGAGGGGCATTAATCCAGCCCCCTCCCCGCCCGCATGCTCTGAGCTGCCGCATTTACCTGCTGTGGCTTCTACAGATTGCAGCCTTTGCTCCTCAGTCTTGCCAGACAATCCAAAACAGGGGTGGACAAAAGTATCTCAGTTCAGATTTTCCGTCAACATTCTCACATGCCCGTAACCCCCTCCCAGCCTGAGACGGTGTGCAGCCTCTTCCTCAGTTTCTTTTGAACGTGTGCTTCTCCTGGGCACCCCAATCATGGCCAATCTAGCTGCAACTGACTCCACAATTCTGCGGTGGTTTTTTTCCCCTTTCGTTTGGAAGGTATTCTTGTTGTACTGCTTTTCTCACAGGAGTCATCCTTTCCCTTTAACCATCAGATGGACCTGATATACATTGATCCTCAGACTCTTTTGAATCATTCATACAACACATTTTTATGGAGTTGCGCTTTGTCCTTTGTGCTGGGAATAAAAAAGTTCATAAAAAGTTCTGCCCTTGTAACATTTACAATCTGATGAATGGCCCAAAGTTGTTTTTATTTCACTTTTTATGAAATATTTAATAGATTGGTTGGTGCATTCATGCAAAATTCTTTGGACACCAACTACAGGCAAAGCACTTTGGGAGACATTGTACGAATGTGCTCAGCAGGTTCAGTGATGAATAAATACTGTCCTTCTCTGCAAGGATTGATAATCAAGTATGGGAAATAAGCATAGACAAGCATGTATCTACCACAAGACGTAAGCAAGTACTGGGATGGCTGTACAAGATAACTTCTGTGGGGAAGTAGATGAAAGAGCAATTCATTATGACTTGAAATAATCCAGAAGGCTTTGCCAAGAATATAGAATTTTTGATGAATCCTTGAAATAACTTGCAAGCCCAAGATATGAGTGTGTTATATTTCAGACTTGAAAAATAGAATAAGAGAAGTGAAGGCATAAAAGTGCATGAGAAGTTATAAGAAAGAGCACGCATGGCAGGTAATTCCGTGTGGTTCAAGCAGAGGGTGATTTGGTGGATGGAAAAAGAGATGAAGTTGAAACTGTCAGATTTGCAGGCTCCAAATGTCACATGGAGTTCAGGCTTTCTTTAAATGGCAGTTTTGGGGGGAAGGAGAGTGGCAGATCTGGCCCATGATTTTGGAAAAAAGAGTAAGGAGTAGTTTGAAGTCACAGAGAGGCTTCTTGGCTGTCGCAGAAATTTGGCTGGGCAGTAAATTCTGAGGGGCTGAGATGCAGAGGTAGGTTTAGAAATGAAAATGCGGATCAGACACAAGAGACCTTGGTAAAGGTTCAACCGACAGTAGGGATGGGATATGTTAGTAAACAGCCGAAGGAAGGGTCAAGGGCATCCAAGAGTTTCCTAACCAGAGTGGCTGGGAGGTAGATGGTGCTGGGGCAGGGGGACATTATGCGACATACGACTACCTCCAAATACCCCACTTTATTATGTCACATACTCCTGACGATTCTAAGACTACCCCCCGTAAAGGAAAGGGGGGATGTTCCCCCAGAGCAACAATCCCAAAACTCGGGTTCCCACATCTTAACCTTAACCAGTGCTTTCTACATGATATTATCTGCCTGTTCTTTTCCAATAAACTCACAAAGCAGCCTCAGTGAACGCAGTTGAACATTAATAGAAAAGGGGAAAAAAAGGCTCTGTGGACAAACCCAGTCAACCAGGTAAAACAACAGTGTTGGACACCCAAATGGCCAGTCCTCCTTGAGTGTTTGCTAAATGAATGAATTAAAAGTATGGAGATGCATACATGGCCTTAAAGACTATTGCAGAGGGTGGAAAAATGAGGTCTTTGTGAGGATATCTGTCCTCTGCTGGTATTTTCACTATTTCTTTCCATACATCTGGGCCCTACACCTGAGCCCGTATATTCGGCCATCTCTACTGCTGCATGTTCCATGCTCTCTGAGAGGCCAACTCCTCCATCCTCTATTCCCCTCTATCCCATCCTATCTATCCTGTCCCCTCTATCCTATCTGTCCTATCCCCTCTGTCCTAGCCTATCTATCCTATCCCCTCTATCCCATCCTATCTATTCTATCCCCTCTATCCCTCCTATCTATCCTATCCCCTCTATCCCATCCTATCTATTCTATCCCCTCTATCTTATCCTATCTATCCTGTCCCCTCTATCCTAGCCTATCTATCCTATCCCCTCTATCCTAGGAGAAGCATTTACTCCTAAGATTGTCACTTCTCACTTCAGATGCCTCAACTTCTCCTCTCTCCTAGACCATTTTGATTAGCCTGCCAAAAAGGCTGTAATAGGTCCCATTTTTTCACAAAAACATCTTCCCTATCCCTTCCCGTTTGGGGTCCAGCTAGAGCCCATTTCTTCACTCTTTATTTAAAAAATGAGTGTTTACAGTCACCATGATAACTTCTTTACATTCCATTCTCTCCTGAACCCTCTCAAATCAAACCTTCTATCTCCCTCTCTCTGAAGCTGCTCTTGTCAAGGTCAGCACAGCCTGCTTTGTGGGAGGAGAGGACGGTAATCAATAATCTGTTCTCATTTGCTTTGATCTCTTAACAACTTTTCATGTAGTTGGTCACTCCTTCATTCCTGACCCATTTTCCTAACTGAGTTTCCATGAAGCCTTAGGCTCCTGATATCACTCTGACCTCCCAGCCAGTCCTTCTCAGTCTCTGGTAATGGATCATTTCTCCTTTTCTTATATTTGAAGTCAGGATTCCTCAGCTGGAGTTCTCCAGAGCACAAAGCCCTGATGGCCAAAGGCATCCATTGATGTAAGCTCTCCTTTATACACCTACAATGGATTAGTTAGATGCCATCCTTGGAATGGAGAAAATAGCCACTGAGATAATTTTCTGTGTTCCATGGTTTATATGAGGAACTCCAGTTAAGAAAGGATGGTCTAAACACCAGTGTGCCCTGAAGTTCAGTCCTGGGCCCTTTTCTCTGACTACCTTTACTGCTTAGATGATCTCATGCCGATGATACCCAAAATCTCTAAACCTCAACTCTCCTTTTAATTCTAGAAACTTGAAATCACCACTTGAACTACTACTAAGATCTTGCGACTCTAAATGTGATCTTAAGACTGGCACTAGGGACACCTAGGAACTTGTTAGAAATGCAGGCTCTCAGTCTCTGCCCCAGAACTATTCAGTCTTGTTAAAAGACCCCCAGGTCCACATGTACATGTCAGTTTGAGAAGCACTAGAGTAAAACATTTGAAGCCTAACATGCCCTAAAAATAGACCCTTTATTTTCCTCTTGCTCCTCTTCAGATGTGCTCAGAGATTTCCCTTCTATGAGTCTGAAGGTCTTTTAGGGCTTACCACTTATTTAGTTATTATTTTCTCTATCACCAAGTTAAAAAAATAAAAAAGGACATACCAAATTGTGACTCTTACCTAAAAGAGGATTTACCACAGAGGAAATGAAGCTTAAGTTTCAGGACCCCTCACTGCCCAGGCCCCTTCCGCGGTGCTGGGAGGGGGTCCTAGCAATGTGTTCACGTGATGTTTTAGTAAAGTTTGCCAAAGTCATTTATTCAAATGGTTTAAGACCACTGTCTCTTTTCACTTCTAATTTTGTCACGCTTATGGGTGGCAGGATGGCTTTGGAACGGACACGGGCATCTTGGTCGTTTGGCTACAAGGAAAGTAAGCTGAGAATACCTTTGGTCTTAGTTTAATGGGGTATATTTTTGAGTTTCATAGATCATTCTTTGTGTAGCCTTCCTGGCTTAATTATGGCTCTCTGACCAGCTGTTTCACAGTGATCCAACCATACTTACCATCAAGGGTTCCTCCAAGAAGCTCAGCTCACTCCTGCCCCAGAGTTTTGCCCTGGCTGTTCCTTCTGCCCCTACATCGTCTCTGTCACTGGGCACGATCTAGATCTCTCCTCTGACACCTTCTTCTCTATTAGAAGATGACTTTGACCACCCCGTCTAAAATCCAAGTCTACACACACACACACAATCATGCTGGCATCCTCTATCCTCTTGGCACTATTCATCTTTCTTCACAGCACTTACATCTATCGCAAATTGTATCTGTGTTTTCTTGGTGACTGTTTGTCTAGAGCGTAAACCCCAAGAGGGCCTGGAGTTTGCTTTGAATCCCCGATGCCTAGGGCTGTGCCTAGCCAGAGTCTGCACTCAGCAAGTACTTGTTGAATCAATGGAGGGATATCATGAAAGACTTTTTTAAACTTCTGGTATTGCCCACCGATAAAATCATATCATACTGATAAAATAAAATCCACAGTGGAATTATTCACAGAAAGTAAGTTATTTTTTGAAACTTAGAATTTAGATATTAACTGTAAGAAGAAAACTCAAGACCAGAGCTGAAATTTTCTCACTTTCTGTGTGTCATTTCCATTATACTATGTGCACAGTTTTCCTGGATGATATGGTAGGTGAAATTATGTTTATTCAAGATTCCACACATTAGTTTACCAATATGCAATAAGACTTCTGGTATGAAAATGACTAAGTCAACACCAGACAACACTGACTATTGATATACTTAAGCAATTTACATAAAAATAAAGCTGTGTAAAGGAAGGTGAAGGCAAGAGAGATTGTCAGAATACACTTTTTAAATTTTTTATATATCTGTATTTCTTGGTTTTTTAAATGTTTGCTATAGGTTGAATGTCTGTGCCCACCCAAAATTCATATGTTGAAGCCTAAATCCCTAATGTGATATTATTAGGAGCTGGGGCCTTTGGGATGTAATGAGGTCATGAGGGTGGAGCCCTCATGAACGGGATTAGCGTCCTTATAAAAAGAGACATACAAGAGAGATGATCTCTCTCTGCTCTTGGCCACATAAAGGTACGAGGAGAAGACAGCTTTCTGCAGATCAGCTGGAGTGCCCTCACCAGGCACTGGATCTCCTGGCAGCTTGATCTTGGACTTCCCAGCCTCCAGAACTGTGGGAAATAAATGTTTGTTGTTTAAAACACCCAGTCTATAGTATTCTGTTATAACAGTCCAAACTAAGACAGTGTTTGTGTAATTTTTACTTGGTTTACAGAAAATCTATAAATGCTCTCCTTTAATAGAACACTTACTATAATTAATTGTTTTCACTCCCCTTGCCTACAAATTTAGGACTGTGCTCCCTGATAGTAAGTCATAAAAATGAAAATAGGTGAAGAGTCAATAGGTGACACTTATTCTTTAACTTCGATCACTGGAACTTAAACCTTTACCTAATTCTAGACTAACCATTTTCTATTCTATGGCAATCAAGAAGGTCTATCTTTCTAAATTCCTTTCAAGAAAGCACTTGCTGTTTACCTGCAAGGAGTTCTGTAAGCTGATAGTCTCCTGCAAGATTTGCTTCATCTTTAGAGCCAAGGTCTCACTCACTCCAGGGAGCCCCCAGCCAGTGACTGAGCATGACTGAGACATTAACGTTGGCCATTTCTGCCCAATGCAGAACTCCAATGGGCAAGTCTTGCTTTAGAGCTCCCTGTTCCATTGGCCAAGACTTTATGAGATCTGCATTTCAGTCTGAAGTCTTCCCCTGCTCAGTCCTGCCCTTACCTCTTTTATCTTCACAGACATGAACCCCTAATAAACCTCTTGCATTCCTAACTTTATCTCAGGATCTGCTCCCAAGAGGACCAAAATGATACATTTTCTAAATTCCTTTCTTCTTCCATTTTAGGAAAATGTATTTCCTCAGGTGAAGTTGCACATAGTATACAATCATGCCGACATGTGCAATCACAGCTACACAACAAGAGAAAAGGAGAGGAAAAGGCTTACATTGCAAAGTTCTTCACAGGACCTAAGCGGCTCCACAATCTATTCACCTTTCCTTCCCTTTGACTCATTAGAAAGGCTGTGGTTCGGTGACACGGGTAAGAGTAGTACTGTGACAGATGGGACTGTCAGAAACTCACTGAGTATTTAGATCTCACTGAGATGCAGATCGCGTTAGTGCAGTACCTTTACAAATACCTGCTCTGAAGGAAAGTGCAGTTGCCTCTTCTGTGCGTTCTTCTGCATGTTAAGGAAATCAGCTACTGGAGAGGCACTTGATAAAAAACAATGATCTATTTTCCTGTCCTCTTCTTACAGTCAGTTTTGTCCTACTTAACTATAATGGAAGCAAACTCCCTATGCTTTTGTCCACCAAAGTTTTAGTCTACGAATGAAATCTGTGTTTTCAGCCAGCCTTAAATAATACAAACAAGCAAAAGCAACCCAATTAGAATCAGGTTCTACACTAGATACACACACACACAAAAACAAAAACCTACCTTAGCTGAGGAGAGAGATAGAGAATGAAGACTTGCAAAAACCCTCCACCCCCTTTCTTGTTCAATGTTAAAGAAGCCAGCCGTTCTCTTTTAGGACAGCCGTTCTTTATTACGTGTGTGCGATGTTAGTGGCTCCATCTCTTTATTTATTTTTTGTGTATGTACTTTATATGTTTTTCTAACTTTTATTGAAATGTAGTTGATTACAATGTTGTGTTAGTTTCAGGTTTAATCAAAGTGATTCAGTTATGTGTATATATATATATATATATATATATATATATATATATACACACAAATTTCGCTCGGGTTTTCCTGTAAGATGTCACAGGAAAACCCGAATGAACTTTTTGGCCACCCCAATACACATACGTGTATATCTATTCTTTTTTAGATTCTTTTCCATTGTAGTTATTACAAAATATTGAGTATAGTTCCCTGTGCTATACAGTAGGTCCTTGTTGGTTATCTACTCCATATATAGTAGTCTGTATATTTTAATCCCAAACTTCTAATCTATCCCTCCCCGCCACTTTCCCCTTTGATAACCGTGTTTGTTTTCTGTCTGTGAGTCTATTTCTGTTTTGTAAATAAGTTCATTTGTATCATTTTTTTTAGATTCCACATATAAACAATATCGTACGATATTTGTCTTTCTCTGTCTCAATCTCTTTAAATGACAGAACAACAGGACTGGCGTCCACAAGCATTTTCCTCCATCTGCAATATAAAGAATATCTAACCATAAACATTCCCTTTAAGGAATTGCGACTGTTCAATCTTTGTGCCTTAGAGAACACTGGCATTTTATCCTTGAGATATACATTACCGGACCCAATGCTTTAGACTTCTGACACAAAGCACAATGGAGTTACCATGCTGTCAACTCCTTTGGCATTCTGTGTCTGTCTGAAGAGGCAGGACTTTGCCTCAGCATCCCTGGATCTATAGATACTGTAGTGAAAACGTGTGCTGCTTTAGCTAGCCAGGAGGTGGTCCCTTCTTAATAGTGCCTCAATTTTCTTTTGGAAATCGACCTTTCTGCTCTTACGTATCATCCTATCAGGAGGGAACGGTTATAGATTTTTAAATCCCAGTGGTGGGCTTCTAGACAAGTTAAAATATGGAAACTGTGGTTCCTGTTCCCTGATTTTTGTCCCTCTGTAGTTTTCTTGGTTTCCACCTGTTTCTAAGGCTAGTCCCTAGTCTCCCACCATTTCTGGGAAACCCCACATCTGCTAATGCACATACACACAAATATCTTGCCAGATAAATCTGTCTTACTCAAGTAGCTAGATTTCCTTTATCTTGCTTATGACAAAGCATCTTATGTATTGATGCCATGATTCTGAATGTCATATTTTTTTAAAAAAGCAAAACCCAAGTAAGTACATGTTTGTCCCAATCCTCCAGCGTTGAACATTTACAATTATTTGTGTGGAGAAAGAGTGGCATGATAGATGTTTTCCTGTAAAAGGGGAGCTATAGCTAGTGGCTTTCGATAAATTCATATTGTTTTCTTCTAGACTCTCATCTTTTAAAAGCTGTTTTAGTATGCTGTCTTCATGCGCACACACTTGCAGCTTTTAAGTTTGTGAGGCAGACACGTCACCCAGGATGAGACCGGATAAGAATGCCTCTTATATCTCTCTTGACGAGTTGAGACTTTTGAAAGCCGGCCTGACAGTTTTTTGCTTTAACAAAATCTACTTATGCCCAAGAACTTTCTGTTACCTCTTTCAAGTGCTCTTGAAAATAGTTTAAGACTTAGGTGCTTAAAACTGAAAATTGAGTGCCACGATTTTATTGACTTTCGAATACAGACAAGTAAGCACCATAAAAATCTCTTCCGAATAACATCAGAGAGTTGCTTAAGGGGGGTAGAATCATTTGGAAAGAATGAAAACACGATTTTTTTTCTGTGAAATATTAATACTAGGAAGCTACGTGGTTTATAATTGTATGTATTCTTTTCAGGGTTTTATTTTAAAAGTTGACAAAAGAAAAATTATTTATGATGACACACCAGTGTCCTTTTCTGTGTCAGGGCCCTTTGTTTTGCAAGTAACATAAAACTTAACTGACCTAAGTAAGAAGAAAGAATTCCTTGACTTTTATAACTGAGATGTTGCATGTGGCTCAGGCTTCAGGCACAGTTTGATCCTTGGGTCTATAATATTACTGGAGTTCTAACTCTGCTTAGTTTTTCCCCCTTTTCATGGTGTTTTCTTCAGGACAGCTCCCTTCATGGTAGAAAAGAATGGCTGCAGCAGTCCATGGTCTGACAGCCATACCCCACATCATCTAAAAGAAAGTAACATGCCTTTGTCTCACAATTCCAAGACGAAGACCTGGGATTGTCTGACTCAACTGGATTAGATCACATGGCTTTGCAAACCAATCACCATAGCCAGAGTTACGGAATGTGCTGATTGGCCTCTCCAGCTCATGTGTTCCATCCCAGTGCAATGGTGGGCTCAGCTACTCCAAAATCACATGAATCCCCAAAAGCAGCTATTGGGAAAGAGGAAAGGGAGAAAAAGACAAAGCATAGGCAACCAACAAGTGTCCAATCATCCTCCCTCATCTTGCCATTGCAAATTAAGAACAAGAACGACATGTAAATGTGTGGTACAAAGTTCATCCACACCATCCATCACTTTGTACCAAGGCCAAGTCTAATGTTACAGAAAAAGACTAATTTTCAAAGAGAGCTAGCAACTTACTCAAGGTCAAACAACTAGTAAATGATGAAACGGTATCAGCTCCATATTTGTCTGATGCCAACATCAGTGGTCTTTACACATCTAATAGCCATGGGAGAATATTAAGATGAGTCTTATATTTTCTCCAATTCATTATTAATTTTATTATTAAAACTGTTAAGAAGCAAAATTCTTCATACATAGAGATAATAAAAACTCAATTCCTTATTTCAAATTTTATTGGAAATTATTAATTCATTTATAAATTATCTATAAACTGTTAATTTATTTTCTGTAGTCTATGCCTGGAGTGGGCAAGTTCTTGTAGAGCAGAATGTATGGTAAAGTATAGTGATGACATCATTTTTATTTGCAATAAAGCCGATTATGCACCAGCATCAATAATGATATGATCTGACAGCATGTTAGATGGTGTTAGATGATGGTTACAGAGAAGATGTTAGAAAATTATAAATGTTTGTTAAAAAGATGCTATGAAATCTACAAAGAGGTTGGACAATCAAGGGAGGCTTTGCAGAAGAGGTGTCATGTGAGCCAACCCTGGAAGAAAAATGGGAGAGATTTTTGTAAACAGATTAAGGAAATGTCTCCTACTAGGAAAAAAATATGAGCCAAGCCAAAAAGTAAAGAGAATGTCGAAGGAATAGGAAACAGTACCATTGGACTGAGGTACAAGAGAGAGAGATTGATTTAATCCTGCCACTGAAGCCTTGGAATTGATTGTTTTTTACAGTGCCAGCGGTGATTTACAGGTGATTTCTAGTTTTAAGCAAAAGAGTGACACACTCATATAACTGGTCCCCCTGTCACTATGGAGTTTTTTTGAGGGTGCAAGATGCTAGGTAGATATACTTTGTCTGTTCCATCTTTTCGGTCCCTTCCTTCTTCATTCTTGGGAAGTCATAGGAAGAGACCAAAAAGATGGAACAGACAAATCTCTTATATGTGTGTGTGTTTGGGAGGGTAATTGGAGGGAGTCTTTGTTATTTATACAAAGTGCTCCATGTGATTCTCCTGTGTAGTTTGTGAAGCCAGGACTGATCACTGGTCTACAGAAAACTTCCGCCCCACTTAGCAAACGCATGCAGATTCCTACGATTTGATCCCTACCTGTCTCTCGCCTCATCCAGATGCTATGAAAGAACTCAAAACTCCCCAGATGTGCCAGGCTCTTTCAGGCCTGTGCCTCAGCTCGTGCTGACTCTTCAGCTGAAATTTACCCCCCTTGACCGTCTGCCTAGTGAACAAAGATGCAAGAACCAGCTCCGGTGTCCCTCCTTTGGGAAGTCATTGCTTATCTCATCAGAAGCAGGCGTGACTGTTACCTTCTTTATAGTTTCAGTGCCCTTGTGGTAGACATCTCCCTTTCTGTTATTTGTCCGTGTGTAAATAAATAAGTAAATTTAATAAGTAAATAAATAATAAATAATAAGTAAGTAAATAAAGCTCCCTTTATCACTGAAGCTTCTTGTACCTAGCCCTGCTCCAATTCGCATTAATTAAGTGAATGTCTCCAAGTATTGTGCTTGGGGTCAGGACAACACAAAGGGGTCACAGTCATCAGAAACACAAAAGATAAAAGATGGCAGGAAGCAAAGAATTAACTATTTGATTGCAGTTAGTCTGGTGTCTTGCTATTAGTTTGCTTAACACGTAGAGGGAAAGATTTTGATGGGGATGGTAACTAATTCCATTTGGACGGGATCAGTTTTCAGTACCAGCCAGGCATCCAGGTGGAGAGGCCCAACAAGGCAGCTGTAAATGGGAAATGAGTTCAGCTCTGGATGATACCCCAGTGAGAGAATATGTGAAGGGAAGGGGCTTGTTATGTTATAACCATGTGAGTTTGTTAGAATCTTGTCAGAACACTGATACTCACTTCCCAGAGTAGAAGCAGCGAATGTTCTTGCTGTGCCTTTCGTGAGAGTCTGGCCAGTTACAAAACCTCCAGATCAGGAGAATTATAATAAAGTAAGGGGAAAAGCACTTCTAGGATCCAGTTCTCCCGCCCCGAACTCTCCTGCCCGCATCCTAGACTAAGCAGTAAGACATACAGGCTCCACACACAGCTTCTACCCAGGCTTCCTGGAAATTCCAGGAAACAGTGTGCTCTTTGTCCAGCTTGTGTCTGAGAATGAAGAAGTTAATTTATTTTTCATGTTAATATTTCTGAGTTTCAGTCTGTTCATTAGTGAAACAAGGCTAAGAATACATAACCTACCTATCTTAAATGATTATCGTGCACATTAGTATATGCAAAAAAGCTTAGCCAACTTCATGGCACTGCAAAAATGAAAAGTGATTTTTTTCTATCTGTAACAAGATTTTTTTTTCTTGTGTCAATTCTGTTAAACTTTTCAGAAGCCTTGTGCCAAATATCACTGAATTCGGCTCTTTTGCATGATCAATATACCCGTATTTCCAAATCACCTTGGTAGATATTCACAAAAAATTAATCATTCATTACAAATCAGAGTTAATATTTTTTCTTCCAACCTTTCAATTCTGGAAGAGCCTATGCATTTTTCTTCTAAGGCTCAAGAAATCCTGCCAAAATTCATGGTGACCTGATTCATGCAGACAATGGGCAGGGTCGCCTTGGAAGAGCAGCCAGGTTGAAACCACCATCACCAGTGCTGTGCCAGACACCTGTGGAAGTTCTGTGTGGACTTTGAGGGTCGGGGATTCTAAGATTTCAACATGGCAGAGAGCAAGTGAACTGGACCAACAGCTGATCGTTGTCTCCCCAGCTCATCAAAACCTGCCAGATGCTTTCAGGACCGCCCGGCAAAGCCATGCTTCTGAGATGGGACCAGGCATGCTGGTGGGGCAGGTGACACTGGCCTGATAGGAGGTTCCCATGGAGGTGGAGGTGCGGGGAGGGTGGTTCATGCCATCTGAGTCTCGGTCGGTTGACCACAGTCAGACCAGCCGTGTCTTCTAGTAATAACATCCGGACTCTGATTTTGAATTTTTCTTTTAAATTAGAAAAGAGAGGATTTATTTGCCATTGTTCTTCCTATTACTCTGTATGTTAGCTTTATTTATTTAAAGTACCCGCCCACAAAGAATACATTTCCTGCTGTTCTATTGAAATAATTCTCAGGAGGAGACACTGCCAGCATGAGAGAAGGTTTTCAGATACCCTCATGGGGACCAGAAGAGGAACTTACACTCAGAAATTGCCTCTTCCGTGCCAGACAGAGCGCCAGGGATTTGCACAGAGGATACTTAACCTAATGTTCACAACAGTCTCGTGAGGTAGCTCGGTAACCTCCCTCCCCACTTTACAGAACCTCAGAGACACTAAGTCACTGTGCAAGGATGTGTAGTTAGTAAGTAGGAGGACAAGAATTTATACCCAGAAGTGCCTGACTCCAAATAACATGCTGTTAGATTAGAAAGGAACAGACACTTAAAGGTCTGCAATCTGGTGGGTCCAATCCAATTAGCAAAGATTTTAAAACTCGGAAGATCTCTAACTTTATGACTGAGTTGTACACGGTTTACATATCTGTTGCCCAGTGGTGGGGTCGTTCAGGTCAAACAGCCTTTAAACACGGTGCACAGATGAACAAAGCCTGGGGCTTTTGTATTCTTGTCTTCTGGTTTGTTAGTTTGCTGGTTTCTGTATTTTTCAAATATTCAGTGAGTAAGCTTCCCTGGGAAACAGACCCTGAGGTGGACGTCACCTGCTGCAGGACCACTGAGGTGTGCTCTCGGGACCTGCAGGAGACAGAAGGAAGAAGGGTTAGTCGAGGGAGGCTGAGAGGCCATACAGCAGCAGTAGTGGCCTCACACCAGCCCAGGGTGAACTCTGAGGCTGGGATAAGCCTTCAAAGTGTCCCTGGAGGCAAGGAGGCTGAGCCTTTGTACCCTGACATGGTGCATTGGATATGGGGAGGGGGCATAACCCTGGGTGATGCTACTTCCTTCCAGAGAGGGCGGTTCCTGGAAGAAGACTGAACTGAGAGCCATCTGGCCCACAAGAGTGCCCCGGTCATCAAGGGGGGACCTGGGTGTCATACTGCAGCATGTACTACAGTCCCCTCCTGTGCGCTTAGGGCCCATGGATTCATATAAGTTTACCTGATATGGGACTGGTTCCTCCAGGATTTGGGGCAGTCTCATTTCTTGGGATAGTTTATAAAAGAAAGGTTAGTGATGTAAACTGCAACCCCCATAGCTGTGCTGGTCTTGATGCCACAATGGATAGTAATTACCCTCTGTTCTAAATTACTCTCACCCTCAGCCAGCACTTCTGCTCCTCTAGTTAGAGGGCCCAGACGTGCATCTCTGAGGACTCGGGCTCGTCCACAGCCATGGCACCACACTTAGAGATGGACCACCGACCTCGAGCATGACCACAAGACAGTAGACACCCCTGAGTATCACCTGGGCTCAAATTCTCAGAGAGTCCTTTTCCTCCCTCCACCCACTGCCAAGGTTGAGATAAGCAAGATGCCCTTCTCCTTCCTTCTGTGTGGTGGATTTTTTTTCTGGATTATATCTACACTGAGGGTATAGTTGTTATCTATGTTTTATGTTAGGGGGTCTCCTAAGTAGACTACTCATGTTGGGTATTTTTCCCATTATTGGTACATAAAATAATAATGGATGTCACCACCAGTGGATTCATGGATTTGATGAAATATTCCCCACTCTAGTGGACTGAATGGTGTCCCCATAGATCCCAGGTCTAATCCCTGGAAACTTTGAATCTTACCTTATATGATAAAGTCTTTGCAAAAGTGATTAAGGATCTTGAGATGGACATTATTCTGAGTTATCCAGGTGGGTTCTAACGCCATCCCATGTGTCTTTAATAAAAAAAGACAGGCAGAGGAAGATTATACATGCATGGAGGAGAAGGCAAGGAGAAGACGGAGCAGAGAGAAATTTGAAGATTTGGGTCTTGAAGATCAGAGTGAAGCAGCCCCAAGCCAAGGAATGTTGGCAGCCACCAGAGCTGGAAGAGGAAGAAATAGATCATTCCCTAGGGCCTCTGGAGGGCAAACTTGCCAACATCTTGATTTCACACATCTGACCTCTGGAACTCTGGGAGAATAAATCCTCTTGCTTCAAGCCACCTAATTTGTGGTGATTTGTTACAGCGACCATAGGAAACTAATGCACCCATAGTGCTGCTCCTAAGACCCATTTCCTTTTATGTTTTTATATGAAACTTCCAGAGGTATTAGGAGCTGGGCTGGAGGCTATGTAGTAAAGTTAGGGTTACTCATACCTGCTCTGAACTCAGACTGACTGGCTTTAACTATCGGTTTTTACCAATTTCTAGCTGTGGGACCTCAGACACATGACAAACTTTTTAAGCCTCAGTTTCCTCATCTGCAAAATGGGAGCAATAATCACATCACATAGGCATACTGTGATGATTAAGTTAGTATGACCCTACAAAGTGTTAAAGCATCAGGTGCAATGTAATGCTCATTAAGCTATTACTATTAGCATACATTTTAATCAAATTATATATGCCAAGAAATAGATAATTCGATTAAAATATGTGCTAATAGTACACATCCATCAATACAGATAATTAGCAATATATATTTATTAAGGACTTGCTAGGTCTCAGGCAACTCTCTGTGCCTCAGTTTCTCCAACTAAAAAATAAGGATAATAGTCCTGACTTTAAAGGGCTATTGTGAGGGTTAAGTGGGGGCAATCGCATTAAACACGGAGCCGACTACAGGGCATATAAGAAATATGAGTTGTCACTAGTACTTCTGTGCAATATCTCACTTAGTCCTCACCACAGCCCCCTGAAACTGGACCACTGTTACTCCCATTTTATAGACAAGAGTTGGAATAAATTGTTCAAGTGCACTCAGCTAGTGTTTGAGCCAGGATTCAAGCCCAAGTCTGTCTGAGATTAGAGTTGGAGAACTCCATTATTTCCATCTGCCAGTGGAAGGTAACTTTCACCTCTTTAGAGTTTATAGTTTCCATACAGATTCCAAGTGTACTCTTTACCATATAGGAGATCTCTAAGTGGTCTCTCTATCATGGAGGAATGTCTTATTCTTTTTTTTTTTTTTAGGAACGTCTTATTCTTGAGAATAAAAAAGGAGCGTGTTAGCAATGATCCTGTTAGAATATTTCAGGCAGTAGGAAACATTAGCAGATAATTACCTATCTCTCAAACTTCAGCATCATCTAGAAACGCTTAGAATGTCCGTGTTTCATAATAATTAACTGTCAATGGTAAATATAACAAGTAGCCTGGAAATACAAGAATACTGAGTCTACAAGTACTTTGGAAGTGTCTTTCTGGTGTATCAAAGTAATTATGAATCACTAAAGAAACTCTTCGCTGGAGAAAAAAGATCCAAGACAGACTCCCAAAAAGCCAGAGACCAAGTTCTTCACTACTGCTAGTAAATCTGCAAAAAAAGCTCCCTGTACCCCTAAACGGTGGCCCCCAAAACACAGAGTATCCCAGTCAACCTAAAATGACAGACTCAACCAGCAGGAAACTCATCAGAGCTATCCAAGGAGCTTGTAAAAAATACCTGGTATTTTGTGTATGAAGACACCAAAATTATCTCCTAAATTTTCAGTTGTATTCATTTGTTCATTTAGTCAACACTTACTGCCTGAGTGTCTAGGACATGCCAGACATGATCCTGGGCGTTGAAGTTTTAGTAACAAAAAAGACTTAATGAGGTCTCTCAAATAAAGCCTCCTCTCTGGGGTTGGGAGATTCATTTAACCAACCAACCAACTAGAGAAGATCAAATAGTAAATGAATTTTCTGCAGAGAAATAAAACAGGGAGGAGCCAGGTGACAATAATCCATTCATTAAACCATTACTAATCATTTGTTAGGTAACCATCATGAGGACATAAAATGAAAAAAAAAAAATCACATACTCTTCCCCCAAGGAGCTTGAAGACTAGTTTTAACTGTACCGTGTGAAAAGTGCAGAAAAAGTTAAATGGGTCCAATGTGGACAAAAAGCACTTCTAGGTGGTAGGTGAGGAGCTTTATAGGAGCTAAAATGGTGAATGTTCAAGGGTGGGTGAGTTTCTACGTATAGGAAGTGAGAGGGAACAGCAATGAGAAAAGGCATCCCCCAAATAGGGAAGGGTGTGAGCAGAGCAGGAAAGCAACGCAAAGCAAGTAGTCTAGCTAAGCTGGGATTAGAGGGATTGCGTAGAAAACTAGAGGGAAATATAGGGGGGCCATGGGTTTAATCAGATCACAGAGCCCTTGAAAGCCAGGGTAAGGACCAGATTGTAGTCAGGAAATATTAAATAGCTTTAATGCTGAGAATGACATGTTTGGAATTGTATGATCAGGGGTTTAAGTGGCAGCAGGAGTTTTGGAGGAGACACTAAGGACAAGGGCCCAATTTGCAATAGACCAGGCATAAGCACCCAGTGCTTATGCTTATCTGAGATGCTTATCTGAGATGGTCATGGTAAAAATGGAAAGAAGAAAATGGCCAACATTTTTTGTTTTCTGCTATAGATGGATGAAATTTCCTGAATCCATGTGTGCCGGGTGGGGAGGGGAGAGGAGACGGTGGATAAGACTAAGTAATAGAGACCAGGATGAGAAAGAAAGATGCGGATGAGAATGACCCAGTTGACAGAGATATAAACCATAGAGGTAAACACTGTACTAGAACTGTTATTGTCACTGTGCTTTGGTTTGCGTTTCTTCATTTGATGGACTGCTGGTTTCATCCTCTTTGAAATACACCAAGATTCAAATCAAATGAGGGACTCCATACATTCAATAACATCTATTAAAGGTCCATCCTAAACTAGGTACTATGTATTTTTTTTTATTGGAGTACAGTTGATTTACAATGTTGTGTTAGTTTCAGGTGTACAGCAAAGTGAATCAGTTATACATATACATACATCCACTCTTTTTTAGATTCTTTTCCCATATAGGCCATTACAGAGTATTGAGTAGAGTTCCCTGTGCTATACAGTAGGTCCTTATTAGTTATCTGTTTTATAAACAGTAGTGTGTGTATGTTTCTTGATAGTGGAGTCATTTTTTCTGTTCTCAGTTTCTTTAATGCCTCATCTGTGCCTTTGTTAGGGCTTCATTTCTCTCTACTTTGAATTCCAGGAATTGTGGTACCTGCTACCTCCTCTAAAAGGCTGTAAGCGCCTTGAGGGAAAAATCCAGGTCTGTATTGCCATGAATCGCACTCAGTAGACATAAAATAAATATTTGTCCTTTGAGCTTATGAAGTCACATAATATTTGAAATACCCTAGTAAGAGATTTGACAGTGACTGCTCCATTCCACCCAATACCCAGTTAGCCCCCAGTTGCATAATAACTAATTACGAAGTAGATTGCTACAATATTAATACAGTTCATTTATTAAAATGACTCAGATTACCAAGATGAATATTTTGCAGCCCAATCATTTCAGGAGTATTAACAATATCCTCAGTGTAACTACATCATCATTCAATAATTTATCAAAAGTGTCTAGAAAATAGTTGATCCAGGCTACATAATCTTTTTTTCTATTAACCTAGGTATAGAGATTTGTGAAAAATAATTTTGAGTTTGTGTTGTGATTCATCACATAACACATGGATACTGGCTTAAACCATAGGTAATAAATGTGTCATATTTCTAGTGAATAAATGCTGGACCAGAGAGAGGACATTTTAGTAACATTCCATGCCAAGTGATAGCTCTTTTTCAAAATTTTTATTGAAATATAGTTGATTTACAATGTTGTGTTAGTTTCAGGTGTACAGCAAAGTGATTCAGTTATACATACATATATATATTCTTTTTTTTACATTCTCTTCCATTATAAGTTATTACAAGATATTGAGTATAGTTCCCTGTGCTATACAGTAGGTCCTTGTTGGTTATCTATTTTATATAAAGTATTGTGTATATTTTAATCACAAACTCCTAATTTATCCCTCCCCCCACCCTTTCCCCTTTGGTAACCATAAGTTTGTTTTCTATGTCTGTGAGTCTATTTCTGTTTTGTAAAAAAGTTCATTTATATAATTTTTTTAGATTCCACATATAAGCGATATCATATGATATTTGTCTTTCTCTGTCTGACTTACTTCACTTAGTATGACAATCTCTAGGTCCACCTATATTGCTGCAAATGGCATTATTTCATTCTTTTTATGGCTGAGTAATATTCTGTTGTGTATATATACCACATCTTTAGGTTGCTTCCATGTCTTGGCAATTGTAAACAGTGCTGCGGTGAACAATGGGGTGCATGTATCTTTTCAAATTATGGTTTCCTCCAGATATACACCCAGGAGTGGGGTTGCAGGATCACATGGTAGGTCTATTTTAACTCTTAATAAATATTAAAAGAACAAAACAAAACAAAACAAAAAAACCGAGAGCAACAGTGCCTCATGGTAAAGGATGAGGAGCTCAGGCCAAAACCAGAGAAATTATGGAAAGACTTGAGGCCGTCCAGAAAGACATATTTGGAGATTCCAGATTGGGACAGACAAATCTGGAAGCCACGCTGCCCACCCAGGACAGGACAGAGGACTGGGAAAATCAGACATTCCAACATCCAGGCAAAGAGCAGGGAAGAGATCGTCTGTCAGAACTGAAGGGGCAACATAAAGCTGCAGAAGAGTAGGCCTGAGGATTCAGTAAGAATGGGGATCTTGGAAACAGGACATTTCTGAGAAGAATCATTGTATGCTTCCTATACAGAAGTAAGCAAAGGCTACGGGACGCATCCAGAGTAAGCAGGTGGAGGTTAGAGGACGCATCTGGCAGAGGTGAGACACAACAGGACTGAGCTATAGCCAGTTCTTAACAGCAGAATAGCCCTTAAAGATGTTCAGGCCCTAACCCCTGGAACATGTAAATGTATTACCTTCCATGGCAAAAAGGACTTTGCAGATGTAATTAAGGTTAAGGACGGTAAAATAGGTGGATTTCCTGGTGGACCTTAGTTAATCACATGAATGCTTAAAAGCAAAGAACTGCCTTCCACTGGGAAGAGAGGTCAGTAAGATGAGGCAGAAGGGAAGGTCAGAGAGATTCAAAGCATGACGCAGACTTGATTCTGAAGATGCAGACCATAAGCCAGGGAACGTAGTAGCCTCTAGAGGCTGAGAACCACTCCCGGCCAACAGCCAGAAAGGGAACTTGGACCTCAGTCCTACAACCACAAGGAACTGCATTCTGCCACCATCCTGAATGAGCTTGGAAGCTCCTCAGAGCCTCCAGTAAGGAATGCTGATTCCTTGATTTCAGCCTTGTGAGTCTCTAAGCCAAGTTCCCAACCAAGCCCATCTGGTCTTCTGACCCACAGAACTGTGAGATAATAAATTTGTGTTATTTTAAGCCACTCAAATTGTGGTAATTTGTTATGACAGGCATAGGAAACTAATATAGATATCAAAAATCACCCTGAATTGTCAAGAGACATGATTGGCTTAGAAAGGATTCTGGCTATTGCTCTTTCTTTCACTTTCCTTTCCTTCTCTATTTAGGCAAAAAAAGAGGTCAAATTTTCAAGATACTGTGGAATTCAGCATATCCAATACCCACAGTGGGACAAACATACTTTCATTATTTCATTGGGCATATTCTGCAGAACTCTGACGTTTTGTAATAGAATTTTCCAATCTCTTGAACCTGAAATTCAGTAAAGTAATATATAATGTGTGATTTGAGCTAAAACTTTTGATGGCTGGGTTTTTATATGCCTTACTCTCTCTTTGCAAAAATGCTTCACCATATTAAATTATTCCAGGTAAATAATTATCCGTTTAATTATATAAATTTTCCAGGCTAATTTTCATTCAATTATAACTAATTTTCTAATTATAATTAATATTAAAGTCTCTATAATAATTGGGACTTTAGAAAAAAAGTTAGAAAGACAAGTAAATGTTTTTAATGAGTTGAATAATATCATATATATTGTAGAGATCTCCCAAGCTTTTTTTTGAAACAGTAGCAACTAAACATGAACTTATAAAATATGAAGATAGAATTAGAATGATTTCAATAAAGGAGAAAAGCTTTTTCAGTAATTATTTAACCCCTTGGTCTTGAATCATGGCATACCACACCTAAATCATTCTATTTTTGTAAGAACAACCATTCAAGATATTCAGTGCAGACACTTTCCCAATGAGCTGTACTTGCTCTGAATGCCCTTTTTTTAAAAAAAATGGATAAAATGTGAATAATTTCAAAATTGCATATGTAGTTGCAATGGTGCCTCAACTGGATCAGCTGTGTATTAGGGAGAACTTTGCCATTATTGGAGGAGGGATTCTAGCACATGAACTTTCACATCCCCCTTCCCTTCCTAAGGAAAAAGTTTCAATTTCATGTAATTGGTCTTCCTTCAAGGTTCATGGTCTCTTCTAGGGTGTCCTAGACATAGAGCTGACACTTAGTTAATGTATCTTTTATTCACACAACAGTGGCCTTTCAATTTTCATTTCTTCCACCTTTCCAATAATGGTTTGTCATTAAAACTATTTTGGAATCATATAAGGAAAAACACACCATATGGACAATTTTTTTTCTTTTCCACTAGAAGTGATGAGGAGAGTTGAAGTTGGGGAAGATGGACTTTCAAAAATAATATTAGAGCATGTATTTTTACATATTTGTTCTATAAATAAGTTTACTCATATAAGCTATCAAAGGGAAAATCAAAGATTCTTCTATATCATTAGAATGTGACTTTAAATCACCTCCTGGATAACATGCTTAGATCACAGCTATACGGCTTAATAATTGGATGATCCTGAGAAGTTATTTAAACTTATCTGGGTCTTTATAATGAGGATTATCAACCCACTTCATAGTTTGTTGTGAGGATGAAATGAAATGAAATAATGCTGATAAAGTACTTAAGAAAAGTGTGTGGAATAGAGTCAGCTCCCCCCCAAAAATATTAGCAATTTTTATTTAAAATGGCAATGAACAAGGAGAAAAAAGCAAACAAAGGTTAGGAATCAACACAAGAAAATGCTGGGCTATGTGTGGGAGGTTGGGAAGAAGAAGGGAGAATTTCTGCCCCTCACTGGGAGCGATGGGGAACCATTAAACAGTAGATGTGATTCCCCGAGGAGACACTAAAGACATGCACAGTGGTGCTTACAAATATTCTCCCAGTTGCTCTGTTGTGGCTGCAGTTTTTTTCAACCACTTTTATATGGGAGCAAACCCATGGAGACTCTTCTTATGTTCAACTAAACATTTTCACTCAATACCATCATAGACCACACTTGGCACCAGCACTTAGAAGAATCTAGGCAGGAAGCAGAGCTTGTTGATAGGCAATGTCAGGTATTCTTCTTCCTGAGAGTTCTTGAAATAATCCATTCAGCAGGAGTTTTACATCAAACAGGCCCAGGAGGTGCACTGGCTTAAAAGCTTCACACACCAGGGAATCTCATGCCTTTTGTAGCACCCCCCCATAGACATAACTTCTAGAATCCCTAGTCAGAGCATGGCACTTACTAGGGAAAGCCAAAAATTCTGGCTTCTCATCAGCATGTATAACATATAATCCCAGTCCAGATGTAATTTGTCAATCGTGGGTCACTTTTTCTCATACTCATTGTGGCTTCGCAGTGTCATCGGTACATCTTATCTTTACCGAGTTACCGGGAGATCAGAGATAGAGAGTTGCGAAAGGTCGGTTTCTTAAGCAGCAGGAGAATGGTTATTGCTAATCCTTTATCTACAATAAGTAACTGGTTTATGAAGAAAAAGATGTGTTGGGATATAAAAATAAAACTCTTATTTGTCAATTATTGTTCTGAATGTGCTCTGTTGAATCCTGCCTTTTCTACTTGTTCAGTGAGCCCATAATAAAATCATGGTTAGAATCTTTAACTTTTCAGTTTTATTTAGTGATTAAATCAGACACGTAGAGTTCTTAAAATTCAGAGTCTCATAAACATTTTATAACTCTTTTCTCCATTTCCGCCCTGCCCTCCATGACATGGAGTGGAAGGGGTTTTGGTCTGGCTCTCAGGAGACTCTCTCCCATGTGTATCACACAAATGATGGATTAGGGAGAAGAGGTACAGACGAGAGGGCTCTCTGTGGACTGCCTGTGGTGACCTTGCATTTCCTTTTTGGATAGTCACACTGCTGATGTGGCTTGTACATAGTTTGTGACAAGGATGGATGGTGTGTCTCTAACGAGCCTCACTGATAAGGGTCCCGCTCCTTAGCGGACCCACTAGGCATGGAACGTGTGAGATGTGACTGCATCTCCTGACCAGCCCCCACTGGCAGCTTTACCCTAATTCCCCTGAAGTCTGTGTGGTAGTTCCCAATCTCATCTACCATCCATTGCCAACCTGAGCCCCACAGGCAGGTCCAGGATCCATTTCAAGAACTGGAAACTCAGGGGTGGTCAAGGGGAAAGAGGAGGAAGGTGGTCTGGGACCCAGCTCTGCTGACAGAACCCACCATGCTATCTCTCCCCTGTGTTCTCCTCCCCAACAAAGAAAGAATTGTCAACCCTCAATTCTTGTAGGTACATCCATCTTTAAAGAGCTATTTCCTTGGAACTTTCCTTCCTCAGATTTAGGGAAGCAAAGTACCCCTTTCCCCATCCCTTCTAATCTCTGCTCTCCTGAAAAAAGTGGTAATTCTCCATTCCCATTATCTTGTTAACTGGGTGTAAGAGTTGGTGGTAGCAGGAGTATAAAGCGAGTTCTGTGGAGCAAGCACCTCCCAGAAAAACTGGATGGGAGTAGCTTGTTCCCCAGCTGGAAGCTGTATGAGAGAGGAATGTAGGGTTACCTGTAAATACCTTGTTCTCGGTCAGGAAGACAACATCCTGCTCTGCACTTAACATCCTCAAGTTTGAATGTACTGGAAAGACTGGTACCAGTGTGTTAGGTTGCTGTAAAGGCTCTTCCCTCCAGTGAGGGTTTTCCTTCCAGGCAAGCCTATGTCCATCATTAGTGAGATTTATGACAACAGGTGGGAAAGATTTTAATATCCTCTCCATCTGGGGAATATAGAGCTTACACTTGCCAAAGCTCAACGGAGCAAAATAGACTCATGAATACTGAGACTTGGGTGAGATTTTCTAGTTAGTCTCTATTATTATGCCATTTGGTTTAGAAAAAAAAATCGTATTAAAAAAGTCTTCAATCCTCATTTTTAGTCACTGACTTACAAAGTACCCTCCTTTTTTATTTTCATTAACTTTCTATTCCTCACAACAGAGGAAATTGAATTTAATAAGCTTTAATTCTTTACTTCTGAAGCACCTCTTTGGTTCACTCACTTTTGAAAATTGATCAATAACAATCATTTTAAATAAATCACTAAGACTTCCCTCATTCTTGCCTTTTAACAAAGCAAGTTCAAGAACATTAATTTCTCTTTGCTTATCCTTTTAGTCAAGAGGGGAAGTTTATTTTTTTCTAAGCTTCATTGCTATATACGATCACAGTGGCATTCAAACACTTGTCCTGAGAGGTTTAATTGGGCTGCTAATGGAATCTATATAAAGGATATCTGCAAAACTCTATACAGGTTCCCCCGCTATCCGAAAGTAGAGGCTTCCTAGGAAATCTTTCGTAAGCCGAAATGCCGTAAAGTGAGGAAGCAATGACCTTAGGACACATCTTGCTAACAGATGCTCAAAATACGTCAAGATAAAGCACAGATGCTCACAGACATGGTTCAAAGCTCTGGCAGCTGGATGCTGAGATACTAAGTGTGGTTCCCAGGAAGGAGCTTGGCTCGGCAGGGCCCCGCTCACTGCTCGGGCTGCCCGCTGCCTTTTACAATGGCTCAGCTCACTGCGAAACAAACACAACGCTATTTTTGCTTTTTTTCCTAAAAGTGAACATCTTCCTCGGGTATCTTTTGGTTAGTGAAAACAGGTACTAATGTAGATCTTTCATAAAAAGCAAAATGGCGTAAAATGAACCTTTGAAAAGTGGGGGACACCTATATATGAAGAGGTAAGGTTCTCTGTCTAGTGGGGTGAGGGGAGATGAGGCATTCCAACAGCGTGACTACTGCATCTTCAGGATAACGTGTTTTCAGATGCTTGGCTGCTCATTTAAGCCAGACGCTTCTCGTCTATATTACAGTCCCATCCCCTTTTCTGTTCCCTTTCTCCAGAACTCTCCTCATGTACCTACTCCATGTCCAGACCCACACTATTCTAAGAATTCATTCCATTTAAAAAATGAACCGTGGTGGTTGTGGAAGCGGGGATGGTGAGCCGCTCAAATCTCCTTTCAAGAGAAAGTCTGCCTTAAAGAAGCCGCTTAGCCGACAGCCTCCAGCTGTCACCCCTGCAGCATCCACCATGGCCACACTGTCCCCCGGTTGCTGCCAGCGCATCTCTAAGCTCAGTGGAAGTGCGGGAGCTGGGTCCTTTCTGCCTGACGAAGGCCCGCTTTAACAGACAGCCTCTACAGCCTTATGAGCCTTTGTTCAGAGCTGCACTGCCATCCACGGACCCTCCTGTGCAGCCCTCCTGCTTCCCTTTCTGCCTTCCAAGGGCTCAGACCTGCGCTGTGGACCGAGCTCCCCCTGCCGCTTCCCCCTCCCTGGGCACCTCACCTTTCACAGACATCCCCACTCCGCGCCCGCCCCGTTATATCTCTTGCAGTTTTGGTGTCCATTTCACAAAGGACCCTGACATGACAAACTCTGTACAACCTACAGAAAAGGCATGTTATCAGAGAAAGGTATAGAGACGTGCTGTCCACCACTTCTGCTTCACTAACCATTACCTCTGCGGGAAACAGAGGTGTGAGTTTTATATAAGGCTCCTAACCCAGATTTTAAGACTAGAGAGCTAATGGAAAATGGATGAAGATAGTCTCTCAAAATAAACAAGTTAACCCCATGAGAGCACGCATTCCATCACGAGATCACATTTGAATGATTCCAAACACACACACTCAACTATTCTCATTGGAGGAATGTGTGTGTTTTCGTTTCCACTAGCTAAAGGCAACAGAAAATCACAGGAATGACAAGTAAGGGATTAAAAGGAAATCTTCAAGCTTTGGTTTGATGAGTCTTTAGGTTTTAGAAGAAATCTTCAAGCCCCCTTTTTCATTCCTCTTGTCCCTGCAGGCTCCCTTCCCTTCCCCAGAGCGGTGTCTGAGCTTAGGTGAGGGAGGGGGTGGGATTCTGAGAAGCCAAGGCCCTGCTTGGGGGCGTGTCCCTTTCATCCTAGGGTCCCCAGTACCTTCTCTGGCAACTATGCCTGGGCACTCATTCCAGACAACCTTTTTCTGGGTTCTTCTATCTGCCCAGGGTTTTACCTGAAAACAGGTGTGGTCTCTTGTATTCTGAAGCCCCTCAAACCCTTTCTGGGGTAGTTCTGCTTCCACATGGCTCTACCCAAGAAGGAAGCTAAAGGGTACCTCTTTCTCTGAAGCATCAAGTAAGTACCTTGCTGGTCATGAAACAGTCTACACTTTGTTTATCTAATTCTAATTCACCAACCCAGATTATCTTTTTCAAACCAGTGGGGAGCTGTCATCTTTTTTTTTTTTTTTTTTTAATCTTTCTCTCCGATATTTCATCTGTGCCCCTGAGCTTCCAGCTTCCCCTGAAGGCTTGGGCTTTTGTAATCGAAAAGCCAAGAGACAGCAGACTTTCAGGTTGTTGTTCTGTACATCCGTCTCCTGGGGCAACAAGCACAATAGCAACCATCTGCTTTAAAAGGGAAAGAAAAAGGGAGAAATGCCAAATGGAGGGAAGAACTGTATTATTCTTGCCACTTCAGCATATGGCTAGACAGTAAATTAAAGTTTGAGCGTTGAGAGGAACATTAGAGGTTTTCTAATTCAACTTCCTTTCCCATCTTCTCTATTATATGTTCCTGACAGATGGTCAAGCAGAGTCCATAATTCCAGTGACAGAGAACTCGGTTCCTCCTAAGAGAGCGCATCCCAGAATTGCCAGACTTCTTAGGAAGGCCAGCCTTACACTGAGCTGGCATCTGTTTTCATTATGGGCAGTGGCAGAGAATGTTCATCGTTGTCCAAGCAACAGTGGCCTTGGACCCAAACAGACAGAGATGGTTCAGATAATCTCAGCAAGCTTCCATTTCTTCATCTATAGAACGGAGCTGATAATATCTATCTTTCAGAATCATAGGGAAGATTAAATGAGATAAATATGCGTAATTACCTGGTATAGTATTTGTCATGGTAGATGTTTGATGAATATTATTTCCATCCAATAATGGTCAAAACACATTCATTCATTCACTGGTAAAATATTGATTTAGCATTTCTCTTATTCCGAACCATGAACTAGACACTGGTAACATAGCAGGGATAAAAGAAATGCACACCTTGTCTTAAGGAGATTAATGTATCCAAAATAAACATCTAGTTAGAAATGTTAAAAGTGCCATGAAAGAGAACACCAGGGTTCTTAGAGAACATGTATAAAGGGAATCATGAAGAACAAGTCCATTTTCAGTTACACACACACACACACACACACACACACACACACGCCTAATGTATTATCTTTCCCTAAAAAGTCTTATCTCAAGAATAAACATTTCAATGTTGTCATCCATTCTTCAGATAGCATGGTTATGAGATGGCTTAGTTTTTCCTATTAAAATATGGAACATTAAAAGATCCTTAAGTTAATTTAAACCTAATAATAATTCATATTGTTTAAAATTCCTTTTCGTGTTTTTAAGTCCCTTTAAACGTATCAAGTAACAATTGCAAACATGCATTCCTTTTATAGTTGGCACATTGTATGTATCACTTTTTATTGGCTATTATGTTTGCTTCTGTAATGTTGAGGAGGAAAATACATTTTAACAGAAACTATAATCTAGTTCCTTGCAGGAACTTATTTTAAAGTTATTTATAAACTATCTAGATAGGGGTTCTAAGTTTCTCCTCTTCACTAGACTTGCTGTTCTTGGGAAGTGACCAAAAGTGATGTGTATCATCCTTCCTGTGTAGACACTGGATATGAACGCCTCCAGTCTCATGGATGTTCTGTCCAGCTGGCTGTGCACTCCTCATCACAGACACAGCGCCCAGAGGGCAGGCCCCTCCCCAAGCACACGCCAGCGTTTAAGCCGTCAGACTGATCTCATCTCACATCTTTCATTTTTCTTCCAGTTTTAAGAATTTACACTTGGACGTTGTCTGTACATTTTGTCTTTTAGGCAGACATGGATTTGACCCCATCAGAAGTTCCCAGACCATTAATTTAGTCCATTTACAAACCCATAAATGTCCATTCAACAATGTCATCCCAATACACGTGGTTTTAAAACCTAAGTAGGTTACGTGCTTGTTTTTTTAAAGACTCTCTCTTTCTTTATAAAATAGACCTCCTTAGAGCTCACGATACCTTTATATCAGAAGAGCACATTTTAAAGTATGTTCAGATATTCCTACTCAGCCCACCCAGGTGCCCAGGATTCCTACACGCCTACCAGAATTTCTTCATTTGTGTCTTTGTCTTTTTTGACCCTGAAATTATATACATTTGAATATAAATGTGAGATGTCATCGCAGAGTAGAATGACTAACCCAGTAAAGAGATTTACAAAGTACTAGCTGGGCCTGTACGTTCCCTTAGGAAAGTTATGATACAAAAATCTCAGTTTCCTCCAGTGATATCAAAAGAAGCTCATTGGCATCTGGTTACCTGCCTCCACACTGAAAAGCAAAGACAAAAAAGGGAAAACAGATACTACGAGGTGATGAGGACGACAGAGTGAAAAAGGCTCCTTGGCCTTGGTCCCCCTTGCGGTCCCCTCTGCCCACCCTAAGTACCTGCTCCTTAGGAGCTGGCTGGGCGGTAGCACCAATCTCAGGGTTTCCCCCAGCGGGGCTCGTGCACCAAGTGGGCCCTTGCTAACCACACACATTCACCAGCAGCTACAACGGCGGGGGCAGAGCATGACAAGGCAGGCACTTGTCCCTGAAAGAGGGAAGAAATGTCATCCTCCCTCCGTGAGTAGATGTGGCTCTTCTCACTGTCTCCCTTGAAAGCCTCCTCTGAAATACAAGCTTTTATGCCAAGGCAGATGTACAGTCTGGGAAGTTTTCCAAATGCATCACTGAAAAGCATGAGGTATTCGGCATCCACGCCTCCGCGGAAGTGTCTGTCTCTGTCTCAGGCCGCCTGGCTGGCATCACTGGTGTGTAGACAGTTGTCCAGAAGCTGGGTGGGGAGGAACCCAGGCCTGTGACAGAGGCGCTCCCAGCCAGTTCTCTTCTCTGTTTGCAGCACCGAGAAGGTTTTCCCTGACAGCTGCACGCATTTCACGCGAGCCAAACGTTCCACTGAGGCAGCAGCTGCTTGGGTTTGTCTGAATAAGCTGCACTCTGAAAGGTGCAAAGTCATGAGCTTCAGGGAACAATGTCTCCGGCACAGGGACACTAGGTTAACGGCGTCACCCGTTTCCGTTTGTTCCCTGATACTTGAGATCCTAACTCGAAGCCGTGGACTAAATTATGAAGATTACGATGTGTTCCCCGGCTCTCAGGCAGGAAGGTGTCGGACACACAATCCCTGCCCGTCTATCAAAGAGGATCAAGTCATCCCACTTCCAGAGGCCTTCGAAAACTTTCGCATATCTTAGAGTTCCATGGTTTCGAGTATGTAGTTCAGTGTTTTTTCATAAGAAGTGCTTGAAGCTAAGTAGCTTCTCTACCTGGCTTTACACGTTATCTCCTCCTTCATGGAAGTGTTTTCAGCACAGAGGCGGGTGTTATTGTAAAGAGACCAACTCAAGTGAATCTTGGAGGGTCTTAAGTGCCTCCACTCTGGAAGGTAACCCCAGAAAGAGGGTGAGATGTGCTCATTCCATTGTGTCTGATTCTAAGCATGTTCCAAATGCAGGAAAACAAGCAGAGTCTGGAGTGAAGGCTGATGCAGTGATGGGGCCTCCCACCACGGTGGGCGGGAGTGAAAGGAAACAGAGGGCTCTTGAATGTCTTCAGGGAGATTTCCAATTGTCCCCAGATTTCAAAACTTCTTAACCTTAAACAGAAGTTTAAGATTTTTTTGTTGGTTGGTTTTGGGGTATTATCCAAAGGAGGAAAGAAAAAACATTTGGTGTATTTGAGAATGTTAAATTGCCAAATTCTTAACAAGTCCATCAGGCCCTGCATATTCTGGGTCCTATCTTCCTGTATTGCTTCATTTTAGGCCACTTGCCTCTATCAAAGGAAAGAGACCACAGTTGACCCTTGAACAAGGTGAGGGCTGGGGGCGCTGACCCCAGTGCAGACAAAAATCCACCCTTATCACTTTGAACTCCCCCAAAACTTAACTACTAATAGCCTACTGCTGACCTGAAGCCTTACCCATAATGTGAATAGTTGATTAACACTATTAATTTTTTATATGTATTATATACTGTACCTTTATAATAAAGTAAGCTAGAGAAAAGAAAATGTTACTATGAAAATCATAAGGAAGAGAAAATACATTACAGTACTGTACTGTATGTATACATAGATAATACAAGATGACTCATCTGTCGGTACTACATAATATTGTCTTATATGACACAAAACGCTGCAGATGTTATAAGTATTACTAACACTAGGCATCAGAAATAAAAAGATAATGTGAAAAAAATATTTACAGGTGTAATGATTCATGCATTGATATGAAGAAGTCGCAGTATGACTGCTTTATGGTAGCCTGTGTGTACACTAATGAGAGAATAGTTATAAAATTTTTACAGCACAGAGTTCAGTATTACAGTCATATTCATAATACAGTATTGGAAACATTGTTACTCAAAACAAACAAAAAAACACCTGTGATGATAGGCTGATACGCAGTTTCTCCAATTACAAGAGAGAAATGCATACTGTACAATAATATAATTCTTTGAAAGCAAACTTATGAAACAGTAAAAAAACTAACATTATCAATTTTGTATTAAATATCATTCACCTTATGCCTATGTAAGGATAGACTAGTATCTACATGTATTTTATGCATTTATGATATAACCAAATTTTTCTTAATTTTTCCAATATTTCTAGCCTGTGCAGTTCATCTGCAAGGTTTTCCAAATTGTTGCAAATCTCCAAAAATTTTTCCAATATATTTATTGAAAAAAATCCATGTACAAGTGGACCCATGCCATTCAAACCTGTGTTGTTCAAGGTTCAACTGTACTTTGCTTTTGTTTTTCACTTTGTTTTCCTAGCAAGATTCATCAAGGCAGGGTTCACAGAATTGATGAGACATGAGCTAGATCACTGTATCAGTCAGCTGTTGCTGCATAACAAGTCATTTAAACAGCGGCACAAAATAATAAACATTTATTATTGCTCATGAGTCTAAAGGTCAGCCTGCAGGTCTTCTGGCTCAGTTAGAAATATTCATGCATCTGTGATCAGCTCTGGGTCAGGCAGGCAGCTCCACTTATCCTAGCTGAGTTCTCTCACATGTTCCACAACTGCACTGCTGGCAGCTGGCCTGTGATGAGCTTGACTCTCCTTCACATGGTCTGACATCTTCCAGAAGATCATCCTGGGCTTTTTCTCAAGTCACGGCAGGGTTGCAAGGGAGAAAATGAAAACTCTTAAGGCCACTTGAAGCCTAGGCTCAGAACTGGCATGCTTCACATGGCTCATTCTGTTGGCAAGAGTGGGTCCAGAAGCCATCCAGATTCAAGAACCAAGGATCTTCAAAGTCATATTCCAGGAGCTTAGAAACAGGGGCCGTTTTTGCAGTCAAGCCACCACAAACTTCAAGGATTAGTAGGAGTCCAATTGGCAAAGATAATATGTAAGAAGCTTCCAGGTATAAAGAGCAATATGAGAAAAGCACAAAACATATTTCATAAAGGGCAAAGAGGACTGCTATTAGAACAAAGATTTTGTGTTTGCAAGCACAGAAGAATACTGGGGGTTTGTGGGAAAAGGGATTAGAAATGAGATTTGGAAGGGATTTCCATTCTACACTAAGAAGTAGAGCCTTGTTCTATGATCAGTTGAAGGCACAAAGAATTATAGCAGACGATGCTTGTTTGCAGAATTTAACACTGATCGCCATTTTTTCATTCTTAAAACTCTCTTTTCCTGCGGGTTCCATGATAATGACTCTTTCCTGGTTTATTTCTCATTTACCTAATGTTTATTCCGCAGTTTTAGTTATGAGCTCTCTTTCTGTGTCCTCCCTTAATTTGGGGCCACCCAGCAATCCATCCTTAGCCTTCTCTTCTCATTCAAAAACGGCCCCTCAGCAATTTCATCCACTTTGTTAATTTCCACTAATGCCGTACTGATGACTCCCAGATCTGGACCCCTCCCAGATTCTCTCTTGAGCTCTGGACTCATTTATCAAACTGCATCCTGGGCGCTGCTCACACATGTCCAGCTCATCTTGTCTCCAACTGAATCTTAATGTCTTCCTTTCTATGCTTCTCATTTTCTTGTGTATTCTTTTGGTTAAAGACCACTGTTATCCATTAGATGCACAAGCCAGAAGCTCAGGAAAGACCTGAACGTTCTTTCTCCCCCTCATGTCTCACATTTAGTCTTAGGTCGCATCAATTATATTTCCTAATATCAGTACTAGAATGTTCCATTTATCAGCTGTGGCAGTGGTTCCGTGGGTTCTCCAGGTTATGTAGGAAGGACAGAGATAATTCAGCTCACCTAATTTTAGTGTGAAGAAGATTTTATTGATGTCATAATGGTATCTTTTCTTTTTTTTTTTAATAAATTGATTGATTGATTGATTGATTTTTTTGGGTGTGTTGGGTCTTCGTTTCCGTACCAGGGTTTTCTCTAGTTGCGGCGAGCAGGGGCCACTCTTCATCGCGGTGCGCAGGCCTCTCACTGTCGCGGCCTCTCTTGTTGCGGAGCACAGGCTCCAGACGCGCAGGCTCAGTAGTTGTGGCTCACGGACCCAGTTGCTCCGCGGCATGTGGGATCTTCCCAGACCAGGGCTCGAACCCGTGTCCCCTGCATTGGCAGGCAGATTCTCAACCACTGCGCCACCAGGGAAGCCCCATAATGGTATCTTTATCAAATGATATTTAAGTAAAACACCTTATATCTCTTCGAAGCATTCCATAACCTGCTCCCTACAACATAAGAATTTGCATCCCATGACAAGAGGCAGGTGTGTTATCTGGAAAAACTAGACGGAACAAGCTTTCCAATATGACTTGTGACCTTTACACACTCTTGGTCCCAGAAATCTCATCTTCATGTGACCTACAGTCATCTGGTATATAGTATTTCTCTATGGTCACAACAAAGGCTCAGCCCAGCCTTTCTCTACATCTTGGCGCAAAATGGTTACTCCTCCAAGTCTGATGTCAGTACTAAACGAATGCTAAAACTGCACAGGCCCTACCCACTACATTGAGCAGAAGTTGTTTAGATAGCTTTCTTCAAACAAAATCTTATGTGGAACTTCACACATAAAACAAACAAAAGCAGAGCTGGCTTTACTGAAGTAGGGAGTAGAGGTGCAAGGACTTTGCCTCTTGGTTTCTCACCCCTTCCTTCTAAGGCACAAAGAAGGCCTTAGAAGGCCTTTGTTTTAAGAAGTTCCCTGCAAGGCCCCCGAAGGACCTCTCACGAATCTTAAGGCCCTGAAGAACCCAATTTAAAAAATCATGGGCCTGCAGGACCATATGGTAGCTCTATTTTTAGTTTTTTAAATGTGTTCTTCAGTTCTATAAATAAATAAATAAACAAACATAAATATTTTTAAAAAATTTTTTAAATCATGGGCCTAGGGGAAACAGGAGGCCAATGTACTTCAGGTAAAGAGCAAATGTCATTTATATGGACGTACGCAATGACTTGAGCTTATCTAACCAATCCTAGAAAACAAAACTAAAAACCCTCCACATTACAGACCATGTAACAGGGCCTTTTCCCTCCAACCCCCTGCCCTAATCAGCTCTTCCCTGGACTCTGGCAGGAGACTAACTCATCTCCTTGCTGCTGGTTCCTGATGCATCCAGCAAATGAGTAGAACACCTTCCAGAGTCATCTACCTAAAACCAAATATTACCACATCACTTCCAGTATCTGTGAAGCACAAAATAAAGTCTAAATCGCCTATCTGCTACATGAAATCCACTCTCGAAAGGTTCCTGCCCAAACTCTGTTGTCAATTCTTCTGCCTTTCTTAGCTCACATCCCGTAGTCTGGCAAACTGGGAAGAGTTAGAGATTTTCAAACTTGCTGTATTTCCTATCTCCATGCCCCCCGCAAATATTGTTCTCTCTGCTGAGAATTAGCTTTCCCTGTGTCTGCCTGGTGCAAGCCCACTTGTCACTGTGTACACAGATTTCATATTACTTTCTCCTGTCTGACGACTTTCCTAATGCCTCTCACCTTAGGCAGCCTCGATCCCTTCCTCCTATTGCCGTAGCACATGCTCATGTTTCACTAGTCATACTGTGTTAAAATTGCTTCCTGGCATGTCTCTCTGCCAAACTTAACTGCAGTTTCCACAAGTGAAAGGACCAAGTCTTATTTACACCCACATCACCAGCACCTAATACAGTGCATGTCATCTGGTGAAGGTTCAGTGATAACCTGAACAAAAAATAAGAGCGAAGCTTTAAGAAAATAAGTACAGAAACAGCATGGAGAATGAATTAGAGAGGAAACCATATGCGAGGGACCAGTTAGGAGGGCACTGAGATAATCCAGGCTGATGAGTAATGAGGTGAAGCGGGAAATGGTCAATGGCCATAGAGCAAAGAATATCGGGCATCTCTGAAAATGGAATCCACGGTACTCAGCGAGGGCTTGGGAGGGCGGAAGCAATAATGACGATAAATACAAAACTGAGCCTGGGGCGAAGAATGAATGATTTTAATAACAGTCCTTGGGAAAGCAGGAGGGAAGCTGAGCTCTATTTCAGATGTGGTCAATGTGGTCAGATGTGGACTCCATGCTGGTCACGACGTTAGCTATTGCTGGCACCTTAAGAAAAATGGTTCCAGACGAAGGGAGTATTTTTAAATTATATATATTTTTTAAGTTGGGAAACTGAGCTACTGAGTTTTAAATTTTAATGGTCATCAAGTAAATTTTCACTCGGTTAAATATCTAATTTTCATCACTGTAACACCTGAAGTATATTTTTTTAAGGGAGTCTGTATTAGCTATATTGAAGTGTTCTGTTACACTTCTTTTAAATTACTGTCAGGATTTCTTCCTTAAAGGTCACTCATTGTAATAGAGTAAGAATGAATCTAAATCTGGATTAAAAGCTTTTGGTGAATTCAGAGTGTTTTTTTTTTCCTGGACTCAGAATTAATGACTCAGTGCTCCCTGAAGATTTCATATCTATAGGCAACATACACCATCTTGCTGAGTTAAAATCCTAGTAAGGGATTGGATTAATTCTCCATTCCTAATGAGAAGAATACCAACAATGATTCTAATTATGTCTTAGACTTATAGAGCTCATTTCTTCCTAGGAGCTAAAGGAAGGTCTACATCTGTTACTTAATTTATACATAGAAACAAAGTGATCTGACAAAAGTTCCATGGTATGCCGCTGTGATTAGAATCCTGGTATTAGAAATCTGGATTTTTGATTCTACATTTAGTGTTCTTTGTTTTAAGAAGTTCCCATTTTCAAAGAGAGAGAGAGAGAGAGAAATAAATTGTAATTTATAGAATGAAGAATTCTTATTTGACATAAGGCAGGCATTTCTGAAAGAGACATCTGTGAAGCTTTGGAGTATGGATTATAAGGCACTGTGAAATTTCTTTTACTAGAAGTATTCTAAGGTAAAACAGATTCATACGTGTCTGAAATCATTGACTGGGAGGCTATCTGATTGAGGCAAGGTAGAATAGATTATTTCTCAAGGTTTCTTCCAGTCATATAGTTCAATGATTTCTTTGTGACATGTTCTGTTTCATTTTTTCCTAGTAAAATTTTTTAAAAATATACAGCCAATGCAAAATGGCACTGTTAAATCACTTCCGTTTTACTTTACTAAGGAATAAACGGAAGAGACTTGGTCTGAATCTCTTCACACTTGCCCCTCTACAGTCTGTTTTCAAAACTGTAGCCAGAGTGATCCTTTTAAACCAGAGGTCCTGGCAGCCCTCCGCTCAGGACTCTGCATGGCTCCTTTTTCCACGTGGAGTAAGAACCAAGTCCTTACGGCAGCCTACAGGGCCCTGCCTGAGCTTTAGAAACATTCCTCCTGACCTCCTCATGACCTCTCTATCTTCATCCTCTGTCCTACTACTTGCCCACCGCTCCAGTCACACTAGCCCCTTTGTGTTCCCTGGGCTGGGAACCTGCCTGCCTCAGGGCCTTTGCACATGCAGTTTCCTCTGCCTGGTATTTTCTTCCAAAAGTTATTCTCATGTCTCTCTGCCTCCCCTTCCTAAGACTGTCTCAGATACCACTTTCTTAATGAGAAATGTCCTCATCGCCCCTTATTTAAAATTGCAAACTTCCTCCACCCCCAATAAACTCTATTTTTTCTTTTTTATAGCATTCTTCACTTTCTAACATACTTAGTAATTTGCTTATTTATTATGGTTTTGTTGTTGCTGTTGTCTCTCCCCTCCTCCCAACCTCTAGCACCTCCCAAATGCTGGAACATATAGTCCTCAAGGGCAGAGGTCATTGTCCATTTTGTTCGTTGATTCATCTCAAACACTCAATGTAATAAATTAATTTAACCCTAAATTGGATCTAAAATAACACATTAAATCAATATAAACTGGGAAATGGAAAGACAATAGAAAGGACAAGGTAAAAATGGTGAAAGAGTTCCCACTTTTCACAGGTGGAATCAATAGAATACTGTGATTATGCCCATTAGAAGGGAAAAAAAGGTTAAGTGCTTTTCATAAACCTCATTTCTAAATATCAAACCCTGAAATATTTGAAGAGAGTTTTCATGTTCCACTCAAGTGCTTAGTCTATTCTGACCCAGGATAAACAATAAGCCCTCTCACAGTTGACCTAAGTTCGTGTTCGTCTGTCATCTGAGCCCTTCTGTCTCCTCTTACCGAGTGACACCCGGAATTGAGTGCAGCACAGGGCAGAGCACGGCCATCCTCTCACTTCTAGATGTTTTGCTGTTACTAATTCAGCCTAGGATCATGTTTGGGTTTTTGTTTTGTTTTTTTTTTCTTGAGGCTATATTAATGACTCGTATGGAATTCCTATTGAATCGAATTCCTAAGACGCTTAGGCTACATATTCCCCTCTGTGTGCAGCCAAGTGTAGGACCTTATATTTTTCCAGTTAAACAGGAACTTGGTAGATTTCAGCCCGTGGCTACATGATGTGAAGAGAGTTTTGATTCAGCATATTTACTAATCATGAAGTTAACTTCAACTATAAATGGAGTGGGGGGAGTCTGCCCTCCATCTCTTTACATAAGAAATGTAAGTAATTGGAAAAATGCTGAAGAGGACAGATAAAAAGATGAAACCCAGCAACACTTCCCCAGAAACCTCCCTTGTGATTGACATCAATTTATTAATGAGTGCCATTGAGGGACTATGATGGAAGTAGTTTCTAAGCCACTTATCTGTTGTTCAAATTTCTTTCTACCTAAAGAACAAGAATATTGCCTAAGATTTTGCCAGTTTAAGAACTAGTCCTGAATGACTATTTCCATCTATTCTCCATCTGTGAACCTAATCAGAGAAATAAATCCAGATGTTCTTGTTATGAGACACATGCTGGATTCCTTGTGACCTTCTTCAGGATATTTACACACCACTTCTTAATAATTTATCCTAAAATCGTTTTCACAATTTTGCTTCCTACTTTTTGCAAATTAGAAGTTTGATATAACCCCACAAAAGCTGTTGAAAAAAGGTCAAACAAGTTCAAGGAAATTAGTATGAAATACTAATTTCATTCTTATAAAGCACGTTGCTGGATTTCTCTATAATTATACTTTTAATTCTTATAAAGCACATTGCTGGATTTCTCTATAATTATACTTTTAATTCTAAATCAGTTACATTGAGAATCTCTATTAAACCATGAATGATGCTCAATTAAAAGTCTTTAATTGGCGTTGCCCTTCAAAATGGAATTAGTGCTAATGAAATAAACTGCTTTTGATATTGTGGAACTTCTGATGAAATAATTGCTGCTGTAACTAATTGGGAAGCTTTGCATATCGAATGCTTCTAAATATCTGCTTCTCTTGCACCTACTTTCCTGGCTTTGTTGGGGGAGGGAGGAACGGTAGGAGAAGGAGTCTGTAAGTTGAACTTAAGATCTTCGCCTAACCTTTTTCCATGGTTTATTCAGCCTTGTCCTTTAATTGGGTATTGCTGAAGGAAGATCTTTAAATTTGCTTGGCTGTTATTAACATACCCAAAATTATGATTAGTTAGTCAGGAACTGTGGTCTTTGTGGTAGGATACCACAGAAAAGTAAATTCACAGATTTTACGCTACTCAAAGTTATCCACTATGCAGAATGGAAACACGGGTAATCGATGAATTATTACTTAGTATCTTGACATTTTTAGAGCAGATTTTTTTGAAAAAGAAACTTGGTTATTTAATTGCTTGCTGGTGATTTTGAAATTCAGAATGAGTAGACAGTTTAGTCCACTGCTCTATGATGCTAAACAGTCAACTGGAGAAAGTGTGGGGTGGAGGGGAAGGGAGAAGAAATCTCTAGTTTATTTTTGGTTTGAACTCACTGGATAATTCAGAGAAGGTGCACGAGTCTACAGCTTAAATGCTGGTGCTTGGAGTCACATTGTTACAACCTGCATTGCAGTTCACTGAGCTAAAAAATGGGGAAATGATATTTTCCAGAATTGCCTCAGGATAATTTCACTCAAATGTGGAAACGTTTTATGAACTATGAAATACTGTACAGGCTCCCAGAAATATAATCTCTTTCCCCAGTCAGCCCCTAATTCAATCAGAATGGTCAAGTTGGTAGACATGCATTTTTTAAACCTTGAATCACCTATTAATCAGCACCTTTGGCAAAGAAGACAGAGATGTAAAAATAACAAGTTCTGTGTAAAAAGCTCAAAGACATGATCTGAAGCACAAGTGTTTACCCAGTATTTTTTTTCAAAAAAAGAAACTGGCCTCACCACATTTTTAAGCAATAATCCATTAACTGTTTTGTTGTTGTTTTATGTATTGTTGATTGATTCTTCAACAAACATAGTTTGAAGATGGTAGACTTTCTCTGTCACAGGCAAAATAGAAAAAAATCATCATCAGTCAGACCATATTTTCCAAACTAAAAAAATTATATTTTTATACCATTGTCTTCCATCCATTTACTTTATGGACCCTAACTGCTCCGTGGTACTCTTAGCCAGAAACAAATTCATTCTAAAGATTATGTTTGCATTTTGATCCTTTCTCTTAGCCATAAAATTATACGTAGCTAGTCTTCTCCCCTATAAACCCATCTGTGACTGCTGGATAGTAAATTATTTCATTGAAGGTCAGCATTAAATCCAGCCAGATTTACCTTTTATTAATCCCCGTGCGTTGCTTAGGTTGTAAGCCTTTTATCACTGTAGTGTAACCACTTTTGGGTCCCAGCATCCTTTCTCTTATTTTGATTCATAATGCCGCTCTCATGCCATGGATGTGAGGATTTGGCCATCTGGGTGTTTAAAAACATGGCATCAGACCAATGGAGTCGCCGTTTGGTGCTGTGTCTAATGTTTACTTCTTCACTACACATAACCAGCCATTTGTCAAAAATGCCCAGCCTAGACACAACAGTTTACCATGGTCACGTATGCTTTAGTCATGCTTTCTAACTCTCAATTAGAAAAATCTCAAATTTAGTCGTTACATGTTTCATGGGTTGTGGAAACACAGGGGCTCCTTCAAATGGACAGACAGCTGAAAAACTTGCCGGGCAGTTAAATGTGGACCAAGTGAAACTTCCCACAGATGGGCGATTTACTATCCCTCCTGTACTCCATCTATGTAGAAATAAAAGTAAAATCCTATTTTCAGTACTGAGGAAATAAATGGGGGCACTAAACTGGCAGAGTCCTATGCAGCAGGGTGCCATGTGGAAAAGATGATGTGACAGGTACATTCACCTCCGCTGCTCAAATGAGCTTTCTTCAAAATGAGTCTCGGCTCCCCGTTTCCATCATGGAGAAAAGGGCCAGAGTGAGAAACAGACTGTACTTCCCAGGCTTCTCTACTGACTGAGATGCCGCCCATTCTTCCAAAGCCAAATGCCGCCTCTTCCAGGAAGGCTCCCTGTGTGTGCCCATTTGGAAGTGATGTTGCAGTTCCAAAGCAGTAACTTACGGGGCTGAATGCAACAGTCTCCACTTGCCCCCGTGTTCCCAGGATGCACAGAGCTGCAGCTGTCCAGAGGTGCATCTTTTTCTTCAAATTCCACATAAGCACCCTATGGGTGACGGCAGCCACGTATGCTTGTGTGCCCATTGTAGAGCTTTCTCCATTCTGCTCTGTTAGGTGATCGGGTTCTTTACATGATTGTCTTCGTGTCTAGATGAAAAGCATCTTCAGGTCCACACTCCTCTGGGTCATCTCCACAATGTCTTTGCACTTGAAGGCCTGCAACCAAAGAATGTTGAAAGTTGAATGAATGTAGAACATCAAATCCAATGATGCAACTTTCAGTTCTGCCATGGCTGCCTATACTCATTTCAGACTTTGAATATGTCATCTGTGTATTATATGTGACAGAAAAATACAACTTCTAAACCAATATTATTGATATCATTCCACTGAGAAGTCATTCAGTTTAAGACAGGAGGCCATACAATTACAATGTTCTCCAAAAATGGGGGAGGGGTGTCAAATGCATTGGAAAATATTTTAATCTGGAAATTGTGGACATTTTAGAAGCAAATGTTTGGTTATTTTGATCTTGAAAGATTTTTTTTTTTTTTTTGGCCATGCCATTTGGCACGTGGGATCTTACTTCCCCGACTAGGGATCGAACCCACACCCCCTGCTTTGGAAATGGGCAGTCTTAACCACTGGACCACCAGGGAAGTCCGAAAGTTAGATTCTTATGCAGATAGTGTGTATAGAAGGACAAAGTGCCTGTGGACAATTTGTTTCCTGATCAAACTAATAATTATTTTATTTGTATTGCCAAGGATGAACCCCAGTGACTGAGCCAAACATGTTTTTTGGAGTTTTCTAGATGATTTACATTTTGCAAGTTACAGTCAGGGGCCAGCACTTTAAAGACTTGTAAATTGTCACCTATGTTCTATCTTTAGCCACAGATCCATTTTTGAAAATTCTAGGTGGCTTGAGTTTAAATTGGTCTCTTAAATGGTTCTGTTGTTGTAGAACCCACTTAGCAACATTTAAAGTTTTGTTTCCAAAATTTTGTTCTTGGAAAGCTTAGCTGGTTGTTTTGTTTTGATTCCTAAGTCAAATTTAAGAACTGTTAAGACCTCTGCAAAATATCAATGTAAACTTCATTGAAGCCATATAATAATAGAAGAATTAAAAATAAAAACGACAGGGAGTTATGCTTCACTGAATCACATTGTCAGCATTAATGATTGCCTACATTTGCACCAATATTTCATTCCTTTCATTCGATAGCATCATGGGAATGAGCTCCATTAGGGTAATATATTCCAAAGGAGCTCATTATTTTCTGGGCTGGGGGGATAGGGGTATTGTTCCATGACAGAGCTACTGAATTTAATTTCCTCTACCTTGCAAGCAGTACATACATTCATTACTTTAATTTATTAAAAGTATATTACCTAAAACCACAGTTAACTATATCAGACAATTTGCTTAATCTCATAATATCTACCATTTTGGTCATCTTTCACTAGGTATTCTCTGAAGCAAATTCTCATTTTCTTTTTAACAAAATCATTTTCTAATTTAGATTTTTAAGATCAACAGACCATTTCAGCAAGATAATCATTAAATATAGGCTTTCACATCTACTCTTGCAAATTAGCAAGGTGAATTGTGTTTTGCTTGCTCTTATTATTTTTCTTATTCAGTGTTTATTTTATTTTGGCTGTAAAAATGGTATTTGCAGATAAGATGTGGTGAAATACATACACTTTTCCTTTCTTGAACAACTTTTTAAACTTCTTTGGAGTTTCTCTGGAAGAGTTCTTTAACTTTATTGCCTAACATTTCTAAATGAGCTTTTTATTTACACCATAATATTTTAAGTACCCAAAAGATCGTTTTTATACAAAATCTTCATCTTACGTCATAGTTATAATACTTTTCTCTCTGCTTTCTGTGGATATGAATGACGATCTTTTTTTTCTGGAGAAAGAGAGCTATCTTTGCCACTAGGGTGTCTGTTTCTTCCAAACGCTTCATTTGTTTTCCCCTGTTTGCCGTGGTCTCTGTCCCCTGTCTTCAGGGAGGGATTGCCCAAAATTTTGACGAATTCCGTGAGTCTTCTTGGCCACCTCCTTCATATTAGGGTGGATTTGGCTTTGCTCTCCAGCTGTCAGATATCCCAAAAGAGAGTCTCCTAGCCTCGCTCCTAGAAGGTAAAGCCTGGCTTCATCCTTGCGTGCCTGTGTGCTTTTCTTAAAACTTTTAGGACTGTTCTAGTGGCTTAAGGAGGGAACAAAAGTGCATTTATATTTGTTGCAAACCACCATCTTGACCAAGAATTCTCCTTTATTTCCGTATACTCTTAGCAGCTAGAACATAACTTGCAAAAGTGGGGATTAATTAAATAATCGTTGAGAATAGAAGATAAATGGAAGGAATTTAGGAAGTTAAACAGGGGTTATCCTTGCTACTCTTTTTTTTTTTTTAATGCTTTGTTTAGGGAAGGTTTTAGTTTGAGTTCAAAGTTAAAGGGTCTGAAAATTCTGAAGAACGTATCGTATGGCTCGTTTGCGGCTGAGAACGATGATTTGGTCAAATGGTATGAAAGGCTTTAAGAATTATTCATTTTTCACTGGCAACACCTGGCACCATTTGGAACCACAAACACCGTTTTCATAGAAGTTAACAGCCTAGAAGGTACATCACATTTTGATGATGAATGTTCTAAAAAGTTGCATGAATATGACATTATTGACAAATTCCCCCCTCCTGTTTATCTTTAAGGGGCTTATTAAATAATCTGAGACCATCCAGGGAGTTTTCTTATATTGCTTTATTATTCTTCAATTAAATTATCACCCAGAGTTCCTGGATTTAGTCTTTCATATTTCAAGGCACTGAGAGTTAAATCATGGTCTGGCTCAAGGGATCCTGAGAGGTCTTTAGATCCGGCAATGGATGAGTTCTGGGAAACGTGAGACTCTTCACTAACAAGGCATCTCATGCAGAACATTTAGCAGGCCCTTTCTTTCTGGAAACTTATGACCTGTATTTTGGGAAAATGTTCTTAAATCATTTGGTGCTAATTTTCTCCCCTCCATGCTGTGTGTACTCCATGTTCTAATGGGAAATTCTATCGCTCAAACATTGCGTATTCTGGATCAATCTTCTAGCTTCTTGCCTTTTCTCTATTTTCCATTCATTTGTCTTTTTACTCGACTTTCAGGGAGATTTCTTAAAACTTTATCTTCCAACCCTTCTACTTAATTTCCAGGTGTGCCATTATGTTTCTAATTTCAAATGCTCTCTTTTAAAATTTGAGTGTCCTGCATTAATAGCATCCTATTTGGGGTTTATACATGTTCCTAATTGTTTTGTTTTGTAGATTTTTTTCTCCCAGCATAATCTGTTTTGTCAAAGTTGCTTGCCTTTTTTTTTTTTTTTTTTGTTCTGTCTGTTAGTTTGAGTCTTTATCTTTGAGAGCCTTTCCTCAGATTTTTCTCATCCTTGGCTTTCCGTGCGTGATAACGAGTGAGGGCTTTAAAACTTGATTGGCTCTGCTGAGCACATCATGGGGCTTCTCAGCTATGAGCTACACTGTGAATTGACCTGTGTGGACCATTTGTTCTGGAACTCCAGGTGTCAGTGTCTTTGCCTTTTCTGCTTTGAAATAGACCAAATTCCTCAGGAAAAAAATCTTCCAATTTCTATCTAGAGGAGAGGCATCTAGGAGCCAGCCTCCTGAGAACCAGTTAGGGACAGAGGCTGGGGTCTTTGCGTTCCTTATTTGGCATGCATCTGATCATGAATCCCCACGTTGTCAGCGTGGTACATCCACCCTCAGCTATATGTAGCATTCGACAGATCAAGAGCCTCCATTTTCCCTCTCTAGTGAATACAACTCCAGACTTTGTGGGCGAGGAGGGATACGTAGCAGTGAGGGGCAGAAGACATCAGAGGTCTAACTGGTTCTCAGACAGATTCTACCCAGGCTGCTAATTTCAGAACCATCCTCTTTACCTCCGCTCCAGAAGTAACTGATGCTTTTTATGACTCTGCAAGTGTAACTTGGGTCTGTCCCTATCTTTCCCTACTGACGTTGGTTCCCACTCATCCATTTGCTTCTGCCTTTCAAAACTGTGTGCCCTTTACCTCCTCTCATGTTTTCCCCATCCTTGTGGATTATGTCTTTAATATATATCCCTTTATACTATAGTTTTTGTAAGTGTGTTTTCAGTATCCCATCTTAATAAGAGACCAAGATGGTATAGTTTTCATTTTGATTCTCTCATAGCATATAACAATGTCTTGCACAAAAGACATTGACCTGGTATTTGTAGAATTGAATAGATGAAGACTTTAAATACATCCAAAACATAGTACTACAGCCTTTTCCCATACTAGAGATTTATGTATTTGACAAATTAATATAACTAAATATCTCTCTTCTTCTCTAATAATGCAACATATAGATATAGCTCCCTAGGTAAAAATCTGCAATGGAAAAATTTAATAGTTTGAATGGGCATTTTATCTACTCCTGTGTTCTTATCTATTCAACAAATACTTATTGAGAAAGCACAATGTGACTAAGAATTACTGAGATTAATGTTTGCATTTGGTTACATAGCATGCCTATTATGAATTGGATATTATTCAATTAGTAGGAATACCCCCTAAATGAAACTTGATAGGTTAAAATTTGTTAACTCCCAAAGATTGAAGTAAACAGTTCTATGGTTTATATGTGTCAGTAAATAAGACTTTGATATATAGGAGCCCTCATTCTATTACTAAATTTAATAATGCAAATGGAGTTATAGTTTATTGCTTCTATAGAAAGCTTCATCAGTTTCTGAGAGGACTAGAAAGCTAATTGTAATGTATTTGGAATTTTTTTAGAATCAGGTGGTTATTATTAATGTTTATTTCAACCAGAATTATACTTAAACCCTGAGATTTTTACAGATCACAGTTTCAGTTTATCCAGATAGTATATTTCCTTCGGGGTATAGTATTAGATATTTAACTTTTATACTTGGATATTTGATCTATACAAGTTTATGGTTCAGCAAGCAATATAATTTGCCAGACATGGCTCCATTTTTCATTTCAGAAATAGACCAATTGCTTGTACAATAGTATGGCATTTTTTATGTAACAGTTTGCACAGACTATAATTTGTTTTCATTTATAAAAAAGTATGAAGTTCATATTCAGACTGCTTTATTGAAGGAGTAAATCTTTACATAAACGATGACAGTATTATATTTTAGTGTATATAATTTTTTAAAGAAAAACAACATGCTATGATAACTTTAACTCATAAAATAGAAAGGACTGCTTTTTTTCTTTAAAAGTGTTTAGTAATTGTTTTATCTTTTATATCACTTGTATATTATTTTGATTAAGAGAAAAAATTAATTGGAAAGAGAACTACCAAATTTCTTTGAACATTTTCTATATGCCAAATATTCTGCTAAACACTCTATATGGGTTATGTCATTTAATCCTCATAACAGCCCTACAAGTTTATTGTTATTCACATTTTATGGATTAGAAAAATACCAAGGCTTAATAATAAATATAATAAAATAATAATAATAAAAATAATAATGTTTAAAGTCACTAATATTCACTAAATATTCGTGAATATGAGCTCTACTTGGGGCACCGTTTTAACTGCTTTGTATATATCATGTCGTCTGATCCTTACCACACGTATGAAATAGGTACCAAAATCATTCCCATTTTACAGATGAGAAAGGGAAAGGATATTTTCCCTCAGAGGGAAAAAAAAAATAACTGACTCCAAATCACAAGGCCAAATCCAAACACAGGTAGCTGCATCCGTAGTCAGTGCTAAAATATGATTCTTGGATCACTTGGGACCATTATTATGCTGGGAGTAACAGAAACTCAGACTCAAAGTGCCATAGGCATTAAGGGCATCTAGCATCTCGCATCCCAAAGCCCAGAAGTAGAGCAGGTCTCAAGATTGGTTGATGATGCGGTGATGTCATCAAGGACCCAGGTTATTACTATGTCTGTTTTGCCACTTTGGTCTGGCTTCCAAAATTAGGTCTACTTCTTACTGGCTATCAATTTAAGCAAATTACTTATACCAAGAATGAGCCCAAGTATATTCAGTTGTAACTGAGAATGACAATGTCGCAGTATTGATTTAGGACTGGAAGCAGGAAGGCTGCAGCTGTTCCAGGCTTCGTAACTGGGTACCTGTTTCCTTTTTCTCATCTACACAGTCAGCAGAATAACATCACCTACCCCAGGAGCTGTTGTGAGGATTAAGTCAGTTAAAATACATAAAATGCTAAGAACCATGGCTGGCACATTGTAAGTGCTACGTACGTGTTAACTATTATGGTGGTTGTTTTCCTGGTTATGCTACTGTGACAATGTCCAGAAAAAAGCAATTATAGTGGCTTCATAGAAATGAAAAAATTTTTAGTCCTTGTAGCAGATTTTTTTCCCACATCTGCCTTATGGGAGTTGGGTTTCAAGCCTTTCCCTGGAACAGCCACCTAATAGGACAACTGGTTTACCGTAGACAACAGTCAGGACGCTCCAGAGCTGAGGGTAGTCACCTCCCCCGAGGCCAGGGCCAGGCAGGGATGGGGCATAAAGAGACAGGCTCAACAACCTTTCTCATCTACTGCGAATATGATGTAGAGGCTGTTAGCATTGGTGCCTCCGAGGGACTTGGCATAAGACGTAACGAAAAAGGCAAGGAGCAAGTCAGCAGCCTGAGTTTGCCACCTCGCTCTGCCATGTAACTGCTGTTTGGTTGAAACACTGACTCATCCAAAAATCGGAACTAGGTAACCCAGGGTCATTTTGACTGAGTGTGTGCACGTCAGTGCCCCCACCGCGTCCCTCCAGAAGCTGCACAGACAGCCAGTGACCTTCCCAATAAGAAGAGATCCCATCCCACAGCTCTTTCTGGTCAATGATACAAAAGATGCTGTGCTTCCCTGCCAGGCCCTTCAAACAAATGAGAATAATAATACACATCCTCCTGACTGGATTTAAGGATCAAATATGATCATATGTAGAAATGCTCTGTGAATCTGTAAGACACAGCAATAAAGAATGGGGGTTAATTTACCCCTACAGGACTTGCGATCCGTCTGCTAGGACGACAGATTAGTCCTTTCCTGATCATGGATGGATGGCAGATGCACAGCCTTGGAAGCTATGTTGCTTATTAACCCGTGACACTAGAATCTTAGTTATAAAAGTGACCAACTTTATAGAACACATTAGCGGCAACATTAACGAAATGATTAGGATTTAATGTTTCCTAATGGGCCGTTATATCCTTTTTGTTCTTGAAGTAGATTTAAAAATACATGAATCTGTGGCATAGAGATTAATATCATTCTAAAGAGCTGGCATCAGAACACTCACAGACACATGGGGAATTGCTCCCTTTGGCCTGGAAGCTGGAATTCTCAGAAAAACACTTAGAGAATAGCAGCTGTTAGGAATCATCTTTCAAGAAGCCCAACCAAGGGACTTCCCTGGTGGCGCAGTGGTTGAGAATCTGCCTGCCAATGCAGGCGACACGGGTTCAATCCCTGGTCCAGGAGGATTCCACATGCCGCAGAGCAACTAAGCCCGTGCGCCACAACTACTGAGCCTGCGCTCTAGAGCCCGCGCTCCACAAGAGAAGCTACCGCAATGAGAGGCCCGCGCGCCACAACGAGGAGTAGTAGCCCCTGCTCGCCACAACTGGAGAGAGCCTGCACACAGCAGCGAAGATCCAGTGCAGCCAAAAATAAGTTAATTAATTAATTAATATTAAAAATAAAGAAGAAGCCCAACCAGAATTTACCTAGAAATTAACACCTGCTATTGAAGATATGTCTAATATGCAAAATTAGCAAGGAGGCTATATCCACAGTTTTATTATAGTTTCAATTCTACTTTAAAATTGCCGTAGCAAAAGAACATTTGATCAGGAGATAGATAGCACTGAGTTTTACTACAAATGAGGGTCTGACTACAGCTGAAAATAGTGTCACGCCCAGAAATTTAAATGTGAAGAGGCCACAATTCAGTCAGACATTCTGTGGCTTGAATTGTTAAATGGTCACACTTACCTATAGAAAGAATATTCGTTTTCTAGCTAAAGTATTTATTTTGGAAATACTTCACTGAGTCATTTTCCTAGAAGTATGAGCATATTCCCTGTAACACATTAAGCTTCTCAAATTTGAAATGTGATTTTTATGTCTGTCGATGCTTTACTCTTTGCTTCATCAGTTAGTGACTTCTGCCTAATAAGATTGACATCGTAGTACAAGAGTCTTTTTTTTAAAAAAACTGAAGCTGTGTTTTGTTTTGTTATATAATTTATTGTAATTAAAGTTGTATTTTTACAATACCAAATGATGAATAACCATTATCCAGCTAGTCTGATCAAGAGCTAATTTCAGATTCTGAGTTCATTAAGTTAATTTAAAAGTGTCAATATTTACATATTCAGATTAAGATTCTTATTAAAGAAGTATTTAGTTTTATTACTTTCTTATAAATATGCGTTTCTGCATGAGTATAGAAAATGAGATTTGTAAATAGAACTTCAAACCTTTTAAATTTACTAGACAAACAGTGATTTATGCCCCAGAATCTTCATGATGGTGAATCAGATGGCAGAAATTACAGGTATAAGAATAAAGTTTACAGCTTTTCCAAAACATGACTTTCTATCCATTATCTCTTAGACTCCTTAAACCTACGATTGGGGATTTTTTTGGGTTAGTATGGCATACTACTTGTAAAACAACCTCAGCAAAAAAAGGGCTTGTGGTTAAATAGAAGAACCTTTTCTTGTTACATCCTTGTGGAGTGAAAAACTGTACATATTTTACAAATAAGTAATTCCCTAGTACTTTAAGTCTAGGATCACACCTAAGGGACACCAAGCTAGTTGACTAAACTCTGAAAATACAGTCAAACCAATTATTCCTTGATAAGTTTTTTAAAGACATTTTAAAGCATCTTGTTTAACTCATGCAGCATTTTTCCTCACTGTATGAAACCAATTTATCTGCATAAACACAGTGTAATTTACATGAATATTATTCCTTTTAACATGTGGTTGAAAATATTCAATTGTGGCAAAACCGTTTTTCAAAGTAGCCTAGCCTAACACAGGTGCAAGGCAGGCGATTCTTTATTCCAACGCCAATTCTCCTCCTTATTAGCTGACGTCTAAAGCAAACTTATCATGTCTATTCTACATAATTTTTTTTTGTTTTCTTCCTTTGCTATTTTTGTTTATATAGTACTTCCTCTCCCTAAGATAAATATTCATGTTTTTCTTCTAATTCTTTTATGGTTTATATTTTTTGTTTAACTCTTTAATACATTCAGAATTGACCATTTGATTTTAAAGTGTGTGTATTTTTTTTACATTTTCTTTTTTTTTTAATTGAAGTAGAGTTGATTTACAATGTTGTGTTAGTTTCAGGTGTGCAGCAAAGTGATTCAGTTATGCATACATATATACCTATTTTTTTCAGATTATTTTCCCTTACAAGTTATTACAAAATATTGAGGATAGTTCTCTGTGCTATACAGTAGGTCCTTGTTGGTTATCTATTTTATATATAGTAGTGTGTATTATTTATTTTATTTAAGAACAAATAATTCCTTCAATGAACATTCATTACATACTCACTCTATGTTTGGCACTGTGTTTACAAAAATGAATCCATGCCAGGTCTTGAGAAACATAAAATCAGAGGGTAAGGTAGGCCATAAAAAGATAAATTAAACTACAATGTGAAAAGGGTCAAAGATCTGGAAGAAGACACAAAGCTTTGCCAATAGTGGTAGCTTCTCCACTGGCTAGGGTTTTGCTTCTTGGTGCAGGTAAGATGCTGAGTTCGTAGAGTACTCTCATTACAAAGCTGGACCCACATTAGCAGAAAAAAGCAGGTGTACTATTGAATATGAACTGGCTGTGTCCAAGTCTGGACAAAGACAATAGACAAATGTCATTAAGTAGACATTGCTGCTGCCACTCCCACCTCATAAGTCCAGACAGATCAGAATATTATGATTACCTTCCAATAAATATTAGGCATAGGATCGCCCTCGGAATTTTTGCAGTGCTACGTTTAACCTGTGTATGACGTGGAAACTTCGGTCAGAGAAGGCTTGTTTGGAATCTATCTTTCCTTCTCCTTTCCTATATAAGTTGAGCTCCCTAGAGTCTCCTCCACGTTATTCCGCTTCTCCTAGTTGTGGGACAAGAGGCATGGGTGGCAGAGGGTAGAGTCGGGAGCATGGGTGAGGCAGAAAGGTAGGGAGGATCTGCCATCACGCCTGTTAAAAATCTAAGAACCATCAGAAGTAACTTGCATTCTAAAAATGGACCCTATTCTTGTCGATAAAGTCCTTTAATTATGTTCACTGGCAGCTTTGCATTGACCACGAGCCTGTTTGCATTCTCTTGGGAACTAACCTTTGACACTTTCATACACATGAGAAGCTTTGAAAAGCTCTGGGATGACCAAGTCCTAAGAATCACTGTCCTACAATCAGCTGAGAGCTTGTCTAGTTTTTTTTTTGTGACTCTGAGCATCTGGCTTCTCAGTTGATTCAGCTGATTCTCAGCAGTATGTCCACAAATAATCCATTTGTCTTATGCTTTGTCTGACAGGTAAATTTCAACCATCACCAACACTAATACTGTGGGTTGGTTGACACTCTCTAATCTTCTGAATATATTCCCATCTGATGCAAGAATTGACCTGGCAAAAAAATTATCACAAGTCACACACAAACACTGAACCAAAGCCCTCATTTTATGCGTAATTATGACCAAATTGGGTACCAATTCCTGGTATTTTATGATGAGATGATGGCCTTAACACATTTATGCATTCACATTAAATTATAGGAACATTCTTATTTCTAAATGTTAATAAATAAATATGCATTGTGTAGTGCATTCTATTACAAGATATCTGAATTTGAGAACAGGACTCATGGTCATAAGTAAAATAAATGACCAAAGAATACTGTGAATCATTAAATAGCTACAAAAATCCTCAATAGAATTATTATCTTGTATTGATAATTCAAATTCTTTCTTTCATTAGTTGTATATAATACATGGCTCTGACCCATGGATTCCAGGTTTACTGAATATCCCCATAAAATTCTCTCTTCCCCTGGGCCCAGACAATGGATCTTTCTCTGAGAATGGCAGCATTTACTTCCTCTCCCTTTTTTCCTTCTAGACCTTTTTGCCACACTCTATTCCCCAAAGCCAGTGATGGCCCAAGTTACCCAAGCCATCAAGTTACTTGGCTTTCTACTGCAAATTTGTCCCATTTGTTGGATGACTTGGAGAGAAATGACTGCTTAGATTCTGGACAAGGGGAAGGATTTGAGAAGAGGAGGGAAATTGGTCTTCCCCATGTCACCTTGCCCACTAGAAGACGTGGCTACTATCTTGTCACTAACCTCTCACTCAGCTGTACTTTTTCTGAGCTACGTGATGTCAGTCCTTCCTTACCCAAAATGCATCTACCCCTTCCCTTCTTCATGGATCTTTACTGAGGGCCATGTAGTAGCACATACTGGTTTCTGATATAATGTGAGATCCTGGGGAGGGGATCATTGGGAAGTTTCTGCTGTTATAGAATTTATGTCACACAGACTCTCCAAGTCCAGTGCCTTTTTCATGGCCTAGTCTGCTTGGGGTAATATATCCCTTACCAGACTCACATCTAGAAGCTGACAATTTAAAAATATAACTTTCCCCAAATAGAGGCAGGTGTGCCAAATAGCATAATCCTTTGCCGAAGACTGCCTCAATCTTAAAATATAAGGGGACTACCCAGACTTTTAAATTGAAACTTTATGTAACTTGCCTAAAGTATTATAGCACTGCTACTTGGCACATGGCTTGGGATTAGAGAATGTTAAAGAAGTAAATGAAAATGAAACTACTTAAGGATACATAGAGAATGCAAGTGTCTGGGCTACTATTTCAATTCTCCTTTGATTGACCTTTAAAAAAAAAACAAGTTTTAAGTCAGCCAATAGGCTGCTACCCAAATTGAGATAATTGTTTTTTAACAGTGAGCCTATGATTAGGCAAACTCTGCCTTTTAGTCTCACTTGCTGGGTCTGTGGTACAGCTGCTGCCTTTGAGGGCTACAGGGTCTTCCTCCTCAGCTAAACATGGCCCTAGAAACATTGCCCTTCAGGGAGGAGACAGACACCTTTAAAGGTATAATAGTTTTGACAGTAAAAAGAAAAAAAAATCTTCTCCTCTTTGATCTATTTCTGGAAAGTCTCCAAACTAACTGTTGTGGTGCTAGACTTCCTCAAAAACTGCGAATCTCATTCCCAGACTCAGAGACAAAGAGCTGGACCCTTGATTAACGAGATTTTCCAGCCTCAGGGACTGTGTGGGAATATTCTGGTTACTGATTGGACCCACCCTCCATGTCCCCAAACTGTGGCCCCTGCACCATGCCTTTCAGTATGCACAGAGCTCCCAATGCACAATGCTTATTCTTAAATAACAATGAGATGCCATCACGCCTTGTTATTGGTTGACAAAATGCTCAAAGCATCATTCTTAAAGGAAAACTATATCAGACTGTGTGAGTCACTTTCTACAGAAATGGCTCTGAATTAAAGTAGTTCTAAAAAAAAAAAAAAAAAAAGTAGTTCTAAATACCTTTGTTCTGCATTCACCAATATATTATAATTAATATAGATTGTATACTTTTAGATTACAAAGTGCTAATGAAGAAAATATGAAATTTTTGCACTATGATGAATAGAGAACAATGCCTATAAATAGCATTTCTGTTAAAGAGATGAGCAAGGAAAAACGTATGCATTCATTCTCAGAGAAGACCTTATGACCTAATGCAATGTTTAAATTTATAATGATCTATATGTACAGTAGGACTATCTTATTTATAAGGAGGAAACCTACACTGTTCGAAGTCTCCTTGGGCAGAGCATAGACAGGCATTGTTGCCACTTTAGACACTACAAACGATGTAGCTACAATGACTACCCAACATCCATTGAAGATGCCATCTGGGAAGTTGCCCCACAGAAATAATCCCAGCTCATGGCAAGAGGGTTGTTTGGTGGCCAGCTGCAGAAATGTCAAAGGGAAGAGGTTTTCTACTTTGGATAATAGTGTGTGTATTCATCTAGGTACTTATGGAAAGCGTAGCTAAGTGTGCTTTTGGACAAGCTGGATATTTTAAGAGTAGCTGCTACCTGTAAGGACAACCAGAAATTAATATGTCTCCCCATGATCTACAAATTGAAAAGGATTCAAATATTCTTTGGAAAGCTTCAAATTCAACTCTAAGGAAGAGCTAAAAGTGGTCTTTACTTCATTTAGGGGAATTAAAATTACTGGGATTAATCATTGCTAGTAAGAATTCACTTTATAATATGAATTAATTAATAGTTTGGAAGCACCCTGAACTCCTTAGGACACTGGGAAAGAAAACCCCATGACTCAGCCATGGGGTTAAAGAAAAGACCTTAAATATCATTCCCCCCCTAAAGAATTAATAGTGGTAAAATAAACAATGTCCTTTGTGGCCACTGGGCCTTATATACTTGTGGAATATCTGGCTAGTGACACTTAATCTTGTTTAGACGAAAGGCAGAGAGCTAATGCTGACATGAAGCGTCTCCATACTCGGTGTGATTACTCATCAGTCATATTAGGGGATCTGTGGAGACATGAAGAGAGACAGTACTCTCAAAATGAATATCGCGGGCAGATGTGGGCTTTTATTCTCAGTTCAGCGCCTGCCCCACAGCAAAGTGAATAGCCCCCCTTCCCCCTGAACACATGTGCACACATATACACACCGAGATTGGTATGGAACCCTAAAGACCCCAGTGAGGAGTCAAGCAATAAGCGTAGGCTAACACCCATCCTACTGCTACAGTAGAAATCCAACTCTGCATTTGAGTCCTTGTCTCTGGAATTTGCAGATCCCAAGAGGCTCCCTCCTGCAAGCCTTCCAAGATGGTTACTCTGAAACTTGAGATTGATGGTGAGAGATAAGAACCTGCCAGAGAGGTTTTTACCACATCCAAGTTTGCAATTAATCAGACCTCTTTCTAGCCTTCACAATTATTTGAGCAAAGGAAGCAACTGAGAAAAAACAGTCTTCTTTTGCAGAGGGTTTTAAACCACACCAGCAGCTACATCCACAGATCAAAAATACCAATATTATTCTATTTATCCGGCTACCTTTCAAAAAGGGAACAGCTAAAAGGATCATATGACTTTTCCTTTTTTTTTTTTTTAAAGAATCCTACCAGATTAAAACAAACATCTATTTTTCTCAAACAAGGAATTTTCCAACCAAAATTTTAAAATAAGCAAGGATTTTCTTTTCAGACAGTAAACTTGGCAAAAAACAGATTGAATAGAAACACTTCTGTTGTGCAAATGAAATAAAATGTGTGCATACATGCACATGCAGCATGAGTTCTGAATACAACAAACTATAAATATAACACATTAGTACAGGCATGAAACACAAAGGTAGCACCATTTTATGGTCTCAAAATCCTAATTAGCATAAAAGGCATAACATTGTAATTAAATAGTTATTGATTAACACAAAGACAGAGAAGCCAGATGTGTTGAGTGGGCTTGGTAATTAGCTAAGTAAACTACAGGTGCTTAAAATTCATAGATTACAACAACATGTACACTTATTGTTAAAAAATCATCTGTAGGCAAATCTTAGTGTCGTCAGGTGTAGCAATTACATACCGTAAATGTCAGTATCTGGGAATGTACATTATACTTTCACAAATAATATTTGAGGCATCACTGGCATGAAATGGTTTTTACCATTGCATTGAAATGTTGTTGCATTCTATGCACAAATGCTCAGCTTTGAAAGGCTGTTTTTGCAGGGACATACCTGGTTCTGCCCTATGGACCTGATGCACATCAAAAGTAGGGATGAACTGGGAGATTGGGATTGACCTATATGCACTAATATGTATAAAATAGATAACTAATAAAAACCTGCTCTATAAAAAAAAAAATCAAAAAATAAAGCTGGTAACATGTTTTTTTAAGTGTAACTTACATGTAAAAAGCATTTTAATTAAAAAGGCACTACTGTATATATACACAGTAATAAATTCAAACAATACAAAAGACTTAGAACAAAAAGTAAATCTCCTACACCAAACCTTCAATGCCTCTCCCCCAGAGGAAGCCACTACTAAGTATGTCCTTCTAGAAAAGTGCTGTGCATATGGATTAAAAAAAAAGTGCACACATATGGATTTTTTAAAAAAAGCAAATCAGCATAAAACAAGACATGGCAAATGAATGGACAACTACAAAGTAAACACAGATAAAAGAAGGGGAAGTTGACATTTAAAAGAAAAACAAAAGTCTTCCTGCAAATTGCAGACTTTTGTAAATTTCTTGCTGTATTTCTCCCACCCCCCTTCAAGGTGGCCCAGCAGGAGGTGGGCTTCATTTATATAATTTCCTCTAATGGGACTAGTGATTTCTTTAAAGTCATTATTAGAAAACTGGGGGTGGGGTGGGGGGGTGTTTGTTTGGTTCCTTCCACAGCATCCAATGTTTCCGGAAAGAAATTCAACCTTTCACCATGGTTCTTTTCCTCCTAGTTTTGCAGTGTCTCAGTTATTTTCATAAACACATGAGAAAGATGGCTGATTCTCTCCATACTTACCTTTCTTAAGAAATGCATTTGATAATGCATTCATACTCAGGAGTGGGACCACTAGGTCATAAGGCATACATTTATCTAGCTACAGTGGATATACAAAACTTTTTTCAAAGTGGCTGCACAAATTCACACTCCCATTAGCAATAATGGATGTACGGTGACCTTCTGGGGTTTTTTTAGGTTTTCTCAATTCTTAATTGAGTTTGTGCCTCAAAGAATCCAGTAGCTAGGCTCGTTCATTCATTTGACTTAAAAAACTGAGCTGTTATTGTGAGCTTGGCCCTTGGAAAGCAGTGCAGATCATAGTTGGTTTATAATCTGCCATGTGAGTCAGCAAGTTGATTATAAAAAAAGTAATGTGTCATCCCCACCCAAACAAAGATATAAAATTACGTGAAAGGACCAGGCGCTCGGGAGAACATAGAAGGCTTTTATTGCCCATACTTCCTGTGGATGAATTTCCAGGGGCCAGTGATGACTTTCCCAAGGAAGTTGATATCTCTGCCGAAATCTGAAAATAAATAGGAATTAGCCAGGTAACCAGGATGGGGAGGTGTTGATTTTAGTGTTAGGGGAAGAAGATGAAGGGTGAGAGTGAAAGACAATATTCTGTGAAGATGGAACAGGATGTGTGAAGACCAACAGATTAGAGAGAACTGTTCATTTGGGGAACAGAAGGAAGCTCAGTATGGCTAGAGCGTAGAGTGTGAGGGGAAGAAAAACAAGGAGTCTGGAGAAGTGATTAAAAGCAGAGTAAGTAAATACCTTTCCAGCTCTGGAAAGGAGTTACTTTTTTCTCTATGGGCAATGGGAAACCACTGAAGTTCTTTAAGCAGCTAGTGACATCAACACATTTGGGTTTTAAAAATATTATTCTGGTGTTAATAAGAAAAATAAGTTGGAGAAAAAGAAGAGAAGAGGCCAGGACTTGTGTTTAGAAATGGTGGAAATTTGAGTGGAGAGAAATGGAAAGGGTTTTTTTATTTTAATTTTTTATTTTCAAGCAGTATGCAATACTTAATAAAAAGTAATGAAATAAGTCAAATACTCACAGACTAATGAAATAAAGACATGAAACTTTTCCAACAGTTAAACCTTTCTTGTTTATTATGCCCTGATCCCTTTTCTCGCCCTATATTCTACATTTAATATTTATTATATTTGTGTATTTCTTTAAAATATTACTACATATAACCGCATTCTAAAAATATATAGTATTGCTGTGCACCTTTTTAAACTTTATGTAACTTAAGTCCTACAATGTTTATTTTTTCTACAACTTGATTCTTTTTGTCAACATAATGTTTGAGAAATCCATCCTTTTTAATACACATAGGCTTACTTTATTTCTACTTCACATAGCATGTGATTGCATCCATGCCAATTTCTTAATTTTTGATAGACATTTAGGTGGCTCCCAAGTTTTTGCTGTTGCAAACAATGTTATGAACACTCTTACATGTGTATGCAGGTGTATATGTGAGCTAGGTAAATTCAGAGGGGTAAAATTTCAGAACCATAAGGCATGCCCGTTTTAAACTTCTAGATGTTGCCACTTTATCCTAAGACTTTTCATTGTCCTGTATCTGAATGGCCACCATGCCACCTAGACAATGACAAGTAATATCAAGCTTGATTACTCTTATCAGGGTGTTGTTAATGTTATTAGTGTATTAAAGAAACAAGTTTGTGCTTTCTTGATCCTCTCTAGTGTATCTTTAATTAGTTCCTGCTTTTATATATTTCTGATGTCTTTCCTCTACTCTTTTTTAAAATTTAATTTTATTTATTTATTTTTTATACAGCAGTCCTTATTAGTTATCTATTTTATACATATTAGTGTATATATGTCAGTCCTCTACTCTTTTTAATAAGCACTCACCTTCTAACATGAAAGAGACTTTATTTTCCTTATATTTATAGTCTGTCTTCTCCTATTAGAATGTTAGCTTCACTAGAGCAGGGATTTTTTTCTGTTTCATTCATGGATTAATCCCAGATCCCAGCACAACATAGGCACATAACAAATATTTGGTAATTAAATCTGTATCTACATCTTTTCTTCTAACATCTTTTGTCTTGTTATTCTTTTTAAATTTTTGAACTGTATGCTTAGCTCATTAATCCTCAGCCTTTCTTCTTTTCTACTATGAATATTGAATGACATAAAATTTTTCCTTGAATATCATTTTATGTATATGTCACAAGTTCTGAAATGTGGTATTTTTATTATTATTATTATGTAAGTACCACTTGACACTGAAAAAAGAATCTGTGTTCCATACCTTGGCACTACATGAATAAACTACTTAACCTAATTTTTTATAATCAATTGCTAATCCTTATAAGAATCAAATAATTTCATTATAATTTGTAATTTTTTAAAAATTCTTTCATTTCTTCTATATTTATTGCCTGACATTTGTCAGTTATATAGAGTTTTACCTCATCGACTTCGTTATCTTGATACATAATTCCTGCTGGAAAGGCAAAATAAATGCTTAATTCTTTACCTTTAATCACTCATTTTTCAAATACGATTATTTGTTATAATTAATAAACTTCACTTTGTAGAACAGTTCATAGCAAAATTGTATGGAAAGTGCAGAGAAGGTGTTGTTTAAATAGCTCCTTTAAATATTAACAGTGTGTTTTTCTGCCTTTCTTTTTTGAGTATTATGCAATCACAGATTTTCATTGATTCAGTGTGTTTGGTCTGCCTCAGTCATTTTCCTTTTTAATGGTCAAATTATCACAACTTTAGCCAGTGATAGACGCTTCATACTGGCTCCTATATCCTTTTAACATGACTCATCAATTTTTGAAAATTTTCTTAATTTCTAGCACAAAAATATATTGCACACTCTGCTTATTGCTTCCTGCACCACACCTGGATTTAACATTTCTCAGGGAATAACTTTGGTTCTTCTTAGCGAGGGGTTGTTTTGGAGAACATGAACCGGAGGTGCTCATTGCTACTGGGGTGACACAGTTTCTAAGCCATTTCAGTGGACAGAGTTCACAGACACACACACACACACACACACACACACACACACACACACACACACATTTTATTTAATGATTTTAAATCATGAGTGCATTTTGATATTTTCAGTTCAATTTTAACATCATGTATTTTTTTAGCAGTGGTACAATTTTACTTACATGTATAAAGTGCCATGCCTACAGTACCAAACCTTCAAAGACTGAGGAGATAGAGCTTATATTAATCCTTTAAATAGTGAATATATACACTTACAGACTAAAACTGTACTAATCCTAAAATTCAGCTAATCCAGATAGGAATATAAATAAAAGACTCAGCAATAGAGTTATTTTTTTCAAGTGCTCTTTACTCTAGGACTAAGGTATTTGGCTGAATGAATTAAAAGACCACAACAAAATAAATGAACACAAACATTATACATTTTAATGAAAATTCTATAATTAACAGTGTGACTGAATGCACTAGAGCCACAACTCAGAGCATGATCATAAAAGTTGTGTAGGCAACATCAGGAGGAAATTTAAATGAACTGATTTCATCATTCTTAAGATTAATTGATAATGGGTAATATTTTAGTTCTCATTTCTAAAGTAAAAAAAAAAATGGATAGTAAAATATATTACTAAAATTTATGTTACCAATAGGAAGAGCAGTAGACTCTTTCTTTTCCAAATCACAGTATTTACACTTATTTTCTTTGATCCCATAATGGTCTCTTTTCTCTTACACTAAAAATCCTTATTTTTAACACCATTTAGTGTGATTACTTATTTGTTTTAACCCACATATAAGGAAACTGGTTTGAAAATGGCAAGTTGATATAAATACACTGGTAAATACTGTTTTTATGCCCCATCTTTCCCCCCTTTACAGGGCTGGGGTGCCCACTGCCCAATGGTTGGTGTTGGTGGCTCAGAGCTGCCCTCCTCTCCAGAGAGTTACCATCAGCAGATGGGAGCCTTCCTGCTCAATCAGAAACAAGTCTTCCTTCATTTATCTCTTCTCATCTCCACATGCTATTCTACCTCCAAAATATGCCTCCCCTCTCTGTTCTGCCCCCTCTACTGCCGCCATCTTTCTCCAAGTCACCTGACCTGCTACAATAACCACCTTACTGGCTTCCACTTTTCCATTTAGTCAAATCCATGCTCTATACACTTCTTAGAATGATCTTTTAAAAAATGCAAAGCAGGCGATATCAATATTTGACCTCCCAACTGGACTTTGAGTAAAATCCAGACTCTTTATCATAGCTTGTTTCCTACGTCTTCAATCTTTCCTTGTACCACTTCTATCCTGACCTCAGCTTCATTCCAGCTATGTGGGCCCTCAGTCAGTCCCTGAAATACTTACTTAAACCTTTTTGCCATCCCATGAGCTTTGTACTTGCAGTTCTGTTTGATTGCTGTACTCTTTCCCCAGATCTTCACATCTTCTGGTTCTTTCTCAACCAACAGGTCTTAGCCCAAATATCAACTATTAGAGAAGGCTTCTCTGCCACCTTGTGTAAAGTAACTCCATTCCTCGTCCCAATCACTCTCCATCACATTACTCTCTTTCTATTAGTTTTTACAATGTATAATTATTTTTGTCTACTTTAATTATAGTTGTTTACTTTATTACTTGTTTTCTCCATGAGAATATATGTTCCATGAGGGCAAGAATAAGATCTTATGTTCACTTTTAAATCCCAGATCATAGCTTATTTTAGAAACTCCATAAATATCTGTTGAATAGATAGATGAGACTTCACGGCTTCCTAAAGTAGTTCAATCTAGGGGATTAAGCTCAAGATTGAAGGTCAAAAGCTTGACTGCTTTCAGCTCTGCCTCTGGCCTCTGATCAACAGTAGACAATTGAAAAGCCCTAGCAATACCTAGTTGTAAGGATAAGAGACAGAAATTCGAAATGATCGATGGCTGCTCCTCACTCTGCAGGCTGTTCTTTATATTCAACACCAGTGGCATGGGCCTAAATAATTATGATGTGCTATGGCTTGCAGGAAGAGTTCTTTAAGAAAGCAACAGTAGGGGGCTTCCCTGGTGGTGCAGTGGTTAAGAATCCGCCTGCCATCGCAGGGGACAGGGGTGCGAGCCCTGGCCCAGGAAGATCCCACATGCCGTGGAGTAACGAAGCCCGTGCACCACAACTACTGAGCCTGAGCTCTAGAGCCCGCAAGCCACAACCACTGAGCCCACGTGCCACAACTACTGAAGCCTGCGCGCCTAGAGCCCGTGCTTCGCAACAAGAGAAGCCACGACAATGAGAAGCCCTCACACTGCAATGAAGAGTAGCCCCCACACACCACAGCTAGAGGAAGCCCGCGCACAGCAACGAAGACCCGAAACAGCCAAAAGTAAATAAATAAATAGATTTAAAAAAAAAAAAAGAAAGCAACAGTAACTGACAAACACTTTCAAATGGAAGCTTGAAAACCTTTTAAGCTTATCCCTAAGAGCTGCTTTTAACATAGGAAAATAACATATAATTGTTGATATATCAATAATTGAACTGATGCTAAGTCTTTGTATAATGGGCTCCAAAGACATAAACCTCACTACCAAGCACTGTGTTTGTCCTTTATTATACAGATCTACAGTACTCTCTGAAATGTTTGGTGCTTCAGTGAAAAGAAAATTATTAGAAATGTAAGACATTTGTTTTAATTTTTCTAATTCCTATTCTGAGATAAACAGTATTTCAAAAGAAATTTCAACTGACGTGAATTTAATTATATAAATGTAAACCCAAAGCTAACTCTAAAATTGAGCAAAATCTATTTTCTTAAATACATGTGGACATCTCTTCAAAGTCACATTTTCACTTCCAGATGGGCTGGCTTATGACAAAAGACAGTGAAAAGACAGAGTAGATAGCCATACAAAATTGGATTCAATGACCCTTCCAGCCACAACTAAGGAGAAAGGAAAAAAATGATTATTAGTAGTTGGGAGTCCATTTCTAGAAATAAAGAGGATTAGCTAAAATTAAATTAGATACATACCAAAAAAAGCAGATGATTAAAAGAACAAAGAAGAATAAGAGAAAGACTAGTTATTTGATTAGTGAAAAATTATATAGTGGTCTACTGTAATAGAAAATGAATATTGAATTTTTCAGGATGTGAGCCGATTCCAATACTGTAGCTACACTTACTGGGAATAAAATGTGGGCAGGCATATCCACATACACAGTTAATGAGCATTTCAAAGAATTCTGGAAATTCCTTTTTTTTTTTTTTTATTCAAGTACTCGAAGAAAATGGGAACAAGTTTGAGATTCACACTAATGAGATGAAAGGGCTTTTAAACATTTAGTATTTAGTTGAGTAGATATTCAGGGAAAAGCAGTGTTCTGGAATAATTTTAAGTCATAAATCTGTGAGTGTGAGTAGATGCACAGATTGACTCTTGTCCACCCCGTGTTCTTACTACCTGGACTCCCAACTTCATGAAAAACACCGAATCCTTTCTTCTCAATCCCCTCAATTCCTTGAAATGCAGTTTTTCACTCCCAACACTCTCCCGGCATTGCATTTTGTAAGGTCCCCATTGCCCACCACTCAGCAAATTCAGTGCTGTTTTTTGTTGTTGTTGTTTGTTTGTTTTATTTTAGGAGGAGTTTTTGCCTCTGGCATTACCAACTTCCCTGAAATTCTTTCTCCTGTTGCCCTGGACATGCTCTGTCTCTCCAGGCTGTCCTCACACCTCCCAAACCCTTCATGTTTCTTCTCTCTCTCCTTGCTTTCTTCCTCCTTGTTTTACAAACTGTCCCTTGGTAATCACATACATTTGCATAAATACAAATACCATTATCTATATCTCTTAATTTCTAAGGACAATGGCAAAGACATCAGTTGTCAATTTTCTTAACCATGGTGTGCTTAAATTCTCAGATAATATTCTAATTCCAAGAAATGGAAAAGAAATGACATTTGAGAGACTCATAGTTATTTTTAAGGTTACTTTGTTGACCTATGTGAGTTTGAAAACTACAAGCTTTGATATGATAGCCAAAATGTCAACAAAATAAATGAACTTCTGCATTTATTTATTTACTTTTTCTTTATTAAAAGATTGTAGTTTTCTGAGTTGCATTTCCTTTGATGTGCCTGACATAGGAAATTGAGTTTATTATGTGTTAAGGTGTTTTTTAATGTTTGAAATCTAACTACTGAAGGAGATAGAAATCAGACACAAACTTGTGATAAAATTTTATACCAAATTTAAGAGGTCTAAACTTTAAGTATAATTTGATGCTATCAATTTTCTCATTCAAATTTTAATACAGTCATTGCAAAGAATAGAACAGTTTATAAATATGTTATAGTGCCAACAAATCAAGTGAGAACTGCATTGAGAGATTTCTGTGAGTGTAACAAATATGTATCATTAGTTCATAAATTCACTTTTCTTTTATTTGGGTAATATAAATATCAGTCAAAGTCATACTGGAAGGAACTTACAGTCCTGCAATAGAAAAGGCCACTAGGTAAGAATGCGTAAAGAATAGAAATTGCTATGAATTTTGAGATCATACTAGTTTATCCTGAACCTAATGAATTCTATTAAAATCGGAAATAATAGTTTTTCTGTAGTGACCAAGACTAACTATAAGAGATTAAATCTGCTGGCCAGGAAAGGGAGCAGCATGCAGTTTGCCTGTAGGTAAATTGCCTTGTATGAAACTGAATTCACTTGCGAAAGCAATTATATTTTTCTATAATATTTTCCCTCCAGAGGGTAACTGCAAATGATACATGTAGCCAACCAACAACCAAAAAAAAAAAAGATGTAAAATGTTTTATTATCCATAAAATTCTGTAACTGTGAAGGTAACTGAATGATATGTGTAGCAAACCATAACCAAAAACAAACAAACAAACAAAAAAGATAGAAAATGTTTTATTATTGATCTAATCAGAGGCATACTTATAATGGTACTTGAATTACTTGAGTTGAGGAGAATCTAAAACTGTGAAATAACTGCCTACCAGCCTAAGCTGGAAATGTTTCTCACCTTGCAATGTGGGTACCACGTACAGCAGGGAGTAACAGCAGGCGAGGGGCTCCCATGCTGGTTGTATTCAGTCCCAGACACCTAGAAGTTCAAGAACTTTCCATTTCACACCAGCTTCCCCTAAGTTTTCAGAGTTCCCAATTTCTGGTACTTAGGAGTGTCCTATGCCACTGAGATGGGGACTTGTCCTCCGAGGGGCACTGAGATGCACAGATGTGCATTATTTGTGCTGCACCATCAGTGGGTGGCCCCTGGGCGGCTGAGCAAAAGCCACGTGTGGTGTCCACTCAACAGGTCCCCCTGGCACCAGTGACAACCAGCTCGCGTGGCATGGAGGCTGGGAAATGGACCAGCTGACCTGCCCCTGCGTCCTCGGCTCCCCTGCTGGTACACTGTCCCCGGTCCCCGGCCACAGTCCACGGGCGCCCTTACCATCTCTCCATCATCACACCTCCTCCTTCCTGCTCCACACGGGTAGCTGTAATCCTTAGCTTATCTGGGAGTCAAGAATCTGGTTCCTCATCTATTCTTTTCAAACTATTGTTTATGACAAAAACGTTATAGCCTTAGTTCTTCATGGCTGACACTGCAAATACTAAGGGGCATCTCTTGAGGATTAAACACCTGCACTGGTGTTTCTGTTAAGAGCTCTGAAAGGCTATTTTGATATGTAAAAGTCAAGGATTGCCTTCTTTGTTCTTTTGCTCAGCTGTGGTGACATTTTTTGGAAACAACTTGGGAGGAAGGATCTAGCTCCCTTCAGGGTATGAGGAATTGTAAGGGGTTGGGCAGGGGAACATAGTCGGTAGTGGGATAACATCGTGTCACAGCTAAAAGTACAGATTGCATAGGGTCAAGTCTGGATCTGCCACTACATAGGCAGTTCATTTAATTTATTTATTAACGAAGTTGGGCAATTTATTTTGCCTTTCTTTCCTCACCTGTTTTAGTTTTGTTTTGTTTTTTGTTGTTGTTGTTTTATGATTGCTATACAACAAATACTACAAACCTGGTGTCTTAAACAACAGAAATTTATATTCTCATAGCTTATTTTCAGACTTTGGGCCGAAGTCTGAAAATCAGTTTCACTGAGCTGAAATCAAGATGTTGGCGGGGCCACGCTCCTTCTGGAGTTTTAGGGAGAATCCTTTTTCGTCTCTTCCAGCTTCTGGTGGCGGCCAACATTCCTGGGCTTGTGGCCACACCACTCCAAGCTCTGCCTCTGTGGTCACACTGTCCTTCTTTTCCTCCTTGTGTCTGTCTACTCTCCCTCTGCCTCCCTCTTATAAGGAGACATGTGATTGTCTTTAGGGCCCATCAGATAATCCAGGATAATACCCCCATCTCATGACCCTTAATGCAATCACATCTGCAAAGTCCTTTTCTTGCCATATAAGGTAAAATCCACAGGTTCCAGGGAGTAGGACATAAATGTATTTTGGGGAGACCATTATTCAGCCTACTGTAATTTAGGATGATGATAGTACGTGCATGAACACATAACATGTGACAAGTGCTCAGAACAATGTCTAGCAGGCAAAAAATCTCTCAATAAATGTTAGCGCATGATGGTGATGCCAATGGCAATGGAGCAACAAGAAAATACAGAAGAAAATTTCAATGTGGACAATATAATTTTTAAATAGACATAGGAACTTTTAAATAAACGTGTCATCTCTGGATTTTTGATGTGTTATTGACTATGTGTTATTCAAGGTTAACTAACCTTGAAATGTTATTATTCAAAGAATTATATCACCACATTGAGTAACTATAACCGATGTGAAAAATGAGCTATTTCATTTAGCCATGTGATACATGTCGCCAATGTTAACTTTGTCTTTTGTCACTTTTTACTTGAAATTTAAACCATTTCAACAATTTCATTCATCCTGAATTCTTCCTCAGGTGAAAATCAAAGATGTGATGTGATATGATTGTCTCCTTTTGCTCTCTTGTCTCCTTATACCCTAGGATACAGATCTAATGACATTCAACATCTCTGTACACCGGTCGTGGTGGCGGGAACACGGGCCTGGCTGTGTCCGAAGAGTGCTGCCCCCGTCAGCCCACGGCATGATGGACGATTACACGTATGTCTCCGTCACTGGCTGCATCGTCGACTTCCAGTACCTGGAGGTCATCCACAGTGCCGTCCAAATACTACTCTCTGTAAGTATCACGTTTGTGTCATTGTCCGATCAGGACTGTCTTTAATGGCATTTTATATCTAAACTTTCCGTCCATACCCCCCCACCGGTAGATAATGCCGTAGATAAGCACACAGAGAACATCCTTTAAACAATGGAAATAGCAGCGATGATGCTAACAGTAGTTATGCTTAATGGCAGGTGACATCTTTCTCCTCTTGGTATCCAGACACTTGGTTTTTAGAACCAGTTAGTTGCTGTAGTTTCTAACCTGAGATACAATCCCCACAATTCAGTGGAATAGTACCACCATCCCCCAGAAGTGGTGCATTGCCCATTCACTACTGTGAGCTCTTCTCCTAATATACTTCTACTGCTGCTACTACTTCTAATGCATTCTTTTATTAAGTCATGTTAGTTCCAGAGAAAGAAGGATGAAAATACACCCGATGTCTTTCTCAATCTAATAAACCTCATATTTCAAATAATTATTTCTTAAGAAAACAAATTCCTCCAGAGAGTCCTACACATTTTAGTGCCTAAAATTGGTTGTGAGGATACAGTTCCATATACAGAAACAGAGAGGAAATGGTTTGATTGGACCACAGAAGGCTTATGTGCTAGGAATTCTTTAAAGACATTTTCTTTCCACGAGACTGTCCCAGCCACAGTTTGATCATGCTGTGGAGTGGAATTAATTTAAGATATATACCATCATCAAGAAGGCTGTTTCTTTGAGATCCAACAAGGACTTGGCATTTTGTCTGAGTCAATATACAATAAAGCCGTTCTCACAACACTTTTCACATGAACCAACCGTCTCAGTTCTTCTAAACAACTGAGAATGAGAAAGACAGGCTCAATAATAAATAAATAGATGACAGAAGTACGAGAGGTGTATGTCAATGAAGAATGTACCTTGGAATTATTTCCAGAAAGAACTTTAGGAGTCCCTGCTAACACTTACTGTATCTGTTATCTACTGCTGTGTAACAAACTGCTCCAAACTGTAATTACTTAAAACAGTATCAGTGCGTTGCTTAGGTTTCTGTGGCTCAGGAAGTTGGGCAGGGCTCAGTTGGATTGCTCTGCTTCACAAGGTACTAGCCAGGTCACTCATGTCAACCTTCTACCAGGAGCTCTGCTGGGGTTAGAATATTCTAGAAGTCCTCACTCATATGTCTGGTGCTGGCTGTTGACCCACATTCTCCTCCACATGGCTTCTCTTTTTGAAGAAAACTTGACAGACTTTCTTACAGCCAGGATGCTGGGTTCCAAAAAGAGAAGCCCAACATGTAATCATTTATCAAGCCTCTACTTTAGAGTAATGTCTACTGTTGTCCCATTGGCTACAGCAAGTCATGTGACCAAGCCCAGCATCGTTGTGGGAGGGGCCTCTAGAAAGGTGAGAGTATCAGGAGACATGGCTCATTTGGAGACACCAATGTAGTAGTCTTACCCGCCTTTACATAATTTATTAACTATTGTTCTTTAACCTGCATATGTCAAGGTTTAAAATAGTGTTTTAGAGCATATTTGAATTATAATTTTCTAGAAAGACTAAAGACTAGAATAAAAAACTTCAAAGATCTTTTAGTGTTCTAGTTCAATGAAAGGCAAATTCTACCCTGAATTCAAAGAAAGAGGTTGGACCTCAATGCTAAGGAATTTTCTTTCAGAGATGTAACAGGGAATCTGATTATTCTTGGTTTCTATATGCTGTCACTTGTCAATATATGTTTATCAATCTTTCCCTATTCGCTGGTCTTTCTTTACTCTCCTGGCAGTTACATATGAAATTGTGGCAAACTATATATGTTTAAATCTCTGAATTTAAAAAAAAACATGGAGGCAAATTTTCTTTTAAAATGTTTCAGTCTATTTTAAGGTGGAAGAGTACTCTATCATCATGTCCTAGGTTCTAAAGGTTCTTATTAAATTTTGTGACACTGAAACATTTTTCTAGAATCCTTCATGTGTGAACAGATTCCCCTCCTTTAAAAAAAATTCGTAGAAAATTGCTAACCCATTTTGTGGCATGATGGCATGATTTCCAAGTTTTTATAATGCAATAGAATGCTGTAGAATCAAAAAGTCATTTCTCCATAGTAACTCCAATTCAAATGAACAGCAAGGTGAAAGTATTTATATGATAAGAAGCTGAACTAACATTAAAAACCTACTTTAGAGAAAAGTACAAAATAAAGTGTATGTTGCCACCTATAAGTACTTGTCACTTATAAATTAATTCCTCAGCATATTTGTTTAGTGAACGTTCAAAGCTGTCCACCTGCATACAGAGTCTTCATTATCCTGTTCAGCCTTCCAGCAGTAAAAATATTAGTTGCTGATCTCTGACTTTTCTTGTATAATATACCTGCCAGACAAGATTTTCAATATTTTTTTCTTTTTATGTTAAAATGAAATATATCCTGACTTTGTTTCACAACGATCAAATTATGTATTATTGTTGTGGTTGATTGCATATAATTTTCTTGTATTTTCCACTTATTTCATATGAATATGTTTACAATGATTAGAACTGTGATTTTTTAAAATCCGATGATATGGGAATACTTCCTGTATCAGTTGCTCAGCGAGATGCTTAGCATGTGCTGAGATGTCTTATCAGTGGAAAAAGAAAAAGTAACAGTTGCAAGATTTAACAGCCCCTGCATGGGCAACAACGAAGAAAACAGGCAAAGGGCTTTGAGATGAGGCAGGGTCCCAGAGGCCCTGCTGCCCCAGGGGGTTACCCCTATAATTGCTGAAGGCCCAGGAATATCTAGAAGGACACAGGGAGGGGCCGACAAGGGCGGCCAGGATGGTGGAGAGGGGTTTCAGGGCAGCAGTTCTCTGGCAAGTTGCGAGGGAAGTAGTTGAGTGACTTACCCGCGGATACAGCTCTGATGGTGGACACCACCTGTGTGATTGTCCCGCTTAATAGCAGGGCTTGGAACTGGAAGAAACGAAATCCCAGTCACAAGCATTCAACAGGAATCGTGTACAAGCTTGATGGAAGCAAACAGACAAAAACAGAGCTCAGAAAGAAGGGATGGGGCCCCACACAGGACAGTCACACAGGCTCTGAGAGCAACTACACCCCACTCAGCTCTCCCCGAGGCCTCCTGCCAATTGTGACCAACACCAAGTTGAAGACCAAGCGGAATCCCAGGAAAGACTGTGGGCAGTTTGAGGGGAGGAGGGCAGTTTGAGGGGAGGAGCACATTGGAGGGGATGACGGGTCAAAGGCAGCAGCCGGGATCAAGCTGCAGATCTCCACCTCACCGGCCCTGCCTGGGTTCCTCCGTTCTTCCCTCCTCACCTGAAGGATGGCCAGTAATCTCCTGAGTATTAGTCTCCCTGCCCCAGCTCTGCCCCGCCCAGTGTCATGCCTGCACTTGCTCCTGGAGACACGATGAGAAAGTGCAAATGTGATACTCACTTTCCTTCTGATCACCCTTCAGTGATTCCCATCACCTTCGAGATGAAATCCGAATTTGCACCTTGTTGGCTGAGGCCCTCATGACCTGCCCCAGCCTGATTCCCACCCTGGTCTCTTGACCCTCCCCGATAGGAGCCCAGTCGCCACCCATGCAGAGCATGACCTGTTGGCAAGCGAGCCTGCAGCCCAACCTGCAGCACTGTGCTGGGAATGGGTCCTCCACCCCCAGCTCTTCATCCACCGGCCACGGTCCACAAGTAGACCTCTTTCCTCCAAAAGTTCCAGGGTATGTTAATTTAATTTTTTTAAATAGACAATACATTCACTTAATTCAGAAGCATACAAATGTGTACGGTGAAAATCCTTCCTCCTACCCTTGTGTCTCCATTTGCCTGGGTCCCCCATCTTTGCTCCCCATCGGGCAACCCAACCTGTTTTGTTTTGTTTGTTTGTTTAGTGTCATGCATATGACTCCAAAGTGTCTTTAGGCAAATATAAGAAAATGTGACTCTATATTCTTATTTGCCCCTCACAAAAAACAGCATATGATATGCATTCTTCTGAGACTTTCCATTTTTTTACTTATTATATATTTTGGAGCTGTTTCCGTATCAGCGCATCAGTGTTTCATTGTTTATTTTAATGGTCCCCTATTGATGGACATTTGGATTGTTAACCTCACCTAAATATAATGATTTTGGATATATATAACGTACAATATATCTAACATAATATATAATATATAGTATAATATAATGTCAATTGTGTATTATAATTATGTATTTTATAATTTATTACACACATTATACTAAATAGCTGTGCATGTGTCACTGAGAGCATTTCGTAGACCTATCCGGCTCATTCATCCCCAGGCTCTACCAGATGGCCTGCTGTGTGAGCACACTGGTTTCTAGTCATTGAGTCTCTGGTCTGTCTACCTTCCAGAAAGAAAGTTCCTTGAAGGCTGGTATAGTGTCCTTTTTTCCCCTGTTCATTTCCGTGGTCCCAGTCACTGGCAGAGTGATGGCACTAAATATTTAGTGGATGAATAAATGACCAATGAACACTTCCAAAGTCTGAAGTGGGTAAACACAGCAGGAAGAATCCATTGATCAAAAACTGGCAGGGGTGAATGCACAGACAAAATGCTGGAGCCAGAGAGAAGATTCCCTTCATCTGGCAAATGAAGGGGATGTAGGCAAAATATTCTGCAGTGCTTGGCACGAAGCACTCAATAGCTCTGTGTTGCTAATGCTGCTGTTGTTACTACAATTGCTCTTTGCCTGTCCCTGCCCTGCCTGGGCTGGTCCTTCTTCAAAGACTAGAGGGATACATCCTGGCGACGCTCTATGTATTGAAACGTTGTTAGTTCATTAATCCCATATCTGACACCCTTTTCCTGCATGAAAAATGTGATTCCTATGATCTTCATGGGACATGAAATCATAAATTCCTATTCTGAGGACTGAACTTTATTTAATATGTATCTATTTTCCTCATTCTGGTTTCCTAGAATTCTTTCCTACCTATGCCTCTCAAGAGCATTTGGCTAACTGAATGTGTTTCAGATTTTCGTGGAAAGTCTCAGAGTCACTACAGTGAAATACGGTTTGAAGTAACCAGTTAAAGACCAGTTGGAAGCTCCTGAGGGCTGTGATCATAATTCCTTATTCACCCTGTATCCCTAACGCCTAGGGCTGTACCTAGATCAGAGTAAGCCACTCACTCAGAGTTGTTCAGTAAATTGTTGTATAAATTCTCTGCATTTTAGTTTTACAATCCACAGAATGCATGATTTTTAAACACTGTACATAATTTAATGTGGCTATGTCTAGATTTTGTTTCATACCATTTGGTAAAGAGAACCTAAACAGAAAATATGCTTGAAAATTATTTCTGATGCAGATGTTTGGATTGGTGAGGGTACCCAGGTGCAGGGGAAAGGAAAGTCAGTCTGCTCCAAGACCATAACTCTACCTTTGAACTTGTTCTTCCACATCCATGTGTTCTTTATTTTGAGAGTTTAGCTTATCTTAGTTGCTTTGCTCCCATTAAGGAGAGTATCAAAACAGTTTGTGGTGAAATTTTTAAATTATGTCCACTTAAATTCCAAGCACTGTACTGTACATATTTTCAGATCACTTTGGATTCTCACTCTGGAAATGTAACACCACAGATTTAATGAGGAAACATATACAGTATATGAAATTAAATACTACAGCCCAAAACACAGCATTTCCTTTTTCTACAAGAGAATATGGATAAAATATTTCTGGTTGCAAAAATCTCCATTATCCTTTAATCTCATTCTGCCATACTATACTTTACACATTTAATTACCAAAAATCTGAACATGAAATCTTACAAATCTAAAATAAAACAAGTGGCTAAAAGCCATATTTGCATCATATATGATAGACAAAGTGTCATTATCCATAGACCTGATGAAATCTTTCAAATGAATAATAATAACATACACATTTAATAATTAAGTCTATGAAGAATATGAATAAATGTAATCACATGAGAGAAAATCCAAATTATAAAGGTATAAAATATGATTATTCTTGATAGTAACTTGATACATGCAAATTAATTTGAAAAATTATTTCACTAACTTAGCAAATTTTTAAAATAATAACATATAGCATTAATAATAAATTGTTACTTGCTTATTGGAAAAAGTATTCTTTACTGCAAGGACCATTAAATGTCCCTACCTTTTGGCCCTGTAACCTCACTCAATGAAGTTCCTCCCAAGGAAATGATTCAACAGAAACAAAGAGCTACGTGCACTATGTTTTTTTTTTTTACTGTTATTTATGATAGCAAACCTAGCTATGTCTAAACATATACTATTAAAGACATAGTACAACAATTTACAATGTACTAACATGATAATTAGGTAGTAGCAATCATTATGTTAATTTTAAACACCATATATAAGACATGGAAAGGTATTTATGATTTAAGTAAGCAATCAAGGAGGAGAAGTAAGATGCAAAACAAGATGTAGAATTAAGTGTGTGTTTTCCCCAAAAATGGTTTTACATGTGTATCACATTTTCATTAATAATTCATGTGTTTCATCATTGCATGATTTGTGTAGAAGAGTGGAAGAGGTGTTATGATTGTTTTTCTTAGATGATGAAACATTTGCAAATCTCATAATTTTTATTTAATTATTTGGAGGCACTCTTAAATCTTAGTTATTACTAGATATTCCATTTCAGTGGACTGCCCAGTTCTGAGGTCAATAGGTCAATAATAATGAATATGCAATTTAAGGCCTTTTTTAATTTTCAGGATTCATTATTTGTGGGTAAACAGATCTATATACTCATGTTAACTATTAAACAAGATATGTGTATTTTAAAGGAACTCATTTTTATAACTAGTAGACAAATCCTAATCTCTAAACCTTTAAAACTCACCTTATCTACATCACTTGAAACTCACCTTATCTACAACTCTTTGGGGCTAATTTTACATATATATAGTCTTGAATCCTCACTGTCAAGATATTTTCATTCATATCTGATAGGTGACAAGTCTCATTCTTTAATGTCTTTGGAGACTGTCACCATGGTCAGAGCTGGGGATCAGAGTGCCCTGAGAATTGGTTTTCTGTCATGCCTGTGTTCTTTGCATTGCATCTATCTAGTCCTGTCATCAGCATTCATCCCTGTTTTTTGTCTTTCATATCAGACATCTTCAGCTTAAAGATAAATTAAAACTCAATAGAGAAGGGTGAACAGTAACATTAGACCACAAGGTATCCCACGGAATCTTTATCCTCAAAAGACTGTGTGAATATCTATTCCATCTGCTTAGAGTAAATAGCACGGTCACAGGAGCGGATAATACTATTGCTAATTCAGTAACATACACTCACACAGTGTAAGAATGCAAGTCAATAAGTAAGCTTATGAAATAAGTTCCAATTGCTATCAATTGTACCCCTCCAAAAATGCAAATATAATTAAAAGTGGGTTGCTTTTAGGTCTTATTTCTGAGTTAACATTTCATTTATTTAACGAACTGTTAATATGTGCTTGGAGCTACTCTGAGTGCTTTGCAAATATGAACTCATTTAATGCTCCAAATGACCCAACAAGTAGGTATTATTTTATTCATTTTCAAATGTGAAACTGAGACACACAAAGAGGTTCACTAATTTGCCCAAAGTCACATAGCTTGCGAGTGAGTGAAGCTGGACCTGACACCCAGGCATGTGGTCTCCAGAGTGCCCGGTCTTGACCACTTCACTGACCGTCCTCATGACATTGGAAAGAGAACCTCCAATTTCCTTCCTGCCCTTAGCTGAGATTACCGGTAACCTCTCTCAGGGCTGTAAGGCGGGGAATCTCCTGCTGTGTTGATGGGTTTTACATGGCAGTTTTTAAAGTAATAGAGAGCAATTAATAATTATTTGATAGCTAAAAGATTTGTGGAATGAACAGTTCAAAATGTTTCATTTCACCCTGGAAAACATCTCCTAACCACCTTTTTGTTGTTAAAAAAAAAGATGGAGGATTTCAACACTTCTAAAATGCTAAGTATATCAGACTCTTTTATCTTGCTTGCTGGGGCTTTCTAGGTGCTAGTTAAGAGGAAGGAAATCATCGTCAACCTCTCCTGCCCTAAATTCTTCCCCCATTCATCCTGTCCCAAATAATCCATTTTCGTAGGAAATGGATGATTTCTGCTCACGTCAAATTTTGGGCAACTTCTGAGCACTACCAGGAAGGATCAAGTATTTAGATCAGTTACTCCTCTGCACCAGCTCTGGTCTCTCTATTCAATTCCAGCCTCAGAAAACGAATCATCAGTTTTTATCTAAAGTTCTGTAAAGGAATCATTTATTGGACCATCAAAATATTGAATAGAGTTTGTGACTGTCGAGGAAGAACTGCCGTGCCAATGATACTAGAAAGGGTTTGGCAGACACGTTTATGTTCAGGAGCCAGAGTATATCTGGTTAATAAAATTGTTTGGGTTTGAAAGTGTCTGTTTGGTGAACTGAGATTTTAAGTCACTTCTTTCTCAGTATTCATGTCTATGCAGTATATGTTCTCTGTCTTTGAAATGTGCATACATTTTTGAAGGCTTTATTGAAATACAATTCATATACCATACAATTCACCCATTTAAAGCATACAATTCAGTAGTTTTCAGTATATTCACAGATCTGTGCAACCATCACCATAGTCAATTTTAGAAAATATTCATCACCTGAAAAAAAACCTATACCCTTTGACTATCACTACCTATCCCTTCTTTCTCTCCAACCCTAAGCAACAACTAATCTACTTTCTGTCTCTTTAGATGTGCCTATTCTGGACATTCCATATAAATGAAATCATATAATATGTGGGGTTTTTTTTGTCTGGCTTCTTTTATTTAGCATGTTTTCAAGGTTCATCCATGTAGCATGTATCAGAATTTCATTTCTTTTTATAGCTGAAAAATATTCTATCATATAGTTACTTTTAATACGTCTATCTGTTATAGATACATGTACAATATTTAGCAAAAATTTCAGATTTACAATTCAAATGTAGAAGGCCCTCACCTGCCCACTGATAAAACCCTAAGTGAAACTTAGGCAATTCACCATCTATTTTGTCTACATATATACCCTTGTTTTGGAAACATCTGGGTTTCAGATAGCAATTCTCAGCCCTTAGATGTTTGGTCTTATATAAATCTAACATAGCACTAATGTTGTCTATCACTTGTACATGGCATCTATGGGTTTGAGCAACTTAAAACACGCAAACATTTAAAATTCATATCCTCTTATACCATAATATTCTCCTTAATAGTATGTGTATGATTGGATTTTATTCTGTATGTTAATCAGTCATCACAGACATATATGTTTCCAACCACAAATTCGTACAATTTTCAAATGCTCATGATTATCCCAGACATGTTTGCAGGTCTTCATAAATTATTACTGCTCTACTAGTTTCAAATAATCTGCCAAACATTCATTATTAAATGCAAAAGTGAGTTATGACATTTGGTAGACTTAAATACGATTTCATCAGAGAAATGCAAAGCTTAATTAGAAATCATATCTAGCACAAAACCATTAATACAGGAAATCTGAGTTATGTTTAATAATTAATCAAGGCAAACATTGTGACTGTAGGCTTATGGAGAAATTAGAAACAAGAAAGTTAATTTTAGTAATGCTTTACTTAGGGTAATTTAATGTCATTCAGACGTTGGCAGAGGTTTCCTCTTTAGCCCTAGGTAGGAATAATTATTGGGTTGAAAAAAAGCAGTTTTCATAATAACAAAAGTTAATTCAAAAACATTTACCCTCTTCCTTTAGAAGACCAAATTGTGTATAAATTCGATAAAGAAAATCTTATGTCACTTTTTGTATTCTTTCTAAATGAAAACAGGCAGTGTATCATTCATTCAAAAAAACATACCCAGGAAGCCCCTACATTATACAAAGCACTGTGCTAGGAGCTTTGGGCATGAGAGAAGGGATCTGAATTTCAAGGACATCCGAAATGAGTTACTGGTGGGCTTACAGAAGCTTTCATTCATGCCACCACAGGGAGAATTAAGAATTCTAAAAATTAATTACCTCGGGATACATAAAAACAATATATTAAAGCATATCACAAAGTGCAAAAATGGAGACATTCAGGAAAGAAAAAAAAAGCAGTAGGTTGATTGCCCTAATGAGAAGGTAGAGAAACTCCTTCTCGAGTTCGCAATCCCAGGAAACAGAGCTGCCTTGGCCAAAGAGAGGTCCAGACATGCAGGGGTTTTGATTGATTCTTATTACAACTGGTCAAAGGCAAGCTCAGAAGAAACCAAGGTTCAGGGTTCCCATGGCTGCAGCTGAATCCTACAACAAAGAGAACCTTTGGCGACTTCTCACATGTGTTCCAGACAGAAGGAACAGCGTTAAGTAGGGAAATAAAGTAAGAAGCCAGGGGAACGGCGGGTAGTTCACTTGACTTGAGAAAAGAGGCTGTGCACAGATGCAGTGGCTTAAGTTGGAAAGAAGCTTTGGGGTGAGGAATCTGAACACCAAGTTAAGGCTTTGGGACTTTACCCTAAGTGAAATCAAGCTATTTTGGGTTTATAGGCAGGTCATGACGTACACACAACTCTGAACTAGGGAGGCTATTCTGATAGTCGTGTGTAGGATGGGTCACATCTGCAGGAACACACATCAGGATAGTCTATCATAGTCTGGACCCGTATGTCCCAGAGTGTCCTTGGAACACCTGTCCGACAAATTGAACCTGGAGAAAGATTCCATGGTGACATAAGTTTGAATGATGTCATGTTATGTCCACTCCTTGGAGAGTCACAGGGAAAATGAGCATATTAAAGTTTGAGAAATCCTGCTGTTTAAAAAAAAAACAACCATGAAAAACAAAGACTTGAGGGACTCTTCCAGATTAAAGAAGACTGAGGAAACGTGACAGTGAAATGAAACGTGTGATACTAGACCAAAAAAAAAAAAAGATCTTTGTGGGACAGTTGTTGGAAATTGAGTAAAGTCTATGGATTAGACAATAGTGTTGTACCAATGTTAAATTTCCTGGTGTTTATCACTGTACTATGGCTATGTATTAAGATGCTAACATTTGAAGAATCAGGGTGAAGGGTATATGGGAATTCTTTGGATAATTGTTTTCAATTTTTCTGTTTCTGTAAGTCTGAAATTATTTTAAAATGAAACTGAAAATGTTCTTTAATCTAGAAAACTACTGCAGTCCCAAACAATTTTCTAAAGGAAACACTTTGGGAAATACTGGCTTAAGGGAAAGTTAGGAAGTGTCAGTAAGAATGGAAATCAAAGGATAGATTCAAAAAACATTACTGAGACTTGGTAGTGAGGGGACGCAAAGGAGATAAACCCCAAGAGGGCAGAGGGGTCTGCATCCACATGGCAGCTGGGGGAAGAGCTGCTTTGACAGAGAGAACAGCAAGTTTAGATTTGGACACATGCTGAATCCTGACTCTATTCTTGCTCTTAACATTTTTAAGAGGAAGTGACCACCGAGGCCCCCAGTGACCTTTCTCTGTGTGATAGATGGAGCCCCAGGTGAACCCCAATAATTCTTTCTATTTATGCCCTTGCATAATCTCCTCCTCTTGGGTGTTTGGACTGAAGTGTATGTTCTAAAATTAGATTGGGGTAATATTTGCACAGCTCTGTGAATATACTAAAAATCACTGAATTGTATACTTTAAATGGGTGAATTGTATGCTATGGGAATTATATCTCAATAAAGCTGTTTTTTAAAAAGTATCATATACTATGACCAAGGGGGGTTTAGGCCAGGAATGCAAAGCTAGTTAACATATAAACGTCCAGTCTTTTCTTGTTTTTCTTTCCTGCTAAAATTAATACTGCAATGAATAGAGATATTATCATATTTTTAGAGAATTTTTTAGATAATACATCACTCCCTTTTTTAAATTTAAAATCAAACAGGAATACAATACAGGAAACAGACAGATGGAAATCTGAATATGAGCTTTATCCCTCATAAATCCAGTTGAAGAGCATGGCTTTAAATAGGGCAACTAAATGGGCTTTCTAATCCTTGCTTCCCAAATTAGGTACCCTCACAGCTGGACAATCTGGGCTCCCATGGGACCAGGACTGAATTAAGTGACAGAGAGTAGACAATGCCTGCGTCCTGCAGGAAAGCTGGCTCTCTCATCCCCACCTCTACATGCCTCAAGAAAGAGAAAAGGGCTGAACTCGAGTGCTCCCACATCACGAGAGAAAATTTAGTCCCTCCAAATGTATGCACAAGGAATGGAGATAGACACTACAAATTCAAGGAATTTTGCAGAGTTACTTACACTAGACATATGAAAATCATAATTAAAACTTTCTATGTCTGTGGAATGAATAAATGATTAAGAATAATTGCATTTAACATTATAGTACTGAATCGTTTTTATCCCACCTGGAATAATATATTTTTATGTACCCTCCATTTTTGTATATTGGGGGAGGGGCAGCTTGGAGGTTATTAAGACACTGTAGTAAAACCCTGCCCCAACCCAGTACTCCTAAGGGATTGCCACCTGTTTCCCAGGGTGGGTGGTATCAAATAGGATCACAGAGATTGGCCAAGTTCTGCCTCACTACTCATCTACTCGTATGGAAGGATGCACGTTGAATTACTTATTTAAAGGTACATAATCTTTGCTACTGGATCCTATGAGAATTAATTCAACCCTCATCATATCAGTTTTTCATCAGTGGTAGAAAGAAACACACCTGGACTGGAATTCTGTTGCTACCATATCCTGGGTGAACTTTAAGAAGTTCCACTTCTTCATCCGTAAAGATAGTAATGGTGTCTTTTATATTGGATAATTGCAAGACTTGGAGATTATACATATAAGGAACCAAGCACAGTGATTGGCCCATAATATGCATTCAATAAAGTTTAGCTGATAATCATATCACAAGTACCAGCATGCCCATAAAGATAAGTTAGTCCAAGATTCACAGGACATATGGAACTTCTCTGAGAAAAGTGTTACATAAATGGTAGGTATTCCATATAATATTATTATACATAGATCATCAAAGATGCTGCCTCTTACTGGAAGCAAAGACAATTAATTAGCTATAGATGATTTAAGTAAGATCTGCTGTGGTAGTGAAAAAAATTTTCATATCAGGACATAAACAGAATAATGTATATCCCAGTACCTATGGAATAGCCCGCAATAGTGGATGTGTCTAACCTTGTTTACCGTGAATGCTTGGAAAAGTTGAAAAAAAAAAAAAACAACACCTACGGAGGGTCCGTCATGAGTGATCCAGGGAGCAGTAACAGAAGGGCACAAAAAAGAGAATTGGTCGTGTAATTGCGTTCTGTCAAACAGCTAGATAAGCAGCCTGCAGTTTTGCATTAGAATGCATTTGGTTATCCCATTGACAATGGGCTGGTAATCCTATAAATATTTATTGCTGAACTAAAGAAAGCAGCCTAAGCTTTTACCCTCTGCGAAAGGTCCGTAACCTGCACGGTGCCAGTGAAGTATGAAACCCTGATGATTTGGTTACTTCTTAGTATGTTAAAGGCTGGCCTGCGCTTGGCACTTGTGAACAGTCTGAATGCAGTTGTCAGGGGCACGCTCCTGGAGGGCAATCGTGAGCATAAGCTTCAGTGGGTGAGCTCTCAGACCCACAGCTGCTCTCCAACCCCACCCGAAGCAGGACAATGTGGAACCCACGGGTTAGCAGATTTACCTTTATTGGTTGGGTATAAGGATTAACCCTTTATGAAGAGACCAAACGTAAGAACAAAAGGAGAAAGAAGGGGGGAAAAACATTTTTAAATGATTCTGTATGTGTATACATTACATAATGTTATTCCTCCACTGTGCCTTGGAGGAGATAAACATTCTTTCTTTGAAAGGCATGGCATCACTTAAGCAATGAATATACTCCATTTCCAATTCTATGTGCTATATGTGTTGAACAAACAAAAACCAAAAATATACCACTTCTGGTTTTGCAGATCTTTTCATATCCTGTCTACTCCCAAAAAGATTTAGGCTGCTAATAATAAAAGTACAAAACTAAAAAGACCAAAAACAGCTATTGATAAAACAAAGAAAACAATCAAAAATCAGAGAGAGAGATCAAAATCTGCTGGCTGAGAAAATCTGCAATAACTAAACGTGATAATTATGAACTTCCTTGGCAACCAGAACAAAGAGGAAGACAACAAATAAATACTGCCATCCTCTTGTTTTAAAAAGTTATGATACCTTCTCAAAACTGCACATCAATACACCATTTATTTTTCTTGCTGTGTTGGTATGATAATGAGTGAGTACCAATAGGCAGTGAGCAATGGGCTCCTTGTCTGCATGTGTGTGTGTGTGTGTGTGTGTGTGTGTGAATAGTCCATGAACATTTTTATTAATAGTTGAAGTGGAAGCTCAGAGGCTACTTATGAATTCAAAGATTAGGACCTTTAATGCAGGAATTCTAAAAGGGAAATAATTCTCTCAAACATGTGCTCTATGTCTGGTACCTTTCCAAGCACTGGGGATACACAAAGAATAGGAGGGCGTGGTCCTGTTATCGCTACACTTGAGAAAGACATAGTTTTGAACAAGTAATTGCAACTCTGATCAGTGTTACCTAAAGTGATAGGTGCATAGTCCTCCTGTCACCAATAGCAAGGAGATTCTATTCATCCTTGGTTGACCAGAGCACTTATCTCTGCTAAGTGGGTAGGTTCTGGAGTCAGAATACCTGGGTTTGAATTCTAGGCAGTGATTGGTCTAGATGACCAATGATGAGGTCTATGACCTCAGCCAAGTTACTTACCCTCACTGTGCTCCAGGTTCTTCATCTTTAAAGTGGGGACAACAGTAGTACCTACCTCTCGAATGTCATTGTGAGGATTAAATGGGTCTTCTTCTCATGGCAGTCACAGGGTTCCAAGAGCATGCTAGCGAAAACTGCAAGGTCTCTTGAGTCCTAGTTTTGGATTTATTAGCTCAAACCTCACTTCTAAAGTATTCCACTGGTCAAAGGGAGTCACAAAACCAACCCAGATTCAAGGGACGGGGAAATAGGTTCCACCTCTTAATGGAAGAGTTGCAAAATAATGTGGCCAGTGTTACAATCTTCCACATGGCGGTGGGGATGAAAAGGCCACTACAAGTGTAGGATGAATAGATCTTAATGCTTGTTTGGACATGGGGAAGAAAGAGGAAAGAAAGGAACCAATAATGACACCACATTTTCTGTCCTGAGCAAGTAGGTGGATATTTTTGCAAATCACTTGGTACTGAATTGAGAATCAGCCCACATTTTAAACTACAATTTTAAATTGTGTTATTATGTAGGGTCTTTCAAAGGTACTTGCCAACAACTCAGGTTCTTTTGAAAATCAAAATTCTCGATGCTATTTAAATATTGTTGAATTTGCTTTGACTCTATACCTCCAGGGCTTAAAAAAAAAAAAAAATTCTTCAGTGTGTAGACTAAGACATATTATTTGTACTTGGTCCATTAGAACAAATTCCATATACACCCTGATTTATACCAGTTATTTTGTTGTTGTTTATGAGCAAAACATGAATATCTGACTTTCTAGAAAATGGATTCGATGATGCTACTTCCAAATGACAGATTCTTGGTACTATCCATATATCCCTAGTTCCCTAACTGTTGCAGTGGAAAATGTGTTGACATTTTCCTTTAATAGAGAACTCCTAACAGTGTAAGCGGCTGTTCCTCACGGTAAGAATTAGCTCATTTTAGGTAGCTGTTTTGACTTTCACTCATTATAAAGATTGAAGACTTCTCTGTGAGAAAACTATTGTCCTTATTCATAATCCAAATTCCAGAAAAATTAACAGCATTACTTTACCAAAAGGCCTTGAAAGTAAATATTGTTGAATATATCTACCTTTGCATATGAAAATTTGGTGCTTGACTGTGAATACTTCTAAATATCTCTCCCTGTCTTCCCTTCCCCTTCTGCACAGCCACTGCCTTAATTTAGACTCTGAACAGTTCCTTAACGAGTCTTCCTGCCTGAAGTCTCTTTGGGCTATTCTCTACATGTTTCTAAAATGCAAATCTAATCATTAACTTCTCTACTTAAAAAAAGTTAATGTCTCTACTTTGCCCCCAGAGTCCATTCCAAGCCAAGATTTTCAATGGATTTCAGAATAAACATGTTACTTTAAACTATCCTCCAACTCTTGAAGGAAGGATAGATACATTTGCAAGGAAACTGAGTTGTTATTCCAAAGGGCAGACTACTCATTTTCTTGGCTATAATTCAATCATTATGTTCGACAATTATTTGAGTGGAAATATTGGATATTAGTTGTGTCCAGTGCTTTAAATTTCAAAATATTGTTGTTTATTTCGATTTTTCCAAGCTTATTTCATTCCACATGTAAGTGGTGGGGTATGATACACGTGATGTTACTATAAGTCTTGAATAGGAATTTACAGGTTGAAAAGTTAGGGAATAGTATTCCAGTTAGAGGGAATGACATAAACACTTTTAATGAAAACATGAAACAGCATGGTTCAGGGAAGCATAATGATTTATCTGAGCTTAAGATTCAATAGGAAAAATGGTAGAAGGTAAGGAACTCAAAGGTGCTGGGCTAAGTGTTCTACGCATGCCCAAGGTGGTACACAAACAACACAGTATCAGGATGAACAGCATGCAATTGACAGCTTTGTAGATCAAGAGTTGAATACATTGTAAATCAACTATACTTCAATAAAAATTTCCTTTAAGGTCAAATACAGGTATCCCCTGCTTTTCGAAAGCTTGCTTTATGCCACTTCACTGTTTCAAAAGACCTACATTAGGTTTCACTAATTAAAAGGAATCCGAGGAGGATTTTTGCTTTTTCTAAAAAAGGTGAAAACCGAAAATAGCTTTTGTTTTGCAGCAAGCTGTCAAAGAGGCAGCGGCACCGCCGAGCTCCTTCCCCAGGAACCATATTCAGCATCTCAGCAGCCAGCAGCCAGAGCTTTGAAATGTGTCTGTGAGCATCAGTGCTTTATCGCAATTTATTTTGTGCCCCCGTTATCAAGATGTGTCCTAAGGTCATTGCTTCTCCGCTTTATGCCTTTTCAGCTTACGAAGGGTTTCCTAGGCGTGCTCTCGTTTCAGATAGCAGAGCAACCTGTATTGGAATTTCAGAGATTCAGACTTCTAAAACTCATCTGTGGAGCCTTCAGCTTTGGCATTTTGAAGTGAGTTTGTCTAACTTGACACATTTGCTTGTGAGAAAAAGAGGCCCCCTTAATGTTTTTCAAGTAAGGATGGTTGACTGAGGAGAAACAAAAGTAGCTCTCTCAGGAGTCCAAAGAGAAGTGGGCTCGGCTGAACACCATGGAAAATAAATAGACGTGACCCCGACTCTGCCCCGGCCATGGCATCGCCGTCCTTCCTGCTGACCCATCCCACTTTTTCTCCTGTGGCCATTGACTTCCTCGGCTTACTCATAGTTTCCACTCCTTCATGCCTTCAACTTACTACAGACATGGCACCCCCAGCCCTACTCCAAATCACAGCCCTCTGGCCTCAGCTCTCTCCAGCGACTGAGAATGTGCACATGTTTTGAAGTTCTAAGAGTATGAATCTCATTGGCTCAGCCCCTCTTTTGGTGCTAGGCTGTAGGTCACAGGCCAGTGTATAGGCTGGCTATCTGTCTCTCCTTGGGCCCACTCCCCACCTGCAGGTTATCTGTGACGATGGGAATAGCGTGGCAGTTAGTGGCAGCCAGTGTGGGTGGAGCTGCTCATTTCCCTGGTAAAGTTGGGTGTCTGTCTGGCAGCCGGTTCCAGAGGTCTGAGAGGACCTAACCTCTACCTTTTCATCTTCAGCTCTAGGAATACCTAACCAACGTGTCCTCAATATCATTACCCAGAATATCCATAATCCTCATCTCACCTGATGTTTTTTGGGGTTCAATAATTCCTATCCTTGCTGGAGTTTGAGCCCGAGGGAAGGAAAATATCACCAATTATGTAGCAACAGCATGATGCCCTGTTTTATTAACTAAATCCTTTTAAGTATATAAGCAATAGTTGAGAGTTATTCCTTTTACCTACAATTTTAGACATACTTGAATATCTACTTTTTTATTTTTAAAACAAAGAGTCTCTCTTATAAGTCCAGTAGCTACCAGGAAAACAAGTGAGCTGCAGTGCTGTCAGTGGCTTTGCTCGTTTTCTCTTATCATCTCTTAGGGGTTTTTTTTTTTTGCCACCATCAGTAACCTTTGCGCACGTAGAATATTATTTCTCTTCAGGAAGTAAGGTGGCTTGACTGGCAAGAAATGGCCTCATAATGAAGTGATTATTTTTAACATGTGTAGATTCTAGTCTGGCTCCAATAAATATCAAATAGAGCATGAGACAAATGTCATAGAAAATTCCTTTTTCACTTCCGATGTGGTGTATAAGTAGAGAAAAATCTATTCAACTGTCACTGATAAATGCTCTTAATAAATTAAATGTCATCAGGCAAAAACGGAACTCAGTAACAATACTTAGAAAATAGTCCTCAAACCTGAAGCTACTCTCAGGAAAATCTATAGCTCCCTCCGCCGACAAATATACCTAAAATACTGGGCTTACATCTATGAAAGTGTTTCTTGAGGTGAGTGAAGTGTCAGGAAAGGAAATTGAAAGTAGGTAAGCAGGAGAACTGGAGGTCTCTTCAATGTCAACCCTCCCCTTAGCCTCATTTTCTTTCTTCTTCATCTTCTATAGTTGTTATTTATCTGGGGGAGAGTTGCCAGTAATGTGAGACTTCCTGACGGTTGCCTGCGTCCCTAAGATGCCATAATAATTTGTGTTTCTGGCATTAAGAAAACTCTAACTCTGTGGAAATGCAGAGTAGGTCCACAACAGAGGGACTGTGGGGAGAAAGACAGAGACAGGCAGTGAGACCTCGAGAACAAAGCACTTGGCTGTGGCCAGCGGACTGACTGGCTCTTGGCTCCTGCTTCTTCTTTTACTGTCTTTTTTCCTTCATTCATTCAAGTAGTTATCCATCCATCCATCTTTCCATCCATCAATCCCCTTCAGCCCTCATTGTGTACCTTCTGCGTGTATATCATGGTGCAGATGACCAGAATTTGCCTCTGTATCAAAATTTCAGGAGAGCAAGGTCTAGGAATTTGTGTCTTTAACAAACTCTAAAGGTAATTCTGATTCTCAAACTTGTATGAGTACCACTTACTTAGAGGCTACAAATATGTATAACCTGGATTTCTGTCACCAAGGCGGTCACCCTTTTGCTTTACCTTGTCCACTATTCAAATCTCATCCCTATGCTTTCCCTCCCTCATAAGTGTAAAATCAAACAAAAACAAGAGCTAATACTTCTAAGGTTTGTTGTAAACAATTATAATTGAAATAAGTGCTAGCATTCAGTTAGAGGTTAACAAAAAGAAAGATGTAATTTTTCCCACCGTGTTCATGGACCGCCTGAACTCCACCCACAAATCCCTTGGGTGTCTGTGGACCTCATGTTTAAAAGAGATTTGAAAGCAGAGTTATGTGGTGGAAAATTTCCCCACCCATTTTAGAACCAGGTGGTCTTAAGTTCGGATCTCAGCTACAGAATTCACTAGCTGTAGAACCTTCAGCTAGAAGTGCCTGAACTTCGCTAAGTCTTTGTTTTTTCAGCTCTAAAATGAAATTAAAAGGGAATTAAAAACTTAATATTTTCACATCTTTGTAATTTAATTAGATGGCACAGATAGTAGCCTGGAACATTGTTAATATTTAAAAATATGTTTGGTGTATATTCATCACTCCACCCCATGTTAATATTGGTCACCTAAAACATCCTTAGGCCCAGAAAATCAATATTAATGAACTCACTTTAACCACATCAGCAAGTCTTGTTTTGGGTTGAAATTAATATTTATTTTTTGCATTTTTAAATATATATACATACAGATATATATATATATATATGCGTGCACGTGTGTGTGTATAAATGACCCTAACCTTGAAATTTATGGTTCCTTAGAAATCCACCAAATATCCAGACCCCAACCTAGTCTCCAGCTCTTTCAAAAAGTGTGTTGGTTTGGCCAACAACATGCACATGACTGTCTTTAATTCTCCACCTTTGGTTTGAGGCTCACCAAATTAGATGTCCCTGGTGATTTTAAAGTCATCAGTGGACGACAGATACTGCCCCCAGTCTCTGGACAAAGCTGCTTGATTTGACCAGATGATTATCCTGCACAAATACACACATGATGCGTGGCACTTATCCAATAGCAGACAGCCAATCTGAATTCCTTACATGGAGGCCAATGATGCCTAAATGCATCCAGAGATCTCGATTTGCAGAGAACATTTTCACTTAGCACTTAAATCTCAAAGGCTGAGCTGAGCCAGGGGCCCCAGTCCCAGCCTATCTTGTGCTGTGAAGAGGAACGAGTGTGTTCAGGTTACTGAGCACTGTGAGATTTAATTTAGTAGAAAAGAAGCAGAATTATTACGATGAAAGAACTCTAGTTCTTCACTACACACACACACACACACACACACACACACACACACACACACACATGCATTGAACCCAACAGGAATTTAAAGGCATCACTGGACAGGCTGTCATTCTGGAAACAGCCCTTTAGCAAGGTGTGACTTCCCCCAACAGGCTGGTCCTCCCAGCAAAGGAAGAGTTTATTCATAAGGTCACTCGGGGTCATTTAAAGAGAGAATAGCGTGCTCTCCAATGCAGTTTGTTTACAGACTGAAAGCTCCACCGTGATGTAACAGGAGTTGGATGACAATATCTTCTACTTCTTGTTTCTTCTGGATTTTTCATTGGACTTGCTCTTTAATTATTCTCTGGAAAAGGCAGAACGTTTTGTTTCAAAGAAGGATCCTTCCTCAGGAGGCTTTTTCTCACTGTTCTTTATCAAAAATCACTTTTATAGTTAAGCAACAGCATGGTAAATGGATTTGCCAGGCCTAAAACTTAAATAAATGAGCCTTCTGGTCTACCCAAAGTTCAGGAAAACATAGTTTACAAATCACAAATGGTGAAATCAGTATAACAGACTCCTTGGTCACAGGTAAATTGAGTAACAGACACTTTTAGGAAATTTGTAGCTGTGTAAGTTAAGTGAAAGGTTCTATCAAAATCTGGCAGATCTTGGAAGGGTGTCCAGGGTGGGCCACTCTTCTGGTCCTCTTACTGTTTGCTGGATAATAAATGGAACTATGGCTCTTAAAAAAAAACAAACCTGGCAGATCTTGACCAGTTAAAACAGTCTTGGGAAAAATGGGGCATCCTCTTTCACCTTGTATTGAAGAATCCAACATGAATGCTCTTCTGTTAGTCACCTATGTCTCCTTCACTCTCATTGCCTCGTTTGTTTCTTCTAATGCCTGGCAGAGTGTCTGACATATGGTGAGCTTTCAATAAATATCGGTTGAATGAATAAATGAACAAAGGAATGCATGAAAAAAAGATGTAAATGACTAACAGTGTTTCAAGAAGTCAAAGAAACCGTAGTGTTGTTACATGTTGAATTTTGTTCTCTACAACTTCATGCAATGGAGTCCTAACCTCCAGTACTTCAGAAGGTTGACCTTATTTGGAAATAGGGTCATGCAGATATAATTAGTTAACATAAGGTCAGACTGCAGTAGCATGGGCCCCTGATACCATATGACTGGGGTTATTATAAACAGGGGGAATCTGGAGGCAGCCCTGTACACAGGAAGAACATGTGAAGGATGGACTTATGTTGCCATTAGCCATGGACCGATCAGAAGGGAGGAGAGAGGCCTGGAACACATCCTTCTCTGGTGTCTTCAGAGGGAGCCTGACCCCGCAGACACCTTTATCTCAGACTTCTAGCTTCCAGAACTGTGAGACAGTAAGTTTCCGTTGTTTCGGCCGTTCAGTTTGTGGTGCTTTGTGACAGCCGCCCTAGAATGCTAATACACGTGGCAGTTGAGAATTTAGAAGTAGGAAGAGTGCCAAAAATGTTGAAAGGAGACATCAAGAAAATATATCTTCTAGAGGGCGTGGCCCAGCCACTAACTGGGATGCAAGAACTGGGCTCTAACGAAGACCGACCCAGGCAGCTGCCAAAGGAGCTGGAGGTGCGATAGCACGTCAGGGCCTGGTGAGCAGAACTGCTTCGAGGTTGGAATACGGGCTGGTTAAGTGCTGTTCTCCTCGGGTTTACATGGATGTGGGGACCGGGAAGGGAGCAGAACTGCATGTGGAGGTCTGGGGGGAAGCCTGCAGCGAGGAGGAGGAGGAATGCAAAACCTACGACCCGTGGGTCCGAAAGAACGGCAGTCTGTCCGGGGCTTACTTCCTACATAAAGTTCGGTTGCTACTCTGTACACATAACTAGACTATTATTTGGTCTATGCCAGTAATTGATTCTGACAATTACACATCTGCATGTAAGAGGGAGTTTATGTGAGGCCCTCTGCTAGGCGCTACTTGTAACCAGGGCCGTGAATTGAGACCAAACTTTGATCAACAGAGAAGCCTACCACCCTACCACTTAACTATTGCGATGGAAGTCCATTTTAGTACTGAATTCTGTTATAAAATCAGGTCAATTCCTAAAAGAATTCCTAGTAAACTGAACTGGAAATCAAGACATAGGTCAAAAGACATGCAGTGCTGGCCCGTTCCGGGTTTTTCTCCAGCATCAGTTAACTCTGGAGAATTTCAGGAACACCGTACTACCTTTCAGAAATCACCAGAACAATATCTTGCTTATTTCCCATTGTCTACATTAAACCAAGCAGACATTAGACAGGGGCCAATGCCTGGCCTCTGAAGGATGGAGGGAATGGGATGGTAGCAAGCAAAGGGGGCACATGGATTACCCTTTCCAAAATCATGACTAGGACTTCCCCACAATGCATATTACTCTTTTACTATTTTATAAATCTAGCATTTAGTTTATTAAACTTTTTTGCAACAAAGGATAGATTTTCTTTTTGTTAATTTTTACACCTATGCCCTTGTGAACATATATAATTTATGGATTTTTTTTATTGTCTTATATTTCAAATTAACAGAAAGTAATATAACAGAGACCTTTGTACCCAAATTGAACAAGTGTTAACATTTTGCCATTTTTTGTTTCGGGTATTTTAAAATACAACTTTGCAGATATCACCAACGCACCTTTTTCTCCCACTTTCTCCATCAGTAGCCATTGTCCTAAAGTGGATGAGTAATCTTCCTCTCACAGTTTTTATCTAGTTAATGAATAAAGAATTACAATGTAAAGATTATAGATTTTTTAAATTTCTTGTTTTGTGTCTTCAATTCACCATGCTTTTCCCTTGCTTCTACTCCTTTCCTGCTTTTTTGTGAGATTCATCAATTTTCTTTATTCTCGTCACTTCCCTTCTGCTAGTTAAGGAGATATGTATCTTTTTCTGGTCTTTCAGTAGTTACCCTTAAAGATTCACATATGTACTCAATTTAAAAATCTAAGTTTATGTTTTTATCTTCCTTTTGAACACAGTAAGGACATAAAGTCCTTGACACTTTAATTCCAGACATCCCCCTCTCATTTTCCATATAATTTTGTGTAGTGTTTTAGGTCCATCTTATTTATAAAGACCACAACTTAGTGACTAATATCTTTATAGCAACTGCTTATTTTTTTCTTTTTCCCAAATTTTCCCTTGGGATAAACAACTGCTTATTTTGATATTTGCACCTGCTTGTCAATTTCCTTGATCACTACAGCTGCTTGCATATAACCCCCCTTTGTTCTAGGTTCAATTACCCTTGAAGTAGATGAAGTATATGCCTTAGCAGTTCTTTCATAGAGCTTGTGAACAGTAAACTCTGGTTTCATTGGTCTGAGTGTCTTTCAGCTACATTCTATAATAGTAGTTTAGCTCAACAGTTATCCTAAGTCAACAGTTATTTCCCTCAGCATACCATCTTCTGTTGTCTCTTGTAACTGTCGGATGTTTGTGAGTTTCAGATTCAGGGGAGGTTCCCACAGTCACATGCTGAGAAATTGAAAAATGGAAAACTGGAAAAATAAATGACCTTTGAAATACAGGAGCGCCTTTACGCTGGAGAAAAATGTAATTCGGTTTTCAGGCACATTTCTCTTCTTTTATGATTTGAAGATATCACCAGGCAGGCCAGCAAGTCTAATGGGAGGTATTTGGTGGAGTAGGTCATTTCTGGAATAAAAGTGTTTTGTTTTTTTTTTATTTATAGCATGCGAGCGTGGGAATTAGGGGGACTGGGTTTCAGTCTGGACCCTGAATCCAATTTGCTTTGAGAACACACACAAGTCATTCAGTTTTTTCGCTTAGGAAATGTGAAATCTGAAGGAGATATCTGTCTTTTAATATGGGAGCTAAATGCGTTTCTATTTATTGGACAAACTTTGATGTTTTTATTTTATGTTTTTATTTACCATACTGTGTGTATATGCATGTAGATAGGTATGTATGTGTCTAGGTAGGTAGGTATGGATTTTTGCTTTCTTTTTTCTTTTCTCCTGACTTTTGTTAACTTGATAGTTTTAAATACTCCTGGTTCTACTTATGTATGTATCTATATGTTTATTTGCTGCTCACTTGGAAAGTGCATATATGTTTTCTCCCATTAAAGATTATCCTTAGTTTCTTCTTTACCTTTTTAATTAAACTTTTAAATTTTAAGATGCAGTGTAGATTAGATTAGTGTAGATTAGACTTAGATTTAAGTGTAGATTTACGTACAGTCATAAGAAATTATAAACAAAGAGCCTGTATACCTTTAGCTAGTTTCCCCCAATGGGAACTATATCTTGCACAACAATATTATCACAACCAGGATATCAATATCGTTACAGTCAAGATACAGAGAATTTTTGTCGCCACAAGCATCCCTCCTATTGCTGTTTTCTAACGTTCACCCACTTCTCTCCCTCCCTGCCCCTCTTCTCCACCTCAGTACCTGATCTCTGGCAATCACTAATCTGTTCTCCATTTCTACAATATTGTTATTTCAAAAATGTTATATAAATGAACTCATAAAGTATGTAAAGCTTTGGGATTGGCTTTTTCTCACTGAGCTTAATTCCCTGTAGACTTATCCAAGTAGTTGCATATATCAATTATTCCTTTCCATTGCTGTCGTAGTAGTATTCCTTGCTAAGGATATATCACACTTTGTTTAATCATTTGCCTGTGGAAAGATATCCAGATTGTTTGCAGCTTTTGGCTGTTACAAAGAAAGCTGTTGTGCATACTTGTGTACAGGTTTTTGTGTGGCCATAGTTTTCATTTCTCTGGGATACATGCTCAAGAGTGTAATTGCTGGGTTGCGTGGTAGTTGCATATATAGTTTTCAATGAAACTACCAAATTGTTTTCCAGAGTGGCTGTACCATTGTACATTCCTACTGGCAATGTATGCCTAGTTTCTCTGCATCCTCACCAGCATTTGGTGTTGTCACTATTTTTTATTTTAACCACTCTTATAGGTATATCAAAAAATCTCATGGTTTTAACTTGCAAGTCCCTGATGGTTAAAGCTGTTGAATAATTTTTCATGCACGTATTTGCCATCTGTATATCCTCTTCAGTGAAATGTATGTTCATGTCTTTTGCCCATTTTTTAATTGGATTGTTTGCATTTTTTACTATTGAATTTTGACAGCTCTTTATAGATTCCAGATACAGCTTCTTTGTTGAATATGTAACTTGCAAATATTTTCTCTCGGTCCATAGCTTATCTCTTTGTCCTCTTAACTGGGCCTTTCACAGAGCAAAACTTTGACTGTTCACAAGGTCCAGTTCATCAATTCTTTTCTTTTATGGATCACATATTTGGTGTCAAGTCTCAGTCTTTGCATCGCCATAGACTCCAAAGACTTGTTCCTACGCTCTTTTCTATAAGTTTTATAGTTTTACATTAACTCCATAATCCCTGTTGAGTTAATTTTTTGAATAAGGTGTGAGATTTAGGTCAAGAATAATTTTTGCCTATGGTTACTTCCAGCACCATTTGTACAAATGGCCATCTGTCTCCATTAAATTGCTTTTGCACCTTTGTCAAAAATCAGTTGGACATGTTTCTGTGAGTCTATTTCTGGACTCTCTATTCTGTTTCACTGGTCTATGTACCAATCTCTTCATCAATATCATACTTTCTTGATTGCTATAACTATATAGGAGGACTTAATAGTGGATAGAATGCTTCTTCCCACTTTGTTCTTTTATAGGATTGTTTTACCTATCCCAGGGCCTGTGTATTTATGCATAAATTTTAAAATAAGCTTGTCTATGATTATAGGATAGTTGCTAGAATCTTATTAGGAATCACATTAAATATATAGATCAATTTAGGAAGAAATGATATCTTTACTTTGTTGGGTCTGTATGAACATGATATGTCTCTTCACTGTTTCGAGCTCCTTTGATTTCTTTCCTTGGCATTTTCTAATTTGCAACATACAGATCCCTATGCATATTTTGTTAATTTACATGTAAGTATTTTATTTTCTTTGGAATGATTGTAAGTGTATTTTCAAATTTTGGTTTCCACATATTCATTATTAGTATATAGAATGTGAAAAATTCTGTGTAATAAATGGTCTAATTTCTTCAACAAATAAGTGATATAAACAAAAAGAAAGCTAAGTGAATATAGATTAAAAGGCACTTAAGAAACATATCAGCCGAATGTAATATGTAGTCCTCATTTGAATAAAACAACTGTAAAACAGATATTTATGGGACAATTGAAGATATTTGAAAACAGATTGGATGGAATAGTAAGAAATTATTGTTAATGATGATTTAATAATAATATGAATTAGGACATAATATTGTTAATAACAATGGTAGTTAAGGAATTATTGCTAATTTTATTAGGTAATATAATGGTATTGTTGTTAAGATTTTTAAAAATCTTGTATGTTTGAGTTAAAAATTGAAATGTTCACAAATAAAAAACAATCCCAGATGACTGGGATTTGCATTAAAATAGTCCAGAAAAATAATTGCAGGTGATAAATGACTCATAATTGACAAAAAGTTACTGTTGATGTTGGTTGACATGAATGAGCATTCATTTATACTATTCTCCCTATGCTAATTCTATGTTTGGAAATTTCCATAATAGTAAGATATATTGCTTAATCATCACCACTTTACATAACAGAACAGTTAGCACCTAATCTTCATTTTAATTGATTCTGAGTCATAGACAGCATTGAATAATTTTTCAGTCACAGTAGTCATATTTCCTTCTTTTGGGTTCTGGTCTTCTGTATTCCATGGCATTGGTAATAGTCATGGCATTGGGGGAAAAAAGAATTTATTGGAGCAATTTGTGCTTCCCCTGTGGACCGGATGAAGATGGAAATTTTTTCAGAGAAATTACTGGGGACAAGATCTCTTTATCTCCATTACTGTCGGGCTTATGAAAGATTTTTATCAGCTCTGAAATTGTAGGCCCATACTTTTGACTCTGAGAATAAGCTGATAGGATTTGAAAACTTTCTACACAAAAGCTTGCACAAAATTTTATAATTTTAAAAAGTAAGCTTCAAATAGTCTCAGTAAACAAATTTTATTTTTCAAAAACAAGGAAAAATATTAAAAGTTTGGGGGAGGACCTGCTAGATGAAGGAAAGAACCAGGCAGGGGAAACAGTGTTGACTTAAAAAAAATTATCTTAGGAAAATATTGGCTGGAGCCAGGAGTAGGCAGGAAACCAAGGCGAGAGGTTGGGGTTATGAAGCTGAAAGATAGTAACCATATGGCTGAGGGTACCTCCTAACTAACACATTTTTCCAGACGTACAAATTTGTATTTAATCCTGTAGGAAATGGAGGGCCAATGGAGGTTTGAAATGGAGGAATAACAGAGTCGTATTTGTTTTGTAGTTATAAGATAAAGATGTGGAGTGTGGGATAAAGGGGGAGTGATCTGGCAACAGCAACATCAAAAAGGGGAAGTTGTTGGGACTTCCCTGGTGGCGCAGTGGTTAAGAATCCACCTGCCAATGCAGGGGACACGGGTTCGAACCCTGGTCTGGGAAGATCCCACATGCCGCGGAGCAACGAAGCCGCGCGCCACAACTACTGAGCCCATGTGCCACAACTACTGAAGCCTGTGCGCCTAGAGCCCGTGCTCCGCAACAAGAGGAGCCACCACAATGAAAAGCCCGTGCACCACAAAGGAGAGTAACCCCCGCTCGCCTCAACTAGAGAAAGCCCGTGTGCAGCAAAGAAGACCCAACACAGCCAAAAATAAATAAATAAAATTTTTTAAAAAAAGGAGGAAGCTGTTGAAATAGTCTAGACAAGAGATGATGAGAGCCTGAACACAGCATTGGGAATGAAAGGAAATGCTTTGGCTGAGACAGATTTAATTAAGATTTGGAATCTCAGCAGAAGAAAAGGGAGAGAGAAGAATGACTCAGTTGATAGTAGCATAATTAAGCAAGGTAGAGGATACAGAACTTAGAACAGGTTGGGGAGGGAGGACATGAGGAGTGCGGGATTAGACACACTCGCTGTGAAGGTCCACAGGACGTCCAGGCAGCGCTGAGGGTGACAACTTAGGATCAGAGGTTAGTTTTCTTCTTTGGTTGAAGTGAAAGGTATTCCATGCCCAGGAAGAATGTATAGAACAAGAAGACATGATCAAAGGCAGAACTCTGGTGAACCCACAAACTAACGTGGGAATGAAGGAGGGGCCGGTTAAAAAGCAATGGCCAGAGGTGAGAGAGAGAATTACAGCAAAATGATATCAGTTTCAGGAAAGCTCCATGGAGTAGGTGAGATCTGAGGAAGTGCTTGACAATGGAAGAATATTATATCGGGGAGTAACAATCTGTGAAGAAGAAACTCTCAGTAAACAAACATAAACAAGAACGTGCATATTTAGCTAAATAATTTGAAGCAATCTGAGTCTACAGCGCCTTTATTTTTGTTTAATTATCTTTGCAATATGTGTTTCCTGGTAGTTTTTGTTCTCTTAAACCTATCATAGGCATAATTATAAGCAGGAGTATTTTATTTAATGCTGATTGCATTTTACCTTGATAGTCTTGCAAAATTCAAAGCCTAAATTATCTTTTGTAATAATGAGTTGCAGAGTTTGAGCTTTTGGTTTCTATCAAATGACAGGTGAAGTAAGAATGATACCAACTGTTGCCTAGTAGTGTGTGTTTCCCCTCTCTGTTGATAGTAAAAGTTTTATTTTATAACTGGCAAAGTCAACTCTCAAATATCTAACTGCCAAGCAGGTGATCATCTGTGGCAAAGTTTTATGCTTCTTGATTCATTAGGATGGAGACAGGGCAGTGGTGGATTCTATTTTCTCTTCTGTTTGTGTTTTTATTTCCTCTTTCACTCTACCGAGATTGAGGTCTTGTCTCCATACCAAAGTTCACATTTAATACTCAAACACTTAAATGTCTTTCTCATCACTGGAAAAAGTTTCTGTCCAGAAAGATTGTAACCTTAGAAGGAGAAATAGCAGTTGGATTACCGGCTGATGCTTTCCATCAATGTAATAGGTAATCTTACGTGGTATGAGGAGGACTTTTTGAACAAGAAGCAGAATTGGAGAGATAGTACTGCTTCCTATCTCATTTTGAAGCACATCATTATTTTTGAAGTGGTCATGAATTTCTAAATTATATATTAAAGTGAAAGACACATACCTCTATGCCTGATCCACATGTTCAGCACATCGATATTAGTGTAGATGATAAAAGATAATGTATTCGGCTGCTAAAAATGTCCTTCTTGAGCTCCCATCTTCATCTCATTTGAAGGACACAACAGGTAGAAGATTCCTAAGAAATCCACACTGCCAGGTCCTTGCATGCATGTGCCCATAAATGGATCTTACTAAGTGACACAATGTTATTGAAAGGGGAAACTTGAGATAATAATGAATTTCTTATTTACTGCACATTAGAAAGGGAAACCCAAAGAAGCTGTACTTTTTGGTGCAATGTGGCTGTAGCCTTGCAATTGAAAAGCCATTATACAGAGGCTGATGACCAAAGCTACAGATTAGGGCTGGAAAAAAAAATCCCTCCAGGATGCAACTGTGAAAATCCAGTTTCTCGTTACTAGTTTATGATCCTCTGTGAAGTTTAAATTGGGTTGAGCAAGGTGGCCAAATCCTTCTGTTATCAAAATGAAGCATATTGTCAAAAGAAAAAGGCACCAACTGATCTATAGTGGTTGTTCTATTGCTGATTTTATCTTCTTGATGGTGGGGCATAATTTATTTCCTCTCACTGGAAGGGGAAAAAATATTTGAAGGATTCTGAGTTAAAGACATCAAAAAATTCCATTAAGAAAAGTACAGAATTAGAAAACAGTTGATTCTTTAGCATGACAAGATTGTTTCAATAAAAGCATTAACATGAGGGAAATTTTATGTTAATCTATAAAGCATTTTACCTTAATGATCTGACTTGCATGTGTGTAACATACGTGCTGGTTTTGTGCGGTTTAGTATTATAAGGAAAGTATCACAGGATAAAATTAACTAATCTAGGGGACTCTAAGAAAGGCTTACATTGGAACCAAATTGGGAAATGATTCTCAACTCTTTTTCTGCACACACATCGCAGGGTACTGCATCACATTATTCTTGCCATCCTTGGGCTAAGCGTTCAAGTTATTATGATGTCATGTGTAGCCTGAGAAGTCCCAGGGACCATATTTACGAGATGCACCCTTCTGCTGAAGATGTTCCCCAGCGAACAAATATACAGATGCACAAGCAACCATAAATCATTTCCCCCTTGACATTGTAATGCTAAGTACAAATAAATTGCATATAACGCTGAATAGAAAACTCACAAGGATATATTTCAAGAATGTTATGGAGGTGAAGCCTGATAGCAAATTCAAACATAGCCATCTATGAAAAAACCATTACTTAAATTTGGTTTAAAAGCCAGCATCACATTACCACCCTTGAACTTCAGCAAAAATGAGAGTGTAGCACTGAGAAGATAAAAATCCACAAACTGATTAGTAAAACCCTTCATGATCTAGCACAAATCTACCTTTCCACTTCAAGGCTGCCACTTTCCGTCTTAAAGCACCACTCAAATGTGGGAGCGCCCCCCACCTTTATAATCACATAGGTTTGTATATTCAGGGACATTATTTTCTGATAGATGAGTCAGGGCAACTCCTTCTAATTCCCACGAAACCGTCATTTAGGCTCAAGCCAGCGTTGTTCTGACCTTATCCTCTGTAGTAGCAAAAATTAAACTCCCACACTGGCTGTCTTAGATTGGATTCCGTGAGAAACAGACTCTGAAGTGGAAGTTTGCACCCGGAAGTTTAATGGGGTGTGTTCTTAGGATGCAGACAGGGCAAAGTGAGCAAGTGGGACTGAACAGAGGGGAGAGGTGAACCGCAATGGAATCTCACAGAGACATCACCTAATCCCCCAGGGAGTTCTGGAGCTGTCAGAGCCCTTCAAAATTGCTCACTTTGAGGGAAGGAGGCTGAGATTTTTTTATTCCTGCATTGACCAGCCATTGAATATGGACCCCTCCCTGACCTGGATGAGACAGCTTTCTTCAGCTGAGAGAAATTTCCCAAAAGCGATTGAGTAAAGAGCCATCAACAACCAACACTCCCAGTCGCTGGGAGAATGAGCACTTAGTCCCCCATGGGGACCCGAGTGATGGGCCACGACATGGACTCCACCGGCCTCACGTCCCCAGCATTCTCATCGTCTCATCTATCCATTCATGTAACATATTTCACAGGTACTCAGTCTACCAGATGCATCATATCTGCTGGGTCTTGACAATGTCAAGGTGAATGGAAAATGATCCTGTGGTCTAAGGGAGGAAAAAAACATACAAGAAAAAAAAAATCATGGCAAGAACCATAATAATAGCAGTTGCAACATGCTTTGGGAATGCAAAAGAGGGAGTTTTACTTCATGGAGAGATTCAGTCGCTCTTTCATGGGGGGAGGGAAAGCTTGAGTGCGGTGCTTGTATATTCCAACTTCCCAGCTTCCCACTTGGCCTGGAATGCCCTCACCACTCTTTTTTGTTATATATATAAATTTATTTATTTTTATTTATTTATTTTTGGCTGCGTTGAGTCTTCGTTGCTGCGCACGAGCTTTCTCTAGTTGTGGCGAGCGGGGGCTGCTCTTTGTTGCGGTGCGCGGGCTTCTCATTGCGGTGGCTTGTTGCAGAGCACAGGCTCTAGGCACGCGGGCTTCAGTACTTGTGGCACACAGGCTCAGTAGTTGTGGCTCACAGGCTTAGTTACTCTGCGGCATGTAGGATCTTCGCGGACCAGGGCCCGAACCCAGGTCCCCTGCATTGGCAGGCAGATTCTTAACCACTGCGCCACCAGGGAAGTCCGCCCTCACCACTCTTTTCACCTATTTAAATCCTCTTTTTATGGCCCTGACCCAGTTCTAACTCTACCACAAGGCCTTCCCTCATCAACCTTCCCTACGATCTTAGAGACCTCTGCTCGGTACTAACCAGTTGGTTTCTGATGCTACAGGTCACTTATGATCTCAAGGAGGTGTAATGTCACCTACCTAAACAGTAAACACCAGTAGGACAGAGGACAACACAGTTCTGACAGTTGCTTCATAGATGATTATCATCACAGAATATAGAGCCCAAAGATACTTTAGAGATGATTTGACCAAGCAACCCAAATGAAAAAAAACAAACAAACAAGAAAGGAGATTGTGACTTTCTCAAGGTCTCCCACATGGCATAACAAAGATGTAAGATCAGAACCAAGCGCACGGACTCCCATCCCCTCCTTACACTGTCTCCTCCAAAGCATGAAACAGTTCATGAGTCTTAGCAAATTTAAGGTAGTTCTGAAATACACATAAGGAAGTAGATTTTTCCCCAAAATAATCTGCAAACTTTATCAAGCTTAGTGATCTTACTTATAATTCCTATGCATTTTTCAGGTTTACTAGACATATATTTAGGTAGAGATCATAAGGGCCTTTTTTACAGATTCAACAGAGGGTTGAGGCAAATCCATCGTACAGTATGTACATCCAATTGAGCTACTATGGAGAAACTGGGAATATTGTTGTCTCTCTAATCTCTACAGTCTGCCTACAAAAGGTGCCCAGATGCTATCATGATATAAAATCCACTAGATTAAGTGATCCACTAGTTTGATTAGGTATAATAATGTGTGTGTGTGTGTGTATGTGTGATCTTTACACATACCTCTATTTGAACATGTTAAACAAACCAATTGAAACAATGGTCAACAAAGCTGCCAATCAGAATTACCCAGGAATGTTTTAAAAGATTCTTGAGTCTCTGGGTCTTGCTCTCTGGAGATTTCACAACTGGGTATGAAATGAAGTCCAGAGAGCTCTGTGTGCAAAGCTCCCCAGGTAACCCTCAAGTGCAACCAGGTGTGGAAATCATGTTGTTGTGACGTGTGAGGTGACGGAGCTCCATCACTCCATGGTACTCCTACAGAGGGTAAAGCCATCATACCCGCTGGCTTATGGCCCCTGGCTGCTGGTCAGTTTCAGGCAGCCCCATCAGTCCCAGAAAGGTAGGGACTGAGGGAATGAAGGGCACAGGAGCAGTCACGCCTCAAAAAGCAACGAAGAACAAATCTTTTACAGGCATATCAGTAACACTGAGGGTGAGTTATGGCAAATGCTTCACCCCACATCAAAATGCGTGCTCCTGGTTCAGACCTCCGCCCCCTGAATCATCACCGTGCCACCGACTCACGCCCCTCCTCTGCTCGTCTCCAATCATCAGGTTGAATGGGCACTGCACTTCAGTGACCTGTCTTACTCTAGCCTCATTTCCTAACTTAAGGGAACAGTGCATCGTCGAAAAGACCTCGAAAGTTGAGGTCATAAGGCATAAACAAAATAGGTATTACAATAAGAGTTTATTCATCTCTAACAAGTGTGTGTGTACATGTGCGTGTGGGTATAAACGTAAAAATCTTGTCTAAGGAATAAAAAGAACAAACTTCTATTCATTTAAGCTCTCCTGAGTAGGCAGCTCAGTATTGAGTATTTATTGCAATAGCAGCAAAGCCATTCTCAACAATTTGGGCAGCCTCTCCACTGACCTCTATATTCTATTTAACTCAGAATTATGAAGTCCTCTAAGGCAGTACATATTAAAATTCCCTTAGAGCAAGGGTCCTTTTTCTCTTTGTTAAATAAGACTTCCCATGTAGAGGAATTCTATCCGTTCCATAGTAATAAGGTTGCTTTTAAATGTATGAACCCAGAGAAATTGAGTTGCATCCCCTAAGCACTAAATAATTGCCAAATAACAGGAACTGATTGCTCCAAGACAAAAACCTGATCTCATTAGCACCTGCTGTTTTGGTACAGAGAAGACAATTATGTGTGAAGGGTACCATGCTTTTGGAAATGCTAATTAATTATACATTATTTATTGGAAATACAATGCTCTCCTAGTACTGTGGCTAGGAAAACAGAGGAAGTGAGTGAGAACTTGACTAGCTGAGACTTGCTGAATTGTAAGGAACTATAGTCATGTGCTTCAAATCTGGGTTTCTTGGCTGGATTGGCTACAACTCTATCCCTAGTCTCAGTTTTCCCCCTTTATCTTTGACGGTTCATCAAAGTCTAAGTGTGGAAGGGAAAGAACTGCCATTTGGTAGGTTTTAGCCAAGCTAAGCTGATCTGGATGGTTTAATTTTCCTTTTACAGCAAAAACTACAGGGAAATAATAGATAAATAAATAACGATAAATAGTATGTAAACAATTTCCCAACCCAAACCAGTGACAATAAAGAAGTCACAGCATGGCACGTGCTGGTTTCCTACAAATTAAGCTCCTTCGCATCAGGGTAGCAGAGTCCTACCCCTGCTAGAGTCTATATCCATTGTTTTTCTACTAGTTGCTGGGGTTAGTAACAAAAGGCTAAGAAGAAATAGGATCTCCTCACACACCAGGCAAAGAAAGCGGGGACTTTCAGTTTTCACAAGCCTGCTAATTTGCTTTGTCTGCCGTGCACATGTCTAGTGTGCCAGGAAAAAAAAAAAGAACAAAGATGGAACAAGAGTTGTGCCACTGACCTCAATTTGCTCTCATGTGTGGTGTTTTTAAGTATCCATCAAGTTGTCCAAATATGTGGTTACCAAATACTAGAATGCGAGAATATATATAGTTACTTAAAATCCTTATGTAATTTGTTAGTTCACCTAAATCGGCTGCATGACACATTGAAAGAGGCAGAAGACGTGGGTGTCTCTCTGACATCTGCTCTAGTCCATAATACCCTCAAGGCTCCGCTCTTCACCCATCACATGAGTCCGGTGGGCCAGAGAGAGGTCTGCAAACCTTTTAAAAATTTATGTGATGTAAATTTTAAAACAAATAAAAGAGTTGAATGTACATGCATCTATCCCCCTGCTTCAACCGTTAGCGACACAGTCTCCAGACTTCTTGATCACATACCCTTGCCTTTAAGTGAAGGAGAATTTACACACAACTTATATGTAAATTATAAACATGTATTACTGTACCAATACATTATGCCCATTTTTAAACATACCTCACATGTATGTACTTTTAATGCATGAGTTAAAATATAAGGAAGTTCTATACATGAACGTCCATAGCAATTTTATTTGCGAGAGCTGAAAGCTAGAAACAACCCAAATGTCCTTCAACAGGTGAATAGATAAGCCAACTAGTGTATTGATACAATGCAATGCTACGCAGTAGTAAAAGGGAACAAACGACGGATACGTGCAACAACTTAGATGATTCTCAGATACATTGTGAGAAGTCAGTTTCAAAAGGTAACACTCTGTTATTCCATTTATTTGACATTCTCAAAAAGAGGAAACTATTGTCATAGAAAATTAATCAGTGTTTGCCAGGAGCGAGGTAAGGGTGTAATTATAAAGGGATAGCATAAGAGGGTGTTTTAAGATGATAAAACTGTTCTGTATCTTGATTGCAGTGGTGGCTATACAAATCTATTCATGTATTAATATTCATATAACTGTATATCAAAAGCAAACAAATCCGCTCTATTGTATAATAATATACCTAAAAAAGTATCAAAAAATAGAATGAAGTTCTAATATGTTCTCTTTGAGCCCCAGTGGTTCACCATCCACCTTTTACCTCTAAATTCCCCTTTAGTGATCACAGTCTGAAATAATCAAGTTACTAAGACAGACTGAAAATAGTCAAAAATTCTTTGACACTTTCCCACCAAGAGGTGGGGTCTTTGTCCCCTCCCCTTAAATCTGAGAGAACCCTTTCACTGCTATGACGAATAGAATACAGAGGAAATGGTTTTGTGTCAACTTTTGGGGCCAGATCTTAAGAGACTGGAAGCTTCCACTTACTTTTTCTTGGAACACTCACTCTTGGAACCCAGACACCATCCTGTGGGGAAGCCCAAGCAGCTCCACGGAGAATCCCATGTGGAAAGAAACCAAGGCTCCTGACTGACATCCAGCGACCACTTGCCAGCCATGTGAAGGAGCCATGCTGGAAGTGGCTATCCAGCTGTAAGCAAACCACTTCAGCTGATACCACAGGGACAGAGACAAGACATTGCCACCATTCTGCCACCAAATTGCAGATTGGTGAGCAAAGTTAGTTACTGTGGTTGCTTTCAGCTGTTAAGTGTTGGAGAGATTTGTTATATAGTAGTAGATAACTCAGAGAGTTCCTCAGGAAAACACAGGTCTCAGAGTCACGAGTCATTGACTTACTGCAGAGTTTATTAATGTGCCAACCTCGAGAACCTGCATCAGCATGATCTGAAGTTTTGTGGGAAAGCAAGTCCCCGCCCCTTGCCAAACCTACTGAAAAAGAATCTCGTGAAGTGGGAATCCAGAAACCCACATCTTTCACAAGCCACCCATGTGATTCTAGTGCATCCTAGTGTTGGACTCCCAGCAATTCAGACACGCTGAAAAAATTACTTGGGAATAGCTGAACTGGGGGGTGATGTCCCATGTCATTACCAGAAAAGATAAAGAAATTCAATGAGAAAGAAAATTGCTACAAGCAAGCCAGGCAGAGAGGCTCCTGAAGTAAGCTTGTTCGAAAGACAAAAGAGCACAGCAGAGCATAGATTGTAAATGGACGTGAAAATAAGAGAAAATAAGACCAGGTGTATTGCAGGGAATGGGTAGGAACACTGACATTTATTAAATGGCCACATCCTATGGATAGGGTATTTAAGCCCTATGATTTTATGAGTTTTGACAAATTAATAGTAATGATGATGATAATAAAGAAGAAGAAGAGGAGGAAGAAAGATGAGGGGGGGGAGGGGGAGAAGGTGAGGGAGAGGAAGAAAAAGAAGAAGAGGAGGAAGAGGAAGAATGACAATATAGAGGAAAAGGAAAAAGGCTAATTTGTTTTTGTTCTTCATAGTTTAGTGATTTCATATATATACATATATATTTAAAAGAAAACCCAGTTAAAAACTATAATCACCTATCTTTCTTTTATAAATACTCATTTTTTGTTCATTAAAGCTATTCCTGCGTAAAGTAGACTCTTGGAAGATGTGCTTCCCATCTTCCATCACAAAATGAAAGATAGAAACTTTTTTTTTTAATTTGCCACATCTGCTTCAAATTGACTTTGAAATGAAGTGGAAAATGAATAAATTTAAGAAACCATCATTGTGTTCCAATTACTAAAAGCAAAACATCTATCAAAGGAGGAGCCAGAATTCTATTATTAGACATAGATTTGGACTTCAAGGTGCTCAGAGTGGGCGCCAGAAGACAGAAACGGAAAGGATCTAAGATTAATGACCGAACATAGCAAATTTCTAGATATACGTTCACAAACCAATATTTTTCCTGTTTTTCTTGTTTTTACTTTTGGTTTTGGGGCCATAGCTATAAGTCACCCGACACAACATTTTTGAATGTTCTTCGATTGGTCTTTTGGTGACGACTTCTCAGGAATCTGAGATTCATATTTGATTATCACTTATTTTTCCCACTAAGAAATAAACACATCCAGTTTTTTTCCTCTGTATTCAACAAACTGAAGTGTATGTACTAGAATTAAATCTGAGTTTTAATATTAAACTCAAGGGTGGATGTAAACAGTAAATAGCATTAACTAAAGGGTTGAAAATCAAATAGTAAATGTGAACACACTGAATATACATTCCTGAACATAACAAGGGCTTGATTAATATAATTTTCCATAAATCCTTCTGAAGATAAATTAGTTCCTTTCCTTCTTAGAGTCTCCATTATCAATTTTTTTCTGAATTTTTTCATGTATGTTCACCATCATGGCTGGATACAACCATAAAAATACTGATATATCCAACTATAAAAGTAGTTGTATTACTGAAAATACGGTGCTAGAAAATAAAACATAAAATTCCCACTCAACCCCTATGTCTAAAATAAATGTTTTAATATAACATATCCTTTTGTTATAGATTTCTAATATAATGTATAAACATCTGTAATAGTAAGATATAAGGAAGACTTAGCAAATTTATTAACTACAGTCCTGTCTTTCATCCACAAGTTTCAATACTGAGTTGCATAATGTCAGTCTGGCCTTCTCTGATCATCCTTGAGATTCCCTTTTAGGTAGGAGGAGGGGGAATTGGAGGAAGGTAGTCAAAAGTTATAAACTCCCAGTTTAAGATAAATAAGTACTGGGGGTGTAATATACAACATGATGGCTATAGTTAATACTACTACTATTCTTCCATTTCTTTTTATTGTATCTATATGAGTTGATGGTTGTTAACTAAACCTATTGTAGTAATCATTTCACAACACATGTAACTCAAACCATTACGCTGTATACCTTAAACTTACACAGTGATGTATTACAATTATTTCCAGTAAAAACTGGAGAATTTTTTTCTTTAAGAAAAAGAAAAAGGATTATCTTTTACTAAAATCAGAAGGCAAAGCAGCAGCTGCTGTTCTTAGGTGCTGTTCTGCACCTAGAACTGATGGATTTTTTTACATCAAAGAGAGCAAAGAACAAAGTCACCTGCATGGACCAGGGGTCGGCATTGGACAGACCCAGCCTGCAGATGGATGGAGTTTGGGCAGGGCCGCTCCCTGTGTCTACCTCGTAGCTTTGGCTCTGATGGCTTCCAGCTCTCCGTGGTGAGGTCCATGGTAAAGAGAAGACTCTGAAATGAAGCAATGTCCAGAGATACTTAAGAAACTGGACCCCATAACCTGCCTAGGAACTTAATCAGTGTTTAGTCAATTCAAGGAGTTAAGGCACTAATATCTGTATGAAGAGTTGGGCAGAGAGTGAAAGCTAAACCTTTTAATAAACAAAAAATGAGTTTGCCTGGAATGTTGAAGTGTGACAGGTACATTTATCACTAAAGGGAGTAAACGCAATTTCTGTCACATTCACTCACAGAAAAGTTTAGACGCACAGTCCTGCCTCCGTTTGACATTCACGCAAGATGCCACTATCTGTTTTCTAAGAAAACACCAGCAAGGAGTAACCAGCTTCCCCACTGTTAGGACCTTGTAAATGACATTGGGTATAATGAACTGGCATTTGTTTTTAACGAATGATATCTTCTTTCTGTCTTCACAAATTTGCAATTTATTTAAGATGTTTGAAGTTGATTGATTCTGTGCATCTTCATGAGATACGGAACGTAACACCGTCTCTATTTAAGATTAAAACATTACCTCATGATATGTTTGAATCGGCAATTCATGACTTAATTATGATCACAGTGTGAAGTGACCTGTGGATGTTCATAATATAGATGCACGGGAAAGACGCCCTCAACCGGTAGCAGGCAATTTACAGGATTGCCTCCCCCTGCCTGAAAATTCCAGGAAGATTTTAGAGTTATCTCAAAGTGATTTTTAATTGTTCGGTGGAAAATTTTTATCTGAATATGAAAACAATGTGTACAGCATTGTATTACGGTAGGCAAACATCGTGGCGTTTTGGTGACCAGAGAACGGTATTTCTGTTTCAAGTTTGTAGCTCAGGATTTTGTATTTTCCATCTGTCTACTGATTGGTAACAGAACAACTTTTGGAGTAACTAGATTTGACAAAATGTAATGTACTATCAAATAATATTCACACAATTTTTCTAAATTCAATATGCTTCATGGTTAATGAGAAACAAAAGACACTGATCTAATTCACTTTGTCTCTTGTGCCAAAAACAATTTGAAATTACAAAAGCAATTTACCTTAAACATGATCCAATATGCCCCCCTCACCAGAGGGAATCCTGTTGTAGGGAACTGCAGGATGCTTGGGGGGTTGATGTCAAGAGAGACCTCGAACTTAAATTTTTTTAATTGGTTTGGCTGCATAGTTTGTGTTTATTAAATGTCTACTATGTGCAAACTACAGCCTAGGAGCTAATGAGAGATAGAAGTAAGGAAAATCCCTCTTGATTCTTAGAAACTTGTTAGGAAAATAAAAAGTATATGGAGGAGGTAGTTAAATCCTAAGGTTTAGAAATGTGTAACAATATCAAAATGTGTGTGAAGGCAACGTTCAGATTGCTTCTCTAAACACTAAGGAAGACAGCTGGGACTTTTAGAAAGAGACTTGTGGATTTAGTGGAAACTTAATAAGAATGGAAAATGGAAACAAATAGAATTATGTAGCTAAGTTAACTCTCAAGTTATTCCATAATTGTCTTATTAGATGTGTAAATGTTATTCTGCCCCCAAGTATGGTCTACATAAGTTTTAACCAGAGAAAACCCATCCTTTAGATATAGCAGATGGGGGTACTGGTTGGTGGAGTAGTGATTGACTCTCTCTCTATATATGAAAGATTTTGCATTTATAAGATATGATTGCGAATTCTTTTCCCATTTAGATTATTACAGAATACTGAGCAGCGTTCCCTGTGCTGTACAGTAGGTCCTTGTTGATTATCTCTTTTAAATATAGCAGTGTGTACATGTCAATCCCAAACTCCCAAAAGAATAGATACATGTATATGTATAACTGAATCACTTTGTTGTACACCTGAAACTAACACACCATTGGTAATCAACTATGCTCCTATATAAAAAAAAATTTTTTAACTTTCTCATAAAACGACATAATTATTAGGCATAAGAGATAGACCTTCCTTTGATGACTTGGAATGGTTCAGATAAATGAAATCAGAAGTGGGTTCCAAACTGTAGAAAATCAAAGATTTATAAAACGTCTTCACTGCACCCAGAAACCACATACAAGTTACAGTATTTTCTCCCTAGATTATAAACTAGATAGAGGATAGGAGTGGATTTTATTTTCACGCTTATATATTTACATCCACACCCCCCCCACACACACACACACAGCACCGCTCTTAGTAGTCATTCAATAAGTATTTTTGAATGAATGAATGGCTTTTGTGGATATGAGCCAAGCTTACTGTTATCACTAGGGGGGAAAATGTTTCCCGCATCCATCTTCCCTGACCTACATCATCCTTCAGTTGTTAGTTTAAAGGGCTGTTGACTGACTTAGTGACCTGGTTATATACTTAGAGTTTATTGTGCAGATACCATTGTTTAACATAATCTACTTAGTTTCACCACAGACGTCAACGGGGCTTTCTAAGAAATTAATTTTTCATTGTAAAACATGGTTTGAGCTTTCCTCTAGGGCTTGCTCTATTTAAATCTAGAGGCTCAGAAAAAAAAGCAATAGAAGAGAAAGTGAGATTTTCTTTCCTCTGCTTTCCTGTCCTTTTACCCTGCTCTCTACATTCTTTAGTGTTTAAAAAATTGTTTCTATGAAGAGTCCTCCAGAGGACCAGACTGCCTGAGAGTCAGACTGATGGTAACTTTGCTATCCCAATGCTGAATGACCTTCCAGGATGAAAGAAGTTCTGCAAATAAATTTCATAATTCTGAGCAAGGCAAATACTACAGGGTGATTTCGCCAATCATTTAAACAGTATTACATACCTTTTCAGTCCTAGTTTCTGTGTTTAAAAAGCTGGTGACTCAACCCACATAAAGGAAAAATACAACTATGACAAAGGAAAGAAAGAAAAAAGTCAGTATTGAATAAGTGACTTAGTGAGGATGTTTGAGAAAGAAGAATCACCTGAACAGCATCTCAGCCTCACGGCACCTCAGGGCCCGCGATACATATGCTTGCATGTGTTACGCGCTTGCGTGTCCCCCAGGGACTTTCAAACTGAAGAGGCAAGTTAGAGGGTTCTCACGTCTACCGCAGCCTGGTATTTCGGAAGGTGGCATCACGGCCCCCTAAAGATGTGCATGTCCTAATCCCAGAACCTGTTAAAATGTTACCTTACGTGGCACAAGGGACTTTGCAGATGTGAATACGATTAAGGACCTTGAGATGAGTAGATCGTCCTAGATTATACAAATGAACCCAATATAATCACAAAGGTCTTTAGTTGATTTACAATGCTGTGTTAGTTTCAGGTGTACGGCAAAGTGAATCAGTTATACATATACCTATATCCACTCTTTTCTAGATTCCTTTCCCATATAGGCCATTACAGGGTACTGAGTAGAGTTCCTTGTGCTATACAGTAGGTCCTTATTATTTCTCTGTTTCATATATAGTAGTGTGTATATGTCAATCCCAATCTCCCAATTTATCCTTTCCCCCCTTACCCCCTGACAACAGTAAGTTTTTCTACATCTGAAACTCTATTTCTGTTTTGTAGATAAGTTCATTTGTACCTTTTTTTAGATTCCACATGTAAGCGATATCATATGACATTTGCCTTTCTCTGTCTGACTTACTTCACTCAGTATGACAATCTCTAGGTCCACCTATGGTGCTGCAAATGGCATTATTTCATTCTTTTTATGGCTGAGTAATATTCCCTTGTATATATGTACCACATCTTCTTTATCCATTCCTCTGTCAATGGACACTTAGGTTGCTTCCATGTCCTGGCTATTGTAAATAGTGCTTCAGTGAACACTGTGGTGCATGTCTCTTTTTGAATTATGGTTTTCTCTGGGGATATGCCCAGGAGTGGGATTGCTGGGTCGTATGGTAGTTCTATTTTTAGTTCTTTAAGGACCCTCCATACTGTTCTCCATAGTGGCTGTATCCATTTACATTCCCACCAACAGTGTAGGAGCATCTTTAAAAGTGGAAGAGGGGAGCAGACAAGTGAGGCAGAGAGATGAGAAGTGAAAATTCAATATGCCGTTGCTGCTCTGAAGATGGAAGGGGGCCCAGCCAAGGAATACATGCAGGGTCTAGAAGCTGGAAGAGGCAAGGAAACGAACTCTCCTCCAGAGCCTTCAGGAAGGACCGAAGGCCTGTCAACACCCTGGTGTTTGTTAGCCCGGGAAAGTCATCTTGGACTTCTGACCTCCCGAACTGTAAGAAGACAAATTTGTGTTGCTGTAAGTGGCTAAGTGATCATTTGCTACAGCAGCAATAGGAAACTAATAGAGTGTTTTTTCAGGATTTGTTCTGACCTGTGTCTCCTGAATTGAGCAGCAGCTGTAAGAGGGAGTCCTCAGCCCCGCGGCCTCACTCCTGTGTTTACTGTTGTTCATGACCTTTCCTCTTTGCCCGAATGAAATACCAGGCGAGAAGTGAGAAAGCTTGAGGACGATCTCATTAGTCGTTTGGGGTCCCAGACCTTATGCGAAAGGCCCTAAAACCTGTAACCAAGGAGTGCTTTGAGGCACTTTGCAACTTAACAATAAAAGGCTATTTGTATGCTAAATTAATCGTGTAGTAAAGGTAACTGCCAGGGCAAAAGCTGAAATATCAGCTTAAGTGCCTCAAACGTGCAGATCTCTGGCCTCGCTGATCCGACAGGGCATCCTTGGCCTGAGAGATTTTTTTTGCAGCTCAATTTATTCACATTTCTGCCTTGAGGTTTTAAAAGACATGATTCCATTATTTACGGAAGGCATAATAGAGGAGCTTTCCAGGGTTATTGAAAGTAAACCTGGAGAGAAAGTGAGTGTATCCACAGAATAAAATAACTACTTCGAAATGGTCTGTTTTCATGTCCAAGAAGCAAGATTTATTCCTGGGGACGGTAAGGATTTCAGATTCCTTTCAGAAAACTGCAGATTAACTGCGTGCATTTCAGAGACTTACTTGAGCCTTACTCGATCCCTGGTCAGGGAACTAAGACCCCACATGTCCCGCGGTGCGGCCAAAAAATAAATAAATTAAATAAAATAAAATAATAAAATAAAGGAGTTAGGCCATGCATAGACCAATTTAACATTAAGTCAACATTAAACAACCCAGACGTGTGACTTGTTCGTCACTGAGGACAGCAACTCCTGGGAGGGAGCGAAGGAGGGAAGGCTGTGAAGCCCCTGGCCAAGACTGTGACGGAACTGTCTCCATCTGAGTATCAGCTCTGTGGAGTCTACCTGCGTCACGTGGGAGAATGAGCTGTCTTTTATCAAACCCTCACCATCAATTCATGAAACGCCGGTGGCGCTTTCTGGTGGGAGCCAAACGATCCATTAGCCATTAGCACAGACCAACAGAACCTCAATGACACACACAAGTCAGCCAAGAGCTGATTTATTTACTGGCCCTCTTCTGCCCTCTCACTGCCAGATACAGTACCTTCCCAAAGCACAGAAACAGAAAGGCAATATCTTTTCATTTATTCCTTTTTATAGTAGGTCTTTGTTGGTTATCTATTTTAAATACAGCAATGTGTACATGTCAGTCCTAAACTATCCCTCCCCCGACTCTTCCCCTCTGGTAACTATAAGTTTGTTCTCTAAGTCTGTGAGTCTGTTTCCGTTTTGTAAATAAGTTCATCTGTATCATTCTTTTTTAGATTCCGCATATAAGCGATATCGTATGATATTTGAGAAAGACAATTTTAAATCTCTTAGAATTTAATTTCTGAAGGCCCCCAGCTGCCCAGTTGCCTGCGATACATGCAGAATTTGTCCATCTTACAGCCCCAGCTAGACTGTCTGTGTTCACCTTGGAGCAGCAAAAAGCTAGCCCAGGAGAGCACTAACTATCAGTGAGGTCTCCACTCCTCAAATCATCACCCTCCGTCACCTCCACCCTGTGTCTGCCTTGCTCATCAGGCACATTGGTGTCTATTACATTCTTCACGATGGTGTTAGGAAAACATCCTCCTTCTGTGGCTACTGAGAAATCTATATTCATGTCATCAAGAAGGATAGACTAGAAGGGCTCCTCTATCAGAATCCCAGAATGCAACCACAGGTATCTTTTCCAAACCCTTTGTAATCCATCCCAATCACATTAGTGGATAAACCAAATGTCACGTCAGTTCTGCTCTGAAGGGATAGATATGTCCCTAAAAAATTGTATAATAAAAACCACAGGATCTATGGGGGAAATGGGGTCAGGGGAAAAACAGTTAAAAACTTAACCAATAACATATGAAAAGGTATGAAGCTATTAAGATGGTAGTTTTGCACATATTAAATGGTTAAGAAATAGGTAAATATTACAATAAATACGGTATTTTACCTTGAAAGAAAAAGATCTGCAGTTTGCTTGTGAAAGTGGGTGACAGAAGAGTCGCAGCCTGAGACTTATTGTGAAGAGGTGGAAGAAAACTTACCTGAAATTTAATGGAAAATTGTAACTTCAGAAGCAGATGAGCTTGGTTCATAATGCATGTGGTAAACCAAGGTAGCTGGGAGATGCTGGTGGTGTGTTCATGTGTGAATTTTGTGGTTTCCTACACAGCTCAGTTCAGCTGGGTGCAGCTTTCTGTTTGCTTATTTTTCTCATGGACAAAATCATGCATAAGCAAATGCAAAACTTGCATTACTTTAAAATTGTTCCCGAATACATCAATCGCATATTTTCAAAGCAAGCATTATAGCAGAACTGACTGTACTTAGAGCTGCACCTTCAATGTATAGCATCTGTCAGAGAAAATCGTGCTGGCCTCTCCAAGCACACCCCCCCTCCACCCCCAGAGCATCCCTTGCCGTGTTAATCACCAATTTCATCCTTGTTACTTTTAAGCACCAACTGCCCTCTGCCACCAGACCATTCTAAGGCCAGGGAGCAAACACATCCAAAGATGCAAACGGACTAACAGTAAACCCCACAAAGGTCCTTGAGACAAGAAACCAGATTCGGTTGCCCATTTCATGCCTACCTTGGACGAGCTGGCTACAAAGCTGGTAGGAAAACAACTTCATCAAACTTTTGGGGGCTTTCCAAAATTGTCTGTTCCAGGAATGCAAAATCCAGCTCCCGAGTAACCTCGCGGTTCACCTGAGGTTTCCTGCTTTTTCTTTTATGGCACCAAACTGTACATAGAGCTTCCCACTCAGCACCTTCATCCACATAAACGACACAAGGAAAGCAGGTTATTTGGAGGCATGGCATAGATTGTTATGTTATCCGATGTGACACCTCTCCCCTCCCCCACCATGGGAGGCCTACATGTGCTAAGACACGACCCAGATGCAGACACAGACACAGAGGCCTCGTGAGAAGAGGAGATGGTACCCCTGGCAGTGAGGAAGTAGGTCAGCAATGACGGATGGGAGAGCAGGGTGGGCTGGGTCAATCTTTGGGCTGCCTCCAGAGAGAAGAAACCTGCTTTAGGTCTTGTTCTGAGCTTCTCTCTCCCTCAAAGCTTTCTGAGATGCTTACCTGGGCTTCAGCCCTCTTGCCTGTTGAGCCTCCCTCCTCTCCTGCACCAAAGCTAGCATCCCAGCTTCTTCTTTGCGGGGGCTTAGTGCTTTGGCGTGTAGTTTGTACCTTACTCCTTAGCCTTGCCGGGAGCAATGATACACCCACCCCGTCTCCCCACCATGTCTTAGTGACTCTGTCAAAGCTCCACTTTCACAATTATCTGCTGGGATTACAGTTCCCTGTGTCTCACTATGGACTCTAATCCTTTGGCCTCTACTTCACCTCAGACTGTACCTGCCGAGGGGAGCCAACAGTGACACCCCAGAAAGGGATATTTCCCTTGGCTATGGTCCTACAGGGAGTTCCTGGGGGGGTCTGTTAGACCAGCATGGAAACAACCTCCTAGAAGTTTTCAGTTTGCATCATTTTTAACATATTGTGAGAATTCATTGTATTGCTTGAAAGGAGTCAACTTAGTGACTGTAAAAGAAATGGCATCTTCATGCTTTCCAAGTAGTATAACTTTAATGTTATTTTGTAATTTCTGATTATACTAGGATATTAGCCTATTTGTTACTAGGAAACTATTTTGCTTTTTTCATTAGCAGTTTGACATTTAATCAGTGTTTGATACTGTGAATGATTTTAAGATTAAACCATGAAGAGGTTTGAATCAGAAGCCTTCACTTCATATCCTAAAATAAGTTTAAATGAGTGAAAGAATAAAGACAGATTCATCTCAATGTGACATGAAGGAGCTGACATGGAACATTTTTTCATTTATTCTCTGATGTCACTTGTGAAACAGATGAACTCTCTTGATAGCCATATGGTACATTCAGGGCTTCAATTGTTTCCTTGCAGTATGAAGTTGTGCTTGTCCTAAACAAATTTCTACATTTACCATGTTGTATTTACTACAATCTGTTTGATCTGCAGTTCAGTTTGGCTACTGATACTGATTGCCAAAAAGTGAATATACTGTCAGGAATCAAATTATAAAAACAATATTAATAAAACTAGACAGCTGCTCCTTTGTATTTTAAGGTGTTAAAAAATATGATTTGGCTTCCCATTTATAGGACAGAGCCAATGCCTCATGTAACACATAGTCAAAGGGAAGAAGAAACTTTCCATAAAAGTGACAGGGTGTAAAGCAGTTTGGTTCTAGAAAGAAGATAGTAATTTGCACAAAAACAAAAAAGAAAATATGCTATAGAACCAATGAATGAGATCATAACAAAGTCACTTAGGAAATCATTCTCTGTAGTTAAGATGAAGTAAAAATTAAAATATTTTAATGTTGAATATTAAAGACATTAAAGAAAACTTGTTTACTGAAAAGAGGATCTGATATTAAAAACTTGAAAGGAAAGGTTCAAGTGAAAAATAATTTAAGGCATTTTCAGGGAAAAAAGAAAGGAAATATTTAGCATTTGTTATAATATCTGAGTTCCCCTTCCTTCAGGCAAACGGGGGCTGAAAATCATGAAAAAAGTCTTAGTTCTAAACAAAATACAGTCAAGAGTTTTTAAAGGTCCCTGAAAATCATTTTGGAATTGGAGAAGATAATATTGAGGTAATACATAGGTTTTAGGCAAGATAGGACACAAGTCAATGACTTGAAGAAATGGAAAAAATATAGACACAAGAAATAACACAGAGACTGAAAAGAATAAGGCTACTCCAAGGAGAAGTCAGATAATACAAGTGCAGTTTGGGGTCTCAGATCAGGAGGAAAGGTGGCCCAACTTATTCTCTCCATAAACTCTAAAAAGAGCTTAAAAATGGTTGCTTTACCATCCAAAAATACAGGAGTGAAAAATTCCAGGTTTAAGTGTCTGTGTTGTGCATATGTATGTGTGTATGTGTGTGTGCATGTGTTTTGTGTAGCTGTATGTGTATCCACATGTGTGCATGTAAGCGTGTTCCTGTGCATGTGTGTGCATGTGTACCTATGTAACCATAATAGAGAATCCAAACCCTTCAATCCTTCGCACCAAACATCTCTCAAATTAAGGAAGAGGTAAATCAAAGAAAGAGTAAGTTATTACTCTTTAATTTTATTAAAAAAGACTTCATTTTTATTATTATTCAGGAAGGAGGCAGAGTAATCTAATGGTTAAAAACATGATCTTTAGTCATACACATCTGGATTCAAATTCTTGACATGCTACTTCTACACGTGTCCCATTGGGCAATGTAATTAGTCTTCCCATGGTTCAGTTTCTTATTTACAAAAATTAGAATGGTAGTAATTTCTTCATGAGACTTTTTTTTTAAGCGTTTTTTTTTTTTTTTGGTAAATTTATTTTATTTATTTTAGTTTTGTCTGCGTTGGGTCTTCGTTGCGGTGCGTGGGCATGGGCTCTAGGCACGTGGGCTCAGTAGCTGTGGCTTTCGGGCTCTAGAGTGCAGGCTCAGTGGTTGTGGTGCACGGGCTTAGTTGCTCCGCGGCATGTGGGATCTTCCCGGACCAGGGCTCGAACCTGTGTCCCCTGCATTGGCAGGCAAATTCTTAACCACTACGCCACCAGGGAAGCCCCTTCATAAGACTGTTTTAAGGATCAAAGGAGATAATGTATAAAGCTTTCAACATCATGCCTAGAACAAAGTTATCAATACCTGATAATACTATAGTCATTATTTTTACTCATAAACATACTAAATACTAAACCAAAATTAGACACACCAGAAAGTTCAGCAAGACAATGAGAGATAGAGGAGAGAATTGAGAATTGACTGGCCAGCGGCTGGCTGTTATTCAAATGGGAACCTGCAGCCTCCACTAATACAGACCCTACATCCCTGACTGCTATTTTCTGAGTAGCCTGTAGCCCCACAGTCAAGTTAGGCAGGAAACTCTCAGAGTCCAGGAATAATGAGTTGTCATAATAAATTTCATACTAAAGTGCACTGCCCAGTAGCAAGAACTGTTAGTTGATGATGACAAATCTGATAGCCTGATGTTGAATTGAGATATTTAAAGCAGCATATTACATCCTTTTAATAACCATGCTCCACTCGCAGTTCAAAAGCATAGAATAAAAAGCTTCTCCTTGAGTCATCTCCCAAAATGAAATCGATCCCTTGGTTGTACATGTATGAGTATATTTACACTGAAAATCTGTACATAAATTCACAAACACATGCACAGAGAAATGTAGTACAACCAGCAGTGAAAGTATAAAATGGTTTTAAGACATATCAACAAATCAACTAAATCATTTAACTGACAGGAGACCTTGTACGCTATTCTCATGTCATTCTGAAAAGAAGATAGTGGATCTGACTAGAATGCATTAAAAGACCAGGCTGGGGATTTCCCTGGTGGCGCAGTGGTTAAGAATCTGCCTGCCAATGCAGGGGACACGGGTTCGAGCCCTGGTCCGGGAAGATGCCACATGCTGCGGAGCAACTAAGCCCATGCACCACAATTACTGAGCCCGTGTGCCACAACTTGTGAAGCCCTTGCGCCTAGAGCCCGTGCTCCTCAACAAGAGAAGCCACCGCAATGAGAAGCCCACGCACCACAACGAAGAGTAGCCCCCGCTCGCTGCAACTAAAGCCCGTACACAGCAATGAAGACCCAATGCAGCCAAAAATAAATAAATAAATAAATTTATTTAAAAAAAAAAAAAAAAGACCAGGGTGTCTGGAGATTGAAAAGCATCTTTAAAGGAAAAAAAGAAGAGAAATGTGACTATTAGAAAAGGAAACAGATGTTCTCACGAGAAAAAAAGCCAAATTACAAACGCTTGAGCTTTGCAACAGTTTTAAATGACCCTCTATGGTGCAGCCTAAGAACTTTAAACTTTTAATGAAAGCAAAAATCATTTTATCATACTGATGGCAGAGTATTTTTTCTTTTCATGTTTCCTTTTCATTCATTCTTGGTTCGTTTTCACTTTTTCCCCATGACCCAGTATTTGCTTCCATTACAAGCTAGGACTTTACTAGCAAAGGGAAGTGGACCAAGGAGGCATTTATCTCAGTCATTCAGGCAGAAACAGTTTATACCGAAATAGCAAGATGTTTTAGACAAAAGAGGATTTTTGCTTGGATTAACCCCAGATCTGGTTTGTTTTCAGACATAAAATAATGCATTGATGATACCACGTCGCTGTGACTTTGATCCATCCAATGCCCTGAGTCCTACCTGTGCTTTGGGACCCTTTTGTGATCACGGCAGTGTTATCATCTGTGTGAAGGCTTCCTTTTGAACACCATTATCCAAGTCTCATATTCTGAAAAACTTAGTAAGGGAAAACTGCATGCCTTCAACACTGATAAATCCTGAGAGGCTCAAGGTCTAAATACGTGAGTGAGTGTTGATAGGACTGTCATCACGTGCTCTGCCTTATGACAACAACATGGGTAGCGTTGCCATAACCTGCCCATAGACTTCTAGTGATGGATCTACAGCTGGACAAAGCCATCTCCTGAGTTAGTATTCATACCTTTCCCATGGCTGCCCACAGTGGAGATGGGGGAAAAAAGTAAAAAATTGAAGCAAAACATAAAAAGATCTAAAAGATTAGATTTTTTTTCTCCTTGCCCCTGTAGCTTTCTGACAACAGACTATTGATGGGAATGGAGCATATGAAAGAAATGGGTGAAGACGAGAGAAATATAACCTGATCATGGAAAGGATAGAATGGAAGGGTGGTATGCCATGATCTGCGTGCCCTCGGAAATGGCCTTGGCTAAGAATGTTTTGGAAAAGACATGTCTATTCTAAAGAGAAGCTGTTTTTAACTTTTTACAAAAATACTTTTGAGAAAGAAAAATAAAATTGTTGGGTTTTGGTGGCATTTTTTCAATGGGAAAATTAATTTAGAAGGAAGATGAATGACATCGAACCTGAAGAATGAACTTAAGTAGGACCCATCTAGAGAATTGACATCAAGTAGAATTCTTTTAATTTAAAAGGGTTAAAAGGCAGAGTAGAAACTTATTTTAAGATAACAACGTATGAGAACAAAAAGAAAAAGACAAATTTTAATAGGATTTTTTAAAGGTCTCTAGATCTTCAGGCCCTACTAAGATGCATACGTAATGCTTCCCCTGTGCCAGACACTACATAATCCCTTTACTTATAATAATTCAGTTAATCCAAATGGAAATTCCATTCGTGGGCTAGATATTAGTATTATCACCCTCATTTTTAGAGGGGGAAACAGATGCAGAGAGAGAGGAACTTGTCCCTAGCCACACATCCAGAGCGGAAGCTGGGACATGAACCCAGAATTCTGGACATTTTGCCACCTCACTGAACCCCTCTCAGTGAGACAAAGCAACTGAATTCACACAGTTCCATGAGATCACCCAGTGTTTCCAACCAGATTGCCCAAGACATCAATAGATGGAGAACCTTTCTGAAAAGCCCTACCATCAACTCCCCGACCTAAAGAGTGTTCACTTAAAGTCCAGCATCCCATCCTCTTGCCAGGTCTTGGCCCAGAGTTTAGTGTGGAATGAAGGGATTTATATATTTTTATATCAGAGTTTGGGGAGAGAGAAGGTAGAGGCACACAGAGATGTGAAATTTCCTTCAGTAACTGCACACTTAGATTTAAATAGATTGATCCATTTTTCTTCAAAACAGGAGTTTTTAAAGATTTACTTATGGTTTTATACACAAACACACAACCTTCCCCAGGTCCTTCCGTTTTACGATAAAGACAAAGCAGGATGTAGGTGGCTCGGGGATTCTCCCCATGGGGCCATCAGCCTGGGGACTCCTGTTCCAAGTTACTTTGTCCTACTTGTAAACTGACAGAATCCAAAACCTACTGAACACCAGAAGTGAGAGGCATGGCTAAAGGTCCAGGTGCTGGAGCTAGACTGTTAATTTCAAATTCAACTGAAGCATCACATTGAAAATCATTTCTGTATTTGGTTTAATCTGCGTATTTAATTTATACATCATATTGACTTTTTAATAGACTTTTTTTTTGGTTTCAGTTTTATTGAGATATAATTGACATGCAGCATTGTTTAATTTAAGGTGTACAGCAGAATAACTTGACTCATATATATTGTAAAATGATTACCACAATTAATAACAGTTAACAACCATCATTTCATATAGACCCACAAAAAAATGGTTTTTTTATTATGATGAGAACTTTTAGGATCTACTCTCTTAGCAGCTTTCAAATACACCATACAGCAGTGTTAACTATTAGTCATCATACTGTACATACATTACATCCCCAGAATTTATTTATCTTTTAACTGGCAATTTGTACCTTTTGACCACCTTCATCCAATTCAGTCCCCCACTCCCCCTTTCTGGTAAACAAAAGTCTGATCTGTTTTTCTAAATAAGTTTTTTCTAATAGACCTTATTAGGTTCACAGCAAAACTGAGCAGGAGCTACAGAGAGTTCCCATATGCTCCCTGCCTCTACCTATGCACAGGCTCCCCACTATCAAAATCCCCTGCCTGTGGTATATGGGAACTCTCTGTCCTTTCTGCTCAGTGTTGCTGTGAACCTAAACATGTTCTGAAACAACAGTTTATTAATTAATTTTCAAAAAACCCTCCCATCAGATTGGTCCATTTGTTACAATTGATGAACCTACATTGACACATAATAATCGTACAAAGTCCATAGTGTACATTAGAGTTCACTCTTGGAGCTGTACATCCTGTGAGTTTTAACAAATGTATAACATGTATCCATCATAAAAAATATATATATATATATACCATACAGAATAGTTTCACTGCCCTAAAAATCCTCTGTGCTGTATCTGTTCATCCCTCCCTCCCCACTAATCCCTGGCGACCACTGACCCTTTTATTGACTCCATAGTTGTGCATTTTCCAGAATTTCACATAGTTGGAATCATACAGGATATAGTTTTTCAGATTGACGTCTTTCACTTAGGAATATGCGTTTAAGCTTCCTTCATGTCTTTTCATGGCTTTTACAACCCATTTCTTTTTAGTGCTGAATACTGTTCCATTGTCTGAATGTACCACATCCACCTACCAAAGGACATCTTGGTTGCTTCCAAGTTTTGGCAATTATGAATAAAGCTGATATAAATATCCACATGCAGGTTTTTTGTGTGGACATGTTTTCACCTCCTCTTAAATACCCAAAGTAGGATGAAATGGTAAGAGTATGTTTGGTTTCATAAGAAACTGCCAAACTGTTTCCAAAGGGCACGATTTTGCAGTCCCACCAGCAACTGGAATTCCTGTCGCTTCTCATCCTCGTTGTTATTTAGGGCTGTCAGAGTTCTGGATTTTGGCCATTCTGATAGATGTGTCGTGCTATCTCATTGTTGTTTTAATTTGAAATCCCCTGATGACATATGCTGTTGACCATCTTTTTATATGCTTATTTGCCAACCGTGTATCTTGTTTTGTGAGGTGTCTGTTCAGGTCTTTGGCCCATTTTTCAATGGGATTGTTCATTTTCATATTGCTGAGTTTTAAAAGTTTTTGTATACTTTGATAAAGTAGCCTTTGATAAAGGCTTACAGTCCTTTGTCAGATATGTCTTTTGCAAATATTTTCTCCACAAGTCTGAAGAAGTCTGAAGAAATATTTTCTTCACAAGTCTATGGTTTGTCTACTCATTCTCCTGACAGCGTGTTTTACGTAACAGAAAATTTTTATTTTAATGAAGTTCATCTTATCAATTATTTTTCTAATGGACTGTGCCTTTGATGTGGGATCTACCAAGACATTACCATGTCCAAGGTCATCTAGATTTTCTCCTATGTTATTTTCTAGGAGTTTTATAGTTTTGTGTTTTATACTTAGATATATGACCTATTTTGAGTTAATTTTTTTGAAGAGTATATTCTTCTTTTCTTTTCTTTTCTTTGTGTTTTGTTTTTTGCATGTGGATGTCCAATTGTTCCAACATCATTTGTTGAAAACACTCTCTTTGCAGTACCTTCACTCCTTTGTCAAAGATCAGTTGACCATATTTATGTGGGTCTATTTCTGGGCACTTTGTTCTGTCCCATTGATCTATTTGTCTATTGTTTTGCCAACAAGCAAGTTTTGAATGAACCCTTCTTATCTTTTGTTGCACTCATCCGAGGGGTTCCAGAAAACTATATTCAATTTTTTAGCGTGAATTTATTAGACAAATGTGGTGTGCCAACAATGGACTAGAGCTACACAGAAAAATAAGATAAAGTGACTACAAGATAAAAATTTTAAATCCTGTAGAACATTAGAAGAGGTCCTTCAGGACTTCCCTGGCGGTCCAGTGGTTAAGACTCCCCACTTCCAGCACAGGGGTTGTGGGTTCCATCCCTGGTCGGGAAACTAAGATCCCACAATTCGCGCAGCACGGCCAAAAGAAAAAAAAAAAAAGAGGTCCTTCAAAAGACACCAAGATAAGGCAGTATATGATGGCGATAAATTAGGGATGCAAATAGTAAATCCTGTGGTTCTATCTAAGAGAGAGCCATCACTTCCTACTGATAAAATCTAGCCATTATTGAGCTCTGATATGCACTTTTGTATAAATATCTTTTTTAATGGTTTAAAAAGTACCCAAGAAAAAGGGGGAATTTGTTCTGGTTCTTGGAAATTAAGCAGAGCAAATAAAGTGGTATGTCATTTGAGAGTGTGATACTGTGATTAATAAGAAATATATATTTGGTCTTCCCCTTTTTTGACACAGAGCTCCTAAAACCCTTGGAATTTCCTAAGTGATGAGCGATAAAAGTGTCTTTTATTATGTTATGAGGTGAGCTTTGGACAGCAGCCAAGGATGGGTTGGTTGCCAAGAGAAGCAACCATGTGATTAGAATTAGAATTTCAATCCCCGCCCCCTCCCCAGACCTCCAGGGTGGGGAGAGGGGCTGGAGCTTGAATCAATCACCAATAGCCAATGATTTAATCAATCATGTCTATGTAATGAAGCTTCCACAAAACCCCAAAAGGGTGGGATTCAGAAAGCTTCCAGGTTTTTGAACACGTCGTGATTTGGGGAGAGTGGCACACTTGAAGAAAGCATGGAAGTTCCATGCCCTTTCCCCATACCTTACCATGTGCATCTTCTCCATCTGGCTATAGCTGAGTTATATCCTTTTATAATAAACAGATGGTCTGGTAAGTAAAGTGTTTCTCTGAATTCTGTGAGCAGCTCTAGCAAATTAATCAAACCCAAAGACAGGGGTCATTGGAACCTCCAATGTATAGCTAGTTGGTCAGAGCACAACTAATGACCTGGACTTGTGACTGGCATCTGACCAGGGGTGGGGAAGAGGGGCAGTCTTGTGGGACTGAGCCCTTACTTAACCTGTGGGATTTGATGGTGTCTCCACGTAGATATGTCAGAACTGAGTTGAATTGTAGGACACCCAGCTGATGTTGGAGAATTGTGTAGTGGCGTGGGGGAAAACCCAGACATTGGAATTGGTACCAGAATTCTTGGAGACTCAGAATAGGCATGATTTGAAATTTCAGGGAAGTCCAAGGTGGACTCAGGAAGCTTTCATAACAAACCACTTGGGATCGGCCTTGAGCAGGGACCAGGATTCAGAGAGGAGCACCTGGGGAGCAAAGGTCTGGCACTGGTATGAGTGTGGGGTGACTTTTAATCAGGTTTGGGTTTGAAAAGAGAAAAATGCATCATTAATATTTCTAGTTTCATCTTGAGAAACCGCAATGGAATGGCATCATGAAAACTAAAATAATTTCGTTTCCTTCAATAAGATTTTAGCTGAAAATATATATTAATATGCACTATATATTCACCTTCCCAATTAAAGTGTGGTATGTTTCGGTGGCTGTAAGAATAATTTATTTTAAACATAAATAGATCTTCAGCTTAGCTGACAGTTCTAGCTGTTGGAATCCACATTATCCTTCTTGAATCCGTTGATCTGAAGCAGATTAAAATCTTTTAATAAGCCCCCTTAGAAAGATAGCAGGCCAACATTACTAAACTTTTAAAAACACTGCCCTTCAAAGGGGATTATTGAAACATGTTTCAGCTCTGACAGCAAATAAGAATACTGACCAACAAACAGATCTCTAGCAAATGAGCATTGATAGTTCTCTGTTTCTGATTTTCCTTTTGTTAGTTAATTTGCACAACGATGAAAGGATATGTCCTGTAGGTAGTTTCCTCACTCAAGCCCACTGCCCACACACAGGATGCAAGTGGAAACTTGCTACTCAGACCAGTTCTTCCTTACAACTTACGTATGTTCCATGAGCTATTTTCCAATTTATTGGAAGATCGTTTCTCTGCCCACAAGTAGAGTGTTTAATTTCTGCCTGTGCCCCTGAACGATAGGATAGAAGAAGCCACCAGTTCGGAAATGTATTCAAGCATAGACAGTTATCATTCCAACTCGTCAGCTGAGTTTTCTTCTCCTCTAACTGGAGAGCCCTTCGGGTGTCCATGCTCTCAGCATGTACGTGCTTGCACGCTCACCAACTAGGGAGACTGGATTTGAGGTTCCCCTCCCAGCAGGGCTGGCCTGCTCACCCAGAAGGGAAGTGCGTGCCACCGTTTTGGAGTGTTCAGTCTGTGGATCATGTCACCTCTGTCATCACTAGATAAAGCGTTTCCCCACGGCCAGGTAATGTGCCATTTTGCAACCTTTATAAGCCCTTTAAGATCATTAGATGACTTTATCCCTTTAATATTTTATCCTTTGGAGACCACCAGAGCGCTGTGATTTTTCTCTTTAATGCCAACAAGGCATCTGAGACTAGGGAGTGGCATGGAAGAACACGGTGATGCTGGACCCTTCTGGAAGCCAATGAGCAGAGAGGGGGAAGTGGGGGGACAAATAGAGCCAGTTTGATGTCACTGTTAACTATTGAAATACTATTCCTATTTATTTTTTTAAGCAGAGACAAAATTTCATCCTAATTTGGCCGGTTTGCATGATGACTTTGCTTTTCCCAAAATGCAAAAAAATTCCTAGCAAAGCCCTCTGACATGGTTTCCGTCTTACACACAGCCCTCCCTCCCTCCCTCCCTCTCTTTCTCTACACCCCACTCTTCCCAGCCTCCTTCCTCTTCCTCCTCTTCTTCCTCTTCCTTCCCTCTCCCTTCCTCTCTCCATCGTGACACACATCAATATTATTAATTGAATGAAATAGCAGAGAAAGGATGTCAGGAAAGTCCAGGCTGAAAATTATTTGAGAATCCATCAGTAAGTGGAAACAGGCTTAAAATCCTTCTATTCACTGGATTAAAATTGTAGCAAAAGCAAAAATAACAAGACTAGGGCTGGTGAATATGTGTGAGGTAAAGGTTACAACAGATTCCATAGGTGACTTTTATCCATTTTAACAAGGATTAAATATATTTTAGTAGTTCTTTGTTACACAATCATTTAATTCCTTTTCTGAGAAGAGACATCTCTAGGTATCATGTAAGGTAAAACCTTTCAGAATTAAAAAAAAAACAGAAAAAAAGGAAGGAAGCAGCACGGTACTCAAGATAAAGTTATTTCATAGTCAGAGCCTTACATAGAAAGGTTAACATTTCAAATGACGTCTGCAAAATCTCCTTCCAAATATGCTTCCTTTCTAGTCTTTGATTAACTTCATTTCACATTAGCACCATGGGGGGAAGCAGGCAGACCTTTTAAAGACTATCGCCATACTAACTGATGTGAGAAAATGTCTCTTGATCTAATGACTTGTGAATAAGATTTATCTTTACACTTTCCAGGCCGCAGTTATTAGCCCCCTGGTGAAATGCTCAAATTATATGCTTGAAAACATAGATACAAATATACTGCCAAAGAAAATAAATAAACAAAGCCAGGTGTGTCATTCTAATGCAAGTGAACATAAATTCAAATGTAAAGGAAGGAAATCTTAACGATTAGGAGAAGATTCTCTCATGTCAAACCCCGGTTTTTTTGGTAAAAAAAATATTTAGGTACTTATTTATTGATATGTTTATGGTCTTCTATTAGCTTCCAGAAATAAATAGTAGATGATACCCCTCCCTCCAGGAGTCTGTCATTAATTTGGAAAGTTGAGACATACAAGCATAAAATGGTAAAGAAATGGTAATAAGATGTGTTAGGCAGTGATAAGTAGCTTTGCAGATCAGTTACCTGACATACAAAATAAAGGGGGGACTTCTAATACTCAATAGACGCCATTCCACTTTTAAAATGTACGTTAGTGTAAACAGTTGGCTTAATAAGAAGAAAATAACTTGTGTAATTATTTCACACAGGAGCAATCAGTGCTGGGCTCTCGTACAAGCAGGACATAGTTCTAAGTGTGCTTGAGGCAGTGGACTCTCTCCAGACAAACACAGATACTTGCAAATGTTTGCATGGAATTTTGTGCTCGGATCCACTCGCTCAGGTCCCCTCCCCACTCGAGCTTTCATGCCCCCCTTTTAAGGATCACAAGATAAGAGGAAAGGCTCAAATGGCTCAGAAGTCAGTCAATAGGGTGGGGGATACTCTGGAAAATTTGAGACTGCTCCGTTTTAAAGAGCAGCAGACTGGTGACACGCAGAACTACAGGTCCAATTCTTGTAAGGAAAACGAGATATTTGAAATTTTTTGTGACACCTTCCAAAATAATATTTTATTTTTGGCAACCATCTTAACATTTTAAGAAAATAACACATGAACAAAATGAAGCATATCTGTGGACTGAAGACAAAGGACACCAGTTGTTGTTTTTTTTTAATTTTTACTGGAGTATAGTTGATTTACAACATTGTGTTAGTTTCAGGTGTACTGTGAAGTGAATCAGTTATAGATATATAGATATATATATCCTTTTTTGGATTCTTTTCCCATATAGGTTATTACAGAATATTGAGTAGATGTTTCCTCTAGTGATTCAGTGTGGCCTGGGGAGGTCAGGGAGAGCTGTGATGTTTACTGATGAGTTACTTCCTAAATGTGTGTGTGTGTGTGTGTGTGTGTGTATGCATGTGTATACATAAAGACATATACAACGGGGAAAGGTTTAAAAAGGAGGCAGCCACCCAGACACTGGAAAGATCCATGATCAACAGGTTGGAATGATGAGAAAGTATGGAATGTTTGGGTAAAAGAGGAGAAATCTTCCCCAACCAGAAGAGAGAAGATTGACTTTGTAGTAGAACAGAGCCTTGGAAGGCAAGTGGAGGTGTTTGTGTAAGCAGAAGATTCTTGAATGATCTTGATTAATTGCGTTTTGATCATATGTAAAGATTTGTGCCTCCTAAGATATTTGCCGTAAGATGGCACTCCCAAGGAAAATCCAACACTGCGTTAGATAGATTAAATTGTGTCAATACCCAACAAACAAAGACACATACTTTAAAATACATTTCTTCCTTAGCCATTTATTCACTTGTTATCAATCACAAATATGAATTCAAAATCTTAGAGATCTGATTTCAGTGACAGAAATGCTGGAGCTTTAATTATTTGGATAGCAATCCTGATGTAAAATTCTGCGGAAGGCAAGCTAGAAAATGAATTGGGTTGAAAGTCAGTTGTGCATGCTAACTTCCATGCATGTACAAATATCTGATTAAATTCATATAATGCAGCTGGGTCCACTCTCATCTTTAATGAAAAGAAAATATCACTCAAAGGATGTGAAAACAGGGACTGAAATTTGAAATATGTTTTTCGTGAACACTCACAGAATTCATTTCTCACATTACTATTGTTTCTGTTTCACTTGTTTGCTTTTTTGTTTGTGTTTTGTTGTTATGGTTTGTTTATTTTTTTATTGGAGTAGAAGTGCTTTACAATGTTGTGTCAGTTTCTGCTGTACAATGAAGTGAATCAGCTATATGTATACCTATATCCCCTCCCTCTTGGACCTCCCTCCCACCCTCCCCCCATCCCACCCATCTAGGTCATCACAGAGCACCGAGCTGAGCTTCCTGTGCTTTATAGCTGCTTCCCACTAGCTATCTATTTCACACATGGTCGTGTAGATATGTCAATCCTAATCTCCCAATTCGTCCCACCCTCCCCTTCCCCCTTTTATTTGCAGTTGTTAGTTGTTATTATTATGTAAGAATGAAAACTCTAAAAAGGACACAAGGGAATACTGTAAAATTTAAATTTTCCTCCCAGCCCTTAAACCAGGGTGGATCAGTTCCCCTCTCCAGTGGCAACAGCTGATATCAGTTCTGTGGATAAGCTTCCAGAAATATTACGTACATGTAGTACCAGCCTATAATTGAATTTAGCTATGTATAAAAGAAAGCCCAAGTAATAGTTATGTAGAAGATAGAGATGTGTTTGACTCTCATCTGAGAGGGACCTGGATGCAGGCACAGCAGGCCTACAATGGTGGCTCCGTGGTCACCAGAAAATCAGGCTCTTTTAATATTTCCTTCCTCATCATTCTGATTTCAGATGATTCAGTTTTCTTCCTGAAAATCACCTCATGATCACAATATGGTGGCTAGAGTGAAATCTATCACATCAACATTCCAGCCAAGAGGAAGGAATAACAAAAGGGTGTGCCTCCCAGCAGTCAGCTCCCTTCAAAGAGCTTTTGGAAAGCTGCATATCACATGTAGTTGACTAGCCTTGTCAGAGGAGGTAGACTTTAAGCCAGGTGCTTTGCCACTCCCAAACTTAGGGATTCTAATAATAAAGAACAAAGGAACAATGCATATTGAATAGGCAACTAGCAACCCACTACCGCATACAAGGGAATACCCATGTGCATTCCCTCCCCCCAATTTTTTTAAACAAACGGTGGCACGCTATCCATACTCACATTGCTTTGACTCTATTGGCCACATTGGTTAGATTTTAGTAGGACCAAAACCAAAGGACGAAATCAGGGGCTGATTTCTTTCAATGACAGGCTCTGTCCTACCCCAAATGCTCATAACAACAATTGCTTCCTGCCCTCCTTGCTGTTCAAAGAGCTGCCTATAGACCAGCAACAGCAATACCACCTGGCAGCTTGCTAGAAATGCAGGATCTCAGGCCCCGCCTCAAATCTACTAAATCGGAATTTGCAATAAATTAACAAGATCCCAGGGAATATGTATGGTCATTTGAGTTTGAGAGGCAGTGCATGCCCTCAGCCCTTGTAAAGTCCCAGCTTAGTGAGATGCAGCCTAGTAATATATTAGGAGCCCTCTCCCAACTCACTGTTAGGGTCTGGAAGTAATTCCATATCCTTAGATGAGTAACCAGGGCCAGTGTGAGCGTCAGGCTGTATACAGTAGTCCCCCGTTATCCTCGGGGGATAAATTCCAAGACCCCTAGTGGATGCCTGAAACCACAGATAGACCAAAGCCTTTATATATAGTACTATGTTTTTTCCTATACATACATACCTATGTTAATTAATTTATAAATTAGGCACAGTAAGAGATTAACAACAGCAATAATAAAGTAGAACATTTATAACAATATATTGTAATAAAATTTGTGTGAATGTAGCCTCCCTCTCTCTCTGTTTCTCTCTCAAAATATCTTACTGTTCAAATGTAATGCCTTTTCCATCTTAACTAAGCACTTATCACTCACTGTGGCCATAACTTTTGCAGTTTGAGGCACAACAGTGAAACTTGCACGAATTCCTTTCTCCTTCTTCACAATTTCACCAATTTGTTCTTACCATGGATCTTAGCCACCTCAGCATATGGCTTTTTTTTCTTCCTAAAGTCAAGAACTTTCACCTTTTCACTTAAAGGAAGCACCTCACCACTTGTCTTTGGCATATCCAAACTGCCAACATCACTACTCGTGCATTTTGGGGCCATTACTAAGTAGAATAAGGATTACTTTAACACAAACACTGGTCATCTGATAACCAAGTCAGCTACTAAATGACTAACTGGCAGGACATGGTGAACAAAGGGATGATTCACGTCCCGGGCGGGTCAAAGTGGGATGGCGTGAAATTTCACCACGCTACTCAAAACAGGGAGCAACTTAAAACTTATGGATTGTTTATTTCTGGAACTTTCCATGTAATATTTTCAGACTGCAGTTGACTGAGGGTAACTGAAACTGCAGAAAGAGAAACCATGGATGCAGAGGAACTCGTGTCCTTCCTGATCTATTCCTAACTGTGCCATCAGCCAGCATGCTTGGTTATTTTGCCCTAATTTCTTGGGCTGGATTCTTTCCTCGAATCCCCAAGCTTCCCTCTCCTCAACTGGAAGGAAGGTGGCTTTCAACCCTAGCTGCCTCTCTCCCTGTTCTGTATCTCCTTTCTCCTGGAGCTGCCTTTGCTTCTAGTCTCCTCCACTCTCCTTAAATGCACTGCACTTGTCTTCCATCCTTACAACCAAGAGCTCTGAGAATGTATCACTACCCCGAAGCTGGATCCTGGCTCGCTTTCCTCTCTTGAATCGGGACAACCTCGGCCAGGGACTAGAGCCAGGATCCCAGCTGACTTTGACTCTCTCCTGAAGTTTCTTTTGGAGCCAGTCCTTCCTCCCCCAGATCCCAGGCAGATTTTTCCTACCCTAAGTTTGTGCCAAGCGTGGATTGTCCCAGCTTGTCCCCTCTGACACAAGGGCCGTTCAACATCACACCCACACGGGGCCATGCTGCTGCTGTCAGAAAGGAATTCATTGCTAAGCCCCACCACTGACCTAGCCTTTCAGTCCACTGTCATCACAGCAAGCATTGCTTCTAGGCGCCGGGGCCGCTGAAGTCCAGAGGCAGGTGGGCTAGAGATGGGGAGGCCTGGCAGAATCTAATACTCACAGTCCAGTTGGAGCTTCATGTCGACTCTGATTCTGTGTGAATTTGGACGGATAAAAAGGCCATTAGATTTGAAAAAATGTACACTGCTAACCTTTACAAGAGCAATCTCAGCAGAAAAGTAGGGCCAGAAGCCAAATGGCAGTGAATTAAGGAAGGAATGAAAAGCAGAGGAAAGCAGGCAGCTGATAACAACATTCATTTCAGACGTTCATGGGTAGAAGGAAGAAGCTGTAAGACATAACAGAATCAAGTGACATTTTTGTAAGATAAGGGAGAACTAAACATTTTCGAAGGCAGAAGGAAAAGAGTCTGTGAGAAGGAGATATTGGAGACAATGTCTCAAAAGAGCAAAAGAAAGATCTTTGAAAAATCAAGATAAGAAAAAACATTAGAGAGACGGGAGTGATCCTTTAAAGAGGAAAGACTCCTTATCCTCAGATGCATTAAGAAAGAATGAAGGAATGCATAGAGAAAGAAAATACAGTAAGGTGTGTCTGTGTATATATTGATCAGTTCACTTTAATAGTCTTACGCTCAACAAAGTAATAAGCAAGAATAAGGATTGTGATGAGTTAGATTTGGGACTTCCAAGGGATCAAAAATGTTTATTGTAGGAAAAGTCTGTGGAACAATCTATTAATGTATTCTCCTCATTTGAAGAGATGGGAAACTGTGAATGAAAAGATAAACTGATTTGCCAAGATGGGCTTAGAGGGATCTCGCAGCTGTCAGGATTTGATGCTATGTAGAGGAATTCCTGAAGATCATGAGCGAGACATTAACGCAGAATTTGCCAGGTTCTGGAAATGAAGCTGAGGTCCAGGCTGAGGCTGGGGGTAAGCCTGAGGAGGAAGATGAAGCCACAGTTGAAGCTGAGGAAGTTAAAATTCATTTGTTCTTTTTTTTTTTTTTTTTTTTGGTTGTGTTGGGTCTTCGCTGCTGCGCGCCTGCTTTCTCTAGTTGTGGTGAGAAGGGGCTACTTTTCGTTGTGATGCGCGGTGCATGGGCTTCTCATTGTGGTGGCTTCTCTTGTTGTGGAGCACCAGCCTAGGTGCGCAGGCTTCAGTAGTTGTGGCGCACGGGCTTAGTTGCTCCGCGGCATTTGGGATCTTCCAGGACCAGGGATCGAACCCATGTCCCCTGCACTGGCAGGTGGATTCTCAATCATTGAGCCACCAGGGAAGTCCCAGTTCATTTGTTCTTATTTATAAGGCATGAACACTATAGTTCTGCCCTACTTTGTGACCCAAGAGGAGGAGCAAAGAAAGGAGAAGGAGAAGTGATACAGGGTCGGGCTTGGTTTGGTCCATCAATGAGCAAGAATGGTTGGGAGCCTAGGGCTGTTGGGAGGGCAGCATGAGCCACTTGCCACGCACAGTGCCTTCTCAGTGGAGAAGCTCTAATGAAACCCAAGTCTTCACTGTCTCAGGTCTTGCCCAGTGAATATGGAGACATTCTAAACTATGTCAAAGACGTGGACTTTGTAGACTAATGACGTACACTTGATTCCTGATTCCACTACTAACTAGCTATGTAAACTGAAACTAGTTATTCTGATCCTTCATTTCCTCATCCACAAAAAAAAGATACTACTACTCACCTTACAAATACGTTGTGAAAGTTAAATTCTGGAGAACTTAGCACTAAGTACCTAGTAAATGCTCAAATGTCACCACAAATGGTTACATAGGTCTCTTCTTCTAATGAAATAGCAACATGCACCATAAAATATAAGGAGATATCATCTGTCTTGAAGTATCAGATTATTACCTAGAAATAGCTGTGTAATATATGCCCATTCAGATATTCTCTAGAATTCTCTACAGTGAATAAGATCATTCTCTCAGCTTAGCTCCCATCATGTGGAAAAGTAGAAAACTATCAAACCTGGTAGGGAACATATACTTTTTGTCAGTGATGCTGAGAGAGATGCTTCGAGAACCCTTTTAAGATGCCATATTTTTAAAGCTCATTGAACACTATTCTCTCCCACTGAGTTTATGTGACACCAAAGCTTCTTCCCACACAGTTTCTACTTCTCGAGGCAGAGTAGGGAGACCAGCTTTAACTACCACTGAACCAACCCTTAATGCCTTTCTCCTGGGATGTCCATACAGCAAAACAGTTTCAGTCCGATAACTGGAACAAGAAACCAATAGTCAGAGTTATTGTCAACTATTCTCATTTTTAAACACCTGAAATAGAAGCAGAGGTGCCATTTATTTTCACCCACAACTACAAAAATATCGCCTATTTTTTACTTAGGATTTTTGTGGGTACAGTATGTCTACAAAGACTCTTTTAAAGTATAACTTAGATCTTTAAAGCATCTCGAAATTTCACTGGTTCTTGAAGTAAAATATTTTAATCCAAAAAAGTTAGTTGAAAAAATAGTTTTGAAACTACTTTCTTTCAGTCCGACCCCTCTTACCCAACCCAAATATCCTTTTTGATTAACACTCCAACTCCCAAATTCCCTTTCTGGAATGTGGTTACATGTAAACATCTTGCACTTTGATGGAGGTTGACAATTGGGCCTGAGATATCTACCTTGAAAATGCCAACTGGGGACAACAAAGGTTGCCAAGAGCCAGCTTTGGCATCATGGGAACAGCTGCTCCTATGAGAATCCCACTGACCCCACTGGTAGCACATGGCTCTGTTTGAGATATTTGGATTGCAACAGCTTTGGTGTGGCTTGTACAACTCAGAGCTCATCCCCATCTTCCATAAATCATGCAACTTACTTTTATCAAAGGTAAAGAACCAAGATTGCTGCTTGGGTGGTTCTTTAAGTTTTCCTTCTTGGACCTGGGCAACTGTCTCATTTCTTGAAAGATGAATTTCACAAATTATAGAGAAAGAAAACTCCATCCTTCCACCATCCTACAATGGAATAGATTCTTAAACACATTATTTAAGGACTCTTAGTAACAAAAATGATAGAACCCCTAGAGGTCAACACAGACTCTCTAAGAGTAGATCATAGTGAATTAACCTTGTTGCATTTTCGGTAATGATTGGTAGACTGTGCTTGGATCTAAATACTGGTGCACCTGAATTTCAACAAAACATTTAGCAATCAATTAAACTCCAATAATAATGAATTTGCCTGGACCCTGACAGGCACTAGAATTTGAAAGGAAATATCACAACCTTATAGTTCTGGGATCATTCCAAAGCCATCTTAGGAAAAAACTCTTAGTTTGGGCAATAAGAAAATGGATAACATTAGTGAAAACCGCCTCCTTTCTAATGATTTCAACATATTATAAGGAATAATGATGACTGTTGCTCATTGTAATTGGAAAAGTATCTAGTAAAACTAAAAGTAAAGTCTAAAAACTCCAGATTATTACATACAAGCATCTTGGAACTATTTTATGCTTTTGACTCAAATCTTGTACTTCTCAATCTTTTTAAATGCTTTGGAAAGTTTAAATCATCATTTTAAAAGAACAGAGCATGTGGTGAGCAGTGGGGTGCGTGAACACCTGGGTAGTACTTAATCCCATGTAAGTTTACTATGAAAAAAAATCTTGGGACTTCCCTGGTGGCACAGTGGTTAAGAATCCGCCTGCCAATGCAGGGAACACAGGTTCGATCCCTCGTCCGGGAAGATCCCACATGCCGCAGAGCAACTAAGCCAGTGTGCCACAACTACTGAGCCTGCACTCTGAAGCCTGCATGCCCTAGAACCCGTGCTCTGCAACAAGAGAAGCCACCGCAATGAGAAGCCCGCGCACCACAACAAAGAGTAGTTCCCGCTCACCGCAACTAGAGAAAGCCCGCGCGCAGGAACGAAGACCCAATACAGCCAAAAATAAATAAATTAATTAATTAATTAATTTAAAAAAAAGAAAAATCTTGAGATTATAGTATAAAGGAGTTTGTAACTGCTTTGCCAAGTAAATGCAGCTTTGGATTGTAGAACTGTATATACAGCAGCAGTAAGGAGAGAGGTCAACATCGTGGGCTACAGAGTCAGAGTGTAACTTCCTACCTAAGTGGTTTGGGGACAAATTGATTAACCTCTGTGCCTCAGTTTTCTCCTTCATAGAATGAAGATGATGATAGAACTTAGGTCTTAAAGATATAAGAGCTTAATGAATCAATGGACCAATAGTGTCCTGCTAAGCCCTGTGCTAAGCACTAGACATCCATTAGCTCAGTAACCCTCACAATAATCAATGAAGTATTTAATATGATCATTTTCCCCATTTTATATGTGAGGAAACTGAGGCTCAGAGAGGTCAAATACCTTGCCAAAGGTTGCTCAGATAGTAGTGGCAAAGCCAGTATTTGAACTGAGATCTCTCCAACCACAAAGCTGGACTCTCAACCAGCATAACCATTAACCTTAAGATAAGCACTGGATTCCAGGGACAAGGCTGAAACCCATCCTGAGAACCGGATACACTGGAGCAGCACCGGAAGCAAGAGTTCCCTCTTGTTGATTCCCCAAGCATTAAACAGAACTCCCTGAATTCCTCCAAAGAAGATCATTGGTCCCGGGGACCCTGACGTTGTTCTAGAAGTCATGAGAAAAGAGATACAGAGGCTCAGAACCAAGGAGGGTGTAGGAACAGCACACAGGCAAAGTGGCAGTACTCATCACAGAGACCATCGGGAGAGGTCAGGTGGTCCATGACATGGGATCCTCCCCCACCTTGGCCCTGAGTGGAGGATGGGTGATCTGCTGCACAACAGTGAAGTCCGGGCAGATCCTAGGCTGCGCCTCTGCTTCCCTCAAAGGTTCATTAGTTACAAAGGCTGGTGCACTGGTACTGCAGCCAGTTGATCACAAAGAACACCCTGGGGCCTTCTCAGAACTAGACCACAGTCTCATTCGGTCTCCTGTCCAAGAAGGGACTTAGGTGGAATTGACTCCACGTACTAATTCAGCCAAGCGGATCACAGCTCCTGCCACATTGTCACTAGGTGGGACTTTCAAATACATCCCTCAAACAAATTAAGAAGCCTGTGAAAACCCCACTTGATTACGGACAAGGAGACTTCCATTTTGCAAAATGTCTCCCCTTAAATTCCACAGATCGTCCAAGCAGAGGAATGCCTGTTTTTCTCTTGGGTTCTCCTAAGATCTGTAAAGTCTATATATCCACATAGAACTCCATCTGCAACAAGGGGCTGAGAAGTCTACGGAGGTTGCATGACTGTCCCTGGATGGCGGGAGCAGTGTCCACAATCGATAGGGCTCCAGACATTGCCGTTTGTTAATATCCTCTCAACGACTCCCTTACTGACTGAGCCAGCTCCTCAGTGGGAAGCGGGTGGCAGTGGACAGACACGCAGATCTGTATGCCCTGGGGCAGTGCCTGGCTACCTAAGAGGGGGCTCAGAGCACGGCCACTCTGCCATCCACTGCCTTTCAGTGAGTGCTCTGGGGATCTCCGTTCTCAATACGTAAGATTTGGAGATGCACGTCCCACTGTCGGGTTGTGTGGTCCAGTGGCAAGCTGGATTTGAGGGTGTATTGGCAGGAATGTCTCTCCTGAGACACTGAGGGTGCCCACCCTTGACCCTGAGAGGCACAAGAAGAGTCAACATGCTCCAGTAAGCCAAAGAACAGATTCAAAATGAGTCATCAGAACTAGAGGTCTGAGTTGCTAGAGAGTGAAGTCAACAGCTCAAGATGGAAACAGGGACAGAAGATGGAACAGACAAGTTGAGGTGGGTCTGAGTGGGCTTCTGCCCAAGCCCAGCTTTTACTCCAGTTCCCTGGACCTGACTCCATGTAGAGGGCCAGGTATGGAGGGGGCAGATCTCGATGTGACCTGGAATCAGTCCCCATATATGCTCACCCAAGACCCTACCCACCACATTCCAACACCATCACAAAAACAACTCTTTAGCTCCAAGCTACATTTACGTGCATCTCACACATTTACAAATTGACTTTTAGCTTTATGTTTAAGATTGTAAAATGGGTAAAAACTAGAAGACATTTTCCTTAATAGAAACATTTTTCTTCAAATTACCTCGTAACACTCAGGTACTATGACCCTACCAAACTATTTACATGATGCCATTGAAGAATCATCAAGCTTGGCAGTGGACACTTAGAAAGGTCCCAGATATGAGTTACCTAAATAGGCTTATTTGTTTGTTTGTCCTGTTTGAACAATGCGCTTATTCCTCAATGACTTGACACCAGAAATGCACTGAGAACAAGGCTTTCTGCAAGTCAGAGTAACTTGTGTGTCCTCTGTAGATTGCTGAGCTGGCTTGTGCAGAGTGTCTGCATCATAAAAGCATGTCATTAAAAAGCTTATCTTCCTTGGTTGAAGCCAGCAAACCATTTGTTTTCCATTTTGACTGTCTACACAAGTGCTTCTCATACACGTAAGGGCAATAAATCCCCAAAGCCCAAAGTAATGTGGTGCTGTTGCCAGTGTATATTTTTATGGTCATCGTAGAGAAAACAACTTATTTCCATATTCATCGATTCATTTGGAGCCCAGGGTGCCAGTGGGACTCTTAGCAGAGTGAACCAAATGTCTTCAAATAATTTCAGGCTTCACTTGGCATAGGACACTCCCATAAACAGACATAACAAATTCTGGATTCCTGAAGGGTAAGCATGAGCAGCTTGATTAAAAAACAAATAGGTTCAGAATTGCTAGGATTCCAAGGATACTCTCCCTAGAGTCATGCGAATAAATAAGAAGCCAGTCCCTCAGGGGACCTCCTCCCCTGAGGATCCTAAGTTCCCAGACTTTTGTTCTGCTGGGCACACAGGAGAAAACAGACGGACATGGGTGACAGTTGCACGAAGAAGCCCTCCTGGAAGCCATAGAGAAAGAGATGTGTCCACACAGCTCTGTGTGACGAGACTGCCCATCTGCAGCCTGTTCTTCAGTCTCAGAGTTTTTTGTTTTGTTTTGTTTTGTTTTTTTAAGGATTTTTAAATTTTTAATTTATTTATTTATTTATTTATTGGCTGAGTTGGGTCTTTGTTGCTGCACGTGGGCTTTCTCTAGTTGCAGCGGGGGCTACTCTTCATTGTGGCGCACGGGCTTCTCATTGCAGTGGCTTCTCTTGTTGCGGAGCACGGGCTCTAGGTGCGCGGGCTTCAGTAGTTGTGGCACATGGGCTCAGTAGTTGTGGCTCGCGGGCTCTAGAGCGCAGGCTCAGTAGTTGTGGCGCGCGGGCTTAATTGCTCCACGGCATGTGGGATCTTCCCGGACCAGGGGTCGAACCCATGTCCCCTGCATTGGCAGGCGGATTCTTAACCACTGTGCCACCAGGGAAGCCCAGTCTCAGAGATTTTAAATATCTCCCTAGGAAGGAAGGATATGCCTGCTGTCCCATCCAGTACAGAGGGTGAGCCATTGCACAAAGCTGAGCCCACACCCCTTCTAGAAGAGGGAGTCAGAAGGTTCCCAAATTAGTAACCATGTGTCATGTGCCTGGACATTCTGTCATCTGTCATCCTGACATGACAAGAGGGCAGGCTGCATTCAGACTTGCAGTGAGGGTTGGAGCACCAGCATTCCTTATGAAAACCACTGATCACTTCAGTAAAGTGGCTGGAAAATTCTTATTGCATCATATTATTTCTCCTGTCCCCAGTGAAGGAAGCAGCATGTATTCAGGGATACCTGTAGCTACTTTTAATGTACTTCAAATGTTTGGTTTCATGTAAAATCAACCAATAGTTAATTCATAAGTGGAAATAGACTAATATCCCTAAAATCCCTTTTCTTTCTACATGTTTGTGATACATCCATCTGTCTAACATGGTACAATCATTGGCTTGTTCTCGTGTTTATTGCATGACCCAGATGGTATCAAAGTAAAGCAGCAAAAATCTATGGAACTTATCAAGTCAAGACGAAAGCTACTGCTGTGGTGAGCAGAGCTGGCTTTTACGTTGGCTGAGTGACCCGGGAACCCTGTGGGAATTTCAGCGCTGCTAACACGCTGGAATTGTGATATTCATCCACCTTATTTCAGCCATACTGGTTTCCCTGCCCCCACTTTGCTTTGCAATACAGCGCTTCTCATCATTTATTCATTCATAAACATTTAATGAGTACCTTCTTTGTACCAGGCAATGTGTCCGAAATGCAAAGTTGAGTTGACAGAAAGTTCTCTCCAGAGCCTGGTGGTGGAGACAGACATGCAAACAGATTGTATAATCATGTGAAATGTGCCTTCATCGTGGTACATGGGGCCATGCCAAAGTAAGGGAAGGAGCAGACCCTCTTCCTGAAGGAACCAGGTCAGGACTCTCAGAGGATGTGGCCATTCTATCAGCTCTCTCCGAGGGTTCCTGCCTTCAAGGGTCTACTGGGAAGTGCACACATAGCTATGATACAAAACAATGCTGGGAACCGCCATTGGAGATATAAGAACAAAGTGCTGAGACAGTTCAGACTAGAGGCGTATCCACTGGAGAGATCAAAGAAAGTGACATAAACATCAGGACTTAAAGGAAGAGCGGGTTTGGGCAAGCAGAGATATGAGAACAGTTTAGGGGTTGGTGGGCAAGCAAAGAATGAGGAATGCCTGAGGAGTTGGAGCACAGGCTTATGGCAGAGAAGAGTGGAGGATAAGCTTTGAAAGCCAGGTTGAAGCAGGATTATAGAGGGCTTGGAGACAGATAAAAAGTGCATGTGTGCTTGGACAGGCAAGAGATTCTTTGTTCTCCATGACCCCAAATTGTGAATTATGATTAAAAAAAGAGTTTATCCCCATCAGAAAACAAACATGTTATAGTAATGCCCACTTTTAAAAACAAAAACAAAAATCCCCATCGACCTCACATCTTTCTCCAGCTGCTATCCCTTTCTCTACTCTCCTTTTAGGCAAAACTCCTTGAAACAATCGTTGACATCCTATTTCCTCCTGAACCCACTCTGATGAGATTTTTGCCCCACGCTCCATCAAAACCACTTCCATCAGGGTCTCCCACTTCCTCCAGTTACCCAACCCGTTGCTCAGTAACACGGTGCTCGTTGACCTTGACCTATCGGAGGCCTTGGATGCGGCCAGCTGCCCTGGCTTTCTTGTATCTCTGTATCCCTTGGGTCAGTCCCTTTCAGTCTCTTGCTGGTGAGTTAACTTCTCTCCAACCCCTAAATGTAATATGTTCCAGGATTTCATCCCTGGACCCCTTCTCTCCCTTCACTCACTTCCTTAGTGATCTAATCCAGTCACATGGCTTTAAATACTATCTATAGATACACTGATGACCTCCAAAATTATCATCACTCTTTGCCTGGACCATTTCTCAGGGTTGTGTTTTCAGCTAGCAACCCTTAGGGATGAGGTAACTTCTCCCCCATCCCATCCCTGACAAAGAGTAGGCTTGCTTCCTCTTGCTAGAAAAGTAACTCAAAAAAAAAAAAAAAAATAACAATCACTATAGAGATTTTTAAAATACTTCCGTGTGATGGGTTTTTAGAGGTAAGATTACTGGGTGAAAGAGTGTAATGTTTTTTGCCAACTTTTTCTTCCAAACGTAGTATATGAGAATATCTATCTGACCATCTTTGCTAACACACACTCACAAAAAAAAAAAAAAGAATGTTGCAAATTTGGTGATAACATAGTTTTCTTGTACTCTTAATGTGCATTTAATTTATGACTGATGCATGACATCATTCCACAGTTTATTAGTTTTCTTTCTTTCTGTATAGCTTAGATATTTATGTTCTTTGCTCATTTTTCTATTGTTTGTCTTTTTTTTTTTTTACTTAGACGAATGCTTTAAGATGGGTGGGATTGGGGGAGGGGGAGGCCTAAGAGGGAGGGGCTATATGTATACATATAGCTAATTCACTTCATTGTACAGCAGAAACTAACACAACATTGTAAAGCAATTATACTCCAATTTTAAAAAAGTAACTCAATATTCCTCTCCTGCAACACAACCCACTATATGTGCAGGGGTCCATCATGGCCCAAGGGGCGTGGGGAATACAGCCAAGAGGTGTGAAGCTTGTGCTGGCTTCTGTGCCATGAGCAGTAAAGTCCTTGGTCTCTTGTCCAGCATCCATGAAAGGGTAACAGGCTAACTTGCTAGCTTATGAAGTAGAGTAAAATCCCAAACCCTGCACATTCTTGACATTAGGTAGCTATGCTTCCTTTTATAAGTAACTTAACACCTTAACCCAAATAAATTACATGCAGAAGCTTTCTGCTCACAAGTGTCCAACTTAATGACTTCCATAGGGACAAAGTTCTACACAGAGCAAAGAGGGTCAGTCTCTGCCTGCCTGCCTCCAATAGGGCCGGCTTTGGCCAAGACTTTTTTTTTTCCTCATCTTTCTCTTTTTTTTTTTTTAACATCTTTATTGGAGTATAATTGCTTTACATTGTTGTGTTAGTTGCTGCTGTATGACAAAGTGAATCAGCTATATGTATACATATATCCCCATATCCCCTCCCTCTTTCATCTCCCTCCCACCCTCCCTATCCCACCCCTCTAGGTGGTCACAAAGCACCAAGCTGATCTCCCTGTGCTATGCAGCTGCATCCCACTAGCTATCTATTTTACATTTGATAGTGTACATATGTCAGTGCTACTCTCTCACTTCGTCCCAGCTTACCCTTCCCACTCCCCATGTCCTCAAGTCCATTCTCTACATCTGCATCTTTATTCCTCTCCTGCCCTTAGGTTCGTCAGAAACAAATATGCTAGCCCATATATATGGCCAAGATTTTTATAAAGTCATTTTGGACTTGAGGAAGAATTGACTAACAAAGAGTTGTTTAGAACCTGTGTTAAATAGAAAAACTTCTGTCATTCCTTATGGATTCTCTTAAGCTTTAGGGCTTAAATGTTGGTGTGAATGCTGGGAAATTTGGGAAAGTATTGGGGAGTTATTATTGTTCAAGAATCCTTTTGGCTTCCCTCAGACCCCTCAGTTCTCTCACCCTAAGGCTAGGTCTGAAAAAGCTCTTCTCTCTGAGTTCCCTAAATGAGCTTTTCTCACCCATCCACTTCACCTAAAACTGATCCCTTAAGACACTCAGGCTTGTAGAGATGACTCATTTCTTTGACTCGTTTTTACCAAGACCCACAATTAGCAGGACACACAGACAATGGGTTGTTGTCATGCTAGTATCTGCGTGTGTGAAACCTAATCCTGTCAATCCTTGTACAAGGCCTGCAGGCCAAAACAAACCAATCTCATATACAAATCTTACTTGCAAAAACGAATCAATCCCTTCATCAAAAAAAAAAAAAAAATGGTGTTGGAATCTAGTCTTATGCCATTTACATCCATTTAATATATTGAAAAAGGTGGAATTTATGCAGTCAGAATTTACAATATGGAGGAGAAAATCATTTAAATGTTACAACTATAGAGATGGATGTTTTTAATGGAAGAGAAAAGAGGTGTCTTTAAAACGAATGACTCAAAACTTTATTTAAAGCAGAAATAATCAGGATTATTATCCTGATATTATTTATTTTATGTGTCTTCACTGTTGGCAAGAATGCATTTTACTCCATTTCTTGGAGATAAGCAGAAAGCCACAGGGACTATTTCAACTCATGTTCTGGGAAACCAAGAACTATACAACAGTCAGCTTCTACAAATAAGTGATTAACGTGATGTCTAGACATGTTCTCATGAGAATAACATTATTAGTTAAACAGTCATTTGGTTAATCATGATAGCAAAAGTAATTTTGGGAATAAATATTTTATTAGTATGCCAATCAATAAAGCAAAAGTAAAAGGATATACTTTAATTAATTCATTTGTTATAATATTGAGATTATGCCTGACAAATTCTGTTTGAAGGCCTGGACAATGACCTAATGTTTCTAATATGGCATGTCTTTATCTTACTGTTTCCGGTTAATGGTATTGCATATTTCAATTACTTAGCCAAAATTCCTTTCTTTACATCTCTCAAGATATTATTAAGATCCATTAGTAAACAATTGGAGATGACAAATTTTCTGTTGCTATGCATTCCTCTGTTCTTTAAAAACTGGGTGTTCTCACGTTTCATTAATAAAAAATAATTCACTGAATAGGGAAGGATAGTGTGGCATCACTATAACTAAGAGCCTGATCTTACTTTCTATTTGTCAGAAGACTCATTTGGGGGCTTCCCTGTGGAGGCAGTGGCTGAGAATCCGCCTGCCAATGCAGGGGACACGGGTTCGAGCCCTGGTCCGGGAGGATCCCACATGCCGCAGAGCAACTAGGCCCATGAGCCACAACTACTGAGCCTGAACTCTGTAGCCCACGAGCCACAGCTACTGAGGCCCGTGTGCCTAGAGCCCGTGCTCTGCAACAAGAGAAGCCACCGCAATGAGAAGCCCACGCACCGCAACGAAGGGTGACCCCGGCTCACCACAACTAGAGAAAAGCCCACGCGCAGCAACGAAGACCCGATGCAGCCATAAATAAATAAATAAACAAATTTATTTAAAAAAAAAAAAAGACTCATTTGGAAAAAGAGAAATAAATCTATCGATGAATTATCTTCAGTACAATCTTTTCAGAAGCACAGTTAACCCAATAATTTTAAAATAATCCATGGTCCTGAAACACAGGGAAGAAATACAAAATAAATAAAACTTAAGTAAAAACATTTTTTTGAAAAATTTATTTGAAAAATTATTCAGTTGAGTTTGCTCCTTTTGTCTTTATAAAAGTACATATATAATCATCTTCTTATGCAGTCTTTCTAACTTGCTCAGTGTCTCATCCTAACCCCAAACCTCTCCCTAAATTTCAACTGCACTTACTCAAATGATGGAATCAGGACTAAATAACTTGCATTTGTTCTTCAGTGTTAGCCATCTGGTCAACCCCTTTTTTGTTTAGCCTGGAAGGAAACTTGTATTAGAATCATTAAAAAGTTTCTTGCAAAAAAATAAGTTTTTATTTTGTATTAAAAAGAGTCCCTAGAGGTTGCTTAGATTTGTTCCTTTAAATGTATAAATATGTAACAAAGCAATTTATGGAACAGTCATTAGCAGTTACTATTTTCCAGGTGTCTTGTAACAGCTGGAAGGCAAACCAGAGAAGGATGGGGTAGACTTCATTTTCAAGTTAAAATCTCTCTATCAGGATGGGATTTTTTTCAACCCCATCAAATTAACTCTACATATTGATGTATGAAAACAGTGTTTTAGCATTGAGTTCACTGAGTTTGCTCTCAAGGACCCTTCTCATCAATCCTCTGGCCTTTCTTCCAGTAAATGCCAATGAACCAACCAGTAAATGCCGATGGACCCAGCATACCAAATGGAATGAGCTAATGTTAGAAGACACCAAAATATGTTCCCTGCCAAAGAGGCTAATAATGTGCTAATATACAGTTTAGACACCATTATCATCTCAAAAGTTATCAAAGAAGACAAAATAATAATTTATTCTACTTCAAATCAGCATAAAGGTGTAAATAGATTTTTTTGTGGAGATGTATAGTCTATTAGGAAAGTAGAAAAATAATATTCATTGTAGTATTGAGCTATCGTGCAGGCCTTAGCTTTATACTAGAAAAGTCCTACAGCACTCAATCAAAACAGTTTGCTTATCTTTCACCTACTTAGATGGAAGAATAATGATTTGTGAGATTTAACTTACCTGAGTTTGCTGTAGGGGAAAAATTATTGGACTACGTAAGCTATCAAGCATCTGTGGCCTAATTATTCAATAAGCAAGGTCCAAGGTAAACAATGCAGCATCTAAATGTTGGTCTGTAACAAAAGTAACAAAACTAGTTCAGAAATTTTTCTACTGTAACATGATTCATCCATTCTTCTACTACCCTTCTCCTTGCAAAGTGAGTAGAAGAGACCCAAAGTATCCGCCATCCTACTCACACTGCATACAAAGAAACTCTTGATTTGTTTGGCTGTCACTTGGTCTAGCTCTTTAGGGTTCAAAAGATATCTGATCTGCCTGTTTCTATCACTAGGACTCATGTCAGCTGAACTGATTGCACTGCTCTTCAAGCAAAAGGGTCATCTTCAAAGTCAATTCTCCACAGTAGGTCATATTCATCTAATGAGGCACATAAAGGAATCCAAAGTAGAACACATGTATTAAAAGGAATGAACAAGATAATCCATGGGAGCATAAGGAGAAAATATTACTCCTATTTCTTTCTTTCTATCTATCTATCTGTCTATCTATCTATTTTCTAAGAACCTAAGAAAAACCAGCCTTTAACAATATCTAACGTGTGGCTTGACTCTGGTAGCCTCACCATGACTACACGTTAGGACTTCATGTGTTACTAAAGTACTAGCAATATCCCATGAGGGAACAGGAGTCCCCCTGTATGATGTGGCTGCAGCAGAACTCAAAGTAATATTGTTCTCTTGGGTAGGTCCTGCTCCAGAAGAGCACAGCCAGCTCTCTTCAGAAGGCTTTACCCCTGGACTATGGGCGCACATACACATCCCTGCCCTTGAAACCAAGCAGGACCCTGTGAGGCCCCCTTGGGTACAAAAGCCTTTTCGTGTCCCTGTTTCTTAGTAGGAAAAAGGTTTCAGTCTCTTAAACATTCCCTGAGTTCCAAAGGAGAGATTCAAATAGTTACTAATTAGGGAAGGGAGGGGATGCAGAAACAAAGGAGGCGCAGTCAAGAAAGAAGAACAATATATCTGGTGTTTGTGGCTGGCAGTGTATAATTAACAAAACAATTTAGTATTCAAATAGAATCTACATTCTCAGAGCATTTCCCACAATTAAGTAAACGATTGGTATTTAATTTACAATGAACATATTTTGATTCCCTTTGTGGTAATTAAACATTAAAATAGTTGTAGTAATATTGAGTAATAATAATGCTACAAATTGCTCTACAAATAGTCAAAACTTAAAAATAGATGTTCTGAATAATCTGTGGTGATTTTACAATATAAGAACTGTAAATCCCAAATCAAACTCTAAGTGAAATATCTGCAATTTTTTCCCCATTTCTGTGTACTACTTTAGAAAGCTATTAAACCTAAGTAGAAATGAAAAGGTTCTTTAAAATCACGGCTATTATTTTAAAACATTTAAATAGCATTTAAGATTTTTTGCTATTATGAATTCATAGATGATAATACTGTGTATTCTTTATCTATTGGTTACCTAGGCTTTTTAATTATGGACATCTGTCCTAGATTTTTAAGATTTTTTTTTCTCCTTTGCAGTTGGTTGGTTTTGTGTATGCCTGTTATGTGATCAGTATTTTCATGGAAGAAGAGGACACCTGTAAGTATCATTCTACCTACCTGTGGGTTTATTTTATCTGAGATATAGCTTCCAAAACTTATCATTACAGGACCATGAAATCTTTTATATTTGGAATTTTAAATGATTAAAATCAGCATAGTAAAGTTACACTCAAACATTTACAAACTATACTGCACACAAACAAGATGGCACTAAGTATTGAAACTCTCAAACCAAGTCGTGTGGGAGCATGCTCAGAGACAGGGACACCTACCGATGGCTGTCGTATCATTTTAGTAACTTTTCATCAGGGACCTAAACGTTTCTCTGAGTAGAAAATTGGGGTTGTTTTATCCATCACCAATTGTAAGTATGCTGGCTGCAGAATTTTGAAATCTGACTGATAGCAATAACATCAATACAATAACACAGTCTACCAAGATCTACACATACATAAACTACTCTGAGAAAACTAAACATGACAACCTTCAATGCAAGATGTAAAAAAAAAGAGAGAGAGATGCTGAAAAAGAATTAATGGAATGATAAAAAGCTAAGTGGTCACATTTTAGCAGAACACTAAAAACAAAAAAGACATATTACCCAAAGTTATGTGGGTAGAGATTTAGCAACATAGGTTAACGAGTGGCATTTATGGAGCGCCTGCTAATGTCTAAGGCACTTCTTGGCACCACTCCATTATGGGCTCATGTAATACCAAAGAAAATTTTAATTTAAAAAAAAAATAAATTATTAGATAAACAAATCATACCCAACCATCCCAGGGATTTGGTTATACCGCTGCAGATACTCTCTGGGTTACAAAGTTGACTCTTTAAAAAAATGAGGATAAGTGTCTAGCTAGCCATTACAACTTCTTTCTAGAACACAACTCCAAAAGGGTCTGATGAGTGCTTGCTACCAAACAGGTACAGTGCATGGTGTATGAACTGGAATTCAGTTAACAATGACGATTTATTTAACCAACTGGAAGAAATATTAGACTTTGAGATTAAACTCATCAGGCAGTGAAAACACGCAGACGTACCACATCATCTCTTTTCTGCTTGCTTGGGGCTTTGTTTTGTTTTGTTTTGTTGTTTAATGCTAGATGAGCTGGAGAGTCTCTGACATTTCAAAATTGCTGTTGTAATGACAATACTTTTGACTATGAGGTTAACTTCAAAAAGTACATTTTCAGGTGTTCCATTAGTAGTTCCACAATTTGACAAAGTTCATGTACAGAAAATCAGCAGCATGCTTCCAACTCACAGCTAAGAGAGCGGGACAGCCAAAGAACAACCGGTTGAGCAAGAACAATTTTAACTGGAATTGAAAACTAAAAAAAATTATTAGAATTGGTGCTGAATAAATACTTCCCCAAAAATGATACACTGATTGCTAAATCCCAGCTGAATACCTTATAAAGTACTTTTGAGTAGGTACCAAAATGGTCCTCTTTCTTCTCCTCACTGAACTGATTAGAGGTTCTCAAATGATGCTAATGCTTCATCCCCGCCTTATTGTGTGAGGACTGGTAGATTAATCAATAATCTTCTTTTATCTAGTAGAATAAATATATAAAGGACTTTTCCCTGAAGCTTGTGATTTTAAGCAAAACTTGGAAATGCAAAATGTCATGCAAAATAAAAGGCTCATCTAAATTGGGTAAAAGATTTTTGACCTTCTATCAGCCTTTTTTAGAGAAATAATGTCAGTGTATATGGATCAGATTGCTACTGGCAGATATCGTAGTTTTATTGATTTTAGAGTCTTTAGCTTAAGTTTCTCTATAGAAACCTCTGAATCAGCTATTCTAATGCCCATCAAACCAACATTGAAGCACCTGCTAGCAGCCTATTCTATTAATGGTTTAATTGTACTGTTTGTTATTAGGGCCCTACATTAAGTTACCAAGAGACCTCTGTATAAAGTAGTTATATTACCATCAATTCAAATAATACTTAGAGCCAAAAGGGTCTTGGGTGCTCAAAACAAAGGAAACATGCCCTAGACCAAACTGACATGATAATCGGCAGGGAGCAAGGTGACAGTAGAAAGCAATCACAAACCTTTTAGTCTGATAGTTCTCAAGTGAGGGTAATTTTATATTTTTTATTGAAGGAAGTAGGAATCAAAGTGCAATTTTAATTAAATTGTCCTAGAGTCTTCAGAAGGCAGATGTGAGCAAAAGAAATGTCTGAAACCAATTGCAATGATCTCATAGACTAGTACAATTTGTGCCAACACTTAGGTTTCGGGTGCAACAATGAACTGCCCTTACCAACCCACAGTCGAGAAGACGTGTCCTTTGAATTGTGTTTCCAAAATTTAAACATAAAATAAGAAAACAATACCGGTAGCCTTCCAATTTATCTAAGTATGCTTCTGGAAAGCTTCTTCTGAAAGGTAACTGCAAGTAGATAACGTAATGTCACAGTATTTTGGCAGACAATATATCATTTATCATTTTGATTTCTATTCTAACTAATGAAAATCTCTGCCTTATTCAAAATGCAAAGTTAAGCCTTTCTTGGACTGAAAGCTGTCAGCCAGCCTTAAAAATTAATAACTGCCCGCTTCTCTCCTCTGCACTGCTTAAGTGGTTCTATGGGCGTAACATTTCAGCTGATGGACATTTCTGAAGGGTAATAAATGCTTGAGGAAACATTTATTTCCAGCCACCCATCTTCTTAGTTACCTTTCAGCCTCTTTAGCCATTTCCTATAAAGACTATGATTGCAGGTCAAAGACAATGAAATAAAAAGCTCACAAAAGCAAGAGTACTGCTAGGTAGGGTCAATACTTTTCATCATTCATTCTAATGAAAAAGCCTATTTATATCTGTTTCATTTTTTATTTCTTTTTTTAAAATCTATCAATCTCTGTGAACACTTTTGTGAGACCAGGATATTTGGAACCTGTAGTCGTAAAAACATATCAACATAGAGAATGGACTTGAGGACACGGGGAGGGGGAAGGGTAAGCTGGGACGAAGTGAGAGAGTGGCATGGACATATATACACTACCAAATGTAAAATAGATAGCTAGCGGGAAGCAGCCGCATAGCACAGGGAGATCATCTCAGTGCTTTGTGACCACCTAGAGGGGTGGGATAGGGAGGGTGGGAGGGAGGGAGACGCAAGAGGGAGGAGATATGGGGATATATGTTTAGCTGATTCACTTTGTTATACAGCAGAAACTAACACATCACTGTAAAGCAATTATACTCCAATAAAGATGTTAAAAAAAAAATTAAAAATAACCATAAAAAAAAAGTCAACATCTTGTGTGTGAACCATCTACTGCTGAAATGAACTTGTGGGCTTGTTAGTGCCTTGTCAGATTTACTAAAAAGAACGTTTTTAATTCAAGGAAGTGTGGAGGGGAGGCAAAAAATGCTGAAAAATGTATTAATTTGTATAAATATTGCCAGGCTTTTTCAGAGGAGCTCTTGCTAGCACTACCTCTTCTGCTATGAGGTTGCACGCTGCGAATGGGACGTCTGTCGGGCTCACAAGGCCAGCCTGGGCTGTCTATGTTGATTGGCAGGAGAAATGTACATCGAAAATCCTAAGCATTAGTTTTTGAAAAGAAAATGAACTCCCCAGATGTGGGTTCACCATTTTACAGGGAAAATCTCAAAATAGCTCTTTATACAACCATCTGACCCCTGGAGGCCCAGCCTCAAGACGGAAGAAAGAGCCCAGAGTCAGCAACAGAGACATCAGTGGTTTCATGAATGGGGGATCTTACACATCTGAAGCAGAAAGGGACCTGGAGCGACACCCCACTGTCAGGTTGGCTCATTGGTTACCAGGGAAAACAGCAGAAAAGCACACCCCTCACTGCCCCTTTGATAAACTAACATAGTGGAGACATTTTGATATAAAGATTAGAACAATTACTAACAGGGGTCCGGGGCAAGTACATAGGCATTTACTGATTAGGCTGTATGATTAAGAGGGAAGGTCAGTCGTGTGGGTAGGGTGTAGGTGAAGCAGGGACTGGTCCAGCAGGGGATGTACAGAGAGCCAGAGAACAGCCATCTTGGGTGGCCTGACCATACAAGGGTAGAGGGACAGGAGAAATTTGTGAGAGTCAAGGATGGAGAAATACATGAGACCCAGTTAAGGATGATCCCGTGGTCACAGTCAATATTTCAAAGGAGTCATAGTACTGGTCCAATAAGCCATGAAGAATCTACTGGTTCTCAGAGAGTATAAATTTCTTTTGGTAACAATCTGGTGAGTTGCAGCTATCCTCACCACAGCTTAGATTTAGAGCCTGAAGCATGTCCCCATAACTCTGCCAAATAGCTACAAAATTACTGCCTAACCTTTCTACTAGAATACAAAATCTCTGCGGTCAGAATCTTTATGTTCCCAGATATAACTCTAGAGCCTAGAAAATGCCTTGCACATAGCATCTAATAAAAAAAGTGATTGTTGAGGGAACTCCCTGGCGGTCCAGTGGTTAGGACTCAGTGCCCTCACTGCCAGGGGCCCAGATTCGATCCCCGGTTGGGGAACTAAGATCCTGCAATCCTGCAAGCCATGCCTCGTGGCCAAAAATAAAATAATAAAAATAGTTTTTAAATGATTGTTGAGTTTATTTTATTAAGTAAATTCTCTTGGCCCAGCAACTCATTTTTCAAAATGGATTTCAAAACTACAAGGTTCTCAAATTTAATGAAGTGTTAGGATTATGTTCAGAATTTAGTGAGATGCTCGGTACATTTACAATTTTTTTCTTCCAGTTTCATTGAGATATAATTGACATACAGTACTGTATAAGTTTAAGGTGTACAGCATAATGATTTGACTTAAATACATCATGAAATGATTACCACAAAAAGTTTAGTGACCATCCATCATCGCATGTAGAAACAAAATAAAAGAAAAAAATAGTTTTCCTTGTGATGAGAACTCTTAGAATTTATTCTCTTAACTTTTGTATAAAACATACAGCAGTGTTAATTATATTAATCATGTTGTTATTACACCCTTAGTATTTATTATATTTATCTTATAACTAGAAGTTTGTACCTTTTGACCACCTTCATCCAACTTACAAATATTTATGTTTAACAAATGGAGGTCCTGCATCTCTTTAGCATAATCAGATGGATTTTTAGTAATTTTGAAGGTCAAGATATAGGGAGATGGGGACTTCCCTGGCAGTCCAGTGGTTAGGACTTCGCCTTCCAATGCAGGGGGTGTGGGTTAGATCCCTGATCGGGGAGCTAGGATCCCACATGCCTCGGGGCCAAAAAGCCAAAATGTAAAACAGATGCAATATTGTAACAAATTCAATAAAGACTTTAAAAAATGGTCCACATCAAAAAATCTTTAAAAAGAAAAAAAGATATAAGGAGATGGAGTAAACCTCCACTATACCACATTAGAGCAAGAGCTTGAGTTTATGGACTCCTGGACAAGACATCAGGGAGGCAACAGAGACTTGGAAGATAGATGCACCATAGAGTGAACTCAAATGCAAACTATGGCCAAGGGGACAGACATACGGTCAAAAAGCTGGGACCAACAGGGTGGAGACCTAAGCCAGCCCCACACATGGGAAGGTCAGGCCGCACAGAATAGGGTTCTAACTACAGTGCTCTGGTTCAGAGAGGATTCCAGTCCTGGGCTGGTTAACAAGACAGTCTGTCTCCGTAATGGATGTGTTAATTAACTCCATGGTGGGCATCCTTTCTTTTTCCGGCACACAGCTGGGCTGCATCTCCCAGGCTCCTTGCAGTTAGGTGTCCCGTGACATTGAGTTCCAGATCATGGAATGTGAGCCGAAGGAACACGCCCACTTCCAGGCCCAACACCCACGTCACTTCCACATGTGGTTCTCCATGCTCTTCCCGTTTCTGCCTGTTGGATACAGACCAGCATAGAAGCTTTGGAAGCCACATGTTTAAAATGATGGAGCCACAGTATTGAATAAATGTTGAAATAAATATTGAAATTTATTTATCCAACAAATAAGCATCTCAAGCAATTTGAGTTTGCTGTATGTTAAGGGATTTTCAGCTGGGAAGCAGGACCTTAATTCCAAGGGGAGTCTCACTTTCCACTGATGGATTTTCAGAGCTTTTTGAAATAGTTGGTGGAATAAGAGGAGATCTCATTCCATACCCTTCAAATGTGATTAATTCAGCAGCCCACAGCATCAGGACCCAGATGACGTTAGATTTGAGTAGACACAAGACTTTACTCCGATTAAGAGTCTCTTTCTGCTTGGTTTTATACTCACTAACCCTTTAAAACATTTTAATGTCTTCCCACATGACTCAGATGCTTTGTTGACATTACACTGACTTCTTTCAACCATAGCTCCTGATGGAATTCTGTGTTCTTTCTATATTCCAGGTAGGTTGCCAATTCTTGTAGATATTTAAATGCTTGATTGGATTCAGCATTTCTCCCAAATCTCTTCTTGTCTGAGGTCATTGACCTGTCCGGATCCAAAAGTATAGTCCAGTTCCAGCATATTATTGATTAATTTTAGGGCTTTAAACAAGCTTAAATAGCTAAATAGCTAATCCTGTATTGATTTGATTCATTCATTCAAGAAAGTTATTGAAAGACTTCTGTGTATTAGACCCACAAGGATACAGAAATGAATAAGACTTGGTCCCTTTCCCAGGAGACCTTACATTCTAATAGGTGAGCAAGGCATGTAAATCATTATGGAAGAGTAAAGTGCAGATAATGGCCTGTATAAAGTGAATCAGAAGCACAAAAAAGATAAGCAGAGGTTAACTGTGTGTCAGGGCACCAGGCATAGCTGCTCAGAGCACGAGCACATGGTCTTATGTGAAGAATATTACATCATGAGGAAGGGAACAAAGGAAATGCATTTTAAATACTGGCAAAAGTGTGTCAAAAAAGCTTGGGAAAACCATGGGATACTCAGCAAGTGATGAGTAGTGGGGTATGTTCAGTTCACTAAGTGAACAGCGGGGTCAGTCTTTGAGGGACCTTGGATTCTGTCTTAACACCAGTGAGCCCCAACCTATTTTATATCTTGGCACTTATAGAGAAAGATAACATTTATAAGGCACTCTGTGATAAATAAATTACTTTTTCCGAGCAATAAATGACCACCCCAAAGGGCTAGCTCCCCCAAGTCTGGCTCAGCAAGTGTGTACATGCACACGCACGCCCTACTCAGGTCTCTCCAGCTGGGATACTCCGCTAGATGACGTGCAATCAATGAATGGATTTAATCTTGGGAAGAATATGATCAGATTCAATTTTCTTTGAACAGTAATTCATAGAAAGAGAAAAGAATTTATAAAACAATCTCAGAAGAAATGGCATTTTTGCGATGGAGTCTGTCCTAGAAATGGGAAAAACAAAAGTAATATTAGAGCCTATTTTAAAAAAAAGAAAAAAGAATATTCAAAGGGGAAATGTTCAAAATTGTAGGAGCAGACAGTAAAAGTGAATTATAGAGAGACTTCAAAGTCAACAAGTATTTGTCACTTGATTTATCGGGCAAAGTAGAACATTAGCCAGATTCAAATGAGAATGATAAAAATATATTGGGAAAAAATTGGATGACTGAGAAAAAATGTATTACATAAGGGAAAAATTATATCTGTTTGGACAGATTCTTAGAACAGTTTTTAGCCCTTACCTTTTTAAGCAATATTTTTCCTCTCAGCCATTCCATTCTGCTTTATTGACCCCAAAGAGATTTTAGAAATTCATTATGCCATTATTTAAATATTATCTACTCTTAGAAAATTTTAAAGTGGGAAGAAACTGTCAGCACTGATTATGGGAACATCTGCTTCCAGAGATCTGGACCCATGAGAGAAACAAAAGCTGGAAATGCAGCCAAATAAAAATGAAAAGGGAGCTCCAAAAATAGAAAAGGGAGGTGTTTTCAGAATTTTTTAAAATCTTGTTTTCTCTAGAATAAAATGTTCCTCTGAATGAGCCCAGCAGTAGTGACACAAAGCCACCAGTGATTCTGAGCAGACAGTAATTGAAAAATTACAAAAACTCTGAAAGAGACTTCAGGAAAGCCAAATTGTAGTTGATAAGCAGCCGTTCCACCCAATTACTGACGCAGATTAACCAAAGGGTTAAGAGTATGTCTACAACAGGAAAATAACACAATTTGTGTCGCTTTAAAAAAGCTGAGTAACTTTAAAGGGAATAGAAAATACACTGTTAAAGATGAAAATGCAAATAAGAAAGAAAGAAAAAAAAAGAGAACCTAGCTCCTTTCTTTCTGAATATGAGAAAATCAAAACTAAAAAGTGTATGTGTGTATTGAGGAAGTAGGATGGTGGGAGCTGGTATGTCACAGGCATCTTTATAAAGGTGATACAACTCTAGCAACTAAGAGTGAGGAAAGAAGCCACGGTGGCAGATGCTTTCTTATCAAAGGAACCTGTAGGGACACTATAACCAGGTTCCCCCTTGCAAGAGTCAAAGACAAAATACTAGAGATGGTCCATGGGATCCTTACAGAATAACTAGAATAAGTGCATCCCTGCATCTAAAGGAATAACACTGAAAGCATTAGGAAAAAGTCACTCTGTGCACTTTGCATAAAAGGGATATATTACCTACAAAGAATCCCACGGAGTGACTTGAAATGCCAAGAAAAAAAGAGAGAGATCTTCCCTCAGTATTTATGCTACTGTGGGGGGAAAGGACTAGAGAATAAAAACAATGCCAGTTAAAAGCTAAAAAAAATGGTGATCAAGAGTGTCACGTGTGCAGACTTCCCTGGTGGCACAGTCGTTGAGAATCTGCCTGCCAATGCAGGGGACACGGGTTCAAGCCCTGGTCCAGGAAGATCCCACATGCCGCGGAGCAACTAAGCCCATGTGCCCACAACTACTGAGCCCCCGAGCCACAACTACTGAAGCCCACGCGCCTAGAGCCCGTGCTCCACAAGAGAAGCCACTGCAGTGAGAAGCCCGCGAACCACAATGAAGAGTAGCCCCCACTCGCCGCAACTAGAGAAAGCCCGCGCAGCAACAAAGACCCAACGCAGCCAAAAAAAAAAAAAAAAAAGGTGTCCCGTGTGCACTCAGGCGGGTCACGGGTGCACTGGGCGGGTCACATGGGCTGGACACGTGCTCAGGGAGTGCCCAGCACCAGCCCTGGACAGAGGGAGCGCCACAATCCCACGTGACCCTGAACTCTGAAAATCCTGCCTCCCTTGAGCTTTACTTTCTTCCTTGCCATGTCCTTATACGTGGAAGCTTAATTTTCCAGAATAAAAAACACTCAGAGATGGTGAAACCTCAGCCTTCAAAACGTGATGGACTAATCAATCCTCCCTCCTCCAGACTAGCTACTCTTTCCAAATATGAGAAAATCAGACTAGACGCGAGCTCAATACAAGTTCCCCAAGGACAGATGCTCTTGTGGGGAAGGGGGGAATAGAATGCTGGAATTCTCACAAACCATTGTTATCCTAAGCTAAACAAAGGTTTTGAAATTTGGGGAATCAGTAGTTGATGGGAATGTGTCATCGGAATAAGATAAATGTGTGAATAAATCAATAGCAGCCTGCGGTCTGCTGCACGCGCTCCGCGGCTTTTATCTCACCTGGGGCGTCCGCACCCTGGCAGGCAGTCATTGTCTTCATTGTACAGACGAGTACACCGAGAGTTTTCCCAGCTCACGGCCTGCAAGAAGTGGAACTAATGTTTGATGCAGATATTTCAGGGACCAAAATCCGTATGCTTTCAAACCCCCAGCTGTGCCAACAAGGATAACAACGAAATTCTTCATAAATAGGTAAGGAAAGATACATTGGGCACTCACTAGATTAAAACTAAAGCATTCATATTTAAATATTGACTAAGAATATAAATTACTTGCACGATGTAAGAAAAATAACGGGCTAGCCCAGTAAAATTTAATTGGATGTGGAGAGGCGTATGTAACACACCCAGCGGTCTTGCTCCAAGTCAAGTGTCTTGTTAGCAGGTACTCAATATGTGAAGATTATCATTAGAATAACAAAATTTTAGGATGCGATTCAAATACTACACAACTGTGAAAACAATGCCCCCCCCCAAAAAAACTGTTGACCTTTAATAGCTGTTCTGTACGGCTATACGATGAAATTCTAATTAATAATCTGCCACGATTAAAGTCTGGTTCAATAAAATGTAACAGAATATGATTTGGCAAATGTTGTGGGTATGATCTTTAAGAAGCGACAATGCACCTTCCCTTATTTTCCCAAAACGAGATTTAGCATTTCTTGTCACGGTGGTCACTTCCAGGAAACCTCGGCCACTTCACTGATTGCTCAGCCGCGTCAGGTGTCGGTGCAGGGAAGGCTGTCCTCCTCCCAGGACCGATTCTGAGGTGCCGGCTGTCAGGGGCGGGGCTGAGCAGCCCTGTCTTTTCCCATCTTTCCTGCCGGCATCCACTGAGCTGTGCAAGGGTCCTATCGCGGTCTCAGTTGTCAAACATGTCTTGATCTTGGCTCTCCTCACTCCGTGGACAAGTCCAGAGGGGCCTGGGCCCTAGACCACCTTCCTGAGCATGATAACTGTTGCTTCACGTCGGTCTTCCACGTCTCACACTAATGTCTCGTGTAGCCAACCCTGACTCAGACCCATAGAGAGAGGGGAAGTCAGGAAACAACGCAATTCCAGCTTAGATACGTTGACCCGTTACAAAATCACTACAGTATTTAATAATAAAACTGAGGCATTACTCTTGAACGTATCCCACGTAATCTCGATGTCATAGCAATTTAATATCCTTAATTATCCATTTTAAAAGTACCTAAACAAGCATTAATTAATGGTTGAAATTTTAAATTGTTCCATTTTCTTTTGAGCTTGTACTTCTGTTCCTCTTCACCCATAAACTTCTGTCCTAATGTTATATCTTTGTTTCTAAAAGGTTTTTTTTAGTCTACCCTTACATTTCTGCAATGAAAAATTGTTTATAGATTGAAATTTCATTCTCAATGTTGCCTTTTAGTGTACAAAAATTCTTAGTTTGTGTAGTCCAGTTACCAATCTTAAATCTTAATTAGGAAATTTCACAGTTTGTTCTTCAAGATTATTAACTAATCTTCAGTCTTTGCCTTTTTACATACATTTTATTTTATTTTATTTTTAAATTTTATTTATTTATTTATTTATGGCTGTGTTGGGTCTTCGTTCCTGTGCGAGGGCTTTCTCTAGTTGCGGCAAGCGGGGGCCACTCTTCATCGCGGTGCGCAGGCCTCTCACTGTCGCGGCCTCTCCGGTTGCGGAGCACAGGTTCCAGACGCACAGGCTCAGTAGTTGTGGCTCACAGGCCTAGTTGCTCCGCGGCATGTGGGATCTTCCCAGCCCAGGGCTCGAACCCGTGTCCCCTGAATTGGCAGGCAGATTCTCAGCCACTGCGCCACCAGGGAAGCCCTACATACATTTTAGAATCAGCATTTTGATTAAACTGCTGAAATTTTTTTACTGAGATTGCTTTGAATCCATAGATTAACTGATCCACAAATTAACTGGTATCTTTACAATATTGAGTTTCACAATCCATGAATGTTTTATATTCTTCCATTTGTTTAAGACATCTTTAATTTCCGTCAAGATATTTGGTTGTATTCAGTGCAGAGAACTTGCAAATTTTTTAGATTTGTTCCTATGAATAAAAATTTAATATTTTCCTGTGACCAGATTTTAAGTGTTAAAGTTCTTCTTTAGATGCAATTGCAATAATTGCAATTATTGTCTACCAATGTGATTGAGCAAACATAAATGTATTACAGACATTGATGAACAAGTCTTAAACATAAAATGAAATATTTATTGGAAGGGTACCTCTTAATAAAATGGGCAGAGTGGTTTTGTTTCTATTAGTTTTGCTGGAATGCAATAGGCTACCACAGGTACTTTCACAGAAAAAAAAAATGAGAATGGGAGGAAATTGATTACAGCAATGTCACTCAATTGTTTTAATGCCTTCTTTCCCCAAATAGTTTTGAGGGCTTATCTTGTACCAGGCACTGTTCTAGGTGCTGGGGATAGAGAACTGAACAAAATCAGACAAAAATTCTTGTCTCATAAAACTTAAATTGTGGTGAAGGGGTCAGACATCAAATAAGATTTTTTTTTAAAGTAAAATGTATAATACAGCATGGTAAAGAGTGATAAATACAAAAGAGAAAAAATAAAGGAGGAAAAGAGATAGGACAAATGGGAAGGAATGAAATTATAGATAAAGTAGCTGAAATATATGTCAAAAAGTACAATACATACTGATCCATTATCAAAAATTATTTTTAAAGTACTACAACTGATATATAGGTTATGTTCTCCTTCAGTTATTTTGGAAGCAAAAATTGGAAACTACCTACCTTGTCATCAGTAGCCATTACTTTGTCAGCCATCACAAGAAATTAAAACTGTCATTTTGTTTAGTGCGCTAGGGGCTTTTACTTCTGAGTAGTGCACAAGGATAAGTGCCTATTCGGATGGCTGAGATGGCTGCCTTTTAGTGGAGTGGAAAGAAGACAACTGTGGAAGAGGATGAGGGAGCCCAGGACCAGAATAGCCACACGTACCTTCTCGGGACACATACAGTTTGGAATAAGGCTCTTGGAATTGGCCACCTTAAATTACACTTGCCCACACACCATTTGGGACGTCCTTACATCCGCCCAGGATGAGGAGGGGCTTGGACCCCCAGACAGACCGAGGGTTGCTTCCAGACCCTCCAGACTCTCCCAGTGACGGCTCTCAGTGTTTTCCAGGCCAAACTGCCATCAGGTCATTGAGCTATATCCGTTTTTATGAGCTACATCAGTACTTATGCCTGAGGGGGACTAGAGGAAGTGAGAAGAGTCCATTTGGCATGGCTGTTGCCAGGCAGGAAGAGGTAAACATGTTGGGAAACTCTGATCCCGACAAGGCAGCCTCTGGGACTGCGGACTCTGCTCTTCCGGCTGGGGCTGACATCTCCCTGAGCATCTCATTGGTCCCACGTACTTCCCTTCTTCCGTTTCCTGTGCTTTCTGCAAGGTGGAGGAGATTATAAACTTCCTGCATCATAAAGGGAACAGTAATGAGCACCCACGAACGTTGCCCTGGGGGGTCATCTGCCTCTTTAGCGGCTCTGACGGCTCCTGAAGTTATCTGGGGCAGGTGGCAGCACAGCCTCAACCAGCTCCTCTGGGCATCAGCAGCGTTTCAGGGCACTTTCAGGCTCCCCGGGCCCAGCAGACCCATCAGGGCACCCCTCGGTGTGATGTGAGCAGCCCGACCGTGGCCTGCAGTTTGGCACACGGGTCATGCCCTCTGAAAGCTCAGATTCTTCAGACAGGAGATAGCGGCAAGTCAGTGATTCTGTGAACTAGCTCATTCCCTAGTAACGCAGGCAGAGTTCAGTTGCCAGCTACCTCGGAAATAACGGGTCTCTCCTAAAAGCCCTCATTGTCTGTGGGGTGCTGCAAGATCCTCCCTGAGGTCCTTTAAGGGCCCCTCTTCGTGAACTCGATGTTGAGCCTCTACCCCAGCTTTTCTCTTATGAATGCATATCACAGAACAAGTAAATCACAACATAACGGTCCCCATATTGGAGTTCTTTAAAAGTCCTGAGCAGTGCTTCCTTAAGACATTATTGCTGGCAACCTATACAATAAATGCTTATTAGAATAGTCCCATAACCACCTTGCAGGAACAGTGATAGAGCAGGAAGTAGGTTAAGAATAAATATGTTAATTGGTCCTCATCTTCCCAAATCTTTTCATTTCTCTGAGCTAAATGCAATGGTACAGTATCTCCGCATTTCCCAATTCAGAGACGAGGCTGCATGCAACAAAGCTGGATCAGAAACAGGAGGCCTGCCCTCCGGTTCATTCTTTGGTGAATATACAATAGTTAAACCTGGGGCATAAATGATAGCTTGAGTTCCTCACTGGAAATGGCTTGTGTTGCTTTCGGTGTCAATCAGGTTTGCAATGTCTGAGCGAGGCACTGAGTCAGTAGTACTGAGTTATCTGTTGGAAACTTGACTGATGACCGAAAGTCTCCTGTAGTCAAACAGAAAACTTGCAGTGGGTTGTGCATCTCTTACAAGTGGTAACAGGTCTGTATTTGTGCAGTAAGATGATGCTGTAAATCGAGAACACCTTTGCAATTCCTCCAGGTCGGAGAGAACCCCTGACCGGGATTTGCAGTGGTGAGAGTGAGTAACCGCAAAGATATTCCATTCCAAGTAACATCATTTCTTCCAAGTGGAAGCTGGCACAGGAAATACGTTTGAAAGGACTACAAACAATGGGGTTTCCTGGCTGCAGGCTCTGCCTGAGAGATCTTTTATAGTAACACCTCAGTTTCTGAAAACAGGTGAAGGGGGCAATGCTTTGCATAACTGGCTTTTCTGCACCGTTGATGCTAGGTGTTAATTGTGCTAAGTTTTTTGTTCTACACTTTAAGACTTTAATAACCAGAGTATATTGAATCCAACTCCATTATCCTGCAGGTCACCCACCAAGCTGTGCCCGTCCCCTCCTTCTGTCTTCCCCGCCTCTTCCAAGGCACTCTTCTGGCAAAGACCCGAATGTGGTGTTCTCACGGTAATGACTGCAGATTCCGTGGATGCTTCCTGTCTAAACCTCCTTTTCTAACACTTCTGAAAACCCATCCATGCCTCTTCTACTACTTCCCAGGTTTCATTGAAATTCATCTCCTTATTTCTACTGGAGAAACTCCTTAAATTCAGCATCTTCTTCTCACATCTTTCTCATTACAGTGACTTTTAGAATACACAGTTGCTTCACTTTCTTAACAATGTGATATAACTACCTTTCTGCAAACGTAAAAGCTGAAGGTCTTTTTCCTACTGAGTTGTTTTCAAGTATTTTGTTAAGTCATCTTAAAAAACAAAACAAAACAAAACTTCATTTTTGTAAAGCATCATTTTAAAAAAACTTTCAGAGTCTATAAACTTGCCCTCCATTTGCATTTCAATTTACCTCTTTACTTCAACTATCTTCCTACTCTGGTGTGTACATAAAAAACTATTTTTCCAATATGGAAACATCAGGCTTCTCTTGTCAAGAGGCCACATTGCTGTGTTCCATCCATAAAGGATTCTTGATGTTTTCACTTTCTTAATTACCTACTTTTCAATGATTCCTCCTTAATAGTTACTCTTTTGGTAGTCTTGTCTAGTTCCCAAAATTTATATATATACACACCCACACCCACATTAGGGTAAATAAACTACAATACTTTTTCCACCTTTTGGATATTATGAATAATGCTGTCATAAACATTTGTGTACAAATTTTTGTGTGGACGTATGTTTCCATTTCTCTTGGGTATATACCTAGGAGTGGAACTACTGGGTCATATGGTAACTAGATTTACCCTTTTAAGAACTGCCTAACTGTCTTCCAAAGTGGTTGCACCATTTTACATTTCCACCAGCAGTGCCTGGTGTCCAATTTCTCCACATCCTTACCAACATTTGTTATTATCTGATTTTTTTTTTGTTATAGCTATTTTAGTGGGTATAAAGTAGTGTCTCACTGTGGTTTTGGTTTGCATTTCCCTGAGAATATTTTTGTAATGAGGTTGATGTTGAAAACGAACAAACAAACAAACAAAAACCACTTCAGGATGACAGAATACATTTTCTCTCTTTGCTTCTCTTCATCAGTCAGAGGTAGGGTTATTTCAGCCTTTAAAGGACTGCTTTGTAAATTAATCTAAGTTCCCTACAATGACTGTGAGCACTTCATAAATGAGTCTTCTACATTTTAGCTGCCCTGCATTCAAGATCAGTTAAAGAGTTTAATCAGATTATTAAATCAAGTTATTAAATCAAACGAAGCACTCCCAAATCATCTTTTGAAGCTTTTAGTAAATGGCAATAAATGAAAGCTTATAAAAAAGGAAAACACTGAAATGTATGCTCACAAAAGCAAGCAAACTGGACAAATTAGCGTTTAAATGTTATACAAAATTTAGTTTTCAATTTTATAATTTCCTTCTGAAATTTCTTAACCTGAGAAAAGACTCTTTTGACAGAGCTCCTGTGTTTTATTCGACAAATTTATATCCTGCACCAAAATGAAAAGAAGTTGATTTGTGAGAAGCTCTACAAAGAATCATAAATAGATACAATTTAAGTTTTGTATCTTGTAACATTTTTGGCAAGGAAAGATGTGCTGAGTGGATGTAAAATAACAGTGCTGGGGAGGTATTTGGGCTAAACTATATTGCACCTGTCCTCTCTTTAGCAAACTTGCTTGGCATTTAGCAGCACCTAAACGGAAGATATTTCCACAGTTAAAATAGTTAATGCTACGTAGGAAATTATTAGGTCAACTAAAAAATTGGCATATGGTTGTTTGCTTGGATAAAAATATTGTATCAGTATTAAATTTCCTGAAGTTGAAAACTCTACTGTGTAAATGTAAGAGAATATTATTATTTAGAGGAAATGCTCGCTGAAATATTTGGGGGTGAAGGCCTTTATGCAAGTAACTTACTCTTGAATCATTCAGAAAAATATTATGTATATATATTATTTGTGTGTGTATGTGTGAATACATGTCGAGCTAGATGTATATGGAAGAGAAACAGCAAACAATAAAGCAAATAGAGTAAAAAAAAAATACTGTGATTTACAGTCAATTAAGGTATCAACAATTTCAAATTTACTAATCATAAAAAGAAATTTTGAATAAGATTGTAAATAAATTTATGAAAATAATAAAACCATATTGAAAAAACTTTATATTATGTATATATTTCCCCCCCAAATATCAGTGATTTGGTATATTAGAGACAGAGATGGGCTAAGGAGCAGATTCATGGCAGCACATGAATATATACCAAAAATAATCATTCTGTTAATGTTCCATTTTAACGTTCAAACGATAAATGTAAAGAAGTTTTCTTTTTATTTTGCTTTAATGAATACAGGTATTCATTTTTAATCTTTATTTTTATAAATAATTTTATTTTGAATATAATTTTACAATTGAATAATTTTATTCACAAATGTATATATTTATACTTTTGTTTATTTTAACACCCCCTTTAACTTCCAAAAGTGCCCTATAAATTATAGGATCATTCAACTTTTAGTCAATGATCTTAATTGATCAAGTGATCTTTCTTCTAAATTCCCACCCATTGGTCAACAAGGTAAGGGAGTTGATATTTGATTAAATATCTAATCTAATAAAAACTTAATCCAGTCTGACTAAATGGCCCCTTTAGGCACTGCTCATTCTCTCTGGGAAAATCTTTTTAGTGTCTCACATTGACTCCCCTCTCACTGCTTCTCTCCTTGAGGTTGTATCCAGGTAACCTATGTGACTTGGTAGGGAAAGGATGGGCCTCAGGCTCCTCTGGTCTCCAGGGGTATTTACCTGCAGATGGTCCCTTGTCACCTGGTTGTTGTGAACCCCAGAGGTCTCCAAAGCTCATGTCTACACAGTGATCTGGTGAAGCTTCACCTCACCTCCTTCAGTGGAGATGGAAGGATAGAGCAAGTCAGAGTAGGTCAAGACTTCACTAGAACTTCTAGGCTAGTTCATCTCTCTCTAAATCACAGTTCACTCGCATGCCTGTCTTGAGTGGAGGATATAATATAATATTCGCATGCTGTGTACCTAAACACACAGACACAGCGTTCAGTGTTCCTATATGCCCACATACCTGTCAATGTTAGAGTGCTGTAGTATAACCAGAGCTTGGTATGACCTGATTAATATTTTTAATGGACTATGCCAAAAAAAAACAAAACAAGAGAAATGAACTAAGATTAGCTGTAGACATTAGGTTTGGAAAAGAAAGATTGAGGCTTTGATCAAAACAGAAAGAAATTAGAAAGAATATTACCCAAAATAGTGAGTCTCTACAGACTGTGAGGCAAGTACCACACCACCAGAGAGAAGCCGAAACCTCCTCTGCAAAATGCAGGTGCTTAGGGACTTCCCTGGCGGCCCAGTGGTTGACTCCGCGCTCCTAATGCTGGTGGCATGGGTTCGATCCCTGGTCGGAAAACTAAGAGCCCGCGTGGCATGGCCAAAAAAGGAAAGAAAATTAGGGGACCCAACAAAATGCAGGTGCTTATTTGTCAGGAACGACTTGAGGACAGAAGGCGAGGACAGATGGCAAGGACATAGATTTTGTGACTTCTCAAAGGTCTTTCTAATGACGCAATAAATATTCTTAAGGAAAAAAATGGATTCTGGCAACAAGAAGAAAAGGTATACTTTTTGATATATAGGGGGAAAGGGCATATCTCTATGCCTAAGGACAAACACATTATTTAAAGTCTAATGGTATTTAATGTTACTTCATTTTTCACTAAAGCCAGTAACAACTGTGATTTTTCAGTCCCTCAGATCCCAAGTTCTATGTGTGTTTCTTACAATTTCCCCATTTTTCGACTACTGATAATATTTTGAACAGTATCTTAAATACACATTCTTCCATTTTTGTGATAGGCAGATATTTTTGTTAATATTATTTTTATGTGTTCTTTTTTAATCACCTAGTATTATATGAGTTTGCACATTTATTCATATTGGGCTATGTTGTATTTTCAGTTGATTTCATAGGTGGACTTGACGCACACTCCTACTACCAGGATCATGTTGAGTTAAAGCCTGTTCATCTGTAAGTAAAGGTGTGATGAGATGGAAAATATTAATCCTTCTAACTTGGCCAAAACTAACCAAACCTGAAATAATTTGGACCTACCACTACTAATCATTGGTTTAATTTTCCACTCATATTTGAAACACACCTTTCACATGTAACCCAACATTATCATTATTATTGTTCATTCCAAAAAGGATTAGAAGTCGGTACCATGGTTTACGTTTCTAAAAATGATAGTTTTATTTTATTTTTCTTATCAGTAGTTGATTGCCGAATTGAAGGGAAAAAAGGATGATTTAGTCTACAAAAGAGAAACTTAATATGTGTCTTGGGGGCAACATAGCAGAGGGAAAAGGGAAGAAAGACTAGGTTGGGATCCAGGCTCTATCTATGTGGTCCCAGGGGCCTCCCTTGAAGTCTCTGAGACTTAGTTCTGTCACCTGGACTATAGTTGCGTAGGTGGAGGAGGGAGGATGGATTCAATGGGATAAGGTATGTAGAGCATCTGTAAAGGTGCCCATGACTGTGCCTAGTACTCAAGTATTTGACTAACCGGAAGGAAGTCAACAACTATAACAAAGACACCTCAAACTGGACAGATTTCAGTTGAGTATAAGGAAGGAATCATGGTCCCTTGATTGAAAAAATACTAGAAAACAAGAAAATAGATATCATGACTCCATTCCTAGAAAACTCTAAGTAGCAAATAGACAAATGTATAAAATAATAGATACCATGTGCACTTTGCGTATATTATCTCACTTCATCCTCATGAAACTACTGTAATGTACTAATTAGTAGTCCATTCTATACATAAGGAACCTGAGGTTCATAGATGATAGACAACCTTCCCAAAGTCTCTCAAGTAGTCAGTGATGGAGCTGGGGTCTTTCCCTCAACATGACATTGTGGACTTGCTCGGATGATCTTCCGATTCTTTCGGCCCAGTGCTCTGTAATTTCATGGAGACAGAGGAAATTTGTACAACAGTCACTGGTGTAAGAAACACGTATGAAAGTCTTCATCAGCTGCCTCTTTGCCACAGTGGTTCCTGCCCAAATCTGCAATCCCTTCCCCAGGTTCTTTGGGGACGGAAGCCCTGAGAAACCTGCACTGGCTCCTCCACCTCCCCATGTGGAATTAATTTGATTCCAGCAGAATGAGCTAAAGGAAACATAGTTCACAGGCTACACAGATCAGCACTGTGCCTGTCACATGATCGATGTTTAAATATATGTTGGTTTCTTAAAGCCAACCTAATCTGGAAAAACATCCACCCTGTGTAACATTCCAGGACCAAGAAGCCACCACCTCATTACTCCTGCTGCTGCGTGCTCATCAATGATCGACTCCAGAAGTGGATATCTGTGCATGTGGGGAATTTGGCAGGGATTGTGACAGTAACAAAGGTGATCAGAGCAACTGGAAGTGAGAAAAGAACTGAAACAATGCCTAGCGGAGACTTAGAGAGTCTTCTATATGTTTGTTATGTGAAAAGAGGATGATGAATGATGTCTTTCATCTCCACTGTGAAAAACATAACTCAGCAGAGAAATTGCAATATGAAACATGTTGGTCAGAGGTCAGAAAGATCTTACTATGAGGGGAGGTTATTAAAAAATGGCAATTGATTACTGATGGTAATGGAATCTTCTTCCTTGAATGACACTCGTGTATCCATGTGCCTGAAAAGGGTGTCCTGTGGCATGGCCCAGAGGCAAGTGACTTCTGTCTCTGTTTCCTAAAGTCCCTTCAATCTCTGTGAATCCAGAACACAAGAAACGTCCTGGTAAGTTTACCTAAAAGGCTTTGATCGACTCCACTCCCTCCTCAAAGGGCTTTCTTTTTTTTTTGAAGTATAGTTGATTTACAAGGTTGTATCAATCTCTGCTGTACGGCAAAGTGACTCAGTTATACACATATATGCATTCTTTTTTAATATTCTTTTCCATTGTGGTTTATCACAGGATATTGAATACAGTTCCCTGCGCTATACAGTAGGGCCTTGTTGTTTATCCATTCTAAATGTAATAGTTTGCATCTACCAACCCCCAACTCCCAGTCCATCCCTCCCCCACCCCCCTCCCCCTTGGCAACCACAAGTCTGTTCTCTATGTCTATGAGTCTGTTTCTGTTTTGTAGACAGGTTCATTTGTGTCGTATTTTAGATTCCACATATAAGTGATATCATATGGTATTTATCTTTCTCTTTCTGACTTACTTCACTTAGTATGATCATCTCTAGTTGCACCAAAGGGCTTTCTCAATTACCCTGTTCACTGCTGACCTCCCACACCTTTTCAGCTGTGGCATCAACTACAGGCTGCAGAAAGCAAGAGAACAAGTTTCTGCTTTGATAGACGATGCATATCATTATGTCAGATGAATATGGAACGCCTTTCAACCACGGAGGGAGCAGGAATCGGCAAGGTCAAACTAAACCCAAATTAAAATCATTGTGCATGAAACAATTTAAGAGGTCAGTGGGTGCTCCCCTCAGGTATGCAAATATGGCAGAGTTTATCCAGTCGGCATCAACCAGCCTGCTTGATTTCTTTTAATAAAGCGTTTGTATTGGATTCCATCGTAACCAGCTCAGGGATGCCACAACCATTGTACCAGCAAGACTGGAGGAAAAGCCAACCTTCTGAACTAAATCGTTAGAGGGGGCATGGACCCCGGCTTTTAACCTTCATGAAGGCTCTAATTTCCATGGAGTACAAAGCCAGGTTTATGAAGAAGCCACTTTATGAAGGGGATCGGGAGAATCTTTATCATATTCCCGGGAACATGGATATAGATGGGTAACTTTCAACTCCAGGTGGGTGGTTACATTCACTGCATACTTGTACAGGGAGCCCTCATTCTTGTGTTTGGTTGTGTCATTGCTCGCAGTCATAAAGTGCACTTTTCCAGGGCCCACAGTCCAACTGGGTGTGAATATGTGCACTGGGGTGATGTGACGTGAGGCAGTTCACACGTGGATTTGGTCTTTCATGCTTTGTCTCTCTTTAAAGTACCAGCATCAACAAATGAACTTATTTACAAAACAGAAACAGACTCAGACACAGAAAACAAACTTATGGTTACCAAAGGGGAAAGGGTGGGGAGGGGTAAATTAGAAGTTTGAGATTAACAGATACACACTACTATATATAAAACAGATAAGCAATAAGGACCTACTGTATAACACAGGGAACCATATTCAATATCTTGTAATAACGTATAATGGAAGAGAATCTGAAAAGGGATATATACATATGTGTGTGTGCACGCGTGTGTGTATATCTGAATCACTTAGCTGTATGCCTAAAACTAACACAACATTGTATATCAACTATATTTAAATTAAAAATAAAAAAGTAATGGCACCAAGCTATCAGACCCACTGGTTACATAAATTGGTTTACTTCCATTTACAACTGTTTATTGATCACTCACAACATGTGTACCAGGCCCTGGGCTGGAGATACAAAGATGGGTAATACTTGAGCTTGACCTCCAGCCGCGAATGATCTAGTAGAGGAGACCTACATAGAAATAAGTAGATACAAAACAACATCCCCAAGGCAATTTTTTGCAGAAGAGGGAACGTTTACTTCTCACTTGGGGAGAGAAGGCACCACTGGGAGATGGTGCCTGAGCTGACGTTGGAAAGATGATGAAGAGTTTATCAAAAGCAGAAGAAGAAAACGAATGTCCCCCACATGGAGGCTCATTTTTTTGGCCACTCTGCAGAGGATAAAGTTGAAAGTTGTGCATATCCAATCTGGCCTTCACCCCAGTTCTCACATAAAGTCAGCAAACCTACAAGGAAACAGATGTTTAAGCCGAGAAGGAAGCTTGGCTCCTGGTGGGGATGCTCTGAGATCCTCAAGAGCCATCGCTGCACCATCTAAACAATGGCATCCTTTATGCCTACGGCCATGGAGATGCTTCCAGTGATTGTCGGCTGGGTCTGGCTTGGGGATACGTGACACACGGGTCAAGGGGAGCCTGTTCTGGCGACCACTGTCTGGCCATGGCGGCGAATGAGGGAGCTCTAACTCTCAACATAAGTACGTCCTGTTTCTCTGCCAGGGTCTCCTCCGTTGCTGCTCCTACACCACCTTTCACAATGGGGAAAGGGCCAGGGCAAGGGTTGCTCACCTGGTCATCAGTGGCTTTGAAGAGGACACCTCCGCAGCAGCTCATGGTGGAAGCAGCAGCTACCCCAAAGGGAGAGGACCGACAGAAGCAGATTCACCTCTCAGGAAGAAGCATAGCTTGGCAGAAATCCACGCTGCTCTGAAAGAGATACAGATATTCAGGGAATGATGTCAGAGCGAGCAACTGAATTACTTTAAGTTTTGTCAAAATCATCATAATCGTTAGCAACTGGGTGGTGGGACAATTAAGCTCCAGGTAGCAGTAACTCTTCGCATAAAAATAATTAGACCAAGGCAGTTTATCAAAGAAAGACAGCAGTGGAATCTCAGAACTGAGTTTCACAAGAGAAGTAGAGAGATCTGATGATGTGAGAAATTTCCATGAGGAAGACACCCTGTGACTGCAGTTAAGAAAGACGTGATGAAAAAAGCTTCTCCTGTTACTTTTAGCCAATCTTTTTCTAAGGTTTCCAAATGAGAACTTGACATTTCTCTGGTATCTTGACTTGTCTGATTGCCTTTGCGGGAGGCTAATTTTTCTTCACAAAAATTGTTACATGCTCTGTGGTCACCGCTGATGGAGTGTCTGCTATTGCAACCAAGTACCGGAACACAGACGCAGCTGCCCCCCATTTCAGGCTGGCACTGCCGTCAGCTGCACTGTACCTCCAGCCCTCACGGTCCAGACTCAGAGGGCATCCGCCTCTGACGATCGGGCTGCTGGACGGAACCAGAGATGGTCACATCCATCTCCGCTCTTTCCTGAGAACGGGTGTTTTGTATCAGTATCCTTACAAGTTGGTGCCAGGCCATTCTGCATGTACAAAGTCTACATTAAAAACCAGCCAGGAGGACAAATCAGAGGGATGTGTGTGGGTGTGTGTGGGAGATGGGAAGGTGAGAATGATGTGCTTTCAAACCCTGATTTAACAACCGATAAACACCAACGGGGAACCATCATTTACCCCATCCCTCCTCCATTTCTTGACCAGCCGCCTGAAGACTAATAAAATGATAGCTCTCTGGCTATACCCTGTTTTCATTGGTCCTTGATTGGCTTTCACACCTTCCTATTCGTCTATCTATGTGTCTGTCCCTGTGGCACGCAGAGCCAGGTGTCTGTGACCTGCTCATAGGATGGCGGCTCACATTTCCCATTACTGAGTGTGCAGTTCTGTTGCCTGAGGGCAACCGTCAGTCCCTGGAAAGATGGGCGCTTACGGAGGCATTAACTCTCCGGGACGCCTCATGCATGCAGAGCGCCGCAACTGTCCAGCCCTCGGCGCCCTCTTAGTGGTCCCAAAGGAGAGGCAGCCTCCTTGCCTGCCTTACTTAGCTCGAAGGGGGCGGCACTTAGGGCTCACCGCTCTCCCTGGCTTTGGGGAGCCTTCCCTTTGTCACTGGCATTCATGACTTTTTGATCCATCCTAGGAAATGATTATACTATTTTAGGGACAACGTAAGAACACACCTAATGTGTAGCTATTTGACCAAGTAGCAGCGAGATGGCTGTGTTTATACGGTTCCCGCAGTTCTGACTCATCCCTACACTGGCCAGTTCATGCACCACTGTCCTTGCTAGGAGGGAACGAGGCCACCAACCGTGCAGCCGGCCACACGCAAGAGGGCCTCCACGACTGATGGTCAGTCATCCTCACTGGGGACACAAAGACCCTCTCGTTTGACACATGACCTCACGCACTACCCCCAGAGCCTCGAGGAGCCCGGTCCTCATGCTGCCTTGTGAAGCACATAGAGCCTTTTCCAAAATGAGAAAGCTCATATCTGAACGGTGCCCCTCCAGGGAAGCTGTCCATTCCTGTCTTTCCCAGAATCTCAGGATTCTTCTCAGTACTTGTCATTGATGTCAATGAGAAGAAAATAGACTTCTGTAGCGGTGTGGAGATACGGAGCATCTCCCCCTGAAAAAAACTCATCAGCATAAGTAAAAGTAACTTCATTCGCCCCTGTTCCCAAGAGAAAGTATACACTGATTTTAAAATTAAAGGTAATAAAGATAAACCAAATTTTATATTTAATATATATTTTTCATTTTATAGTTACATCAAAATTATGTATAATCGTCATGTTATGACAGGTTCTGGGAAGAAACAAGACATAATAAAGAATGTACAAAACACAGAGTCAAGCACACATACACACACACACCAGAAGTGACAGAGAGACTTAAAAAAGCAATAGAAAAAGAGACAAGTATGGGTCTATCAGGAGACACACTTTGAAATAACAATACTATCTTATCATTTGATTTCATTCTGCCTCGAGGGTAGGTACCCTCAGGTAACTGCCAACATATCTACAAACATCTGCCAAAAAAAATGATCTTAAGGATCCCAAAACTCAAACTCTTCTACCCAGACTAATTGATCCATCATTAGAAGAGTGATAACTAGACATTCTATGTCTCCAGAGGTGATGCAATAAGACACAGCGCCATCCATGAAATATCTTGGGCTGACTGATCTTGGACTGAAAGTGTAGAAAATACAAGAGTAACAAAATCTCACCACAAGGAAGCAATCAGCCACTCTAGAATGTGGGAAATAGTACAGGGCAAATGAAAAAAAAGGGGGAGGGGGAAGTCTTAAAATTTAAGAGAGATTTAAGAGACATACTAGTCAAATACAGTGTGTTTACCTTGTTTGGATTCTGGTTTCAACAAACCAACTGTAATGAGATGCTTTTAGGCAATTGGGGAAATGCAAATATGGACTGGATAGTAAATGATATTAAGGAATTGTTGCCTATTTTGATAGATAGGCTAATAAATAGGTTTTAACAAAAGAAGAAAACATTTTTATCAGTTGAGCAGAGTTTCTGAACCTCAGCACTGTTAACTCTGGACCCGGATCATTCTTTGTAGTAGGGGCTGTCCTGTGCATTTTGGGATATTTAGCAACATCCTTGGCCTCTGCCCACTAGACACCAGTAGCGGGCGTGCGCACACACACACACACACACACACACACACGGCCAGACTGTGGCAAACAACTGGTAAATGTCCCTGGCTAGGAAGCATCACCGAGTTAGGGAATCATCACTGAGATGTGCCGATGAGCGACACACAAGACGTGACGTCTAGGATTTGCTTTTAATACTCTAGCCAAAAAATAAATAATAAAGTTGTGGGGACTACATGAAACTTAATTAGATAATTTTTATTTTAGTTGAAGCTGGATGGTGAGAACATAGGGATTCATAATACCATTCTCTTTACTTCTGTGTATGTTTGACTTTTAAAAATCCATCTGTTAGTAAAACCTAGGGCAGAGTGGTCAATAGGCTTTCCTTTCAATGCCTCCTCTCACAGTTGCTTCATTGACTTAGAAAACTCCTTGCAGACGTATTTCCCAATGCCTGAAGTGACACGCCAGCATTCCCACCTGGCATCACAGGACCAGGCTCAGCCTACTTCGCAGCTTTTCCAATCCATGTTGCTAAAGCCCCAAAGCAGAAAATAGTAGCTATAAGTAGAGGTGACATGAAAGATAAATGTAGTGGGTACCTAGACGTTCCCCCGACGCCCACCAATACTATCACTAACAAAGAAAGAAAACGCCTTCCCCTGCTGCCTTATCCCATTCTAGAAGAGTCACCTGTTGGACGGATGAATAAACTTCTACAACTTGAATCTTCCTTCAGACTAAAAGGTTACATAAAACTATAAAAATCCCACCATTATAATCTCATCCCTTTATCTTTCCATTTAAATCCTTGTTCAACTCAGTGGGGTCAAAGGGCTAGACATTTGGGTGACGTCTTTCAGAATGTAGAGAAATAGGAGAGCAGAGAAAGCGTGATAAGTGATAAGGAGAGAACTGCAGGGCTCCCGCCACTGAGGGGTGAGGAGGGAACAGAATTTACAGGGAGAAGAGTGGCTTCCAAAAAGTGAAACTGGGAAGTTGAACATTTTTTTCAGCTATTTCAAATTATGATGAAAAAGTCCATTCCAAGCCATAGAGTCATTGAACTGAGTTAATGGAAGAGAATTGCTGGATGGGGATATAAAATAAGTATGAAACACCGTCTCCACTGGCACCCTGCTTATAATTTAGTTGGCAGGAAAATACTTCCATACCTGAGTGAAACAATCAATGCACAATTAGTTGTGAAGCTGACAGCCATTCGCTACACATGGGGTCCAGCTGATAGCATAAGAGTTGCCATTAGCAGGATGAGAAAACAACATGGCTGAGGCAGAAGTGGAATCTTCATGGAGAAGAGATTTCAACTGAACCTCAGAGATGAATAGGTTTGGATCAGCTAAGACTTTTCACAAGAGAGAAACAAAAGTATCCAACAAGTATTTATTAGGTGCCAACTGTATAGCAGACACTGTGTTGAGGTTGATACTGTACGAAAATGCTAGAGCCAAAGCCCTCACCTTCCAAAGGCTTACCACTTGGTATGGCATCAGGAAGATGTACAGAGTCTATGTCAAATGTGTGTAGACAAGAATGATTGGAGATGAGAGTGTGTATTCCAGAGAAACAGAACCAATAGGGTGTGTGTATGGAGAGAGAGAGATTTTAAGAAATCTGCTCACATGATCATGGGGCAGGCAAGTCCAAATCTGCAGGGTAGGCAGGCAGACTAGAGACCCAGGAAGAGTTGACATTGCATCTTGAGTCCAAAGGCAGTCTGGAGGCAGAATTCCTTCTTCCTCCGGGGACCTCAGTCTTTTCTCTTAATGCCTTCCAACTGATTGAACATGACCCACCCACATTATGGAGGGAGTCTACTTTACTCAGTCTATTGATTTAAATGTTAATCTCTTCTAAAAAAAAAAAAAAGTTACCGTCACAGTGACTTTTAGACTGGTGTTTGACCAAATATCTGGGTACTATGGCCTAGCCAAATTGACACATAAAATTAACCATCACAGGGTGGGATGTATGTAAGGGCCACAGGTGGTATGAAAGCCAGGCCTGGATGGTTCTTAAGCAGTCAACCAACAGAAGGCTATAGGAAGGTTAGGCTAGGGGGTGTAGCTAGCAATTTGGAGACATAATACTACTCTGTCATCTTTACCCCAAGGCCACCAAAGGCAATACCTTTACATCACTCCCCATTTGCTATGTGGCTGGCATGTCTTTCCCAGGAAACTACAAGTCCTCCCCTCTGACGTTTACACCTGCTTGCCCCGCCCTGATCTGAAAAGCAGGGAGCCCAGGTGTTTTGCTTGCTTATTGCTACAGCCACGGACACAGACAGCACAAGGCACATTTTGCCTTTTGAAAAGCCTGGATGAATAAAAAGGAAATTTAGTTTTCAATTTTGAAGTCTTTTAAAGCACTTCATCCTTTCTGTTTCAGGTCGAAATAAGTAATGACGCTGACTCTGAAAATGCCGCTGCTGAACTTGACTTAGGAAGCAAAGCACCAATGACAGCACCTCTCTGCATTGACACGTCTCACTTTCTTCCAGACGATGGACTGCACCTCCCCGCTTTCCCACGAATCACAGAGTTGTCCAGGCACAACCTATGTGTTATTAGCATTGTTCGCTAGATGAGTTGTAGGTGCTTGGGTGGGTATTTTTTTAGTCATTTCCTTCTTATATGAATACTTGTAAATTGTACCCCAAAATCGGTTTTTAATCTTTTAACAATATTTAATGTGAGGCATGCAAAATGAAAAACATTCTGTGAAAACCTTCCACAGTCAATTCTAAGAGAAATGTGGGTTTGTGTAGTTGAGATGTCAAGTCCCCATTGCTGACTGTGGTGGTCTCAGGCCTGACGGGGGTTCTCATAGTGGACGTTACCCAGGGTTCCTCGGCAGGAAGTTAGATGCGGTGACAGCTGATAAATGGGTACAGATAGTGGATGGGGCTTTCAGACTGAGTACAGATCATTTTTTCAACACCACAAGACAAAATAGAGAGTCCTCCTTTGTTCTCAACTTTCCAAAACCCAGAATCATATTATGGCAATCTAAATGTTCAGATGCATGCATGATATCTTGTTCTTCCTATGTTCTGAAAAAATATATATCATGGGTGTATGAAAGAGTGAAATGACCAGTAGAACACCTTTCCCATTTGGAGGGAATCTGGTATCTCTGAGATTCAGATTTTCTACCCTTTATCCCAGTCCTGACACTGGCGTCAGACCTAAATATACAGCTTATAGGTTTATGGGACAGAAATCACAACCATAAATCTGTGATCGGGAATGTTGCTCGTAAGATATTCCAAAAAGTATTAAAATGGTGTAGAATTCTCTATAATACTTCTAAAGAAGATGTTTATATTTGTTCTGAATCAACTTTTCTTTCTCCTACTCCATCCCAAGAACCAAGAAAGTAATATGGGAAACATAATATTCCATGGGAAAAGGACTGTTGAAAACATATCACAGTTTTTTCCTTCATATCTTTCAATTATTATTTCCCATATCAAAGTAAGCTTTGCTCACTTTGTGTAACAACCAAGATGAGGCCTCCTATAGGGCCCGAAATTGTGTATACATGCAGTATTTAATCCAGAAGTTAACTTGGCCCATACATCTCTAAGTCAGTCTACAAACCATCTTAAATTGTGTCCAATTTTTTGTATGTGTGTAGAGGTTTTTTTTTTTTTTCCTTCTTCTTTGAAGCCCATATATTTTATGAGATTCTTTTAAGAATCAGAATTTATGCAGTAAAGTCTGCCCTGGTCCCTCCCAGTTCATGACAGACACCGTGGGCTTTCTGGAGGCCTGTTTTACTCACAGCCTCTGCACTGTGCCCTGTCAGTCGGCTGACACTCACTGAATCCCATCACTTTTCATTCCACTGAATAAACCCAAATTCAAAATGAAGAGGAGGTAGCAGGGACTGGGAAGAAGGGCCAGTCCAAGCCGGCTTGTACAGTTGGGGGCTGGAGCCTAGGGGATTTGGTGATTTGTCCAGAGTCCTGCTGTATACAGAGGGCACAGGCTATGACCGAAGGAAGGAGAAGCCGGAGGGCAAAGGGGGGAGAGGGTTGGGTCCCCAGCCCACCACTGTGGTCTTGGGCAGTGTTAGACATGTCGGTCCTGGAGATTTCCTCATCTGTAAAGTAGAACAACAATCCCTACCTCCCAAGGGTAAGGTGAGGATTAGCTGATAATATAAAAAATACTGTGTAAACTGTGAAGTGTGCCACAATTGAAAGAGGCAGTTACCATTGTCATGTCAGAACAAGTTGGATCCTGTCCGGAGCTCTTGTTACCCATTCAAGTGCTGTGCAAAGCCCATGCAAGCCTCAAACTCTTCCAAGTTTTCTAAAAAGTAGCTTGAAAAAATTACCCATATTTAAGAGATTAGAAATAGTATACACTAAACATTGCATTTCTTAATTTAAAAATAACTTTTACATTCAAATTCCAAGACGAATACATATTATTAGGGAGAAAACTAATAGCATATAAAAAATGTAGAAAATCAATAAGACAGAAGAGTAAAAATAACATTTAAATATTTTAAACTGTCATTTCATTACACACACACACACACACACACGCACAAACAAAACACAGTAAACACTTCACAAAACAGTACCACACTAACTAGTGTTGCTGTTTTACCTTCATATAAATTTGAACATACTTCTACAATGCACTGCAGAGTCCTAGATCTTGTCTAACTGCAGATTTGAGGAGGAAATCCTCACATTAGTGATCTTTCTATGGATATTCAATATAGGCAACTACTTAATATGGTATGTGTGTTTTTAGTTTTTAATCTTTCTTCATTTAAGTTATAACTGTTTCAATCCCCAATCCCAGCAATCCATAATGATAATTCTAAAGTTCCAGAAAATTTGCCACTCATCAGAAACAAGTCAGATAGGTCTCCCATCTCTTCTCCCTCCCAGTGGGCTCCTCCATGCCTCTCCTCTTCCTGGCCAGTCTTTAGAGGTTCTGCTTACTTAAGACCAAAGGATGAAAAGAAGCGTAGGCTTGTGCAGTAACACTCAGCAGCCACAGCGCTGTCAAGCTTGCTGCCTCTTAGAAGTGAGGGTTTCCAGGTTTTGCAGCTTTTGCCTCCTGTTCTAGGGAATGCACGCTGCACCGTGCATCACGCAGCAGGGTTTTCGACAAAAACATGTTCACTATATCTATACTCTTGCTGAATCTTGGCTTCTCTGTATGTAAGTGTGTGTCTGGTCAGAGCAACTCGTATTTTTAGCCTGTATTCATTTGCTACGATCTCCTCATCCTAAAAGATGGTCCAACTCCAGGTTCAAGCGCTCTCCTCAGACGTTGTCCCAATTAAGCTGGAGATGGGTCCCCCAGTGCCCATGAGCCCCTAGTGCTGACTGGAATGGAGATGGGAAAGTTAAAGCCACAGTTTTTTTCTTCTTTGAACCATGCTGGCATTGTGCCTTGTGAACCCTGCCCAACCCTGCCCCAGGCCGTGTCTTCTATCTTGGTCAGTGACTTTTCTTAAAGATAAGAAAAGTGTGTGAAGTCACAGGCAGCCTGGATTACCTTAAAGCAGCAAAAGTTAAGCAATGGAATTACAGTGGTTGAGAGGGTTAGTTAGAGAATTCCCAAGGGACAGTATACATACTGGGGTGTGAAACAGCCTAGATCAGAGAAATCGCGAACGTCTCTTAGGAAAAGCTCTAAGCTAGTACATCCACAAGCATCTTAGCCTTCCACCTGCCATAGAGTGTGAGGGTATGTGTCCCTGAAACAAAAACTTACGTCCATATCACTCCAATCTGAGGGGCTGTTGCCTCACTTGTTTTGAAGATAACTTGACATCCTGCCTAGCATCCTTCTTTCTTTTTTCCTCCAGAAAAATAAGCCTTACTATTTCCTATAGACCTAAATAAGGGAAGCAGCCAGCTTCAAGAGGCTGGATCTAACAAACTATGGCAGGGCTGCCATCTGTCTAACTTAATGGATGGGATGCTCGTGATTGAGAGGAACTTGTCTTCATCAACAGCAGCTGAAATGTACATTGCAAATCTGGAGAGAACCATCGGGACTGCTAAATTGAGAAGCAAGTGAAAACCAAAATTGCTCTTTTCAATCTTTGCAAATTAGAAAGGAATCTTGCCAAGAATAAACAGATCTTCGTTTCATACCTAATTTAAAAATGTACAGTGTCCCAAATTGTGGATTCACTATGGTGTAAACATTCTGGCTAATTATTTCTTGAAGGAAATACTTGCTTATCATTTCTGAGTTACTGTAGTAGGTAACTAGGAGAACTTTTACAGTTGATTAGAATTCAAATGTTCTGACCTGACCTTTTAGCCCAAGGTAGTAGTTGCTTTCAATGGATAACTGAATTAAGTAGGAAACAATACCAATAATTGATCTTTTCAAACTTAGAAACCTTGAATGTCTGTTTTTCTTGTTTCCTCCCATTTAAGAGTCATCTGTAATCTTTGATTGATAGTCTATCTATGAATGCTGCTCAAATATTCGTGATAAATAGGCCCATAACTCAAGGATATTATGCCCAAAAGTTAAGCTAATACAGGGAATCACTACTCACGTAACTGCATAGTGTGTAGTACAGAAAGGGAGCAGATATATCTTAAATATTAGAAGAATGTATTTATTAATAAAGAATTCTTCGAAACACAGAATTCTCAAAAAATTCACAATTTGTGGGCAGCATTTCTCTTTTCATCCTGAAAAAGCTTAATTTCTTTATTGAGAGCTAAGGAAAAAATGCCATTTCTAGAAGGTAGGAAAAGCTTCTTAAATGTTGATATTTGTAGAAAAGTTTGGTGTCAGGTGATAAATGAATCATCTTCCTTAGACTTGCAAGCATATAAAGAGCAAGTAGCACATTAAATACTAAATATTTTTAATGAAATATTTGAAGAATCCAAAATACTCTTTGGCTTGAACCTGAGAACTAAATTAAGTAAAAAGAAGAAGGAGAAATAAGAGAGGAAGGAAAGAAAGGAGGGAGGAAAGGAGAAAAAAAAGAGAAAGAAGAGGAGGGAGGGAGGAAGGAGGGAAGAATTCAAATTTGAAATTCTACCTAATTTGGATTTGGACATATCAATCCTTAACTTGGGGTTATTGTTCTTGTTTCTTTGAGTAACTGAAAACATTGGACCATTTTCCATTTACGGCATGCTTTTCCTTTGCTCTCAAGAGAAGTTTTTAAAAACAGTTTGAAGAAACCAATAATCTATCTAGTTATTCTCATAGAATTGCTTTGGCAGACAACGTTGTCAGTCTATATTCGTTAGGATTAGAGTTACCTACAAGTGACAGAACAGAAAAATGACAGTGGCTTAAATACGATACAGGTCTATGTCTCTTCATATTTCAAAATTCTGGAGACAGCAAAGAAGTGGATTTGGGTTCCCTAGAGACAGGGACCCAGGCTCCTTCTGTCTTGCTTCACTATGTGCCCTGCCATTCTCAAGATCATGATTCAAGACGGCTGCCAAAGTTCCAGCCATTGCTCTTGTATTCCAGCTAAAAAGGAGGAAAAAGGGACAGAGAAGGGTGCTTCTCTCATTTAAGGATGTGTCTCACAAGTTGCACACACTACTTGGTTCACCCCCAATTTAGTCACAAGGAAAGCTGGAAATTGTAGTCCTTATTCATGGTGGCCTTGTACCCATCTAAAATTTAGGGGCTTCATTTCTTAGTATGAAAGAGAAATGTATATTGAAGAATGCTTAGCAGTCTCTGCCACAAGGTTCAAACTAGTGGGCATGAGTTTTTGGAATAATGTTTTTATTTACTTTAATTATAATACATTATAGAAAAATACATATATTCTTCAATACTGTGAGGAATTGATTATCACCTCTGCGAAATAAGAATTTCTACCTCATCTTTCTGCCTTTCTTTTTAGAAAGAAAAATGTAAATCTATGACACAAGATACTTCAATGTTTCCCATAATTCTGCAGAGTATATTTTAACTTTCCTTCTCTGAAAATTGAACTGAAAATTCAAGAACCAATGTAATGTATTGCTTGGTTCTCACTGCTCTGCTACAAAAGTACATTAATTCTTCTGCAGTCATAACTCTTCAACTCTTTTCTTCTGAATTGGTCAGTAGTGTCATTATTTTCTTTTCATTCAATTCAACAACTGTGTGTGGACATCAGTGCTTAGGGAGGTGGGGAAGGACTTTCAAGTGAAAAGTATATGGTCCTTTTCTGTTATTTTCTCTCAGTAAAAGTTAGACTTGTGTTTCCTTTCACCTGTTTTTCTTTAAGAACATAATATTGGCTAGAGCCAAATGAGTACAGTCGTCCCTTTGTATCCGTGAGAAATTGGTTCCGGGAGCCCTCGCGGAAACCAAACTCCTCCATGCTCAAGTTCCTTAAATAAAGCGGCACAAACAATGAAAACAGTCACTTCCCCCCACCAACACCCCAGATCCGTGGATGTGGAAACCCGTGGATACGGAGGGGAGGGTGTATTTTAAACTACTTGATAGTACGTTTCTCTAATTGAGGGAAATCGTAACCTGCTTTTGTAATTAGATTGTATCGTATATTCCTCCTAGGCTCTGTGAGTGTGTGTGTGTGTGTATGTGTGTGTGTGTTTGTGTGTGTGTGTGAGTGAAAGGGAGACAGAGCCAGAGCAACAGAGATAGAAACCTTCCAGGTATTACTCATTAAACAATATCCCATGAAGTGATTTTCATCACTGAAAAGTGTTGTTTATATTCTCCTCGCACCTTGTGCCTGCAAATCTGGCAGCTGACACTGATCATTGAGATAAGATTGGGTGACTTATCCATGCTGTACACACACATCTACACACAAACTTCACTAAGTACATCCTTTTCTAAAATCACATTGTTAAAATGCACCATTGTGGCCTATTTCCCTGAAGGATAAATAGTGTAACATTATTTTTCGGAGCGAGAATTAAAACAAGGAAGATGCCTGGGACAATGTGTTCCTTCTCTGCAAGATTGTAGTGTTGAAAGGACCTCAACAATTGGTTTGCTTGGTTCAGAGATGAGGAGACAGAGGCCGGTAGCTGCAAAGGCTTGTCCCTCGTCCCATCGGTCTGCTGGGCAAGCTTTTGGTCCAGCCTTCTTTTCTCTACATTTGGTGGCCATCAGCTGTCACGAGTCTGGACTGACCCATCCCTTGGCTGTTGACCGCAATCTTGTGATTTTTTTCACCTGGGTTCCTGCTGGTGGCTCCTCCCTGTCTCCCTTCCCTCCTCCTGGATCTGAGCATCAGAAAGTCCTGTCCAGTGGGCTTGCCTCTTGCCACTTTGTCTTCTCAGGACAAAAAACCATCTCAGACCTCAGATCACTGCTCTTTGCTTCCCAAAAGACAGAACAACTCAGTCCTTCCTGCCTTCTTCTTTCTTGACTTGTGATTTAAACATAATTCTGTCTGCTCCAGTCGAGCCTTCTCATGCTTTTTTGTCAGCCAGCAGATAGTTTACTATTAACTACCAGATAATCAGTCTCTTCTCAAGACTTTTGTTCCTGAGGAAGTGATTTTGTAAATAATTGCTTCAAGTCATCTTTTAACTGCCTCACATAATTTCATTTCTTTTAAACCTCTTTTTTTTCTTTTAAAGGGAATTGCTCTCTTGCACTTCTGTTATCTTAAATCTCTTTAAAAACCTAAAACAGCAGTCACTGAATGCACTTTTACAAAATAGTTTTCTTGGGTCTCCTATGTAAAGTGAAATCAAGAGCCTCACCCTTGCAACATTCCTACTGCACTCAGATCATGATGGTACAACTAGAGTATTCTATGTGTGAATGGTAATTAGCTTTCTGGTTCCCTCATCATAACTTGCATTGTGTTGTGCAGACACCTCTTTGCATTGTCCAGGGTGTTTATTATTCTAAACTGTCCCATTTAACCCATTTATTCAACCAACACCTGTAAATATTTATTTAGGTCCTTCTATAGCTTTTCATTTTTGCCATCACTCGAAATAAGAGAATTAGTTTCCTGTGCCAAACATTTTAAAGCAAAATATAATCTATAGAGCACCAAGTTAAGTAATTTTAGAGAATGGAATTTGGGGCAATTCATGTGGCATGCTTAACTTGTTTTTATAGGGCAAGCAAAGCTCGTTAATTCCATTTTATTTATTATTTTTAAACCACTTGTTTAGTGTGGTGAATTAAGAAAAAAATCAACTGATTGATCTTTGGATTTTTTTAACATCACAGAGAAAAGCCATTCCTTACTCAAATATCTAAAGTTCACCCAGAAATCAAAATTGCTTGACCCTCTGGAAAGTTCTGTTTGTGCTCTAGGCCTGAGGAGACTTGGCTCTAAAGTGCTGAGCCTGAGTCACACTGGTCCCATTAATCTTTGTCGAGAAGGATGTTTTGGGGGAGGGTCGAGAAGGAGGACTTCTGATCCTGTTTTATTCTTTCCTCTTTTGTTTCAGGGCCCATGGCCGTCAACCCTCCTTGATTTTATTCTGCCTGATCTTCACATTTCCATATCTGTAAATACGGGGCCGCATGATCATTAAAACCTCTTAAGAAAGTGGAGAGTTTTCATTAAAGTTTCCCTGCAAATCTAAGATGCCGTACGATGGATGCTAGCAGCACAGGGTATTATTAGCATCGGTGACAACTGTTATAAGGCTACGTCTCGTTTTCTCATAAAGACATAGATATTCCAATTTCCTCCTATATAACTCAAAGGGAATTTGGGTGTTAACACTTCAAAACACTTCTAAGTCCTCAGGGGAACATCTGAAGTGGAAAGTATTAACTTTCTAAATGCATGTTTTATTCTCTTTCCGAATAATAAAGTTATTTCTCATCCCATGGTAGAAATGTATAGGTGAGAACTCCCCCTGAGACCTTCCCGATCTGAAAACACTAAGGAATTTCTGCCATTGTAGGTGGAAAGACAAGAAAACATTGTCTTCTCAGTTGTGCTTACCTTTCAGATTTTTCTGAGACTCCCTTATATGTGACAAGAGCTCTGCTTCCTGGCAACCTCTGCCCACAACAGATCTGAGAACCAAGCAACAAACAGAAAAGGTCTTTGACTATCCCAATAAATGCTATAAAGTCCACATTCTGAAACTCCTGAGTTTTTCCCATAGAAAAGTTCTTCAACCCTCTGTTTAAATCCTATTAACTCTTAATTTGCACACAATTCTAATGATCTTAATGATATTATTGTCAATCACATGACAGACTAAAAAGCAGAAAATTAGAAAGGAATACTTTCAATATGCAGGAATACTTACAATAATTTAACATACTCTCCCTAACTAAAAGAACAGGGATAGAAAACTAATATAAAAATCTATAGCACAGTTGTCTGGAGACATTTAAGGTGAGAATGAATACACTTAGTAGAGCCTGTGGGTAACATTGTATTGCTTCAAAGGACAGCATTTTACTCATATAATGATAAATCCAGATTATCAATAAAAACATTTACTGTAAATTAGGAACAGGAACCCCTTAATCAAGATACGGTCCTTTCATTTGTCCTAAAATTAAATTATCGATTTTTATTTAAATTAGACACTTCATCATCTACTGGAAAAATTTTCAAATAACCATCCAGATCTTCAATGTCTATCATTCGAATGGAAACCCTTTAAATGTGGCATTGCTGTGCCCTGTGTAACCTGTACAACTTTATACATTGGCCCTGTGGTGAACAAGCTCTTCTTAAATAATTGGGTACATAAAATTGATTTTGGAAACCTAACCATCCAAAATGATTAAAATAAAGACGCTTAGGTATTTTTAAAGTTAAAGTATCAGTAACAGCAAAGACATTCCCTGAATATTCTGAATAGGAGTCATGTTCTAGTGAGATGCTCTCTGGGGGGGAAAAATGAATAGATTTTCAAGATTGTGGTTTTTGGTATTAGTTCTCTGGAATTTTCCCCTTTGATAAATTTTTCTCCATCTTGTAGTTGCCAAATTATCTCTTCTAGTAGAATGGTCTGATTTTTTTCAGTTGCAAAGATATCAAAGTCCTGGGATGTTTCACAGACAGGGGAAGCCTTTGCAGCAAGCATGAGTGCAGCATGCTTTTTCCATGGGAAGTGTTACCCTCCTCCTCCGTTCGCAAAAGCAAACTTCTTCCTGGCGCATTCTTGGCTTATCAGTGCTCTATGAAAAGAAATCTCTTCTTTCTTGATAATAGCAGCTTACAGCAAACTAGAATGTGTTGTTACTTCTTCATTCATGGATAAGTCTGGTTTGCACTTTGATGTGTAAAACTGACAATATCCAGAAGATTCTACTGGTCTTGAAGTTTCTGTGCAGGTGGTGACCACACTAGCGTTTGGTACCCCAGCTCCTCCAGGGAGACGGGATTAAATCACCGTCTTGAAGCCACACTGTGTGCCAGCATCCCCCCAACCCGGTGTCTAGCTACGGCTGCTGCTGCTTCCTTTCAAAACACCCTGCTCAGCGCCTGCTGTGTGTGAGGGGCTGGGCAGGCACTAGCGATATAAGGGGTTTGCCCACCAAGGAGCTCACAGTCGGTTGTGAAGAGGGGTATTAACCTCACCACCCTGAACCTGTTGCTCTGTACAAGCCAGGTCCTGAAGGGAGAGGCTAGGGCCTTCCCTCCTCCAGATTCTGGGCCCCAGCAACCCCAGGAGGAGGAAGCAGAGCCCATTCACAACCTCCCTCTCTCTCCCCGTGATTCAGCAAACAGTGAGCATCTACTTTGTGCCAGAAGCTGGCGGAGTGACAAAAACAAATCAAATACACACCTTTGCCCTGAGAAGTTTACAGGAGAAATCTTAGTAGCTTTCAGGTGGTCAATAAGTTGCTTTCCTTGGGTTCGGCCTCTAGAAATGACATCTGTTCACTCTATGATACCCAGGTCTTGCTAGGCCAGAGGCTGCCCCATCCATCTGGCCAAACCTGTACCATCTTTTCTGTTGTGACTCTGGCTGAAAGGGCAAATGGACAAAATGCGCCCCCTACCGCTCAGGACCTGAATAACAAATGCCAGAACTGCAGTCACCCATCCCAGACAAACCAAAGCAAGTCTGAAGGGCCTCTGAATTCACATTCAAAGCTCCTCGCAGTCAAAAGCAATCGTGGCCACTACTCACTCACGTGATTATCAACAGACATTTTCTTGTTCCACCTCTGATGATCCGAGGGTGGTGCACAGGGTCTGGTCCAGAGGTCCTCAACCTTTTTGGCACCGCAGACCGGCTTCGTGGAAGACAATTTTTCCACGGATGGGTCGTGGGTGGAGTGGGGGGGAGATGGCTCAGGCGCTAATGCGAGCGATGGGGAGCGACAGGGAGGGCAGCTGAAGCTTCGCTCACTCGCCTGCCCGCTCCCCTCCTGCTGTGTGGCCCGGTTCCGAATGGGCCGCGGACCAGTACCAATCCGCAGCCTGGAGGGTGGGGACCCCTGGTCTAATTTGATGGATCACTTTTAAATAAAACCCAGAGCAGACAAGTAAGGGGACTCAGTAAAGGAGCAGTGCGATGATGAAAGCAATCCCTATGCAAGATGGCATAAGTTGCCGGGATTACACGACATGTAATTATTTCTTTGGTATTGTTTCTAACAAACTCAATATTGTTATTATTATTTATTGAAAGCGGGGTAGCAGTATTTAAATGGTGAGAATGCCTCTAAGTCTTTTTGTCACTGTGACCAACTGAATGAAAGTTTGCTCTCACATTTGTAATATCAACTCTGCCATCTTATGGAAAATATTGGAAGTACCTAAAGCATTTCACTCTACAAAGGCAAGGATCTACTGGTAAGAGGACTGAAGGACATGGCCTGTGTATTTCTACATGTTTTTAACCTTTAACATTTTTACTAACAAATGTCATTTTAAACAAAACTTTCAATCTTGAACGATTCTTAGATTACTTGCCAACCAAGATGTGTCTCAATCTCAACACTACAATTTCATGTAAAAATCTTGAATAATATTTTGTACCAGTATGAATTTCTACTGCCCCCTAACACTGTGTAGTGACTTCACTGTACATTAATTTCTTTTCTTACACATATTTGAGCTACCAGGTGAATCAACTGAAAAAGTCGAATTCTGTTAGGAACCATCCTATATGATGTTGGTAGCCTGTGAAAAAGGAATGTCTTTTTTCTTATACAAACTGGTAACAAGACTTGTTTTCACAGTTCCTTTTTACATTTTTTGTGCATATAATATCTGTATATTATACTCATATTCTAAAGTGACCAGAAAGTGTTATTTAATAGAAACTGCATACATTTTTTTATGTCTCTATGGACCTTTTACTTTGGGTACACTTACAATAAATTAGCAGTATAATAGACTATTCTTTTCAATTATGAATAAAAATGTACATTGAAGTAAAAGATGACTACTGTTTTTAATAAGCTTTTTCCCCATTCCAATGTGTATTTATTATAGTAAAATTAGAAAAGCCCTCTATTTCATACACAAATAAAAGTTACATCTCAGGCTACGTGACTATAGGAAACCCAATCTCTTCACGAATTTCTGAGCATCTCTGGGGAGTGTTCAAATGTTCCTCCAATGCACCCAGGTGATACTTGGGTGGGCTCCCTGCAGACAGCTGCTCTGGGCCGCTCTGCCAGTGACTCTAACTTTCTTGTAACTTCTCGTCCCCGCAGTCCTCTCCAGGCAACCTCTCTCCAAAGCAGGAACTCAGGCTGTCTTTTTATTTCCCAAGCAAAGCCGAAACGAACCTTTGTAACTAATAAATTTTACTAAGCTTTGATGATAAATAAGGAGATTCCATCCCAGAAGGGAAAAGCTTAAGAGTGCATTTCAGGGACTTTCCTGGTGGTGCAGTGGCTAAGAACCTACCTGCTAATGCAGGGGACACGGGTTCGAGCCCTGGTCCAGGAAGATCCCACGTGCCGTGGAGCAACTAAGCCCGTGAGCCACAATTACTGAGCCTGCGCTCTAGAGCCAGTGAGCCACAACTACTGAGGCCTTGTGCCACAACTACTGAAGCCCGTGTGCCTAGAGCCCGTGATCTGCAACAAGAGAAGCCACTGCAATGAGAAGCCAGCGCACCGCAACTAGAGAAAGCCCAAATGCAGCAATGAAGACCCAACACAGCCAAAAATAAATTAATTAATCAATTAATTTTTTTTTTTTTTTAAAGTGCATCTCAGGTACCAGCGGGCCTAGAGTCGTTCTGAGTTCACCTTCACGGGGGAGGGGTGGTCTCTGCCGGCCCCTCCCTTCTTAAACTCCCGCCTGCTCCCTCCTTCCTCCAGGGAGACCCGCCCACTGTTGATTTCTGCACTGTTTCTGGGTCGGGTTACCAAAAATACCTTCACCTCACCCCAATCAGGGAGTAAAATCTCCTTAACATCAGAGTAATCTCCACAGAGATTATTTAAGAGAATACTGTTATTTACACTATTTAGCAGAGTACTAAACACCTGGCCTGAAGCCTGTGCCCTGGGATTCTGTCTCCAAATCGGGCTTCCCCAAGAACAGTGAATGAATTTGTCTTGAACCAACTGACTAGCAGCTCACAGTGGGTTCATCCCCAAAAAAAAGAAGGAAGAAAAAAATAAAATAAAATAAAATAAAATAAAATAAAATAAAATAAAATAAAATAAAAAGAAGGAAGGGTGATGGGGTGCATGGGAACTCTACTTTTGCAATATTTCTGTAATCTAAAAGTAAGTTTATTTAAAATGCGGGGGCGGGGGCTTGTTTCAGTGGTATAATCCAGATTCTACCCTTAGAGATGCAAGCACAACAACCTAAAACATAAGTTTTTCCCCTTTTCCATTTATCAAGAAAAATTGGAATATAGTCTAGCCTCAGAGCACCCAAGGACTTACAAGCAAAATGAAGAAAAATTTAAATTGCTAATCTTATTGCCTTTTCCCTCAAATGGGCATTTGAATTCCTATGCCTAGCTGGACACATAGAAATCATGTATTGATAAGATATTCCTATAATCTAATCATGGCTACGAATTTAAACAACAGACTAGCATATATCCTTTCCCTACTCTAAGCATATGTTGAATTTTATTTTTTTGCTGTTTTTCACATGTGTGAAAATAACTCAAATATCATCTCTTAGACCCTCCTCGCCAATTCCACTCCCACTGCCTTAGTTCTGGCCCTCATCATCTTCTAATTTAACCTCCTCCAAATGGAGCTTAGACCCTCCACCTTTCCCTAAAAACTCTGCTTTCAATATATTTCTAAAATAACAAATCTGAGCATTGTTTTATCACCCTACTTAAAATCGTGAAATAGAATAAAAAACCAAATCCAAACTCCTAAGCTTAGTATGTAAGATCTTCCATTATCTGACCCAAACTACAGTACCAGCCTCACCTCTTACTACTCCCTTTTTCATGTCTCTTTCATGCTTTTGTCCAAACATTTCCCCTGCTTTCTCATGGGAGTCCTTTTCTGTAAGTATTGTAGAATGCTCCTATTGTCTTGAAGGCTAGATATATTTTACTCAAACTTCAAGCCTCAAGTCAAACATTATCCCACTAAAAACCCACTCAACTTACAATTATGGAGCACTTACTATGTGGAAGATTCCAAATCTACAAGGCAGAATCGGTCTCTCTATACTCTAAGAACTTTGATCCTGCTTCCATAATTACATGTTGAACCCTAACTACACCTACTACATTGTGAGTTTTATGAGCACTTTATAAGTATGAATCACGTTAGCTTTTTTGGCAGTCATATTACCCTGTTCATTCCCACTAATTCTTCTATCATCACCTAGAGCCATAAGGTTGAGGTTTTCCCCCCATATGCTCCTACTTTTAAGTGAAAACTCCCCATCCTGCATCTGTCCAATAGGTTTATTGGACTCAAACTCAGGTACTTACATTGACTCCTATTAAAGCTAATTTGTTAGATTCAGCCAATCATTTCAATATGATTATATCATTTTAAATTCTGATTTTTTAAACCAAACTATTGGTTATTCTTCTCAAATTCATGTGACTTACAGATGTTCAACGATTTTTTTATCCAGAGGCTACAAATTGTTGAATAAGGCAAGTTAGACAGTGATTATTGCCAAATTATCACGTTATTCCCATCAGCCAGTCCTCAAATGCCTCCTTAGAATCTGGGATGATGCACTACTTTTAGATAGAGTGCCATTCTGAAACCCAGATTCTTCACTTTCCTATCTCTCTAGTGTAGTCTAATATATTAATTTTATGAAGAAGAAATAATATATCTGACCTGAATTGATATTAGTTCTTAAAGACCACAGTTGGTTTTTACAAGATTTTATAAGTCATATCTTAGTGTCTTACTTGGGATTTTTCACTAAATTCATCAGTTTAAGATTCGTGAAATATACTTTCCTCCACTTGAAAATTCTCACATTGATGGCCCATTTTCAGTCTTCTGGCACCTCTTCCATCCTCTGAGATCCTCCAGGTTCACCCAGAGGAATGATCTTACTACAGTTTTATTTACTCAGTCTTTCGACAAGTAGATATTGAACGTCTATAACATGCCAGGCTCTGGGCTGGACACTGGCGTTAGCCCTGAGCCAAACAGACACGATTCCTCCTTTCAAGGGGTTCACATTATGATTCCCTATGTCTTGAACGGTTACAGTATGGGGAGCCAGCTAGATCCTTGCTCCAGCTCTATGGGACTTCAGCTAACATTTACCAGTGTTTGTCTGGGAAGTTATCTTTCTTACCAGAGAAGGTGAAGAAATGCTGACCAATAGTCATTTGCAATTATAAAATTTCCTAAAGACAAAGGAGAAGTTCCAGGGACTTGGTCTCTAGCAGCCCTCAAGGAGCTCACATCTTGATGAGCAAAGACAAATCCAATAATCACATGGTATGTAAACTTGAAGAAAACCAATGAACACATTAAAAATAAACTCAGATTATGATAAGTGCCATGAAAACACAAACAGAATGATGTGGTAGAGAGTGAAGGGCGTGGAAGGAGGCCCTATCTTGGACAGAGTGGCCAGGTGACACCTCTGATTTCATTGCAAGTGCAAAGACTATAGTCGGGAAAGAGGTGGATGCCAGCAAGGAACTGAACGGAGCCCTCCGTGGCTGGAGTACAGTGAGTGTGGAAGAGAGACACGAGAAAAGGCTGGGAGGTGGGGAGCAGGGAGGAGTAGCCAGATTCAGAGCCTTGTAGGTCAGTGCAAGTGGAGATTGCATCCAGTGGGAAACCACTGAAGGGCATTGGGTCCCATGGGTAAGTCAAGTCACCTCCAATGCTACCTCTTCAGGTAAAAAATACCAGCAAATACTAGGAACTGCATGCATCTTCAAAAACCAAAATGGTTGGTGAAGAACAAGGGCACTGCATTACGCCTCTAACTTAGGCTGAAATTTCATTTCATTTCATCCTTTGAGGATACACCTATGCCCACGCAGAGCAAAGTACGTGCTTGTTCATCTCACTGTGACACATAGTAATCCCCGACATTGGTCAATGTGTTGGAAGTAGAAATTCAATCATAAAAGATATTTCTGCTTCCAGATGATGTAGAAATGCCTTCATTAAGTTTGCTTTCAGAAAGTATTTTCCGGGTGGAGTCAAGATGCTGTGCTAGGAAGACACGGAATTCGCATCTCCTCGCGACTAGGGCACCTACCAGGCACCAGTGGGGGACCACAGACACCTGAGGGGACAGGAGGAACCCCCAGAGACCAGGTAGGACGTGGGGCTTAGGGGGAGTGAAAGGGGAGGAGAAGTGGAGGCGGGAGGGGACTGGCACCCCTGAGGGACAGCTGGGGGTGGGGAAGGGATCCCACACCCTCATGGGAAACTGGGGAACCACTGGGAGGGCAGAGGATCAAACGGGAGCGTGGCCAGGTTTCCCCTGCCCACTTGGGCCCCTGGGAACCTGCTGAGATCCCGGGCCTGATCCTCTGCCCACCGAGACCCCCTCCAGCCGTGCGGGTCCTGAGGGAGTGGGAGGGAGGGAAGGGTGAGCAAAAGTAAAGGCCGGACCTCCAGGACCTGCACCACTGAGGGGCGGCTGGGGGAGGGGAGGAGTTCCTCCACCCAGCGGGACCCACCCACAGTTAGGGGTCCAGTGGGGATGGGGGAGACCCTGGGGGAGGTGGTGGGGGAGGGGCGCAAAGGACCGGAAGGGAACGGGGCCACCAGGTACTGGGAAGCCTGTTGGGCTCCCGGGCCTGATACTCTGCCCTGGGAGCCTCCGTCCTGCATGCAGAGCCCAAGCCTGGCCCCTACACCCCTACCCAGGGCCCCCTGTCTACACTCAGAGACCCCCTCTGAGACCCCCTACAGCAGGGCTGGGCCTAAGCCCCACCCACAGACCCCACCCAGGGCCCTACCTCCAAACTCCGGAACTCCACACTCAGGAGCCCTCCTTTCCACGTGCTGCCTCTCCCCTTCCTCCAGGTCCTAAGCAAAGGCCCCGCCCCACCTGGGCCCATGCCCCCCCCCCAGGGCCTTTGCCAGCTATGTGGGTCTTGAGCCCAGGCCCCACCCAATGCTCAAAGTCACTCCCCCACCTGCCTAGGTCCCGCCCCATGCTAAACCCCGCCCCTGCCTAAGTTCCACCCCCGCCTAAACTCCACCCCCATAGCAAGGCTTTTTGTTTTTTTTCTTTTTTCCTCTTTTAGATTGGGGTTCTGTTTTACCTTGTTGATTCATTGTTGTTCTTTCTTTTATATTTTTATTTTTCCTAATAAATTTTTTATTTTTCTAATTTTATTTTATTCTTTATACTTTGTTATTGTTTGCTCCTTTTGGCTTGTTTCCCCCTCCCCTTTTTTTCTTTTTCTTTTTTCTGTTGTGGTTTTATTTTACCTTGTTGCAGTTGTTTCAATTATAGTTTTATTTTTCCTAATATATTTTTTATCTTTCTAATTTTATTTTGTCTTTTTATTCGTTGATACAGTACTGCTCCTTTTATTCTTTCTTTCTTTTTTTTTTTTTTTTAACTGCACCACGAAGCTTGAGGGATCTGGGTTCCCAGGCTGGAGGTCGGGCCTGAGCTCCTGTGGTGGGAGCTCCAAGTCCAAACCGCTGGACTGACAGAGAACCTCAGACCCCAGGGAATATTAATCAGAGTGAGGCCTCCCAGATGTCCTCATCTCAGCACCAAGACCCGGCTCTATCCAAATGTCTGCAAACTCCAGTGCTGGACATCTCAGGCCAAACAGCCAGTAAGACAGGAACACAACACCACCCATCAAAAAGAGAAAAATAAAAAAAGATGAAATGACAAAAAAATATGTTACAGACAAAGCAGCAAGGTAAAAACCTACAAGACCAAATAAATGAAGACGAAATAGGCAACCTACCTGAAAAAGAATTCAGAGTAATGATAGTAAAGATGATCCAAAATCTCGGAAACAGAATGGAGAAAATACAAGAAACATATAACAAGGATCCACAAGAACTAAAGAGCAAACAAACAGTGATGAACAACACAGTTACTGAAATTTAAAATACTCTAGAAGGAATCAATAGCAGAATAACTGAGGCAAAAGAACAGATAAGTGAGCTGGAAGATAAAATGGTGGAAATAACTGCCAGGGAGCAGAAAAAAGAAAAAAGAATGAAAAGAACTGAGGACAGTCTCAGAGACCTCTGGGAAAACATTAAATGTACCAACATTCAAATTATAGGGGTCCCAGAAGAAGAAGAGAAAAAGAAAGGGTCTGAGAAAATATTTGAAGAGATTATAGTTGAAAACTTCCCTAACATGGGAAAGGAAATAGTCAATCAAGTCCAGGAAGCACAGAGAGTACTATACAGGATAAACCCAAAGAGAAAAATGCCAAGACATATATTAATCAAACTATCAAAAATTAAATACAAAGAAAAAATATTAAAAGCAGCAAGGGAAAACAGCAAATAACATACAAGGGAACCCCCATAAGGTTAACAGCTGATTTTTCAGCAGAAACTCTGCAAGCCAGAAGGGAGTGGCAGGACATATTTAAAGTGATGAAAGGGAAAAACCTACAACCAAGATTACTCTACCTGGCAAGGATCTCATTCAGATTCAATGGAGAAATTAAAACCTTTACAGATAAGCAGAAGTTAAGAGAATCAAGCACCACCAAACCAGCCTTACAACAAATGCTAAAGGAACTTCTCTAGGCAGGAAACACAAGAGAAGGAAAAGACCTACAAAAACAAACCCAAAACAATTAAGGAAATGTTAATAGGACCATACATATCAATAATTACCTTAAATGTCAATGGATTAAATGCTCCAACCAAAAGACATAGACTTCCTGAATGGATACAAAAACAAGACCCGTACATATGCTGTCTACAAGAGACCCACTTCAGACCTAGGGACACATACAGACTGAACCTCTGTATGAGGTGAGGTGATGGAAAAAGATATTCCATGAAAATGGAAATCAAAAGAAAACTGGAGTAGCAATTCTCATATCAAACAAAATAGACTTTAAAAAATAAAGACTATTACAAGAGACAAAGAAGGACACTACATAATGATCAAGGGATCAATCCAAGAAGAAGATATAACAATTGTAAATATTTATGCACTGACATAGGAGCAACTCAATACATAAGGCAAATGCTAACAGCCATAAAAGGGGAAATCGACAGTAACACAATCATAGTAGGGGACTTTAACACCCCACTTTCACCAATGGACAGATCATCCAAAATGAAAATAAATAAGGAAACACAAGCTTTAAATGACACATTAAACTAGATGGACTTAATTGATATTTATAGACATTCCATCCAAAAACAACAGAATACACTTTCTTCTCAAGTGCTCACGGAACATTCTCCAGGATAAACCATATCTTGTGTCACAAATCAAGCCCTGGTAAATTTAAGAAAATTGAAACTCAATCAAGTATCATTTCCAACCACAACGCTATGAGACTAGATATCAATTACAGGGGGAAAAAAACTGTAAAAAATACAAACACATGGAGGCTAAACAATACACTACTAAATAATCAAGAGATCACTGAAGAAATCAAAGAGGAAATCAAAAAATACCTAGAAACAAATGACAGTGAAAACATGATGACCCAAAACCTATGGGATGCAGCAAAAGCAATTCTAAGAGGGAAGTTTATAGCAATACAATCCTACCTTAAGAAACAAGAAACATCTCAAATAAACAACATAACCTTACATCTAAAGCAATTAGAGAAAGAAGAGCAAAAAAAACCCAAAGTTAGCAGAAGGAAAGAAATCATAAAGATCAGATCAGAAATAAATGAAAAAGAAATGAAGGAAACAATAGCAAAGATCAATAAAACTAAAAGCTGGTTCTTTGAGAAGATAAACAAAATTGGTAAGCCATTAGCCAGACTCATCAAGAAAAAGGGGAGAAGACTCAAATCAATAGAATTAGAAATGAAAAAGGAGAAATAACAACTGACACTGCAGAAATACAAAGGATCATGAGAGATTACTACAAGCAACTCTATGCCAATAAAATGGACAAATGGAAGAAATGGACAAATTCTTAGAAAAGCACAACCTTCCGAGACTGAACCAGGAAGAAATAGAAAATATAAACAGACCAATCACAGGCATTGAAATTGAAACTATGATTAAAAATCTTCCAACAAACAAAAGCCCAGGACCAGATGGCTTCACAGGCGAATTCTAACAAACATTTAGAGAAGAGCTAACACCTATCCTTCTCAAACTCTTCCAAAATATATCAGAGGCAGGAACACTCCCAAACTCATTCTACGAGGCCACCATCACCCTGATACCAAAACCAGACAAAGATGTCACTAAAAAAGAAAACTACAGGCGAATATCACTGATGAACAGTGATGCAAAAATCCTCAACAAAATACTAGCAAACAGAATCCAACAGCACATTAAAAGGATCATACACCATGATCAAGTGGAGTTTATCCCAGGAATGCAAGGATTCTTCAATATACGCAAATCAGTCAATGTGATACACCATATTAACAAATTGAAGGATAAAGACCATATGATAAACTCAATAGATGCAGAAAAAGCTCTTGACAAAATTCAACACCCATTTATGATAAAAACTCTCCAGAAAGTAGGCATAGAGGGAACCTACCTCAACATAATAAAGGCCATATATGACAAACCCACAGCCAACATCGTTCTCAATGGTGAAAAACTGAAACCATTTCCTCTAAGATCAGGAACAAGACAAGGTTGCCCACTCTCACCACTATTATTCAACATAGTTTTGGAAGTTTTAGCCCCAGCAATCAGAGAAGAAAAAGAAATAAAAGGAATCCAAATCAGAAAAGGAGAAGTAAAACTGTCACAGTTTGCAGATGACATGATACTATACATAGAGAATCCTAAAGATGCTACCAGAAAACTACTAGGACTAATCAATGAATGTGGTAAAGTAGCAGAATACAAAATTAATGCACAGAAATCTCTTGTATTCCTATACACTAATGATGAAGAATCTGAAAGAGAAATTAAGGAAACACTCCCATTTACCACTGCGACAAAAAGAATAAAATACCTAGGAATAAACCTACCTGAGGAGACAAAAGACCTGTATGCAGAAAACTATAAGACACTGATGAAAGAAATTAGAGATGATACAAACAGATGGAGAAATATACCATGTTCTTGGATTGGAAGAATCAACATTGTGAAAATGACTATACTACCCAAAGCAATCTACAGATTCAGTGCAATCCCTACCAAACTACCAATGGCATTTTTCACAGAACTAGAATAAAGAATTTCACAATTTGTATGGAAACACAAAGGACCCCGAGTAGCCAAAGCAATCTTGAGAAAGAAAAACGGAGCTGGAGGAATCAGGCTCCCTGACTTCAGACTATACTACAAAGCTAGAGTAATCAAGACAGTAATGGTACTGGCACAGAAACAGAAATATAGATCAATGGAACAGGATAGAAAGCCTAGAGATAAACCCACACACATATGTTCACCTTATCTTTGATAAAGGAGGCAAGAATATACACTGGAGAAAAGACAGCCTCTTCAATAAGTGGTGCTAGGAAAACTGGACAGCTACATGTAAAAGAATGAAATTAGAGCACTTCCTAACACCATACACAAAAATAAACTGAAAATGGATTAAAGACCTAAATGTAAGGCCAGACACTATAAAACTCTTAGAGGAAAACATAGGCAGAACACTCTATGACATAAATCACAGCAAGATCCTTTGTGACCCACCTCGTAGAGAAACGGAAGTAAAAACAAAAATAAACAAATTGGACCTAATGAAACCTAAAAGCTTTTGCAAAGCAAAGGAAACCATAAAAAAGACACAAAGACAACCCTCAGAATGGGAGAAAATATTTGCAAACAAAGCAACTGACAAATGATTAATCTCCAAAATATACAAGCAGCTCATGCAGCTCAATATCAAAAAAACAAACAACCCAATCCAAAAATGGGCAGAAGACCTAAGTAGATATTTCTCTAAAGAAGATATGCAGATTGCCAACAAACACATGAAAGAATGCTCAACATCACTAATCATTAGAGAAATGCAAATCAGAAGTACAGTGAGGTATCACTCACACTGGCCAGAATGGCCATCATCAAAAAATCTACAAACAATAAATGCTGGAGAGGGTGTGGAGAAAAGGGAACCCTCTTGCACTATTGGTGGGAAGGTAAATTGATACAGCCACTATGGAGAACAGTATGGAGATTCCTTAAAAAACTAAAAATAGAACTACCATATGACCCAGCAATCCCACTACTGGGCATATACCCTGAGAAAACCATAATTCAAAAAGAGTCATGTACCACAACGTTCACTGCAGCTCTATTTACAATAGCCAGGACACGGAAGCAACCTAAATGTCCACTGATAGGTGAATGGACAAAGAAGATGTGGCACACATATACAATGGAATATTACTCAGCCATAAAAAGAAATGAAACTGAGTTATATGTAGTGAGGTGGATGGACCTATAGTCTGTCATACAGAGTGAAGTAAGTCAGAAAGAGAAAAACAAATACCGTATGCTAACACATATATATGGAATCTAAAAAAAAAAAAAAGGTTCTGATGAACGTAGGGCCAGGACAGGAATAAAGACGCAGACATAGAGAATGGACTTGAGGACACGGGGAGGGGGGAAGGGTAAGCTGGGACGAAGTGAGAGAGTGGCATGGACATATATACACTACCAAATGTAAAATAGATAGCTAGTGGGAAGCAGCTGCATAGCACAGGGAGATCAGCTCGGTGCTTTGTGACCACCTAGAGGGGTGGGATAGGGAGGGTGGGAGGGAGACGCAAGAGGGAAGAGATATGGGGATATATGTATACGTATAGCTGATTCACTTTGTTACACAGCAGAAACTAACACAACATTGTAAAGCAATTATACTCCAATAAAGATGTTAAAAAAAAAAAAAGTATTTTCCCCAAACGCTGATGCCTCCTTAAATGGTGATATTAAAGGGCTCTGATGAGGACCTGCATGGACTGAAGCATCGGCACCAATGGTGCATGCTTCTCTTTGTCCTTTTGGTGACGAGAAATAAAGAAGACTGGATATCTTCGGTTAATGTGGTCCTTTTAGAGCTCTTAGTCGAACAATTCCTTAAAGGACCAGGGTCCTGGGGAATCAAAACAATTTCCCTGAGTTGCAGGCATGGTTACATGCAAACATCTTCAGAGGGCAGAGGAGTGGGCGGTTGGAGAGGAGGTGCTACTTAGGGTGACCCCGTACCCCACACTCTGCACTGGTCCCCTCCCCTCTCCTTTCTTCTCTGATTTTCCTTCCTCACATCCCTAACCTGCCTGCATTTGGGGTAGGTGGGGATTCCCTTCTCCATGTTCCTTTAGCGCCCAGATCCCCAACTCATTAACTCCACATCTTTGAGTTTCTTATCCATAAAAGGAGGCTGACATCTATCCCATTTGGTTGTTAAGTGAGAAAATACTCAGAAAGCAGGTAACACAGGCCCTGACATATTAGTGAGTCCCCTACGAACATGAGTCTCCCCTCACCCATTCTGTCCCTTTCAACCCCCCCTTTTTCCCTCTTCCCCTGCCCCTGCCAAAGGCCAACAAGCTGCTCTTACAGCCATGGCTCACTTCAGCTCTAACCCTTGTGGTCCAAGGGCTGGGGCCACTGACATACACTTTACTATACTCAGAAGTACCTTGTAACACACAGAATAGACTTCTATTTTGTTTTTCATTTCAAGAGGTTTCATCAAGATTTAGCTGACCCCTTCTACCAATTAAGGATAAAATTTTTTATTTAAAATTGGGGAAAGCTATACAATGAAGTTGAATCCTATACCTACTTTCATGCCTTCTTACCCAGAAGCACATATATATGTGATGTTACAGTAACCTGCCAGCAGAGACCAATCCAAGGAGAGAACTAACATCCACCTAACGAGGGCACAAAACTGAGGTTTTCCTGAGTTGCTCTTCTAAAGCAGAATTCGGGGGCTTCCCTGGTGGCGCAATGGCTAAGAACCTGTCTGCCAATGCAGGGGACATGGGTTCGAGCCCTGGTCTGGGAAGATCCCACATGCTGCGGAGCAACTAAGCCCTTGTGCCATAACTACTGAGCCTGCGCTCTAGAGCTCTCAAGCCACATCTACTGAGCCCTCATGCCACAACTACTGAAGCGTGTGTGCCTAGAGCCCGTGCTTCGCAACACGAGAAGCCACCGCAATGAGAAGCCCGCGCACCACAACAAAGAGTGGGCCCCGCTCGCCGCAACTAGAGAAAGCCCGTGCACAACAACAAAGACCCAACGCAGCCAAAAATAAAATTAATTAATTAAAAAAAAAGTTTCCTCCTTTTATAATAAATAAATAAATAAAACAGAATTCAGGACCCCAGGCTCATCCTGTGTTCTGGTTTTACCATGGCCTAAGGCCTGGGAGTCTTTTGCCTCCAGCTGTTCAAATGGAGAAAAAAGGAGAGGACAAATGATTTCACAGTGGGGCTATCAGGGGCCAGGCCTGGAAATGGTGCACGGGACTTCTGCCTACTTTCCTCAGCCCAGAACCTAGTCACGGGGATCCCACCAAACAGCAAGGAAAGAAGAGACGAGAATCTAGCTCTGGCCCAGAAGGAAGAGGAAGTGGAATACAGTGAACATATAGCAAACTCTGCCACAGCATCTTTTATTAAAAATAGTTTTGTTTAGTATTTTTTTCATTGTAACGGGTATTTGTTGTATTAGAATTTTACCAATATTTAAGAAAATTCAAGAATTGGGAGCCAAAGAAATTGTCCTTGAATTTTAAGCTCCCGTAGAATAATAATGACTAACTTAATCTGAATCTTTCTACATTCCTAAAATACCGTACAGGTCAACAATGATGTCATCCACAACATACTCCAGGGACCCCATCGAGCCTCCCTCTCCCGTCAGCAGAGAAAGCGCTCCCCCTCGTCCTTTCCCCCTTTTCTACCTTCCAGGACCCTTTGGTCTCCCCGAGGCTTTTGCTACCTACCTACTGCTCCTGCTCAGCCTCGGGCATCAGACCTAGTTGGGCAAGATGTTGACGTTGGGAGGATGGAGATGGGAAAAATACTGTGTTTTCTATTCCCTGAGTTGTACTACCTAAGGCATCTTGTGTTACCTTCTGGCTCAGAGAAGCTGAAGGATGTGAGGTAGGTGAGGGGGTAAAAGAATCCCTTACCTCACTGAGAGGTTCTGCTCTGTACAAGCAAAGTTAAAAGTCAGGAAGGATTGCTCTAATGGATCACAAAGTATAGAAGAGTGAAGGAATTGCCTGGTGGTCCAGTGGTTAGGACTCTGTGCTTCCACTGCAGGGGGACCTGGTCGGGGAACTAAGATCCTGCAAGCCACGTGGTACAGTCGAAAAAAATAAAAATAAAGAAAAAATATAAAGAAGAGTGAGCCACAGCTCATAAACCATGTTATCTAAAATCAGGTCACTAGGTTTATCTCCTTACATTACTCCCGAACCTTTTGTAAAATCTTGTTGAATGCATACATTACTTGTGTGTGTTGGGGAGGAGTGTAAGTTAAAATATCAGTGTAAATTTGGCACTAGATACTAACATTAAAGATGCACCTATTCTTTGACCCAGCAATTTCTAGAAAGTTGTCCTACAGATGCCACATATGTGTAAAAAATTCTTCACTGTTTTTACTGAAGCATTTTGGTATAGGAAAAGATTGGAAACAACCCAAGTGCCCATTGGTAGGAAACTGCCTAAATAAATTATGATAGAGCCATGCAATGGGTTATTACGTGGCCATCAGAAAAGAAAGAGGAACTCTGTGTGTTGGAGGATTTCCAAGACAGAGCAAGGGACAGAGCCACTTGTGGCAGTGTGTGCAGTGTTCTATCATGTTGGTGATAGGGGAAGAGAGGAATCCTATCATGTATTTGACTCAGCATAGAGGATATAGAGAAATCAGTTACACTGGTCGTCTGGGGAGGGAGGGCTGGGTGGCTGGAGACATAGACCAACAAAGAAGACTTTGTAGACTTTCCTTTTATAATCTGTTCAGGAAAATTCAAGTTGGTAATAAATAAACAAAAGGTTTTAATCTTAAACCAGCCGTGCCATGGGCTACTGGGAGAAGAGGCCCCAGCTCTTCCTTTGAGTGAGAACGTTCAAGGGCAGGACTTGTCCTTGAAGCCAGTGTGACTCAGGCATCACGTGGGTAAGAGCAGAGGAGCCATGGGGTCTGCATTTCCTTCTGCACCAAGTGTAGAGTCCTTCCCTAAGGTACCAACCTAGAAGAACCCAGGTTTTCTTTTTACTGAGGAAGGTGGCATTTTCTTTCACGGGCAATCGGACTCTGTTTTCATAGTTTCTTTAGTTTGGCTGAAGCTCAGGAAAGTAAACAGCAAAAACAAGTGAACCATAATATTAAACCCACGTCACTGGGGTGTTAACTGAGGCCATTAAATCTTTCATTTGGGATCTAAGTATTAGAGTAGGACTTTGATGACACTGTGCAATTGTACCAAAAGTAGACTAATCCACAATAGTAATACAGCAAACAGCATGATTGAAAAATCTGAGAAACGACTCAAGCTTTCCAATTGGTATTTACATTAGCACCTACCCATTTTTAATGACATAAAGAGAAGTAGTGTTACAGATTCTTAATGCATCAGGGCTCAGTGAACCTGGAGGAAAAGCAGAGAGCTTATGTAGATTTGAGAGTATTTTAATATTAAACAAATGAACCACAATTAGAAGGGCATGGCAAAGGCACAGCCTGTTGCATGCCTAATCGTGGGCAGTGGATCTTTCAGATGTTTGCCCTCCGTGCTCTTCAGGAGTTCATTCAAATGGTGCAACCTGCAGGGCAAGAGCCAGGGGCACTGAACTCAGCTAAGACGGAGAGAGAATTCACTGTGCTACCAGCGATGGAGGAGCTCAGCCCGTGTCCGAGGGAGAGGAAAACCCTCCTTCCCACTTCTCACCCTTTGTTGTGCTCAGTGTGGAAGCAGGTTGTTGCCAAGAGAACCAAGAAGAGCTACACTGATCTACATTCGTCATGACTGATCTACAAATGTCATGAGACACATGGAAGAAAGAAGACTGGGGACAGGACGGGTGACCGAGGAGGAAGAGGGCAAGGTCTGGGAGAGCTTGCAGGAGCAGAAAGGGAAGGAAATTGGAGTAACTCAGGAGCTTTAGTGATGCACGGTGTCTATGGAGAGTGGTAGGAAATCTTAGTGTATTTGTGACCGTGCAATCGCCCCCTCCTCCGTAGCCTCATAAAAAACTAAAATGAAAACTTCACCTGAAGACCTATTACTCCTCAGGGCTTTACGGAGTCAGATTTATGTTCCTTTCTGTGTATGGTGCTGGGCTGACAAGGGTTTTGAGTTGGAAGCAAGAAAGCCTCATGTTTTGAACAAACGTATGGACACCAAGGGGGGAAAGTAGGGGGGCGGTGGTGGTGGGATGAATTGGGAGATTGGGATTGACATGTATACACTAATATGTATAAAATAGATAACTAATAAGAACCTGCTGTATAAAAAATAAATAAAATAAAATTCAAAAATTCAAAAAAAAAAGCCTCATGTTTTGGGGGTTGAATTATTAAAATTGAAACTATGAGCCTAGTACATTTTTTAAGTATATTGGATGCTTGAGGCCCTTAACACCAGCACTTACTTACTAATTGTCATCAGAGGCTTTAAAGACCTTTGGGTTGCCAGGTTTTTGTTATTTATTTTATGAAAGAGGCCACACCGCCATGGCCTTCTATAGTGGAGTCAACTCTTACTCAGGGGATGAAGTTGTAAAGTGAGTGCATAAAGCAAAAGTTAAGTATAGTAAAAATTTCCATTTAAAATACTGTAATTCACCCCTGAAGTCCGGTACTTGTGAATTGCACACCCAAGTTCAGCCCCGTCAGGAGTTTTTCAGCATTGAACACAGAGCTCTTCACTGGCTATTTAATTGGCACCAGCCATGCGCAGACAGTGATGGAGGATAAAATAGTCCTCACCGTCATGTAAGTTCTAGGCAACGTTCTAGGTGATGAGGCAGAGAATAATGACGTGAGCAGGTAAATAAAACTACATCAGATCCTTTTCTGTGCTGTGGAAACAAAGAAAGCAGGGAAAGTGAGGAGGCTTTATGTAGAGTGATCGGGAAAGGCTCGTTCAGACGGTGACATTTAAGCAGAGACTGGAAGGGAGGAAGGAAGGTAGGGAATGAGCCAGCAGCTCTGCGGGGAAGGGCATTTCAGACCTGGGAGCACAAGGGCAAAGGTCAGGTGTGGAAGCGGCTGGGAGGGGGAGACCCAGGAAGGAGGCTGGCACAGCTGGCGGCAGGAGTGAGGAAGGGCGGGAAAGATGGAGATGATGCCAGATCCCTGAGACCTCAGAGGCCAGGGCACAAGGTCAGCTGTTACTCTGAGTGATTTAGGAAGTAGCCGAAGAGTTCTGAGCAGAAGAGTAATATGATGGGACCCAGGTTTCTAAAGAATCCCTCTGGACAGAGGAATGGATAAAGAAGATGTGGTACATATATACAGTGGCATACTACTCAGCCATAAAAAAGAAGGAAATACTGCCATATGCAGCAACATGGATGGGCCTGGAGATGATCATACTAAGTGAAGTAAGCCAGACAGAGAAAGACAGATATATGATATCACTTACATGCGGACTGTAAAAAAAAAAATGATACAAAAGAATCAGTCTGGCTCCTTTGTTGAGAAGAGACTATTGGGAGAGCAAAAGCAGAAACAAGTGACAGGTGAGGAGATGGGGGTGGCTTTGACCACAGAAGTGATGGCAACAATGGTCGGAAGTGGTTGGATTCTGTGGGCACCAGTCAGATGAGTTAGTTGTTAGAGGTCTTTACAGAGGAGGGATTGAGCTGTCACCCTGCGATTTTTTTCATCATTACAGTTTTTTGGGGTTTGGCTGTTTTTTTGTTTGTTTTTGCTGATTATGTGTAGTTGAATTTGAAAAATTAAACGCTCATATGATGACATCCACTGAATTTCCCTTTTACTTGGCGATTTGTTCACCTTTCTAAGGACTGTGGTTCTATGCCTACATTCAGTGTTACTCTCAACATTATCTTACTTATGAGCAGGTTACAATCTCTGAGCATCTGTTTCCTCATTTGCAAAATGTGGGTAGTAGCAATAATAATAATAATTTATGCTACATGATGGATGTGCTAATTAAATGAAATGTATATCACCTGCCCAGTCCAGGGACTTTGCAGGTGCCCAGCAAATGTCAATTCCCTCCACATGTTTCTGCCCTTGTACATTGACTTCTTTTATCATAATTAGGAGGTAAATGTCTTCAGGTTACATCTGGGAAAATTAAGATAACAAGAACTCAATTGCAAATTAAAGGTCATACCTTTGGAATTAGTTGAAGATTTAGGATTTTTAGGATTAAAGAAAGCTTCCACAAAACAACTCGCCTACAGTCTTCACAAATTCAAGGTCATGAAAGTCAAAGACTGAGGAACAGATTAAAGGAGACTAAGAAGGCATGACAACTGCATGCAGCATGTGATTCTGGATTAGATCCCAGACCCCCCGTTTTTTTTTCATTTGCTATAGAGAACAATAGCAGGACAATTGGCAACATTTTAATAAAGTCTGTTGATGTTGATAATTATACATTATTATGTAAAAAAAATTCCTGTTTTTAGGAATTATACATTGAAGTATTTAGGGGTAAAAGGCAACACACTTGCTATTTAATTTCATTTAGTTAAAAAAGAATGTGTGTGTGTGTGTGTGTGTGTGCATATACATACACGCACACACACACATACACAAAGCAGAGAAAGAGAGGATGATAATGCAGATGTGTAAAATGTTAACAACTGGGTAATCTGCATGAAGGATATACGGGAATTCTTTGTACCATAATTGCAAGTTTTCTGTTAAGACAAATTATTTCAAAATAAAAAGTTTCTAAAACAGAAATTCTCTATTATGAAGGGGAAAGTAAATGACTTTTATGCCATAACAATTCAGGAACTCCTACAGAGGGGAAAAAAAAAATCAAAATTAGCAGCCAGACTTTGGAATGGAAACACGTTAAAATGACCCAAGGTAGAGACTGGCAAGGTTCATAGAATTCTCGAGGCCTTAATGAGAAGTGATGAGACCTGAGCTGTAATATCTTGACACAAGTTCACTAGCACAGCATCAGTTCTTTCTTTAAAGTACAGTTCAACACAAGGGCATCATTTGTGTGGCTTCCAAGAGGCCCTGAAGGCACTACATAGTTTGTCAGACCTTTCTGTTTGAAAGCAAAGAAAAGATAAAAGCTTAATTGTAGTACCAGAGCAGCAATAATGCACACACATCTGATCCTACCTCTAAATAGCAGGTTTGGGGTAATGCCAACCAGAAACCTACGTACTGTGATCGCTCCATCACTTCTAATGCTTTTATTCATGCTTTTATTTATGTAAAGTACGAGTCTGTAAAGCTTAACCATGCTACTTTAATTGCACCATTTAAATATCCAAATGATTCAGCCCTCCTTACTTTAACATGCACATTCCAGTCTTTATTTCTAGGAAAGAATCGTCACATAGAATGTGGAAAATGCATATATGCACATATGTATAAAAAGAAAATGTGAGTTAATAATCCTACTATATTATATTTATGCATAATATATAATTATAGATATTTATGTATACATATATTACATAATAAAATATGATCAGCCCTTAGGAATCAATTAAAAAGTTACTAGAATTAACAAATGGCTCAGTAAAAAGAACAGGCACAAAATTCACAGACAAATGTCAGTGGAATGCCGGTACGCCAAGCCCTCACCACACCCACAAGAAAAAACAAAATCCTATTAAGATTTTTAAAATACATCCTATTCTGATGAGTTTAAGGGACATATGTTTAAAAATTTCCATTTAAGAAAGTACATTAATAAACTCCATTGAGAAATAGAAATAGACAAGGAAATAGCTAAGAAAAATCCTAATAAGAAATGTATGTGAGGGCTTCCCTGGTGGCACAGTGGTTGAGAATCTGCCTGCTAATGCAGGGGACACGGGTTTGAGCCCTGGTCTGGGAAGATCCCACATGCCGCGGGGCAACTGCGCCCGTGAGCCACAACTACTGAGCCTGCGCGTCTGGAGCCTGTGCTCCGCAGCAAGAGAGGCCGCGACAGTGAGAGGCCCGCGCCCCGCGATGAGGAGTGGTCCCCGCTCGCCGCAACTAGAGGAAGCCCTCACACAGAAACGAAAACCCAACACAGCCAAAAAATAAATAAATAAAAATAAAAAGTACCAAATAGAAGTCATAGTGCTGAAGAATATAATAATGGAACTAAAATTCAATAGAGGAATTAAACCACAGGCTAGATGAAGCAGAAGAAAGGATTAGTGAAATTTGTCTTTGGACAGGGCAGCGGAATTCATCCAATCAGAGGAACAAAACAACAACAACAAAAATAATAATGAAAAATAGTAAAAATACCTTCAGGGACTTTGGAACACCAACAAGGAGACCAATATATGCATTCTAGGGGTGCCAGAAGAAGAAGAGAAAGGCAAAGGGGCAGAAAGTTTATTCGAAGAAATGACAGCTGAAAAATTCCCTAAAATGGAGAAAGAAGCAGATATCCAGATTTAGGAAGCCCTAGATTTCCAAATAAGATGGATCTAAAGAGACCCACAACAATACACGTTGTAACTGAATTTTCAAAAGGTAAAGATGAAGAGAAAATCTTAAAAGCACAAGAGAAAACTTATTATGCACAAGGGAACCCCCATAAGACAATCAGCAAATTGTTCAGCAGAAACTTTGTACGCCAGAAGGAACTGGGATGATATATTTAAAGTGCTGAAAGAAAAAAACTTCTAACCAAGAGTGCTCTACCCAATGAAGTTGTCCTTTAGAATCAAAGGAGAAAAAAAGAGTTTCACAGAAAAACAAAAGCTAAGGGATTTCATCACAACTAGACTGGCCATACAATAACCATTAGAGGGAGTTCTTCAAGATGAAATAAAAGGATGGTAATTAGTAACATGAAAATATATGAAAGTATAGCATGTGAAAAACATGTAAAAGTATAAAACTCACTGGTAAATGTAAATATATATTTAAATTTGGAATACTCTAACGTTGTAATGGTCGTGGGCAAATTACTTATAACTCAAGACAAAAGTACTTGTCCTTAAGACAAAAGTATTAAAAATGATTATAACGACAATAACTTGTTAATGGGTACACAATATAAAAAGATATAAATTGTGACATAAAAAAACATAAAATGTGAGGAGGGGGAGTGGAAAAATGTAGAGCTTTTGTATGTGCTCAAAGTTAAGTCATCAGCTTAAAAGAGACTGTTATAAATATAAGATGTTCTGTGTAAGCCTCATGGTAACTACAAAGCAAAAACCTACAGCAGATACACAAAAGATGAAGAGAAGGGGATCAAAGCATACCTCTGAAGAAAATTATCAGATCAGTTCTATCTCAATGTTTTAAAAAGGCCACAGTGGCCAACTGGCCCAGCACTTGGACAAAGACAGTTCACAGGTGCAGAAGTGAATTAACACCCTCTCAATGCATTCAGTGCCTCATAGGCTTGCTCCAGAAGGACCTGGGTCTCAGGCAGGGCATCTGGGTGTTAACTCACTACCTGCCCAGACCAAAGGACTGCCCAGCAGACCCACGGAATCATGAGCTACATAAAATCTACTATTCTAACTATTACATTTAGAATGGATAAACAACAAGGCCCTACTGTATAGCACAGGGAACCATACTCAATATCCTGTGATAAACCATAATGGAAAAGAATATGAAAAAAAGAATGGATATATGTGTATAACTGAGTCACTTTGCTGTACAGCAGAGATTAGCACAACACTGTAAATCAACTACACTTCAATTAATAAAAAAAGATAAATAAATAAATAAAATCTACTATCCTAAACGGTTGAACGTAAACACAACCTGTTAAATATCAGGTTAGCTGATTCTCTCCTGACATCTAGTGTTCCTGATTCATTACTGCAAAATAGTTCCATTTAATTTTAAACTATGAGAATGAAAATGTTATATGGAATAAAAACTGTTCATTTTAGAAGGAAATTTGTTAAGTGCAATAAAACTACAAGCTAATAATAACAAGGTTTCTGTTTCTAAGGAGCAAAAGATTTTTTCTCTTAATTCCTCCCATATGAGAAAGATTTTCTTGCTATTCTGATAGCAAGATAGAGGCTCCCAGCATATATGTAGGGCTGTCCCATTACTGCAGAGGAGGAAGGGGCACTTACTGAAGGCTTACTATGTGCCGGGTGCTGGGCCTAAATACTTTAGTGCGAGTTATCACTGGGCTTTCAGAAGCTACAGGACCGTCCTCACCACGGACGCTCACCCGGACAAGGTTCCGAGGATTTTCCCACTCTGCAGTTGGAAATGGAGACAGTCAACATCCCTTCCTGAAATGCCGTGTGCCAGGCTACAAGTTACACAACTTGTGGGCAGTCAGAAAGAGCTGGCCTATTCTAACAGAAGTGAGGGACTGTCCTTCAGATCCCACGTTCCCGTTCCATTGGAGATGTTCCACGAGGGAAAGAAAATGGGAAATGCTGGAATAACTTGGACAGCTGTTGGGAGCACATTCGGTGTCTCTTATGTGTAGAAAGGAAGCCCCAGGTTTACCCACTCCCGTCTCCTTTTGTTCTTTCTTCCTTTTCCTTCTCCTGGTCCACACGCGTTCCCTCGCTCACACTTTGTCAGCCTCTGCTCCTCTCCTGCGTCAAGGTCTGGGTCCTTGATACTCCAAGGGGGACCCAATGACTGGTAGCATCACCGTCACCTGGGAGGTGGTTAGAAGTGCAGATCTTCAGGCTCAACCCCAGACCTATTGAGCCACAATCTGCATTTTAATGAGATCCCTAGATCTTGGTGATTCTGATGCACGTAAGTTTGGAAAGCACTGCTCGACACCAGGAGTGGTAACCAGTGAGCTTCGGCTGACAAGCCACCTCCAGGAACAGGAGAAGCTGAGTGGAAGCGTGAACTGGTTCAAGGCAAGGTGCCGGCACAGTAAGGGATGTCCTCTTCGAGCACGGTGAGCGGTGTGGCATCCATACTCCGTGCTCAGAAACGAACCTTCTAGTACTTCTTAGCGTTTACCCTCTCAGCTGCAGCTGTCCCTGGGCCCGCCCTGAGCTAGGCAGTATCACCCTTAGACTCAGGCAAGTGGAGCCCCTGCTCAGACCTGGCCCATCAGGGGTCTCCACGCTGTGGAGTACCTTCCTCCAAGCTGCCTCAGCCCCTTTCCAGTGCCTGAGACTGGTCAAGGGCAGAAGTGCTCTCTGGGCTGGGTACCCCACGCCTGGAGCTGGTCCTGTGCGGGTCCCGGTCCCAGGAGGCACGCACCTCAGCGTTTCATAAGCCCTGCCCCAGCCGCCGGTGGGGACGACCCAGCCAGGGCAGGGCCACGCGGGCAGGCCACTCCGAGGCTGGCCAGAGCTGCACGGGTCCTGCCTCCCGCTTCGCCCCTTCCAGGTGCTGCCCAGCACCCTTGGGCTCAGCAAGACGCCCTGAGCAGCTCTGGGACTCATGCCCACGGGGCAGCTCCAGGAGGGCCACCTGGAGAGAACGGTGTTCTTGACATGCTGATTCTTTTTTATTTTGGGGGGCCCGTACCACGCGGCATGCGGAACCTTAGTTTCCTGACCAGGGATCGAACCTGCATCCCCTGCATTGGAAACGCTGAGTGTTAACCACTGGACCACCAGGGAAGTCCCTTGACATGCTGATTCTAAGTGACTCTCATGATGGGCACAGGACAAGTTCAGGGATCTGGGCAACGGGAGATCTGCTAACCCCCGGGCTTGAGCCACACGTGGGCCCGCGTATCGGCTGTTACTCCTCCAGCTAGTGTCACCGCCGGTTTACACACGCAAAGGCGGTGGGGTGGCAACACCCATCTCCCGGCCTTCAGGCCTCCGGCCGCTGGCACCCTTCTCCCAGGCTCCCCCCACGCGTCAGGCGGTCTTCTGGCAGTGGTCGCCCGTCTCCTCCCAGGATTTTCTGGCTTGCTCTGTAACATCAACAGGCACTTCTAATGCCCGTCCTCGCTTGGCTCTGCTGATGGAGCGACGTCCAGCTGCCCTGGGTCCGTCTCCAGCCAAGCTGACCAGGGACAGACACACCTTGCCCGAATGGGAAGCTCTCCTCACTGGCCCTCGGGCCGCCTGCTGAGCCTCTGCTTGGTAGCGTGGGGAAGGCAGGGGTGTTGCCAAATTTGCAAGATTCCATTCTTGGAATAAAGTGCTTCCAGCGTGAAGACTTCAAAAAACACACATGGTTGGCAAAAATGGAAAACTTAACATGAGTGAAGAACAAAAAAGATGGCTCAAATTTTCCTGCATTTGTGGCCATCATCGGTGGAGTGCAGTGAGAACCTTTGGGAGCGATGAGAAGCCGGTATTCGCGGGCAGGAAGATGGATGATTCAGCACCAAGAGTAACGACACAGTCGGGATTCAGGGCTACTAGGGAACTTCACAGACAAGCAGACCTACAACATTGCAACAGACGGGCTGGGAAGAGCCCGGGCAGTGTAAGAACAGTGTCACTACCTTTTTCTATTGGTGAAAGACATGAAATCAGCCAGAAACGGCACATCTGTCAAGACTTACCAAGGAATCTTCGTGCTCATAGACAAAAACTAAATCTGCCACACTCCCATTAAGGTCTTTTCAACTGATTAAATGTGTGAACCCCCTTTGATTCTATGTTCTGTGCGGCCTTACTGCCCAAAGCGTACGGTTTACCTCAGTGTCTTCAAATTATTGCTCCTATCTTTCTGTACATAAAATCGTTCCTAATCTCCTCCAGCATCTTGCCCAATCACTCTCTCTGCTTCCCATGTTCCCTTCTCCAGCAGCATCTCTGGAAGAATAAGGACAGCAGATACCTACACGGTGTCAGAAACAGCTCAAAAAATCCTCTCTTCTAACTGTTGGGGTGTCCTCAAGGAATGCCTAAATTTCAGTGTTTGTGAGGGTATATGGGATGGTGAGGGGTGGAAGAGGGAAACACAGATTGAGAAATATATTAAAATATACCCAGCAGAACTGAAACAGCAGAAACAGAAATATGTGTGTACATGCGCGTGTGCGCGCGCACACACACGCACTACTCCAGAGACTCAGAGGAGGAATACATCACAGTGAACTAGAGATAGGATTTAAAGTGTCTTCAGACATACAGATGGCCAACAGGCACATGAAAAGATGCTCCACATCACTCATCATCAGGGAAATGCAAATCAAAACCAAGTGAGACACCACCGCACACCTGTCAAAATGGCTGTTATCAAAAAGACAAGCAAGAACAAGTGTTGGTGAGGATGTGCAGAAAAAATAATGTAAACTGGTGTAGCCACTATGGAAAACAGGATGGAGTTTCCTCGAAAAACTAAAATTAGAACCACCATATGATCCAGCAGTTCCACTCCTGGGTATTTATCTGAAGAAAACAAAGGCCACTAATTTGAAAAGATATATGTACCCATGTTCACTGCAGCATTATTTACAATAACCAAGATACAGAAGCAACCTACGTGTCTATGGATAGATGAATGAGTGAAGATGCAGTATATATATACATATACTGGGGCTGGCCAAAATGTTCGTTTGGTTTGCTGCCTACGGTGGCTCTAGTAGCACTTAGTTGTCTTTAACTTCATTCAAAACAATTTTATTAGATTGTAACGTGACAGCTGTCATATCAAAGTGCATTAAAAAAAAAAAACTTAGCAAAATTGGTAAATTTTTGTGCAGCCATTTTAATATTGAAGATGTAAGAAAAAAACATTTCGGCATATCATGCTTTATTATTTCAAGAAAGGTAAAAACGCAACTGAAACACAAAAGAAGATTTGTTCAATGTATGGAGAAGGCGCTGTGACTGATCGAACACGTCAAAAGCGGTTTGCGAAGTTTTGTGCTGGAGATTTCTCACTGGATCATGCTCCACGGTCAGGTAGACCAGTTGAAGTTGACAGCGATCAAGTCGAGACATTAACTGAGAACAATCAACGTTATACCACGTGGGAGATAGCCGACATACTCAAAATATCCAAATCAAGCGCTGAAAATCATTTGCACCAGCTTGGTTATGTTAATTGTTTTGATGTCTGGGTTCCACTTAAGTTAAACGGAAAAAAACCTTCTTGACCGTATTTCCCCATGTGATTCTCTACTGAAACGTTAACAAAAATGTTCCATTTTTAAAACAAATTGTGACCAGCGATGAAAAGTGGATACTGTACAACAATGAGGAACGGACGAGATCATGGGGCAAGCGAAATGCACCACCACCAACCACACCAAATGCCGGTCTCCATCCAAAGAAGGTGATGTTGCATATATGGTGGGAATGGAAGGGAGTCCTCTATTATGAGCTCCTTCTGGAAAACCAAACGATTAACTCCAACAAATACTGCTCCCAATTAGACCAACTGAAAGCAGCACTCAACGAAAAGCGCCCGGAATTAGTACGTGTAATCTTCCATCAGGCTACTGCAAGACCACATGTTTCTTTGAGGAACAGGCAAAAACGGTTACAGCTTGGCTGGGAAGTTCTGATTCATCTGCCGTATTCACCGGGCATTGCACCTTCGGATTCCCATTTATTTAGGTCTTCACAAAATTCTCTTAATGGAAAAAATGTCAATTCCCCCAAAGACTGTAAAAGGTACCTGAAACAGTTCTTTGCTCAAAAAGATAAAATGTTCTGGGAAGATGGAATTATGAAGTTGCCTGAAACATGGCAGAAGGTAGTGGAATAAAAGGGTGAATATGTTGTTCAATAAAGTTCTTGGTGAAAATGAAAAATGTGTCTTTTATTTTTACTTAAAAACTGAAGGCACTTTTTGGCCAACCCAATAAATATACATATATACAAACATATATACATATGTATACATACACATATGTATGTATATATATATTCCATATATATGTATACATATATATACATTCCATTATGTATACACACACACACTGGAATATTATTCAGCTATAAAAAAGAATGAAATCTTGACATTTGTGGCAACACAGATGGATCTGGAGGGTATTATTCTAAGTGAAATAAGTCAGACAGAGAAAGAGAAATACTGAATGATTTTAGTTATATGTGGGATCTAAAAAATAAAACAAATGAACAAACACATCTAAACAGAAACAGTCATAGATACAGAGAACGAACAGGTGGTCGCCAGAGGGGAGAAAGGTAGGGGGTAGGGCAGAGTAGGTAAAGGGGATTAAGAGATATAAACTTCCAGTTACAAAATAAGTTAAGTCCTGAAGATGTAATATACACAGAGAAAATACAGTCAATGATACTGTAACGATCTCCTATGGTGACATTAACTGGACTTATTGTGATGATCATTTTATAATGTATACAAATATCAAATCACTATGTTGCACACCTCATATAATGTTGTATGTTAATTATAACTCAATAAAAATTAATAAAAAAATAAAGAGTTTTCAGCAAGGATGAGGTAGGTGGATGGGTAGGGAGTGGTATGTATTTCCAGAATCAATCAGTTAGAAAAAATAAAATATCTGTATTTTCAATAAATTTATTTTTTTCTAATCTTCAGATAAAAGAAAGCTTTTCCATGAAAAACACTCAGATTATGTATCTGTCTCACTGACTGATTATCAAATGTGATATAAATAGTCAAATATACTGAATGAAGAATCAGAGCCAGTAACATCATAGAAAAGGAATCTCTGTGGCCTTCTATTATCGTCATGAGTAGCAAGTTATTACAACAGTTTAATCATGGAGTTAATCAAAATTTCTCTGTTAACACATTGAAGGCTTTCAATCAAATATATAACTTTGCTGAAACGAAGAAATGTTCCCAGTATAAACTGGACGGTACTGATAAATTAGTGCTTTGCCCTCTTCAACATCGGATTCAAAATGGTGATTGTTTTTCCTAGCTGCAAGAAAAAGAAAGCGTTACTTTTTAAAAAGATAGGATACAATTTTCAAAAGCCTACTTTAAAATATTTCTTCCTATAATCAGCATTATTAAGTGGGACAATGCCAGCAAAAAGGAGAAACGTCTTACCAAATTTTCCCCAAATAAAGCAGCACCTGACTTGGAGTAGAGCCTTCCCGACAGCAGCCGTGCCTACCCTGCACCAGACCCCACGTGGTGCTCACTCCCCCTTCATTCAAACGCCTACTACACACCTACTGCGTGCATGGCTTGATGCACGGCCTGGGGATGGCAACATCCACAAGGCAAGGTCCAAACACTCAAGAAGTCTTGTCTAGGGCTTCCCTGGTGGCGCAGTGGTTGAGAATCTGCCTGCCAATGCAGGGGACACGGGTTCGAGCCCTGGTCTGGGAAGATCCCACATGCCGCGGAGCGACTGGGCCCGTGAGCCACAACTACTGAGCCTGCGCGTCTGGAGCCTGTGCTCTGCAACAGGAGAGGCCGCGACAGTGAGAGGCCCGCGCACCGCGATGAAGAGTGGCCCCCGCTTGCCGCAACTGGAGAAAGCCCTCGCACAGAAACGAAGACCCAACACAGCCATAAATAAATAAATAAATAAATAAATAAAATTTAAAAATAAAAAAAAAAGAAGTCTTGTCTAGTAACCACACAGAAGTTTTTATAGACTAATCAGGAAGACGCTTCAAGAGGATGGAGAAACTGGCAAAGCTGAGGCAGTGGAGAAGGGAGGCATCTCCCCCAGGTAAGGCAGAAATTTGAAAAGCAAGGAGGCACAAAGAAGTCGCATGGCTAAACTTTAGGTGTGAGGGGGTGAGGGCTCAGACTTTACCCTAAAGTCAAAATAAAGTAAATACAGGCTTCCATAGCATTTTCAGAAAGAGGGAGATTGGAAAATGAAGGCCATGTAGCCGTGCCTGTGACACTGCTGCAGAAAGCCTTGCTCTGCTCTCTGCTGTTCTCATTCACTCCTACACACACGGCATGAGAATGTTTCTTGGGACTAATACTACACATGCGAGAACTTTTTTTTTAACTTGGGGTTTTTGTAATGAAACGACCCACTCAACTGAGCACAATTCTCAACCACAGTGAACTCAGGAGGAAGCACTTTACCTGCGAGTGTGGACGGAGGGGTGATAAAACCTCAGGGCAAGCGTGAAGCGAGGATGCAAACAAAGCTCACGGAAATCTTCCCGGGGCCGCGACTTGCCGGAGTGACGCCCTATCCCTTGCAAGTTGTGTTCGTAGCTCTGTCTTACACCCGTATCACTCCACTAAAACTCAAGCATCTATAACCAAATTCTCAATTTACCCACAAACATAACATAGCATGACTATGCCTGTGTTTTCATCATGAAAAAGCAGGCAAAGCGTATTAACTTTCTCCAATGTGCCAATACTTACAGACAGGCAGCCTTAAAACCACAGACCGATGAGTATAGATTCAATTTACATAACTGTCTTGGAAAAGTAAGATCTAATTCTCAGAGAATGTCATAATTAAATCATTACCCCTAAGAAGAGTAATTGGAGGGGAATCTAAAAAAAAAAGTACTCAAGAAAACAAAACAAAACAATCTTTATGCTGTTGTTCAAGAAATCAGCCCACTTTAGAGTATACAATACTGTTAACTGAAATAACTGTCCTGATTTGATTTGAATGACTAATATCTCAATTTCAGGGCTTTCACATGAATTAATTTTTTTTAAAGTTAAACCTACAGAACATTTATGGAGTAAAAGTACACAGAAGTTCAGATGAGGGCAATTTCCTTCAAAACCACACTAGGGTGATAAAATTATAACCCCTGACCCATATTACCTTCAGCCACAAAGAACTCTGCTAAATAAAATGCAGCCCTCACAGCATTAGGCGCATGGGAAATGCCTTTTAATTTTCCCCACTCATAAGGAGCTTTCTCTGGATGCCACTGGACACCATATACTGGATACTGGTATCCTGCACAAAGAACACAGACTGGTGAGTATTAAGTAGTAACAATGGTCTAGGATGTTACTTACAATTAAATTATGTTTTACATCCTGTGTAAAACATTATTTTTATAACACCCAATGTCAGACAAAATTAAATTGTGCACATTCTCTCAGACACAAACAATTTCAGTTCACAGTCAATGTGAAAGTTCACAATACAATATTTCACTGACTTACAACCTTTTATAATTTGAAATATGATTCGCTTTACTAGGTGATCAGAGTAGAGTGAAATAACTGAGCCTTTGAATATATCCCAGCTCAACAGTCAAGTGCACATCTGATTAGTCACACGTTTCTTCTACAACTCTCTTCCCCCCACTTCATACCGCGTTTTCATCCCCTCCTATAATGACATTCACATGAGCATGAACTATGCCAGCATCTTTAGTGTCCTTTTACGTAAGTCTCAGGCTAAACTGTGTCTCTCTCTCAGTCTATGGAAAGGTTCATGGTTTCATGGTGCCAATTTTTAAATAGTTTTAAAAAGTTTAAATTTGGTGTGAAAGATTTTTGGTAATGTACTTCATTTATTTTTAGAATTCTTAAATATCTTTATATACAAAAATGATACGATCCCTAGGATTTACTCTAAAAACTAAGCTGGTATGAGGAGAAAATAGATACGAAGCAAGAATGGCCACATAAATGTGATAGTTGTTGAAGCTTAGAGAAAGGTGCCCAGGGGATCATTATATTACTCTACTTCTAAATATGGTTTTAAAATTCCATAATTTAAAAAAAATATGTGTAATATTTACCTTCTGAGAAATATCTATACTCATCTCTTTTTCTCTTCACATATGCCTTTCCTCATTTTAATTGAAAAAAAAATTCTCCCTCTATTATTTTTGCTTTGAAATTATAACCCTGACTACCATGGGAAAATACTTAGAGAAATGAATTATCCAAAAGTAGAGATATCTAGGGAAAAGGGCATTGTCCTCGTATCCCATGAGACTCTCCTAAGAGAGATCATGTCAGAAGAAGGAAACCTATTTTATCCTAGCCTTCTTCAGTCTAGATTCACAAGAGGAAAGAACCTACCAGCAAGCAGCTCCAGTCACTCTACTCCATCCCTCCCCACTGTGCCCCCCCCCCTTCTTTGTGACAAACTCTCTTCCTCTCGTCTGGAACCACATGTGATGCCACCAGCAGGAGACCCATGGGCTGGATGACCAGGAAATTAACTGTTACACACAGGTAACTGAAAGGCAGATCTTCTAATATATTTCTTTGAGATATGAAAAGTATTATTTAGAATAAGAAATACCCTAAGTGGTGGCGCAGTGGTTAAGAATCCGCCTGCCAGTGCAGGGGACACGGGTTCAAGCCCTGGTCCGGGAATATCCCACATGCCGCGGAGCAACTAAGCCTGTGCGCCACAACTACTGAGCCTGCACTCTAGAGCCCAAGAGGCACAACTACTGAGCCCACTCACTGCAACTACTGAAGCCCGCATGCCTAGAGCTCGTGCTCCGCAACAAGGGAAGCCACCGCAATGAGAAGCTCGCGCACCGCAACCAAGAGTAGCCCCCGCTCGCCGCAACTAGAGAAAGCCTGCATGCAGCAACAAAGACCCAACACAGCCATAAATAAATAAATAAATTAATTAATTAATTAAATTTATTTAAAAAAGGAAATACCCTAAGTGATAAATTGTAATAAAGGTTTTTCAGATAGATACATAGGTGAATGGATAGGACAGAGATACACACTGACATTCAGAAACAAGTTGAGATTTACTCTTTTTTTGTAAACTGCGTCACTAAAAGATCAATGCAGGTTCCTGACAACTCTAGGAATCATGTGCCCTGGCTCACTAATTTAGAACAAAATATCAAGAACAGGAAGGAAATGCGCAAATAAGAGCATCTCAAGTGTTTCTATCTAGTAGGTGTCAGGAAATTTTCAGAAGATAAAAATTTCAAATGAGCCTGGTATGATGACATAGCCAGGAACAGAACCAACAGGAAGTCCTATTCCCTAATTTCCAAGCCAATACTCTTTCATTTAAATAATTACTCATCTATTCAACATCTATTGAGATTTCCATAAAGTCCTGGAAACACAAAGAATGACACGGTCCCAGCTCTCAATGAGCTCTTAGCCTAGGAGGAAAGATAGAACATGAGGAAATAAGTGCAAAGAGACATTCCTAGGAAGTGCAGAGCAAGTATAAAGCAGGAGCACTGAGGATGTGGAGAGAAAGGATAACGGGCAGGGATGGCCTCCAGGAGCTGACCACTAACCTGAGTTCTTAAAGCTAGCTAAGAGGTCATCAGCAGAAGGGAATGGGGAGGAAGGAAAGCTTTTCAGAGGAGAGGAAAGAACATAAGAAAAAGCACAGGGGCAAGAAGTGCTGCTCTGTGGAGGGCTGTGTGTACTGAACAGGGTACACGGAATCCAGGCCGGCGATGAAGGCGGGGAGACCCTGAGTAAACGACTGGGAAATCCAGACTCCATCCTCCAAGTGCTAATGAGCCACTGAGGAGCCTTCTTCCCAGGCAATGAGGTCAGACTGGAATCTCGGGGGATTGCTGGTCACCAGCTGGAAGGCAGGTTTGTGGAACAGTTAGGAGCTCCTGCGGCAACACAGGTGGCAGGTGGTTAATGCTGAAGTCGGACAGGAGGAATAGAGAGATTCGGGAAGAAGAATTCCCAAGAAGGACTTGGGAAGTAGAAAGTGGCGTGGACTTTTTAGATGTGGAGGATGAGGGCAGGAAGTCAAGGACAGCCAACCCTGGATGATGTGGTCAATGGCAACGCTGTCAACTAAAGTAAGAAATACAGGAGGGCAAACAGGGTTAGAGAGATAAGTTCAGAGTGCTTCACTTCAGACTGGATCCATCAGCCTTCCCCAGAATTCCGGGGAGGTCGTTTCTGAACCTTCAGACATCTGACCTCCCCCAACAAGACAGCCAGTGACATGGCCACAATCTGTGAATAACGTGAACCACTTCCGCTTCATCCCAGGTGATTCCAGTCTAGTACTCGGGCCTCGCCAGTAGCACTAATCAGTCTCACCAGCTCAAAGACCACCTACTGCTTCTGCAAGCTCTCATTCAAGGTATTTTGCTTCCTTGTGCACTTGTGATTTTTTGGCTGTGAACCAATCACTTTCCTTAAAACCTCAGATGGAAACTTCTTAAAAGTCCCGGATAAATGCAGGTTCCTCCAGAGAGAACTACTGATATTTGTTTCTGCCACGCACGTTGAGGCACTATCAGTCCGAGATAACTTCAAACACACTTCTTGACTTAAGATGTGCCGAACTTCCCAGTCAGTATAGCGCAGGCCACACTAGACCAGCCTGTCATGAAAACACTTGAGGTTTATTGATCTACCAGCCCACCCCCTTAGCGCTACGGTTCAGGATGGCAAACTCTCGGTGCAGCTCTGCAGGCAGGATTCACTGAGGGTCCAGCCTTTCGGGTCCTGCTCCATGGGGGTACTCTCCAGGGAGGGGGCTCCTGAGGTTCATCTCAAGCTCTCCTGACTCAATAATAAGGCTGCTTTAAATACTCCACTTACCTCCTGCAATTTGGGGCCTGAATACCCTTACTGTCACTTCATCAATGTATTTATTTAGGAAGATGTTTTTCTGTATGTCAATCACATTTTTTGTTGTTGTCTGGAGCATGTACTTAATCTGCATTATTGCTAGAAATAGAAATCGCTTTCTCCATTTATTTCTTCATCCACTCTCCCCTTACTCTTCACTTCCCTTTTTCATCACCCTGTCATAGAAGGTGACCCAAGTAAACCACAAGTGATTTGGAACATGGGCAAAACAGGTCTCCTGTCTCCAAAAATGCCCTAACTTCTAACTTCAGTCCCCAAAGTAACATGATTTTATTCATAAGAGAGCTATAAAATCAAAATTAATAAATATAATAAGTAAAATAAAGTGTACATGTGCAGTGATACATACCTTCCATTGTTGAAATAAACTCAGTATAGCCATCTGTATTTGTAGTTAATATATTGAAAAACGCCTTTAACTTTTCATTCATTGTAAAATTCTAAAGTACAAAAATAAAAACAAAATAATTACTTCTGTAGTAAATCTAAATGCATTAATTTCATTGTGTTATTAATGTGATACCTTCACAGAGAGGCTCCACTTGTGGAAATTTGCAGTCAGAGGTTCTACTGCTAACGACAGCAACAAGTCAGCAGGAAAATTCTGGAACATTCTGCTCTGCAACGGACCTGAAATAATTTAAGCATAAAAAGAAATAATTTAAACACAGAAAAAATAAAATCCATTGAAGTCACTGATCTACAGCCAGAGAGAGGCCATTGTTAAGACATAATCAAGATGACTAAATGATATGCAAACACATCCATTTCCACAGAAGTATTCTAGTCAAGCACAAAATAAGTTTAACACACAATTCCAAATATGCTCCATACTTAAGTACTTTTCTTCTAGAATTGTAACATAAATAACTAAAATTCTTCAGACGTGATAATGAGCAGGCTAGCCATAGAGTAAGCAGAGGATTTTAAAATGAGTTCTCTAGACAGCGCTGAAAAACAGGTAAAATATACCACATGTGTATATATTTGTTTTCTCAGGAAAGGACCCAGAACTTTTAACACATTTTCAAAGGTATCTGGGACTTAAACGGTTAAAAATACCAACAACGTAGGAAAAAACATTAACCAGGCCAAGATAATTCTACTCACTAAATAGATCAAAAGAAGCAATTTACCACAATGAAGGCTCTGGAGTGTGACACAGACATACACCAGCAAAGGGATAAGAAAATCCTGATGGTGTTCAAGGCCCTAATGCCAGCTGTCCCTAAATGAACCCCTCATTCAGGATGCTAATGGCTTCCATTAGAATCCCAGAGCCCCAGAAAATAAAAATCCACTGATACCTTACTTCAGCAGATTTCATTCCTTTTTTTGTATAAACTCGGTTTTAACCACATACAACCAAAAGAGACTGACCTAATACATACACGTCCCACAGGATTCTTACAGTAATTAAGTGAGATAATATGAGAAAGAGCTTTGAAAAGTATAGAGCATTTTATAGATTCAATGTATAACAACTACTACTTTCTATCCAAAATCCTTATGAGAACGAACAGGAATGGTTGGTAGCATTCAATTCTGATTCAGAAATCAAGTAACCTACAAGAATCATTATCTATTTACACGGATTGGTAAATAAAGAATTTGTCTGGTCTTTGTCCTGGGTTCCTGACAGGGAGCTTTTAAACCCTTGGAATTTCCTGACTGATAGGCGTGTCTTTGTAATGCTAACGAGGTGACACAAGGTGGCCCCTGGACAGCTTCAGGATGAGGCTGGTTATCAGGAAAACTAACCACGTGATTATAGCAGGTCTGACTTTACCTGGCTATGTAGTGCAATGGACGTGCACTGGACTTCTAGAGTAGGTCTGACTTTGAGCTAGCCTGATCTCCAGGGATGAGACAGGGACTGGAGATTGAGTTCAATAACACGGCCAATGATTTAATCCATCATGCCTTCACAATAAAGTCCCGATAAAAACTCTGAGCACCAAAGCTCACCGGAGCTACAGGGCTGGTGAACATACTGATGTGCCAGGAGGGTGACATGTCCTGACTCAACAGGGAGAGGGCATGAAGTCCTATATTCCCTCACAGACCTTGTCCCATGTGTATCCTTTACAGTAAAACTCTTTATTGCAAACATAGCACTTTCCTGAGTTCTGAGAGTCATTCCAGTTAATGATTAAACCTGAGGGGGATTGTGGGAATCCCAAGATTCATGGCCAGCTGATCAGACGTATGGGTGGCCTGGGGGTGTGACTTGGGGCTGGTATCTGACACAAGGGCAGTCTAGTCACGGAGATAACCTTTAACTGGAGTCTGTGCTAACTCCGGGTGGTTAGCACTCGAATGGAATTGCAGTGCACCCTAGCTGGGATGGAAACAGAGTACACAGCCAAGGGGAAAATGCTGACTATAATAATAATAGCTAACATTTATTAGGGTAATATTCAAAGTGCTTATCACAGTACCTGGAAAACATTATCTTATTCAATCCTCACAAAAAAATCCTAAGAGGTAAACGCTTTTACAAATCAGGAAATTAAAGCTAAGAGAGGTTAAATGATTCCCCAAGGCAGAAGTGACAAAGCTAGGACTCAAAACCAAGTCTGATTTTAGAGTTTTTAATCATGCACTGTCCTGACGTCACTAGAAGCAAAAAGTTATCAACGTTCAAAATTCCTTAAGCCATCTTTATAACTCAGTACAAGAGTGATCATTCACACCTTCAGCCTGTGTAAATAATTTAAAAATTAACAAATGTTATGAACATTTTTTTACTCTGATATTTGCAACTTACTAATCCTGCCCAGTTAATAGTTTTTTAAGGATCAAAAGAGAATTCTTACCTCTAGTGAAGTTCAGGGGCATTTTAATTCCAACAGTATCTGTGAGGGTTAATAAGCTCTCCCCACTGACCAGATACGTAAGCTCTTCAAATCCAAGGCAGGTCCCCCACGTGGGAAAATAGTCTCCATTACCAAAACCCTGTGCAGAATAAAGAGAAAACTAAGCTTACTCAAACTTTTCAAAATAAAAATTATACATTTGGTTTGTCATACAAGATTGGCACCTGAGGTATACATGGATTTCTAAGGAGTTTTCCAGGATCAATAGTAGTAGGCTATCACTTACTCTCTTTTCTATCAGTAGGCTATCACTTAATCTCTCTTTAGATCAAGCTCCCACATAATAGTTCAGGTTTAATTAACCAAACTATCCAAACTCAGTTGTGCTGGGAAAGATACAGACATTTGCCAGTCAACTACCAAACAACACATGTAACATTGAGGGACTGTAAATATCAAAGATAATGCTAGATAAATGCCTATTTATACATTTTCTACAAATCTTGTTGCTTTAAGTGACTGTCCAGTTTTGAACATACTCTGAATGGAAGTCTTTCCTCCATTATCTCAGAATTTATAGTAACAGCTGCATTATACCACCTTCAGCTAATCAGATTTAAATCAGGTGAAAGCCATGATCTGGAAGGAAAGGAACAGTCGGCAAGCAAAAGTAAAATAAAATTTCAGAGAGTAAAAGTTGTCAACTAAAAAAGTACAAATGTACTGGGTTTCTTCAGAGGAAGTCACAACAACCAGTGTGACTGGGGGAGATTCCAGCGACTGAACTTTCTGATTAACCAAAGATTAAACCCATATGTGCTGATAGTTACAAAAATGGGTTTTGTAACTTTTCTAAAAGCAGTGGTTTTCCTGCATAGACTGTAAAATGTAACAGTAACTCATTTTAAATGAGGAAATTGTTAGGGAGTTTTTTCTGTTCTTCAATGAGAAAAATATAGAACAGCATTAATTCCTATACTTCCTATCTCAAGATAGGATTTTAATACTTTTATAGGCAAGTCTGAAAAATTTTATTTTTAGAAGTTAGAATTGTAAACGTTATGTTGAAGGGTCTTACTGCATTCACTTACAATAAACACAAAAAAGGGTTGAACTGTTCTCTGTTTCCATATGCACCAAATTTGATTTCTGAACTAAATGTTAAATCCCCCCTTGCTGGGACCACGTCTTTTGTTTGTTGTTATCAGCAGAGCAAAGGACACAGAGTGGAACCGAATAGATCTCACAGAAGTCACTTCTCAGGGCTTCTTCATCAGGGCCTGTGGACCCCAGTGGCTACAGCTAAATGGAAGTTCAAGGTTGCTAAGCTTTTTTCTTTGCTTTGAAACCTTCAGGTAGCTAATTACATTTTTTTAAAATTTATTTTTATTTATTTATTATTTTTGGCTGTGTTGGGTCTTCGTTGCTGCGCACAGGCTTTCTCTAGTTATGGCGAGCAGGGGCTACTCTTCGTTGCGGTGCGTGGGCTTCTCATCGCGGAGCACGGGCTCTAGGTGCGCGGGCTTCAGTAGTTGTGGCACGCAGGCTTCAGCAGTTGTGGCTCGTGGGCTCTAGAGCGCAGGCTCAGTAGTTGTGGCGCATGGGCTTAGTTGCTCCGCGGCACGAGGGATCTTTCTGGACCAGGGCTCGAACCTGTGTCCCCTGCACTGGCAGGCGGATTCTTAACCACTGCGCCACCAGGGAAGCCCTAATCACATTTTTTTAAAATAGGCCTTTGGGTCTTATGGGTTAGGTGGCTCCCTTTTTTTTTTTTTTTAAATTGAACAAGGCAGTTACATGAGTCTTTATATGCAAAGGAAGACTGGCTTTATAATGTTCATATATATGCTTTCCAAATGCATTTTAAATCACTCATGTTATAAAATTTCAATTTTGTTCGCTAGTTTTTCCAAAAAATATCCACTGAGCATGTCCTAAGTACATGGAACCATATGATATAAAATGAGGAATGCCTCGAAGGGTGTCAGAGCCACGCGATCTGATGAGACATGAACAGCTAACTTCAAGATATTCTGCCTCTGGGCTTCTCTGAAAAGCTGGCTAAGGCACAAATTAGGGACGGGGTAGAAAGAAACAGCCTAAGCAGATCTGAAGTAGGAGGACACAGAGTCCTCTTGGTATATGGAAATACCAGCCTGGCTGCAATTACCTGCACAAGCAAAGTCTGGAAAAGGTGAGCTGTGGACACACTATATATCTTGACTCAAAGACTATAAAAGGCTACGGGTCATCGAGCCAAGCCATTAAAAGTTTTCAAACAAGCATCTCATATGCTAAAAGTAGTTTCTTAAGGAAATTCTTAAGGTTGGGGGAGACAGTAGGACCAGCAAGATTAATTAGAAAATTGCTGTTAACAGTTCAGGGGAGAAATAGCCAGGGTCTGAGCTATGGTGCAAAGGCAGGAGCAGTGTGAGACTACAAAGGAATCGAGAGGCTCTGCAAGTCACTGCACGGAGATGAGAAATAACAACACATGAACAGGGACTTCCCTGGTGGCACAGTGGTTAAGAATACGCCTGCCAATGCAGGGGACACGGGTTCGAGCCCTGGTCCGGGAAGATCCCACATGCCGCGGAGCGACTAAGCCCGTGTGCCACAACTACTGAGCCTGTGCTCTAGAGCCTATGAGCCACAACTACTGAGCCCGCATGCCACAACTACTGAAGCCCACGTGCCTAGAGCCTGTGCTCCGCAACAACAGAAGCCACCGCAATGAGAAGCCCACGCACCGCAACGAAGGGTAGCCCCACTCACCGCAACTAGAGAAAGCCCGCACACAACAACAAAGACCCAACGCAGCCAAAAAAAAATAATTAAAAAAAAAAAACCCAAAAAACACAACACACGAACAATGCCCAGTACATAATGAAGACAGCTTACTCAGCCACCACGAGGGCCTGGTTCACGTTAATGAGCCCAGAGAGGGCCGGCCAGCAGGGCTCTGAGGGCTCCCTGGAGACCAGAATTAAATGAAGCGCAGAGAAAATGGGCAAGAGCTGCCACTGGCTGGAAAAGAACAGGCACCGCAAAAGTTAAAGGTGTGACGAGACTAGGATAATTGTGCAGGAAGTATTACCACGTGCTCAAAAAAAGAACTATCCTCGTGGAAAATTACAAAAACTCACCTGGAATAATAAGAAATAACTGAGGTTTACCTGTATGGCCAACTTGTAAAATATTTTGGCCACGTGGGCGTAACCTGACTTCATGAGGTTAACACCTCCTCCAGGGAAAAGGATTCTGAAACAACATCAAACAGGGTGCATTTCAACCCCTCCCCACTTCTAGAAAATAAATAATCTTTTTATTTTAAAACAACTTTTCCTTATTACGTAAGCAGCAAGATCATTAGAGAAAATGAGAAAAATTAGGCAAAAAGAAAATACAAAATATTTACAATCCCACCCATTTGTAAACTATTGCAGTTAACAATGCATTTGTGCATATTCTACCAAACTTCTTGGATAAACAAGTTTATTTTTGAAATAAAGTGTGGATAAATTAAAGTAAAATAAATGGGGGGAGGGGAGGAGAGTACACACAGCTAGAAATCAAGTAGAAATAAAATTCCAAGTATAGCTAGGTTTAAATTAAGATGATCAGAGATGCCAAAATCAACTACAGGTCCATAATCATGAGTCAGGCTTAGCTCACAAAAAAAAATCTGTTTTAACAATAAAGAACAAACTAGTCATAAAAATATAGTAGGCTAGAATTAAATATCCATGGAATTTTAAATTTATTATTATTACCCTGAAATCTCTTTAGAAATAAGAATGGTGTTAGAAAATTTTGAAAAAGAACACAATTACCATTCTAAAAAAATTCTAGGAAAAAAAAGGGGAGAGTCACAAACATTTGACTTTATTTTACTCTACCCATAAAGGAGAGAGATAGAAAAATATTTATGTTTTCATATCAACTTTTTAAACTAACTCTAAAAAGCTCTTAAAGTAACTAAGGATATTCAAAAGAGATTACAAAGGTTGGATTAAATATATTAAAATTTTTGAAAATACTTAAATATGAATTTGAGATATGTGAAATATCACTTTTGAGACTGTGTTCATTCCGTAATAGGTACTAGCCCACAGAGGCAAAGATGGGTAATTTTTGCTGTTAGTGAGATCATGGTCTAGTAGGAAAAATATAAACTATAAGGCAGAACATCTGCCACAAAACCAAGCAGAAAACCCTACAGTTTAAAGTGGCTTAATGAAGACTCATTAGCAGTTCTCCCTTTTCATTGACTGAGTATTTAAAAAGCTGCCTCTGAACAAACTTGGTATGTTTAATCTCAAAGTCCATTCATAAAGTAAAACTTGACTGTCCGTCTCGGTTGACAAACTCCTTCAAAGCAAGGCTCTGCCTTTTCACCTCTGCAAGCCCCGCCCCCCCCAAAATAAAAACTGCATACAAGGCTCAATAAAGGTGTTTCTGAAGTGGCATTAGAGTCCTGCTCATTGTCTGCTGTTTATTTTTGAGGTTCCACCATATACTCTCTCCTGGACTTATTTATCTTTGTCCATGCCAAGGTACACTGCATATAACAGGCATTGTAAATGTTTCACTAAACTGAACTAACCTTACTGTAAATATTTACTGATCCAAACTGAGCTGAATGCAAACGCCTGTTTTGAACATAGCTTTTTAAAAAAAAATAGTAATAAATGAACAGTTTTCTAAAATTTTTAAAAAGTTCTTTTTATAAAAGCTTTACAGTAAAATAGACTCCCTCCATCCCACTCCTGATCAGAAATAACCACCATTATGGGACTTCCCTGGTGGCGCAGTGGTTAAGAATCTGCCTTCCAATGCAGGGAATGTGTGTTTGATCCCTGGTCAGGGAACTAGATCCCACATGCATTCTGTAACTAAGAGTTCAAATGCCACAACTAAGGAGCCTACACGCCACAACTAAGGAGCCCACCTCCTGCAACTAAGACCCACTGCAACAAAAATAAATAAATAAATAAATTAATTTAAAAAAAAAAAAAAAGATGGGTGTTCTCTAAAAAAAAAAAGAAAAAAGAAATAACCACCATTAAAATTTGTTGTGTTGACCTCATATATGTTATACATATCTCCTTACCCCAACTTTAAAAACAAAAGTAAATGGTAGTATACTATACACACCACTATGTGCCTTGCTTCTTATCACGTGGTCCACAGAACAATAGTGATTCACGGCAACCTCTATAGATAGCCTCATTTTTTACCTGTGCATAATATTCTATTATATGCATATAGTCTATTTTTTTATCCAATTCCCAACTGATGGACTGTTGGATGGGTTCTAAATCAAAGTATTTCAAATAATTCTACAATGCATAAGTTTGGGCCTAAGTCTTCACATAAGGGGGGATTATATTTTTCTTTCTGTTTTATTAATTTTTTTTTTACTGAAGTATAGTTGATTTACAATGTTGTGTTAGTTTCAGGTATACAGCAAAGTGATTCATTTTTTTATACATATATGTATGTATATGTACGTATGTATATATTTTCTTTTTCAGATTACTTTCCCTTATAGGTTATTATAAAATATTGAGTATGTTCCCTGTGCTATATAGTAGGTCCCTGTTGGTTATCTATTTTATATATAGTAGTGTGTATATGTTAAAAGGGGTGATTATATTTGTAAAATAAAATTCCTTCTGAAGGATTTCCTGGGTCATATGGTATGTGCATTTTTAATTTCAATAGATACTGTAAAACTGCCCCCAAAAGACTCTATAACTTACACCCTGATGGAAGAAATTTTCACCTATTGAGGTATGGGGACATCATCCTGGCTTACACATGATTTGGCTTGAACTTTACGCTAACTAGAACAGCCTATCTTATGGTGCATCAAACAAGTGCTGTACGACTGCTTTAACCACTAAGAAAATAATGCATTATCCAGAAGTTTCAAAAAAAGTCCACTTTGAAGACAGGGATAAATGTCTCCCCTTCCTATGATGCCCATGCTAGCAGTCCTTCAAAGATAAGGTTCCCTTCCCAGACACCAAGGTCATGCTGACTCGCTGTATATGTGCTAATCCGTCTGTCAAAACCCTGAAGGAATGTACCCCTGTTGTGTTTGATGTACGTTCTTTGTTCTGTCAAGATATAAAACCATGTTTTTCCAGAGCACTTTCTTCCTGGGCTATAGTCCTCCATTTGGCTCAAATAAAACTCTCTTCTATTCCTTACTAATTGTTTATTGATTATTTGGATCAACAACTCCCATAAGTAAAGGATAAGAACACTGTTTCCTCACACCCTCACCACAGAGTACTAGCACATTTTCTGCTCTTTGCTAACTTGATGGTTTTTAATTGCTATAATTAGCTTTCCTCTAATTGTGAGTAATGTTGCACATTTTTTCATATGATTAAGAGGTTTTTTTTTCTGCGAGCTAAGCAATCATATCTTTTGCGATGAAGCTAGAGGATATAAAACTTTTTTCCAAGTTCTATTCAAGTCACCTTCTGAAAAATAACCAATTAATATCCTCATTCTTAAGACTTATACATCCCCTAAGCAAGCAGTATGCCACGGCCTCCAAAGTGGCTTCAAAACATTTAAGACAAGCATTAAAAGAATAAAGACTATGTCGCACATTAAAAAAAAATTGTATGTTGTCTACTGTGTAACATTTATTTCTTAACCTGCCTTCTCTCTGCAGGACTTCTGCACCTCTCAACTCAGAAAACTAATATTACACCACTGTAAGATAGCTACATAGAAACATGTGTTAAATTTATATGTACTTTTTTGCATCGCTTAGACCTCATACACTATATTAAACCAATGTTGGCAACTTACCCATTAATAGATTTGAAAAGCTTTTCATACTCTTCATCTTTAAGATCAAGCCTGAAAACAATAAAAATAATTACAAAACATCCATTTCCAAAACTTAAGAAGAAAAGTAAGCCTCTAAATGAAGTCACCACATTAATTTTTAAAAGCCGGGTGAAAAATAATTCTTAAATATTGGACTATATTACCTCTCTGCCTTCCTGGAGGCATTTTTTTCAAACTACATGAAAGCCAGATACTTATATCCTTGTTTTGCTAATCAGACAGGTAAACATGTTTTCCTCTGGCCTAATGTAATTTGATATTGTGAGGTATATGTTAATATGCAAAACATTAAAGACCATGAGATTTGGGTACCAGTCATTTCTCTGCTAGCCAAGATAAAAAAAAAAAAAAAAAAAAAAAGGTAAGGATATTCAGTAGTTTTAAGTAAAGACTAAGAGATTTATTAGCATACCTATCTTAACCACAGGAAGCTTTGGCAAAAAATATAAATGCCAAGTCCCTGCTTCAACCCACCCCTACCACCAACTGCAAAGGTCTCAGAACTACTGTGTATTCACAAGTCAGAAGAGTTCAGATCTAGGTGGTACAGACTACATGCCCGTCCCTACAGATGGGCCTAATTCGCCCAGGTAATTATTCTGAAGTTCCCTTCATCAAACATCTGGTAACGCTTTCCTAACAATCACCACGTTATTGATGATTTTATTCCCTTCTCCAGAGAAAACCCATGGGATTAGTCTGTGACAATTGGCTACAACCTTGAATTATGTCACAGTAAGACAGGTTACTCTTCCAGAAGTTTGACAGAATGAAAGAACAAGGGAAAAGAGCATCCTATTTATGAATTCTTGCAAGAACTGTCCTACGTTTAGCAGTCTTCTGGTTGTATAAGAGAATAAAAAGGCATAATGCCTTCTCAACCTGCCGAAAAAGAAGTAGGCAAATGTCAACTACAGTCCATTTCTGCCCCACAGGAAAGTTTTAGGGGCCATTAGGACACTTCTCCCATTATTAAGGAGATACCTATGATGCCCAGAACGTAGCTGTGCTTTGCCAGAAAACTCCTCTAGGCTCTCCTCTAAGCCCAAATGAGCTGTGCTGTTCAGAAATTCATCATCATCGTCCTCTGGCAGAGAGCCACAAAGCAGTGGGTGACACTGCATGGTGCTTACCGCTATCTCAAATGGAGGATAAATGGGCAGGTGGCTGGGAGCCGGGAAGTGACAGGAAGATGACACGTGAGTCCCAGTATTCTGCCAGTTCAATCTCCCCGGACTGTGCCAACAAAGAAGGAGCCAGCAGGGACCCAGAATCTTCCCCGTGGATATTTAAAGCAGATGGGCAACTACCACCACCAGGAGCCAGAACGGATTCAGATCACCCAGCTACGCTGCAGGGGCTCCGGCCAGCTAGCCTGCAGCCTGCAGTCACTTCAGTCATTCTAAGTCAACGGCGCCCCCATCGCCCATGACTGAATTTTCGGGCCCTGTTTATCACTATTAAGGGGCTTAACTGGTTGGTTGGGGGCAGCGGGTGTCACAAACTCAAGCGCCTCAGAGGCCTTGCAGGCAAAACAGACCAGGTCACATTCTTTGAACACAGATGGTGCTTCCATGCTATCAGACCTTCTTGAAACAAAAGACCCTCTCAATAAGTTCTTTTTAAAGAAAACAGCGAAAAGTCTGGTAATGATGGCAAATGACACAGCTTCAGCAACGTGAAAAGGAGTGACAGGCACTGTTGCCAATGGAGAGCACGTGCTCCGTTTAAAATGAGCTCCAGATAATTGCCTTCAAACAAAAAGGAAGCCAAAAATTCACACTCTTACGAAGTCTTCTGACGTGTACATATTTTAAGATATTTTAAGCACTGCGTGAATGAGACACATTCTTAAACCAAGAGCAGCCTGTGGGCAACCACATGCCAGCTCTCAGGTGCGGGACGCTCTGTGGGTCTCACTAGTCCTGCGGCGGGAGATCATTATAAGCTGAGTGCACCGGGCACCTGAGGGCGAAGGCAGCAGACAGAAGGAGGAAGGACACCAAAGACAAACTTCTTCAACTGCTCTGGGATGCTGTCTAGGCCTCCCATCCTCCTCCTTCTCCCCTCTGAACTGCAGAAGTTGGTCCCCAGCATCCGAAATTCAGAAAGGAATCCAACGTTATCGGTGTGATCACTTGTCTCATTCTACGTTAGGCAATCCTCTGCAGGTTCCTCTGGGAATTTAGCTGCCATGCATTACTTTGTTTTTATAGGATCACATGATTCTAATTCTGAGCAATATACCTTAAAGTGAACTTTGGGAACCCAAGCTGGAAATTAACCTGAATGCTGACAGTCACGTTTTCAGTACCTCAGTCTTAAGGCCCAGTATTCTACAAATCATCAGTTTCAAAACTTCCCTAGTTTCAAAACTTCCCGTTTCAAAACTTCTGTCATTCTCATCTGTTCCTCCCTGTGCCCTTTCATTCTATTACTCGTCAGGTCTTAACTGATTTTTTTTTAAGAACATTCACCCATCGACCCGACAACCACTGCTCTAAGCCAAGCCCGTCTCACTTCACACCTAGCCTGCTCACGCCTAGCAGACATCTCTGAACTGGCCTACCTGCCTTTTTACTCCCCATCTCCCACCTGTGTTATCAGCACTATGTCCTAAAAGAAGAGCTTGCAGAAAAAGCTTCCAGGATCAAAACTTTGCAACATTGTCCTAAGGACTGTCCAGAGCCTCTGCCTCAGCTCTAAAATGCTGCTGTTATCTGGGTTCCAAATAAGATTTCATTTGAAAAATCAGATCTGCTACTAAAAAATTGAAGACTAATGTCAAGAGCGAACGTTCATCTTGGAGTAGAGACAGTTAAATGTAAAAGATCAAGCAAAAAGACAATCTTTACGAATCTAAACATAAAACCATTTGGTGGTACCATTCTCAAAATTGTAATATTTGCATTTTTAGTATTAATGTTCTTTTTGAGCAGTACTTTTCTTTGTTACAATTTTTTAATGGGAAATTATTTACAAAAACAAGTTGCCCAGAGCAAATAGTTGTGTTTTGTGTGTGAAATCACTTATAATGGATTAGGTGAGGGTGCTGGAAGACCCTAAAATATAACTAATTTTGGATGATGAGATAATATCAATACTTACAAGGTTTTTGTTAAAAAATTCAACTCTTTCCAAATCAAAATGACATGCATCATTTATTATCATGTCATGTCATGAATATGACGTGAATCATTTTATTATGCTAGGTCATTATATCACAGAAATAATGTACCTCCTTTAAAATTGCAATACCTATAATTTATACTGAAGCAACACTGCTGTATTAGTCATTTCCAAACTTCTAGAGTAGAGCGCAAAGGTGTTTTAAAAGTCCTCTTCTAGAACACTCCTTGATTCCCTAAGTGTTTCCTTATCCTAATATTACGGGATGAAGCTGGTGAAGCTGTAGATGCTTTCACTCCATTACTGTCACGATGTCTGATGAGGATCACCTTTTCTGGGGTAAAGGTAACTCATTTCATTCTCTGTCTAATACACATGCCACATGTCTAACGATATCAAAGACGCACAGAGCTTCATACTTTAAACGACTTAATAAGAGACTCCTAAGCATTAGATGTGTGACAAAAATCAGGTGTGATGTTAACACACTTGAATGATGTTATCATAGGAGAGAAAGCATTCATTTTTAGAGATAAAAGATAATTTTAGAGATAAAACAGCAGTTGCAGTTTTTATTGCTCAGTGTAAAAAATATCGAATCATACCTTATGGGTACAACTCTCGCACCTGCGGACTCCAGATACTTTACATAGGATGCAGCAATATAGTATTTTCCCAGGATTTTCATGTTCTCACTATGGCACCTTTGCATTAATATTCCTAAATTACAAAAAAAAAGTTTCAGTTTCAAGCAATTTCCTTTTTTCCTGCTCAGAAACTGAAACACATCACCCTAGAAATGTCACTACTTTACTCATTTAATTCACAGAATTAAATATGAAGCTTCTCCTGAAAGCACATCTACAGAATTTGGGAAAGGAATAGTGGAGGCTGATCCGAGTTTTAAGTAGCCTTCTCTCTTGCCTCATTAGGGAGGCCAAATAAGCCCCCAAAGTAGGTGTACAATAGCACCAGCCTTTTCCACAAAAGCTAGAGTCAACTTCAGAGTACAGATCCTTCAATCTAGAAGGAGGCCTCTCCCTTCCCACACACACACTCTAAGGCACATCGTTTCCTTGACAACAAAGTAAAGGAGTGAAAATACCTTCTATCCATATCTCTCCAACATCATCAACATCACCTTAATCCAAGCAACTAATATCTTGCGTCCCCCGACCCCAGACTATTACAATAGCCCCTTAAAAGGTCTCTCTGCATCCTTTCTTAAACAGCTGCCTTCCAACTCCAACCAGTTCTCCACATGGAAAGAAATCTGATGATATCACCATTCACTGTTTTGGCATATATTACTGAATCATACTATATACCAGGCACTGAACTAGGTGCTGGGGACACATGAGTGAACTGAACAAACAAAATCCCTGCTTTGTGGGCTTTAATGCCAGTGTGCGGAAGGGAGAGAAGAGAGGAAACACAGTAAACAAGATCAAAAGGGTAAACAATAGTGTGATGGCTGGTGGTAAGAGCCGAGAAGGAAAGTAAAGCAGCAGAAGAAGGTGTGTGTTTGGAGAAGGAAGGGAGGGTCCAATCTATAGGAAAGAAGAAAGTCTCTTAAATGCGGTGGCCAGGCAAGTCCTCTCTCAGAAGGCAGAACATGACACTGTCGGCAGGACTTCAGAGAGGTGAGGGGGTCAGCCACATGCGGGTATCTGGAGGAAGAAGGTTCCAGGGTGAGGGAACAGCAAGTGCAAAGACCCCGAGTCAGCTCTGCGCCTGTCCCACTGCAAGGAGTGCCTTGCCTGTGACTAGAGTCCTGTGCTGGCAAGGGGACAAAGTGACAGGAAAGGAAATCAGAGAGAGAGAGAGAGAGAGAGAGAGAGAGAGAGAGAGAGAGAGAGATCAAAGCAGCAGGGGGTACCTCCTTGCTTGCGCACTTCCATGGGTTCCTAAACTTTCACAAACTCTACAGACCCTGATGCTCGGGCCCACCTACCGCTCTGGCTGCCTCTTACCCCTGAGACCTCAGCCCCAGCACAGCACTGACATCCCGGACACATCAAAACACATCTCTCCGGAGAGGATACCTGTGCCTGTGTCGCTCACTACTTCACCATCTGGAACACCTTCAATGTCTCTGTAGGCCACCTGACAGGCAGGGCCGTCCTTATCAGTCAGTCACCTGTATCCCCAGCTTCGTACAATAACTGGCATTCATCAGGCACTCAGTTAACATATATGCCACATGCCAAACTTTGTTCAGTAAGACTGCTTTTCTCCTCATGGAGCGGTAAGATCGCCCTTATTAAGGATAATAAGTTGGCAGGGAAAGAATTAGGGAGCGTCATAGAAAATGGAGTCGTTGCAGGGCAGGCAAGGATGAGGTGCCACAAAGGCGGGCTGGGCACATGTGGACACAAGGTACCAGAAAGGAGAAAAGTACGGTAGAGTAGGTAAGTTCCACCAACTTCCCCCCCGCCCCCTCCCCATCCTGGGACAAGAGCTCGGCTATATTCCCCGCCCCTCAAAATGGGACCAAAATTCTACCTATACTTTGAGGCCATCTCATGAATTTCGCGGCTTCTTTTCTTGGAATCCTTTTCACTCCTAACTCAGTGCCTTGCACACAGGTGTTCAGTTAACTATTTTGTCTTAACTGATCAGGGTAAACCAAAAGCTTACTTTTTCTATATTTGACCCTGGACTTGTTTCCCAGAAACCACTGTTTCTAGCAAAGGGAAAAGAATCACTCCTCTTCTTTCCTTTTTCCCTCCCCTCTGCACCCACAATTCCCAGCACACTACATGAGATTATACTTTGAGTTAATTCCCCTGGGAGATTCTAACCACTATTTTAAATAGCTTATAAAATAAGGCATTCCGACTTCCAAATACTGATATACAACACATTTGAAAACTGGGCACTACCAATATACATGAAAAAATGCTCATCTACTTTCTATTTAGTTACACAATACAGTGCCCATCTTCGGGGGGCGGGGAAACAAACAAAAAACAATATGAAAGGCATAACACTACAGCTAAAATGAGACCATCTTAACTGTCCACACACAAGCTACTTTCTGCAAATTTAAAATCCGGGCTGATTTCTCCTGGGTTGCTTTCCCCTGCCCAGTCTCAAATGTCTATTCTGGCAATGCAAATTGATTTTACTCTCTTTTTAAAACATACATTTGTCGAAAACGAAAAATGACACGCTTTACTTTAACACCGAATAGAATTGCCATTAGGATCACACCAGCCGCTGCTGCCCTCCTCTGCTGGAGATGACAAAGACCAAGGTATACCATAATTTCTTGATTATCTAGCCAATTCGATTTTTATACGTTATAATGCATCGTTCCTCGAAATGCGCCCTCAGCCAGTGAAATTTTAATAAAGATAATGTATGTACAGAATCCGTTTAATCAGTAGAAATTCCTAGCTAAGTACAAAACAAGAAAACCATCCGCAGGATTCTTCACAGTGCACCTTCCTCCCTTCCAGTTTTAAGAGCCTTGGAGTTGAGGAAATCAACGAGGCATTAATTAGCTATATTTCAGCACGATCCAAATGATGGCTTGGCCCCTGTGCTACAAAGGAAGGCACACATCCTAACCCTGAACTTGGGTCTTTCCAGAACAGGACGCAGCCGCCGCAGCGCAGCTGCTGGAAGCGCCCACCGCGGTCCCGGCCCCCGGCGCCTCCTCACCGATGATGGGCTTCTTGGAGGTGGGCGTGGGAGGAGCGGACAGCCCAAGGCTCGCCGTCCCGCACAGGACCAGGCCCAGCACGCTCAGCAGAAGACCCAAGCTCGCCATCGCGCTCGCCGCCTCCCGCCGCCTTTCAAAGGCACTGCCGGCGCGCGGCCAAGTGAGTCAACCGCGGACTCGTGGCCGATCCGGGCCTTAGGGCGGGGGCGGTGCTCCGCCGCAGGGGCCTATGGGAAAAAGCTGTCCCGGCGCGTGCGCGCGGCTGCCGCGGGGCGGGCCCGGGGCGGGCCCGGGGCGGGCCCGGGGCGGGGCCGGGCGGCTCCAGGGTACCAGAGGCCCCGCTCGCCCAATCACTGCGCCGCCGGTGCTGCCGCCGGTGTTGCCGCCGCGACCCCGCCCCCGCCCTGCCCCGCCGCGCCTGCGGAGACTCGGGGAAGTGCCGGGCGGGCACGGGGCGGTCTCCGCGTCCTCGAATCTGTCCTTTCCGTTGTTTTCTGGACGTGACCTTAAGTCACCTAGAACTAACTGGGGCGCCTGGTCCAGCGGTCGAAGGGGAACCGCAGGGTCTCTGCCTGACCGAAATGGTAACCTGGCAGCAGGGGAAGGTGGCGAGAGGTTCTAGAAGTCGCCTGAGAACTTTGCGCCATCGGCAGCTCCTACCTAAAATCGTCGGGAGCTGCTAAAATCGTCTTTAGGAAGGCTGGCAGCCAAGTTTGACATCCCAGCGTTCCATACAAGGATGGACGGTGACTTGGGAGGTAATTTCCACATCTTGCCATTTGTGTTCAGGGTCGAGGCTTATGGACGATACGAAGGGAAGACGAGGGAAGGACGATGGATGCGAACACGTCCACGGACGCATCGCCCCAGCTCCGAACTGGGTCGGCCCACTGCTGGCATCGCGGCAAAGGGGCAAGGCCAGGCCAGGCCCGCAGACGGTGCCTCCTAACTTCGCTGTTGACCCCAAGCGCAGACTGTCCTACAAACAGGGCAGAAAGGATGACTTGGGTTCCTAGTCATTAGAAGTTTTTTGAGGTTTCTGTTTAAAATTTTAAAAGAGATTTAGAAACACTAGGCATATTTTGGTGGGAAAGTAGATGAAAGACAGCTTTTTCTTTCTGCGTGAAAACCAAAATATAAAGATATGGCTTATACTAGGTGAGCGTCCCCACCTATAAGGGTCAAATTCAGAATAAAATTGAAGAGTGTTTGAAAATCAACTCAATGCCAAGTATGGAGGATGCAAAGACGAATTGGACAATGTCTGTTTTCATAAGTTTACAGTTTAGTAAGGAAAAAGAACAGGACTTGTGGAGAGAACGTATTTCAAGAAGAGTGAATGCAATATATAGTCTGGTTTGGCAATAAGATAATGCTGCTGTAGAAGGGCATGATGAGTGATAAGCTCCATGGGTGCGGTTAAAGATGAGAAAAGCCCTACATTCTCAGCTGGTTTTAAACACGATTGAACAGAACCTTTGTACGTGTGAATTTGTGGTACTGGAGAAATTGACTCTCCACATAGGAAAAAATTAAAGTATTACCTGGCAAAAATACAAAAATAAACTCCAGGTGAGTAAAGATGTAAATGTAAAAGGCAAAATATTATACTTTGATAAGAAAATATAGGAGTGTATGTTCATGACTTCGGTGGTCAGAAGGATTTCATACAACATTATGAAACATTTTTAAAAAAAGACATCTTAGTGGAAAAAAATCGTAGATTTAATGATGTCATAATTTGAAAACTTCTATGTAACTAAGTAAATTAAAGATAAGGCACAAACTTGGAAGGTATATTTACAAAATACAGAATTTCAGAAGTGTTCATTTCTAGCACATACTGAAGAACTAAAATCAACAAGGAAGAAAAACAACCTAATAGAAAAATTGGAAAAGAATATGAAAAGACAAATCATACCTTCACTAGTCATCAGGGAAATGCAGATTAAAGACAAGATAATATGTCACATCCATCAGAATGACAAAAATGTGAACTTAAGTCAAGGGTGTAGAGAAATAAGAATTCTCTTAACACTGCTGGTAGAATTGTAAAGTATTACAACTGTTTTTGAGAGCAATTAGGCAATATCTGGTAAAGGTGAAGATGCACATATTCTGTAACACAAACACTTTTTAGACTTAGGTATGTACCCTAGAAAAAGGCTTGCATGTGTGAACAAATAAATATATACAAGTATGTTCTTTGTAGCATTTTTTGTAATAGTGAATTATTACATGCAACTTATATCATTATCAATAAAAGAATGAATAAATTGTATAATTAATAGATAATTATGATGCATGAAAATTAATAAGTTGGAGCTGCTTATGAACAGAGTTAAATTTCTTTTAATAAGAAATAAGAGGGACTTCCCTGGTGGTGCAGTGGTTAAGAATCTGCCTGCCAATGCAGGGGACACAGGTTCGACCCCTGGTCCTGGAAGATCCCACATGTCACGGAGCAACTAAGCCCATATGCCACAACTACTGAGCCTGCACTCTAGAGCCCGCGAGCCACAACTACCGAAGCCCACGCACCTAGAGCCCATGCTCTGCAACAAGAGAAGCCACCGCCATGAGAAGCCCACGCACTGCAACAAAGAGTAGCCCCTGCTCGCCGCAATTAGGGAAAGCCTGTGCGCAGCAACGAAGACCCAATGCAACCAAAAATTAATCAATTAATTAATTATTTTTAAAGAAATGAAACAACAGATAAGTTATGCTGAGGTCCAGAGGATTATGTCAACTACCTGAACCAGAATCTGTCCACACATCTTAAAAAAAAAAACCCATGAGGTGTACAAAGAGTACAAATAAAGTTACACATGATTCATGTGATACTAGGAGTTGGAGGGTATCACAAACATCAAATTACCAGAAAATTGGTAAGTAGCAAACTCCAGCAGGAGAAGGCTTCCTCCACTGCTGCAAGACTCTAGATGCTGAGAGTAGAAGATGCAAGGCTTCAGAGAATCTTGGAGAAAGAGGAAAGAGTAGTGGATGATATAGACAAAGCATAGGCAAAATCAAACCCTGAGAGAAAATGTCAAACATTAAGTGCCAAAAGACTGAACACAGCCTGGGTCTTGGAAGGTTATAGTACTGGCTCTCAGGAAGGAGCCAGAGGTGGCAGCTTCAGATAAACATTGCTTCTGAGGGGGACGCAACTGCATTGACAAGGGGGTAGTGTCCTTTAAAAGCATGACGATGAAGGGAAAGGAGGTAAGGGGAAAAATGAAGAGAAGTCATGCCAGCAACCCCACCTCACCTCCACATACACACAACTGCCACCACTAAAAGCGTCTGTTAGAGGAATTGCACTTCACTGTACTGGCACAATAAAACCCTTTCAACTAGGAAGGGTCTACAAAAGGCCTATTTTTTTTTTTTTTTTTTTTTTGGCCACACCATGCGGCTTGTGGGATCTTAGTTCCCTGACCAGGGATTGAACCTGGGCCCACAGCAGTGAAAGCACAGAGTCATAACCACTGGACTGCCAGGGAATTCCCCAAAAGGCCTATTTTTAAAAGAATCAAACCAACACAAAACTACTCTGAGAAGAAAACAGAGAAGGTGAATGTTAACATTTCACCTAATGAAAATTCTCCTTCAAGAAAACAGACAAACAAGCAAACAAAACCATAAGACCAAGCTCCAAATTAAAATTAAATATCCTTAAGCAAGTGTTAGATAATATTGTGTACATATCAAATCTAGACCAGAAGTTTACAGCCCAAGAACAGAAATGGACAAAAATGGGATATAAGTTGTAAATATCTATACATATACACATAGATAGGATAGAAATATAGAGATATATCTTAACCCAAACAGAGATACTACTTAGCCCAAAAGAAAAATCAGGGGAACTATTTGTAGTTGTGTAGAACTGGGAAAAATATTGGAAAATATAAAGTACACGCTTGTATCTCAGCACATGTGACATGTGCTGAGTTCTGGAATGGTACCAGAGACTGGGAAGGCTGAGTAGGAAAGGGAGTGAAACATTCAGTTGTCTTGCAGAGCATTGGAGATAAAGTCCCATCGGAAGGGGAGGGAGCCTGAAACAAACACAAAACAGGTCTCCACTTCCAGACACTTGCCATATTTTGAAACTGCAAAGGGTAAGAACTAAGTTTAGATTTGCAAAAGGCAGAATTTTCAAGGCTAAGAAAAAAGAAAATATCCAAGATACCAATCAAAAACCCAAGTGGACCAATCCTGAAGAATGGGAATGAACAAGAGATGGACAGAATCCTCCTAAGTCTGCAACCCAGCTCAAGACCTGATTGGATTTACTTGCCTTTCATGCTATCTGACAAAAGAAAGGAAGAGTCATCATTTGATGGGAGGTATTACCTGGAGCCTCTATTAGTTAAACACAATGTCCAACATAAAATGTTACTAAAAATACGAAGAAGCAGAAATATGTAATAATCTAAAAAGAAGGGTAAAATAGGAGACCCACAGATGGGAGTTAGAAGAAAAGACTTCTATTTTAATTTTGTATTGAAATATAGTTGATATACAATATTATGTTAGTTTTAGCTGTGCTACATAGTTATTTGACATTTGCATACATTATAAAATGTTCACCACAGTAAGTCTTGTAACCATCTGTCTCCCTACAAATTTATTGCAATATTATTACTTATGCTGTATATGACATCTGCATGGCTTATTTCTTACTTAAGTGGAGGTTTGTACCTCTTAACCCTCTTCACCTATTTTGCCCTTCCACCACCCTCCCCTCTGACAACCATTGGCTTGTTTTCTGTATCTGTGAGTCTGTTTTCATTTTGTTTGTTTTGTATTTTAGAGTCCACATATAAGTGAGATCATACAGTATTTGGCTTTCTCTGTCTGACTTATTTCACTTAGCATAATACTCTCTAGATCCATCCATGTTGTCACAAATTGCAATATTTCTTTTTTATGGCTGAGTAATATTCCATTGTATATGTATACCACATCTTCTTTATCCATTCATCTATCAGAGGACACTTAGGTTGCTTGCATGTGTTGGGTATTGTAAATAATGCTGCAGTGGACATTGAGGTGCATATATCTTTTTGAAGAAGTATTTTTGTTTTATTTGGATAAATGCCCAGAAGTAAAATTGTTGGATCACATGGTAATTCTATTTTATTTTTTTATTGTTTTGTTTTTTGTGATGTGGACCATTTTTAAAGTCTTTATTGAATTAGTTACAATATTGTTTCTGTTTTGGTTTTTTGGCTGCAAGGCATGTGGGATCTTAGCTCCCCGACCAGGGATCGAACCCACACCCCCTGCATTGGGAGGTGAAGTCCCAACCACTGGACAGCCAGGGAAGTCCCAGGTAATTCTATTTTAAATTTTTGAGGACTCTCCATACATTTTTCCATAGTAGCTGTGCCAATTTACATTCTACCAACAGTGCATGAGAGTTCCCTTTTCTCCACATCCTTGCCAACACTTGTTATTTGTCATTGTTTTGATGATAGCCATTCTGACAGGTGTGAAGTGATATCACATTGTGGTTTTGATTTGCATTTCCCTGATAATTTGTGATGTTGAGAATCTTTTCATGTGTCTGTTGGCCATTAGAATATCTTTTTTGGAAAAATGTCTGTTCAGGTCCTCTGCTCATTTTGAATCGGATTGTTTGGTTTTTTGATGTTGAGTTTGTATGAGTTCTTTATATATTTTGGATATTAGTCCCTTATTGGATATATTGTTTGCAAATATCTTCTCTCACTCAGTGGGCTGCTTTCTTGTTTTGTTCATAGCTTCTTTTACTATACAAAAGATTTTAGTTTGGTGTAGTCCCATTTGTTTATTTTTCTTCTGTTGCTCTTGCCTGAGACAGATTAAAAAAAAAATTGCCAAGACCAGTGTCAAAGAGGGTACTGCTTATGTTCTTCTAGGAGTTTTATGGCTTCAGATCTTATATTTGAGCCTTTAATCCACCATAGAATGAGTTTGGAGGTGTTCCTTCCTCTTCCAATTTTTTTGGAATAATTTTAGAAGGACCTAACTCTTCTTTAAATGTTTTGTAGAATTCACCTGTGAAGCTACCTGGCCTGGGACTTTTGTTTTGGGGGAGTTTTATTATTACTGAGTCAATCTCATTACTGGTAATTGGTCTGTTCATATTTTCTGTTTCTTCCTGATTCATTCTTTTTTTTTTTAAATTTATTTACTTATTGGCTGCGTTGGGTCTTAGTTGCTGTGCGCGGGCTTTTCTCTAGTTGTGGTGAGCAAGGGCTACTCTTTATTGCAGTGTGCGGGCTTCTCATTGTGGTGGCTTCTCTTTGTTGCGGAGCACAGGCTCTAGGCACGCGGGCTACTGTAGTTGTGGCATGCAGGCTCAGTAGTTGTGGCTCACAGGCTCTGGAGCGCAGGCTCAGTAGTTGTGGAACACGGGCTTAGTTGTTCCGCAGCATGTGGGATCTTCCTGGACCAGGGCTCGAACCCTTGTCCCCTGCATTGGCAGGCAGATTCTTAACCACTGCGCCACCAGGGAAGTCCCTGATTCATTCTTGAAAGATTGTACATCTCTAGGAATTTATCTATTTCTTCTAAGTTGTCCATTTTATTGGAGTATAGTTGTGCTTAGTAATCTCTTATGATCCTTTGTATTTCTGTGGTGTCAGTTTAATTTCTCCTCTTCCGTTTCTGATTTTATTTGGGCCCTCTTTTTTTCTTGATGAGTCTGGCTATAGGTTTATCAATTTTGTTTTATCTTTTCAAAGAATCAGCTCTTAGTTTCATTGATCTTATCTATTGTTTTTTTTAATCTCTATTTTATTTATTTCTGCTCTGATCTTTATTATTTCTTTCCTCCTACTAACTTTGGGTTTTCTTTGTTCTTCTTTTTCTAGCTCATTAGATGTAAGGTTAGTTTGTTCATTTGAGATTTTTCTTGTTTCCTGAGGTAGGCTTATATCACTATAAAATTCCCTCTTAGAACTGCTTTTGCTGTGTCCCATAGATTTTGGATCATTTTGTTTCCATTTTGATTTATCTCCAGGTATTTTTTTATTTCCACATTGATTTCTTTGTTGACCCATTGGTTGTTCAGTAGCATGTTGTTTAAACTCCATGTGTTTGTGTTTATGTGGTCAGAAAAGATGCTTGATATGATTTTAATCTTCTTAAACTTTTTGAGACTTGTTTTGTGGCCTAGCATGTGATCTGTCCCGAAGAATGTTCCATGGGCACTTGCAAAGAATGTGTATTCTGCTGCTTTGGGATGAAATGGTCTATATATATTTATTAAGTTCATCTGATCTAATGTGTCATTTAAGGCCAGTATTTCCTTACTTATTTTCTGTCTGAATGATCTGTCCGTTGAAGTAAGTGAGGTATTAAAGTCCCTTACCATTATTGTGTTACTATAAATTTCTTCTTTTATATTTGTTAATATTTGCTCTATGTATTTAGGTGTTCCTATGTTGGGTGTATATATATTTATAGTTGTTATATCTTCTTGTCGGATTGATCCCTTTACCTTGTGTAATGGCCTTCTTTGTCTCTTGTTACAGTTTTTGTTTTAAAGTCTATTTTTTCTCATGTAAGTTTGCTACCACAGCTTTCTTTTCTTTTCCATTTGCAGGGAATACCTTTTCCCATCGCCTCACTTTCAGTCTTTGTGTGTCTTTAGATGTGAAGTGAGTCTCTTTAGGCAGCTTATATATGAGTCTTGATTTTTTATCCATGCAGCCACTCTGTGACTTTTGACTGGAGCATTTAATCCATTTACAATTAAAGTTATTATTGATAGGTATGTACTTATTGCCATTTTAAAAAAAATTTATTTATTTTATTTTTGGCTGCGTTGGTTCTTCGTTGCTGCGCGTGGGCTTTCTCTAGTTGCGGCGAGCAGGGGCTACTCTTTGTTGCAGTGCATGGGCTTCTCATTGCGGTGGCTTCTCTTGCTGCGGAGCACGGGCTCTAGACACTCAGGCTTCAGTAGCTGTGGCACGCGGGCTCAGTAGTTGTGGCTTGCGGGCTTAGTTGCTCCACGGCATGTGGGATCTTCCCAGACCAGGGCTCGAACCCGTGTCCCCTGCATTGGCAGGTGGATTCTTAACCACTGCACCACCAGGGAAGCACCCTTTTATTGCCATTTTAAAATTGTTTTCTGGTTGTTTTTTGTATTTCTTTTTTGTTCCTTCTTCTTTTGCTCTCTTCTCTTATAATTTGATGACTATGTCACTGTAATGTTTGGATTCCTTTCTCTTTTTTTGTGTGTGTATCTGTAAGTTTTCGTTTTGTGGTTACCATAAAGTTTATATATAAACACACACACACACACATATATACATATAATTATATTATTGTATAAATTACACATATATAAACACATATATGATTATATATTATATAGATATATGAATTATATATATAATTATTTTAAATTGATGATCTCTTAAGTTTGAATGCATTATAACAACACTACCTTTTTATTCCCTCCCCTGACTTTTAATGTATTTGATGTCAAATTTTACCTCTTTTTGTTCTGTGTATTATTTAACTACTATTGTGAATATAGATGATTTTACTCCTTTTGTCTTTTAATGTTCTTACTAGTTTTATAAGTAGTTGATCTACAACCTTTAATGTATTATGCCTTTACCAATGAGATTTTTTTCCTTTCATAATTTTTATACTTCTGGTTGTGGCCTTTTCTTTTCCACTTAGAGAATTCTCTTTAACATTTCTTGTAAAGCTGCTTTAGTAATGCTGAACTCCTTTAGCTTTGGCTTGTCTGTAAAACTCTTCATCTCTCCTTCAAAGCTGAATGATAACTTTGCTGGGTAGAGTATTCTTGGTTGTAGGTATTTTTCCTTTCATCACTTTGAATATAGCATGCCACTCCCTTCTGGCCTGCAAAGTTTCTGCTGAGAAGTCAGCTGATAGTCTTATGGGAGTTCCCTTGTGTGTAAGTAGTTGCTTTTCTCTTGGTGCTTTTAACATTCTCTCTTTATATTTAATTTTTGCTATTTAATTACAATGTGTCATGGTGTAGACCTCTTTTGGTTCATCTGTTTGGGACTCTCTTTGCTTCCTGGACTTAGATGTCTGTTTTTTTCTCCAGGTTAAGGAATTTTTCAGCTATTATTTATTCAAATAAGTTTCCTGCCCCTTTCTCTTTCTCTTCTCCTTCTGGAACTCCTATAATGAGAATGTTAGTATGCTTGATATTGTCCCAGAGGTCTCTTAAAGTATCCTCATTTAAAAAATTCTTTTTTCTATTTTCTGTTCAGCTTGTGTGGTTCCCACTGCTTTGTCTCCCCAGTCGCTGATCCAGTCCTCCGTATCATCTAATCTCCTGTCGATTTCTTCCAGTGTATTTTTTACTTCAATTGTTGTCTTCTTCATTGGTGCTGTACTGCGTGTATATGTGTGTTGGGTGTGCAGGAGTAAAGTTAGTCTGACACAGTGATTGGGTGAGGGCAGAGTCAGCCAAGGGAGGCCCAGACACATCAGTTCTGTATAACATTCCTGTGGCCAGGGGCTGAGTCAAGCTGAGGTAAAACAGTTGCTCACAACCTTCCCCAGAACTTCTCTGTTGACTCCAGACGGGGCGCCTGCCTACCTGTCAGGGAATATTGGGTGGCTTCTATCAACAACAAAAACTGGACAAGTAAAGAGGTTGATTATTCTGGCTATTGCAATGTAGACAGCTCCCCGGATCTGACTATCAAGAGTGTTTCACTCAGGAGGTTTTGCCTTAGCCCTTCATGGAAAGGGGTGAACAGTGGCTTCTGGGGGTTGTTCTGCAAGCAAGAGAAGTCTCAGTCAGGTATCTGAACAGGAAATGTTTTTCTCCGCAGTTAACACGTTTCAGGAGGACAAAGAGTTCTAACCTTGCCTAACCAGTCATGACAAGTGGTTCTAATCATAGCTAATTACTGATGAGACATAGAGCAGGAAATTGGAGACCTTGTCAGCAGGTTTGGGCAAAAGAGAAAGATCTCTGTTTGTTGATCTTGTCAAACAAACATAATTTGTCCCAGAACAATGTAGGGATTAGAGTAATTTCTGAGGAATTTTGGCCAGAATACAAAATACACACACTTCATCTCCCTTGCCCCTTCCCCCCTCCACCCCTAGCTGCTGATTCTGAGAGGTCTTGTGTTGAAAGGGTGATATTTTGTGAAAAGGTTGGTGTGCCTAGAAATAGAGACACAGATGTAGAGAACAAATGGACACCAAGGGGGGAAGGGAAGGGTGGGATGAACTGGGATATTGGGATTGACATATATACACTAATATGTATAAAATAGATAACTAATGAGAACCTACTGTATAACACAGGGAACTCCACTGTACAGTAGAAACTAACACAACACTGTAAAACAATTATACCCCAATTAAAAAAAAAAAAAAAGGTTGTTGTGCCTAGCGTATAGGTGGGGTTAGGAGTCCTACAATTTAAGGATGGAAAAACAGATTGGGCCTCATCGTGAAGGGCCTCAGGTGCCAATTAGTAATTTACCCGCGTGCAGTGTTGCTCTGGCGAAAGTTCAGAGAATGAAATCTTGCAGAAAAATAACTGCAGCAGTGGAGGGGTATATAAAGGCAGGACCAGTGAGAAGCTGGTAGTCCAACAACAGACGCTATGACAGCAGGTAGGATGAGAGATGATTAGCCTTAGAAATGGGTCATGGTCAGATATTTTCAGGTAGGACTGATAGAATCTGGTGGCCATTGAGCCCTGTGGCCTGTGGAATTGGGTCTATTAGGAGCATGGTGGCGTTGCAGAGAGCGTGGACTTTACAGCTAGGCTGGCCAAGTTCCGTATGATTCTGGCATTTACTAGCCCTGTGATTCTGAGCAAGGAATGGACACTTTCAGAGTTGAGTTCTCTTCTGTAAAAACAGGCATAATGCCACTTACTTCTTTTTTTCCGCAAAGATTGAATGACACATGTATGTGAATCTAATATAGGGTCTGGCACAAAATAAGCAGTTCATACATTTGAGTGCCCTGAATCTAATATAGGGTCTGGCACAAAATAAGCAATTCATACATTTGAGTGCCCTTCAGCTGACAATCAAGGCTTCCCATATTTTGTTTCCCAAGCATCCTTCTAGGCAGAAGGCCCACGCTCCTGTACCATTGCCTCCCTCCAAAAATACAGGCCTACGTATGATTTCTCAGACGTGACCTACTCTTCCTGATCTCTGAGTCGCTGCTCATGCTATTTCTTTGCCTGGACTAGCCTCCCTCTCCTCACTTCTGATTGCTTTCTGGGGGAGTCAATTCTTCTTAAAGGCTGTGCTTCAAATAGTACCTCCGCTAAAAACACATCCTCTAGATCCCTGGGTGGAAATGATCTTTCCTTCTGTTAAAGTCCTAAAGCACTTTATTGCAACCACTCTAAAGATTCTTACGCTCTACAGGTATCCGCTGCTTTTCGAAAGGCTTCACTTTTGCAGAAACCTACATTAGTACCTGTTTTCACTAACCGAAAGAAATCCCACAAGGATTTTTGCTTTTACAAAAAAAGGCTAAAAGCCAAAATAGCGCTCAGTGTTTGTTTTGCCATGAGCCATTATAGAGGCAGCACCACCCAGAGCAGTGAGAGTGACACGGCCAAGCTCCTTCCTGGAACCACCCTCAGCATCCAGCATCCAGCATCCAGAGCTTTGAACTGTGTCTATGAGCTCCTGTGCTTTCTATTTATTTTGTGCACCCGTTAGTGTTACCCCATTTTGGCTTAAGCAAGGTTTGGTAGGAAAGCTCTACTCTCAGATACCAGGAGAAACCTGTACTGCACTTTACCTGGCTATTTTGGTTTTTTTTTTTTTTCTTAAATATCCATTTATTTTTTAATTAATTAATTAATTTTTGGCTGCGTTGGGTCTTCCTTGCTGCGCGCGGGCTTTGTCTAGTTGCAGCAAGCGGGGGCTACTCTTCGTTGTGGTGTGCAGGCTTCTCATTGGGGTGGCTTCTCTTGTTGCAGAGCAGGGGCTCTAGGCATGTGGGATTCAGTAGTTGTGGCGCACGGGCTTTGTTGCTCCGCGGCATGTGGGATCTTCCCAGACCAGGGCTCGAACCCGTGTCCCCTGCAGTGGCAGGCGGATTCTTAACCACTGTGCCACCTGGGAAGTCCTACCTGGCTACTTTGGATAAGTATTTTCTCTCTTCTAGGTAGCATCCAATTAGTTTTGCTATTCACTATAGTACTTAATTCAATGTATAGTGTTATCAAAAGTAGATAATAGACTGATATGATTGACTTGGATAGAGAAGAGGCGAGCAGTCAATCAAGTGCTAGCCCTGGGGGAGGGAGAAGGATGGGATGTGCCCTTGCCAACCAGAACATTCGTGGGGAGGCACTGCTGCCAGTCCTCATTTTACTGCCATCATTCTGGTTCAATCTTTGTAACTCAATTCCTCCACAGCATCTAGGCGGGGCAAAATTCCACACGTAAGGCCAGGAAGGAGTGTTTCAGACAACACCACCTTACTAGTTTGTTGAGTTTTGGGTTTGTCCGTATGTTTGACCTGTTTCGTGAGCTACTGGCTTAATCTAGGTGGGAGACAAAGATATTCTTTGCTCCAGGACTTAAGTGTTATTTCTGTAAGAAAAATATAATTTGACAAATGAAATCATGATCTGGGCTCACAGCAGTTTCAGAATCCAATTATCTGATTTAGTGACACACTCTGGCTTTTCTCACTTAGAAGTTTTAACTTCTGAAGTATGCATGGCTTAGTTTTCTGAAATTAATTTGGGGTCCCTTTCAGCACAAGAAGACAGGGGAAGATGGTATTGAACTGAGCGGCAGGAAAACCAGTCTGCAATTGAAACGTTTAAAGAAAACACTGGCGTTTTTGTAATGGACAACGAGATGCGATACTTTTTTCTTAACCTCTTCTGTAAGGAAAAGCAGTTTTTGAAAAAGAATGCCTAATATTCATACTTAAAAATGAAAAACAAACAGCTATAGTTTGTGTGAAAAAGATCTTTATTTTGTTTTCAACAATATTAAAACAAATTATCGGGCAGTTCAGTAACACAATGAGCACATGTTAGAGTTAATCTTTTAAAAGGCACCTCTGGTGCAATTACAGTAAAGTAATAGAGACAATTCAATAGTTATTTATCTTGCCGCCTTATAAAACTGCCTGTTCATTTTACATTGTTATTTTAATGTTCTTCAGTGAATCGCTGCATTTCATAAAAAATTCAAAGTCCTATCATGAAATGTACTTCTATTGATTGACTTATTTTAATTCTATTTACTGTTAGTAACATCATCAATGAATCATATTTAAAAGACATTTTAAAATACTATCCTTTATTCTTGTGCTAAAGTAATCATTCCTTCACAGAGTCAGAAGAAAGTGTTTTAAGCACCGAAATGTGAATGAAGTAGAACTTTGTGATGTAAACCTTCTAGGAATAAAAGTTGGGTAAACTAGAACTTTTTGTTGTTGCTATTATTTATACTTTTTAAATAGTTTTATTCTGCTGTTATTTTTAATTATACAATTTTAAATTTTGTGATTTTGTAAAGAAGATTTTAACATTTTTTAGAAAACAGGCATGATCTAATATTTTAAATTAAAATTATAATGTAAAGTTACCTTCCCAATGCTAAATCAAAATCAAACACGTTCTCTAAAGAACATTCACAATCACTCTCAGTTTTTCACAGATATATGTACAGAGAATCATAAGTATCAGCTCATCTGATTAGAATAATTTTCTTATAAAGAAAAACACCCTTTACATATTCTTTCACAAAGATACTATTGTATGATTAATGTTGAAACCCAACTAAGCTAAAAAATGTTTAGCAAATTTTGTACACTGTGTTCTTTCATTTTTAAGTTTAAAATAAAATTTAAAAATTATAAAATACTATAAAAATTGTCATAAGTTGAAAGCTATATTGACATATCTTTCTCAATAAATGAAATATGCTTTAACATAGCTACAGTACAAACAGCACATTTTAACTCCTGATTTTTTTTAAAGTAAATATGAATTGTAGGATTTGGCTAGAATGTTCTGATAATACAGTAAAACCCAAATTTCTTCATGCATAATCTGAAAAGTTCCAGATGTAGTTGACAGTGATTTTAAAATGTAAACATTTCCTTTTCCTTGTGTAGTTGTGTTACTGTTCAATTAAAAATAGAGTCCATGTATACGGCAACCAAATATTATTCCACCTCTGAATCTCTATGTAGTTAACTGTATCAACATGAATAATTTCATAGAGACCTATTGATGCTACACATAAGAGTTTATGGCGTACAGACTCTTCAATCAAAAGTTTCTATTGTGCAAATATGGTAAAATAGAATTTCCCTGAGGTGAACTACCTTGCTGGCCCACAGAAATAACTATATAAAACTGTATTCAGATTTTAATCTGAATTATAGTCTATCTGACACGCACCCAAAATGAGTGTGAATAGATTTTTATAATCGGTTGATTTGTGCTAATATTTCTTTTCAGTGGACTATTTATTCATTTATAATCAAACCAGTGTGACCAGAAAAGTTGTTTAAAATAAAACTTTTGAGAAACACACCAAAGTGCACATGAAAAGGTACTTTAGAGATAACTTTCTTCCAAGTGCAAAAATCAGGAACCTCTTCTATGCTTTTAAGGTATACTAATATTTAATTACTTTAAAGGTAAAGAAAAGATATTTAAAAAGTAAAGAAATTTCCCAAATACCCATGTTGCTCAAGTTAGAAGATTTTTACATTTAAAAAAATCAATCGGTAAACCATTAGTTTAATGATTCTTTTTCTTTCATTCATATAACCAGGTAGGATCTTACTCATGTATTTTTAATTCGGAAGTCTTTCACATTAAATAACTTCTTCTCCTTTAACGGTCTGTGAAATGCTGCTGAGATAATTTTCAGACTTCATTATAAAATTTGTCCACTCCTGACAAATGTCCTCCATGGAGTATTCTTCACCACCGTATTCCACTGGAAGAATGTCTGGGAAATGCTGAAGTAAACTTTGTTTGTAATTGTCCCCATGCATATGAATCTGAAACAGCCAAAATGTTTTAGAAGGTATGCCCTCTGCCTCTCAGTATATCAGATGCATTTCCAATGGAAAATCAACACTGTAAGATAAGGTGCTCTCATCACTTCTAAGATAGGAGCGCATGTATAGATACTATTGATACATCCTTTATTCTTCTGCTTATGAAGCTAATAATTTTACTTATGTTTAGATTGTGCTGCTTATGAATCTGATCATCTTACTGTTTTCTTATATTTGCATCCTTATAACTATTCAATATTTACAAAAAGCTATTCTTTTTTCTTTCAAAAGTAGATTTTTAAAACTCTAAATAAAATCATTTTATACATTCTATTCCCTAATCTACAGGTGATTCTTAGCAAAAGATCGAATATCCTGGGATGGTTCTGTAGATGATAAAAATGTTCTTCCTTTCATTAGTTCATATTAAATAAAAGCATATATCTGAGCACACAATCAGGTATGCAGGGAATAATTTATGTGGTACAGTTGACAGTCTTGGCTAATAAAAAATTAAAAGAAATTACGATGGTTGAGAACTTTACATTTTTGAACATTTTAAACTATAAAAATTGATCATATAATGTCCTGAAGTTAAGATAAAGACTTGGAACCTTTGATTAAAAGCACATCTTGTTAAAAGTAAATACATAAATACCTTTATTCGTCTGCTAGGGTTCATTTGTACATTCAACAATCATTTAATTAGCACCTACTATGTGCTTAGGATACAAAGACTGAAAGATGAATGAAACAAGTTTTTTGCACTCAGGAACCTTGCAGTCCCAATCCTTGATTTTTTTCTGAAATGTTTAAAATATTACTAGCTAATTGAAAAGAAATTCAACTATCTCTTCAGGAAGGGAGAAATAAAATCATTCATAGAGTACTGCCAAAATGTTTAAAGGGAGAAAGTGGCTAGATTTGGTCCTCCCTGCCCTCCCCATTTTGGCAAGTCTGTTTCATGTCAATTAACTTTCATTGAAATGCTTCACTTAGCTTCTCAATTTAAAATTTTTCTTCTCTTCTTGCTCATGTTCTCCTGTTTATTAGGTTCAGTTTATTGTTGTATTTGTTTTTTTGGTCCAGAATATAACCCAAAATAGAAATACTTATTTTTATGTCTTTCAGCATTCAACAGAAGATGGCCAGCTATTGTCAAGCTTACTGAAGAGAGGAAAAAAACAATAAACAAAAAAACCCGGCTTTTATAAAAATAAAAGAATCTTCCGTAGGGGCGGTTCTTCTTGAAGACAGACAGAAATACCTACTGGAAAACCTCAAAGGAAGCTCTAGGGTCGTCATTTTCTGACCAGATGCAAGATGTTACATTTTCTTAGTATGAAAGAATATACTTTGTAGCATTCCAAATATGCTATTATCACTCACATTACCAGTATTTCTATTTAAATAGTTTTTGAGATTTAAATTGTCAAAGCCTTTAAAACCTGTTTGTGTTCATGCATTAGATGTTGCCAACGTTTGTCTAAATAAATGCTCTAAAAATTATCCTTTACAGATTCATGCAGAAGAGTGGTTGCCAGTTTGGGAACTCACACTCTATGGTCAACACTTGAAAAATCCCAAGTAATATTAGATATTCACCTGAGATAAGACTCCGCAAGATAGGTAAAAAACATCAAATCTATTTGCTTTAACTAACATGACATTAAGTCACATACCTTGGGTACTATGGTTTTCAGTTACACATGTCTAATTTAAGCATATTTATTATTTACATAGATAATACATTCACATGGCTAGAAATCAAAACAAGATAAAAGATACACAGTGAGATGTCTTGCTCCCAACCCTATCCTCAGCCACCCCATCCATACCTCTCTTTTGTTCCATGTAGGTAACCACTTTGGTTGTTTCCTTGCATATCCTTTAAAAATAACTTTTATGCCAATATAACTGTAGACTCTGATTTCTTCCCTTTTTATACAAAAGATAGTATAAACACTATTCTGCATGTTCTTATTTCCCTTCACAATACATCCTGCAAATCTTACTGTGTTCCATTGTGTAGATGCATCACAGTTTATTTAACCAGTTCCCTCATGATGAAAACTGGGTGGTTTCCAATACTTTGCTACAATGAATCCTCTTGTGTATGTAATTTTGTTTATGAGCATGTGTATCTGTAGGATAAAAATCCCAGAAATGTGAAGGCTGTAATTTTGATAACTATGACCACACTGCCCCCTATAGGAAATATATCATTTTGCAGTTTCACCAGCCATGTGTTAGAGGTCCAGTTTTTCCACAGCCTCACTAACTTGATTTTTCAAAACTAAAAACAAATTTTATAAAAGTAGTTGGGTTGTTAGATAAATATTCAAAACACTGGGACAATGCTGTGTGTGTTGGGGGGAGGGGCGGAAATAAGAGAGCAATTTTTAAATAACAAAGGAGTGGAACATTTGGTACAGAAGAATAGTGACTTGAATATGTTTTACTTACCCGTTCCTTAATTTTTTCGGTCAGAAATGGTTTAATCATGGAAAAAACAGCATGGAAAATTATTGGCTCATTTATCAAATGGATACCACGAACTTTTAATGGAAAGGAATCCTTTGAAAATAAAGAAAATGTCTTGTTAATAACAAAGCATAGATCAATATGTAATTCCTATCGACAAGCCCCTTCTTTGAACACTTGCTAAACTTACAGCAATGCCTAAAGTGTGATTTTATTTTCAAAATTATTCCATCAACACAATAGCCTGCTTTATAGTTCACTGTCCCTAGATTAAGAAAAGGTCTCTAAAAAGGTTTCACCTTGTAGTTTAAGCAAAGTATTTTAAGAAATACCTGCATCTTTCATAAGCAGGACACAGAAAGTATCTTCCCCAATCACATATAAATGTGCTTTTGAAAAATCAATGAGTCATTTGGATATTTAACCTTTCCCCTCAAATTTTTATTTTGAGGAAGAAAAATCAAACTTTCATAAAAGTTGAAAGAATAGTACAATAAACACACACTTTTAAACTTTTGACACGGGTATAAGTCTTTCACATCAAAGTAATATTGGCTTTTTTCTAAGGTTTAAAATGTTAAGGATTCAAAGAAAAACCTCACCAGTAGTTTCCCTACCCAAAGATGTGTTGTTAATATAGAGATTTTTCCTGCCAAGTTTCTTTCATGCAAAACTCTTTTTTTTTTCTGCACATAGCTTTTAGAGATGTGTTATCAATTGTGACTTTTCCTTTCAGGTTCTTTCTATGAATAATTTTATTTTAAACATAATGGCTAATATGCTCTCTAAATATTTTGCACCCTGTTTCACTGACATAATACAATTTTTGTAAACATTGTGAGCTTTAATACGGATGCTATAATCCATCAAATGGATGTACCATTATTTAAGTAACCCTTTTCCTATTTCTGGACAAATAAGCTGTTTCTAATTTTCTTCTATAAAAATTGATGCTATAGGGGGCTTCCCTGGTGGTGCAATGCCTGAGAATCCACCTGCCAATGCCAATGCAGGGGACATGGGTTCGATCCCTGGTCCGGGAAGATCCCACATGCCGCGGAGCAACTAAGCCCGTGCGCCACAACTACTGAGCCTGCGCTCTAGAGCCCGAGAGCCACAACTACTGAGCCCGTGCGCCTCGAGCCCGTGCTCTGCAACAAGAGAAGCCACCGCAATGAGAAGCCGGCGCACTGCAACGAAGAGTAGCCCCCGCTCGCTGCAACTAGAGAAAGCCCACGTGCAGCAATGAAGACCCAACACAGCCAAAAATAAATTTATTTTTAAAAAATTGATGCTATAGTAACTATCTTTATGTATAGAAGCAATGGTGGCTCTAAGTACAGCTTTCATGTTCAGATGTCCTGGATTGGAATCCTTGTTTCACTGCTGACAAAATGTGTATGCTTGGGCATTGCTATGTCACCTCTCTGACATAGTAAAATAATTTGTAAAATGGAAAAATTAATAGTCATATGTCATAAGCTTTGGTGTAGCCATTAAGTGGTAATGCACTTGAAACACTTAGCAAAGTACCTGGCACATAGTAAGCTATTATTATTATACACAAAGTCTTTGATATATTTAAGATTATTCCTTGGCTAGGTTTCCAAAAGTAGGATGACTGGGTCAAAGATGATGGCCATTTTTAAAACTTTTTTTTTTTTTCCCAGAAAGAACTGTATCTATCTATATCAACCAAAACCTAAGTGACATTTTGTTGTATGATTGCTATAAATATTATATTTTGAGTCAATTTTTAATTTAGGAAGAAAATTTTAGTGACTGAAAGATAAAATCACCACATTATTGTTTAAATATATGAATTCTGTGGTTAGAAATTTTGAACATATTTTCACAGTTTGTTGCAACATTCTTTCTTTTTGAATTAATAACACTTTACTTCCTCTTACCATTATTGAATTCTATGTATCATTTCTAAAATTTTATTTAATTTTCTAATAAATGTACTATCCCTTCTCTTTAACATACAACTAAATTTGTATCTATTATTTGAAAGTATTATCCCGAACAGTTAAAATATACACTTACTGTAAGAGCAGCAGCAATCTTCTTGGCTACAGATGGAGTAATTTGAAAAGCATGAGAAAACTGCCAGCCTTCCAAATCAAAGATAGCCTTGATTCCATTCCGTTGTGTTTCTACCTCCTGTACAATAAGCTCGGATGTGATTAGACTTACACGAAACACATCATAAGCTGTGAAAACTTTTGGGTCCCAGTGTGCTAAAAAAAATATATAAAAAATCATATCTCAGCACTGTGTAAAGAATCAGAAAGATTTACAAAAGGAAATGAATTCTTTTTAGACTTAAAGGATCAATAGAAATAAAACACGTACAAAGATCATGAAGTGAGTAACAGATCAAATTGGTGGTCCAAGAACACGTGCCTGTTTCTCCCTCCCTCCCTCCCTCCAATCCCTAGCAAAGAACAGATTCTTAAGAGCACAGAGAAAATAAGAGAAGAAATGCAGCCTGGATTTGATGGCCAGATGAAACTACAGGCCAAAATATGCAGGATGGAGCTGTGGCTGAAGGTGGGAATGCCTCTGGGTATGCTCCAGGCTCAAAGGTATGAAAATGAGAAAAGCAAGGCTCTGGATTATGAAGAGTAACTAGGGCCCCATCGTGACCACAGAGGTTGCTGCTAAGGGAAATGTGTGAGGAGCACACAGGCAGGTGGGTCTCTCTGACACCCTCCGTGACGAGCAGCGTGTAGGAGAGGCACGTGCATATAGGCTAGAACAGTAGTGTGGGCTTGGAAAGCCGAGTCAGGGAAACACTCGGGTAGCCGGCTCCCCACACCCAGGAAAAACAAGGAATACCTGTGCTAAGAAGAGGAGCTACTGAGTTCTTGTCCTCTCCCCTCCCCCACCAGTCCTGGGGCAGGCCACGTCATGCAAAACTGACAGTAATGGATAGGCAAGCAGGTGATCTTTAAAAAAGATATGCAACCACTAAGACTTTTAATAGTTTTAAAGACACAGACACACAAAGAAGAGAGGATCCAAACTCAATAGACAAAGGCACTAAAACTGAAGGAAACAGCTAATAAAGCAAGAAACATTAAAAGAAACAAAACTGTTTCAGTGAGGAAAAAAAGATACCATAGGCTATTGTCATAAGAACAGGCTATTATGAAAAAGAATCAGTTGAGATGTTGGAAATAAAAAAGATGACAATTCAAGCAAATCTCAGTTGATGGGACGAATGTCAGAAAAGACACAGCCAACGAGTGAATAATGGTTTGGAACATCAAGCTGAGGAAGTCTCTCAGTCTCAACACAGAAGACCCAGGAGTCAATATGGATGAATAAAAAGTTAACAGACGTGCAGCTAGATCCAGAAGTTTCAAAATCCAACTAATTAGAGTTCTGGAAGGCAATAATACAGAGAATAGGGAACAGAGAAGAAAGGAATAGTAACAGCAGAGAAAATTTTTCCAAAGCTGGAAAAAGATGCAAATCTTCAGATTACAAGGTTCATGCAATACCTAACAAGATGAAGGGTTAAAAAAAAAAAAAAAGATTCATGACTAAGGAATGGTAAAATTCTAAAAATACCAAAGTTTCTGGCTTGAACAACTGGGTAGAATGGTGGTACCATTTGTCGAGTTAGGAAACACTGGAAGAAAAGTGTTTAGCAAGGAAGGATCACAGGCAGTTTTGAACATGTTAGAATGGTGACTGTGAGATTTCCAGTTGGATACAGCTGAGATAGGGAACTGGTCGTATGGAGCTTTGGGAACAAAGAGATAATGGGGGTGAAGATACAAATCTCAGTTTCTGTGCTTTTAGGTCTATAGCCGGGAGTACCATGGACTTATGTTTCTCTGTTATGGTAGAGAGATAAGTAGCTGAAGAAGAGGAGGCTGAGGCCGGTGTCCTAAGGAGTTTCAGAATTTACAGTAGAATACGTACTGCCAGCAAAGGAGACTAAGAAGAAACAGTCAGTTAAGTTGGAGGAAAACACCAGGAGAATATGGCATCAGAGAAGGGAGGCAGATATCTCAAAAAAAAGGAAAAGGTTTGCTGTGCAAAGAGGTCAAGTGAAATAGCACTAAACACATCCATTAGATTTGGTGAAAAGGTCACCGATGATTTGCTAAGGTCATTTCACCAGAGAGGTGGCAGTGAAACCAGACCAGGGGGCGTTGAGAGGACCTGGGAGAAAATGTGGATGGTGAACATCACTAACTCTAAAAATGTGCCTGAGAATAAGAGGTGTGGGGAGACGGCTAGGGTGGAGGCTGGAGGGACTTACGGGATTAAGGAGCTTTTGGATGGCTGATCCTAACAGATTTAAATGTTAATGGACAGTGTGTAATAGCAAGGAAAAATCTAGGGATGAAGAAAGAGAAGGGATAATTAGAAGTATTCCTAGAAAGGTACAATGGAATTGCCCTTTATTTTTAAAAACCTCAGATTCCTGGTAAGAATTTGAATAATCAATCCATGGATAAACCAGTTCACGTATACTGTACCACTTCAGACACTGGCTGAAAGCTATAATGGTGCAAAATATGAACAGAATGACTGAAAGTCTGCAGTTCAGAAAATAGTGACTGACCTAAATTTCTGAGCCCACCAACATAGTTGTCTAGACCTGTGCTGTCCAAATAGTAGCCATTAGCCATATGTGGCTATGTATATTTAAATTAATTAACATTTAAATTAATTAACAGTAAATAAAATAAAAATTCAGCTTCTTAGTTGCAATAGCCACATTTCAAGTGCTCGACAGCTACATGTGGCTAGTAGCTACTGAGAACAATTTCACCATCATAGAAAGTTCTATTGAACATTGCTGGTCTAGACTCTAAGCTCCTTTAAGGCAAAAGAAAAAATTGCCGTACATTTTTAATTCCTTCTCCAGCAACTATCTAACATTTATTGAGTGCTTAGTACATACCAGGTGATTTTCTAATTATATTTTATGTATACTGTATTGCAAGATTTAATGCTCACAGCAACCCTACGAGGAAAGTTTCTGCTATGCCCATTTGAGAGATGAGAAGATGGAATTACAGCTGCACAGCTTTCCATATAGTTAGACGTAGCAGAGCTGGGATTCCGACCCAGGCAGCATGCCCTAGAACCTGTGTTCCTAAGAACCAAACCAGTCAAAACTTAATGCTTGCTGCTAAATTTTACTTTTGCTGCTGTAGTACAGTAGTGAGTCTCAAAAGGCATAAAATTATACCCTTTGGCTTATAGGCCAATAATGGCAAAAACTAAGTTTCACCTTGGCTTGTCCTGCTGGACTGGAGGAAAAGGTTCTGTGCATTTTCTCAGTGCTTACACTGCCCAGAGATGGTACCAGGGAAGGAGTGACGCTAACGTTCTACCCAAAAAGCTCTGCCACAGATTTCCTTTTTTTAGTTCTTCCCATTAATTCAATTAAATTTAGAAAATTTATAAATATAAATTTATCCTATTCTTTCATTTCACTCATAAAACTCTTCTGAGTTTCTCCTTTCGCCCTGGAGTAACATGTTATTCTACATAACACTCAGAAGATTTGCTGCATACTCTCCTGTCTGACCGTCACTGAACTGATATGTTTTCTTGATTTTAAAATCTCTTTGAGTTAAACAGTACACTTATAAATTAATAACTGCAAGAGGCCCTCGCTACAGGGAGATCAGCTCGGTGCTTTGTTACCACCTAGAGGGGTGGGATAGGGAGGGTGGGAGGGAGACGCAAGAGGGAGGAGATATGGGGATATATGCATAGGTATAGCTGATTCACTTTGTTATAAAGCAGAAACTAACACACCATTGTAAAGCAATTATACTCCAATAAAGATGTTAAAAAAAAAAAAAAAGAAAAAGAGGCCCTCGCTAAACAATAGAAGACTGTTGACTTCTATTATTTAAGGTGTTTCTGATCAAAGTAGCACATTTGCTTTTTCACTATTAAGGTCTCATTTTTACTTCTTAACATGCCCTAATTCGTTTATGAGCAAACCCCAAAAAACCTCCAGCCAGGCGTGCAGAGCCAGGATACTCGCAGAAGGAATCATCTGTAGGTTTCAGTCTCGTGCTCCTGGGACCCCTGAGTAGGGTTGCCAGATAAAATATAAGAAGCCCAATTAAAGCTGAATTGCAGATAAACTGGATATATTTTTTTAGTCTAAGTATGCCCCATGCATACTAAAAAAAATTATTCATTGTTTACCTGAAATTCAAATGTAACTGGACACTCTGTAGTTTTTATAAAACAGTTTCACTTGCTACATAAAACACAGATACTTCGCTACATCTGGCAACTCTATCCCTCAGGAACTCAGGGAACCTCATGCAACTTCCTATAACACCGGTGAGGCAAGGACAGGACAGAAGAGCCCTTGTAATGTCGGGTTTACAGACAACGACTTCACGATTAACCCCGTTGTATTTGACACAGAAGCTGGAGAAAAAAACAGAATCATTCTACCTAGTCTTCTGCTACCTTTTCAAGAACTAAATGCAGGATCTTCTTGCAAAACAACCAAGTGCTGAGTTATAGGCAGGTATCTTATCTATAAGCGGGCAGGAAAGGCAAATCTATAAATATCTTTAAGTTCCCTAGAATATTTACAGATGTGAAAGTTTCTGTAAGAGGATAATTCATAAGATTCTGCTCATGAAATGTTGGTTATCTTTGTCATTCCAACCGGGCCAGGAAAGGATGCTGGGGACAGTGTGAACCCTCCATTTCGTGCCATTTTTAATCACACACAGGTTGAAGGGAGGGGCAGAAGTTACAGGTTTCCAGCCTCCAGGAAACACTAGGAAGACCTAGGGGTGAAAAGAGGAAGCAGTGAAAAGAAAGAGGGAACGTGCAACAGGGGTTCTTTAACACTTGCCCGGGTGCTGCTTCCCACGGCCCCTTCCTCCCCTTCCTCCACCTGGAGAATGAGCCCCTCGCTCCTCAGCCTGGGGCAGGACCCAACCGCCGTTCACTCTGTCACTCACGCCAAAAATATCTCATAAATACCTACCATGTGCCATGCCCTGGTTTCGGTGCTTGGGAAACATCAGCGAACAGAACAGACAAAATCTATGCTCTCGTGGAGCTTGTATTATTATAGTTCAGAATTCTCATTTGAATTTTTGAAACACTTCACCTTGATCTTTTTTACCTTTTCCACCTATTTCTCTTCTCTGTTTTCTTTTCCTCTTATTTTATATAGTTAACTGTGTGGAAGAATGGAAGTAGGATTTTCATTGGTTTTGGATAATTTTCTCACAACGGCCAGTTTTATTATATTTGGGGGACATTAAAGACTAAATGAGGGACGTCCCTGGCGGTCCAGTGGTTAAGGCTCCGGGTTTCCAACGCAAGGGACGCGGGTTCGATCCCTCGTTGGGGAACTAAGATTCCCCATGCCACACAGCGCAGCCAAGAAAATATTAAAAAATAAAAATTAAAAAAAAATTTTAAAAAAGACTAAATGAAACCCAAGTTAAAACCTAAAAAGCCAAATTCTTAAATATTAACTCATGGAAGCTTCCGATATGGCAGTCAAGAAAAATAAAAAAGAGGGAGTGCTGTGTGTGACCCACCAATTCTGTAAATCAGAACTTTGCTGCCAGTGGGGTCTCGGGCTCTCAGGACGCCGACGTAGCCGGCCTTCAGAAGGCCAAGAATGCTTCTAGGATGGAGATCTGCACTTACTTCTGGACATTCTTCTCTCCACTTATAGTAGTTTTTTAGTAACTGGAAAATAAAATAAAAATTATCTCCAGATAGCATACGTGGTAAGCATTTTGTAAGAGCGATAGGAAAGTCTTGGCATTATGTAGGGCCCTTGCCATCTATTATGTCAGGATTCTAACCTGGGCTATCTTTTTAGCTGTAAAAACTAAAAGCACACTTCATGCAGGATCTCAGGTGATAGAAGTCAGTCACAAATTCAAAGTTGAGGAATTTTTATTTGTCTCTGGTGGTAAAGAGTCTCCCCGAGATAGCTGTCAACAACGCCTCCCCTCCTGGTGTACACGTCATTCCTTCCACCAGGAGGCGCAGTCCATTTGATTCCTTCCTCTTGAAGCTGAGCTGGCCTCGTGTCTCGCTTTGACGGAAGTAACGCCGTGCTTGGTTAAGAAGCCTGAGACCTTCTCTTTTTGCTTTTTGGGATCCAGACACCACGTAGGATTATTAAATAATGAATCTCTGCAGAGAGAGGCCCTGGACAACGAGAGGCCATCTCAGATAGTCTGACCTCAGCCATGGTCCCATCTCATGCAACGTGGAGCAGAGACGAACCATCCCCGTTGAGCCCTGCGCATTACAATAAACAGCCGTGGTTTAAGCTGCTAAATTCGGGGTTGGTTTGTTACTTAGCAATAGAAGGTTGAAACATCCACCTTTAGTCTTCGTGAATAAGGAAGAAAAGAAATCAATCAGATGAATTAACTCTACAAATGTTTTTGAGCATCTGCCATGTTCCACACACTTAGTGAGGCACTTGAGGTATAGCAGTGGGCAGAATAAAATCCCTGCTCTCTTTGGACCTCACCGGTTGGTGACAACTGGATCATACAGGCCATGCTATGTAGTGAAGAGCTTGATTCCCAGGCTGCTGCTGCTTCAGGAAAACCTTGACTCCACCACCTACTATCCATTCGGTCTTGGTATGTATTTAACTCCTCTGAGTCATGTTTTCTCAACACGTGTCTTGCAGGGTTCTGGGTAAAGCATACATGGGCATAACGAGGGGTGGTCAGCCTTGCTGTTTTCTTAATAGGGAAAGTTATTTAGATTAACTGCTCATTCAAGTTTTTAGTGCAGGTTTATATTAAAGATAACTAAAAGTTTTTGGTTTTTATTTTCTCTCCTAGGAAAAAGATAGAAAGGAACATTTCTATACCATACTAACAGAAAACAACAAAAATCGACTTTGTTAATAGTGGTATGCACTCGGAGAGCCCGGGGAACAGTCTGCCTGGATATTAGGTCTTAGCAAAATATGGTTTGAAAGAACCGCATTTTCTTTTTTTTCCAAAAAAACCACCAATAATGGTTACTCTGCATTTACAAATAATACAAACATTGCCAGTGTATTGTGGAGAATACTGACATCAAATTACACAGTTAAAATTTATTATATTTCAATTTACCTTTCCATGATTTTCAGCATTCTCAGTTTTTTCTAAAATGACAGTGTATTTGTTTTGAGTTTAAAGAGATCTATTAGCAACGTGGAATCAAAGTTCAGATGAAAGGAAAGGACAAATTTTGCATTTGAGGGTCACTGGAATGACCATGAGAACTGTAATCACGAAGTAGTAATGCTCTGGAGGAGAAACTGCAAAAACAAGTTTAAAAAACCAAGTAAAGGGTGAAATTCCAAGCCTTGGGGGACGTCAACGGCTGGGAATGGCTGGAGGAAGAGAGAATCTGGTTGGACCACAGGAGAACTGGTGCCACAATGTACAGAAGGGAGGGAAAGGCATCTGTGTTGCTCTGCTCCTCGCTTCTTTCTCTCTGATACTGTTTCCCTCTCTTTCTCTTTCTTTCTCCCTGTCATTTCTGCATTTAAGAAACTTTCCCTAACTGTTAAAAAAAAAGAGAATGTTACTAAGAGTTAAATGCAACAGAGAGGTTAGAAAGAAAAACAGTCAGTAAATTTGCCAACAAAGAAATTATTGGTGACCTAAATAGCAGATTCCAAAAGCAGTAAAAACAGAAGACACATTGTAGATCCTGATATATTCATTCTATTCTATAAGATGAATTTCTCTTCCTTCTCCTGTCTTAGGGGGCATCAGAATAAGTGTTACTAGCATTTTTAGTGTTCATTACTTTTTTCATAGTTCCCTCGGATGGAAAACTAGTCCTTTTAATTCTAATTCAAGAAAAACACCAGAAGCAGCATAGGAGCTCCAATACAGAAATAACAATTTTGTTTTCCCATGGAATAATAAAAGTTATAGCTTCATTAACAGGGATCGTTTTGGGGCTTCCCTGGTGGCACAGTGGTTAAGAATCCACCTACCAATGCAGGGGACACGGGTTCAAGCCCTGGTCTGGGAAGATCCCACATGTCACGGAGCAACTAAGCCCGTGCGCCACAACTACTGACCCTGCGCTCTAGCACCCATGAGCCACAACCACTGAGCCCGCGTGCCGCAACTACCGAAGCCCGCACGCCTATAGCCCGTTGCTCCACAACAAGAGAAGCCACCGCAATGAGAAGCCCGTGCACCGCAACGAAGAGTAGCCCCCGCTCGCCGCAACTAAAAGAAAGCCCGCGCAGCAACGAGGACACAATGCAGCCAAAAATAAATAAATTTATTTTTTTTTAAAAAAGGGATCTTTTAGGGAATAGAGGCAGGTTCGTCAGCTTATTGATCTCTGCAGAGTGCTGGGCACTTAGGAGATAGGTACATGTGTTGAATGAAAGAATAAATTAATACAGGATTAAACCAGCTGGATCCACATGCTTGAAAAAAATGACTTTCATAAAGATGCACAAATTGCCCTCATACTTTTGACACTTGCCTTTTGCAAACTGAAGGCTCTACACCTGGATCTTTGATTATTACTTTTCCACTGATAAATAAATTCAAAAGTCTGGTTGACATAAATAAATTATGTAAATGATGTAAACTGCTACTGAGCAATTCTCCAACAAACCACATAAAGTCCACAGCAGAAAAAAAAATTGCCTGCGGGTGAATATTCATTACCGAAAGGCACCTGTTTTGTACCACCACTAGCAATAAATAAATATAAAAAGTTACAGCTTATTTTAACTCTGCTTTGTAACAGAGTAGGTTTCTCCTTACATTTTTCGTGTACTTTCCAACAAAATTACAACCATATTTGTGCCACTTTTCTAGGGGTTAATGGCATCATTTCAATTCCTGCTCCCGACCATTCTAAGAGGTAACTATTGTTACCCCATTTTATTGGTAAGAAAACTAAACTGGAAGAAATGACACATTTGTTTCAGGGTAGTAACTACCAGGAGCAGAGTGGAGTCTGACACTTGATACGGTGAATTTTACAAAAGAAGCTGCATTTAGTGGGAAATTAGCAGGGAGCGTCAGTGGAACTTTGAAAACATTAAAGTATTTGGGAAAACTATAAAAATAATTAAAGAATAAAAAACGTATCACGTAGAGCAAAAATATAAGGAGGAATATTCACTTGTGAAAGATAAGATTCTATATATTCACAAGAATATATAGAACAGACAGAGGTTAACAGTTGGTTGTTTTAAACAGATGGGGCAAGTATAGTTCACTTGAGAATGCAGGCTCCCCTGAGTTCAGCTCAAGTTCAAATTCTTGCTCTACCCCTTAACAACTGCGATTTAGGACAGTTACTTACTCGTTACATCTCAGTTTCTTCTAAAATGAGAAAATAATGAGATAATCCACGTAAACACTACTTACCAAAGTAGCTGGCACTCCCAAAGCTATTAGAATTCACAAAAGTCACTAATTTGTTATAACTTCAAATACAAAAACTAGAATAATGAGAAACTTCATTAAAACTGAGGGACTTATCAAGGTTTCTTCATACACTAAAACTATAGGGCTTTCATATTTTAAATAAAGGAGTGTAAATTGAATTAACTGCCTCTGTGGAGGAAAGTGAAAAAACAGTTTCATACTCTAACTCTCCCTTTTTCCTTTCAAGTTGGCAGAAAAATAGGGCAAAGAGTTCACAGAAACTTGATTCCTATCCAGTAGATTTGGACACAGTCCTGCTAGCCAGCTCCTCCAGGACATGATGCAATGAAAACAATTCAGGAAAATAAATAATACAGGAAAAAAATATACAACACAGAGGCTGGAGGTAAATTTTATTTCATCTTCTATTTAGACATTACTTTTTTTTTTTTTAATATTTACTTATTTATTTATTTTTGGCTGTGTTGGGTCTTCGTTTCTGCGCGAGGGCTTTCTCTAGTTGTGGCAAGCGGGGGCCACTCTTCATCGCGGTGCGCGGGCCTCTCACTGTCGCGGCCTCTCTTGTTGCGGAGCACAGGCTCCAGATGCGCAGGCTCAGTAATTGTGGCTCACGGGCCCAGCTGCTCCGCGGCATGTGGGATCCTCCCAGACCAGGGCTCGAACCCGTGTCCCCTGCATTGGCAGGCAGATTCTCAACCACTGCGCCACCAGGGAAGCCCTAGACATTACTTTTTTTAAATTGGAGTAGAGTTGCTTTACAATGTTGTGTTAGTTTCTACTGTACAGCAAAGTGAATCAATTATACATATACCTATATCCATTCTTTTTTAGATTTCCTTCCCATTTAGGTCACCACAGATAACAGTAGAGTTCCTTGTGCTATACAGTAGGTTCTCATTAGTTATCTATTTTTTACATAGTACACATCACTTAAAAAAAGTAACCAAATTGGGGACTTCCCTGGTGGCACAGTGGTTAAGAATCCGCTTGCAATTGCAGGGGGACGTGGGTTCGGGTCCTGGTCTGGGAAGATCCCACATGCCGTGGAGCAACTAAGTCCATGCGCCACAACTACTGAGTCTGCGCTCTAGAGCCCGTTGAGCCACAACTACTGAGCCCGTGTGCCACAACTACTGAAGCCCGTGCGCCTAGAGCCCGTGCTCCACAACAAGAGAAGCCACCGCAATGAGAAGCCTGCTCACCGCAACCAGAGAAAAGCCTGTGCGCAGCAACGAAGACCCAACGCAGCCAAAAATAAAATAAATTTTTAAAAATTTTTTTTAAAAAAGTAACCAAAATGAAATCTGTAAATCATACACTTTTTTAAAAAAATTAATTTATTTATTTATCTATGGCTGTGTTGGGTCTTCATTTCTGTGCGAGGGCTTTCTCTAGTTGTGGCAAGCGGGGGCCACTCTTCATCGTGGTGCGTGGGGCCTCTCACCATCGCGGCCTCTCTTGTTGCGGACCACAGGCTCCAGACGCGCAGGCTCAGTAATCATGGCTCGTGGGCCCAGTTGCTCCGCGGCATGTGGGATCTTCCCAGACCAGGGCTCGAACCCGTGTCCCCTGCACTGGCAGGCAGATTATCAACCACTGCGCCACCAGGGAAGCCCTGTAAATCATACACTTTTAATTGTTAGTTACCTATAAATGTTTAATGCCCCATTAGAGCTACACTTTTCGTTGGACCTGAGATTGTGTCTTCACATCTAGTAGCTGCTGAGTAAGTATGAGGACAACTTAGTAGCCACCTGATAAAAGAAAAGAAATAGGTAGGCTCCTATTTCATTCCTAATGTCAAAATTAAGTCCAGTAGATCGACAACTCCAACATAAAAAAGAGAAGTCATGAATTACTAGAGAAAAGTTTGCAGAATGGAAGAGCTTATGAAACTAGAAGCAATCACAGAACAATCAAATCAATACATTTGATTACATAAAAACTTTAAAATTCTTCACAGAAAGAAAATAGCATTAACGATGTCAAAAGACGAACCGCAAACTAGGACAACAGCCTATTTTCTTTAATACATGAAGATATGAATAAAATGTTTTATATTTTATGTAAACAACATGGAAGAAAATAGCAAAACAAGCAGTTAATTAGAAAGGAATTTTAAAATATTAAATATATGAAAGATGATTAACCTCACTTGTAATTAAATAAATGCATATTATTATAATAATGAGAACCAGTTCCTAGCCGGTTGACACACAGATCATAAAGTTTGGTGACACAGCATGGGTGATAATATTGGGAAAGACACCATTATGTATTGATAATATAGAAGTGATAAAATAAGTGCAAACACTTTGGAGGACAGTTGGTCTATTCATCAACACTGAAAATGCACATTGCCCTTCATCCAGCAATTGTGCAAGTTCAACTTATCCTATAAGGATTTTCCTATTTTTTTTTAAATTAATTAATTTATTTATGGCTGTGTTGGGTCTTCGTTTCTGTGCGAGGGCTTTCTCTAGTTGTGGCAAGCGGGGGCCACTCTTCATCGCGGTGCGCGGGCCTCTCACTATCGCGGCCTCTCCCGTTGCGGAGCACAGGCTCCAGACGCGCAGGCTCAGTAGCTGTGGCTCACGGGCCTAGTTGCTCCGCGGCATGTGGGATCTTCCCAGACCAGGGCTCGAACCCGTGTCCCCTGCATTGGCAGGCAGATTCTCAACCACTGCGCCACCAGGGAAGCCCCGATTTTCCTATTTTTGTATTGATACAATGACAAAGACATACTAGAATACCCAGTTGGTGTGGAAGAAACCCTATTTGTCTTGGTTTCTGTGTTTTGTGAACTGCCAAGCAAACTGTAGAAATTCAAAGAATAATCATTGGATGAAGGAATGCACGGCAGTACTGCCAATGTCTGAGGACCGCTCCTGTGTCCCATACCGGAGACTGGTGAATACACTTCAATATAACAAACGGAGACAGTGCAATAGTACACAGCCCCCAAAAGAATAAGACACGTGCTGAAACAGATTCATCTCTATGATAAATTATGTTAAAAAGGCAAAATGTAAAACACATACACATGCTTGTGTGACTGTAGATCACACCTGGAAAGGTAAGAGGCAGGTAACAGTAACTGCCACTGGGTAGGAGGCTGGCAAGCTAAGGTCTGGGGTGAGGAATTTTTTCCCTTAGAAAGTTACTTTTAGGAACTTACTTTGCATTCTTTACTATTTATGGATTTTTTTTTTTTTTTTTTTTTTTTTTTACCGTCTGTACTTCTTACTTTTTCAATTAAAAATTAGTTACCAACAACAAAAATTCTCATACTGAGACAGCTGGGACTCTGCACTATAATACTTTTCCTCTGCCTCCCAGCTCGCCGTGTGACACTGAGCGAGCCACTTGGAGAAAGGGCTAAGATCAAGTTCAACTGCTGAGCGCTTCCTACGTGCCAGGCTCTGTGCTGGGTACGTCCTGTTCCGTTAAACTGGTTAATGTTCAGTCCTGGAAACCAGTCATCGCGGGAGGCCCTTTCACCGTTATTTAACAGGTGAGGATGCTGAGTCCAAAGTGCCAGAACTCAAGGTCGTACCCCTCTTTCTGATTCCTGTCTTCCCACCACCCTGCTCTCAACCAGCTGTGATAACACACCTGGAGCCACAAAAGAAGCGCCTCATCCCCATCCTCCCACTCAAAACACTCTGCACTGCTCTCCCGTCTTGACACCTCAGTATTACTATTAATAATACTCGTTTGCTAGGATTTGGCTTTAGATCTTCAGTTTTACTGGCAATTTCATTTCCCCCACCAAACGTCGAGTTACCTGCTAAGATGGAATAACTCCAGGCTTCCCACTTTTCAGCTGTCCTTTTCTTTGATCTCACCCGCTCTGCCGCGGAGAGTGAGGCATTTCCCCCAAACGTTATAGGTTCGGGAGACGCGTGCAGGGCAGAGTTCCAGCGCTTGGGGTCAAACGGGCCCTCTCCCTAGAAGGCTCCAGCTTTTCTCGAGGTTTCCCCGTTTCCACGACCCAGAGAAACTGGAAGGACCAGCGCGGGAATCCTCAGAGCTCCCGCTCCCGCCGCGCGGTGCGCTCGGGGCGCGTCCCCGCCGAGGTCCGGCCGGCGAGCCGGGCGCGGGCGAGGGTCCGGGCCCAGCCGCGGCTCCCCGGCCCGTCCCCCGGGTGCGGCCCGGGGGGGAGAACCCCTTACCTGCCAGGCCAGGTCCACATCGAAGTCCCGGGCGCGCAGGAACCGCAGCAGGAAGGCGTCGCTGAGCGGCCGCCGCGCCGGCCGAGCGCCCGCCTCCCCGGCCCGGCGCCGCAGCTCGGCCAGGCTGGGCTGCAGCAGCGGCGAGTGGTCGGGCAGCCCGTTGAGCTGCGCCCCCGCCGCCGGCCCCGGCCGCGCCTCCGCCATGCCCGCCGCCCCGCTCCCGCCGCGGCCCGGGCCCCGGGGAGAGCTCGCGCCCGCCTCCGCCCCTCCTCCGCGGGCCGCCCGCCCCGCCTGCAGGGGTGAGCCCGGCCGCCCCTTCCGCGGAACCACGTGGCAGCCCCGACGTGCTCAGCGCTCTGCAAGCTCCAGGTCGGAGCCCCAGCCCTCCCAGTGAGGAAGGCCCTGGTGCTCGACGTCAAGGGGAAAATGACAACGTTTGTTTGCCTCAGCTGGTAGTGATTGGTTGGGATGTTTCAAGAATAGTCTGCTAGCGTACTTTGCTTTTTCCCCTCCCTCCCTCCCTCCCTTCCTTCCTTCCTTCTTTCCTTCCTTCCTCCTTCCCTCCCTCCCTCCCTCCCTCCCTTCCTTCTTTCCTTCCTTCCTCCTTTCCTCCCTCCCTCCCTCCCTTCCTTCTTTCCTTCCTTCCTTCCTTCCCTCCCTCCCTCCCTTCCTTCTTTCCTCCCTCCCTCCCTTTCCTTCCTCCTTCCCTTCCTCCCTCCCTCCCTCCCTTCCTTCCTTCCTTCCTTCCTTCCTTCCTTTACTTTCCTTTCCTTCCTCCCTCCCTCCCTTCCTTCCTTCCCTCCTTGTCCTGGAGATGGAAGGAGCCTTAGAACCACCACTTCACGTCTCAGTGGCAGACTCGCCGCGGAGCCCTTCTCCCTACCCCTTCCATTAAGGCTTCACACTGACTCCTCACCTCAAACCGTGTTACAACAGTGGTTTCCAAAATACACATTCCAAAATGGCACCTTCACTGACTGACTGCTCTTCCCCTTCCTCTCAATCCAGGCAAAGTCTTCTCAGTTCTCGGCACTTTACTCTGTTAGTGACATATACCAATAAATGATTAATAAGTGCCAAAAAAAAAAAATCTTTCTAAACGCTCTATGCTTCCTCTGTTATGCTTCACCACCATGTCTAGTCCCTCAACAGAGAGTCCAGAGTCCTTATGTGACCTCATCTAAGTGATCCTGGGTAATGAAGACGGAGCAGGAAAGTGATGTGGAAGGCAGAAAGGTCGTTAAATTGGTCTTTTCTTGATCTCTGCCCTATCCCAGAGTTGACCTGTTTCCCCAAGGGGGAACCCATGAGACGAATTATTATTGAATATATAGTATGCGACAGGTAAATACTAGAATCACACAAATAAAACCAAATCTTTGCCTTTAAGATGTCCAGTGGCAGGTGAGAGAGACTGCCATTTCATTCATGAAAAGAACAGTTATTGAGCAGCTTCTGTGTCCAGAACTTGTTCCAGGTACTGAGGGTCCACCAGCAAACAAAACAGACAAAACCCTCATCTTGGGGGCTTTGATTCTTGTGGAGGGAGATAGACAAGGAATGAGATAAATAAGCAATAAAACAGAATATGAGAGGTGGTGATAAGTGCTCTGGGAAAACATAAAGCTGTGAAGAAGGATAGCACCTACAGTGATGTTTGAATCAACACCTGCAAGAGGTGAGGAGGCTGGACCAGGGATAGCCTGGACCAGGGATGGGGGGCGGGGTGAGGGGGTGTGGAGCAGGCTTGGGAAGCCAGTGGAATAAATCATCAGAATCCAGTAAATAAGCTATGGTACTTACTTAAATGAGGGCTAGAGATTCCAAGCTTTGATTTTTACTTGGAGTGAGATGGAAAGCTATCGGAGTAAAGGCTTACAATTCAACATGAAAACTGTCATGAAAGAGGTAGAGAGAAAGTGCTGTAGAGAACACGGAGGACGCCTTCCTGACTCTGCCTAGGGGATCTGGGAAGGCTTCATAAAGAGGGGACATTTGCTTGGGCTTAGTGGATGCATTGGGAAAGTATGCCAGGTGAGGGCGAGAGGGGGAGATCAGGAAGAAAGTACTAGTCAAAAGATGTAGACTGTGCAAAGCCTTACTTGGAGCTCTGACTAATGAAAACTACAAGGGAAGCCAGTCTTCTCTAGTAGAAGAAAGAGTATATATAGCATATTTTCTTCTCTTTCAATTTTTTTTAACACATTTTTCTACTTGTTCTTAGTAATTAGCATCTGCTATTTTGAAATAGGGCAGAAAGTTTAGTGAGAGGGACTTCCCTGGCAGTCCAGTGTTTAAGACTCCATGCTCCCAATGAAGGGGGTGTGGGTTCGATCCCTGGTCGGGGAACTAAGATCCTGCAAGCCATTCAGAGTGGCCAAAAAAAAAAAAAAAAAAAAAAAGTTCAGTGAGAGGTCACGGACATAGCTAAAGTATCATGGTTATAGCATCCTTTTTTGGAAGTGAGCTATATGGGGTGTGGAGTCCGAATGTTTATTGATTGATTTTGATTGATAACCATTAAACTCAGTGAAAATGGAACCAACGTGGAGCCCAGATGGCTGTGAGAGACGGCTCCTAATAGCCAAGAGGTACAGTGGTAGCAGGGCATATCTGTGACCAAAATGTGAAGCAGTTCCAGTGCCTACAGTTAGGACCATTGAAGAAAAAGGAAAAGAGAAAGAAAAATAGATGGAGAAGTGGTAGAGTAGACTACAGAAAATCTTGATTACTTTCTTTTTATAGATCTTTATTGGAGTATAATTGCTTCACAGTACTGTGTTAGTTTCTGTTGTACAACATAGTGAATCAGCCATACGCATATGTATATCCCCATATTCCCTCCTTCTTTCATCTCCCTCCCACCCTCCCCATCCCACCCCTCAAGGTGGTCACAAAGCACCAAGTGGATCTCCCTGTGCTATGTTGCTTCTTCCCACTAGCTATCTGTTTTACATTTGGTAGTGTATATATGCCAATGCTACTCTCACTTCACCGCAGCTTCCCCCACCCACCTCCGTGTCCTCAAGTCCATTCTCTACGTCTACATCTTTATTCCTGCCCTGCCACTAGGTTCATCAGTACCATTTTTTTTTTTTTTTAGATTCCATATATATGTGTTAGCATACGATATTTTTCTCTTTCTTACTTCACTCTCTATACAAATAACTCAATATTGTTTCTTTTTATGGATGAGTAATATTCCATTGTATATATGTGCCACATCTTCTTTATCCATTCATCTGTCAATGGACATTTAGGTTGCTTCCATGTCCTGGCTATTGTAAATAGTGCTGCAATGAACATTGGGGTGCATGTGTCTTTTTGAATTATGGTTTTCTCAGGGTATATGCCCAGTAGTGGGACTGCTGGGTCATATGGTAGTTCTATTTTTAGTTTTTTAAGGAACCTCCATACTGTTCTCCAAAGTGGCTGTATCAACTTACATTCCCACCAATAGTGCAAGAGGGTTCCCTTTTCACCACACCCTTTCCAGCATTTATTGTTTTTAGATTTTTTGATAATGGCCATTCTGACTGGTGTGAGGTGATACCTCATTGTAGTTTTGATTTGCAGTTCTCTAATACTTAGTGATGTTGAGCATCTTTTCATGTGTTTGTTGGCAATCTGTATATCTTCTTTGGAGAAATGTCTATTTAGGTCTTCTGCCCATTTTTGGATTGGGATGTTTGGTTTTTTGATATTGAGCTGCCTGAGCTGCTTGTATATTTTGAAGATTAATCCTTTGTCAGTTGCTTTGTTTGCAAATATTTTCTCCCATTCTGAGGGTTGTCTTTTCGTCTTGTTTATGGTTTCCTTTGCTTTGCAAAAGCTTTTAAGTTTAATTAGGTCCCATTTGTTTATTTTTGTTTTTATTTCCATTTCTCTAGGAGGTGGGTCAAAAAGGATCTTGCTGTGATTTATGTAATAGAGTGTTCATTGGCAGGCTTTTTGAGAGAAATCATTTAAACATCTTCCAGCAGCAGTAATTCATTTTACAAATAATTATAAAGTGCCCTCTGTGTGTAGGCACTGTACAAGGTCACATGAAACGTTACTTTGGAATCACTAAGCTAAAACAGCTTATTTCAAAACTTAAGTGACAGAGAATTGTTCAAGCTATTTTCCTTATCTAAAAAATGAAAGAATTGGGTTACATACTATCTTAGGTATAAACTTCATCTACCTAAAATTTGCTTTCTCTCCTGTAATATTTTCAGTGACAGCATCTATATGGCTAACATAATATCCATTGGGAAATGTAAAAATCTTTGTTGTGAAAGTGCTTCTATAAGGTAGAAAAGTAAAATGAACATAAGTAGTTACATCTACATAGCCCGTGGTATGTTTAATTAACACGATGAGAAGCTGCTTCTTCTAGTGGTCTCCCAGCCCCAGCCAGCAGGATGACAACAGCAGAATGACAATTGAGAAAGGAGTTTTATTTATTTATTATTTTTTATAAATTTATATTTATTTTATTTTTGGCTGCGTTGGGTCTTTGTTGCTGCACGCGGGCTTTCTCTAGTTGCAGAGAGCAGGGGCTACTCTTCGTTGAAGTGTGCAGGCTTCTCATTGCAGTGGCTTCTCTTGTTGCGGAGCATGGGCTCTAGGCACACAGGCTTCAGTAGTTGTGGCACTCAGGCTCAATAGTTGTGGCTCACAGGCTCTAGAGCGCAGGCTCAGTAGTTGTGGCGCACGGGCTCAGTTGCTCCGTGGCATGTGGGATCTTCCCGGACCAGGGCTCGAACCCGTGTCCCCTGCGTTGGCAGGTGGATTCTTAACCACTGTGCCACCAGGGAAGTCCCGAGAAAGGAGTTTTATATGAAGGAAGCCATTTCCTGTCCTACAGTTATTATTTAACATCAGATTAAGAATAGGAAAAAAAAAAGCTAATTTGTCTTGTTTCATAGATAAATATTAATACATAATATTCCTGTTACATGAAAATTATTTATATAGGTGGCCTCATTCTGGAAACAGGAATAAATGTCTGTATATGAAGTTTTTAGAAGGAACGAGGCAATCAGGCACCCACAGTCAGTTTACTTAATGGTGGCCTTTAGTACACTACCCAGCATTGTAAATAACCAAAAACCAACTCCAGAGAGTGTTTACTTAGCCTTGCCCTGTGAGTTAGTTCTGGAAATCAGTTATGCAAATTAACCAAGTTCAAATAGTGCTTCAAATACTATTTGCTTCAGTTTGTACTACGTGAAATTGGAATTTTCATAATTCAAATGTTTCCAAAATGCATTTCTGTAAAACTTGATATTCATGCATCTCTAAGAAGCTTGCATAGAGTGTAATCAAAAAAAAAATAAAACAATGAAGTACTATTTTGAATATATCTAGTTGGAATTGATTAAAAAGGAAGATGTAAATGATTGCTGATAAAGGCATTAGGAAATCAACCTAAGTTTCTGGTGGGAGGGTAAACTGGCACAACCTCTCCAGATCGTTTGGCAATCCACATTCCTGAAAAAAAAAATGCCCTGAAAAATGTCCTGGGGAAAAAAAGAAAAAAAAAAAGAGGACATGCAGTTCAACCCAGAGACTTATTCTGAGGAAATAATTGCTTAAGACTACAAAGATCTAAAAGAATGTTCATTTTGAGGGTGGTGAACTCCAAGATTTCTCACTAAATATTTAAAAGTTAAATCCCCAAGGCTCTGCGGTGGGGTCCCTCTAACTGGACGTAACAAATGAGAGAGGAGGCATCCTCCTGGCTCCGGCCCCAGGCGGGCTGGCCGTGCTGTGCTATCCATGAGAGGCTGGGACCGTGGCAACGAGAATGTGCCCAGAGCACACCTGGGGGTTGGGTACCAGACTCTCAGACAGAGTGCTTGAAGCAGCGATTGTCTGGTTGAGCCAATAGAGACACAGTGAGGGCAGCTGCCCCTGATCTGTGAGTGTGTGTAATACCTGCCTGGGCCTCTCTGAAATACCTGGTTGGAGGGAGGACTTTTTGCGGGAAGGGAAGATTCAGGTATTAATATGATATGACCTAATTTTTATCTAAAAACAGGGCAGAGTTGGAGACAACTGGCAATCACAGATTTAACATTTTTGGATTCGACTGTCTCTCATTCAGTAAACAGGTGAGCACCTACTATGTGCCAGAAATTCTTCTAGACTCTAGGGCCACAAATGTTGGGGATCTGTCATTCTCCTTTTAGAAACTGACTCTAAATTAACAGTATATTAAATTGCTTTTTGTTGTAGATAGATCACATTACCCAGACACGGAATTTGAAAAAAACTTTTAAGCTAATAGAAATAGTAACAGTTTGAAAATTCCAAATCCTGCTATTGACCAATATTATTCTTGAAAAAATATATGTAAATATAATATCATTTATTCAAGTTTTGAATATTTTATTTTTCCTATGGACACAGGTAGTACATGCCTTGAACATTAGAAAATAATCTAAGAATTCAAATTTATTGCCCCCAAAATTGATATTTTTAAAATGAAAATACTTATGATCAGAACTGAGCAGAAGATTTATGAACATATTATCACAGTTTCAAATTATGATTCTTGTGTATTCTAATATTTACTATATGATGATCAATGTGATGAATGACGCTCGTGTTTCATTTCAGGACAAACCTTATCTAGGCTGTCGAATATACTTTAAAAACTGCAATTGCATACCTTTCTTTATAGGCCTTAACTTTTTTTCAGTATATATATATTTTTGGCCACGCTGCGTGGCTTGTGGGATCTCAGTTCCCCGACGAGGGATTGAACCCGGGCCACGGCAGTGAAAGCCCAGAATCCTAACCACTAGGCCACCAGGGAACTCCCTTTATAGGCTTTCATTTTGAGGAAATTTCGAGCTACACTCAATGTCTAATTCAAAAATAAGCTCATTTCAGGTCTTTTGTTATATATACCTAGATTTTCTTTAGACAATTATACCTCTTTTGGTTTTTTAAAAATGTCCTGTCTAGTTTTGCATCATAGTTAACTTACTCTGTGCCTCACTAGGCAATGTGGGAAAGACCACTGGTACCAGGACCACCCTGATCGTGTTCTCTTTGGACGTGGGAGCAGTTAGACCTCCTCTTGAGTTGGGTGAAACATGACTGAATTCTGGCCAGTGGAATTTAAGCAGGTGTGATGAGTGATGTCAGGGACCAGTCAGGAAAACGGACATTACTCTAGGCATTTCAAACACAGGCAACTTAATGCAGATTATTCCTTGCACGACGGTTGGAAAAACTGAGAGAGTTAAAAAAAGAATGAAGTAACATAACGTACAGTATGATGACTATGGTTAACACTGCTGTGTGGTATATTTGAAAGTTGCTAAGAGAATAGATCCTAGGAGTTCTCATCACAAGGGAAAAAAATATTTCCTTTTTTGTGTCTATATGAGATGTTTAAACCTATTGTGGTAATTGTTACATATGTAAGTCAAGTCATTATGCTGTACACCTTAAACTTCTACAGTGCTGTATGTCAATCATATCTCAATAAAACCAGGAAAAAAATTTACATAGAAAAGAAATCCAGAAATTAGTAACTGCAGGAAGCACCTACCACCCCTAAAACTGGAGGAATAAAGAGACTAGGTGGTGTCACCACAGACCAGAACCATGGGGACGTGCCACCTCGGCTGGTTCTGAGAGGAGGAGTCCTCTGCCTGGTGCTGGATCCACTGGGGAGCCGAGGCGGTGCCACGTGCAGTGCTGGAAGCACAGGGAACGGGCCCTTCGCAGGTGTCAGGGCCGTGGAGTGGGGTCTGAGGGCTGGTGCTGAGACTGAAGAGGAGGCTTTGCCCGGTGGGTGACGGTGCCACTGAAGACACTCTTCCACAGCCGACTGCTGCTGCTGCAGGGATACTGATACGATGGAGAACAAGGGAGTCTCTCTTCCTCTACCCCCATCTGCCTGTTTTTCATTAGTATCTCATTGGCAGAAGCCGCTAGAAACCAGCTGCCGAGGGAGTCTAGGAAGGAAAGTTTGCAAGGTCTCTACCGCACAAGTACATGTCAGAGCACAGAAGGAACAGATGGACTCAGGGCTCAGAGGCTGGTGACAGGCCTGGAATGTCACACAAAGGAATTTGGACTTTGTTTCTGAGGCAATGAGAAGCTCTCTGAAAAAGAAGAAATAGATGAAAATTTCTGGAAGTCTGTGCAGTGCGTTGTAAAAATATTTAAATTAAAAGAGGAAGAGAATGTGAATGTGAATTAACTTTGCACATTTTATTTTCATAGAACATTTTTTTCTATTAAAAACTAATACACGCTAGGGCTTCCCTGGTGGCGCAGTGGTTGAGAATCTGCCTGCCAATGCAGGGGACATGGGTTCGAGCCCTGGTCTGGGAAGATCCCACATGCCGCGGAGCAACTAGGCCCGTGAGCCACAATTACTGAGCCTGTGCGTCTGGAGCCTGTGCTCCGCGACAAGAGAGGCCGCGATAGTGAGAGGCCCGCGCACCGCGATGAAGAGTGGCCCGCGCTTGCCGCAGCTGGAGAAAGCCCTTGCACAGAAACAAAGACCCAACACAGCCAAGAATAAGTAAATAAATAAATAAATAAATATTTTAGAAAACAAAAAACAAAAAAACCTAATACACGCTTATAGTAGAAAATTTGAGGAAAACAAAAAATTATAAAAAAGAATTCTGTCGTCTAGAGATTGTCACAAATAAAAATTAATTATAATTCTTTCTACTCTTTGTCTAGAAATATATATTTTTAATATTAATGTTAAAATTATAGGGTAAAAACAGACTTCATAGCCTTTTCTTCAATCACCGTTATGTTGTGAGCATTTCTTCAAAGGGCAATATTCGTAATGGTTACATAATACTGTACCTGATGAAATACACTATAAATTATTTAACCATTTGCAACATTGTTAAATGTGGAACAGAAGGATAAAGTGGAAGTTTACTAGATCCTAAGGTGCTCAGATATCAGATACCAAAATGAATTGTAAGACAAACTGCTCTGTCAGAATACGAAAGTCATTGTCTGAGAACTGGCTCCTAACTTCTGAATGCTTTATCCTCATCTAGGGTATAAAAGGGTCAAAAGTGGAGATGACTTTATCCTTAAGCAAGTTCAGTGAGGTCCTCTGAGAGCTAGTATGATTGGCGCCCCTGCGGTTAGGGCGACCTAGTAGACGCGTATCTGATTCTTGACTGGAAAACACAGGGCAGAGACCTGTGGGCAGCTGCTCTCAGGGTAAGAAGAGAGGAGAGTGGCTGGGCATTCCCATTCTGAGGTTGTGAGGGTAAAAGATGCCAGGTGCGTCCCAAGGACAAGATCTGGGCTGCACCTGTGAGAAAGAGCTGGCCTGGAACTGCTTTACATTCTGTCCAAGAGGGGCTACCTGGGGACACTGGTCACCAAAGAAGTATGTGTGAAGTAGACCATGTCATGTGCTGAACTGTGTCTAAACAGCCCATTAAAAACAAAAACAGGAGCTGGGGGCAGAGTTCAGCTGGAGGAGAATGCATCATCTGTATCAGTAGTTTCTCAACCGGGGATGTTTTTGTACCCTGGGGACACTTGGCAATGTCTGAGGGTTTCGTTGTAACAGCTGGGAGCGAGTGTTGTGTTACTGGCATTGTGCACAGAGGCCAGGGGTGCTGCTCAGCATCCTACGATGCGTGGGACAGCAGGTGATTATCTGGCCCGAAGGTTAAATGCTGCGTTTGGAACACCCTGGTGTACATCATGCAGATAAAAGGAAGGAGTCAGTATGAAACATCTGCCAAAAAATTGATAGTGGGGCAGTTGCACAACTCTGTGAATATACTTAACATACTGAAAACTTTCAATAGGTGAATTATCTTATATGTAAATTATCTCTCTATAAAGCTGTTATAAAACAATGGGTGGGAGTTCCCTGGTGGCCTAGCGGTTAGGACTCCAGGCTTTCACTGCTGTGGCCTGGGTTCAATCTTTGGTTGGGGAACTGAGATCCCGCAAGCCAACATTATAGAAATAAATTTATAATAGAAAAAAAATTAATACATGTAAACAATGCCTTGAATAAGCAGGGCTCAAGGAAGTTAATCAGAAGGAAACTTTATATGTGTCCCACAGTGACTTTACAATATGCCCATTCGAAATTTTTCCTCTGCTCCTGGAAAATTTTTTTGATCATTTCCAGTTAATAAAATTTCTGTGATCACTTAATGTCACCAAAATAGTCTCAATTTAGAAATTAGAATGTTTAGTCTATACAATCAAAACTTTGAATGGTATTTTACATTAATTGATTTTCTAATTAATTGATTTTCTAACCAAGCCTGCATTCCTTGGATAAGGTCCACTTAGACACGGGGTATAATCCTTTTTATATTTTGCTACATTTGGTGTGCTAGTAGTTTTGTGAAGATTTTTGCATTTCTATTCATAATGGGATACTGGTCATTAGTTTTCTTGTGATGTCTGTGTGGTTTTCATGTCAGGGTAATATAGGCCTCAAAGAATGAATTGGGGAGTGTTCCCTCCAATTGTATTTTTTAGTAGAGTTTGTGAAGAGTTGGTATTAATTCTTTAGATTTTTGATAGAATTTAACAATGAAACCATCAGGGCCTGAGCTTTTTCTTTGTGGGATGTTTTTTGGCTACTAATTCAATCTTTTTACTTGATCTAGACCTATTCAGATTTTCTATTTCTTCTTGATTCAGTTTGTGTCTTTCTAGGAATTTATCCATTCATCTAGATTATCTAATTTGTTAGCATGCAGTTGTTCACAGTATTCACTTATAATCCTTTTTATTTCTGTAAGATATGTACTAATGTTCCATCTTTCATTCCTGGTTTCAGTAATGTGAGTCTTTCTCTCTCTTATTTCTTAGCCTAGCTAAACTTTTGTCAATTTCGTTGATCCTTGCAAAGAACCAACTTTTAGTTTCATTGATTGTTTCTACTGTTTTTCTATTTTCTATTTTATTTATCTTCACTCTAATCTTTATAATTTCCTTCCTTCTGCTACCTTTGAGTTTAGTTTGCTGGTTTTTTTTTCTTCCTAGAACAGCAGTTCCTTAGAACAACAGTTCCTTATGGTGGAAAGTTAGATTATTGATTTTAGATCTCTCTGCTTTTCTTAATGTAAGCATTTATGGCTATAAATTTCTCTCTGAACACTGCTTTCAAGGCATTCCGTACATTTTGGTACGTTGTGTTTTAGTTTTCATTCATCTCGAAGTATTTTCTAATTCCTTTCATGGTTTCTCCTTTGACCCATTGGTCGTTTAGGAGTGTGTTGTTTAATTACTACAGATTTGTAAATTTTTCAGTTTTCCCTTTGTTATTGATTTCTATTTTGGTTCCATTATGGTTAGAGAAGTTACTTGCTATGATTTCAATATTCTTAATTTATTGATACCTGTTTTGTGGACTAACATGTGGTCTATCCAGGAGAATATTCCATGTGTACTTGAGAAGAATGTATATTCTGCTGTTGTTGGGTGGAGTGTTTTATTCATGTCTATATGTCTATTTGAGCTATAATATACTCAAGTCTTCTACTTCTTGTCGACCTTCTGCCACACTATTTTTATTCATTACTGAAAGCAGGGTATTTATTTTGTTTGTTTTTTCTCTTTTATTAATATCTCCTCTAATATTGGTTATATTCTTACAATGCCCACTCTTGTATAAAATCTATGTAATTCTGGTTATTTCCTGAGATATCTAGCATTATTGGGTCAAAGGGTAGGAACGTTTTAAAATATCTTGATACATGTGGCTAAACCTTCTTCCAGAAAAATTGAACTAGTTAATAAATCCATGAGAAGTAGCACATATTTTTGCAATGTATTACAATGTTTATATTACAATAAAATAGGCAGGTTAGGATTTCAAAATAGATGCAACAATGCTATATTAATAGGGGTAGGTAACTCAGCAAGAATCAGATATACAAGTATCAATATTTTAATTTCCTATTGCTGTTATAACAAACTGCCACAAACTTAATGGCTTAAAACAATGCAAATTTATTTTCTTACATTTCTGGAGGCCAGAAGTCCAAAATCAGTTTTACTGTGCTAAAGTCAGGGTGTTTGCAGAGCTGCATTATTTTGGAGGTTCTTAAAAGAGAATTCGGGGCTTCCCTGGTGGCGCAGTGGTTGAGAATCTGCCTGCCAATGCAGGGGACACGGGTTTGAGCCCTGGCCTGGGAAGATCCCACATGCCTTGGAGCAACTAGGCCCGTGAGCCACAACTACTGAGCCTGCGCACCTGGAGCCTGTGCTCTACAACAAGAGAGGCCGTGATAGTGAGAGGCCCGCGCACTGCGATGAAGAGTGGCCCCCGCTTGCCACAACTAGAGAAAGCCCTCACACAGAAACGAAGACCTAACACAGCCAAAAATAAATTAATTAATTAATTTAAAAAAAATTTAAAAGAGAATTCACTTCCTTGCATTTTTCGGCTTCTAGCCTGTACTCTTTGGCTTGTGGCCCCTTCCTTCATCTTCAAAGCACGTCACTCCAATGTCTGCTTCCATAGCCACGTGGCCCCTTCCTTCATCTTCAAAGCACATCACTCCAATCTCTGCTTCCATAGTCACGTGGCCTTCTCCTCTACCACTGACTCCTCCTGTGTCCCTCTTATAAGGACTTGTAATTACATCAAGCCCACCCAGAAAATCCAGGATATTCTCCGCATCTCAAGATCCTTAATTTAATCACAACTGCAAAGTCCCTTTTGCCATATAAAATAACATTCACAGATTCCAGGGATTAGAATGTGGACATTTGGAGGTCATTATTTAGTTTACCACATCAACCTTTTATAGACACTACGTGTTAGATTATAGAAAAAAATATATGTATGTCTCTGTCCCGGGTTCCTGGCACAGAGCTCCCCAAACCCTTGTAATTTCTTAAGTGATAAGAATACTAGGAGCACCTATTGTTCTATTACTTGTCTTTGACCCCATCCCTGGTGCAAAGCTCCTAAAATGTTTGAAACTTCCTAAGTGATAAGGGCACTAGAAGCACCTTTTGTTCTGTGGAGGTGACTCTGAGTGGGGTCCTGGTGAGAAGTTTGGAATTTCAGCCCTACACCCCATCCTCCAGAGAGGGGAGAGGGGCTGGAAATGGAGTTAATAATTGATCATGCCTATGTGAGGAAGCCTCCATAAAATCCCAATGGGAGGGGCTTCGGAGAGCTTCCAGGTGGAGGAAGACATCTGCACCGGGGGGGTGAGGCACCCCAACTCCATGAAGATAGAAGCTCCTGGGCTTGGCACCCTCCCAGACCTCACCCTGTCTATGTCTTCATCTGGCTGTTCACCTGTATCATTTATCATATCCTCTAATAAAATGGTAAATGTAAGTAAGTGTTTCCCTGAGTTCTGTGAGCTGCTCTAGCAAATTAATGGAAGCTGACGAGGGGGTTGAACGGACGTCTGATTTATATCCAGTTTGGTCAGGAGCACGGGTGATAACCTGGGCTTGTGACTGGCATCTGAAGTGTGTGACTGTGTGTGTTGAGGGGAGTCTTATGGGATTGAGCCCTTAACCTGTGGGATCTGACCTTCCTCCAGGTCAATAGGATCAGAATTTAGTTAAATCATAGGACACCCAGCTGGCATCCCAAAGACTCGCTTTTTGTTATTGGGGAAAAGACCCACATTTCGTGACCAGAAGTGTCAGGTGTAAAGTGTTTGATGAGAGTGGGAAAGGAGACACACAGGAGAGAAACACACAGTAGGGAAGAAATGGGTTTTTCCCTACACAGGAAAAAAAAAATTGGGGTTTTTCTTTTTACTACATAAATTTATTTACAAGTAACGAATTGTGACTTATTTTTGCTAAATCTTTCTAATGGCACAGTATTACAACTCATGACATTTATTGACAAAATTACCAGGAAAAAAAGCTAAAGAGCATATATTATTAGAATGAGATAATTCTGTGATGTCTGAAGCCATGAGCCAGAAAGATCGCTGGGGGACAAATGTGCAGCAAAAGGAGAAATTTACTGAGCCTCATCAATAAAGGACCTCTGGGCCAGAACACTTATGACCTTTGCACAGACTGCTCTAAATGCCATACATAATAGCATGCATTTAATCATCAGTGTGCCATTATTTTGGATTACTGTAGCTCAAGATCTGAAAGTTGAGAATGACTGGTAATTGGAAAATTAACAATCCAAATTTCTTAACATACTGTATTGTAAATTAGTGGTTCACAAAATATGGTACAGATACCTCCAGTTATCTCCAAGGCCTCATGGTTATCAAGGTTGGATATATGTCTGTTTAATGTTTACAACAGACCATTGCTTATATTATCATTCAGCATAAATCAATGGATTTTCTATCATATTTAATAGATGTCACCTCCTTAATATCACAAAATCAGCACTAGAGTTGCAGTGAGGTGATCTGTTTTTGTTAATTGGTAATGGCACCATGAAGAGATTGACTGGGGGAAATGAATAGTGCCTGGAATTCCAAAACAGGATCTAAAGTTTGAGAACTAGTGGATTAAAGAAAAGAAAAGAAAAAAAAAAAGCCATGATTAATTCCACTGTAGCACCACCTAGTGGAACTTTAGAAGAAATCAATTGGTTTTTCTACAGTCTTGGAAACAAGGAAAAATGTAAAGTGAACTAGGATTCATTAAAAGTAAGCTCAACACAAATTGCACATCCTAAAGTGATCTGGGAGACTGATATGCTCCTTTTAAAAATAAGAAGCAGCTTTATATTTATAACTAAAAATCCAATGTTTCTAGTTATAAATTTGACATACTCATTTTATGTATATTACAAAACTAAGAAAAAGTATACTAGGATAAGGGTCATTCATAATTCCACCATTCAAGAATGTATATCATTTTAAACATTTTTCCTATGTCTGTATATATATTTATATTTTAAAATAGAGTTTATATTTTTGTACTGGTTTCATTTAACGCTTCTTTGGTTACATCAAGCTATTAAGTATTTATCTATATAATAATTCTGGTCACAAATTCTGATGTGTGGGTTTTTTCCCTCCACCAAAAAGCAATCTTGGACACCACCTGGGTGTCCTGCAGTTCAGCTCAATTCTGGCATATCTACCTGGAGACAGCATCAGGATCCTCAGGTTAAGGGCTCAGTCCCACAAGACCACCCTCCTCTTCAGATGCCAATCGTAAGTCCAAGTTGTTACCTGTGCTTCTGACTGACTGGCTATAAATAAGAGGTTCCCTTGACCCTCTCCTCAGATTTGATTAATTTGCTAGAGTGGTTCGCAGAACTCAGGAAACTAGTTTACTCAGTAGGTTACCAATTTATGACAAAGGATGTTAAAAGGTGCTTATCAATAGCCAGATGAAGAGATACATAGGGAGAGGTCCCGCACAAAGGAGCTCTGTCCTCCTGGAGTTTGGGGCCAGCGCTGTGGCACATGGAAGCGATCTGGTTCACCAACCTGGAAGCTCTGTGCACCTCCTCCTTCTGGGGGGTTTTATGAAGACTTCATTACACAGGCATCATTGATTAAATTATTGATATCAGTGATTGATTCAACCTCCAGCCTCTCTCTCCTCCTTGGAAATAGGCGCGGGAGTGAAAGTTCCATGATTTATTCATGGTTGATTCTCCTGGCAACCAGCACGCCCATCTCTAGGTGATTTCCAAGAGTCACCTCATTGACATAAACTCAGTTGTGGTTGAAAGAGCCCTGTTATGAGTAACAAGACACCCATTCCACTTTTATGGCTCTGAAGCAATTTCAGGAACTGAGGCCAAGAGACCAAACAGAACAAAAGATGCTCCCGTTGCCCTTATCACTCAAGAAATTTCAAGGGTTTTGGCAGTTAGAAGCCAAGAACCCTGGACAAAGACCAAACTATATATTTATTATAAATCACAATATCACAATCTGTAACATTGTTTCACGGATGAATCCACTAAAAATACACGTAAATTGAGCCTCTACTTTGGAAGATGAGTAGGAGCAAAAAATTTGAAAAAGTTAGCCTTGAGCTTGAGTCTGAACAATTCCGTGAACTAGTTATTCAACCTCAGGCTAGTACTAAAATTCTTTGAAGGTCAATTTCTTCTCAGTAAAATGGGAATAAAGTTGAATCTGTAAGGTTGATAGGAATAAATGACAGTGTAGATAAAATACTAAGCTGGGACAAAGTGAGAGAGTGGCATGGACATATATACACTACCAAATGTAAAATAGATAGCTAGTGGGAAGCAGCCGCATAGCACAGGGAGATGAGCTCGGTGCTTTGTGATCACCTAGAGGGGTGGGATAGGGAGGATGGGAGGGAGATGTAAGAGGGAGGAGATATGGGGATATATGTATATGTCTAGCTCATTCACTTGTTATAAAGCAGAAACTAACACTCCATTGTAAAGCAATTATACTCCAATAAAGATGTTTAAAAAATATTATATAGAGATGATGAATACTAAATATTTGTTTGTTGATACAAACTAAATAGATATAAAATAATACAGTTGTGCCAGAAATTCATTTTAAGGTTATTAGAATAACTGGCTATCACAGCTAAACTTTTTTTTAAAAATATTTATTTATTTATTTATTTGGCTATGTCAGGTCTTAGTTGTGGCACATGGGATCTTCGTTGTGGCATGCGGGATCTTTTGTTGCGGTGCGTGGGCTTCTCAGTAGTTGCGGTGCGCAGGCTCTCTGGTTGTGGCATGCGGGTTCTAGAGTGTGCAGGCACAGTAGCTGTGGCGTGTTAGTTGCCCTGCGGCATGTGGATCTCAGTTCCCTGACCAGGGATCAAACCCGCGTCCCCTGCATTGGAAGGCGGATTCTTAACCACTGGACCACCAGAGAAGTCCCATAAACTTTAAAACTCCTTTATTACAAACAACATTAGTAAAATTTGTTTAAAAATTAACATATCTATTCAAGAAAATGTTCAATATTTATATACATTAGAATCTGTCTAAAATTAAATGAGTCAAATATATATAATTTTAAGGAGTTGTAAGAATGATGTAACTTCAACTTTTACATCTATGTAGGTGATTACTATATCTACATCTAATGTCATGATCTGTTTTGACAAATTTCAGGTAACTTCATCTATGAATATATTTAGGGCATTTAAAAATGAGATTATTTATGTTGTTACATGTGTTTTTGAAACTTAAGTAATTATATATGGTGTATATTTATATAGTTTCCAATATTCCCTTATTATACACTGTTAATCTTTATCTTCATTTAGCTTTGCATGCAAGTCAAATTATTTCTTTAGGATAAACTCCCTAGAAATGAAATCGTAGAAATGATAGTTTCGAGAATAAATAATGACAAGCTTCACAGAGCTGTCTGTTCTTTATAGCGTCACTCCTCAAAGGCAGATGTAAGACCCCTCCATGCAAATTAAACTAAGCAATTCTACGCTGGCCGATATTAAATTACCAAGAAAGCCACCTACCTTTCTTATGATCTAGCTCGACCCAGGGATTGAGTTGAAATATCTGAAAGAGTATCTGGAGTACGTCTTAGCTCAGGTTCTCTGGAAATAGCATCTGGGGGGCAATCTGCATGCCGGAGATTTTTTAAGGATTGTACTCAGGAGCAGCACCTGAAAGGCCACTGGGGAAGTAAAGCTGGCAGAAGGTGAACCACGATGCGGCTGCTGGAGAAGCCTCAGTCAGGCCCAGAGGGAGCTTCAGAGGTGAGGGAAGGAGGTCTGTGCCCCACCACAACCAGTAACTGCTGCCAGCTGTCTCAGGGAGGTGGTGCAACCTCGGGCAAAGCGGCTTCCGCTGAGGGCAATTCCTGGAGGGGACCGTGAGCCGTCAGCAGCCATGAGTGTGGGCAGCGGCGGAAATGAGCTCCGCAGGCCTACCGGGGGTCTGGACAGCACACCCCAGCCTCACTATAGAGCATAAGTTCTCTAGTCAGTCTTCCCCAAACATTTCTTCTCTCAGCTAGGACACTGACATCTCAGCAAACAGTGAGTTAATATTTTATGCTTGACCATTACCTGAACTATAGATTTTCTGTGTTGTCATTTAAATAGAGACTCACACATTATCAAACAATTCAGAAGTCTGACGCCCTCTTTGAAAATTGAGAATCCTAATAAAACATTGCTCTGAATGAAGGTTACTACCTCTCCAAGGAGATAGATGATCCAAGAAAGTACACTGAAAGTCAGGTTCAGATTCTCATTAGAATTCTTTTAAAAATTTCTTTTCAAAGCATATATAATTAAGACCTTTAGGCCCTGAAATTTCACTCTATGTAGTATGTTAACATGGCTTCAGAAATTTCAGCCTGAAAAATGAGGAGGCACTCCTAGAATTCTAAGCTTCATTCAGTTAGAATAGCAGGTAGTCACTAAAGACATATACATAATCAGCAGTATAAGAAGGAAAATTAACTGCAACTACTTATTACGAAGTTAAGACGTGTCATAAAATACACCACAAGTCCTGAAGCTGGTGAAATGGTTTCTTCATCGTTTTGTTCCTTAATTTCTTCTATAGATTCCAAATAGAGGTGGAGAAATTCTGCTGTTTCTCCTGATGTTTTTTTCTTTAACAGGATCTATCATTCTCTTATGCATTCTTAGGGCATCCTCTAGGATTTTCAAACCAAATTCCATTTCTTGGATATGAATGTACATGACAAACTTTATCTTCTGTACTCATGTACCTAAGATTGTGCACCTTTCATGCTTTTCAGTATTTATCTGGTGCTTCCTCAACTCCTCCGATATGCTGGGATTACTGTGTTAATGGATTCCTGGAGAGCTGGTTTAGGAGGATATATCTCACTTTTTCTTCATCTTCAGAAACGAGATCTATCGTTTCAATTTGTAAAAGATCATCTTTTTCACTTGATGTAGTCATCATTAATCCCTCCAACTCTCAGCTCTTCTCATCACGTTTCTGGACCACCTGTTACGTCACATCAACCTGCTTTGCTCCAGCCAGGCTCTCTCTCTCTTTCAGGCTCTCACTTCCGCGAGCCAGAGCACAGAGTCACAGCTCTGAAGTACATTGTAAGCACATTCAAATCTAATTCTGTAAGAGAAAAGAACCATTTCTCCAAAGAAGCAACATCATTACGGCTAAAGTCTATCCTGATAATCTATATTAAATTAAATTATTAATTTAATTTCACAATCTTTAAATGCTTTATGTGGTTGAGCATTTTTCACATTTATTTGTCATTTAGGTGTCTTCTTTGGTGAATCGCTGGCCATTGTCTTTGCCCAGTTTTCTATTGGAAATGTATTTTTCTTTCTATTGATTTGTACATGCTCTTTATCCATTAGGGATATTCATCTATTTTTCCCCATAATCTGTGATTTATTTTTTAATTAAAAAAGGAGAGAAAAATCATAACTGGATGTACCAAAATTACTTCGAATTTAACTTTTGCAACTCTGCTCAACATTCTCCTGTCACAAACCGGCATCCTTTTAATATGTTCATAAATCTATTCATAATACCATCTTTCTCCTATCTATCTCCAAAGCTAGAATCCCCTAAATTACCTTTAACTCTTCTCTCTACAAAGTCCCTTATACCCAACCTATCACCAGGTTCTGTCATTCCTTTCTTCGAAATAAATTCCTGTCATTCCTTGATTTTTTTTTCTTTCCTTTTTTTTTTTCCCACTGTCTTAAGAAAATCCCTCTTCTCATTCCCCAGTTGTTGTGGTGCTAGTGGTGCTATCGAACTGATCTTTTCACCAGTATTCCCCAGTGGGGGGAAAAGAATTAATTTTTACCTCAAGTGATACTTGTGTAACTTTGGGATTGACCTCTGGCAGGGGGAATTGAGCTGTCTGAATTACAAAGAAAATACAGGTCTTTAATTTTTTTAATGACTTTTTTTAAATTTTATTTTTTATTTTTATTTTTTAGCCACACCGCACAGCATGCAGGATCTTAGTTCCCCGACGAGGGACAGAACCCAGGCCCCCTGCAGTGGAAGCGCGGAGTCTTAACCACTGGTCTGCCAGGGAAGTCCAGTCGTTAACGTTTTTAAACATGTGAAAGAATCCTGATGATAGTATCATTTAAAAGATGTAGATGTACAGGCCAAAAAGGAATCTCTAGGCGTAGAATTATAAAATCAAATAATTTTCAAGCAAGTTAAGCAGATTCTGGAAGCAAAACCATTTATTTTACAGATGAGAATATAGGAATCCAGAGAGACTGAGTGATTTGTTCAAGGATACTTCTAATTATAATATATTTATATACTTATAAATTATGTACATTATAAAATATAGACAAGCAAGTGTGATATAAAAAATAATTTAAAATTATTTTATTACTGGTACAAAAATTCTTTTTGTTTTTACTATTAATATTTTTGATGACTACTAAGTGAATATGCATAATCATTTTTAAAAATCTTGGGTTATCACTTTTTGCAATAGCAATCCAAAAGTTAAGTTGTAAGTTCAGCTTTTTTGATACCTGTTTGTTAAAAAAAAAAGATACTTCACAAAGATATGTAGATCCAATATTTAGTTTTCAAGTCCATCCACTTTTTCAAAGGTTTTTATCGAAAATCAGTTAGTAGCTTCCACCTTTCCTAATGTTGATTAACTGTTCTTGACAGGTAATTAGAAGGTGTTGTACTTTCAAATTTTAAAAAAGTGTTTGGATCTCTTAAATGGCGGACAGTAACAAGTGCTGACAAGGATAGAGAGCAAGTGGAACTCTCATAAATTGCTAGTGGGAATGCAAAACGGTACTGCTATTTTAGGAAGACAGTTCAATAGTTTCTTATAACTTAAACAAATACTTACCATACAACCCAGCAATCCCATTCCTACTTATTTATTCAAGAGAACAAAAACATCACAAAGATCTATAGGTGAATGTTTATTCATAATAGCCAAAATCTGGAGAAAAAAACCTAAATGCCCAACCATTGGTAAATGGATAAACAAACTGTGGTACATCTATATAATGGAATACTACTCAGCAATAAAAAGGAATGAAAAACCAACACCTGCAATAACATGAATGAATCACAAAAGTATTATAAATGAGGCTACAATGAAAAACCTACAAAATATGTATCATTTTGCAAGTGTGCATAACTTTATATCTATCTATATATCTATATAATTATAAGAAGAGGAATTCTTGGTTCAAAAGGCATGTGTGTTTGTACTTGTGATATTTCAAACTGCCTTCCTTATATATTGTACCAATCTACATTCCCACCAGTAGTGGAAAGTGCACCTATTTCTTTACAACCTTATCAAAAGAGAGTGTAGAATTTTTGGATTTTTGCTAATCTGACAGGGAAGTGGCATTTCAGTGCAGATTTAATTCATATTTCTCTTTCCATAGAAGTTCTAATATAGTACCTGGTACTCCAATTGATCATCTTGCACGTCCCGAGGAACTCATACCTTATGCTAAGACCCCGATGTTTCAACACCACTGTACGTCTGTCTCTGTGCCACTTCACAGATTGTTCCCTGTGCCTGGAATGCCCGCACCCCCATCATTTGCCTGGTGAATCCCTGCTTATCCTTTAGAACTCTCACCAGCTTTGTGAAGCTTTCCTTGATTCTCTTGGATTGAGATAATGTTACAGTCCTCTGAACTGCTGCTGCACTCTGTGTCTACGATCCTACATTTCATGGTGAATTACAATGATCTGTCTTCTCCAGTTCGCTGTGAGCTCCTGGGCATATCTGAAGGTCTATCTAAGTTCCATAAGACAAGGGCTGCAATTCACTCTCTATCCTCAGAAGCTAGCGGGGGGTCTGACACAAAATAAGACTACAATAAATGGGTTCTGAACAGAAAGGAACAGTCTCTGCCAAAGCAAACATGTTTCTGTAAAGACATATGCATGAATGAATGTGTATATGAATGAATAAATGCACTTGTCTAAAGAAATTTTCTGATGAATAAATCTGTCTAACAATATAATTCTGTATCTAATGTTGAGTTGTCTCAAAGCTTCCTCCCTGAGAACTCACATTTTAAAGACTAAAATGTGTGTTATTTGTCTAGTAGTCCAATATGGTCCAGAAACAGCTGGTAGAATGAGAGAGCCAGGCATCCTCCATTTATGCTGGGCTCCACCTGTCCGTAAAGGACATAACAACAAGATAATCTGAGATGCTGGCGTGGAAGAAATTCATTGCCTTCTATGACAACTGAAGTCAAGGAAAATCCTTCTGGTAAGATCTGAGGTATGAGAGAATATGCAGCTGATATTCCAAAGTGAGTGCAGGTGCCTGGAATGTGCCACCCAGAGGACTAGTGTCTGCACTTCTAGTTTGGGTAGCTCTGCCTGTATTCTAAGAACCTTACAGAAGGCCTTACATCGTGCATCCCTCACCTGTGCTGACCACGGAGCTGTACACTCGTCCATGAGTAAAGGCCCGGGAAAATGCCTCATCAGCTGCTCATCAAAGAGTATTATGCCTGGAAATAAACAGCTTTATATACCAACACCTCACAAACTCAATGAAAAAGATGCATACCTCAATCTCCTCCATGATCAGCACAGAGCCTTTAGCAAAATTAGTGGGTAAGAGGTAAACAAAGACAAGAAGCCTTTCTTTAAAACTCATGGCTGCTCCCAAAGAATTGATACAAGGGAAAGCAGAAAAGAATTATTATATGCTATTTAACAAATATAATAATAACTATGTTAGGCAATTGAGACAAAAGTTTGAATAAAATATAATCTCTGCCCTAAAGGGGTTTATAATCTAGTTCTGAGAATGAGATAACATATATTTGTACAATGCTTTTTAGTTTAAAAAGTACCGTCACACAGTACAAATTCTCTGCTCTGTTCCCTTTCCATAACCAGAATATAGAGGCCATCAACCAAAAAAGGGCTCTACAGAGGTTCAAAGGGAAGCGATTCCTTGCAGTTGAGTGGTAAGGGTGGGCTGGGAAGAGAAGAAGTCACGGAGGAGGAAGCAGCTCAGGTGAGCTCTGAAAGGTGGACATACTTCAATAGACAATGATTGGTGGCTTTCATTATAATAATAACTTGTGCATAGACATAAAGTCAAGAGGACATTAGGGACAAGTTTAGGGGAAGCATGAGGAGCATAATTTGGCTGCAATAGAGAAGCAGAAGAGAATACATCTGGAAATAAACGTATGCTTAATTTGTCCAGATTTTGGGCTAGCAAATTAAATGAATAAACTGCACTTTAATCTGAGGTAGGAAGACAGGTTTAGTTACTTCAAAAGAATTCCTCGTTTATTTCAAGCGATCCCTTGTATTCCCACCAAATTAATTTGATTTTCTGTGCTTCCCTCCAAAACTCCAATCAAGACGACCCATTTCCTAACCCGTTCCTAATCGACTCATATACATCTCCTCTCCCCCCATCCTCTCCCACCTAACAGCTGTCTCTAGGACAGTGACATTTTGACTGTTTCTTAATTTATTTCTTTATTTGTGGTTTCTGATTTTCTGTAAAGAGCAGGAAGTGTTTTAATAATACAAACCTATTTTTGTAATAAAATGTTTATTAATACCTTAGAATATATCCTCCAAGATTCTTTTACATAGAGCATATGAATTTTTTCTACAATCTAATATCATGTGTACTTTTTGCAATTTACCTATTATTAAACATCTAGGTTGTACCAAATTTTTGAAATGACTAATAGTGGAGAGCAGTTAAAACTAGATGAAAATAAATTAGTATAAAAAAGTACAATCCTGGGGCTTCCCTGGTGGCGCAGTGGTTGAGAGTCTGCCTGCCAATGCAGGGGACACGGGTTCGAGCCCTGGTGTGGGAAGATCCCACATGCCGCGGAGCAACTAAGCCCGTGCGCCACAACTACTGAGCCTGCGCGTCTGGAGCTTGTGCTCCGCAACAAGAGAGGCCGCGACAGTGAGAGGCCTGCGCACCGCGATGAAGAGTGGCCCCCGCTCGCCGCAACTAGAGAAAGCCCTCGCACAGAAACGAAGACCCAACACAGCCAAAAATAAATAAATAAATGAAGCTTTCATTTTTTTTTTTTTTTTTAAAAAGTACAATCCTGTTGCTGGGGGGGGGGGGGTGGAAAGCAAAATGGGCAACAATTCTTAAAGATGTATAAAACATTACAAGCCCCCCACCATGACCAAAACGACATGTCGTCCAGCTTGCTTTCCACCAAACTACCGTTGACAAATTATTTTCAGCCGAATAGTAATGTTACACTATGTACTGAGTACTGTGCTAGGCAATGATAACACGAAGATGAAATCCCTGATCCTCATCCTCAAGGAGCTTAATGACTAGTAAGGGACACAGCCTACATAAAGGATGCTCAGGTTGCTATGGGAACACAGAGAAAGGTATCTGATCCTGTCTGAGAGGATCCAGGAAGGTATCCTTGAAGATAGTCAAGCAAATGAGCCCTGAAGGATGGGTATGAATTAGGCAAAGAACGGCTGGGGGGAGTGGGAGTGTAAAAGAATTTCCAAGCAGAAGCAACAACCTGTGCAAAGATATAGAGTCAAGAGTGACTGTGGGAATTCCCTGGCAGTTCAGTGGTTAGGACTCCCCGTTTCCATTGCAGGGGCACAGGTTCAATCCCTGGTGGGGGAACTAAAATGCCGATGCCGCACCATCCAAAAAAAAAAAAAAAAGAGTGACTGTGGTAGTTGAGAGAATTCTAAGCGATACATTGTAGCTCAAAGGTAGAGTATATGTGAGTCTGTGGGAGTTCAAGGGAGTATAGGAAAAACTGTAACTTCTATGTATTTTCAGTTTAGTTTATATTTAAAATTGTTCTTCTTGTGATGCAATTTATATTAGACCTAATATTAATATAATAACACAAACACATAAATTATAAAAAATAAATTTGGCCGTATTGGGTTTGCATGCTCCACACAGTCAGTTCCAGACTGACATTGTGTGCAATGCAGAGGAAAAAAGAATAGAAATAACAGAAACAAAAAGAAGGGGATGGATGCTTTGTAAGGTAACCACAAGTGGGCCAAATCAAAAGTCAAATGCAGAATAAGTTAATTCAGCAATACTACAGGATGCATATCCTCGTTGAAGCCACCGTTTATAATAGTAATTTAAAGCAAGAATGCGGACCTCCCTGGTGGCGCAGTGGTTGAGAGTCTGCCTGCCAATGAAGGGGACACGGGTTCGAGCCCTGGTCTGGGGGGATCCCACATGCCGCGGAGCGGCTGGGCCCGTGAGCCACAATTGCTGAGCCTACGCGTCTGGAGCCTGTGCTCCGCAACAAGAGAGGCCGCGATGGTGAGAGGCCCGCGCACCGCGATGAAGAGTGGCCCCCACTTGCCGCAACTGGAGAAAGCCCTCGCACAGAAACGAAGACCCAACACAGCCATAAATAATAAATAAATAAATTAAAAAAAAAAAAAAGTTAAAAAAAAAATAGTCTATAAAGCAAGAATGCATTTTAAGTTGTAAATTTCCAGCCCACACAGATGTAACACAACAAATGTGTCGTTGGAGACTGCCAACCCAGAAGTGAAATAAATGATCAGATTCTGATCAAAAAAACATTTGAAATGTACTGAGTTCCAATGGAAGTGGTATAAAGTTCTGAATTCATTTACACTTGTAAACACCATAACATGTTGGGAAGATAGTGACATAGTTACAAGAGCACACAGTCTTTATGACCTTAAGAGAACCCCCATCTGGACACAGTTATGAAACTACAGATAATGTCTAGAAATAGGCATAGGGTGTGGGAGTGAAAATATTTTTACTCTAGAACTATCAGTCATTTCAAGTGAATTTGGGGCATTATGATAGAATGCTACTTTAAATAATGGCTAGACTTTCCCCCTGGTTTTAGACCTAAATATGCTGCATTATCTGATTTTCCAGCCAACTTACCTAGCAAAGAAATAATATCATAAAAATCTAAAAACTTTTTTGAGCCGAAGCACTAGTATCCTTCCCTCTGCCCTCTATGCCCCAACCGTGCCGCCTGTCACTCGCAGCTCTGAAACAGGCTCTCCCTTTTTTCCCTCTACCACTCTTCTCCTGGTTACATTCCACCTTGGGCATATTCCTTCTAATTTCTCATGTTTCAGCTTAAGCGTAATTTTCTCAAGGAGGCACTCATACCGCTATATAGTCTAAATTCTTCTGCTATGTGATTCCACGAACTTCCCTTTTGGTAACATTTGTTTGACTTGCAATTACTTTTTAGTACCCACCACCCCAACTGGACAGTAGACATCATGTGGGCTAGAACCCTGCCTGCCACATGGCGGGCACTCAATCAACACTGATTGGATTAAATTGAGCTTTATAGTTCAAATTGATAAATCAGGTATATTAGGCCAGAATCTCCACCTACAAACTCATATGTGCATGAAATGTACACACAGAAATTGTAGAATTACTACAATTCAATTTCTATTCCAAGGCATCATTTTACCAGGCTGGCAAAAATTTTGTCTTGGTCAATTCAGTATCTTCCCCTCTTTTCCCCTAATATTTGCATAAAGCCAAGATATTGAGATGAAGCTCATTTCTCTTCAATGTCATCTGGGCCCTCGATCACTTGAGATATCGATTCCCCACCGGGACCTTTTGGACTAGGCCAAGCAGGTTCCCCTGGAGACTGCCGTTCTCCTATCCCACGACTCCTCTGAGTTACGATTGCTCGTCTCTGCCTCCGTCCTTGGGTCTCATTCCCAAGGACGAGTGGGACTCGTTCCGCTGCTTGGTGCTCCAAGCAGCCGCTCCCCCTGGGTCCCGCTAACGCCCAGGGGTCTCCCCCAGAGCTGAAGCTTGGAGCTGCTGGCTCTGGGACCTCCACCCCACCTGGGATGTGCTGACTCTGCACTCGGCGGGGAGAGTGCTCTCCTCTGGGACCCTCCCAGCCTTGGGGATTCTTGTTTGAGGCTGTCGAGAGACTGTGGAAGGAGGAGGGGAAGCTGTAATCGTTTTGATGCTCCCTCCCCAGCCTTTTGTCTATTAATTCATTAGTTTTTATCCTTAAAACTCAAAGGTCAGCACGCCCCACCCCCGCCCCATAGCTACATTCCTTCCCTGAGTACAAACAGAAGCGCCTAGGTGCTGCTTTAAAATGGATAAAGGACCAAGACAAAAGGAAATGTTGAGACTGGACAATTTATAACAAGGGCCGACTTGGGAGTATTAACCTTTCTGAAATCATGACATCTGATTCCAGATGTTAAAGCCTTATTGAAATTCTTCTTGAATTCTGCTCCTTTACCCCTACAATGGCTTCTCTCGAATGAAAACACAGTTGTTTTTAATTGTTCAAATAAAGGCCTCAATGCTATTTTGGGCTGTATGTGTTCTAGTTGTATCCTAAATATATGTGTATTTGTTGCATATATTCATGTGAATGTGTAAATATATACACATATACATATCACAGTACCATGTCATATAGTCCCATATTATTGTTCAAATAAGTTGCATATTGTACAATATAAATGACCTGCTTCTATCAGATGTGTAAGCTGTTTCCAGTTTTTTAATTACAAATGAAGATGTGATTCCTTTTACTTGAAAAAAAAAAAAAAGGAAATGTTGAGGAAGAGGAGAGAGGGTTGGATGAATACTGACAGATATTGCAAAATCAGTGTTCTGCTTCATATTCACAAGTAAAAATTTGACTCCTGAATGGAATATTTGTGATGAGTTACTAAAGGGGAATGTAGGGATTATTTACAATTCTTAATCCGAGATTGTGGTAAATTACAATCACCAGGCTGTTGGACAGAACATCCCCTGGCATCTACTCAGAATTACCATGTGCCAGAGTCCCTGCTTGGCCCCAGGTGCTGGAAAAACGCTTCTCAACAACCCTGTGACATAGGCATGATGATTCCATTTTTTAAATGAGGAAACAAGCACATTTTAACTAAAGTTCACACAGCTATTAGGTGGCTTGGCAAGAATAGAAGCCAGACACATATGACTGAAAAACCCATGTGTTCTTATTATTTTTTGTCACCTCTCATAGATTTGTGGACTCATGAATAGTATTGGTCTAAGATAGTATTTTATTCTTTTCCACTTTATGGTTCTTTAATTCTCCAAAATAACTCTCTTATTTTTTAAAAATTAAGATTATCGAACATTCTTGAAAGAGATTTATAAGGTATTATATTGGCTTCCTAGGCCTGCTGTAACAAAGTACCACAATCTGGGCAGCTCAAAACAACAGAATTCTTTTGTCTCACAGTTCCAGAGGCTGAAAGTCCAAAAACGAGGTGTCCGTGGGGCTGTGCTCCTTCTGAAACCCATAAGGGAGAATCCCTCCTGCCTCTCCCTAGTTTCTGGCGGTCTGCTGGCAATCCTTACCAAGCCTTGGGTTGAAGCTGCATCACTTCTGCCTCTGCCCCCCGCATCACGGGGCCTTCTCTCCAGGTCTCCTCTTATAAGAGACACCAATTGTATTGGATTGTGGGCCCACTCTACTCCTACCTCATCCTAACTAATTATATCTGCAATGGCCCTACTTCCAAATAAGGTCACATTCTGAGGTACTAGCAGTTAGGACTTATCTTTCAGGGGACATAATTCAACCTACAATAAGAATGTTCTAAGTACTTTAAACAGCAGAGACACTATTTTGTATACAGTGAACAAACAACTGGTCATCAACATCTCATAAAATGAGAAGAACAAAGATGCTAGTAAATATCTCATATTTTTCATCATTAGCCACATACTTTTGGATTTAGTAATGTTTTTAAACCTAAGTGTGCAAGCAGTGTATAAAATGCTCCAAAATATTTAAAGATTAGTTCATAATAGATTCTATTGATACAACATATTTGTGAAGCACTTGATAGTTTCACCAAGTATTCTTGGGTGTGATTTCTCACTTAGCTCTCAAAAGAACCCTAATATGTTTTTCTCATTTTGAAAATTAAGAAATTAGAATGGAGAATGTTAAATACTTGTTTAAGACAGGCTTTCTAAAGAGGCAGACTTGGGACATGAATCCAGATGTTCTTAGTAAAATTCTGGAGCTCTTGCCACACATCTTGGTACCTTTTAATATTTAATAATAATTATGATGATGATAATGATAACTGCTGATGTTTATTGAAGGTTTACTATCTGCCAAGGACAGTGCCAAGCACTCCACAGAATTCTCTCTCATTTAATTTTTCGAAGAACCCTAAGAGGCAAGCACAACACCAAAGCACAGAGCCGGTGAGGAATTAGCCACAGGTCACAGAGCTAGTAAATGCAAAAGCCGAGATGCACACTCAGGTGGGCCTTCTCCAGAGCCTGCCCTCTTAACTACTTGTATATGCCTAGCTGACCTTAGGAAGCCTTCCTTGGCAGTCTCTATTCCAGAGTCCTCGTCACCCGAGTTCTTGTTGCACCATTACTAACCAGCGTGACGGTGTTTCTTGGCACATTACAAACCAATATATGATTAGCCCAATTACTTTAAGCAAGTGACTTAAAATTTCCATTGCCAGCTGTCTCATGTGCCACATGGAGATATACTGCAGTGAGGGCTAAGTTATATAACACATATAAATGACCCAGCACACATCAGCCAGGTAATGGGCACTCAATTAATTGTACTTATGAGTCAGGCTGATAATGATCATTTATTGTTTAAAAAGTACTCTGGGGGTTGGAGGAGGGGACAATTAATCTTGACGGGTGGGACTCGAGATGTTATGGGGAAAAGTAACGGTAGGGCCTTGAAGAATAGGAAACTGTTAACAGGTGAAGGGCACGCTGTGGTCTGAATGTTTGTGCCCTCCCAAAGCTCGTATGTTGAAATCCTAATGCCTGATGTGATGGTATTAGGAAGTGTGGGCCTTTGAGAGGAGACTAGGGTTCTGATAAAAGAGACCCCACATAGACCCCTGCCCCTATTGCCATGTGGAGACACGGCAAAGCTGCAGGCCATGCACCAGAAAGAGGGCCCTGGCTGGAATGCAACTGTGCCAGCACTTTGATCTTGGACTTCCAGCCTCCAGAACCGTGAGAAATACATTTCGCCCCTGTACACACGTATAGGCTACCAGTCTGTGGTACTTTGTTACAGCAGCCCAAACAAACAGGGCACTGTACGCAGAGAATCCCGCACAAATGAAATGACGGTTCCAACAAGTGGGCCCCGCCTGTAAGAACAGTGGGGACCACAATACTGAGCACCCCCGACCGAATTAGGAACTGTGACCCCCAACTGCCTGTGCTGTGGGTACTTAAGGAAACCATCTGCAGCCATCGAGTCTGTAATTCTCTATTCACGTGTGGACCGTTGCCATCACCCACGTATCACCTCTCCCTTTACCGACGTAGGGCCACTCTTGCAGTGGCAGCAAGAGCTCGTTTCTGCACTGGCCCTCTGGCCTCTGCATCCTGCGCCTGAGGTACCTGATCCTTTTCTTCCCTAAGGACTGTCCTGCCTGCCGCCTGAGACAGTGGCCACCACATCTACGATAGAGAAGGGCACTCCCTCGGGTTTAGAGTTGGCGGGGAGGGCAGTTACTTATTTCCACATCCACCCTGGGCTGAAGCCCGTGGTAACTCATCTCTCACCAGCCACGATCCAGGGACCCCGGGACAGCACTCTCTGGTCTAGTCCCGTTGCACTACTGGGAGTGGGGAAGGGAGAGGGTGAGAGTAAGTGGAGTTTTCCATCAGAGTCCTAAGGCGGCCTGGGGAATCAGCCCTTCTGCACAAGTCAGCACACCCAGGATTCTCGCTCCTACTCCCCCGTCACCTCCTAATGCCACCGCCGAGCTCCTGCTTCCACGCTCTGCTCACGGCTTTCCCGCTACCTACACTTTTCTTCACTGCCCATGTAAACGCCATCCACTCTGCAACCTCTGTTGATCTCGCAAAACTCCTATGGCACTTGGCACAGGAATTTTACTCTTTTGGAAAAAGCAGAGACCTTCCTAAAAAAATTGCCTAAAACTTGATTAGAAGACTGGCCTAACCATCTGAAAGGTCTATGTTCTAATTCCAGTTCTATCATTTTCACGTACTGTTACAACCTAAGTGTAATTTTCTTCTCTTATGAATGGATTACATCCTAACTGTCCTGCCTCAGAGAATTGAGATGTGCTCATTTAAGAACAGATGCAAAAACATTCCTGAAAATGGTAAACCACTATCCAACTGAGGTGATAAGGGGAGGTTTTATCTTCATAACTAGGAAAGTTCTTTAGAGGATAAGGGCAATGTCTGATTTGCATCCCCCCAAAATGCCTCAGAAAGTGCATCAATTAGAGAAGGCATTCAGTATTTGTTGATTAATGGGAAACAATATTTTTACCAAAAAAGAGGTCTTTTAGTGTAAAGTTTCAGCTTTATACACTTAGTTTTAGCAAACAAGATTTAATGAACATATTCAGCATTTTAAAGATCCAGTGATTTTTCTGACTTCTGAATGACATTTACAAGCATCGTCTTTTTGTACTCTTTTACAACCTAAATCTAATTTCATTATGCTAGATTTATCAGAAACATCAATATTTTCCATTTGAAGTTCCTGATTAAAAAAAATCACTTTGGGGCTTCCCTGGTGGCGCAGTGGTTAAGAATCTGCCTGCCAATGCAAGGGACACAGGTTCGAGCCCTGGCCTGGGAAGATCCCACATGCCACAGAGCGACTAAGCCCGGACGCCACAACTACTGAGCCTGAGCTCTAGAGCCCGCGAGCCACAACTACTGAGCTCACATGCCACAACTACTGAAGCCTGCGCGCCTAGAGCCCATGCTCCGCAATGAGAAGCCACGACAATGAGAAGCCCGCGCACCACAACGAAGAGTAGCCCCTGCTCACCGCAACTAGAGAAAGCCCGTGCGCAGCAACGAAGACCCAACGCAGCCAAAAATAAATAAATAAATAAATTAAAAAAAAATCACTTTGGAAAAACCAGAATAAAACTGGAATTCTTCAACATTTTCACCTTAAAGTGAATAGTCTTCCTTTTAAAGTATTTTACTTGATGCATTTGTGAAATTCAGGGAAGCACAAATCTCATTTAATAGCATGTAATGAGTCTTCCAGCTTATGGTGGATTTAGTATTGACAAAAATGTTGTAACTTTATTTATTTTGGCCGCACTTCATGGCTTGCGGGATCTCAGTTCCCTGACAAGGGATTGAACCCAGGCCACGGCAGTGAAAGGGCTGAATCCTCACCACTAGACCACCAGGGAACTCCCCCAAATGTTGTAATTTTCAAACGTTTAAGTTAAATCTAATTTTCTCACCGGCAGGGAGGTTATGTCCAACTTTCTATAACCCCACCACCACTTATACCCAACTACAGATGACATTTGTTCATCTGCACATTGCTTTCTAATATATTTAACTCACTAACATGAGAACCACAGTACACATATCAAATTTTATTGAATAATTTAGCATCTTCGTCTGTACTTACAAAAAGAGAAAGGAACACTTAATTATTACTTATATTGTGCCAATCATTATACTTGTCACTTTAACTTGTTGATGCTTATTATTCCTGAATTCTGTATTTGCAGATATGCCTACTTAAAATGTATTTTTGGGGGGAAAGCGGCGGGTGGAGGTGGTGGAATGAACTGGGAGATTGGGATTGACATGTATACACTGATGTGTATAAAATGGATGACTAATAAGAACCTGCTGTATAAATAAATAAATAAAATTAAATTAAAAAAAATTTATTTGTAACCCTCAGATCAATATTCCAGCACTTTTGAGATGGTGGACGTACATGTGGGCAGATTGGGGGAATCTGATTTGCTAAAGGAGGCACACGCTCCCTGCTGAGGTCTGACACGGCTACACACTCTCTTCTTGTTTCAGCTAGCATACTGTATACATACATCATTTTTGTAGTCTATTAAGTGCCGATTATCACATTTCTGTGCTTTTTGTTGCTGATCTTGCTGTTTAAAATGGCCCCCACCTGTAGCGCTGAATGCTATCTAGTGTCCCTAAGAGCAAGAAGGCTGTGATGTGCCCTAAGGAGAAAATACGCGCATTAGATAACTCTGTACAGGCATGAGTTCAGTGCTGTTGGCCCTGAGTTCAATGTTAGTGAATCAACAGTATATATGAAACATAAATAAAACAAGGTTAGGGACTTCCCTGGTGGCGCAGTGGTTAAGAATCCACCTGCCAATGCAGGGGACATGGGTTTGAGCCCTGGCCCAGGAAGATCCCACATGCCGCGGAGCAACTAAGCCCGTGTGCCACAACTACTGACCCTGTGCTCTAGAGCCCACAAGCCACAACTACTGAGCCCACGTGCCACAACTACTGAGCCCACGTGCCTAGAGCCCATGCTCTGCAACGAGAAGCCACCGCAATGAGAAGTCTGCGCACCGCAATGAAGAGTAGCGCCCGCTCGCCGCAATCAGAGAAAGCCCACACACAGCAACAAAGACCCAATGCAGCCAAAAATAAATAAATATATTAAAAAAAAAAACAAACAAGGTTATGTTCTGATTGGCTGACAAAAATGTCATGATTAGAGGCTTGCAGGAACCTAACCCTGTGATTCCCTGGGAGCAACGGCTCATTGTTTGCTAATTCAGTTTCCCCGAGACTTTATAGAACCTAACTACCAAGAATAATGAGAATCGACTGTACATTTGCTTGTTTTTAATGAACAACAACAACAAAAATAAGGTAATTCTTCTTTTAAAATTTTATTACGGAAAACTAAAAAAGGGAGAATAGTAAACGGACCCCCAGGTACCTAGGACCCAGACTCAACACCAGCCAGCCTCATTTCCTCCTCTTCTCTCTCTAGCTGGATTATCTGGACACAAATCCCAGACATATACCATTTCATCCATGACTATCTTACGGGTAAATTCTTGTTAACTCTTTAAAACTGTAAGAGTGAAAAATCTGGAAAACAAAGTTACAAAGAAGGAACTAACCACATAAATTGATAGAGTTAACATTTTGATTGATTTCTCCTCAGTCTTTTTACACATAAACAGAAAGATTGGAACCATATTGATTAGCTCCTCCCTTTTCATTTAACATTAAGCCGGTTTTCCATATCTTTAGTCTTCAAAAATAAAATAAATTGTAATACTCCTTTGTACATCATCTCATTTAATAAGAGGCATGTCATTTTTTCCTGTCTGCTTCATTTTTTTGAGAGGTGTGACTGCTAATTTAAAATTACGCTTTTTATCTTGAGATAATTATATACTCACATACGCTGTAAGAAATCATCCAGAAGACACAGTATTCTCGCTACCCAGTTCCCCCCAGTGGGAACATCTTGCACAACCACAGAGCAATGTCACAACCAGGAGAATGATGTCCATACAGTCAGGACAGAACTTTCCATCACCAGGAGGATCCCTCCCGTTGCCTTTTTACAACCATACCCACTTCCCTTTTGCCCCCAAATCTTCCTAACCCCCTGGGAACCACTAATCTGTCCTTCTTCTATAATTTTGTCATTTCAAGAATGTTATATAAATGGAATCAGATAGCATGTAAACTTTCAGAACTGGCTTTTTTCACTCAGTGTAAGACTCAAGTTGTTTCGTCCGTCAGCAGTTCCTTCCCTTTTATTACTGACTAGTATTCCAGGTGTGGACATAGCACAGAATGTTTAAACATTCACCCACTGAAGGACACCTAGTTTTGGGCTATTATGAATAAAGCTGCTATAAAAATATGCATACAGGTTTTTGTGCGAACACAAAAGTGCATTAGTTTCCTATTGTGGCTGTAATAAATTACCACACACTTAAAAACCTCAAATTTGCTATCTTGCAGTTGTGGAGATCAGAAGCCTGAGTTCCAGGCTTCCCTGGTGGTCTAGTGGTTAAGACTCTCGGAGCTTCCAATGCAGGGGGCAAGGGTTTGATCCCTGGTCAGGGAAGTTCCTCATGCCATGGGGCATGGCCAAAAAAAAAAAAAAGTTTGAGTTCCTTCTGGAAATTCTAGGGGCAAATCTGATCCCTGCCTTTTCTTTCCAGAGTTGGCTGGCGTTCCTGGGCTCATGGCGGCATTCCAAGTGTTGCGTCCAACATCACAAGATCTTTTGACTCTGGCCCTTCTGCCTCCCTCTTATAAAGGCCCTTCTGATTATATTGGGCCCACTTGAACCATCCAAAATAATCTCTCCATGTCAAGATCGTTAACTTAATCACAACTGCAAAGACCCTTTTGCCATATAAGGTACCATACTCACAAGTTCTACGGACTAGGATGTGGGCCTCACGGCAAAGCCGTTATGTAGCCAACGACAAGTTTGCGTTTCTTTGGGGTAAGTGCTCAAGAATCCAACTATCATTGTTGGTTGCATGCTTACTTTTATAGGAAGCAAACTGTTTTCCATAAGTCCCACCAGCGGTGTAAGGGCGATGCAGTTTCTCTACAACCTTGCAAGCATTCGGTCACTTCGTTTTAGTCATTCTGATAGGTGTGTAGTGATACGTCACTGTGATTTTAATTTGCGTATCTCTAACGGCAAAAGACATTGAACATCTTTTCACATGCTCATTTGCCATCTGTATATCCTCTTTGGTGAAATATCTGTCTATGCCTTGTCTGCTTTATTTTTAATGCAAATACCCAGAAGTTTTTCAGAAACTCTTTCACCAAGGCTAGTAACAGAATTTATGGGTTCTTTGGGTAGGTTTTTGACCTGGATCTTTGGGGAAGCTTAGGTGCAGTGGTTCTAAAACTTTAGTGTGCCTCAGAATCACCTGTTGAGCTTGATAAAATATAGCTTGTTGGGACCCAAGCCCAGAGTTTCTGATTTTGTAACTATGGGGTGGAGCCCTGGAGAATTTGCATTTCTAACAAACTCCCAGGTAGCAATGATGCTGTTATCCCAGGACCATACTTTGAGATGCTTTAGGGAGACCTTACGGCTACTTGATGTTTTCTGTTGCCTTTTCCTTGTCATTGTAAATTTCCCTGTAGTAAATATTAGAATGAATCAAATAGCTGTTGTGCTCCAAAGTGAAGTGCTTGGGGAAAAAAAAAAAAAAAGAACAGGGGTATGGCAAAAATCAATCTGATCTCCCAGTGGCCAAAGCTTGGAACAATCTGAGCAACTAAATAAATTATGACAGTACTGGATTATAACCCAAAGAACAAATATCCATGAGTCCATAGTGATATAAATAAATATGGAAGAAAGGACAAACTTTCTCTGCACAAGAATTCTAAATACTCCAGGAGGTGGGACTTTAATTCCCTTCTCCTTGCGTGTGGGCTGGATTTCCTGACTCACCTCCCAAGACTTTAGTATGGAAAGTGGAAAATAGGAATTTTGCCATGGAAAACCTGGCAGACATCACTTTAACCAAATGACCAAGATTAACATGATCGGTGGTAAGTCATACTGATGTCACATGCCCCCTGTTATGATGTGATAAGAAAGGCATCTCACCTTTGGCATTGTTCCCCTAAATCCACGAGCCCCACCTACTTGTGAGGAAGGAAACATCAGAAAGACTCAATTTGAGGTTCGTTCTAAACATATCTGCCCAGTGCTCTTCAAAAGTGTCAAGACCACGAGACAAGACGAAGAAACTCAAAAACTGGGGGAGACAAAGAAAAAGAACGTTAGTGAAAAAACTGGAAATTCGGACAGTCTGTAGGTAATAGTACTGTAACAATGTCAATTTCCTAGTTTTGATAAATACACCTGGTTAAGTAATATGTGAACATTAGGGAAAGCTGGGTGAAGGATACAAAGGAATTCTCTGTACTATCTTTGCAACATTTCTGTTAATCTACAATTATTTCAAAATAAAGAAGTTCCCCACCCAGTTTCTGATTTGGTAAATACAGTGGGTCCCCAGAATTTGCATTTGTATTAAGTTCCCCAGAGATGCTGTTACTAGGGAAACGCTCTGCAAAACACCGGTTTACGGAAACCTTAGGGCTACTTGATGTTTTCTGTTTCTTCCTGTCATTGTAAATTTCTCTGTAGCATACACAAGAATGAAAACAGTTGTTGACCTTTCTCTTTCAAAGCAGGTTTACTTTTCTTTTTGGTGGAAGGCGGGGTTTATTCACTGCTCTGCTCAGCTATTAGTCTTACCTTAAGCATGATATTTAAGGATTCCTTCCTTCTAAAAATGCATCAATCAACCCTCACATTGAATTTTCCATGCTTGGTTCACTTATACTATGTTACTTAGTGATAACAAAAAGCCTTAGAAATTTTGTCTTAAATATTGGCAAAAATTCAAAGAGAAGTTGAAATGCTACTAGGTTAAGGAAGTGAATCTGGGTAATTACTATGCACACACAGTTTATTATAATTTGTCTCTCACTATCCACCATCACCTTCTTCCCTAGTAGTAAACTTTCTCATTTTTAACTGAGCACACGGCCAACCAGAATACATCACCATATATCCTCCAAGTTTCCTTAAGTAGGTATTTTCATAAGACTGTGTCCTAGTTAGGAGACAGGCAGAAGTGGGAAATGGAATTGCTACAAAATGTCCTTAAAGGGGAGAAACGGGCCTTTCTTCACCTTGCTTTCTGCTGGTAGGAATGACTATGATGGCTGGAAGTTGAACAGTCATCTTGGACCCCAGGTGGAAGTGTTATCATGAGGATGGTGGCAAAACAGGCTATAAGGAGCCCAATACCTGACTCTGTGACAGCAGCCCAAGCCCTGGACTGACTACCTCCAGACCGCTTTTTTTTTTTAAATTTATTTATTTAATTTATTTATTTTTGGCTGCGTTGGGTCTTCGTTGCTGCACACAGGCTTTCTCTAGTTGTGGCGAGAGGGGGCTACTCTTCGTTGCGGTGTGCGGGCTTCTCATTGCAGTGGCTTCTCTTGTTGTGGAGCACAGGCTATAGGCGTGCGGGCTTCGGTAGTTGCGGCACGCGGGCTCAGTAGTTGTGGCTCGTGGGCTCTAGAGCACAGGCTCAGTAGTTGTGGCACACGAGCTTAGTTGCTCCGTGGCATGTGGGATCTTCCCGGACCAGGGATTGAACCCATGTCCCCTGCATTGGCAGGTGGATTCTCAACCACTGCGCCACCAGGGAAGCCCCTCCAAACCTCTTCTGTATGAAAGAAAAACTGACCTGTCTTAAGTTCCCGTTATCTTGGACTTGCTATCACCTGCAGCTGAACCTAACTGGAACGGATACAAAGTGTCATGCAGAAGTGCAGGGCCCACTATTACCGCTGTGCAGAGTGGAAGCTCACTGGATAATGGCAGCAAGGTGGCTGAGGGGTGAAAGGGGGCTGAAATCCAGCCTGCCCTCTCCTTTCCAAGCTGTGATCAGAGCGGTGTTCACTAGGAGGCTGAGATGCCTGCGGCCCTGCGGAAGAGTGAAGCACTGTCTAGAATCTAGACTCTACAGCTAGAGTTTGCACACTTCTGGAGGCAGTGCGGAGGATCTGAGGTAGTTCCCACAGGTACTTAAAACATTTAATATTAACTGGGCCACATCTCATGGTAGGTAGTGCTGCATTCTGCAACTTCAGACCTCCAGGCTAGTTAGGATAATATGGAAGGAAGGAGTTTGTTGCGGGACAGAAAGAGAACAGAAACTCACCAGAACATGTCATTAGGCAGCATTATATGGTGGCTACAGTACAAGCTCTGGAGCCAAACTGCCTGTGTTCAAATCCTGGCTCTCACAGTGATCAGCTGTGTTATTTCAGGCACTTTTCTTAACCTCATTGTGTGTCAGTTTTTGTTAACAGCACTTAATGCCCAACGATGCACTGAGGATTTTAATGATTATTACAGTGCCTGACATGTAGTGATGAATAAATGTAAGCTATTACCACCATTCTGGGAATTCTTTAGCAAAGGAACCAGAAACTAGCCCTGTATAGCCACTGCTTCTTGAGGGCTTAAGCTCTGCCAGGAATTATCCATATCTGACCTTATTTTACTCATGGGGAAACTAAGGCTTAGAAAGGTTCAGTGACTTTCCCAAGGTTATACAACTAATGTATCTAGCCCAGCTGTAATTCAAACTCAGATTGGTTTGGATCCCAAAGCCATGCTTTTAAACTAAGATAATTAAGATTGGAAGACAAAGCCTGTGAGATTTCACATGCTTCCTCTTGTATACCCTCCGTTTGTTTCCCCACTCATAACAGGTACTGTAGTAGCAAACTCTTTCAGGCTAAGGTCTGTAAGGAGTGAGGATGGACAGACTGGAGAGATTAAGAGCAGCAACTGGAAGGGTGGGGTAGGGTGGAGCAGGGGGGTCCTGGGGAATTGCAAAAGCATTCAGCCTGAGCTGAGAATCAGGCAGAGTCCCACTTGGGACTTGCAAAACGGGAGCGCCTGGGGAGCTAAGCAGACCTGCAAAATGCCTCTTGGTGATGTATATGAAACACTGGACTCTCGAGATAAGATTCACTTCTACTATTCATTGCTTCTAAAATATTGTTGCATTGTTAAACACAAAGTCAATCCTATAACTTAGCAATTTTATATTTTATAAACTATCACTTATCCGATGGCTTTTAAGTAAAGTAAGGATTTGGCCATTTAAGTTATTTCTTTACATAGAGTCTAAGAAACCTTTGCCTTTATTGCAAAGACGTTGTTTCAACCAACCATTCAAAATGTTGCAAATCAGCTCCTTTGGTTTTGCCAATTTGCAGAAAAGTAACTTTACCAGTTTCTCTTGAACCTTTAAACGTCTGTCCTTTCAGGACTGAAAAAACATCCTGCAACTGTGCTTACCTTTCCCAAAGTAACTTTATTCATTCATCAAAATCAACGTCAGGGGAGGGTAAAGTCTGACTTCAGAGGTGACGGTTAACGTGAGTTATTCCTACCATGCTCCTGAGGTTTGGAGAGAACGAACACTTGCCGGGGCACCTCCTATGTGCTTTTAAGTGTCGGCGCCCAGAGCCGCAACCCAGCCACTTTCGCTGCACGTGCTGGCTCGCGGTTCGCCCAGCAACTCCGTCCCGAGGGCCGCCAACTCATCCCGCCGCCCACGTGGCCTTGGACGGCCTCGGGCGGCCGCGGTGGAGGCCTGGCCGCCGCGGCTCGATCACCTAAGGGCGGGCGCGGCTGCCGCCGCGGCGTTCCTACCCACCAACGTTCACTCCGCCGCCGGGAGGGCGCCGCCGGCTGGGCTCTACAAGTCCGGGCAGCCCCCGCCTGCCGCCCACGCCCACTTCCCGCCCAGAATGAAACGGACTCCGGCTCCGGCCCGGTTCCCCGCCGCCGCCGCCGCCGCCGCTGCCGCCCGACGCACGCCCGGCGGCCTCCGAGCGGCACAGAAGGCAGGGACCGAATCGCCCCGGAAAGCTGGCGCTCGCAGCCGCACAGGCGCGCTCCGTACGCGGCGCATGCGCCGAGGGGTCAGCGGCTCAGGCCCGTCTCAGATCACGTGAGGGCGCGGAGGCGGAGCTAAGGCCTGTGGCGGGAGGGTGGGGGAGGAAGAGCGAGGTGAGCGCGGACGTCAGAGTGGAGAGCGGAAGGTCAGGGAGGCTCAGAGCGGAAGTGAGACTAGGGAGCCTGTCCGCCATTGTGGACCCGAGAAGCGGAGAGCGAGAGGGGAGGAGAGCGTGCAAGCGAAAGAGACGGGCCCCTTCCACCGACTCCCGAGCGCGAGGCCCTCTTTCTGGCTTCTTAGCGAGCGGCGGCGGCGGCTGGAAGAGTCTCTCGGCCGAGGGCGGCAGCCAACTGCTGTGAGTGCACGGGGAGAGGCCCAGGCGGCGGCGGCGGCGGCGGTAGCAGCAGCAGCTCTCGGGTTGCGGTGAAGAATGTCAGCCACTAGCGTGGATCAGGTGAGGGAGCAGAGGCCGCAGGCTCGGCGAAGGCCCGAGCCCCGGAGCTCCACCCTCGCGTGGGGCTCCGGCTCCTCCCCGTCGCCGCCGCCGCCGGGCCCGTAACGGTGCCCCGGGCACGACTGGCTGCGGTCCCGCCGCCCGAGCCGGGGCGTGCGCCCGGGCCGCGGAGCCTGCGGTCCAGGCGGGCGGCCGCGGGGGCCGCGGAGGGTGGAGGCAGGACTGCGCTCCGGGGCCTTCGGACGCGTCCTGAGGGCGGCAGAAGTGGGGCTGACCCCGGGCGAGCGCTGGGAGACGGCTTCCGAGTGGCGGGTCGGAGGGCGAAGCCCCGGCACGGGTGGGCGGTCGGTGGCGATGGAGGATGTGGTGGGTTTCACTCCTACGCGGATTGTTTAAAATAACTTGTCTCGGATAACGTCTCTGATTAACACGCTTTTCTTCTCTTCCTTTTTTTCTTTCTTTCTTTTTTTTTTTTTAAATTTTTCCTTATTACCACATCTTTCATCTTGCCACACAGAGACCTAAAGGGCAAGGAAATAAAGGTGAGTTCGGATATTTTTTACCTTTATTTCTCATTGTTGGTTTGATGTTACTTTTAAACTATGTGGAGGCCTTTTTGGTTTTGATATTTTGTTTTTGTTTTGTTTTGTTTTTGTTTTTTTGAAATGTAGGATTAGAGAAACAGTTCGTCTCGGCTAAGGCAGCCAAATGCTGTCCGAAAGTTTGGTAGGTCCTTGCTTAGAAGCCACTTTTACAGAAACCAAAGTGATGCGAGAAACAGTTTTTATTAGCTTGTATTTCACTTAAGGAGGTATTGTTATGAATGTAGTGACATTTCTTTAATTTTACAGCCTGTATTATGTGACTTCTGCCACAGATTCTCCCAATGTGTGTAGATAAGTGGACATTTTCTTCCTGTCTGGTTTACGTGGGAACGCGCAGCCCACATAGAATTGTGTGTCCCAGTAGTGGAAAGTGTACCGTTAGTCACTGGTTCTGTTGAAGTCGGTCACATTGAGGCAGTAGCCAGTTAGAGATGAAAACGGAACAGGCATGTCATCTTGCTCTGTAGTCTTGCAAGGTTTGACTCAATATGGTACTTCAGAAAGGACTGGGAAGGAAATAATTTGTGAGGTTCCTGCCAGGATTCTATGATTTACTCTTTAGCTAAAAGAAAAAAAAAAGTACTGCTGAAAGTCAAGCATTTTAAAAAAATTAGTGTGGTTTGTGTTTATTAATATGGAACCATACAGTCAGCTGACTGAAACATGACATGAATCATGTGACATTAGTAAGGGCAGAACAATAACTGCTTTCTTGGGACGGTGCCAATTAAATAACATTACAGTGAACTATGTATTTATTACATTTTGTAATGGGGCTTGAAATTAGACTAAATAGAATTATGCTTCCTGTTTCTTATTTCTGTAGTGAAGTATTACCTACAAAACAAGAGCTACAGTAGCCTTTTAGATGTGAAGTTTAATGTCTTTTATTGGTGCTCCTTATGTTTTTAGGGTTTTTATTAGCTATTGCACATTTGAAAGGAATGGGTTCTGTATGCACAGCTTAATTTTCTTTTGAGTTGTAGTACAATTTTTTTGAGAATTTTTACATACTAGTTATATGGCACTGTATTAGGTAACAAATTCATTGCTTTATTTTGATTAAAGATGTATATAAACAACAATTTTAAATTTTAGAATTTAATTTTAATATTAGAATTATCTTCTGTGGTGTAAGCACAAAGCTCAGAATTTGATATTGTTGATTTATTTTAAGTGAGTTTTAAACAGTTTATTTGTAAATCTAAAAAGAATGATCCATTAATTTCTTTTTTTGTTAGTCTGCCCATTAGGAAGTATATATATGTGCAATCTGGTCATTATTGCCTAGCATAAATTATTTTATCCTAGATCTGTGGGGAGGTGGCACTTTGCAAGGCTATTTGAAATGCTAAGTGTTTTGTGTTACCTGCTTTAAGGTAAGTGCAAGTTCTATGAAGTACTTAACTTGTTTGACAAAACAAAATAGCATCTACAGCATTGTAAGCCATTACTGTATTACTGTAAGTTTGATTTATGACAGTTATTTCACTTAGGTATATCCTCATCACAGCTTTGATATCAGAGAGATAAATTTTCTATAAACAAAATCGTGTATCAACTACAAATAAATATTTATTGGTTAGTAAAATTTTTTTAATCCCATTTGTATCACCTCTGTTAGATGTATTTAGACACACATACAAGGTATTTATTTGGATAGTTGTTTATTCCAAGAAATTTTTCTTACTTTCCCCCTTACTCTTCAGTTCATAATTTCATCCATGGATAGAACAATGGACTAGGATTCCTAGGAGACCTGTGTTCTCATACTGCTGACTTGCCAAGTGAGCTTGAACACATTGCACCTTTGGTCAGAATTTCCCTCTCTCTGTAAAATATAAGTAACAATTCTAGCCATAAATCCTATTGTATGCTACCAGGGTTGTTGTAGTTAAAATAGTCCATTGCTCTAGTAGCCATGATAATTGCTGCCTCACCTCATGTATTTATTGTTAAGGTGCAGGAAGACTATTGCCTAAGACCTGACAGGAGGGAGAAATTCTGTTGGCCTAAAAGTATTGGTAATCATTTAAGCTGCTTTAAATTGGTAGATACTACAAGTGTACTAATACACATACACATTACTTGTATTTTTATGCCTCTGAGAATTACAAGGAAAAGGCAGCAGCTCCAGTGAACTGATACAGGTAGCTATATGTGTGTTTAAGAAAAACTACTCTGCCTTAGTTGACTTGGTTTTCAAGCTAGTAAAATTGTTTTATAATTTTTCTGTTTACTTTTATGAAGCAGAAAGCAAAGTTATTTTTCTTGAACTACAGTCCCAGTGTTCTAAGAATATGAGTATTAAACTTGAATTCAGAACTTATCAACCTTATGAAAAATGCATGTCCCTGAGGAATTATCAGAATTCTGAAAGCATAATCCTTTTTAGTTGACTTAATATGATTTCAGGGACTGTGTATTTCCTTTCTTAATAGTCTTCAGTTGACAGCATTAGCCCAACACCTGGCTTCAGTGTCTTTGATTTTCTACTAAGTATTTTTCTGTATGTCCTTAAATGCACTAAAGGAGCAAAAATTTAAAAGGAATTCTATATCAATCTCTTTGTAAGGCAAAAATGCTTTTGTAGTATAAGTAATACTTCTAGGTTTACTTGTTTATAAGTTTGAATTCTTTTTAATAGATTGTCCCTATGTTAAATATTAGAACTCTTTTATCCTTGGCCAGGGTAGTACTGAAGGACAGTAGAAATTTAAGGATAGTTATGTACCTGTTGGCCCATAATTTAAAACTGACTTCATATCACTTTTATTTATTTAACAAGTGGAATTTTTGCTTGCTGGAATAAAAGTGTACCATTCCTTCCCCTGCAGGCACCACAGATAAAAGTGTCAGATCCCCTGCTTCTAGTAGCCTCAGGCCTTGCTGCCTGCTTCCTCCTATTCCTTAAGTTTATAAATAGGCAAATATATGGAAAGGAATTTATCTTTTCCCTCCTCTCCTCACCTGCCCCTCCCAACAGAGGGACATAGTCATTGTTTGGTACTGCAATTTAAAAGAATTAGGCTGAATTTGGCTATCTTTTAGTGTTTCAGAAAAGTCGTGGAAAATGCCTTGTATTTTGGCAATATCTTTTGTATCCTCTCCCCACCCTACCCCTAACCCCTCGGGAAATGACTGCAAAGCACTTTACTGTTATTTTAGGCCTCATTTTATTAATCCTCAAAACATTCCTATAAGGAGATAGAGGGTATATGGTATTGTCGCTGTTTTTGTAGGTGGGAAAACATGATGCACAGATCTGTTGACTTTCCTAACTTGATGTAGTCAGGACCAGAGCAAAGAATCACCTGGCTCCTAAGGCCCATGTTCTATCTTGATTTGACTCTGCTTCATAGAGCAGAGGAAACAGGCGAAGAATCATGTAAGTCATCTGTTCTTTTTTCCCTGAAGAACTTGTACAGACTATGGGACTAGCTTGGATTTCATTACTATTTAATGGCTTTCAGTCTCCAAGACATTAGATTGTCATTAAGTAATGTTCAAAACCTGAAGTCTTTAAGACAATTGAATTTCTTTAAGAAAGGTATGCTTCTGAAACTCTAGGGCTAGCTTCTTATTCAGATTCTAATTTGATGCAGATTGCTTATCAGTATGCGTGAAATACTTAAAACAAAATAAAACATTTTTTCCTTAGATTGACATAGTCCTTGAATAATCTTTTAGGACTTAGACATTTTAATGCATCATTATAAATGACTATAGACTGTATTTACTTAGTGTATGAGAATATTTTCTTAGTCTCAGCCTCTTAGAATTAGAAGAAAAGATAGAACAGAGAAGATGAGTAAGAAGAGCAGTATAATATATATTTGGATAAATTTTAAGGAGGTACTTTTTTACTGTTTTAGCAGTGTGGACTAAATTTCTGGTAATCTAATGAATACAAGAGATAATAGTTGTAATTTTGAAATGGGTAGCTGTTTCAGATACTGTCAAATACGTATGTAACAGTGACAAATATGTACCAGTCCAGGCGCGTAGTGAAGAATTCTTTTTCAGGAGGTAATAGACCAGGCATAACTATTTTTGAATAGAGGAGTGGTAAAGGAGAACAGATATGTTAGAATCTCTTGGGCTGAAATGATTAGCCCACCTGATATAACCTAAGGTACCCTCCGCTTTAATTTTGTTTCTAGTGGCTGTTGCATATTTAAATTCTGGGGAGCGCATTTAGCTCAACTCTGGCATTGATGCATTCCTTATCAAATGCAGTTAAGCCACCTCAGTGGAGCCAGGATCACGGTGACCTTGAGGTTTCTCTTGTAGTCTCTGAGGGGCAGTGTAGAATCATGAGAGGTGTACTTTGAAGGCTTCACAGAGTAGTATTTTTTTGAGCGATCATTGCTACTCAGGGGGTGGCAAAGAACTAAGGGGTTTTACCTGTCTTTGCTCCCATGACTCTGTCAACTTGTATATTTCATTTAGGTCTCTGAACTCATTGGAATAATTAGGGAAAATAAAGATGTTATGATATTATAGAAGAACACACAACGTAAATCCATTGCTCCTAACCTTAATTTATAATATTTTATATTTAAGTATTGTATTTAAAAATGCTGTATTTTTAAGCAATAAATCTTCAGGTATTGAGGGGCTTTATTTTGTTTCCAAGAGATTAGTTGATTAGTCATAAGCTTGTTTATGTGGTCCTAAAGTAATTTTTAGTCCTGTTTGGATCTTGTAATATTTTATGTGATAATAATATCCAAGATTATTAAATACTGTCATTGAATACTCAGATGAGATGAGGTAGGTACTATTAATAACCTCCTTGAATAGAGAAGTAATCAGAGTTAGACAGGCTAAGTTACTAACTAGAGATCACCCAGCTTCTCCGTGTTGGACTTGGGATTCAAACCCAGGATCTTTTTACCTTGAGTCTGTGCTCAAAAGCACTGAGACAGTGTCCAGAACAACAGCTTTATATAGAGCATTTATGGAAGTGATCTCTGAACAAATATGGCATTATAAATCACTCTGACTGGTTTTCTCGTATGTTGCAAGAGTAATCATGGTTATCTTTAGTGTCTTAGTTTTATTTATACTTTCTTGTGAAAGTCTTCATTGTTTTTTGTTTAGAGTAAAGGCCCTTTTTATTTAGATTTTTTTATGATAATATTTATTTATTGTGATATTGCTTCAAGTGAATTTTAGCCACTTTCTTTAACTGGAGACATTTAAGATATTTATTTTAACGTCGGTTACCAAACAAGGTTATTTATTTACCTTTATTGGACTGAGTAGTAAAGTGATTTAACAAAGGTAGAGAACATTCAGAAATCTATCTTGTCAACAACACTGCTTAAAGTGGTTATTTTAGATTCAAATACAGCATTAGCAAACCCTTCCAACATTTTAATTTAACTGCTTACCACAGTGTTGAAATTGGGATATTTACGTTATGTTTTTAGTAATGAGAAGTGTATATATACTTTGTATTTATGTAATCTTGGGCTTATATATACAAGATTTGTAAGTTTTTGGTGGCACATAAATATTTGTATCCAAAATTAAGTTAATCCTAAAGGGGGGTTTTAAATGAAAAGAACAAAGAACCCAGGATAAGTTTCCGATTTGATTTGGAAAATATTGAAAATATTAGGTTATTTTGTGAGTTTCATAAAGATAATTACAATACATCTAATACAAACATATTTTTTAGTTTCAGTACAAAACGGTTCGATTCATCAAAAAGATGCTGTAAATGATGATGATTTTGAGCCATACTTGAGTAGCCAGACAAATCAGGTAAGTGTGACAGTCACATATTTAGGAAATTAAACTTACATTAGTATTAATTGATTTTTTAAAGTAGGTATTTTAGTTGAATGAGGCGAACCCTAACATGAATTAACCCAGCGTGCCTACATAATAGTGAATAGCAGCTGCAGGCTTTTGGCACAAGAGAGTTCTTTGGAAATTGGAGATGGCTGGAACTAGATTATGAAATACAGAGATAGGAAGATGAACGTTTGTATATATTGTGGTTAGATTTTTTTTTTTGACTGTTGAATTTAATCTTTTAATGCTGCTGCCATATCTTCATAGCTAAAGCAGATTATAAGGTTTAATTAGCTAGAAGTTTGTGGGAGAGGACTAGTTTGTGCCTGAAATTTTTGGTTAGTATAATTAAAGTTATACTATAACCTGGTATGTAACCTGGTAGCATAAGAAATAGAATTAAAGATATTATAAACACACTTGCTTATGTATTGTAGGCATGGAGAATTTCATCAAATCAAATAACTGGTTGCTTTTGAGGTTCTTCTGTGTTTGAATTTTTCACAGATAATCTTGTGATTTTGTATATAGGAATAATTTAGATTAAACATTGACAAAAAAGAATGGTATTTCTTAGTCTCTGTATACCAATTCTGCATCTCTTTCTGATTGTTAATAAAAATGTCACTACTAGAAGTAAATTTAAAAAAAAAAACCTTTCATTATTAACCAATTTCTTTAGAGAGAACATTCTGGAATGAAACTGCTTTGTTGTTTTGCTTATAAAAAGACATATGAAAAATGTACCTTGAAATCTTAACCTAGTTTTTTTTAACTTATAAAAGAATAAGGAACCAAATATTGTTACAGAACTTTGCAGTTGCAGAGAAAATGTGAAAAAAAAGTAGCTTCCAATTTGTGGAATGTACAGTTATTTTTAGGACTTTGGAGAGCCATGGTTATGTTCAACCTGATCTACATTTATTTCTCTTTAACCACCCCCTTCTATCTGTTGATCTACATCCCTAGCGTATGTTGGGAGGGAATAAATAAATAAGAAAGAATAAAAATGGGTGATAAAAGTCCATGAAAGTTTGGCTACTTTAAAAAAAATGAAAAAGTTCATTTCATTCTTATGTAATCTACCTTTATGATCTCAATAACAAATTTACTTTCCACCTAAAGGTTGTGAAAGAATGTATCACTGGAAAATAGGGCAAGATCATTTGTTGTGAAGTGTAGTGCAAGTTTTGAAAGAATATATTCTGTTCTATTTGGTCCCATACAGTAATCTCAGTTAACATCCCTATGGCAGTGTTTCCAACTTTTTTGAGAAATTCTGATATAATGAGGTATAGTAGATATTCTCCTAAAAAGATCTCCATGATCAGATAAGTTTGGGAAATTTATTTGGTTTACATAATTGTTTTTTTGCTACTTGATTTTATACTTTTTGTATTTTAATGTAAAATGAATTTCTAAGACAAGGGTATGGTATGAATATTCTCTGACTGACTTGTTCAAACTCTATTTTCAAGAAATTTTAATGGATTATAAATGTTTGAGAATTGCTACCTGTAAGAATCTTCTCGTTTTATTTGGTAACAGATGTTTCATAATTTATTTGTCACAGGGGCTTAGAAGATTGGTTTTTTGGCATTCCACAGAGATGCTTCAGGTCTGCCTAGGGGAGACCGGGGGAGGGTAACCTGGATCCTACCCGTGCAGCAGCCAGAGCTGTGCTTTGCTTTTCATGTGTTTTATATGTTGGAATTCTGCATAAGATTTCACATAAAGTGTTGGAAAGTCATTATTTTTTAAGACTATAAGGGCATTTACCGTAGTGAACCCAGTTTTTAAATTGAATCATAGAAGTTTCTTTATGTTGGGGCAAAAACATCTATAAAAGGTTTGTTTTAATGTGATGTTTAAATGGAAGGTCTTATACTTTGTATTAATTAAATCACTTACTGATGTTAGAATCAATGTAATGTGCTCTTTAAAGAGAAGTCTTAAAGTTTAATACCAGTACGGGTATATTTTACCTCCCTCTCCTTGCCAGTGCTGATGAATAGGATTTCAGCAATTATCTTTCTGTAATAACTAAAAATAATTGTCTAACCAGGATACATATTTACCTTTTAAAGAATAGTAACACTATAGAATATTGAAAACTGGGTTTATTGGAGAGCAGAATTGAAAATTATCTGAAATCTTAAAGGTAAGCTGTACAGAATTTAAATTTATCATAGTTACTTAGCTAAAATAGAAAAGTTTTTACAAATTGACCTTTTAAAGTCGATTAGTGAAAAGTGGATTTATTGATGAAATATCTAACGTGATTATTTTCAGATGTAAAGTTATGCAAGTATTTATTGTTTCTTGTACTGACCTAGCTGAAATAATTGGTTAATTAAAAATTTTTTCAACTGAATATACAGTGTGTTTTTAAAATTAAATCCCTTCATCTGATTTTAATATTATAAATAATAAAAATGATATTCTTTAGTCTAGAAAAGTTTTTAATGTTTGTTTTATATGCTTAGATCTAAATCAAATCAAACCCAGGGATGCTTTAAAAACAGGTTGTTGGCCTTTTACTTCTGTGGCAGCATATTCTATTTTCTCATGCTCAATTTCTCAGGGAATAATTTTCATAGTAATTTTAAAAGTAAATGTATGTCCTTCAGGACTTAAAATTCTCTATAGTTCCTCGGAATAATCTGATGATTAAGTTGATTAAAAATTCAGGTTTAATTGGTACTGTTAAAGATGCTGTGTAATTTGTGCATATAAATTTGAAGAATAAATTGAAAAAATGAAGTTTGAATTGGTCTGCTTGTGTATATGGGGAAATAAATTCCTAGCCATGCTTATCAGAGAAGAGGTATAGAGAACTAAGACAGTAACAGATTTTTTCTCTCCTTGTTATTACTGCCCTTAGGTAAGGTTTTCATTATCTCTGCTGTTGGAATGATTTCCTAACTGGTAATTCCATGTTGCCACTCAGCAGTCCTCTTAAAGTCCAAGTCTGTTGCCGTCGTCATGTTAAAGACTTATCAAAGCTTCACCACAGTGGATATATTCATTATAAAAATGGCTCCACTTCCCCCCCTGCCTCATCTTTGGTCAACTTTATCCATGTAACTTATTTAGGGAATAGGACTTATTTTCTGAAAATATAAGTATTTTCTGAATATTTTCTTTCATGATCTCAAGCTTTCCATTTATATGTATGATGTACCACACACAGACTCTCATGTCTGTCACTTCATGAGGTCTTCTGATTTTCCAGTTACTTGCCCCCTCCTCTTTGTACTAGAGCTTTTGTTTTGCTTTGTTCTTATTTCTGTAACAATACCTATCAAATTGCAGGGTAAATTTGTCTTCCCTACTAGACCTGTGAAGTGCTCCAGGTCAGAGAGCATGTTCTTTATCTTATTTTCTCCATGTTCTTTATCTAATTTTCTAGGTTATCCAATGTACTCAAGGATTCTAGGTTGATTCTAGGTTGACTGGCACTGTATCTGGCATGTAGTAGGCATTCATTAAGTATTCATTGAATAAGTAGATTAGGTTAACTGCTAGAATTAGGGAATGAAGAAGTATGGTTGATGAAATATTCAGATTAATTGAGTATAATGTATGATACATTTTTTCTTATGACATCTATGTGATTAAATATGCATGTATTTTACTTTTTGAGAAGTACAATAATATTTTTAAAATAATAGAAGAAAATGTACATAAACATTAAAAGTATACTAAACTTCACTTAACTTTTTGTTAATCTAGTAGTTAGTTCTGGGGTTTGAAGTACCTCAGGTTCTTAATGGAAAACAGTTTCTGTTTTTCTATGCAGACGTGCTGTTTTTGGTGAATAATACCTCAACCATTTATTATTGTACTTCTACGACATTGTACAATGTTCTATCTTGGAAGTTTGGATATTTATGAAGTAAAAATAGGTATTAAGTTACTATAACTGAAAGACTCAGTTATAATTGAGTTGTATTAAAGTGTCCTCAGGTCAGAACAGTAATCATGAATTTTTTCTTAGTGTTGTTCAAGTTTTCTTTGAGATAATAGAAAAACAATTGACCTGACTCACAAGGCTAAGAAATGATAATTACAAATGATTTTGAAATTCGAAGGAAGAAGTTTTCATCTTTTCTGTATTTTAGTTTTCAAATTAAAACAAGATTAACTCCTATACTTCAGTATAGCACTTTGCAGTTAACTAGATTTTTAAAGATATGTAATTGATTAGAGCAGCAGGTATTTTCCCATTTTACCGACGAAGAAACAGGGTTAGAGAAATTAAATGATCTGATGATCACTGACATAGAAACTGCAAAAGTAGGGAATAACTACTGTTTATTGAATATTTATTGTGTCCTAGGTACATTATCTTTATTTCTTTTTAATATTTGAGAAAACTCAGTTTTAAGTAACTTGATATTGGCTTCACACAGCTGATAAGTACTGGGTTGGGATTAGAATTTAGTTACCTCGTGGCTTCACATCCACCTTCAGGTTGCGTTTCTAAGTTTATGCTCTAGGTAAAGGGTTTGTGGATCTGTTACTTTACAAGTATGTTTAATTATATCCATTGATTATTATATCATTTTTTATGTGTACATATTGTTATTTTCCCCTTTTCAATTAGTTTTTTGAGTAAGAAGGATATGCCAAGCATTTCATATCACTTTGTTAAAGGTTATATATCTTTAAACAACAAAGTAAAATTTCACTATTACTGACCAATTTCAGAATTATGAATAAACTATTTTAAAGTGATTATTTGGACATAAACTGTTAAATTGATTGTACCTCGTTGTACCAGGTTTGAAGTAAAAGGTGAAAGAAAGTTTTGAGTTTCTGTTTTCCATCATCAGTAGGTGGAAATTTTGTTCCCCTTCATTCCACTTAGCTAGCAATTAAAAATTTATCTGACATTTAGCAAAACATTTAAAAATATTTCCAATTATAATCGAAGCTCTGCTAATACAAAATGTGTTGACCATATCTTACTTTTAAACTTTAGTAGTTTCCTACAACTTTGTTCTTACTAGAACCCAAACCAAAACCCTTGCCTTTTGGAAGGAGACTGCTTAAGTTACTTTCGTAAAGCTGAGGAAAAAACATCTCATTCAGCTAAAACTACTGAAAGAATTAGGAAATAAATAGCATTGTTTGATAAACTGGAGAAAGCAGGCCATTTATCCAGTGTGCTCAAGGATTCCAGGCTGGTAGCATGGAAGCTCTGTGGACAGCTCTGTAGTCAGGCGGGGACAGCAGCGCATCTCTGCTCATTAGCTTGAGCTGACTGTTTGACAAGGCCCTTGTGATTGATGGAGCACATTTTAAAGTAATTTAAACTTACCGTTTTGACAGAATCAGTAGTTTAGGGGTGAAGTAGTAAAACCCATGATTTAAAAAAAATTGAAAAGATATTTAATAAAAGGCCCCACAGCAAAAGGGTGTGGACCTGGTCCAGCCCCAGAAGTGGCAGAATTGGTGAAAATTTGTTACCCATTTAATAATATAGCTTGGGGGGGGGGGCTTTTTTTTTTTTAATAGGAATCAGTATATATTAGATAATCTATTAAAACGGGTTGACAGACTGTGACCCAGGGACCAAAACCTGTTTTCTTTGAGGAAACCCTTGAGCTAGCAGCTTTTTAAAGGGTTGTTAAAAGATGAATATGTGACTGCAACTGGATACCGTATTTGGCTTGCAGAGCTTAAAATATTTGCTCTTTGGCTCTTTAGTTTGCTGATCCCTGAATCATGTGATGGATATAGACAAATTAGGAACCTGATGTGTAACTGTTGTGCAAAATTCAGCATTTGTGAGGGTGAAGTAAGAATATTCAACATAAGTTACGAGTGTGATTTTGCAAACACTTTATCATGACGAATGAACTTAAAAATTTTCCGCCTTGTCTGTTTTTCCACTCCCACATCCAGGTAAAGGCTTACTAAGTCCAGATTTCAACGCCAACATTCTAAATTAAAACTTTGAAACTGAAACTGATTACCTCCATATTCAACTCAGCTTCCTTATTCTTCCCTCATGTGGAATATATTCACTTCCCTGTGCAATGTCTTTAACTGTAGGTTTTCTTTTAGAATGAATATTTTATATCAGTATTTTTCACAATGTACGCATTCAGTAAGTGTTTGGTTAAAGTAATAAAGGGAAACCTTAATAACTTCAAAAAAATTTAAAAATTAAAGAAATCTTGATTATGTATGTTCATTAATATTGGCTAAATGTTTGGGCTTTCTCACAGTGACTTCAGTATGAAGTACTATGAATACTTTTACTTTCAATAAATAATTTGGTGATTGAATTATAAACACAGGTGTGTGTATATATATCCATGGCTACTGAAGCTTACTCATTATTCATTTCTTCAAGAATTTTTTTTTTTTTCTTTGAAAACCACTGTTGGTGACTTTGAGCTTCCCTCAGGCTTCATTTCCTTCATACTAATATTGTGAGCATTCTTTGAATATATTTTCAAATATGGTTAATAATTATCCAATATAGTTAAAGAATATGTTCAACTAAATTAGTAAATGGTTGACACATATATTTCCAGTTTTGGATACAGTGGAATATACTTAATATCAAATGTGTTTAAAGTCATTTTTTTTCTTTTAACTAATGCTGACACAGTTTTTTGTTTTTAAGTTCAAGTTTTACTGAAAGCACTCAGTAAATCTATGTCTAATTATTAACTTAAATGCAGCCTTTATTTGATTCTCTTGTCATTTTCATTTAATTATATCAGTCATTTCAAAAGGCAAAATATGAAACTAGCTTTCTTATGTACAGTGGACAGTTTTAATAGTTGTAAGGTATGTCACAAGTAACTTAATAGTAATAGTAAAGCATTTTAGTTTTCAATAATAGGCCTTTAAAAAATAAAATGAATTCCAGGTAGTATCTGTGATGTAATTGTCACATATTTATATTGATACACTTTCTTGAGTGGGAAAGCAGTGGCAGAATAACCCCAAGAGAGTGACAGCCAAAAAAACCAGAATGGGTTTGCTCCATTGTGCACTTTGCTCCATTGCATTCTCCACTTTGCTCCAGGGAACTTAGAATGTCTATGTAAATAAAGTGAATAATCAGCCTTCAAAATGGTATTGACCCTTGGGAGGGGAATACAAATTGTCTTGACTAGATATCAGCTTGGTTTTTTCATCTTGCTTAATTTTACAAATTCTGAAGCTCTGTCCAAGGCTTTAAAAATCACACCTAAATCATAGAGTGAAAATCTATTACAATTGTCCTTTGGTGTCCCTAGGGGATTGGTTTCAGGACCCCCGCTGATACCAAAATCCACAGATGCTCAAGTCCTGTATGTAAAACGGCGTAGTATTTGCATATAACATATGCACATCCACCTGTATACTTCAGATCACCTCTAGATTACTTATAATACCAAATACAATGTAAGTGCTATGTAAGTAGTTGCCCGTGTGGCATATTCAAGTTTTGCTTTTTGGAACTTTATGGAAAATTTTTTCTTCCTGAATATTTTCGCTCCATGGTTGGTTGAATCCATGGATGCAGAACCTGTGGATTGGAGGGCCGGCTGTATCAGACATATTTTTGGCATAAGAAACCTACTTTCAAAAGAAATCCGTAGAATATTTTATTTTTTTACATTGGCTAGTAACAGATTTGACTGAGTTTTTTTCTTTAATAAGCTTTGATTTTTGGCAAATCACTAAATGGATGATTAATTTTATTCAAAATAAAGGCCAATTTAATTATAGTAATTCTGGAAAAAATGATAGGAACTTACTATTTCTAAATTAAAATTCTGATCAGGAAGGTGATAAATTTGTTATGTAAAATTTAGAAAATAGGCACCTGTAACCAACCATTAAGAAACCATTAGGATTTTGTTTTCTTTTTCAAAGCAAGCAAGGCAAAACAGAACAAACAAATATGGATCATGCTCTAAGTATAATCTTGAATCTTTTTTTGTTTTTCCTCTCAGAGTGTGAACATTTCTCTATTCTAGTTTTTCTTTATGAAAGTACAAAATGTAATTGCTGAACTGGATTCCATCATAGAGATATACTGTAATTCCTCTATTATTTGGCATAGTTTCCATGTTTGTTTAATCCTTGCACATAAATTTTTTGTTCATCAGTTGCTAAAAATAAAGCTAACAATCAGTGTTTCTGCAAACTTTATATATCAGCTTTTTGTAGAAATTAGAGTATTTTTAAATCGTGCGCAGAGGATCTGGCTCTTAAACAAAAATAATCCCCACCCTATCCCCCCACCCACCTTCCCCGCAAAAAAATACCCTGTAATTTCATTACAGATAAAATAAAAAGAGTCATCAGTAAAGTTTTTCCTTGACAAAACTGGATTTGAAATTTTAACTTTGTTTATCTGGAACAGGTGCATCTGTTTTCCATTTATTTAAAACTATCTGATCTTAATCTTTCAGATGTCTCTCTCCCCGCTAATCTTATTTCGCTCCTGACTGTGATCTTTTGTTTTCCAGAATAACAGCTATCCACCAATGTCAGATCCATACATGCCTAGTTACTATGCTCCGTCCATTGGATTTCCGTACTCTCTTGGGGAAGCAGCATGGTCCACAGCTGGAGACCAACCTATGCCATATCTGACAACCTATGGACAAATGAGTAATGGAGAACATCATTATATACCAGATGGTGTGTTTAGTCAACCTGGGGCATTAGGAAATACCCCTCCATTTCTTGGTCAACATGGATTTAACTTTTTTCCTGGTAATGCTGATTTCTCTACATGGGGGACAAGTGGATCTCAGGGACAATCCACACAAAGCTCTGCTTACAGTAGCAGTTACGGCTATCCACCGAGTTCTCTTGGGAGAGCTATTACTGATGGACCGGCTGGGTTTGGCAGTGATACCTTAAGTAAGGTGCCTGGCATTAGCAGTATTGAGCAAGGCATGACCGGACTGAAAATTGGTGGTGACCTGACAGCCGCAGTGACAAAAACTGTAGGAACAGCTTTGAGCAGCAGTGGTATGACTAGCATTGCCGCCAATAGTGTGCCCCCCGTTAGCAGCGCGGCGCCTAAGCCAACCTCCTGGGCTGCCATTGCCAGAAAGCCTGCCAAACCTCAACCGAAACTCAAACCCAAGGGCAGCGTGGGGATTGGGGGCTCCGCCGTGCCACCACCTCCTATAAAACACAACATGAACATTGGAACTTGGGATGAGAAGGGGTCAGTGGTAAAGGCTCCAGCAGCCCAGCCAGTTCTGCCTCCTCAGACTCTAGTGCAGCAGCCTCAGCCGTTAATTCAGCCGCCACCGTTGGTGCAAGGCCAGCTGCCCCCGCCGCCGCCGCAGCCGCAGCCGGGAGCGCAGCCGCAGGCCCAGCCTCACCAGGCGCAGCCGCAGCCGCAGCCGCTGCAGAACCGCTGGCTGGCTCCTCGGAACAGGGGGGCCGGCTTCCACCAGAACAGTGGCGGGGGAGGTGAGAACTTTGGTTTAGGTGTTGTTGCTGCCAGTGCTTCGCCCGCCAGCGTAGAAGTGCACCCAGTGCTGGAAAAGCTAAAGGCCATAAACAACTACAATCCCAAAGACTTTGACTGGAACCTGAAGAACGGACGGGTGTTTATAATTAAAAGCTACTCTGAGGATGACATACACCGTTCCATTAAGTACTCTATCTGGTGTAGTACTGAGCACGGTAACAAGCGTTTGGATGCCGCGTACCGTTCCCTGAATGGGAAGGGCCCGCTCTATTTGCTCTTCAGCGTGAATGGCAGTGGACATTTTTGCGGCGTGGCCGAGATGAAGTCTGTTGTGGACTACAACGCGTATGCCGGTGTCTGGTCTCAGGACAAGTGGAAGGGCAAATTTGAAGTTAAGTGGATCTTTGTCAAAGATGTTCCCAATAACCAGTTACGGCACATTCGCTTAGAAAATAATGACAACAAGCCAGTTACCAATTCAAGGGACACCCAAGAGGTACCCCTAGAAAAAGCTAAGCAAGTGCTCAAAATAATTGCTACTTTCAAGCACACCACCTCAATCTTTGATGACTTTGCACATTATGAAAAGCGTCAAGAAGAGGAGGAAGCCATGCGTAGGGTAAGAGTACACTGAGTTTTGTGTGTAGGGTCTTTTTATTGGGGTGGTGTGTATGGATGGACATCTTTAATGCCTTTTAATATTACATTCTGAGTTTAAGAACTTTACTCTGAAGGCAACCAGCCACTTAGCTTAAGAAACAGAACGCTGCAGACCCCCCGTGAAGGCCTTGGATGCCTTTCCAAAGGTAACCCTTACTCTGAATTTGCTTCCTACCTATTCATACTCCTCAGGTGATAAGGGTCTTTATGCTTTATCAGAGCCCTGAGTTCTGCATTTGTAATTAAGCAGACTTAAGAACTGGCTAGGGATTCTAGTCGCTAATCTTAAACTTTAATTTTACGGGATAATGTATTTGGAGTTTGAGACAAACAGCTTTTAAATAAATGAGTACTACACATTTTGTATTTATGATAAATAGATATTTTCCCCCAAGATTCCTGAGGCCTGTTCATAACTTGTACACTTAAAGCACTTGTACAAAATATAGTAAGGATTTGACTTTATAGGAAGGCAGCTTAGAATTGAGAAGTGGACTTAAGCTCGGCAGAATTTGATTTCCAATTCTGTTATTTGCCCACTGTGAGACTCTAAGGGAGATGTATCCTGAAGTTACACACTGTTTATACTTGCGTCAGGTTGGCCGGGATTTGATCACAGAGCCCATAGAGCAGGACAGGCTGAGGAATATTTTCTGTTCCAAGCTACAAAAGTAAATTGCAGAGTCCTATTTTTAGGAGGGAAAGAGAATGGATGGAATAGGCAACTAGCAGATTTTTCCATAGACAATACATTTAAATTTCAAATGAAGCAGGGCTTAAGTTAGAATCTTCTCCAGTAAATTATGTTGGTTACTATGGAAAGCTTCTATGTAGAAATTAAGATAAAGCACGAACTTCAACTTTATCTGTATGTACAACATCAGTGATTGGTTTCTGTGTGTGTGAGCCTGAGTATCCTGTGGCTTTTTAGTCTGTACAGAAGAGGGAACTGTTTCAAATAACAATCCTCACCGCTGAATAATGATCCTACCAAACCTTATGGCATATAAATATCAATTAGGGTGCTCTCCCTGAAAATGCAGCTTCTTGAGACCCACTCAGGGAAAATCTGATATATTTGATAAGGGACCTGGTAGTGTTACAGGCACCTCAGGTGATTCTGGTGCTAGTGATTGCTGCACTGAGTTGTTAGAAACTTTGCTTTGGAATAATACGTATGACTCTTAAAGGCCCTGCTCAACCTTTCCAGTGAATTGCTGAATATAATTGAGTTTTCTCCAGGTTAAATGTGGGAAGTGAGGGGAAAAGGAGGATCAAGAGTAGCTTCTGAGTTTTTGAAGCTCAGCAGTTGAGTAGATTGTCCCACTGTAAGAGCCTTTACAAATAGTGAATCAGGAGAAATGATTCAACTTTTCTTTTCTCCCATCACCCAGGACAGGTCACCTTGTACGTCTTTCCACACTTCTCCTCTACCCAGTCTGAAAATTTATCTTAGTTTTATTTTTTTTTATTATATAATTGTCTCAGGAATTATTTATGTTTTGTAATCATATATACAACGATTTAAACTTTATATTTTTAAACTTAAAAATTTTACATTTAAATTGTTTCATGGCTTACTGCCAGTGTTTTTATAATGTGTCTGAACCCACCTTTGACATTTTAATTTGGAGCCTAGCTTGTTTTATTACCATCTTTTTTTTTTTTTTAGGAAGAGTAATTTGGCGTAATATATTAAGCGCTTCTAAATCCCGAAAATGCCTTTCTTTGGCCATGATATGTGAACAACAGTTTTATTGGATATAGAAATCTTGGGTCACAGTCTTTTCATTCAGGCTTTGTTTTATAGTTTTCTATTTATAGTCTATTATTTATAGTTTTATATTATGGAGAAGTCTGGGGCCAGCCTAAATTTTCTTTCTTTGGAAATAACTGTTTCTGTCTGTGTGCACAAAATTTATTCTTGCTATGTGAACATGTATATGGAATGTGCACAGTATGGGTCTCTTATAATTTTCCTTATTCTTTCATCTGTAGGCCAAGTTTGTTTTTTTTTCTTTTTCCTAGTAATGTCAAAATATATATTGAATCTTTGTCCTTGAATGCCATTGGTTCTTATCTTCATTATTTTTCTTTGCGTTTTGAGAGTTTCTCAAAATTGAATTTTCATGTCATTGATTTGATTTACTTTGTGTTGGTTCAGTGATTTGTGAGGTTTTGTATTTTTCAATGACAGCGTTAGTTTACTTACATTACCACATCTAGTTCTCCCTTCACAACTGTTGTTTTCTTACCTGAATCCCTTGTTCCAGAGTCCACTTTGATTTTTTTTTTTCCCCCTCTTGGCCATTCTCATCTTGATTTTATTGAGCACAAAGATGAGTGTTGAAAGCTTATTTCTGCTTCCTGTAATTATCATTTTTAAATTCCTTCCTCTTACGTATCTTCTTTAATTTCTTTTTTTTTTAAATTAACATACAGTAAAATTGTAAATTACCTTTTGCTGCCTCTTTTCTAGTCAAGTGCTCCCCTCCACTAGTAAGTAATTCACTGATCTGTTCTCTCTCTCTATAAGGCATTTTCCATAATTTCACATGAATGAAATTACAGTGTGTAATCTTTTAACACTGGCATCTTGTACTCAGCACAATGTCTTTGCAGTTTATGTTGCTTTGCGTATCAGTTCTTTGTTCCTTTTAATTCTGTCTTTCCATTGTATGGATTTACCAGTTTGTTAACCATTCATTCTTTGAAGGACATCTGGTTGCTTTCAGATTTGAAGAATGTAAATAAAGCTCCTATAAATATTTGTGTATATATCCTTAAAAAAAATTTTTTTTTAAATCATACAGTGAAAGTTACTTTTTTGGGCTGTACAGTTCTATGAATTGTAACACATTTGTAGATTTGTGTAACCACCACTACCAAGGTACAGTATTCCCCCCAAACTGTCTTTTCTTTCCCCTTTGTATTTTATCTTTCCCCAGTGTCTATCTGAACTCATTATAGTTTTGTTAGTATCCTTTTTTTGTGAACAAATATTTTAAGACTCTTTGCTTTTTTTTTTTTTTTTTTTTCTGTCATCATTAAACCAGGCAGAGAATCATCCGGATCAGGTATTTGCCCCCAGATAGGTTTGTTTTTGTGTGTGTGCTTTAATGCTTGGTGTTAGTTGCATATTCTCTTTCCATGGCAAATGTGAAGGGAGAGCCATGATGTACGTTGACTTTACCAGTTAAGTGATTCATCAACTTGTGAAGAGTAAGAAGGGAGAGCCAGTGCAATGGACATGCTAGTAGGTGAAATTTGACTTTCCTTTGAGTTTGAAACCATCATGTCAGGAAACCTTTTCCCCTGCTTATTAACTGTTTGGTATTTGGGATATCATGTGTTCTTGCTGTTTTCTTTCTGGAGCTGTTAACTCCTTGTCCAGGCAGAAATTGTAGATATTCATTTGTAGATTTCCTGTTAGGTACGTTTGTGTTTGCACTTTGGCTTTCCAGCAAAACTACTTTCAAATACTCTTGGCATCCCAGTGATGAAGGATGTGCCCCCTGTCTATTCTAGGCCCTCCTTGGCTCCATCAAAAAGGATAAATAAGTGGTGTTTTTGCTAGGATTTCCTTCACTGGTTATGCCTTTTTTCTTTTTTAAGTAAAAGGAGTTGCAAGTCATTATTTATGTTCTCTTTTAATGTGACCCCATCTGTCTTGTATTCAGCTGAAATTCCTCAAAGCTTCTGATATGTCGAGGTCACATTTTCCCAGGTGCACATCCTTCAGAGACCTTGGGTAAAGTAGGGGTTCTTAAGCAAGACAAAAAATGGCACTACTTATAAAAGAAAAGATTGATAAAAATTTGCCTAGATTAAAATCTGTTCATCAAAAGATGCTTTAAAGAAAGTAAAAAGACATGTTAGGAACTGGGAGGAATTTGAACATAACTGACCGAAGACAGTTGTCAAGAATATTTAAAGAACTCCTATGAATCAGTTTAAGAAAAAAATAATCCACTACAAAAACGGGCAAAAGATATGGATAATCCTTTCATGAGAGAGGAAATAAATATGGGTAATAAGTGTAAAAAGATATTCAGTCTTAATAATAATTCAGGAAATGCAGATCAAGACTATAATGAGAAAATATTTTATATCCACTCATTTGGCAAAATTAAGAAATTTGATAATAGCAAGTATTGGAGAGACTGTATAACAACAAAACGTCTTATACAGTTGCAGGTGGGAGCATTGAATTGATATAGCCATGTGGGTGGGTAGTTCTGCATTTTCTTACAAAGCTGAACGTTTCAGTACCTTGTAATTCAGCAGTTGTCCTCCAGGATATATATCTATACCGAAGAGAAACTTCGCGCATACCCCAGAATACATATAAGAATGTTCTTAGGAGCACAGTTGATACTACTAAATAACAGGGAACAACTCAAATGCAATCAGCAGGAAAAATGCTTGCTTTATGGTTTTTTTGAGCAATTCAAGAGTACGTTTCATACGTCCATGGCTCTTTTTATCCCCAAAAAGTATCGTATATATTTCCTAAGAATAAGGATATTCTCTCATGTAACCGTGATATTCTGTCAGTTGGTCCAGAGTGTCCTTTAAGCCTTTTTTTTTTTTTAATCTTTTTTTGTAGTATAAGATCCAGGCTAAGGTTAGAATAACCAAAACAGTTTTGAATAAGAACTATTTTAGAAGGCTTATACTAACCTGACTTCAAATCTTTGCCTTCCCCAAGTGTGGAAAAATTTTTTCGTGTACTTTTTAATAGAAGTTTTATAGTTTAAAATTTTACATTTAGTTTTGTGGTTACTGTAGCTTTCTTTCATTTCCCTTCTTACTGTATTCATTTTTTTCTTTAAGTTCTTCAGCCTATTTGTGATAGCAGAAAAGAAGTTTAAAAAAAATGAATTCCATCTTGTCACTGCTGGGTCTTTTTTATTGACTGTCTTCTTGCCCCTTTTCTGGTTATTTTAGCAGAGAGGAATTCCCCAGCTTGCTTTGCCAGTACAGCAGCCTATGGAGGAGCTGACCAGACATATCCTGTCTGGTCATATAAAACATGGAAAGTCAGGCTCTCTATCTTAGAGTGAGGGGTAGTCGTGAAACTTAAAACTGCAGGAAAAATCCATGCCAGTTATTGCAGTGTTTGTATAGTTCTTCATTCTTAGATTTGAACACATAATTTTGATATATTTGATTAAAATCAAGCTTGATGAAAAAACCGAGACAAATCCTCTAAAAGAAATAGGTATTTCAGAGAGCAGAAGATAATTTATACAACAAAATTTGATTTGTTAGGATTCACATGTAAAAAGAAAAGAAAACCAGAAAATGTTCTTGGAAATGAGAAACAGGATTGTCAACAGTTTTTTAAAATGTTTCTTTTTAAGCAAGTGGATTAATAAAATGTTAATGTTTTAGATCCAGTTAATCATCTGGAATTTCAAATCAGAAATTTCCAAATGTGGAATAATAGAGATGAAAAACATAAGGCGTGAAAGATGTGGTGGAAAGGAGGTCCACTATATCTAAAGGAGTCTTTAAAAAGAGGACAGGTAGAAACAGTTGGACTAACTGGAAGAACGACTAAAGAAAAATTTCCAGAGCCAAAAGATACATGTTTTCAGAATGATGGACTCACTGAGTAACCAGCAGGATTATTTAAAATTGTAAAAGATAAAAAAGATAAGATAAAGAGACAAGCTTTCCAAGCAAAACACCTGTAAGTAAGCTACAAAGGAAGGAGAGTCTGTCATCTACAACTCTGGACACATATATAAAATCATATTTTGTAGTATAGGGGAATGGGCATAGAATTATGTTCTTAAAGATGAGTGTCGAATTATATCTGTGAGGGAGGAGTGCAAAATAAAGATTTCAGGTGTACAAGAGCTTAGGTACATATCCTTCATGAGAAACTTGAAGAGGTATTTCAGCAGAATAAAAAAGGAATTCAAGAAGGATAACACGTGGTAGCTGGTTATACTAGAACAATCAGTAGGGACTCCGTATGCATTTTGAGTCAGAAGGTTCTCATTGTATACAGTGGACCTCAGGCTGTAAGCCTCCGTCTGTTAAATGGCATTGTGGTCTTAGACAAACGACGGGAGCCCTCGGTTGGGAAGCACTGACCTTGGAGATGCTCTATGAGAGCAGGACTTGCTTTGTTCTTTGCTGAATCCTTAGCACCTAATGCTTGGCGCAGAGTGGGCAAAGTCATAAGGACAGTCACCAGAACTAAAGATAGAGTGAGTTCTGTTGTAGGGAGGGGGAAGAGGAGAATATAACGTTCACTGTGATAAATTGCTCATCATATATAATGGCAATTGATAGTGTCTGAATTGACAAGTCAAGAAATGTATATATTAGTATGCCACTTAAAGTTTACAGTGGTAACCTATCAGAGGAAGTTGAAATAGAAAAGACTAGAGGAGGATAGGGGAGCTTTACTTTTTTACTTTAACTTGCAATTGTATGTATTACTTCTAACGATAAAGCTAGTTTGATTGGAAAATAAAACAAAAAACTGCTAATGTCTTGAGTATATTATGTCCAGTATAAATTCGAGTAGTCTGCATAGCCATAGAGTCTACTTTTGACTATTTAGATAACCTTTTACTGAAATTTTACCTTTGTTGTACTGAATGTGCGTCATTTAGCTTCTACTGTATTCTTTCATTCTTAAAAATCCTTATTGATCAGTAAACAGTCTGAGGTGAGATTTTTAGTTTGATAGCTTTTTAAATTCCATATAGGAACAATTAGTGTTTTCAGGTACCTGCAACTTTGAGATGAACTTCTAAAATATGGCATTCACCTAAGTCCCTTAGAAAGAGATGAAGCCCTACGGCTTATGCAGAAACAAGCAAGGCATAATTGTAATAAAATCCGTATTAAATACTTTTAATTTCCAGAACCGTCTGTGTATTTTAGTCATTTATGCTATTTTGTGTCGTTGAGCGTTTCCAAAGAGTAAAGTTTAGTCCCTGATAGAATTTTTTTCACAATTGGAATTATTTTGATTCTGAGATGAGATGATGTTTAGGTCTGTCTCAAAGTAATCAAGTTTGTGCTAATATACAAGAAATTACTTCAGTTGTAGTTATTTTAGTAGTAGTTACTGTAGTTAGCAGTAAGCATTTTCCTGACAGTTCTATACTTCTTTTTTCTCAAGTGGAACATTTAGTTGAATGCTTTCCCATTAATCAGATTGCAGTTCTTAGGATCAAGAATGGTTGAAGTCTCTATCTGATGACCCTTCGGTAAACTCTTCTACGATTGTAGTTGTCTGTTTGTGAGTTGATTATGATGAACAGAAGCAAATTCAGTGTATGAAATCTTTTCCTTTCATCTTCACTGTAAAATTTAAAGAGTATATCTCTGGAAAACAGTTTCTAGCCCAGGATGTATCACACTTGACAGAATAAGTTTATATTACGTATTTAAGTGAGTAATTCTATGATAAGACATTGAGTGATATTTGAATAATCAAGATGATTCTGTTTTTATTATAGTAATACTCTGTTCTGAGTTTAGTAAATAATTCTTTATAAGCCAGAATTGGGAAAAGAGGTACTTTAATTAGCATTTTATAACATTGATTTTTTTTCCCCCTCAGATTTATCTTGGCACCCCATAGGAGAGTTAATAGTGGCTATGTTAAGTTCCAATGCTGATACAGAAATTTATGAGTTTTTAGGAGATGGATTATTGGGTTAATCATAGATCTTTGGGAGAGATTTGTTTCACATCGATTATGGTGTGAACAGTCATCCTTAAATTGAATGGTATTTCAGTTATTTATTTTTCTTTAGCAACAAATGCATGATTACAGTCAGCCCTGCATATCCATAGATATGAACCTGCAGATACGGAACCCATGGTTACAGAGGGCCAGCTGTAAGGGCCTTGAGCATCCTCGGATTTTGATATCCACGGGGGTCCTGGAACCAATTCCCTGCAGGATATATACTATGTATATATATGTGTGTGTATATATATGTAGTATATATATATGAGTGTATATATATATACCTAGGATGTAAAAAAGCTACAAGTGGACAGTTCCACTTTTGAACAACAATCTGGAGTATAATAATTTTATTACTTTCATTTTATCGTAGAGTCCAAAATCTCACTCCAAAATACGGTTGCATATTGATTCCTTCGCTTGGCTTTAAGAACTTGTTACTAGGTTCCAGAGAAGTCGTGACATCCCGCTCCTCCCAGCCCCCACTGAGAATTGTAGCATATATCTTGTGTTCTAGTCAACCTTTATCACCATATATTTAGAGCCTGCGTGTTCTTTTCTTAACTGTTCCCTTATTCATTCAACAGATAAATATTAAAGGTTACCAGTAAGCCACTTAAGATAAATAGCTCTTCTTCTTTTTAAAATTTATTTATTTTATTTATTTTTGGCTGTGTTGGGTCTTCGTTGCTGCGTGCGGGCTTTCTCTAGTTGCGGCGAGCGGGGGCTACTCTTCGTTGCAGTGTGTGGGTTTCTCTTGCTGTGGAGCATGGGCTCTAGGCGTGTGGGCTTCAGTAGTTGTGGCGCAAGGCCTCAGTAGTTGTGTTTCGCGGCTCTAGAGCTCAGGTTCAGTAGTTGTGGCGCACGGGCTTAGTTGCTCCGTGGCACGTGGGAATCTTCCCGGACCAGGGCTCGAACCCATGTCCCCTGCATTGGCAGGCGGATTCTTAACCGCTGCACCACCAGGGAAGCCCCAATAACCCTTTCTTTGTAGAACTCAGAGATCTTGGAGAGACAGACATAATTTCTCTCAGTAAAATTTTGTAGTTTTCACTGTTGAAAACCACATGGCTCTTACTGAATTTTTTTCTAAGTATTTTATATAATTTTTACTGCTATTGTAAATGTAATTTGTATTTTCAGTCTTCCCAGTTGTTTGCTACAATTTTATATCAATAGAAATGTCCTATATTGTGTGACCTTGCTAAATTCACTTATTAGTTCTAGTAGTTTTAATAGAACATCCTTAGGATTTTCTGCCTAACAGATTATATCATCTGCAAATAGAGACCATTTTATTTCTTTTTGATCTTTATGCTTTTTTTCTTGTAATTTTATTACTTGTATTACTTAAACATAAAATTAAGTGAAAACTCTAAAACCAAAATAAAACTGCACATAAACAAAAAATTTAGTGTGATGAGTGATGTTATTTTGCTGAAACTAAATCACAGCTCAAAGCATGAATTAGTCTTAAGTCTTAGAACCCTGTTTTTACTCTCATTTGGACCACCTAAACTAACACATGTTGTGACTGTCCTCCACCATTTTCACTATTTGACCTTCTTCCTAACTCCTCCATTTTATAGTACACTTTGAGGTTATTTGATCTTTGGTACAGATGAATAGCTTTTATATTATTAGACTGCATCTATTCTTTTCTTAAACTTGACACACAATAAAGTATCAAATGCAAATATGGGCACTGGAATCTTTTTAAAGTAGTTCTTTATTATAGTGTGGTCATGCAGAAAGATCAAGAATGTTAGAGTCTTCCTTCTCCCTCTTTGTAGAGGGCACCACTGTCCGCCTCCGCCCTTCCAGTTGAGGCCAATAATACTGGACTAATTCGCAATATTTCTCTTTCACACTCCATATCTAACCAGTCTATCAGTAAGTCTTGTTGGCTCTGCTTTCAGAATAGATCCAGAATCTAAACACTTTCCACTAGCTCTCCATCCTCCATTATTATTATTATTGTACTGGATGATGATTGTGCTAGCCTCCTTACTGGCCTTCCTGCTTCTACTTTTGCTCCTCTATACACTCCATTACCATCAGAACAGCCCTTAAGAGGTCCTTCTGTGACAAGTGAGACTGGACTCAGTTTTCTCCTGCTTTTTTGAAGGTAGTATCAAAGTGTTGCCAACCTCAAGATACATCAGGAAATACTCCTTTTTCTAGTCTCTGGAACAGTTGGTATAAGTATAGAATTCTTGTGAAACCACATGAGCCTGGGAGTTTTTCTTTGGGGTAGATTTTTAATTGTTGGTTAAAGTTCTTTAGTTATTATAAGTCTTCAAGTTTTCTTTTTATTCTTGAATTTGTTTTGGTAAATTTTATTTTTAGGAAGCTGTTTTAAGCTTTTTTTTCATATTGGCATTAATAGTATTTTAATTTTTTTTAGCTGTGTGAGTCTTCACGATATTATTTATGCTTCTTTTTTTTACATCAGTCTTTCCAGAGATTTTTCTATTGTCAGCTTCTTTTACCCCCCAAACACCAGTTTTTATTTTTGGTCTCTTAGGCTTTCTTTGTTTTCTGTTTTGTTATTTTTTTCTCCTGCTGTCTTATTTCATTCATTTTACTTTGGGGGACTCAATGCTACTTATTTCCTAACATGTTGAGTTGGATGATGAGCTCATTATTTTTCAGCTTTAAAAAAATGTTTTTTTAAATTCTATACATGTAAATTTCTAATTTTATTTTTCAGGGCTTATTAGATTTAGTATATTTATATTGTACTGGTGTAAAAACTTTTGAATTTTTGTTATGATTTTTTGGGAGACTTTTTAGAAATGTGTTTTAGATTTTCCAAATGTGGTAAGATTTTGTTTGTTGTTACCTGTTTTGCTGTTAAAATTGATGTCAGAAAATGTGATATGTATGATACTGACTCTTTGGTATTTAGATTGGTTTTCTGGTCTGGCATATAGTTCCTTTCTGTGGTTGTTCATTGTGTACCCTGTAATTATTTGGCTCAGTTTTCTGTATTCTGTATATTCAATCTTTATTTTCACTAACTTGTCTGCTTTATCAATTACTAAGAGAAATGTGTTAAATTCTCCTGCTATAATTAGGAACCTGTCAGGTTTTCTTTGTAATTCTGAAAATTTTAATATATGTAAAGTTGTATTTTTAGTTTAATACTGTTATAGCTTTTTATAAAAAATGTTTCTTACTCAGTATGTAGTGGTTTTTGCCTTAGTGGTTTTTGCCTTAGAATCCACTTTATCTGATATTAATATAAGTTGACTAAGTCTTCATTTGGCTTGTTTTTAAGCTTTCTGTGTCCTTATGTTTAGGGTTAATTTCTTGGAAATCATGTGTAACTAGATTTCTTTTTTTAATTTTGAGCTCTTTTGTGTTTTTGTTAATGAACCTCCATTTTTTGATTGCTTGATAAAAATGTATAAATTATATAAATGTGTATTTCTGCCATTTTATATTTTGTGCTTTCTAATTCACCTAGATCTTTCAAGCTCCCCTCTCCCTCCTTTCCTGTCCTACCACAGGAAAGGAGTTTTCAAAATTTTCCTTTTCCTGTCCACTGAGTTAGAAGTTATGCATTATGTATGTACACAGATTTAAACTATATATTTTATTGACTCAGTTAAAGGTGCCGTAGTTGATTACAGTTCAAACTGAAACAGCATCTCTAACTTCTATTTAAATAAAACATGGTCCTCATTCATGTACCTGATCATCTCCCTCAGGTTAAACCTCTCTTTGTCTAGCTTATCCTTAAGTAGTATTGCCCTTTTTTTCTGTAGTTTTGGGGCTTTTCATGGAGTTGATGAATTTCTGTAGTTTTGATCAGTCATTTCATGGGGAGGAATAAGCAGGGAGCTGTTACCACTTTTTGCTTCATTTGTAATACCGTGTTTTATATCCAGCTAATTAAAGCAGGCTTCAACATTTCTCATACAAATCTGTTTCCTTCAGCTGAGAAATAAATTTCCTTTATGTTTAGGCTGGTTTTTTAAAAGCTTTAGGGCCTTTGTAAAATTAGACTACAGCTTCCTGGTTCCAAATTCTTTTTTTGTCTTTTTTTTCCTTTGTTTATGTTGTTGGATTTTTGTTTTTGTTTATCCTTTTGAAACATGATTAATTAGCTGTCTGTCTGTTTTCATTTTTGTTTTTTTCTTTAGGAATATCTCACTGATGCTTATGGGTGTATGAAATAATTCATTTGTAGTTATCGTATAGTAGGGCATTTATTTGTTAGCTTTCTGTATTAAATACTGTTATTCTAGTTCTAGGAATATATAAAGATGAAAAAGAAAGGACTTTAGTAACAAAGAACTTAAAGTTCTCTTTGGAATTTATTTTTATAAATTGATTGATTGATTGATTGCTGCGTTGGGTCTTTGTTGCTGTGCCCGGGCTTTCTCTAGTTGCAGCGAGCGGGGGATACTTTTAGTTGTGGTGCGCAGGCTTCTCATTGCGGTGGCTTCTCTTGTTACGGAGCACGGGCTGTAGGCGCGCGGGCTTCAGTAGTTGTGGCTCGAGGGCTCTAGAGCGCAGGCTCAGTAGTTGTCAGGCACGGGCTTAGTTGCTCCGCGGCATGTGGGATCTTCCTGGACCAGGGCTTGAACCCGTGTCCCCTGCATTAGCAGGCGGGTTCTTAACCACTGCGCCACCACGGAAGTCCCCTCTTTGGAATTTAAAATACAGTTTTCTGATGGTGTCACAGGGGATGGGACATTAATTTGACCATTGGCAAAGTATATACATATTTATTATGGAGCATAATAAATAAACTCCCACTTATGGAAAAGTGGGAGTAGTGAAACCACAAATGGAGAGTCTTATAATGTGTTAGACACAAGTGGCTTTCAGTGTGGTCCTTGGACCAGCAGTGTTAGGATCACCTTGAACTTGTTAGAACTGCAGACTCACAAGTTCAGCTTCAGACCTTTGGGGCCCAATAGTGAGCGTTTCCACAGCCATCCAGGTGATTCTGATGCTTGCTAAAGTATGAGAACCAGTGACTGACACATTGAAACAGATGGCACAAACGAACTACGCGGTGCATTCACTTGATAGGCAGGCAGAGTGCAGTCATCCTTTTTGTCAAGGATACGCATTACATGTGGATAATTTGGTTAATAAACATCATGAAAACATCACTCAGCTTAACTTCTGTTCAAGGGGTTTCTGCTTTCTTAAAAGAAACTATAATAATAAGTATTATTAATATTTCTTCATGTGAAAAATTATGCTGAATCTGAGAGTAGGATATGGAGGAAGCTTGTGATTCAAAGTTTTTTTTGTTTTTTTTTTTTTAAGTTAATACTGAAAGCTTAATTTAATGCAGTTTAATGCAACTCTTTTCTTTTCCTTCTAACCCTACCTCGGCCAGTAGTTTTCAAGTTGCTTCAGAGGACTTCTGGTCTATTTGATACCTCACGATCAAAAACTCAGTGAAAGGGCTAGAAAGACATTATTGTAATAGTCTCACCTAAACAAAATTCTGTGGGAAAACAGAGCTGTGGAGAGGACCTATAATCTCCTGAACTACGTCTTTGTGTTTGGACTTCTTTATTTTAAAATGGTTTGTGGTAATCCCTCTAAGGTGTGTATAGGTAATAGTAAATCGTTTTTAGCTAATTACTTGAAAATTAGTATTTGTCAAGAACTTCTTATGGAGATGGTTTACATTATAAATGCATATAGTTTAAATCATTAAATAATGATGGTGTTTTGTTAAAGGTCTTTGTGCTTTTCTTTCAGGAGAGAAATAGAAACAAACAATAACCATATGAAGATGTCCTGTTAGAATTACAACACTAATGATGTAGACTCTGGAAATGCCTAATAAGTCAAAGAAGACGTTATTAAAGCTTTTTTCTGCTTAAGGTGACATCTTTGAACTCTAACACAGAACTGACTCTTCTTGTAATGGTTTTCATCAGCGCATCTGCCCTTATACTCTCACCAAACACACTTGAGAACTGTAACTTCGTCAAGCACTTTCTGTCCTGAAGCTTTTACCAGTATCTGCTGTCTTTTGTAATTATGCATCCTAGCTAAGGCACAGAAGACTGAATGAATGCAAGGATTCATTAACTCTTTGAATTTGTTAAATACTAACAGTTAACCATTAGAAGTGGTTCAATGATGTAAGAGTCACACTGCTTCAACTTTTTCTTTGTTGTAGTTTTTAAATTGTCAATTTTTAGCTCTTTGACAGATTAAAAGCAAAATAATCATGCCATATTTAGTCCTGGAGTTCAAGTCTAAATGTTTATGTGAAAATTATTGTAGTAAACTTTTAATATGGCAAAGCAACCTTATGCTCTATTTTAGCCAAATGAAACATAATCTGAGATTATATTAGAACATTTCCCTTGTCTTCAAACTGTTTGGTGTAACAGAATATTGATATGCAGCTTGGTGGATTTCACCAGTTAATGCACATTCTTCTCCCCTCCTTCCCCCAATAATATGTATACTGAAAAATGTGCATTTGTCTGAGGAATTATTTTGTTTGCTACCACTTAATGAATCTCAAAATTTTGAGTAATGTACCTCAGTCTAATCAGACTTTTTATGACCTTTATAACTACATTTAAAACCCTTAATTCCTATTTCTGGGTGTTTGCGAGCCTGATTGCTATCATGAAGTAAAAAATTTATTACTCTAGGTATTCACTAGCTAAATAAACATAGTTCTTGTTTAGCAAGCATATATTGTTCCTCAGCTCCTTTCTCCAGCTTTTGCAGTGTCCTCGCATCCTTAAAATATTTGAAAATATGGCCTTGATCCATGGATTAAATCAGTATCTAAGTGAATGTGTTGATGTTTTATTGATCAGATCTATATAAATGGGAATACAGCATATATCTGGGTATTCTTATAGTTATCTTTTTAACATCTTATTTTTTTCATTAATTACATATCAACATTAATTTTGTATCTTGAAACAAATTGATTTTGTATAATTATGTGTCAAGCATCTGTATTAACTGATTTGATGGCACATGGTTATGAAATAATGTGCTGCCCCTTATATTACTGTTCCAAAAGGAGAAAGCTATGTAGAAAGATATGTTAAGGATGAAAATAGCAATACAGTAGATTTGAGTACCTTGATGTTTTGCATTACTCCACTTATGTTTACATCATGTTTAGAAATGTTTTCATTTACTATGGTCTTTGGTCACTTCGATTCAAAAATTTAGTGACATATTTCTTTGAGGCTTTCATTTATATGATTTTTTTTTGTACAATGTTTTCTTAAAATGTACAAATACTGTATTCAAGTGAAAACCAATACAGTATTTGTAGCTAAATTGTAGCTACTTCACAGTGCTTTGGTAGTCCCAGGATAGTTATCAGTGTTTACTGAAGGGAACATCAAAATGTTAATAGTATATTACAAAATAAAGACTTTCTTAAAGGAAAATTGCACCTATTTTACCTTTTTTTAAGAGTAAGCCATGAAATCTTGTAACATGTCTCGTAACTATTTGTAATGAAAATTGGCATATGGGTATAGTCACCACAGCAGCGTTCTACATCCCTAGAATTATATAGGTAGGACATGTCAGAGAGGACCAGTGTCACTCTGGAGGTCCTGTTAGAGAAAACTGTACAGGGGTGACCTTGTGGAAAGGATCTGAGTCTTCTCTCTGAGGTTCTCTTCTTCTTGGTGCTTTATTAGCAACTCTGAATATTTTTATAAAACTAGTTACATTATACACAGATTGAAACTTGTTTAATTTACATTAGGTTTCTGTGTAAGAGATGTCACGGAAAACACTCAGCAAGCAGGCTAATTGCAATAGCAGACTCAGAAATGTCAAATGTAACTCAGCAGTCTACTCATGGTGAGGAGTACATCCCAGTGCCTTTAACCTGGATTTCTAATATTAAGTGAAATGGGTGCAGCATTCCTTTGGGGAAAAAAACTAGACAAAAACAAAACTTTTCAATTGGTAAATTTCTTTTTTTCCCTCATTTAAATTTTCTTCAGAGTGCCTACTCTCTCTCCCTCCTTGGTCTGTCAGTGTACAGCAAAATGTTTTTCCTGTAAGTGAGATGATCAGAGGTTGTCTCAGTAGCACAGCTAATGGAAGGTTTCTTAACTGTAGGGACCAAGAGGGAGGGAAACTGGGCTCTAGAGCAGGAGACTGATCCAGTGTTTTGAGTAATCACGAATTAAGACATTATTGGCCCAGTAAATTTCTTGCTTAATGTTTTTCCAAAATCTGGTTTGAATGTTTCTTAATTAAAGTTATCTTATGTGGGTGTTTTATTTTGAAAGGTATTATATAGTTTGTATATTTAACAGTAAGGGGGAAAATGTAACCCAAATTAGTATTCTTTCTCTATACATATTGGTACTTGAAGATTCCTTTCAGAAGAAACCCCAGCCTTTTCCTAAGTTCAGTCCTCGTTTTAACTTAAGTGATCTTTCTAATTCAAAAGCTGTGTTCTTTTTGAATACCATGCATGGGGGTTAAGCTGATGTTAAAACAGTTTGCAATAAAAAAAGAATCAGCTTAAGTCATTTAATCATTTCAAGTGCATTCTGCATCCTATAAAAATAAGTTTGAGAACTTTAAGAGAATTGTGTTTCATTAAGTTTTGCATATCTTTTGTTATGCCATGTAAATTCCCTTCTTTTTCATATGATTAAAGAAAGGTTATGATAAAATGATTAGTTCATTTACATTCACTTGTAGCAATTACATGAGAATTTAAATTTTGTCGTGTTTGGGTTTGTTCATTCCTGTGAATGATGGTACAGTTAGGTGAGATTTTCTGTTATGGTACCCAAACTCACCATTTGGTCCTCTTTAATCTTTGAGGGTTTCAATAAAAATTGTTCACTCATATCTGTGTTCTTTCCATTTTATCTTTATAAATACAGATTGCCTTCCAGAAAACATAACATTCTTGTCAACTCTGTTATGAATTTCCTGATTGACATACCTTTCAAGTACAAATAGATTATGTCATTCGATTTAGTTGGCCATTTGAAATTAAGTGGGGAAATTAAAGAGAGGAAGGCTCACAGTTTATCCTAATCTTTATCCACTCCAGTGAGCTTATTGAATTACATGTTCTTAACGCTAAACTTAGAGCAAAAGAGAAAGAGGCTTACTTAATAGGAAGTCTTGGCACCAGCTGTCTCATAACCCTAATCCCCCATTCTTGGTACCAAGGAATGCTTTTTAATAGTGTGTACGTTACCCTTTGGGCTGGATAGAGCTTGTGGAGGTGGGATCGTGGTGACTCTGAATGGTGCGTTGATAATCATTGCCGGGCTCTCTAAGGCACTCGTTCAGATGGGGGAAACCAAAGAGTTCTGGTTTTGTGCTGCATACAACACTGTTAGCCTGCGAACAGGGCACAGTTTTACAGGCACCCCAGTGTCCCACATTGCAGCAGCATCTAAAGAGGGTTTGCATCTCTTCAGCGTACTTCTATTTGAGGCTACTCATTTTTAGTTGGGACCCTAATTCTTACTGGCTTGGCTTTATCTTGCTTAGTGACATTAGATTTAGTAATTGTAGTCTAGGAACTAAAATATTCTTGCAGTTAGAAGTTAACTGAGCAATTCAAGGTCATTTGCTTTCCAATCACAGGACAGTTGATCTGTGAACAACACAGGTTTGAACTACATGGGTCCACTTGTACACAGACTTTTTCCAGTAGTAAATACCACAGTACTGCACCATCTGAGGTTGACTGAATCCGTGGATGCAGAGGGACCTCGGATGTGGAGGGACCGTGCGCGAGTAGGGCCGACTTTAAGTTGTATGTAGTGGAGGGTCAGCACCCCTAAACCCCTGTGTTTTTCAAGGGTCAGTTGTACTTGTCATTGCGTAATCTTGATGTGTATTCGTCCCTCATTTCTCTTGGTGCAATGATAGGGGCAGAACTCCCCTGTAGATCACCCAGAGGTAGTAGTGGCAGTTTAAATACAGTTTGTTTCTAAATTGTGCACTAAATTCAGAATTTTTCTACTCCATATTTTGAGTTACTTGTATAACATTGCAACTAAATGTAAATGAAAATTGTCTTTATAAAAGTCAGTGTACAAGGAAGATGTGAGTGCAGAGTTCGTAACACTGGGGGAGTTCCGCATCCCTTCCTGCCACCCTGGGCCGCTTCAAAGAATACCCCTTACATAGAACACACTTAGAGGTTTAAATATCTGAATGTCATTTTAAAACATCATTGGCTATTTCTGACACATCTGTAACCAGAATGGAATTATTGTATAGGGGAAGATCTTAGAATTGGGAGTTGGAAAGACCAGACTTACATAGTTACTTCTAACTGGTAGATTGACACTGAACAAATCACTTCCTTTGTTGTTAGCGCACTTGGTAAATTCAGGAGATTGGCATAGAATGCATCTTAGGTTCTCTGCAGTTCTGAATTTTTGTAATTTTATGATTTATATAGCTTTGTAGGCTTATTCTAGCAATAATGAATGTTCTTTTAAAAATAAGTTTGGAAACCAGTGAAATTTGTGATAGTCATTCTTTGTTTATTTCAGAATATAAGTACTGAATACCTCCAATTGTATTTTATTCATTGACTCTGATAAAATATAACCATTACTTACTTCCCTTTAGTGAGTTTTGAAGTCTAGTGGTTCAAAATCTTCATCTTTTCCACAGTGTTGGTAAAAAGAATCAAGAGAAGGTGTGTCCCAAAGAAATCCAGTCCAAGTTTGTTTTTTTTTTTTAATTCTACTGCCGTTTTACATTATCCTTTTTTTTTTTTCCAAAGAGACTATTTTTTAGAACAGTTGTAGAGAAAAGTCAGGAAGACAGTACAGAGAGTCCCCATATACCTCGCACCCAGCTTCCTCTCTTCTTAACATCTCACATTAGTCTGGTACATATGTTGTAATTAATGGACCAATATTGATCGCTTATTTTCAGATTTTTTTTTTTTTTTTAAACCAAATTGTCCTTATTCTGGTTCAGGACGCCATCAAGGATAGATCCACGTTACTTTTAGTTGTCATGTCTCCTGAGGTTCCTCTTGGCTGCGATGGTTTCTCAGACTGGGTTTTGATGACCTTGACAGTATTGAGGAGTAGTGGTCAGATATTTTGTAGAGTACTCTTCCTTTGGAATTTATCTTATATCTTTCTTATGATTAGATGGGGTTATGAGTTTTTGGGAGGAAGACCACATAGGTAAAGTTGCCATTTCCATCACATCATGTCAAGGATGCATACCACCAACATATGCCTGTTGATGTTGACTGACCACTTGGCTCTGGTAGTGTCACGTTTCTCCATTATGAAGTTACCCTTTTTCCCTCCTTTCCACACTGTACTTTGGAAGGAAGTCACAGTACACACTTGAGTAGGCAATTTTGCTCTCCCTTATCCTTGTATTTGTAAAGAGGAGTACAGGAATCTGCTTTACTAGAACACAGTCTCATCCTGGCAGGCTTGTGTGTCCTTTTTGCTTTATCTCTTTAGAACTTCCTTCCCCTCCCACTCTCTTTCCTCATTTCTCAACGGAATAGTTGGATTTTGGAGGAATTCTAATAGAGACTCATACCCTCTCCCTGAATGGATTCTAATTGTGGAGATTTTAGTAAAGGGATTGAAGGTTTATCAGTAGAGAAAATTTAGATGATGGCCAAATATCCTGATCTTATGAGTATAGGTAAGAACAGATAGTCATTCAAATTTGACTGGATTGAAAAACCAAAGGTAGTAGTTAAACAGTATATTATGGTTAGAATGATGCATTCCTTTAAAAGGTGATTTAAATAGCTCTGCCTCTGTTTTTTTATGGAATGCTTTTGAAATACTTCTGAGGCTGCTGCATAATATTCTGGCCGGGAGCATGGACTTTGGAGGCTAATAAACCTGTAATGGAATCTGGGCCCACTAGGCTCCAAGCCTAGATTTCTTCATCAGTTAAAAAAATAAAGGAATGAGAATGGAGCCTACAAGGATTAAATGAAGTAATATGAAGTGGTGAGCACAATCCCTGAGCCTACGGCAAGCCTTCCGATTGTTAACTGTTGCTCCCTTTTTGTTTCTTATGGAAAATTTAGAATTTATTGATTACCATTGAATATTTCTTACAGTAATCTTTACTGCTTAGATGCAGTTTAGAGGTTGTAGAAAGTTGATTACTTTCAGTTCATATTGTTGTATGATTGAGATCCTGAGAAAAGGCACTACCTGAATAAAGCTTCGTTAAATTATCATTTATCTTCGTTTTTTGCAACTTTTGATTTCCAGGGTTTCCAGTGACTGTCAGCCATGCTTTTTCAAAGTAAGTAAAATCAAATGAGGGGCTTCCCTGGTGGCGCAGTGATTAAGAATCCGCCTGCCAATGCAGGGGACACAGGTTCGAGCCCTGGTCTGGGAGGATCCCACGTGCCATGGAGCAACTAAGCCCGTGAGCCACAACTACTGAGCCTGCGCTCTAGAGCCCGCGAGCCACAACTACTGAAGCCTGGGTGCCTAGAGCCTGTGCTCTGCAACAAGAGAAGCCACCGCAGTGAGAAGCCTGGACACCGCAACCAAGAGTAGCCCCCGCTCGCCGCAACTAGAGGAAGCCTGCTCACAGCAACGAACACCCAACGCAGCCAAAAATAAAATAAACAAATTTATAAAAAAAAAAAAATCAAATGACATAGTTTATCCTGCTAGAGCTGAGCAGATGGCAAAACCAAAGGCAAATTAGACCAAAAGGAAAGCAAATAGGAGGAATAACAAGAAAATCTATGAAAAATAGAAGAAAATTAAGCCAAAGATGAAAATTAGATCAAGAAATTTTTTGCTTTGCTTGTTACAAATGCCCCTTGATATTAATGCCACTTAAGTGTATTAGTAAATTATAAGAGCTCACTATGAATATTTAGTAACAATTCAAAATGGAGACACTATGTGGATGTGTTACCTCCATATTTCAACTTTACAAGGAAGAGGTATTTGACAGATAGTAGTTCCAACTATTCGTGATATCGTACAACTTTAGAAGGAAAAGGTATTTGACAGATAGTAGTTCCAACTATTCTAGTATATATTCAAGACTGTATTTCGAGGTAAAAAGTTTACAAATTAAGCTTCAACATAATATGGTTGCATGCTAATATTAAAGCTCCAGTATATTAAGCTTGTTCCGCTTGGGCTCGCTGCAGTCACTGACTTTTTTCCCTCTGTAAAGAACCCAGTGCTTACAGCACAGTTAGTTTTTGCATCTCAGAGCTGTTTTCTAGTTTGCCCATGTATGTATGCTTACCAGGGTCGTCTGTGGTTCTTTCTAAGCTTGTTTATTCCAGTTGTGCTTATTTCTTTTATTATGAGATTTAAATACATAAACTGATAAAATGTGATTGATAGTTGTTGCTATGAAAACGAAATTGACTTCTTTGGAAATACCTGATAAAAGTGAGTTGTCTAATTACGTATAGATCAGAAAACAGTAAAAACTTGGCAGGAAAATCATTAAAATGTCGAAGTTTGCATGTAGTTTGCAAGTGTATTTTCAGTTCTCACTCCAGTGGGAAATGTTAGATGGTGCCTTAGAGGTGAGGTATGGTTCAGAGAAGAAAGACATGATTCTTATTCAGAGAAGTCTTGGACCTAAATCAAATCCTTGTGGGATACTAGTTCCCCAACCAGGGATCGAACCCTGGGCCGTCGGCAGTGAAAGCGCAGGGTCCTGACCACTGGACCTCCAGGGAATTCCTGAAGTATTTGTGTTTTAAATTAAAATGTGCAAAGTTTGTTTGTATCACTTATGAATCCACTTGTTAACTGACATCTCTTTCATTATTTAACACTTTATTTTAAAGGTTTTAACCTAAATTATTCTTTTTAAAGTCCCCAAACTTTTTTCCTTCTGCATTAAACAGCTTAACATGACTGCATGCGTCCATGTGTAATAATAAGCTGCTAGGCTATCTTTGCAAATAAATGTAATAAAGAGAAAGAAGTATTCATACCACTTGGAAAATATAATGTGCCAGCACTTACATATTTATTTCAAATATCTAAACTATGAGCAACGTTTTCTGTATGAAATGTTGGAGAGAAGAAATGTACCCACTAATAATTTCTTGTATCTAAATTTAAAGCCAACTGAAACCATGTCAAGTCTTGAGTCAAACCATTCCTCTTTTGGAAAGGCACAGAGCTTATGTAAATTGATGGTCCTCCCCCTCCCACCCCTGCCATTACTCCGTTAATAAGGGGAAAAAAGGGCCTGAGAAAGAGGAAGTTAGATATTCAGTACCTGTCTTAGAGTTATGTAGCCTTGGCTTGTTTCTTTGTTTTTGTTCTTCCTTTTTTTTTTTTTTTTTAAATTTTTTTTCAAATTCTTCAGCTTTCCAGGCAATAGTTGAAAGGTCATGTGTTAAAACCAAATGAAAAACCAAAGGAATGAATATCAGTAGCATATGTGTGTATGTGAGTGTGTGTGTGTGTGTGTGTGTAGAAATAAACTACTTATTTGCATCTGTATTTATTTTCAACCAGATTAAAAAGATTTCACAGAAGACATTTTAAACAGCTTTCTGACAAAGGTTCAGATATAAAAAAAGACATTAATGCTGAGTTTCTTTCACATATAGACACAGCCTCTTCTTCCTCTTCAGTTCCTGTGTTTAGTTTGGTGAGGAAACATCCATTCATGATGCAAGCGCAACTTTCACTGTTTTAAAGGAAAGCCTCCAATGTTTCATCATGTAGATCTATTTTTACATCATTCAGGAGTGTTGCACAGGCCCAATGCTAGACAGATTACTTCCTCAGAGTGGTTCTTGGATGGTTTTGATGCTTGGATCTATTGTCCTGGTATCTAGTCTTAATGGAACTCCCCTAATTTATTAATAATAAAATTATCACCAATCAATATCATACTCGTGACATTTCCATCATATTTATAATACAATAATATATAATATTAATAATCTCAAATTTATTAACAGATTGGGCAGCAGTTCCCAAACGTTTTAGTCTCAGGACCCTGTTACCCTGAAATGATTGAGTAACCCAAAGAGCTTTTGTTCATGTGGGTTTTATCGATATTTACCATACTGGAAACTAACACTGAAAAATTTTGAAGCTCTTATTGTTTTATTTAATAGCAGCTGGAGTTTCATCTTTCTTGTGTATGTAATCCTCTGGAGAACTGGACTGTACACTCAGGAGGGAATGAGAGTGAAAAGTCCTGGTATGATTCTGAGTATAACCTTGTCACTGCAGACCCCCCTGGGAACCACGGCTCTGGGGACACTGCTGGTGGACTGCGTGTGTTCCTGGTCCCTGTGTGAATGGCTGTCCTAAGATCTTCTGGGTCCCGTTGGGAAACTCTCCACCATTCACGGGTACACAGCCCCCCACCTTCCTACAGACACACACCAATCTTTTCCTTCATGATCTACTAACAGAAAGTCCAACACGCATCTCGGCTAACATCTTCATTACAAGGGATCTATTGATGCACAGCTTTTAGTTAACACTGAACTTTTGTCCTGTAACTTCATATCATTTCCTTACCTTATCCGCTGCTTTATTGCCTACAGAAATAAGAACATGAGTGGTTTAACGCTTACGTTAGTTTTGATTTGTATTTGTAAGGGGTTAGTGTGGGGATATCTGCAGGGGAATGTTTGCTTTTATCCTTGGTCCTGCTTGCCTGTCCTGACCCGGCTCAGCATCCTCTCACTTCCTTTTTCCCCTGCTCTTCTTTCCGCACCACCGCTTTAACTCACCAAGCTGCAAGCAGAGGCGGTGGTAACAAACGCAGGGACAACGGCAAGCGAGCAGGGGTTCCCCTTCTCCACTTTGCTCAGCCGTGTTTCTCTCCCGTCCAGGTCGGCCGTCCTGCTCGTGTCCTTAACCAGCCCGGACTCCCCTCTGGCCTCAGCTCCCAGCACCTTCTTTCTGCCCTGGCCCCGTGCTCCAGCCACACTGGCTTGCTTTCTTCCCACAAACTTCAGTTTCATTCCCACTTCCGAGTTCTTCCGTCCTCTGCCCGCATCAGATATTTGCTCTCTTCTCTGGGGCTCCGCTAGGTTTACTTCCTCAGAGAGGACGTCCCTGGTCACCACAGCTGAATCAGTTACTCTGCCACTCCATTCTCTTACCCTCTACCTCGCACTCATCCAGAAGTGTTCGTGTATCGCTTTTTTCTTTTTAAAATTTTTTTTAAAGGCAATAGTTTATTTATTTATTTTTGGCTGCTTTGGGTCTTCGTTGCTGCACACGAGCTTTCTCTAGTTGCGGCGAGCGGGGGCTACTCTTCGTTTTGGTGCGCGGGCTTCTCATTGCAGTGGCTTTTCTTGTAGCGGAGCACGGGTTCTAGGTGCACGGGCTTCAGTAGTTGTGGCTCGCGGGCTCAGTAGTGGTGGCTCGCAGGCTCAGTAGTTGTGGCACACGGGCTTAGTTGCTCCGCGGCATGTGGGATCTTCCTGGACCAGGGCTTGAACCCGTGTGCCCTACATTGGCAGGCGGATTCTTAACCACTGCGCCACCAGGGAAGCCCCTTATGTATGGCTTTGTCTTTGTAAACTGTGAGATTCGGAGGGAAGAGACTTTGTCTGGCACGTAAGCTGCTCCATAGCTACCGGTTGAGTGAGTCATTGACGCCTCCCATCTGCTCCTGGGTTGGGATGGATGGAGCCTTTGCTCTCGATGCTGCGATGGTGGCCTTTGTTGCTTGAGATCCAGAAGTCAGTCTATGAACTGGTGATGCAAAGAGTAGGAAAAAGTTGCTGCTGCTAATTATTATTTGAAAAAAAGCCATGTGACTTTCATTTTCCTTACCAAGGGGCATGTTGACTGCCTGACCATATCTCCATTCCATCTCAAGTATTCTATTTGGCTGCTCTTTTGAAATCCGCCAGCTTCCCTCCCTCCCTCCCTCCCTCCTTTCCTTCTTTTTTTCCAAAATTGCCTTTGATTGTCATTTACACTGGATTTTGTCTGGGTCAGATAAAGTGGAGGAACAGAGTGTGACTGGCCCTGCGATGGTCAAGAGTGCTGGGAAGGACCTGGGAGGCCATTGACTCACATCTTTCAGTTTATAGAGGAAGAAACAGGCTGGGATGCTATGACGTTCCCAGGGTCCCAGTTAATGACAGAACGAGGACTTCCAAGCCCAGATTTTCTAGCTCCCACTTCAAAGCCAAATGCTTCTAAATCCGTGCCCAAACCTTCTCCATAGCTGTTGACCAACCAAACAATCAAACGCCTCTGTTTTCTTGTTTGTAAAGTGAGAACAGTCCTCGCTCAGGCTTGTTCGGAGCCTCCAGCGAGAGTGCGCGCTGCGGGGCGTCCTGAAGCCTCCAGCGTGTGTCAGCACTGGCTCCCGCTCTCCTCTCTCCTGCAGTGCTGGCTCCTCAAGTAGAAGAGCCTGTTTTTTCCCTAATTGGCCTGGTGTTTGTCTCCTTCTCTGCATTCAAACTGTATATCTTCCACATCCTTTTCAAAGCCATGGGTGGGCTTTTCAGCTTTCACAGGACCAACGCTGTCTAGACAAGTGAATTGTTAAAAGTTTTGTTTTAAAAAATGAGTCTAATTTTTAGAGATTGATGTTTCCTTGTTATTGAAGCATATATATCACTTTTCACTTCAGAAATGTGGCTACGTCTTTAAGTTACCCTAATACCGCTACCATATAGAAAAATGTTCCACCATAAGAGAATCTGTATTCATGATACAGGGGTGATGCTTCCAATTTCAGACAAAGTAGTAAGGATTTTATCAACTAACTTCTGTACTGCCCAGCTTAATGTGGTTCATAATTGAGCAATTACAAAAGAAAACAAAAAATATTTTTAATTACATAAAATGACAGCAGAGGGAGCTATTGAGGTTTGATTACATTTTCCATTGCCCTGGTTGAGGTTTTTCTTTAAACTATAATATTTTGACTTAGATTTTCTCAATTGTCAACAGACAGGAAAAGTTTGATTATATTGGAGGATACATATGCACTTTGGAGGATTGCAAAAAATGAGTTTATTTTTTTCTATCATCTGGCCCCCTTCCATTCTTTATCATTCCCCAAACTCCTGTAAAGGTAGTTGGTATAAGAAAAGTCATGGTAATTTTACAGTGGTAATTTTAGAAATGAATCTACTCCATTAGTGTAAATGTGGGTCATCAGGATCAGCTGTTCTACAAGCCACTGTCCTAACTTGTGCTTTTGTCTGGCTTCCCCGAGACTTCTATTGGGCCTCAAAGTCTTACAGGGATTGCTTGTATGATATGAGACCTGAAAGGCTTGAAATTCACAGCATTTGTGAAACACCCTCATTATGAGGAGGCACGGTTGACCTAGACGAGACACGCCGTGTGCATGCGCGGGCGGCCTGTGCAGCGTGTGGATGGGTGACGGGGAGGGAGGTGGGAAAAGTTTGTTTCGGGCCTTTCTCCACAACCTTCTTTAGGTCATGCCCATGTGTATGATTTACTCCTGCTCTCGATGGCCCTGGTCCCTGCTGGCCCTGGTCCCTGCTGGCCCTGTGCCCCCTAGCTGGACCCTCGGCTTCGGAGCTCTCCCCACTCCTAGCTCACCCTCCCCACTTCAGCCATCGTCTTCATTTTTTCAACACAACTTGGAATTCCTCTTCTAGGAATTTCTCCTTTTGTGCATAAGTGCCCCCAAAAAAGGTGTGGGGATGTGGGGATATTCCTTGCAGTATTGTTTGTAATAGCAAATTAAACAATGGAAACAAGTCTGTTGGTCTAAAAAGTAAATGGTGGAATTCCTAACAATGAAACACTAGGTAGCCGTTAATGCTGACGTGAGAAGATGGTGATGAATTTTCTTAAATTAAAAAAACTCACGGCACATATGATTTGTACCATGAGTTTTAATTGAAATAAAAGATTCACATATAATTTTAATACATAATTTAAGCAATTTTAAAAGGATTTTATAGCTGAAGTTTTTTGAAATATACATAGGACATTCATAACAATGGTTACTTCTGAAGTATGGTGCTAGCCTTTCTGGGTGTGGAGGCGGAAAGAGGAGAGGCTTTGCTTTTTGTCTTATAACTTTCTTTGGTTTGAACTATCTACCGAGAGCTTATACTTGTAATTAAGAACATAATTTAAATGCAGATGAAAGGGGAAGGGTGGGGTGAGGGATAGATTGGGAGTTTGGGATTGACGTGTACACACCGCTATATTTAAAACATGCTTCCCTGGTGGCACAGTGGTTAAGAATCCACCTGCCAATGCAGGGGACACGGGTTCGAGCCCTGGTCCGGAAGCTCCCACATGCCACAGAGCAACTAAGCCCGTGCGCCACAACTACTGAGCCCGCGTGCCACAACTACTGAAGCCCGTGCACTCTAGAGCCTGTGCTCTGCAACAAGAGAAGCCACCACAATGAGAAGCCGGCACAGCACAATGAAGAGTAGCCCCTGCTCGCTGCAACTAGAGAAAGCCCGCACGCAGCAACGAAGACCTAATGCAGCCAAAATAAATAAATAAATTTAGTAAAAAAAAAAAAAAAGAGCATTAAAATAGATAACCAACGAGGACCTACTGTATAGCACAGGGCACTATACTCAATATTCTGTAACAACCTAAATGGGAAAAGAATTTGAAAAAGAATAGATACATGTATATGTATAACTGAATCACTTTGCTGTACACCTGAAACTAACACAACATTGTTAATCAACTCTACTCCAATATAAAATAAAAATTAAAAAACAAACAAATGAATAAATCTACTGACCTTCCCAGATTGAATCACAGCATCAGTGTCTCCCTGAAGCCTTTCATGTACCCCTGGGTCTGCTTTAGATGGTGTTCCTCTGTGGTCACCCAATTGGAATCCTCCTCTCTGCATGGGGTAGATTGTATAGTTGAACCAGAAGGGGTTCTGATGTCAGGCAGAACTGGGTAAAATCATGACTCAGCCTTTACCTGCCATGTGATATTGGACAACATATTTAACCTCCTTTAGCCTGAGCTCCTTCACATAAAAGTGGGAATATTGATGCCATTTTGCAAGATTGTTGTGAGGGGCAGAGTGAATTTATGCAAAGGCTCATCTGATGACAGGAAGATATAGGTGTTCAATAAGAGGTAACGGAATTTTTAGAGAATGGAGATTGTTTTCTCCATTCTCATAGCCTTGCTACTTAGTCAAATAAAAGTAGTAATGCTTTTTACACAGGTTTTTCTTCTGTGGCATGACATCATTCTCTAGACTTCTGTATCGAATTTTACCTGTTCTGTGTCTCATTCACTTCACGCTGTGCTCTCTCTCAGCTAGCTATTTGGATGGACAATCTTGATTGTGGCTTAATACCAAAGCTTGCTGCCATGTGTCCAGTGGTCCTTTAGCGGCTTGCCTCCAAGGTGAATCCAATGGTGACATCCAGGCACTGTATTAGGAAGAGCACAGTTATAGGAAACTCAGCCTGAAAACTTGGCATTCTCAAATCAACTATATAGGTAGTTTCTACTACCACTGGTGTGAGTTGTGTCTGGCCAGCATGGAGCGGAGAAGAGCAGTTAAGCGGACGTTGCTCCTGAGGGCAGCACCAGCCTGCATCAGAGACAGTGGGTGGTTTCACAATTTTAACAGTGTCACCCCCTCTTATGAGTGACCTCTCTTTAAAGGCACTTCGCCCATACTGCTTTTTATGATGCCTTCTTTTGAAATTGTAAGTAGCATTTGTCCTATGGCAGCGTCTTGTCAATGCAAATTTTTGAATGAACGAATGAATCCATGATTTTTGCCCAAGTCTGATAATCTTCCCAAGCATCTAATTTTATGTCATTTTGTTTAATGAGGTATAATCAAACATTTTCTTTTGCTTCTTGGGAAACATTTAGATGGCAAGAACCACAGATCAACTTGATTGTTCCATAAAGATATAAATGCTACTGGCAGAGTTCACTTATTTAGAAGATGTTTCTGGAACATGGTACTGCATGAATGTGATAAGCTGATGTATCCAGGTGAGTGAAATACATGTCAGAAATATCTCCTATAAAAATTCAGTGCTGCCCGTCTCCTTTAGTTCCTTTCAGCAACAAGCTGGAAGTGTGCTTGGTTTCAGCTTTGCTTCTTTTGACACTTTGCTTTTTATCAGCAACAAGAGATGTGTTGTTTTATCTTCTGTTTTTAATCTGTTTTAAACCTACCTCCCCACCCCCGATGCCAAGAACAAATTAAAGGTCTCCTTTTCTTGATAGCTAAGATTGTTATCCCAGGAAATGAGTCAGTGAAAATGTGTCTGCATAAAATAGCAGTAGCAAAATCTGTTCTTAATGAAATGCATTGTTCTAGCAAGAGCCCGGAGCTCAGCAAAGAGGTCAGATGATTCTCCCAGATCACTACGGCCAAAACTTTTGCCAATCAAGTCAAGATGCCAAGTTATATACCTGGGAGGAGATACTTCCGAAAGTACCTCTTCAATAAGCCTATTTGGGATGAAAAAAAAAATGGCCACAGTTCCTTTGTCGTGCCCCTGATTGGGAGTTAGAGTTTATCTTCCCCTGGAATCTGTCCTGTCCTGTGACTGCTTCACCAACAGAAGGCAGCTCAAGTGACACTTGCCTATGTGGATGTAAGCATTAAGGTCTGGAAGCTTCATTTTGGGGAGCCCTAAGTTGCCATATAAAAAATCTGGCCACCCTGGAGAGACCACATGACACTACATGGAGAGAAAGTCCAATCCATCCCAATGTCCAAGGGAAACCTCTAAATAATTTCAGTCTCATTCCCCTCCTGATTACAGCCTATCACAAAAACTTACGACCTATGGGTTTGGCTTTGGGATGGGTAGAATCTGGAAGGGACTCAAGGGGATTGTTAGTGAGACCTGGAAGGACAGAGAGAAAATCGTCATTGGAGGTTGGAGAAGAGGTGACCCAAGTTACCTGTGGCTGAAAACTTGGCAGAAAGTTGATAGTGTCGACTGAAAAAAAATGTACGACCTGAAAGTTGAAAATTATGTTTTATTCAGCAGACTTTCTGGAAGACATCCTCTCAGATGGCTCTGAGGGACTCCTCCAAAGAGGTCAGGGAGGAGCCAGGACATGCAGGAGTTTTGGCAAAAAAACCCAGGCAATTGGAACATCAAAAGATGAGTGTTTATTAAAGAAACCCAGGCATCTCAAGTTAATGAGTTAGCGCTTTTCTCTGTATGGGAAGATGCAAGAGTCTGGGCTCACTGAAATCATTTCTTTGATATGCACCTTAACCATCTAGGGCCAATATCCTCTTTCTACCCATCCTGAATCCCTTCAGGGTGCACAGTCAGGGGAGCTACAATGGCTGGTGGCTTGATGGCTGCAACATCCTTTGTTTACTGATCTAGCAGGCCGCATTCTTCATCTGCAAAAGTATGGAAAATAGGGGACTTCCCTGGCAGTCCAGTGGTTAGGACTCTGCACTTCCACTGCAGGGGGGCCCAGGTTTGATCCCTGGTCGGGGGACTAAGATCCCACAAGCCGTGCGACCAAAAAAAAAATATGGAAAATAGAAAATACACCTAATGAACTTGTGGTTAGAGCTTAATGCATACATTCACTATACCTCTCTCAACATCCTTGCAAGGATGGCATCAATATCCTTATTACCGAGGTGAGGAAATTCAAACTACAAGAGATGAAATATCTTTGCCCCATATCACACAGCTGGTAAGCGGCAGAGTCATACTTACAACGCATTTGGGGTAAGAGGATTGCCAGGCGGAATAAAAAGTTCCAGTGGGTTTCTTTTAGCTGTAAATGAAAAGGTATCAGTGGTGAAAGAGGAACTAAGAAAGAAATTATTGAGTTTTTGAGAGAAGTTAAAGGAGATATTTCTTAGCAGGAAGCTCTTAGAAACTCAGCCGGTGTGTCGCACAAGAGAAAAGGAAAGGTTCTCTTGTAAGAGGGTGACTGGCAGTAGCTAGGCTGTCTCACACGTGGCCAGTGCCTTGAGCCATTATGCAAATGATTTAGTTGGACCAGAATCATGCTCCACAGAAAGGCTTTGGATCTCTGTTTCAGTGACTACATCATGGCCAACACAGGGAGACCTCCTCCAGGCTGATAAATCCCTGGAAATGCCATGGAGTAAGCTCTTCAAAGCACGAGACCTACAGGTTTTCCAGACTAGCTGCACAATGGACCAAAAAGGCACCTCGAATAACGAGCCCCGTTCCTACAGAATAGTTGATGAGTTCTCAAACTCTGCCCCTCGGCGTGGAGAACTCCACTGGTTTTGCTGCTGGTACTGGAGTCCCCATGCTGGAGGCTGTGATCTCTGCCCAGGACACCCACTGACCTTCCCACCCTCCAGACGAAGCACTGGCTCTGCAATCTGAATCAAAACCCAAGAATGGGACGAAAACCAGACCCCCTTCAAAGGAGCCCAGCAATGAGGCAATATGGTGATGGATTAACAGGAGCTTCCCAAGGAGAGATGGATGGGGTGAGCTTTGGAGAAATTTGGCCCATATAGCAACTGGGGGAAGTGGGTTCCAGGAGGCAGCTGTCCACCTAACTGAAACAGAAAGTGCCTCTTTAGAGCCAGATTCCTCCATGGTAATCGACCTCCAGCTACTGGAGAGAACTGATCAGGGAGCTGCCTGACCTTGCATTCCTGTGTCCTGCTTTAACAGCCTATAAGGAAAAGGTAGGCTAAGGGTGAGACCAAGAAGGAACTGACCCTAGAAGGAACTGAAGACCTTATACTCCATTGAGGGTACAATGGGATAGAATGGAAGGGCTGGGGGTACAAACTTTGATGTCTCTTTTGTCTATCTTCTCAGGTTCTTTTGTGGGGTGAGTGCCACTCATTCAATTGGCTGGATTTGACAATAGGAGTGAAATGTGGAAGGGAAGTGACTGACATTTAATAACACTGTCATTAACTGGATGGGGCTGTCTCACCCCTGTGAGGCACCATTGTTGCTCTCATTGCTGATAATGCTTATAAAGCATAAGAGGGTTTTCCCAATGGAGAGGAACTGCTTGTAGAAGGATGATGGTGGGATGAAGGCACTAACTAGGCTTCCAGTTCCATCCATGTTATGCAACAAAAGCGATATAGAAGTACTATCTAGAAATACACATATTCAAAGCCATGATTAAAGACTTTAAGACAACAGAGGTATTGAGAGATGTAGTTCTTTGTAGCAGTTCAGTGTGGCCATTGAAAAGGCTAATGGGGGCTGGACACTTCAGGTGGATTACTGCCACTGAATTCAGTTGTTATAGCCCTGGCTATCCCAGATGTTGTGGATCAAAACTGGTGGCACCTGAAATGTCATCTAGGATATTGCTGATTCCTTTTTTAAAATGCCTTTGGCCTAAGGAGATCAAGATCAATTGCCTTTACCTGGCTGGGGCTTCAGTAGACATTTATGGTACCACAAGAGGACTATGTGAATTCTCAAGTTATTTGCCACCAGTAGGTGACCTGAGACATGAAGTAAATCTCTCTCCCTTCAGGGGACTGAGTGTCACTGCAATGATGACATTATGCAGACAGGCCCTACATTAGTTATCTATTTCTGGGTAACAAATTACTACAAACTTGGTAGCTTAAAATAATACATATTTATTATTCATAGTTTCTTTGTATCAGCAATCTGGCATGGCTTAGCTGGGTCTTCTGCTTCAGGGTCTCTCATGAAACAGCAATCAAGGTGTGGGTCAGGGCTGGGCTCTCATCTAGAGGGTCAGCTAGGAAAGAATCAGCTTCCAAGCAGATACCCTTTGCCACAGAGGGTCTTTGTACTTACACTTTTTTCTGCCAGGAACACTTTTCTCCAGCTCTTTGGAAGTCTAATTCATTCTCATTCTTTACATCTTTGGTTAAAGATCACCTTCTCAAAAAGGCCTTTCTTGACCACTCTATATAAGCTAACCTCTGTCAGTTATTACATAACCATGTTGATTTCCTTTTTAGCACTTACTTGTTTATATATTTATCATTTAACTTTCCCATTTCAGAGGAAGTCCTATCAGTGCAGGATGTCTTGGTCCTGCAAGGGTGCTGTGAATATCTAAGAAAGTGCAATATAAGATTCTGTTACCGCTGCCATAGCTATGTTTAGTCACATCAGGGTCAAATCTTCTAGAATGTAAACTGTTAGAATGTAAGACCCTTACATGCGTATATGGACACTGGTGGGCAAAACTGTGTATTAACAAATACTCTTTCACTACGATAATTGTGCTTTGTAGTCAATTATTTGGGGTAGCTATGAATACAATAAATATAAATATAAAATTAGAATGGCTAATTAAACTTTTGAGAAAGAATTTACAAGTGTGTATGACTGCACAATGTATTAATTTAGGGATTAATCTTGAAACATTTCAGAATTGGTTTCAAATGGCTGAACTTGTCTAAATTGAGGAAGATTTTGTGATTGGTAGCCAGCACATCGTAAAGCATTTTTTTTTAAAAATTTTGTGTTCATTTCCTGCATGACCAAAGATTTTTAAATATGTTATCCCACCAGAGTAACATAGATTTCTAATAGGGATTTTAAACAATATAATTTCATGAATTAATTTTACTTTCTTAAGGGAAAACAGTGAGAGAGGAAAAGCAAAAGGCAATGTGGCAGACAACTTCTGACAGAGCTTGCAATTACCCCACCTCCTGGTATTCCTGTCCTTGTGAGAGCTCCTCCCTTTAGGTGTGAGCTGGACTTGATACTTGCTCCTAATGAGCAGAAAATGGCAAAGGTGAGGAACATCACTTCCAAAATGAGGTTATAATAGACTGTGACTTCTGTCTTGCTTGCACTCTCTTTGGCTCCTCTCATGGGCTTGCTCTGATGAAACAAGCTGGAGAGACCCGTGTGGGGAGCTACTGAAGGTAGCCTCAAGCCCATCACCTTTAAAAAGATGAGGCCCTCAGTCCAACAGTTGTTGAGGAACAAGTCCTGCCAACAACCATCGCAGTGAGCTTGGAAACAAACCTTCCCCAGCTGAGCCTTCAGATGAGACCGCAGCCAAGATGACACCTTGATTGAAGCCTTGTGAGAGACTCTGACACAGAGGACCATATCAGGCTGGGCCCAGATTCCTGGTGCACAGAAACTATGAGCAAATAAGTACATGTTGTTTTAAGCTGCTAATTTTTGGCATAATTTGATACACAGCAATAGGTAACTCATATAGCAAGCTTTTATAATAATATTAAGGGAATTAGGTAAAAATATTAGTTGAAAGTATATTTTGTGCTACACCTTTATCTGTATTATCTCATTATTCCTCAGCTCCAACCTGTTGTTCACTTTTGACTGGCAATTTCATGGACTTTAAAAAATTAGCATAAGCAGTTCTCGCACTCTGAAATTTCCATTTAGGCTTTGTGCCAGTTATCAATTTAATGCCCGTCAGCTCCAAATTCATCTTTCAATATCTACTCTGTCATAATGGACAGGCCAACTTTAAACATTTTTCCTTTATAGTGAGCATATTAAGCTTTCTCATAGAGGGCACCGGAAGGAGTTTGCAGAAGGAATGGGCTTTTGTGTTGGTTCTGGTGCCTACCCTGTCTGTCAGCAGTGTGGGTGTGAGAACTTCACTGGTGCTCTGCCCCAGCCATGAGTCCAGACGCATGGTTCTCTGACGATCCTGCGTCCCTGGCCTGGGCTGATGATCACAGACACTGCACCCTAGGCCCTCTGCCCACACTGGCACCCCACCTCCCTCTGCGTGCCTGCTCCCTCTGTCACCGGTTTGTCTCCTGCAGCTCTCCTGATGTAAACGTTAGGCACTCCAGACCTCTTACCTGCACTGGCGCCCCTCCCCCCTTGCACACCCATGGGCATGCCCACCAGCCACAGCTTGCTTGTGTCACAGAGGCTGCTTCCTGTTTGCCCTGTGATTGTGGGCCCACAAATCTGTCTGCCAACTAGTGGCCTGAAACTCTTCCTTCTCCATTGAGATCTGGACCCCAGCCTTGGGGAGGGGACCACCTCCTATGTTTGTCTTCCCTTGGGTACTCTCTCTTACATAGTTTTCTTACATATTATAATTACCCTTAAGTCATAGTGTAGTTATGTTAAACTTCATGTTAAACTTCCCCTGCTTAAATTGCTGTGTAGATTCTGTCTCCTGATTGGACCCAGACCGACGTAGGCCTGTTGAGAAGCACTGGCTGCTCTGTAGTATCTTGACACCAGCATATTGTGGCCCCTTTCCCCAGTGATGCAGAGAAGCAGCATGGTAGAGAGATAAGCACAAGGGGCAGGATCAGGGGACCAGGGATCTCTGGTTCTATGACCGACTGACTCTAAGAGTTCAGGCAGGCCATTCACTTCTTCAGCATCCATGTATGGAGAATCGATTTTGTCCTTGCCATTGCACTAAATGTTGGTGCTTCTGCTATGAATAAGACATCATCCCCATTTGCCTTCAAGGAACTCAGTGTCTAGTGGAGATGGGGGAAGACAGATATGGGACAAAGTATTATATAATATTTCTATAATTGATGTATGCACAAAGAGAGCCCAGAGGAGGAGAAGGAAACCAGTTACTATTCTGGTAAAAAAGAAAGGCTTTACAGAGGAGGTGATATTTTGAGGCCTGAAGAATGAATAAGCTGGGGAAGGGCATTTCAAGCAGACAGGGCAGCGTGTACAAAGATGTAGTGGTGAGATAAGGAAATAATAATACTAATAACTTACAGAGAAGTTACTATATAGCACTCACCAGGCTAAGAATTGTACATTGTACATGGAATTTAAGCCTCGTTAATCAATTCTAATGAAGTAATCCTCATATAAACCCTGTGAGGTTGGCTAGAAAGTTCTTAGTATTGTTGAATCTCAGTAAGGATGTGTTGAAGGACCAAAAGGTGAACTATCCCTGTTTTGAAAATGAGGAAATGGAGGAACAGAAACATGCAATCTGTCCATTGCACTTAGCTGCTCTGCTCTAACTGGCACATGATAGATGGCAGAGGGGCATGGGCTAGGGTTGGAAAGGTAGGCAGGGCTGCATCACTGAGGACCTTTTGTAATGTCCCCTCTTTGAGCCCAGTTTCCTCAGCTGCAAAGTGAGCATGTTGGCCTGGAGACCTCTAGCTCATAGAATCTCTGAGCACTCCACAATCCACAATGTTCTCTGGGATAAGATTCTGTAACCTTATTTTAATTACCCATTAGCCTTTAATATTCTTCTTCCCATGAAATTTTCTGAGCTTAGGAGGAGGAAATGTGTATTTTTTTCCCCAAGAAAAGACAATATGGAGTTGGGTCATGACTAATTCCCTGAGGTCACTTGTCTATAAGTCCTGGGAGTCTGAGATATTGATAGTGGCTGGTGGGGAAAGGGTGGGGTGCCATACACTGACTGGGGCAGATGGACCAAGTGTCCTCCTACTAGGTGAGTGTCTAAGGAAGATGAACTGATGGGGGTGGGCAGTTGCGTCTTCAGATCCATCCCACAGACGTTAACAACCACAATGGCCTTGTACGAATAATACCGAGTCAGTGACTCCAAGCTAGACTATGGCTGTGAATATGGTGGGTTCTCTGTGTTAGGCTCTCTCCAGGACAACATTGACTTAACAAGAGACACATGACAGTGGAGCAGAAAAAGCACGGGTTTTGAAGCTGGCCATGGCTGTAAATTCCTGCTGTGGCACTTACTAGCTGTTTGACCTTGATCATATTCTTTGTACCTCTCCAAGTGTCAGTCTCCTCATCTTAACATGGTGAAATAAATACCTATTTCACAAATTTGCAATTATGCTTAACTGAGATATGATATGAAGTGTGATTCTATTAGAAGAGGGGCTCAACAAAAAGAAGCTGGGGTTAGTATTAGTCAAGTCCTCTACTCTTGCTAAAGCAGAGAAAAGATGAGGGAGGCAGCTTGAATGAATGATGAGATGAGGGCTGAATATAAAATTTTAATGGACATAGATTATTTGAATGATACTAACCTGAATTCAAGTTAATTTTAGTCTGCAGACTCGATGTCTGTGTTAAAACCTCCTTCCCTGGTGTTCGTGTTCCTCATCCATTGTTCTCTAAACCTTTAATACTGTCATCATTCTTAATTCCTCGGTGACGCCTTATGCTAACCCATAGCCTCAAAGTACATCCACTGTAATTACTTTCCCAAGATATTTGGTGACAAGCTTGATCTCATTATAAATTGTTGAATGGTTGCTGGAACCAATTTTATTGACCTTGATCTTTTGAGAAACTGATATCCTTCTTTGTTTTCTGCTTGACTTGATGGTGTGCTAACAATTACTGAGATTTATTAAGGTGTTTCAGAAACTGTTTCTTCTGTGTTGGAAACATAGCCTCTTGTCTTTTATAACTCAGAAGACATGGAAGCTTTTGTTGTTGTTTTGCAGAAGCAAGCTTTTCTTGGAGCTGGGTAGTTTTGCTTTTAGGAGAAGCCTCTCATCAATAGATTATCTGAGATTTCATACATACTACAAAAAGCTTAGAAAATCAGTCTGTAGGCACATCAGCTTAAAAGATTTCAATGTAGTCAGGTAAGATTCTGAGCCATGTAGGCGATGTTCAACATTGCCAATGGGTTGTTCTTGTTTTTAAAAAAGGAAGAGGGCTTCCCTGGTGGCGCAGTGGTTGGGAATCTGCCTGCCAAGGCAGGGGACACGGGTTCAAGCCCCGGTATGGGAAGATCCCGCATGCCGCGGAGCAACTGAGCCCGTGAGCCACAACTACTGAGCCTGCGCGTCTGGAGCCTGTGCTCCGCAACAAGAGAGGCCGCGATGGTGAGAGGCCCGCGCACCGCGATGAAGAGTGGTCCCCACTTGCCGCAACTAGAGAAAGCCCTCGCACAGAAACGAAGACTCAACACAGTCATAAATAAAGAAATAAATAAATAAAAGAACGTGAATTTCTAAAAAAAAAAAAAGGAAGAAGTGGAGGAGGGAAGGATAAAGAAAAGAAAAATTACAAAAACTAAAAATGCACTCCCATTTTGGACTAAGTGGTTTAAATATCTGATATTGTTGAAGGCTGTCAAGGTTGAGTCTTAAGTCACTAGTAAGTGAAGTAGTTGATGTGATGTAAGTCTGAAAATGCTGATCACTGAAGCCAATTTCTTCTATCTCCCTGTCTCTCCCTCTCCTTCTCCTCTCCTCCACCCCTCCCATCTTCTCCTCTCTTCCTCCTTCCCTTTCTCACTTTTTAATTTTTTAATTAAATGTTTTTCTTTATATGTATGCACACATATATATATGTATATATATAATTTAATGTAACTGCTTAAATGGAATCATATCGTAATCTGGGGAGGCTGTAATATGTTTCTTTATATGTATGCACACATATATATACGTATATATATAATTTAATGTAACGGCTTAAATGGAATCACATCATAATCTGGGGAGGCTGTAATATGTTTCTTTACATGTATGCACACATATATATACGTATATATATAATTTAATGTAACGGCTTAAATGGAATCACATCATAATCTGGGGAGGCTGTAATATGTTTCTTTACATGTATGCACACATATATATACGTATATATATAATTTAATGTAACTGCTTAAATGGAATCACATCATAATCTGGGGAGGCTGTAATATGTTTTTCTCCTTTGTTTGCCTCCTCTTGCTTCTCTCCTTTGCTCCTCCCTAAATCAGGCAGACCTTACCCCTTATGAATGTGTTTTACTCCATGCTCTATAATTATAAACAAGCTACATATAGATACACTTCTGTACGCACATGTATACACACAGAAGGCCATTTTTCAGTTCTTTTTAAAAATGGCACTATATTATTCCTACTTTTATGCGTTTTCTTTTTCTCACTCAAGAAAACTTCAAGGAACTCTCTTCAAGTATGTAGTATCATTCTAACCATTGTTTTAAGTGATGCAAATTATTTCATGATGTAATTTTATCTTAATATATTCAAGCATCCCCCAGATTGATAGACAGCCACTTTGCTTGTAGTTTGTGACCATATCGACAGTACTGCAAAAAACATAGTTGTAGATATTTTTAGGTGCCTTTATTTTTATGTGATAGATTACCAGTAGAATTGCTCCATCAAAGGGGGTAAGTCTATTAAATTTTATTAGGTGTTGCTAGATTGTTTTCCAGAAAGACAGTAAAATTGACATTTCACCTAGTAGTATGAGTCTCCTTTCCCCCTACATTTTTGTCAGTAGTAGGCATTTATTGCACTTTAATTTTTGCTGGATGTGATATCTCATTGTTACATTTTAGTTTTTGGTTTTTTTTTTGCATTTACTTGACTACTAGTGAATCTGAAATCTTTTCATGTGTGTGCTGGTCACTCAGATTTGCTTTTCTGTGAACTGCCTATTTTTATATCTTTTCCCATGTTATTGCACATTGTTTTGGAGGAACTTTTCACACATTACAGATGATAACACTTTGTCAATCTTCAAAGTTGTGACTCCCCCCGCACCAAAACACTGCTTACCTGTGTTATCTATTGATTTTGTTTACGACACTTTCACCCTAATGAAAAAAATTGTATTGTCAAATCTTCTTTTCCTCCCTTCTTCATTCTCTGTCTAGTTTTTTTGTTTCTTTCTTTCAACTTTCAGTTTTTCTCACTTGGTTAATAAATGTTCTCCATACCTAGATTATACATGCAGTCTCTTACATTTTCTGCAAACATTTTCATTTATCTTATTTATTTATACAGATAACTCGTGTATACACCTGGAGATGACTTTGTATGTAGTGTAAATAAAGGCCCACCCACTTTTACATTCTCCTTATGGAGCACTGGCTATGCCATTATGCTTTTGAAATGAATCAGTTCATTACTCGTGAAATTAATGTATCCCTTTGTGACATATACACTGGGATCTATTTCTGGATTGTCTATTTTATTCCATTGATTTATTATTTTTATTATATTTTCATGTCAATACCATAATGATTTTATTACAGTGGCTTTACAGTACATCTCCCATTGTCATTAGATTTTTAAATAGTTTTCTTGGCTATTGCAGATATTTATTCTTCCATATGAAATTCAAGATGATCCTAATGAAATAAAAGATTCTTTTGGGATACTTAGAATTACATTGATTTACATTATTACTTTTGGGAGAATTGACATTTTTATTATTGTCTTCCTATGCAACTATGTTATATCTTTGCATTTGTTCCAATTTTGTTTTATGTCTTTTAGTCATATTTGTACTGTTCTTCATATCTCTGCTGTTCTTGTATTGTTACTGCTTTGTAGTTTTTGTCACTTCTGTGAATGGAATATTTTTTCAATTTGTATTTGTAAGTGCTATTATTTCTGCAGAGAAAAGCTACTGAGTTAGTTTTCATCTTGAACCCATCAGACAGATTATTTCAATGAGTTTATTGATCATATTTACCATCGATTCAACAGCTATGTATTGAGCACTTTTCTAAGCACTAGGGATAGAGCAGTTGATAAAACATACAAGACCTCTGCCCTAATGGAACTCACATTCTAATGCTTATAGTAACCAAAGTGGGGCACATGGTCTCAACCGTTGAGAGTGAGTGGCATGATAGGCTGAAGGAACAAACTCAGAGTATTTATATGACTTAGTGGTGTCCTGCTGGATATGGCAAAGTGACAGTCAACTAGGATAGTGAGTCTCCCTCACAATCTGACTTTTCTAAATTCTCTGTGCCGTGTTCAGAGCATTCCACAATTTTTCCCTTCAGTGCACCTCTCTTTCCCCACGACATCTTTTCTTTTTTGTATCACATGCTTTCAGAGTGTAGGTGCTCTGAGACAAATCTTTTAGCTTATGAAGTTGGGATGCGCCAAAAATCCTTGTGTGGCCATTTGGAACTCAAGAAGAAAGGTAATAAGAAACAGTACTGTTATTTATCTAAGCTTTTCTAGAAACCAATTTGTTAATTACTATGTCATCTTTAGTTCCTTTATCCATATATTTGTAGACCTTTTATGGATTTTCATCTTTAGTTCCTTTATCCATATATTTGTAGACCTTTCACGGATTTTCATCATGAGTGCTTTGTTAAGGTGTAAATAGATTATTATTACTCTGGTACTCCTATGTACTCATTCAATTATGTCAAAAGACATGCTGTGGTCTGATGTAGCTCAGGCTCTTATAAATATGTGCTGATAACTTGGCTACATATCCTTCTTTCCAAGATAGACAAATTAATTTCCTTGTTGTGTTTTCAAATAATTTTTGAGATACCAAGAAACAAGTCATTTTAGTGGTTAACAATTGACTCTTGTCTCTTCTGGAGTTTGACTTACATCATTTTCTACAGCTCTGAAATAATTCCTTTGATGACTATAATAAATCAAAGATATCTTTTCCAATAATTTGCTGCCTCATAATCCTGATAAGATTGTTAATCTTTATTATTGCCTGTCTAGACTCTCACATCTAGGGGTTGATTATGACAAATCTGAATTGTGCATTAATCCCTCTCTAGTTTGTTTTCAAGCTTATTAACTGAAATTTATAAACCAATTTCTGTTTACACGCCCTGGAACAAGAATATGATGCTGGATTGTTTCAGAGGCTCCATGTACATAGTAACTGTTGATCAAGAAAAGATTCTTTAAAAAAATTTTTTTCCTACTTATTTAATTAATTTATTTTTGGCTGTGTTGGGTCTTCGTTGCTGCACGCAGGCTTTCTCTAGTTGCAGCGAGCAAGGGCTACTCTTCGCTGTGGTGTGCAGGCTTCTCATTGCGGTGGCTTCCCTTGTTGCGGAGCACGGGCTCTAGGCGCATGGGCTTCAGTAGTTGTGGCACGCGGGTTCAGTAGTTGTGGCTCGTGGGCTCTAGAGTGCAGGCTCAGTAGTTGTGGCGCACAGGCTTAGTTGCTCTGTGGCATGTGGGATCTTCCCGGACCAGGGATTGAAGCCGTGTCCCTTGCATTGGCAGGTGGATTCTTAACCACTGCAACACCAGGGAAGCCCAAGAAAAGATTCTTTAAATGATTTAGCTACTTAACTTTTTGGGGGGCCAAGTAGGGGATGAACTACGGGATGAACTACATGGCGGACGAAAGGGTGCCGAGGCCTGATAATCACGCTTACTGTGAGTGAGAGACACTCAAAGATTAGAAGCATGTCGGTGTGCTCTGATCTCTTCCTTCTCCTTGTTGCAAAGAACCATGCACTCTCTGCATTATATTAAGGCAAGGTTTTAGTATTTCCCTTATTACTATTGGGTTCTCCAAGGTGGACATGATGTTTCTTGAAAATAAAAATTATGTCTTTACTTATTCATTCCTGACCAATCTTTATCACCCAGCCCATGAGCCACACAAGCATACATATGACACTTAATGAAAGTTCATATGTGGGCTTGGAGGGTTGAGCCTGGCCAGGTGGTCCTGGGTGGGGTTATGCAGTTGCTGGCTGTGCTACATCAATATGATTAAACCTCTCATGCTGTTTTCCTGCTACCAAAGCATCTTAACACAGAGATAACAACCTAAGGCTAAACATCTGAGTCAAATCCTTTTGGAAACCAGATCTGATGAGTCAATGTTCGCTCTGGGAGAACAGGGAGGCCTGGGGTCGGGGGGAAGGGGGCAGCAAATTACCTCTTTGAGGGCATAGCAGGGGGGTAACAGCTGGATGTCCAGACCGTGCCCTCTTCTGCTTCAGAATGCTCAGACAGGTGGGGAATTATCAGAATCAGAACGCCCCTCTACACTGGTCACTGGGAGCAGTGCCTTCGGCTGAGAACTCTGCCCTTTAAGGAAGTAGTTTAAAAGTGTAGGTTGAATTCAGTGGCTGTTTCCCATTTTCCCCATGTTTGAGTGTGGATTCCTTACAGTCTTGGCTATGTGAGAATACCAAGAAATATTTGCTTTTCAAGAGGCCAAAGTCACAGTACGAGGAGCAGTTACGAAGAAACTCCTCCTAAGTGTTTACACGGGAAGGGTAGAAAGTTGGCGACTGGTTTGCACTTTAGGTAGAAACTGACTGAAAATTTAGGGTTAGAGTCCAAACAAGAAGTCTGCTTTCTCCTTGAGTCTCGTCTGTGTTGCCATTTAGGACAGAAATGCTAGTAATTGCTACCGTTAATTATACGCTTATAATATCCATAGTGAATCCTCACAACAAAACTGAAAGATAAATGCAATTGTCCCCATTTTGCAGATGAGAAAATGAGGTATAGAACATATAGAGCAACTATGTTATTTACCAAGAGTCACTTAGCTAATAAGTCGCAGTACCTGGTACAGCTTGAATCTATGGCAATAGAACTCAAAAGCCCATGAACTGTTAAAAACTCTATATTATGCTAAAAAAAGAACATGAAGCGGCCTTTACAGAGACTATTCCTCATTGTTTTGGGGTTGTATTCATAGGCAGGGACCTTGCTCTGTACAGTAATTAATAATCCACTACAGAACATGTTTGAAGAATTTCTTTGGGCATATCACAAATATAAATGGGCATTTTTACAGGGAATTATCTAAATCTCTACTTGCACTTACTTTATGGCAAGATATTTAAATTTGCAACAGCATACCCATATTGGTAGAGTTCAAATTGTTATGTTTCTCTACAGGTAGTTTTAATTTTAAAATTATTGTAGAGAACCACTTTGGCCACCAGATGGCAGCAATGCAGGATTTTGAAAGCCTTTCAAATAAAATCTTTCAGAGAATATATTTTTAAATTTTACTAATTCAGCTTGTGCTCTACTGAAATATACCTTTACATTATCTTGAGAGAAAGGTATATTTCATTTTGGCATAGGGAAAATGAGATTAAACTCTGAATTACTGGAAGCCTGGATTAATGAGGTTTTAATATATAGACATGTTTACAATAATTAACAGGATAGATTCTTTTTTAAAGAATCTATCACATTCATTATAGCATATAAATGTGTAATTTCAAGTACAAATGGTTCTTATCTTGAAGTAGAACAGACAAAACTGTATTTGGTTGCGCTTGTTAGCAGGAGCTTTAATTTAGACTGTGGACTTTACGATAATAACACTACATTTTAATAACACAGTGTATGATTTAGGCTGTTCTCTCCCAGTTAGTCTGAATTAGTGTTTATTTTATTATACGTTTCAATACCAAATTCAAATGTGGTAATGGTAGAAGTAGCAATAATAATGATAATAATAATATATCACATCAAAGGAGTTCTGAATAATCGACCAAGCATTTTCCTGTAACCTATCTCATTTTGTGATTGACAGAGTTGCTAGACTAATTTATGTATAAGTTCAGATATTACAGGAAGACATTACAATATTTGTTCAGGAAATACTTCTCTAACTGTTTCTTACTTTCCTAGATGACGATTTGGCCCTCCTGACCAACTTAAACAGCTCAGTTTGAAAAACATGCAGGAAAATAGATGCATAATTTTTTGGAGGATCACCTCTGTCTCAAACTCTTAGAAGACTGATTCCTAAGGGAATCCCTTTGGTAGGAGTTACTGTGTCCCTCCTGTGTAACCATTAGTGAGGTTTTGTGAAATGACAGACAGCATTCTTGGATTACATTCAATTTTAAATTACAATTAAAAAAATTAAAAATCACTTAACTCCACATCTACTGTCAAACCTGTGACTGAACAGGTTTCCAACACATCTGAGAATTCATTAGTGTTCCTTTTCCTTTGTTCTTTGACTTGTCTTGACTTCACGCTCAGTGTACTGATTCTTCCTCAGCCATGCAAGAAGATCTAAAAGTATCTGTCTACAATACTTATTTTTTAACGCAGAACAATTCCTCTCCCAAGGCTAGTGCTAATTATACTGTCAGGATGCAGTGCTGGAGTTAGCTCAGTTAAAAAGAAAGAAAGGGAAGAAAAGCTATTGATAACTTGAGGCAAAGGTCTGAGTGGGAGAACGCAGCAGAAACACTTGGTGGGCAGGGAATTAAATTTCCGTGTGACTCTATGTGGATGTGCGTAGATGATTTAGTCAGTTAAGGATGATAATCCCTTTTTTGCTTGGCTCCATATCTAAGGCCCTTCAACTGATTTCTATCTCAGAAGAATGTCCCTGTCTGTCCTTAGAGGGTAGACAGGGCAGACTTTCTGCTCCCCGCTCTTTGTTTGGGGGTCGTACATACTGTGTCCTAGGACCCCGCCATCAGTTCCACTGTCTCTAAAACCGAGCTGCTCATCAGGGATGTCGCTCTTGTCCGCACTACTGGGGGAGCTCCACACCGCTGGGCCACCCCCTGCTGGGTTGTCTCGAGCACCTTCCTTAGGCTCTGTGAACCTGTTTCATCATCAGTAATGTCGGGGTGTGAACACCTACATGTTATCATGTATGCAAATGTATGCAAAGAGCTCTCATATATTGCCTGGGATGTTTCTATCCCCCTTGCTCCTTTCTGTTCTTTTTAATCTTTCCTCAAATTCTTCTTCCAAGAGGGACAGCAGTCAACGTTTTGCAGACTGACAGTCCCCAGTGCTTCCTTCTTTCTGCTTTGTGTTCTTTCTCTGCATATTGTCTTTTTCTTTTAATGAGGTATAACTGACATAAAATTATTAGTTTCAGGTGTGCATATTGTTTTACTATAGTGATTCCAAGAGTTTTGGATTTAGTGGACTTGTAAAATGTAAAGAAAGTTTTGAAGGCTGATATAAGGTCGCAGACATTTTATTTAGCCAAGTACTTAAAAAAAAAAACACTACCATCTACTGTTACCATCATTTAATAAAAGATACGATATTTTAACAACCGACAGGTAAAGAGGATATAATTTTGAAATAAAGGACAGCTTTAAATGTAGTACATCTAGTATGACAGGAATGTAAGCAAAGCTGCTGCTGAGATTCTGTGAGGAAGGAAGGACCCTGTGTCACAAGCAGTAAAAGGCCAGGACCTCCTGTCCCATGCCTTGGGGTGACAGGTAAGGCATCTCTCCCCGCCAAACATATACACACGCCCACAGACTGGGGAAGTGTGAGAGGTGCAGCGAGGTACATTTGAGAGGTTAGGGAGCCACTGGCAGGAAAAAGAAAGATACAGAGAGGGTGAAGGAGCAGGAGAGAGAAGGAAGCATCCTGAGTTCAAGACGCAGGAGCTTGAGTAGAGGCGAGAGGCTGGGGGTAGAAAGGTGAGAAAATGGGCAAAGAGGACTTTCAAAAGTTTTGATATTTTTCCCCCAGAAACTAAGGTAAAAAAGTAAATTATTGGGGGAGGGATAAATTAGGAGTATGGGATTAACAGATACACACTACTATGTATAAAATAGATAAACAATAAGGGTTTACTGTATAGCACAGGGAACTATATTCAATATCTTGTAATAACCTATAATGGAAAAGAATCTGAAGCTGTACACCTGAAGCTAGCACAATACTGTAAATCAACTATAGTTGTAAATCAACTAAATTTTAAAAAAAGAAGAAAAAGTAAATTACTTTTCAGCTATTTAGGATAATGGACTGTTTTTTTTTTTTTTTTCCCCAAGAATCTTTGTGTAGAAGCAAGTTGCCTCAGTTTTGCGCAATTCACATTCACTTTGAGGAAGTATCAGTATATATATTGTGCTTCTCCTTATTGGTCATAGGTGGAATGGGGCCCCCGTGTGCAGGAAAGTCACCTTAGGCCTCCTGCCCAGGGGTGAATGCTGATGTCACCAATGTCTACCGCACTCCCTCAAGCCCCAGCCCTCACCTGCTCTCCTCAGTGTCCCTGGCCGGTCCCCGAGTGGCACTCTTGTTCTCAGTGACAGTTAAGTGACTCTACTGTTGCCTCCAGGGCCACTCTCGACTCGAGAGACTTGTGGCTCCAACCAGGGCCAGTTGGGAGCAGACTCTCTGCTTCACTTTAGAGGTTTTTAAAAACGGAGGTATAATTGACATATAACATTGTATCAGTTTCAAAGGTACAACATAATGATTCGATATCTGTATACACTGCAGAAGGAACCACAAGTCTACTTAACATCCAGCACCACACATGGTTACATATTTTTGGTGTGTGTGATAAGAACTTTTAAGATCCACTCTTCTAGCAACTTTCAAATACACATTACAGTATTATTAACTATAGTCACCATGCTGTGCATTACATCCCCAGGACTCATAACTGGAAGTTTGTCCATTATGACCCATTTCACTCACACAAATTTGGTACTAGGTCCTCCAAAGGGGTGCTGGGTTTTTCAGGTTTTAAGTCTCCTGAGAGTGGTCCAGGGTGCACTTGAAAAATACCACTCAGAAGTTCTTCTTTTGTGCCCTAAATATCTCGGATCACATTAGACAATAACTCACTCCTAACGCTTGTCTGTCTGCATTTCCTTCTCATCAGCAATATACTTTCTAAATATTGGTAACTGAGCTGGGATTTCCTAGGAAACAGGCTCTGGATGGAGATTTGGATGCAGGAGGTTCTCCGGGGTGGACCCTCGGGATCAATCCCTGTGTGGCGGGAGGCGGGGAGGTCGGTAAAGGCAGCAGAGCCGAGCTCTGAGGTAGGGACGGCCTTCTGGCCTTTATAACCACCAGCCAGTCATCGGATGCAGCCTGCGCGGGGAAGTGTGACCTCGGCCATGCGGCTCTCCTTAACTAGGGGCAATTCCTGGGTGGGCATGGAGCTGAGTGCTGCCTGCCACCAAAGCTCTCAGCACGGAGATGTGCTTCAGTCCTAAGGAGGGTATCCGGGTGCACACACCACAGTATCCCTTAAGGGGGAATTCACCCCTCCTTCCCTTCAGGGGTTGAGAGCGTTTGCAATGTAGGATCGCTGAAGTTCCCAGAACCGACCACAGATCCCAAAGTCCTTGTCACCATTTTTTTTTTTTTTTTGTTTTGGCCGTGCCATGCAGCATGCGGGATCTTAGTTCCCCGACCAGGGATGAAACCCGCGCATGGAGTCTTAACCACTGGACCGCCAGGGAAGTCCCACCATTTTTTTTTTTTTTTAAGGAAGCCTAGTTGGACTTATGCAAAAGGATTTTAGGAAGTCTCAGTGGAAGTTCTGAGAGGTCCCTGAGTGGGTCCTTGAGTGGGTGGGTTTACTATCCTGGTCAGTCCATCTTAATAATTATCAAGACCTCTGCAAAAGGTGTGGCGTGCCTGTAGCTCACAATTACAGTCTATCTTTCGTGTTTTTATAGATAAGGAGGCCGAGGCTCAGTAAAGTTAAACAACCTGCCCAAAGCTGCATGACTAGTTGTAGAATCAGAATAACTCTAGAACCGTCTTGCTCCCGTTCCCCTCCTCAGTTTCTTCCCCATCTGTCCCCATCACTTCACTCCTGGTGAGGGGAACATTGATTATATGTCTCTGGAATGGCTTTTACTCAAGTGCTTGGTAGTCTTTTTTTCTTTTTTGTCAAGAAAAATCAGAAGGTTTATTAAAACATACTCAGCTCAGACATATTGACTTAATGAAGAGGTCAGTTTCTCCCCAAACACTAACCTTTTTCATTTTCTCTAAAGGTTAAAGGCTTATGGGTTGTTTTATAGAAAAAAGCAATACAGCGATTAGAGTACATACCAAAGGCCCTACCCTCATTTATCCATTCCACGCCGTCAGGTTAAAACTCTTTGCTTTGAATCGTTGCCAGCTATTATGCTGGCCAAACAGTGCAGAGAACATGGGGTTTTTAATGGCTGGGATGTTCGAGATGCCAAATAAAGGAATGACTTGCTTATAAGACAGACGGAAACCATGACAGATACAATGGGCTTTGAAGAGAACCATTTTCATGGAACTTGCAGAAAACCAAGACAAAAATGTCCCCCCACTCTCCCAAAGCAGCAAGAAACCCCGTGTTCCCCACCCCGGCCCGGACCGCTCGCTACATCCGCAGAGAAGACCCAAGAACTCGCTGCTTGCTAGGCAGCAGGCGTCACCTCTCCACCCCGGGGCACCCCTGCCACCTGACAGTATTGTGGAAAACCTGCCGTGGCATCTGCCTCCCGGCCAAGCCAGGATGCTTCGAGCTGGTGGCCCCATCCGTCCTCCTCAGTGAAACGGTCATTTCCAAGAGGCCACCTGGGGTCTGGCTCACTTTCTCATCTCCTTTCTAGTTCACCTTTCTTTGTCCATTAAATAGGTCTGTTTCCTGAAGTTTGGTTTTATGTCCTCTTATCTTTTCACTCTGTATCTTCTTTCCAGAAGATCTTGTTTGCTCTCATGAAGGTAGTTACCTTTTATAGGCTAATGACTCCTGAACCGATCTTTCTATCCTAGATTCTATCTTTGAACCTTGCACCCAGCCAGCTGCCTGCTGAATATACCGACTTGGTTGCCCTGCTGGGCCCACTTGTCACTTACATTGTCCAGCACCCTTGGGTTGCAAATTCATATTGAACAGAAATCACATTTGAACTTGCTTAGGCCAAAATGGGGAATTCATAGGATTAGGTGACCAAGTCCTGGACACCTGCAATCAGGGACTCTAGTGCATTGGACTTTGCCTCAGTCACTTGTCCTGATTTCTCTTGGTGTGTTGGCTTTATTCCAGCCAAGTGTTTCCTGGCCTTTTCAGTATGACTGCTGGCAGCTCTTAGGTTCCTATTTCAGAGCTCATATTAGGAGGGGACAAAAGCTCTTTTCTTCAGCTCCGTTTCAACAGCACCTGGGAAGGACCCTGCTGGTCCATCCTCACACTGAATCCTGTTGCGACACCTACCACATGGTAGTGCAGAGCCCAGTTCAACTGACGGCAAGCTCCTTGGGGCTTGTACCCTTCATACGCCTTTCCCAGCGCCTGGCATGACACAGGTTCACATAAATAGGGACTGAATGTGTCACAGAGCTGTGACTTACCTTCTAGGAAGCTGGACCTGACAGCGTGGGTAGGAGCAGGGTACCATTGGAGGAAGGGATCGTTGCATGGACCTTATCACCCTGGCGAGCCTCCAACTTCCATGTGTCCATGGGAGCAAAGACGAGTGTTTATGGTGTGGGTCTCCCAGTCCATATTGTGTCTCAGGTCTCTAACAGGAACCCTTCAGAGACTGGATGAAGATAAAAGATAACGTTGCAAGGGTTTATTTTAAAAAATGGCTGTGGAGTCCTTGCTCGCTGATTGTGGTCAAGGCCTTTTTACAGCCGGCCTTTCGTTCTTCAAAGGAGGACACTTCAAAAACACCACGTCACCCCCCTCCCCCTCATCCCCATTAATAACTCCACATCACAAATCTGTGTTATTTCTCCTTCACTGAAACTAAGTCAGTCTAAAGGCATCCATTTCATGGACAATGATTACATATTATACTGATGCAGAGCACATTTAATGACAGGAAATAAAAAGGATTGACTGTTACTGCAGGCGTGTCACCTTTGATAGTCTAGAGAGTTTTATTTCCCTGTTGTGTAGAGAATACTGTGTCATGTCTGACGTGGGAGCCACCGCCTTCATTACACGCCCAATTCTTCCATCCATTTGCTTCTCCAGTTGATTTTTGAGGGCACATCAAGGTATAGAAAAGGTTTCCCCCTCCCTCTCCAAAAAAGAAACAGAAAAACCCCACACTGATTTACTTTTACTCTGGTAAGGGAAACCACAAAGCCTCTAATTGGAATAGATAACAAGGAAAATTCTCTGGCAGGAACAGGAAACATATGTTGGGTGTTCATGCTTCCTTATCTCAGTGCCATCCGATTGAAGGGAGGTGAGACGTTGCCACTCTGCTCGTGGTTCCTGTAGCCCTAGGAAGCTGAGGAGGAGGTGGAGGAAGAGCTTTTATCTTTCACGAAAACAGTCACTTCTGTCTTGTTCACGGAGCTGCGCTTGCTAAGATTATCACTGGTAATCGCGTGTCTGGTAAACTTTGCTCGCCACAGTCAGAAGTGTTGGCCCAGATTCTAGTAACAAAGGACAGGAAGCTCTAGCTGGTGGTGCTGGCCACGGGCTGGGCCCGTGTATCTTCAGCCACAGCGTGAGAATTCTTGGGCTACTGCCTGAGGGGCAGCGTGGTAGAACGGACAGATTCCAGGCTCCAGAGCCCCCAGACCAGTTCCTGGCTGTGTAGCAGTTACTAGAAATTCCTAAGTCTCAGTTTCATCATTTGTAAAACAGGCTCCATAATTTCTACCTTGACACCTTATTGTGAGGAATCAATAATAAGAAAAATAACTAACGAAAACATATTGAGATCTTGCTCTAAAACAGCTCCATGCTGTGTCTTTTATAAACACATGTGATTTAAACAAATGATGGCATTTCATCCTTCTGATGAGCTATAAGGTGGTTTCTTGTTATTCCCATTTACAAGTGGAGAGCAGGTTTACTGGGGTTGAGGAACTTCCGTTACATCAAACAGCTAGTGAGAGCCAGAGCCTGGGGGAAACCAGGCCGGTATGGCCCAAAGGTGTGGTCCTAATATTGACACAAGTCTTTCTCAAGCTTGAGAACAGCAGTAACCCTTTTAATGCGTGGGAGGCTGGGGGAGAAGATTCTCGGATCCTTATTATGGATGTGAACTGTTTTTCTTCAATGTTGTAAATTTCCACAAGCTGAAGATTAAGTATGTTTGATAGTATAGGAGACATATTGTTGCTTTACTCTTTCCCGTGTGAATAGGGTGCTGATGGCTAAAGGTGTAAAAGCTTTTGTGATCAGCACAACTCTCCTATCACAAGCCCTGTGATAGTTGAATTCTGCCACTTTTCTCCCTATGAATTGCTGTAAAGCCTTTTGTCTTGCAGCTCTTGATGTCATTTGGCTAAAAAAGCAGGATTTCCAGATTAAGTTCACTTCTGTTGATTTTACATTAGGCTTTGATGCAAAGCAACTTGGTACTGACACATTCATAAAAACAAATGCTAAGGTAGGTACTTTACTAATGTTCTCAAATTTTTGTAATGGACAGATCCTTTTAAAGGAAAAACAGGGTTTCTTGCTCCTATTAGGTCATAAGGTTGTTATCCATATCGTGGAAAATATGCTTCTATTACTTTTTGAAAGACTATTAACAGAGGCACAAAATTTATATGTTCTGTTAGGAATCCTCATGCTATCAAGAATACAGCTGAGTGAGGATGTGGAAAAAAAGGGAAGCTACGTGCACTGTTGGTGGGAATGTAAACTGGTTCAGCTACTATGGAAAACAGTGTGGAGGTTTGTCAAAAAACTTAAAATAGAGCTGTCCAGCAACCCCACTTCTGGGTATATATCCAAAGGAAAGGAAATCACTGTTTTGAAGAGGTATTTGCAATCCCATGTTCATTGCAGCATTATTCAAAATAGTCAAAGTATGGAAACAACCTAAGTACCTATGGATAAAGAAAATCTGATAAATACACTGTAATAATGCAGTAGAGTATTATTCAGCCTTAAAAAGAAGGAAATCCTGTCATTTGCGACAATATGGATGAAACTTGAGGGCATTATGCTAAATGAAATAAGACAGACAGAGAACAACAAATACTGTATGGTCTTACCTATATGTGGAATCCAAAAAAAAAACAAAAACAAAACTCGTCAAAACAGAGAATAGATTGCTGTTGCCAGGGGCCGGGGAGTAGGGAAAATGGGAGATGTTGGTCAAATACAGTTATAAGATGAATAAGTTCTGGGCATATAATGAATGTACGGCATGGTGACTATAGTTAACAATACTGTATTATATACTTGAAAGTTGCTGAGAGTAGACTTTTTTTTTTTTAACATCTTTATTGGAGTATAATTGCTTTACAATGGTGTGTTAGTTTCTGCTGTATCACAAAGTGAATCAGCTATACGTATACATATATGCCCTCCCTTTTGCAGATCCCTCCCTATCCCACCCCTCTAGGTGGTCACAAAGTACCGAGCTGACCTCCCTGTGCTATGCGGCTGCTTCCCACTAGCTATCTGTTTTACATTTGGTAGTGTATATATGTCCATGCCACTCTCTCACTTGGTCCCAGCTTACCCTTCCCCCTCCCCATGTCCTCAAGTCCATTTTCTACATCTGCGTCTTTATTCCTGTCCTGCCCCTAGGTTCTTCAGGACCATTTTTTTTTTTTAGATTCCATATATATGTGTTAGCATACTGTATTTGTTTCCCTCTTTCTTACTTCACTCTGTATGACAGACTCTAGGTCCATCCACCTCACTACAAATAACTCAATTTCGTTTCTTTTTATGGATGAGTAATATTCCATTGTATATATGTGCCACATCTTCTTTATGCATTCATCTGTCGATGGACACTTAGGTTGCTTCCATGTCCTGGCTATTGTAAATAGAGCTGCAATCAACATTGTGGTACATGACTCTTTTTGAATTATGGTTTTCTCAGGGTATAGGCCCAGTAGTGGGATTGCTGGGTCGTATGGTAGTTCTATTTTTAGTTTTTTAAGGAACCTCCATACTGTTCTCCATAGTGGCTGTATCAATTTACATTCCCACCAACAATGCAAGGGGGTTCCCTTTTCTCCACACCCTCTCCAGCATTTATTGTTTGTAGATTTTTTGATGATGGCCATTCTGACTGGTGTGAGGTGATACCTCATTGTGGTTTTGATTTGCATTTCTCTATTGATTAGTGATGTTGAGCATCCTTTCATGTGTTTGTTGGCAATCCATATATCTTCTTTGGAGAAATGTCTATTTAGGTCTTCTGCCCATTTTTGGATTGGGTTGTTTTTTTGATATTGAGCTGCATGAGCTGCGTGTATATTCTGGAGATTAACCCTTTGTCAGTTACTTCGTGTGCAAATATTTTCTCCCATTCTGAGGGTTGTCTTTTCGTCTTGTTTATGGTTTCCTTTGCTGTGCAAAAGCTTTTAAGTTTCATTAGGCCCCATTTGTTTATTTTTGTTTTTATTTCCATTTCTCTAGGAGGTGGGTCAAAAAGGATCTTGCTGTGATTTATGTCCTAGAGTGTTCTGCCTGTTTTCCTCTAAGAGTTTGATAGTGTCTGGCCTTACATTTAGGTCTTTAATCCATTTTGAGTTTATTTTTGTGTATGGTGTTAGGAAGTGTTCTAATTTCATTCTTTTAAATGTAGCTGTCCAGTTTTCCTAGCACCACTTATTGAAGAGGCTGTCTTTTCTCCATTGTATATTCTTGTCTCCTTTATCAAAGATAAGGTGACCATAGGGACTTCCCTGGTGGTGCAGTGGTTAAGAATCCGCCTGCCAATGCAGGGGACAGGGGTTCGAGCCCTGGTCTGGGACGATCCCACATGCTGCGGAGCAGCTAAGCCCATGTGCCACAACTAATGAGCCTGCGCTGTAAAGCTCGCAAGCCACAACTACTGAGATTGCGTGCCACAACTACTGAAGCCTGCGTGCCTAGAACCCGTGCTCCACAACAGGAGAATTCACCGCAATGAGAAGCTCCCACACTGCAACAAAGAGTAGCCCCCGCTCACCACAACTAGAGAAAGCCCGTGCGCAGCAATGAAGACCCAATGCAGCAAAAAATAAATAAATATTAAAAAAAAAAAAAAGATAAGGTGACCATATGTGCCTGGGTTTATCTCTGGGATTTCTATACTGTTCCATAGATCTATATTTCTGTTTTTGTGCCAGTACCATACTGTCTTGATTACTGTAGCTTTGTAGTAGAGTCTGAGGTCCGGGAGCCTGATTCCTCCAGCTCTGTTTTTCTTTCTCAAGATTGCTTTGACTATTCGGTGTCTTTTGTGTTTCCATACAAATTGTGAAATTTTTTGTCCTAGTTCTGTGAAAAATGAATCTGCAGATTGCTTTGGGTAGTATAGTCATTTTCACAATGTTGATTCTTCCAATCCAAGAACGTGGTATATCTCTCCATCTGTTTGTTATCATCTTTAATTTCTTTCATCAGTGTCTTATAGTTTTCTGCATACAGGTCTTTTGTCTCCTTAGGTAGGTTGTTCCTAGGTATTTTATTCTTTTTGTTACAATGGTAAATGGGAGTGTTTCCTTAATTTCTCTTTCAGATTTTTCATCAGTGTATAGGAGTGCAAGAGATTTCTGTGCATTAATTTTGTATCCCGCTACTTTACCAGATTCATTGATTAGTCCTATGAGTTTTCTAGTAGCATCTTTAGGATTCTCTATGTATAGTATCATGTCATCTGCAAACAGTGACAGTTTTACTTCTTCTTTTCCGATTTGGTTTCCTTTTATTTCTTTTCCTTCTCTGATTGCTGTGGCTAAAACTTCCAAGATTATGTTGAATAATAGTGGTGAGAGGGGGCAATCTTGTCTTGTTCCTGATCTTAGTGGAAATGGTTTCAGTTTTTCACCATTGAGAATGATGTTGGCTGTGCGTTTGTCATATATGGCGTTTATTATATTGAGGTAAGTTCCCTCTATGCCTGCTTTCTGGAGGGTTTTTACCATAAACGGGTATTGAATTTTGTCAAAAGCTTTTTCTGCATCTATTGAGATGATCATACGGTCTTTATTCTTCAATTTGTTAAAATGGTGTATCATATTGATTGATTTGCGTATATTGAAGAAGCCTTGCATCCCTGGGATAAATCCCACTTGATCATGGTGTATGATCCTTTTAATGTGCTGTTGGATTCTGTTTGCTAGTATTTTGTTGAGGATTTTTGCATCTATATTCATCAGTGTTATTGGCCTGCAGTTTTCTTTTTTTGTGACATCTTTGTCTGGTTTTGGTATCAGGATGATGGTGGCCTCGTAGAATGAGTTTGGGAGTGTTCCTCCCTCTGCCATATTTTGTAAGAGTTTGAGAAGAATAGGCGTAAGTATTTACAATTGTTATATCTTCTTCTTAGATTGATCCCTTGATCATTACGTAGTGTCCTTGTCTCTTGTAATAGTCTTTATGTTAAAGTCTATTTTGTCTGATATGAGAATTGCTACTCCAGCTTTCTTTTGATTTCCATTTGCATGGAATATCTTTTTCCATACCCTCACTTTCAGTCTGTATGTGTCCCTAGGTCTGACATGGGTCTCTTGTAGATAGCATATATGTGGGCCTTGTTTTTGTATCCATTCAGCCAGTCTATGTCTTTTGGTTGGAGCATTTAATCCATTTGCATTTAAGGTACTTATCGATATGCATGTTTGTATTACCATTTTCTGAATTGTTTTGAGTTTGTTATTGTAGGTCTTTTCCTTCTCTTGTGTTTCCTAAGAAGTTCCTTTAGCATTTGTTGTAAAGGTGGCTTGGTGGTGAGGAATTCTCTTAGCTTCTCCTTGTCTGTAAAGGTTTTAATTTCTCCGTCGAATCTCAATGAGATCCTTGCTCGGCAGAGTAATCTTGGTTGCAGGTTTGTCCCTTTCATCACTTTAAATATGTTCTGCCACACCCTTCTGGCTTGCAGAATTTCTGCTTAAAGATCAGCTGTTAACCTTATGGGGATTCCGTTGTATGTTATTTGTTGCTTTTCCCTTGTTGCTTTTAATATTTTTTCTTTGTATTTAATTTTTGATAGTTTGATTAATATGTGTCTAGGCACGTTTCTCTTTGGATTTATCCTGTATGGGACTCTCTGTGCTTTCTGGACTTGATTGACTATTTCCTTACCCATATTAGGGAAGTTTTCAACTATAATCTCTTCAAATATTTTCTCAGACCCTTTCTTTTTCTCTTCTTCTTCTGGGACCCCTATAAATCGAATATTGGTGCATTTAATGTTGTCCCAGAGGTCTCTGAGACTGCCTCAGTTCTTTTCATTCTTTTTTCTTTATTCTGCTCTGCGGTAGTTATTTCCACTATTTTATCTTCCAGGTCACTTATCTGTTCTTCTGACTCAGTTATTCTGCTATTGATTCCTTGTAGAGAATTTTTAATTTTATTTATGGTGTTGTTCATCATTGTTTGTTTGCTCTTTAGTTCTTCTAGGTCCTTATTAAATGTTTCTTGTATTTTCTCCATTCTATTTCCAAGATTTTGGATCACCTTTACTATCATTACTCTGAATTCTTTTTCAGGTAGACTGCTTATTTCCTCTTCATTTGTTTGGTCTGGTGGGTTTTTACCTTGCTCCTTCATCTGCTGTGTATTTCTCTGTCTTCTCGTTTTGCTTAACTTACTGTGTTTGGGGTCTCCTTTTCGCAGGCTGCAGATTCTTAGTTCTCGTTGTTTTTGGTGTCTGACTCCAGTGGCTAAGGTTGGTTCAGTGGGTTGGGTAGGCTTCCTGGTGGAGGGGACTAGTGCCTGTGTTCTGGTGGATGAGGCTGGATCTTATCTTTCTGGTGGGCAGGACTGGGTCCGGTGGTGTGTTTTGGGTTGTCTGTGAACTTATTATGATTTTAGGCAGCGTCTCAGCTAGTGGCTGGGGTTGTGTTCCTGTCTTGCTAGTTGTTTGGCATAGGGTGTCCAGCACTGTAGCTTGCTGGTCATTGAGTGGAGCTGGGTCTTAGTGTTGAGATGGAGATCTCTGGGAGAGCTTTCACTGTTTGGTATTACGTGGGGCCGGGAGGTCTCTGGTGGTCCAATGTCCTGAACTCAGCTCTCCCACCTCAGAGGCTCAGGCCTGACAGCCAGACAGAGCACCAAGACCCTGTCAGCCACACAGCTCAGAAGAAAAGGTAGAAAAAAGAAAGAAAGGAAGAAAAATAAATAAAATAAAGTTATTAAAAAATATTATTAAAATAAAAAAATAAAAAAGTAATAAAAGAAAAAGAAAGAAGAGAGCAACCAAAGCAATAAACAAATCTACCAATGATAACAAGCGCTAAAAACTATACTAAAAAAAAGACAGACAGAACCCTAGGACAAATGGTAAAAGCAAACCTATACAGACAAAATCACACAAAGAAGCATACATATACACAGTCACAAAAAGAGAAAAAGGAAAAAAAAAAATATATATATATATAAAAAAAGGAAGAGAGCAACCAAATCAATAAAGAAATTACCAATGATAATAAGCTCTAAATGCTAAACTAGGATAAACATAAAACCACAAAACAAATTAGATGCAGAAAGCAAACCCCAAGTCTACAGTTGCTCCCAAAGTCCACTGCCTCAATTTTGGGATGATTCGTTGTCTATTCAGGTATTCCACAGATGCAGGGCACATCAAGTTGATTGTGGAGATTTAATCTGCTGCTCCTGAGGCTGCTGGGAGAGATTTCCCTTTCCTTTCTTTGTTCGCACAGCTCCTGGGGTTCAGCTTTGGATTTGGACCTGCCTCTGTTTGTAGGTCCCCTGAGGGTGTCTTTTCTTCCCTCAGACAGGACGGGGTTAAAGGAGCAGCTGATTGGGGGCTCTGGCTCACTCAGGCCGTGGGGAGGGAGGGGTACGGATGCGGGGCGAGCTTGGGGTGGCAGAGGCCAGCATGAAGTTGCACCAGCCTGAGGTGCGCCGTGCATTCTCCTGGGGAAGTTGTCCCTGGATCACGGGACCCTGGCAGTGGCGGGCTGCACAGGCTCCCGGGAGGGGCGGTGTGGAGAGTGACCTGGGCTTGCCCACAGGCTTCTTGGTGGTGGCAGCAGCAGCATTAGCGTCTCATGCCCGTCTCTGGGGTCTGCGCTGATAGCCGCGGCTTGCGCCCGTCTCTGTAGCTCACTTAGGCGGTGCTCTGAATCTCCTCTCCTTGCGCACCCCGGAACAATGGTCTCTTGCCTCTTTGGCAGGTCCAGACTTTTTCCTGGACTCCCTCTCGGCTAGCTGTGGTGCACTAGCCCCTTCAGGCTGTGTTCACGCAACCAACCCCAGTCCTCTCTCTGGGTTCTGACCTCCGAAGCCCAAGCCTCAGCTCCCAGCCCCTGCCCGCCCCGGCGGGTGAGCAGACAAGCCTCTCGGGCTGGTGAGTGCTGGTCGGCTCTGATCCTCTGTGCAGGGATCTCTCTGCTTTACCCTCCACACCCCTGTTGCTGCGCTCTCCTCCATGGCTCCAAAGCTTCCCACCCCCGTCTCTGCCAGTGAAGGGGCTTCCCAGTGTGGGGAAACTTTTCTTCCTTCACAGCTCCCTCCCAGAGGGGCAGGTCCCGTCCCTATTCTTTTGTCTCTGTTTTTCCTTTTTTCTTTTGCCCTACCCAGGTACGTGGGGAGTTTCTTGCCTTTTGGGAGGTCTGACGTCTTCTGCCAGCGTTCAGTCGGTGTTCTATAGGAGAAGTTCCACGTGTAGATGTATTTCTGATGTATCTGTGGGGAGGAAGGTGATCGCCACATCTTACTCCTCCACAGTGTAGGTCCCCCCTGAGAGAGTAGATCTTAAGTGTTCTCACTGCACCCAGAAAATAGTAACTATGTGGGATGATGGATGTGTCAACTAACTTTAGAGTAGGAATCATTTCACAAGATATATGTATATCAAATCATCACCTTATACACCTTAAACTTACAGAATGTTGTCAATTATATCTCAATAAAGCTGGGGGAAGGAAAAAAATGCATCTGAGGACTCCCTGTGGTTTGTGGGCTCCATATTGGGAAACACTGAGCTTCACAACATTCCTCCAACAGTGAAGGTGTATAGAAAGTGTTTGGCGGGGATTCCCTGGTTGTCCAGTGGTTAGGACTCGGCAGTTTCACTTCCAGGGCCCAGGTTCAATCCCTGGGTGCTGCAAGCTGTGATGCTCTGGCAAGGGTGCAGCAAGTGTTGTGAAATAATTAAATATTTATTTCATCACGTTGTATTTTTTATTTGTGGTTGCGTCGTGTGGCATGCAGTATATTAGTTCCCCGACGAGGAATCAAACCGGGGCCCACTGCAGTGGAAGCGCACAGTTTTAACCACTGGACTGCTGGGGAAGTCCCTATTTCATCACATTTTAAACTAAACATTTTTGAATAGGCAACTTATGGTCCAAAATTTTAAAAGGGTAAAAAGGAGATTTGGTGTTTAAATGAACAGATTTATACACTATGCAGGAATTGGTTAATATTTATTACTTTTCATTTTTTCTCTGCCAATCAAAAATGTGAATGATCTCAGAATGGTATGTAGAACACATGGATGAGAGCCTTTTTTGCATTTCTTGTCACAGTTAACTTCAAACGTCAGTGAGGCCAATTTTTAGAAGGATGGATAAATACATTCAGTGTAATATACACCTACGTATACCTACATAGACCCTCCCTTGATGACAGAAATGGAGTTTTGGATAGAAGATTCCCAATATTGATGAGGGAACACATGATGTGTTGGAATGAGTGGATCTTCAGTAAGTCATGGGCACACTGCTTGCTGCATAGCATAACATTTCAAGATATTGCATCCAGGAATTAGATTTGTGTCACTGGGAAGGCTTCGGAGATTACAGAACTGAAACACTAAGCCAAATGAGTGTGTGAGTTTTTCACATCTGTCCCTTATTTTCCGTATTTTTGCTTCATTATCTGCATTGTTGGATTGCTGTATCTGTCATATGCCAACAGATGGCAATATTATAAGATCATTTTTTTAAGATGGTTAAAATGAACGATATTCTCTGCTGCTCCCAGATTAGTCAGATGGAAGAAACAAGATCTTTATTGGTTGTCTCTTTGGTATTTACAAAATCTTGTCTTTCTAAATTTTTCATAAAATATTAGCAATATTATTTTCACTTCACTGCTGCCTCTTCTTGACTAGTTTTCTTTTCTCCTTTGCTTAACTTTTAACTCCGTATCTAAATCCACCTTTGTGGTATTCTATGTGCAAATCTTGATATATCTGCTAGTAATGAAAGCAAAGTGTACAACCATTGGTAGAACTATTATTAATTAAGTAGTACTAGGCATATAACATTTAATTCAAATGAAATTTCTTTGTATTTTTTTTGAGAACAAGGTATATAAATAAACCACACTCATATTGTACGTCTTTTTTTTTTGAAAACCAACTTTTAGACTGGAAGAAGTGTTTTTATTTTAGAACCAAGTGTTTACAATTTATAAACACCTCAAAAGAGTAAATGTTGTATTTTGAATACTAGGCTTCTCTTCTCACTAGGTTAAGAATCCTGTAAAATCTGATCCCTATGGAGAACCTTGAAAGACACTTAAGGAGCTCTGAGTTCTGGTTGTTTGGGGACAGTTTTGAGTAGAAGGCTTAAGAAAGGAGAGAAATGGGGTTGAAGGCACTGGACCTGTACTGTTGCCGGGAGGAGGCGCGTTCTCCTGCTGCATCAGCCTCATCCAGATGGAAGCCCTATTATCCCACAACTCCTCCTTATTTGTCACTTTCCTGTCCCTTTTCCCTCTGCCCCACTGCCCCCTGGGTCCTGGGAGCATCTCACCTGATATCTCTTCCTGGGGGATGTAATCCATGTCTACCCACAGAGTTCCAGACCTCAACCATATATCAGAGTTCAAAATATATTCCCAGGCCTAAAGGCTCTTGGAGCACCATTCCTGCATTTCAGCTGCCTCCTGGACTCTTGGTACCTGCTGGATTCACCGGCATCTCAAATGCAGTATGCCCGGGAGATCATTTCCCTCACGAACCAGTTCCATTGTCATACAATCCATTTCCCACATGTACAGGTTAGAGGGCTGGTCCAAAGTGAGTTCCTTAATATCTGAGTCCTGAGAGATACTCCACAAGAAGAGATTGGAGAAAGTCTGGCTATTTATCACCGCTTTGGAGATTCACAATACTTACTGTTGTAGTAAAAGCTCAGAGAAGATTTGCAGAAGAAAATGCTTTTAACTCGATTTCCCTGCTTATCTGAACATGGAATCCCTTTTCTAAGGGGTTCTGTTGGAAATCTTGAGAAACGCTGCCTAGGAGTCATCTGTGCTTTTTCCTTTCCTCCTCCTCCCTTGCTTTAAAAATTGAGATATAACTTGCATACGCTGCAGCACACAAGTATTAAATGTACAGTGTGATTTTATGTACATGCACACCTGTGTAACTACCACCAGATCAAATTATAGAGCTTACTCTGTGATTCCACTTATATGAAATTTAGGAATAGGCAAAACTAACCTGTGATGATGAAAGTTAGAATAACAGTTACCTCTGGGGGCGGGCATGGGAGTGGGGATGCAACATTCAGACTGGGGAAAGGGCCTGCAAGAAAGTTACGGGGTTCTGGAAATATTCTACGCCCTCCCCACTGGTGTGGGCACTAACAGAATCTTTATGCTCCTGTGGTTTGAATGGCCCTTGCTGCCTTCTTGCTTTGTGTGTCCAGGGAGCAACATTTCTCGCCTCTGGGACAGCAGACCTTTTGTTCCTGGGCTATGCTCTTCCCTTTTCCTAGACCACGCCCCCTACACTGCTGATACTTCTCCTATTTTTGCCATCACGATAGATGTCACTTGCAACTAAAGTTGAGCTCAGAATCCTTTTTATGCACCCACCACATTCTGGGTTTTCTCCATCTATTACACTCATTACCCTGAGATGCAGTAGCTTGCTTATGCATTTGCCTTCCCACTGGACTGTCATTTCCCTGAGGGCAGATGTCCTGATCATGGTTGTAGCTCAAGCACACAGATGACATGTTTTTAAAAACCAATCCAAAGCATTCTAATAAACTGTCCTCCTTCCTGTCTCATTCTCAACTTCTCGTCCACACGAAAATACAAGTCCTTTCTAAAATTCAGGTTTCATGATGTTTATTACTCTTCCTATCAATAATCTCTGGAGGGTCCTCTGAATTTTCAGGATGGAGGCCAGAACTCTTCACCGGTCATTCAAGAATCATGCGAGCTGGCTCCACTCTAACATTTCCCATCATTTTCTTTCAATCATCCACTGTCCAGGGACCAGAGCCCTTCCCCATCCTCAAACATGTGAGGAACTCTTATGTTTCCAGGCCCGTGTCCATGGCTTTTCTTCTGCTTTACATGCCTCCACTTACGTTCTTCAAGGCCCAGTTCAAACATTCATTCATCCTTCAAATATGTCTTACTTTCTACTGGTTTCCAGGGACAGTTATATGTACCCAGAAACAGAAGTGAGCAGGACATGTAAGATCCCCACTCTCATGGAGCCAATATTTTAATACAATGGAAACGAGAGTAATAATTAAATAAGCAAGATAATGATTTCTGAAAAATGTTCTGAAGCAAATTATTTTTTCTTTTTTTTTTAAATTTTATTTATTTATTTATTTATTTATTTATTTATTTATTTATTTATTTATTTATGGCTGTGTTGGGTCTTCGTTTCTGTGCGAGGGCTTTCTCTAGTTGCGGCAAGTGGGGGCCACTCTTCATCGCGGTGCGCGGGGCTCTCACTATCGCGGCCTCTCTTGCTGCGGAGCACAGGCTCCAGACGCACAGGCTCAGTAATTGTGGCTCACGGGCTCAGTTGCTCCGCGGCATGCGGGATCTTCCCATACCGGGGCTTGAACCCGTGTCTCCTGCATTGGCAGGCAGATTCCCAACCACTGCGCCACCAGGGAAGCCCTGAAGCAAATTATTTTATATGTTAAAGACTAACTTTGTAGAATGTTCATTAAAATAGTGCGATCATTGGCAGTTGTTTTAACTAAAATAATTTTATTGGCTTTACTGAGCTTTTAATTTAAATTGTGCCACCTCCCACATCAGTATCCCTGTGTCTTTTACATGTTGATTCTTTCAATGGTTTAAAGAATATCCCACAGACTTGCTCTTAATAAGATGTTTACAAACTTTTAAACATAGGAGAGCACAAATAAATCAGACTTCGGGTAAGAGAGGTTAGCTATACTTAACACTGCTATACAGCATTTTAGGATTTTTCATCATCCACCTTGCAGTAGGAAATCGAAGAAGGAATGTGATGTAGCAGAAAGAGCAGTAGGTCAAGAACCTTTGCTCTCATTTTGATTCCTAACTCCTCTATTAGTTAACTATGTGACCCTGAATAATTCACTTAGCTCACTGCGCTCATCGATGAAAGAGACATTTGAAGTTGAAAGTCGCTAAATTCTTTTTCAGTGTTAGAATTTTATGATCAACCGCAGCAGCAGGAATAGATAGAGCTATATCTGACTTAAAGGAAACCCCATCTGTGAAATTTTGGCTATCTTTATAAAAGAAGTTAAGTTTTTAAATATGTTTTTTGCCCTATTCTTTTTATAGTATCACTGTATTTTCTCAGCATTCAACTCCAGCGACACATTCTCAGCTCTCATCTCACTTGACTCATCAATAGCATTTACTGGTTGATCACTTCCCCCTCTTCGCTGACCCCTCTGTCTTCCCGTATCTTTGTTCCCCTTCTACTTCCCTGACTGTCCTCCATCCCCTTGTACCTTCCTCTTTACCTTCCTGACTTCTGAACAGTGGTGAGCCCAGGGCCAAACCTCAGTTCTCTCTTATGTATACATTCATTCTAATGATCTTGTATTCGTTATTTATTGCTGCATAACAAATTATCCCCAAATTAGCAGCTTAAAACAATACACATGTATTATCTTACAGTTTCTGTGGGTCAGGAATATGGGCACAGCATAGCTGGGTCCTGTAATTTAGGATTTTTTTATGAGGCTGCAATAAAGGTGTCAGCAGAGACTAGGGTCTCATCTGAAGGCTTGACTGGTGAAGGATGTGTGTCCTGCACAGGCTTGTTGGCAAGATTCAGTTCCTTTGAACTGTTGGAATCAGGGCCTCAGTTTCTAGCTGGCTGTCGGCTGGAGGTCACCCTCAGTTTCTTGCCATGTGAGTCTCACTAACGTGGGAAATTACTTTATCATTCTTTACATAAGATATACTTGTACCTAATGCTGCTTGCTGCAAGTTAATCATAAAATTAATTATGTTTAAAAATAATTAATTAGGCATCTCAAATTTAACATGAATTCCTAATTTGTGACCCACGTCCCCACCCCAAATATGCTCCTCCTGCAGTTTTTTACCTTTTAAGTAAATGGCAATCACATTTTTATAGTTTCACATGCCCAAAACCTTGCAGTCATCCATGACTTTTCTCTCTCTTTCACACCCATATCAATCCATCAGCAAATTCTACTGACTTTACCTTCAAAAGAATTTATATCCAGAGTTCAACTATTTTTTGCTATCTCCCCTACGACCATCCTGGTCCAGGCCACCAACACCTCTTGCCTAGTTTATTGTAAAAAATCCCCAAGTTATTTCCCTGCTTTTGCCATTGCTACCATTTGGTCTATTATCAACATAGCAGCCAGACTGATCATGTTGAAAGTTAAGTCAAATCATGTCATTCTTCGGTTTCAAATCTCTCACTGGCTCTTTATTTCACCCAGCAGAAGAGCTAACATTCTTATAACTGTATCTAAGGCTCTACATGACTTACTCCTTTGTTTCCTTCTCCTATTTTCTCGCCTCATCCTAATCCCCTTACTTTCTTTGCTCCAGCCACACTGGCCTTCTTGCTGCTCCTTGAACACACTAGGCATGTGTTTTAAAAGTCCTTAGATTTGTTTTAATCTGGCATGGCAAGACATGCAGACATGGAGATGACTGTCATGAAGGAAGCAGTTTTTACTCACAGTTCCCTAGAAGCATCACAGGCCATGCAGGGCCACACAAGGAAGCACCGGGGCCATCCAGGAGGCAGAGGAGTGAGGGGAAAGCAGGGGTAAAAGCCTTTACTGGGGTTTCTGCAGGGAAAAGCACGGCAAGGCAGGGTAAGCATGCTTAGGATTGGCCAGTTTGAGTAATTTTAGTGGTCTCTGGGGTACCGGGGCTGTCTTTAGTTGTCAGATACGTGCTCTTGGCATGATTAGGAAAGGGGAATGTTGGCCCTGAGTGTAAAAGCCCATTCAAGGAGGTGGCTGGGGTATCAGCTTTGGATTGGTTGGTTTGCATATGAAATGCATGTTCCAGGAGTGAGTGGTTTGCTATCTCTAGGAATTAGCTAACCCCATGGCGGGGGTTGGGGGGGGGAGTCAGTCTTTCCAGGATCAGCAGGCTCTAGATGCCAGAGCTTCAAGAATACAGAAAATAAGAAAATGTAGTTAATGCAGCATGCTCCCCACATATGTACAGTGGCACTCACATGCTCCCTGTGTGTAGATTATCATTTCCACAGGGGTTTGCATGGATTGCTCACCCATAGAGTCTTTAGTCAATATTACCCTATCGTTCAGGCCTTCCCTGACCTCCACCCCATGTAGTCCGGTTCCTTCGCCTCAGCCCCATCATCACCCTTCTGCTATCCTGCTTTCCCCTTTTCTGTTCTCTTCAGCACTTACACTTTTGACATATAGTTACTTATTTATTTTTCTGTCTTCCTAATTAGAATGTAAACTTCATGAGTATAGAGACTTTATCTGCTATATATGTGCCGATGGGCAGCCTCCTCTACTCTGAAGGTGAGGAGTAAGTCTGTAGGAGGACCAATCCCCATCAGAGCTGGAGACCTGGTTGGCCCAGGTTTTCTGTTGGGATAATGCCCCGAGGCTCCTGCTACGTTTTCTAGAGAGGCCCTTGGCAGAAATTTAGCTCAGTCAATAATGGTCAGAGAGGGACCAATGACATCATATCTGCCATTGCACACATCTGTCTCCAGAGGATGACTGTGTGTGATTTGAGAGTATCCTGCCCTCCAACCAGGGACTGGATAAGAGAGGAGGTGAATGGTCATGCCTTTTCATTTTTGTTTACTGGACATGAAATAGCCCTCTTTTTTATTAATAAGAGGTATAGTTAAGAATATTCAGTTTGGTGAGTACGAGGAGTTGGGTGATAGGTGATTAAAGTGGTGTGTTTTTAATTACTCTGGCTCATCCAGATGTCATTGTATAATACAATGCGTGCAGCTTTAGGCCATAAATCTGTCCCTTAGAAACTGTGTGAAAGTATCAGATTCCAAATGCATTAAAAATTAAATGAAGAAATACTTAACATTTTAATAGTGCTTTACATCCTAGAAATTTTCCAAGCATTCTTACATGCTTGACTTCATTCATGTATTCAACACAAATTTACTGAACACACACCATACGCTAGGCTCTGTTCTAGGCATCATGAATAAAATGAAGAACAAGAAAGACAAATATGAGGCTTATGATCTAGGGAGGGAGATGATAAGAGACAACCACCAACAGAAAGGAGTCAGATGACCTAGGAATGCAGTGGAGGAGGAGAAGAAGGGCATGGGAGAAGGCTGGAGAGAGAGCCCAGGGCAGAGTCTTGAAGGTCACAGTGGAGCTTGAATCTCAGTACAGACCTTCTTTGACTTACGATGAGGTTACATCCCCATTAATCCATCCTATGTTGAAAACATCATAAGTTGAACAGTCATTTAATATGCCTAATGTACCAAATATCATAGACTTAGCCTAGCCTACCTTAAACGTGCTCAGAACACTTACATGAGCCTACGGGTGGGCAAAATCCTCTAACACAAAGCTTATTTTATAATAAAGTGTTGAATATCTCATGTAATTGACTGCATACTGTACTGAAAGTGAGAATCAGAATGGTTGTCTGGGTCCAGAATGGTTGGAGGTGTACCGGTTGTTTACCTTCATGATTGCGTGGCTCACTGCCACAGCCCAGCGTCATGAGAGAGGATCGTAGGTGGTTGCTAGCCCTGGAAAAGATCAAAATTCAAAATTTGAAGGCAGTTTTTACTGAATGCCTATTGCTTTTGCACCATCGTAAAGTCAAAAAATCGTTAAGTCGAACCATTGCAAGTCAAGGACCATCACTGAAATGTGTTAAGTAAGAAAGTGACATGATCCAGCTTGTGACTCTTAATCCACCTTCCAGGCAAACATTCTTTAAAACATCTCCCACATAATACGTTTGTTTTTATGTTTGTTCTAAAATTTCTTTTCTTGTTATATTTAATTAGCTGGACCATGGCTACCACAGCAAAAAGCAGTTGTTAGATTTAAGGAAAATACATATTCACTCATCTGTACTTTTTACTCTCAAGCATAATAGCAAAAGGATCCTTGAGTAAGAGATAAATAGGAGTTTGAAGCTTAACTCTACCAACTAATTAGTTGTGAAAATTTAAAAAATCATGTACCTTCTCTTTCTGTTTCCTTGTCTGTAAAATAAAGAGTTGTATCAGAATATCTACAAAATAGCTTTCAGCTTGCAAGTTTTGCAGTCTTTCTCCCGGAGGCAATGGGATACTTCCAGTAAGTTCTTAACAAATATATGACATCTGCTTAAGATGACACCCATTTTTACCTTATAGTCTCTGTTGTTGGTTCAGTCTACTCACATGAATTTACCTACTGACACACATACCTGCGTGCTCTTGATTTTCCCCCGTGTCTCCAAACAACAAACTATTCCTGTGCTCATCCATGGGATTAGAGGTATGAAAGATTGAGAAGATGTAAAGGAGCTGTTCCATTCTATTACATGACCAAGCTTCACGATATCAACAGAATTGGCTGTCAGCCAAGTCTTATAATTAATTGGCTTGTTGGTCATTAGGAGGAATACAACAACTTGTATTATTAAATGGTGTCATGTTAGGTTTCACGGCTGTGAGAGCAGGGCTACCTCTGAGATCAATCCTGGAATCTTTGAACTTCACAGTCATAGCAAAGATCTGACTTCAGTGAGCCTCAACTCCCACCATGTTGAGCTTGCCTTGGCCTTGAGGAAGAGCATCCCCTCCTTTCTCCTGGGTGCGAGGCTCTCCGAGTAGTTTAGTTTGTGACATTCTGTTTGCTTTTCCTGACTCTCTCTCCCCAAATAGATGACGTGGGCCAATTCAGCTTGGTCATAAACCCATTTTCCTTTAAAAAAATTTTGCCAAGGGTGCTTAGGCATGGCTAAAGCTGAAAATTGGCACTTGGGCACAGCAGGGGACACATTCGCTGTTTTGAATTTAGGTTTTCATTTTATCAAGTAACACACTCTCCCCTCTCCTCCAAAGCAGCTTGGAGGATGTTCCCTAGAGTCTGTATTTATTGCAAAAATATAGAGCCACAGGCCAGATTTTAATTCTATTAGCTTTCCTGTGCGATAGATGTTCAGAAGAGAAATGTTGATTAAATTTATATATAAAGGCTAGAAATTTGGAGGCAAATATTTTCAAAGATATAACAGGTTCTCTAGTGTCCTTTCTCTAGGGCTTTAGCTATTAATTTAGATCCGAGGCCCACTTTGTAGCTTCCACTTGCCCATGTGGTTTGTTTATAAACAGTTTGTTTACGGAAGCTAAATGTCTTGGTTTTAAATCAGAGTGTGATATTATTACTGCTCATGGCAATCTCCAGCCTAATTTAATAATTCGCCTGGTACAGTTTCTCTAATTGAATCGTGTTAGTTATAGACAATACGAGGGACTCAAATCTACCTGTTGTCCCAGAGCTCTGCTCCCTCCCTCTGAGCAGGAGGCTGAAGTTTACAGAGGGATCGCTTGGTAAACAAGAATTTAAAGAAACACATGCTGAGACCAGTGGGGGCTGTTAAAAGCTCGGATAATGTAATATAATGTCACCCATAGCTCTGGGTGTACAAACTGCAGATTTATGCAAGTAATTAATAGTGTCGTGCCAAGAGAGTCAGTAGGCTTTTCAAAAGGAATCTTTCTTTGTGTCTTTTGATATTTAAAGAGCTGTAATTACAATGGCAGAGCTTTGAATTCTACCCCCCCCATACACATTAATTTATGGACCAATCCAGTATTACAGACAAGCTAATGAAAGAACCACATACTCCCTTTATAATTTTTTTTTACAGTTTCACTTGTGAGGATGAATGTAAAGTAGTTAATGCTATAAATAAGTATAATGATGTATCTCTTCTCTCAATTGCCAGTTGTTGATGCTGTAGCCTCACACAATAGAAGAAAAGAATTGAATTTAAATCTCTACCCATCTCGTTTTCTTCTCCTCGCTTGTGCACCAGTTAAGAAATTCAAATGTTTCTGCCATTATGAGGTGCTTAAAAAAAAGACTCAAACTGGATTTTCCCCTCCCCTCTTTAATTTTAATTAATTAATTTATTTATCTTTGGCTGTGTTGGGTCTTCGTTTCTGTGCGAGGGCTTTCTCTAGTTGCGGCCCCTCTTTAATTTTAGAGTTATGGAAGACTCGGGCAAATAATTACATAACGTATGCAGTCAGCTTAGGCTTTGCCAGGTTCAAGGTTTAGCATCTTGGCTTCTCAATAATAATCTCTCTCCCCCCTCAACAACTTTACTGAGGTATAACTGACAAATAAAAATTGTATATATTTAAGGTGTACAGGTGCTGGTTTGACATGTGTACACATCGTGAAATAACTACCACCAAGTTAATTAACACACACATCACCTCACGCAGCTGCCATTTTTTTCCGTGTATGTGTGGTGAGAACGCTTAAGACCTACTCTCTTAGCAAACTGCAAGTATATCATCCTGTATTATTAACTATAGTCACCATGCTGTACACTAAATCTCCAGAACTTATTCATCTCTTAGTTGAAAGTTTGTATCCTTTGACCAACGTCTCCCCATTTCCCTCACCCCCCCAGCCCCTGGGAACCACCATTCTACTTTTTGGTTCTATGAGTTTGACTTTGTTAGATTCCACATGTACATGAGATCACACAGCATTTGTCTTTTTCTGCCAGGCTTATTTCACTCATCATAATAGTCTCTTTCACTCTGGTCAGGGCTGGGAAGAAGCCTCCGGTGACTAGAGATGGTAGTGCCCTGGTCTTCAGAATGCCGTGCCATGTGGTACTCTGACAATGAACCTTCAAATGCTCACAAAAATTGTCCAGCTCCTTATGGGAGTGCCTTGACCAGAAAACATGACTGTATTCTCTGAAATTTTTGAATTTTCCTTTTAAAAGTTTGAAATGATGTTTGCTTTTCTTTCAAACAAGCCATTTTTGTATGCAACTTAACTAAAGGCATAAAGCTTGTTAGGACATTTTTACCTAAATAGCCTTTGAGTACAAGGCTAAGGCCAGGACTCAAGAATTCAAATACCTGGGGACCAAAATATGAGCCAGGATCATATTATATTTATAGAAGCACTAGAGTCAAGATGCTTCAAATCCTTTCTCCGTGCAGTGAGTCATATGAATTTTCCAAGTGAAATACACGTTGTGCTGCACTCAGTTCTTGGGACTTAATGACATGTCTCATAATACCAAAATCAGGGATGCTAATTCTCTCAGTCTATTTATTGTATGTATTTCCTCCATGAACTCAGACTTTGAAAGGGCCTCTGCATCATCTAATCCAAATTTCATTTATTTCATGAATGATAAAACTGAGATCCTGAAAAAGGAAGTGGTGCACTAGGGTTCAACAGAGAGTTATGGCAGAGCCAGGATTTAGGTCTATGTGAGCCAGCATAGTACGTCCGTCTGTAGACTAATGATTTGTTTTAATGACATCCAACAGCTCAGTGGGGTCAGAGTGGGAATAGTCACCTTGTTGACTTTTCTGTTTGTTGACCCTTTTAGACTGTAATTTCCCTAAGGACAAAGTCCTCGTGTGTTTACTTTGCTCCGTACGCTGTCTGGGAAGACTTTATAAAAACAATGAGAGTGGGGACTTCCCTGGTGGCACGGTGGTTAAGAATCCGCCTGCCAATGCAGGGGACATGGGTTCGAGCCTTGGTCCGGGAAGATCCCACATGCCACGGAGCAACTAAGCCCGTGCGCCACAACTACTGAGCCTGAGCTCTAGAGCCCACGAGCCACAACTACTGAGCCCACGCACCACAACTACTGAAGCCCGCGCGCCTAGAGCCTGTGCTCCGCAACAAGGGAAGCCACTGAAATGAGAAGCCCGTGCACCACAATGAAGAGTAGCCCCCGCTCGCCGCAACTAGAGAAAGCCCACGCACAGCAACGAAGACCCAATGCAGCCAAAAATAAATAAATAAATAAATAAATAAATTAAAACAAAAAAAACAATGAGAGTGTAGACTGTGCACTGTACTCCAGCAGCAAGACAGCATTACTTTTTAAAACCAACTTTGGGTACCATAATCTTGATGCTGCAAATGTGGCGAATCATCTGGTTTCAGCTTAACAATTCCAGAAGGGGGGTCATTACATTTGAACCATATTAACGACAATGAGAAGACATCTTGAGAAAACTAGAACCCACACGACAGATAAAAATTAATAAATATTTAAGCATAATTTTGTAGACAGCAAATTACAAGTAATATATAGTGGAGAGGCCAGGAGCGTCAGCTTTGTGTTGGTTCTGTCAAGACCACACATTTGGTTTTCTTCTGTGAAGTTGTTTACTGATCTGTCATGCTATTTCAAACCTGTGTTAATTGGCTTTGGAAAGTTCTTCCCTTATATCAAAACTTTCGTACTAATTGCAAGTAGTAGTAACTAATTGCCAGCTATTTTGTCTACATTTGTTTAAGGTTCACACTGTAAGGACGGGGTGATTATTAACTATATTGCCATAGTAATACTCACTGCTATTTCTAATTTGCGACCACACAGATCAACCCGGGGAGGAAGAAGACAGCCTGTGATCTAGTTCTTTCCCTTTATGGGGAGCTGAGGGTGGATGCTGTTGAAGAAAAATATTATTCATGATGCTCGATAAAGGCGGTACGGAAGACTCTACTCGAAGGGTGACCTACTACAACGGGGTTTTGTAGCCAGGCACAGAGATCAGGCTCAATCCCAATGACAACAAGGAAAAATGGGAATTCACAACCAAGGAGCAGGGTGGAGGTCAGCAGGTGGAAAATTACTACGAGGAAATAAATATCTGGAGTAAGCGGATTCTGGCTAAACTGACCGAGCAGGATTCTTGCTGAAAGCAGGCCAGTGTGATCAAATGTCACCTGGGGAGTGGTAAAGGATAAGGAATTTGAATAGATAACAAAGGTGATCAAATATGGAGGATGGAAGGGGAGGTTTTCTGGTTAAACTGACTCAGCAGGATTCTTGCTAAAATAGGACAATTCAGAGACAAACACAGAAGTCCAAAAGTCAAGGTCTAGTTGAGAAAGAGCTCAGAAGAGGCTGACTAGAGTTTGGTCACGGAGAGAATCTTTGCTAATGCCCAAGAAAGAGAGAAAGAAGACAGGTGAGGAGGTGTATATTCTGGTAAGAATGCTAAAAGCCAACTTAATTCATGGTGTTTTTCAGGAGGAGAGTCCTTAACTGTGGAATATTTTAGCAAGATGTCTGATTTAGAATGCTTATGGTAAACAAACCTAGAATCTAAAAATTTATGTGACACGGCTTCTTAGAAAATGTCACAGGTCTAACTTTCTGGATATTATTCAGAGATATTTCATAACCTGGAATGCTCCCTGCCAAGAGAGAAAACCATACTTTACCTGGAGAACTCACTCACTGCGCTGAGCCAGGGGATGCAACTGATCCAAAAAGTAAAGACCTGGAGGGCTGTACGTGGGATTCAGACCTCGCCTTGCTGTGTCTTGTGCATCTTAGCTACTTGTATTCTTGCAACTATTAGCAAAGCTTGATACTGGGTAAGATCTTTGATTCACGTGAATGACTTGGCCACGTGATCCTTTGGGTTAGCTCACCTACGTTACAGGAAAATAAGCTTTGCTTTCCTTCAATGTTCTTTCTCAGTGATGCTCACGTGCAGAAGTGACGTCATTTTTTTTTTTTTTTTTTCCCCTGAGGATCATTCCTCTCTATGTCCTGTGGTGGAGAAGGCTAGACTATGCAAATCTCTTCTCTTTTTTTAGGGGTAGAAGAAACCAACTTCTAGACTGAACATTACCTGACAAATTCCCTTCAACCCCAAAGAACACATCAATTCTTTGAGATTTCCACTTTTGAATTCTCCAAAAATTCTCCTCTTACTGCAGCCACCCAGATTTTTACTGTCTTATAATTTTATGACCACTGTGTTTGTGAGCTATGAGTGGATGGCAAGTAGTGGGAGCAGTGCTGACATTGTTTATTCTTTATATCGTTCTTGAAAGAACAGTGCTTTTTCTAGTCATCGGCTGAGCACTAGACTGTAAGTCAGATAACGGTCCCATTCTGCTTCTAATTACCTTTCTGCATTTGAATGTGTAATTCATTTCCCTGTCTTTACTCTCTTCAAAAATGGAATTAAATGTTTTCCTTTTGTAGTAAAAGTTCTCAAAATATTTGTGTCTGTGCCTGTGTATACACACGTGTGTATGTGAGACAGACAGTAAAATCTTGTTGCCCTTGGTTCCATAATACCTGGCAGTCAATGTAATATGCAAATACTTTGTCAACTGATTTTTAGATAATTGCACAACACACTTGATTTAAGCTCAAATATTCAATATACACTCTATAAAATGACAATAATTCTATTAAACTGATTGGCAGAGAGATTTCTGGAACAAGTCTGTAAGTAAACCAAATCCACATTAACTGTATCAATCTTCATGACTGTCTTTTATTAAATAAAACCTTTAGAGCAAGTGACCTTATACTTCCATATATTTTTGTTCAATAGGAACTAAACTTTTTAAAGGTGGAAAAGGCTTGTAATTGATATATAAAATTTTGTCCAAGGTCAGAAAAAAACCAATTCATTGGTCTCTGTAGAGGTACAAAATTGAACCAAAGTAAATTTAAAAAAAGGTATTCACCTTTTTAAGGTCTAGTCTTTATCTTATATCTTTTTTTTCATAGTGTGTAGCTGAAAGAAGTCTTTAGAATATGCATAAGTAACAAAAATCAAGGATTATAATTGTAAAAGCATCTAATTCTAAGAAAACAAAATTGCCCGAAGGTTATCTAATACCATGTTAGCTGTTTAAAGTCTATATCTGAATTCACTTCCACAATCATTTATTGAGCACTGCTAGGTATTGTCACTGTTACTAAAGATATCCAGTGAACAAAACAGATAATCCCTGCCGTCATGAAGCTTGCATTCTAGTGGGCAAGAAAGAAAATAATAAACTCAATATGTAACATAAAATACATTTGAAACTGATAAGTGATAAGGAGGAAAAGAGAAAGCAGCAAGGAAGAAGGCTAGGGAGTTCTGGGAGTTGGAGGCTATTGCAACTTTCAATCGAGGGATTAGTAAAGACTCATGCTGTGAAATGTGAGCAAAGCATGTAAGAGTGTGGGTCTTGTCAATATGTGGGAAGAGAGGAAGGAACAGTCAGTGAAAGACTCCTGGAACAGGAGCATTTCTTGAATATTTGAGACTCGGCCAAGAGGCCAGTGTAGATAAGAGCAGAGAAGTAATGCTCTGTGTGTGTGTGTGTGTGTGTATGTTTGCACCCAGGTACAGGCAGATCGTGCGGGGCCTTAAGGACCATCGTGAGGCATGGCTTACTCTGAGTGAGTGAGCTGGGCAGTCCCTGGAGGGTTTTAAGCAGAGGTGTAATATAACCTGACTTAAGTAACTTTGAAGTATTCACTCTTTGAGTAGCATAGGAACTTCACAGGTAGACACCTGAGACACAGATTAGCAAGACCAGATAAGATGAAAAGGATAATTCTGGTTGCAGTGTTGAGAATAGGCAGAAGCAGAGAGACCAGTTTTGAAGCTATTGCAATAATCCAGGCAGAGTTGATGGTGGCTTGGACCAGGGTGGGAGTGATGGGATATGATGAGATGGGGTTGGATCCTATTCTTACTGAGAAGGTAAACAGAATTTGCTGACAGATTGGATATGAAGTATTAGAGAAAGAGAGTGTTAGAGACAATTCCAAGGTCTTTACTTTGCATGTGGAAGGATGGAATTGCCCACAACTGAGATGAGGATGATTCTAGAGGAAGGAGGTTTCGAGGCTCCATCCTGTGTACGTTAGATTTGAGATGTCTATCAGATATTTGAATGGAGATATCAAGTTGGTAGTTAGCTATATGAGTCTGAAGTTCGGGGTAGTGTTCTGGGTTGGAGATTTAAGTGCCCCAGTTAACAGATGGCATTTAAAGTCATGAGCCTGGATCGGATCAATGAGGGAACAAGTGGAAAAGAGGAGAAGTCCAGGAAAGAGTCCAGAGGAGTTTCAAAGTTAAGGAGTTGAGAGATGAGGAAGGACTAGTAACAGGTGTGAGAAGGGGCACCCCGAGGGGAGCAGGAACCAAGTGAGTGTGGTGTCGGAGGGCAAGTGAAGACTGTTTCAGAAGGAGAGTGATCAACTGTTTGCAAACTGTTGATGTTTGGAATATCATCGCTTGGGATTCTGTCTTGAACATTTAGAGATTGTTCTGTATTTGACATTTAATATATCAATATTAAAAAGGGGAAGACTGCTATAACAAAAATATTATTTGAAACCAAGCATTTTTTTCTCTACAGAGGGGGTAGGAAGTAAGATATTCTTTTCTTCTTTTTTATTCTTTGGGAAAATATCAGTGGACTCATATTAGTTTGTACCTTTCACATGATGGCCTATATAGTTTAGCTTGGTACAATTTGGTACTTATGTAATAAATACTGACTTATTTGACTTGGGTCACAATGCGGCGTTTTAAGTTAAATAATTGACTATGAACATATCCTTTGAACTTTGACAAAAACATAAGCGATTTCCCTCTACGCACTAGATGTAGAAGATGCTTGCTATTTATGCATATCCAACCATGTACTTCTGGTTCTCTGTGGCTATTTTTTATACCTTGTTGTACATTTTGAAAAAGAATCATTCATTTGCAAGTGTGTGAAATTCATGAAGCAAATGGAACATTGTATTAGATGATCTCTAAAGCCTCACCCAGTTCAAAGATTCTAAGAGTAATGCTTATTATACCAGTGGCCTGTGTTAAGCCAAGTTGCATGGGGGTTGGGAGTTAGTAGCCCTTCAAATAAGCTAGATTAACCCCACTGCCATTTCTCTTAGAGAAAAAGCAGCTCAGCTTCTTAAAGCATATAGGTCATCAGTAAAAGTTAGATTATAAAAGTCTTCAAGTCACAGTCATTCCATAGAGTAATAGAATTGAATGTGATTTAGCCTTAAGAGTGAAGGAAATGAATTTTTAGTTAAGAGCCATGAAAATCAGCACTATTTCATATAGTTTAAATAGACTGCTCTTTTCGGTTCAATATAGGTATTCATTCAGTTCAGTATCCTTGAGTTCAGAGGTAATAAAAAGATACACATTTTTCTTCAAATTCAATCAATTTTGAAAGGGCCTATAATTTTTAAAGCTATTTTTTTAGTTTAAATTGCATAACTACTAATTTTTCACTGCCAATTTCAAAGAGAGATACTACAACCCAAATTCTTCCGTGTCTGTTTTAAGACTCCACAGAGGAAGCATGGAGATGAAACGACGCCAGAGAGGTCTTTCCACTCGTCAATTCTTTTCTAATGTTTCAAAGAGATTTTAAAATTGGGCAGAACCTCTGAGAATTTTAGATCAGAAGTTTCCTCCTCAACGACGACTCCTTTATCACTAGTATATTGTAAACTATGACTTTTGGGAACGTTCCAGAAGGAATTTCCTTCACAGTGGAAACCAGTGGTGGATTAAGTTTATCAAAATTGTCTGAGAATAAAAGCTGATTTTATGGTTAAAATGGTGTAAAGTAAATGTGAACTAATCACTGTGGGACTTGGATGGGAACTTCCCAAGTAGACACCTGAGACACAGATGAGTGTGACCAGTTCAGTTACCATCTGAGTTTCCAGAAGAGAATCCACAGGCTTATCTTCCTGCTTAGTTCTTGGAAGCAATGTGTCTGCTCTGCATGTGACCAGATGAACGTTAGATGAGACAGCGGAAGAAAGGAAAAATAGTTGTATTTTTTTTTTAAACTGGGGTATAGTTGCTTTACAATGTTGTGTTAGTTTCTACGTCACAGCAAAGTGAATCAGCTATACGTATACATATCTCCCCTCTTGTTTAGATTTCCTTCCCATTTAGGTCACCACAGAGCACTGAGTAGAGTTCCCTGTGCTATACAGTAGGTTCTCATTAGTTATTATCTATTTTTTTCATTAGTTATTATCTATTTTATTAAAAAGTTGTATATTTTATTATGCTCAGGAGTCCTTTTTTCTGCTCTTTGAAGGAGGGGCCCCATGTTTTCATTTTGCACTTGGCCCTGCAAACGATGCAGCTGCTTTGATTACGACCACCATGAATTCACGGTTCCTGACCGCAGCTGGTTTGTCGGCATAGACAGGCAGCCAGGCTTGAGTGTTTCTCCAGCCAGCTGTCTCCCATTGTTCACATGGCTAAACACTGTCTACTCCTCCCAAATGCATGCTCCTTCTGTCTCCACCTTCATCTCAGCAAACAGCGGTATCTCTTACTTTAGAGAAAAAGAAACAGAAGTTACCAGATGAACTGTGTTTCTCCCGTCCCTTCTGTGCCTCTTGTTAATAGGACAAGGTGTTCTTCTTGTCTAATGTTTATCCCTCGCCTGCACCCTGGATTCCACTCTTCCTGCCTTCCCAGAACTCAACCTGACTACCCCCTCCTCTCAAGAGGTAGCACCAACCTGTGAGAGGAGCATGGGCCCTGGAGACATTGCCTGGGACTGGATCCCAGTTTTGGCACTTAGTACTTGTGTGACTTTGGTAAGCCTCTTAACTGCCCCAAGCCTCAGTTTCCCTCTCTGAAAACTGGGGTAATAATAGCACTACTTATTTCACTGTCTTGCCATGAAGATTAAATAAGTTAATATTGGTAAAGTGATAAGTATGTGCTATATAAATGTTTATTTAATAAAATCAAAGAATAAAAGTCCTCTCCTTCATCTTCAAACATTTTCCCCCTTGACGCCTTTTAACATACTCAGTTCTCTCCTATCTTAAAAGTGACCCTTCCTGGACCTCCAAATTTCTTCCAGCTGTAGCTCCATTTCTTCCCCCCTTCCATAGCTAAATCCCCTGGAGGTTATCTGCACACACGGGTCTCCACTTCCTCACGGCCCACCCACTCCTCAACTCACAACAAAAGGATGCCTGCCCACCATCAGCTGAAACTGATCTCGCCCTGAAAATCCATGCTTCATGTCACGGAACTCAGTATACACATTAAAAAAAAAAAATCTTATTTGATTGTTCCCCTGTACTTGAGATTTTTAGCAACTTCTTGAAAATCTCTTTTCCCTTGTTTTCCAGGAGGATGCTTTCTCTTATTTCCTCCTCTTCTCTAGAAGCTCCTTCTCAGTCTCCTTTGCAGAGTCCTTTCTCTCTGACCATCACTGTAATTAGGTTTTCTTCAAGGTCCTCTCCCAACTTATTCTACCTGACACACTCCTTGAATGATTCCACCTACCCCCACGGCTTCTGTTACCATCTATGGGCTGATGATGTCCACATATGTACTGATAACCCAGATTTCTCTCCCAAGTCCCAGATTAATGTATCCAACATTAATATCTGGGGATATTGCCACTTGGATGTCCCAGAGACATCTCCAAGTCAGCACGTCTACAACTGAACTTATTTCCTCTCCACCTACTCCAACTGGCTCAACATCTTGGGTCCTGTTCAATTATGTCTCTTGCGTGCAGGATAAACTCCTTTCTCTTTTATATCTTCCATGGTCACACTCTTGGCTGCCTTTCCAATATTGGATATTGTCAGGCCCCATCTTGACCTTTGTACTACAGCCAAAATGACCTGACTGCACTGATCTAAATACATAAAGCTCAGGCTTCCATGTCCTGTCCTCAGAGCCACTTCCCTTCCTGGCTTCAGAGTGAATACTTAGTTATTTTTAGATCCTCTGTGAAATTTTCATAATGGTCCACAAACTCCAATGGGCGAGTGTGGTCACTTAAATATTTTTGTACACCTCAAGCGTATTTCTGTCTCTGTGTCCCTCTTCTATTGACACCAGGCTCGTGGAAAACCTAATCACAGTCCCTGGAGCTCCCTTCCTTCTCTAGAGTTGCGTCACCATTTGGGGTATGACCTAGTTACTACAGGTTGCTGACAAGCAGCTGTGTCCCTTTCCTTCTAGCCCCAGCATCTCCAGCAGCTTTATGTTACTTCTACACCATCCTTGGGACGTAGAGGCTTCGGTGAAGTTCTCAGTGCTTCCTGACCGTAGACTCACAACCATTCCTGTCTGGGGCTTCTCCTCTTTAGTGGTATGGCCACAAAGCTGGGCTGCATCCCTGCTGCTCTCTGACCAGCAGATCGTTCTTCGCTTCTCCTCTCAGCCAGGGAACACCTCCTTCTAGGATGAGGTGGGAATGGGGAGAAAATCCCTAATCTTGCTCATGTTTGTCTACACTCTAGAATCTTCTTTTCCCATTTACCTCCTTTGAAAATCCTCTCAGTTATTCTAAGGCATCAATTTGTAAATTTGAATGCTTGCAGGGTAAGGTAAGTAATGTAAATGAGTGGAGCAGGTGTGTGTAAGAGATAAGGGAGTTGGGGAAACAGGGACGGTTTAAAGGGGTAGCAGCTACTACTCAGCTCCTGTTCATATATGACTGACTTGTCCCAGATTTTTAGGGAGGCAAGTAAATCCAAAAGGGCATTGGTAGATCAAGGGAATAAGAAAACGTAAAGTGGCCTGAGCAGGTTTCTCCTATCATTCAAGTTCGTGTCTTTCTTCCCCAGATACTCAGTAACTATTTAATGAAGGAAGGAATGAATCTGATCTTACTACAGGTGAACAGATAGAAAGCTGGAGGGGAGAGGTACAAAATTTAAGATCTTTCATCGAATGCTAGACCTTTGCTTTCTCTCATTTGCATACTAAATGCAGGGCTGCAGATGGCTTCCTGTTATTACAGCTGCTGAATCGACTTACATTGGCTGCAGAATTCTATTGCCCTTGCTGCAGAAAATGACCTTGAAGTACTGAAGAACTCTCTGGGCTTGTTTCAGAAGACAACAGCAAAAGCAGGATTAATTCAAATGATGGGTTATATATTTTAAGGTCCTTCAGGTAATTCCAAGGGCAACTAGGAATCTTTTTTGAAGTCTGAATTTAGATTTAAAGGCTCGATAGAGCCCTTATTCTCACTCTCATGTTGTCGTTTTATTATTTAAGCATTCATTACCAGCTTCTTTTCTATTTTTGATTAGGTTGCTTAACATTTTGTGGTCTCTCTTCTTTCCTCCTCTGCTTTCCACACTTCCATTTTTAATAAAGAAAGATGAAAGAAAGAGTGCCTTTTCTACCTATTAAAACGATTTTACCTTTGCATCAGCATGTTTCTCACTTTTCATAACTTGTGAAAATGTAACTATTATAACAGACGTGCACAGCAGCATGTCGTGAGACTACAGAATCCCTCTTCACATTTAGGAGATCCTGAAAGACCAGTGAAGAGCGCTGAATGAATCAATGAGAGCCCGTGAGGAAAGGTTAAATGGATTAGGATTATTCATCATGTATAATAAGGGAATTTGCTACAAATAATATTAATTTGTTTCAGATAATGTGATCTGTTAAAAAGAGAAACTTATAACATCTTCAAAAAAATTTCCTTCTCTGTAAAACTTAGAGACATATCTGCCTTTAGCTGAGCTGAGGGAAGTTCTCTTGGAGGTGTCTGATTTTAGGGCTATATCAGGGTCCCAGCAGAAGAGGGAAACCACATGGAAATTTGAACAAGGAAATCTTAATGTAAAGAATTATTAATTATAATTACATAAATATAATTATTTATAATTATATATAATTATTATTTATAATTATATATACTTATATAAATAACAGTGAATTGGAGTTACAAAGATTGGCTGGTAAGAAGTAAAGAGAACGTCATAGAACGCAGGAATAGCGGTTGTAAGGAGCAGCCACTACTCCTGAGGCTGAGTGCGGGTACCCAAGGAAGAGGACCTCGCCCTGACCCCCAGCTGGAGATCCAGTCCTTGTTGGAGAAGGCATGGCTATATAGTTCAGTGACTGGCAGAGAACTCACTGAGGTGTTGCTCTGGTAGAAGTGGCTGGAAACGCCCCCTCGTTTCCAGAGGCTGGAAACGTTCCTCGTGGAACGTTCCAGTTCCACGCCCCCGTGGCTGGAACTTATTGGACAGCAGTGACTCTGTTGATTAGGAGGTACCTCACTGGAGGTACTCTCCAGCAGCAGGTTACAAAAGCTGCTGGAGAGGGATGCCACGGGAGCTGCTGGCTGCTGGTACTGCCCGGGCTGGCAGTGCTGCATGAACTGTGTCCCGAAGAGGCTGCAGGTATCACGGGAGCTGAGTGCCAGAGACGCCACCTAAAGACGGCATCTTTAGGAGCATTCTAGAAAGCACACCTGAATAGGCAAGAAAGCCCCTTCCTCCCGTAATATGTCTCCAGTGCCGTCTACTGGCAAAGCTTAGTATCATGACACTTGGCAGAGAAAAACTAAAGGATCCAGAACAATTTTTGCTGAGCAGGCAATGAAGGGTGATTTTGCAGATGAGGCAGGCAATAAATTGATAAATGGCACAGGGATATTTTTGAGATAGTGAAAGTTAATTTGTAAGGTGAGCTAAGGGAAGAATTGTGGCTTTGGTGCTGTGTGACCTCTCAGGATGCAGGGAGGAGGCTGGGCTGTATACCAGATCCCAGGCAATTCCTGACAATCTATTTCTGTTTTGTTCTGTTATTCTTTATTGAGCTTACATTGCCTTTGAAATTGCGTATTAGCCTGTTGGTCGAGATATTCTTTTTAATTTGGGGGGAGGGTGTTGAAAAGTCTATCTATTACTGTTACTGTCGACAATCTGAGAAAAAATATTTCTTATTGTAGGTTAACATAGATTTTGTGATTAAGCCACTTCTGAATCTTTTCTTGGTACTCATTATGTAATAAAAGAAGCCTTGCCCTTTGTTCTGTTGAGGTGGGTTTTTGGTTATTTGGGGGGACCATTCTAACCTCTGGAATTTGAGTACTTAATTTAAAAATATTATTTACATAGTAAGACACAGCTGGGGAACAAAACATTTCTTTTCCCCCCAAGCTTGTTTGTGTCAAAAACATTATTTCCATTATCTTCATAAGTGAAAGAGTAATAAGCATGGTAAAGTCACTCAATAAGTCTTGTAAACACTTTTTGGTGTAAGTCCCAGAAATTGAGAATAAGGATGATTGGGTAAAGAATCCTACTGCAAGTCAGATGGTTTTTAATTCTTTGCTTTCTACAGAATTAAAGGGGACTTTCAGTGGCTTTTTAGTTGATGGATCATTTAAAAAAAAAAGATTTCTGATGATATATCACTTCGTGATATTTTTGGAGGATAATTTAGGAGGGGTTTAAAGACATCTGACATCTCTGTAACAAAACTTCTGTTCCCACTTGCTTATTTATGTGGACAAAGTTTCTCAACACTTGCATATCTGAAAATGAAAAACAGAAATATAATTTATGTTGAACATATCTCATCCTATCTCGTCCTGTGAGTAATATCCATCCACAAACACATGATTTCTTTGAAAAAATAAAATGGCCTCATGTATCTCACTAGACGTTTTTTTGTTGAGAAGTTACTGTGATAGGCAGCATTCTTGAGATGTTCCCCCCAAGGTTCCTGACCCCTGGTTAATAACAAGCACGAATCCAGGTATTGCTCTGAAGAGACTTTGCAGAATTAAATTTACTAATAAGTTGACCTTGAAATAGGGAGATTGTCCTGGATTACCTGGTAGACCCAATAATCACATAAACCCTTAAAAGCAGCAGCAGAAGGCAGAAGCCTCAGTCAGAGAGATGCAGCAGAAGGGAAGCAGAAGAGATGTGGAGGGTGAGAACGACACATTGCACAGCGGCTGGTTCGAGATGTAGGGGGCTCCCGGCAAGGACCAGAGAGAAGCCTGTAGGAGCTGAGAGTGATTCCCAGCTGACAGCCAGCAAGGAAATAGGAGTTCAGCTCCACAGCTGCCTAGACCCGAATTCTGCCAACAACCTGAATGACCCTGGAAACGGATTCTCCGCTAGAGCCTCCAGAAGGGAACCAGTCCTGCCAAGTTCTTGAGAGTCTGAACAGAGGAACCGGCCCAGCCACACTATACCTGGACTCCTGACCCACAGTGAGAAAACAGATGTGATGTTTTAAGCTGCTACACTTGTGGTCATTCGTTATGGCAGCAATAGGAAACGGATAGGAGCTTGTAAAGTTTAATGACATTTAATCCGCTTATTTAATGTATTTTATGTTGTTTTGATCAATTGTAATCAATGGTGATATTTTCATTGATAACATTCTGAAAGAAAAATACCTTTAACACTTAGAACTATGTAGTCACAGAAAATGATAAAGTTTAATTTCAGTATACAGTTTTTTAGTAGAATACTATGATAAAATAATAAAAAATCATCACAGATAAAATATATTACATTAGGATAGAATTCTGTAAGTGCAGTGGAATGGAAATAAGTATATGAGGAGGAAAGGAATAATATAAGAAATTTCACTGTTAAAGAGAGTTTGTTAGTGTCCATTTTGGAGATGGATAAGGAAGGGTATCCAAATCATACACTATTACGTTCCACTGGGTATATTTGAAAGGGGGATCTCATAGTTTTATTTTAAAAAATCATTATTTATACTACGCTGGAAACTATACATTTTGCAACTATTTAAACTAATAATGAAAAAATTGTGATATCAACTTAAAAAATATGCAAGGGGCATATAAACTTTCAAAATTCCTGCAAGGAATAGGCAAACAAGGAAGTTCAAAGACCACTGGCTGGTAGGACTCCATTTTCTGGGTTCCCACACAGCATGACCTTCTGGTTGGGGTGAATTTGGGGAAGCACATGAAACTTAGAAGGTTTAATCACTTACTAACTAGTTTATTAAAGACCAACTGAACCTCTATAGAGGACTCACATCGTACGTTTACCTTATGTGAGTCCAACTATTCTCACTTGGCAAATTAAAATGGGGCGAAATAGGGGAGAGAAATAACAACTTGGGTTGACTAGACAGGTCTGTCTGGTTACAACTCAACAGAGGTGTGTCCTGGGGGGAGGGACACGGCATCTCGTGTCCCGGCAGCTCTTGGAGGGCGAGCACCTCTTCACGCTTTCAGTCTAGTGTTTAAACATACACATGGTTCTCATGTCATGGCCCTAAACACAAGCCAACTAGCTCCTGTGATGCTCAAATGAAGGAAGAGCACCTATTTGAGAACCTAACTGCCACCCACGCTGCGGGGGGGCCAGGCACCGTGCCCAGGTACGAGGGGACGGGAGCCCTGCTGAGGAAACTGCGCGGAGTCAGGCTGCTTGCGTACAAGCACAAGAAGATGACTGTCTACCCAGGGTTTGATCTTTCATCCTGTAGGACTCAGCTGTCTGCTATCTGCCCTCTAAGTGCTTTACGTTTGTTGATAAATTTCTTCATTTTCTGCCCCACCTCTAAAACTTGGTTTTCCTTCTGACGGTCTGATTTGCGTTAATGGCTGGTCCATCTGCTTGGTCACCTTGCTAGACACATAGGCTCCTCGCCTCCTCTCTCTCCAGCCCGCTCAGACTACAGTCAAATGCTGTCAAGTCTGCCCCCCACCCCGGGTTGGAAGTTGCATCCCATCTTGCTGTTTGTCTGCAAGCCCAGCCGCAATGCAGATGTTCACCGTGGACTGGGTCCTGGTCTTCCTTATGCCTCTATTGTCTCCTCTGATTCAACCCTTGCAGCTCGATGCAACATTTAAAAATGCAAATCTGCCTGTGTCTCTCTTCCACTTAAAACTCTGTTCACAGCATCCCAATCTTTCCCGCCCCCTCTCCTTCAGCCATGCTGCTCAAGCACATCCGTTCCATGCCTGCCCAGGCCACACCTTCTGTAAGAACGGCCTCTCTCCCACCTTCCCCTTGTCCATCTGGGCACCTCGTCTTATGCGTGAAGAATCACTGCATTCCCGGTGGAAATGCCGACACTATCCACAGCCTCGCCTGGTACCCCTACATCCAGCACACTGTGCGCCAGGGAGTATGCGAGGCACTTGCCACGCACAGACTTCGTTTAAATTATACAACAAGCCAATGCGATACTTATTATTACTTCTCATTTCCAAATTAGAAAGCTAAACTCAGAGACAGTAAATACCTTGCCTCAGCTGGGAAGAGGGTGGGCCAGGATTCAGAGCTGCGGGGCTCCGCCCCCAGAGCGCATTCGCCATCAGTTCAGCCGCAGTCCTGCTCCGCGGCCGCGATGCACAGGGACCGGGCAGTTACGCAACCTCTCCACCGTGTCTCTCCTGTAAAATGAGAATAATAGCACCTATTAGTAGGATTCTTGGGAAAATTAGCAAAAATATTGAAAGCAAATGGCTGAGTCCTCAATAAAGAAAAGGCCCAGCTCCTCCAAACTTGCCTTGGAGGTAGAAGAACCTTAACCTGGGGGGAAGGGTGCCTGGATCCTGAAACTCTCGTCTCCTGGATCCCCTCCCTGGGGAACCCTTGCTGGCCTCCGGCAGGGGCACCACCTGCCTGGTTTTACACTAGGGCTCAAGCATAAGTGAGTGATTGTCCTGTAAATACGCCCTAATACAGTTAATGTAAGGCTGGAAACCTTCACTGAAAGCTAGGAAACAATGAAAATAAAACTAACATGAAGGGTAACACAAAACTAGGTAATCTGGGCTGGGAAATGTAGATTGCTTGGCGTTGCACAGACATGTCCCAGGACTACTAACTAGTATGTGAACTTGGCTGACTTCTGAGGTTTGGTCAGTAAGTCTACTCATCTGTGGACCTAGAGACAATGACGTCTATTTGGTAGAACTATTGTGAGAAATGGATTTATTCACGTATATTTACTGAGCCCCAAGAGAGGCATTCAATGATAACTCAAACCTTAACAGTTTCTGCTAAGTGGCACGTGGTCTTCCAGTGATGATTACATTAGTTCACTTAAATCCTCACAGCAAAGGGGGCTACTTTTACTTCCATTTTACAAACGGCAAGAGTAAAGCCCACAGAGTTTAAGAAACTTGTGGAGGGCACACAGCTGGTGACTGACGTGTCCAGGACAGAACCCAGGCAGCCCGGTCTCAGGGCCCGTGCGTGGGCTTAGCTTCTCTGCTGCATTGCCTTGTGGTGTGAGTGGAGCTAACAATTTAGTGTAGTACACGTGCAAGCAAACAAAGAAATGCATACTTAAAATTAAAGTAAGTGCTATGAAGGAAACGAATAGGGTGTGTGGCAGAGAACAAGGGGAAAGGGGTGTTGGAGATCCTTCAGGGAGGGTGGTGAGGGGTGTTTTCCTTGAGAAAAGTGACATCTAAGCTCACATTAAATGAGATAATGTGTTTGTCAAAGGGAAGTCTGAGCATCCTGCCAATAAATGTTCCCCTTCCTTTTCTTTTACGCATTGAAATAAAAGTTTGCAAACATTTTCTGGACCCTGCATCACCTCCCACTGCTTTTGGCCACCCCAAGAGGTAGACTCCCAGGGTGTGTGCCCAGACCTCATCTTGCTGTTTAGTCAAAAGCTATGGAAAGTCACGAGGACTCCAGGGCTTGAACAATTGGCAAAAAGATGCTTAAACATGACTTTGTTTGCACATAAGCTCTTTTATTAGATAATTGAGAAAATCTAGCTATTTACAGGTGTTGTCACTTTTGTGCCTTTAACAATTCGCTAGATTTCAAAAGCATCAACTTAGTTCTGTTGTTCACAATGGCTTTGAAAAGGTGTTAAGACTTCTGGAAATTCATTGAGAGTGAGCAGTATCTTTGCCTATGCTTTTTATTTTGAAATAATAGCTGATTTCTTTGGCAAACCCATCATTTCTAATTTAATGGGTAGTACTTCAGTAATTGAACTAGCTTTTTGAAAGCTACTATGGCAGCCAAGGAGATCATAATAGAGGACAGAAATAAGATAAATGGCGAAAGAGACACATTACCTCTTTTTGCTCCTTTGGTTGTTATTATTGTTAATAATAATAATAATAAAATTCAAGAAATTGATATAACTGTCTTTCTGAAAATATCCTTGGGGATGTCATATAAAATAGCAGTTGTGGCAGTGCACCCTAAATTATAGTACACTAAAAAAAAAAATTGGCAGTGGTGGGTTCTGCCTGACAACTGCTGCCTGATATTTTGAAAGCAAAATAGTCACTTAAACATTTTGAGGCCATTTCATGAAAAAAAAAAAAAGAATCATACTTTCAGCCCCCGATTATGATTGATTTATATGGAGCGAATGATGGTCTGGTGTGGCAGGCAGACAGGTGGCCCCAGTGATCTCCGCCTTCTGGTGTTCACGCCCCGTGTAATCCTCTCCTCCCGAGTGTGGGCTAGATTCAGTGATGCACTTCTAACGAATAGGAGGCGGCAGGAATAGGGGGATGCCACTTCTGAGACTGGGTGGTAAAGGACTGTGACCTTCATTCTGGGTGCTCTCTCCTGCTCTCTCTTCGATCCCTCAGCTGGGGGTGACCAGCTGCCATGCTGTGGGCAGCCCTGTGGAAGGTCCCACAGGAGGAGGGACTGAGGCTTGCAGACATCGACACGAATGAACCTGGAAGCACATTTCTCCCCACCAGCTGGGCTTCCAGATGAGACCACAGCCCTGGCTGGTAGCTTGATTGTCCCTTCATGAGCAACCTTGAGCCAGAGGCACTCAGCCGCGTGACACTCAGACTTCTGACTCACAGAAACTACAAGATAATAAATGTTTGTTGATTTAAACTGTGCAACTTTGGGGTTGCTATGCAGCACTAGGTAACTAATACAGATGGGGAGTACAATGGGAAGGATGGATTCTAGACCAGGCCCCAGGTCTCTGAAAACAGGGAGCATAATGACATGACCCGTAGGCTCCACTGTGTGGGGTTCTGAGAGCACACGTCAGGGGTTATCCAACCTCTTGAGCCTGAGATTTTTCATTTCCCTACGCTGAGGCTAACCCTCTGTCTTCAAGGTTCTACACTGAAAGCAATGGAAATGGAATCCAGCCAACTAAAGCAAAAGGAAATTTACTGGAAAGGTTATCAGGATATGGTAGGTGTGGAGAAGGATGCTATAGAATCAACAGAAGGCTTTGAGGCCAGGTTTGGGGACAGGCAGGGGCACACAGAGTCCCAGGATTTAGGAAAAAGTATGGCAACATTCTCCTAGCAGTAACTTGGGTCAGCACACAGCCATTACAATATATGGCCCCCAATTAACTTTCTATCCTTGCCTCACTAACTCAAGATTCAAAACCCTGAGAGAGATCATTCAATTGGCCATTCTTAGTTATGTGCCCAACTCCTGGCTGCTTTGATGCTGGTAAATGAAGAATGGGGCCCTTTGAATTTCTTAATGGAGGGCAGGAACCAGGGATTTTCCTTTTGTGGCAGAGACTGTAACTGCTTCCCCATTGTCTGCTTTCTTCTTCTTTTTTAGTAATAAAAGTTTCAGCTGGGCTAAAGACTGCATTTTTCCCAGCCTCTCTCACACAAAAGTATGTATCCTAATTCTAGTCAATGAGATCATATGAGCAAAAATGGTTTGTGCAACTTCTGGGCTGTACCCTTAAAAGGAAAGGAAGGTACTCATGTTCCCTTTTTCTCATTCCTTCTTTTTATAGCTGAATGTAAAGATTGTGGAAAGTCATCTTTGACCTTGTGGACAAGGGCCATACCCTTGGGATGGCAAAGCCAAAAAATGGAAGGAGCTTGTGTGCTCAAAACCACTGAGCCTCCACTCAGTCCTGGACCACCATCTCGAATGTTATAAGTGAGAAATAACTTAGGTGTTATATAAGAAATAAGTTCTATGTCATATAACTTCTATGTTATATAAGAAATAATTTAAATGTTGTAAGACAGAAATAAACCTCTATCAACCTTAAACAAGTTCTCGCTGAAGCAGCCTAGCCTGTGTCCTGAGGCCACAGCCACTGGGGGAAAGGTAAGGCCTTAAAAAGAAATCAGGTGCCACCAGGGTGGGGAGACACCTGCTTGTGCCTGGCGGCCTAATGGCAAATGTCCTCTACCGCTAGTGGCATTGCACTGCTTATGAGGTACAGACCATTTTGCGAATTAAAGATTTCTTTCGTTTTGATGATAGCACTGATATATCGGCAAATTACAAGAGAATTCCTATGTTGGACCTATACCCTGGTAGGGGACCTCATGGTTATCAATTTCCCATCAGTCCATGTGCTCTGCACTAGTCTTCTCATCCTTTATCCTTTCCCCATCCATGGACACCTTTTTATGCAAAAGAACTCTTTGGATCATGGAATTTTTGAGCTGTAGGGGACTTTGGTGAACAAACGGCTAGTCCAAGGGATCCCAAACCAGTCCGAGTGGCACAATCTCCAGGGAAGCTTGTTGAAAATAGGGACGCCAGCCCTTCCCCCAGCCCCACCCCTGCCCACCCACTAAACGTCGGGGGAGGTTCAGGATGAGTTGCTCTCGTGGGCACTCTCCAGTTCTGCAGGAGGGTAAAGAAGTCCTCAATGCTCCAAAAGGCCTTGGGAAGGAGTCTCTTGGAGGAGAACATGCCATTTTCTTCACAGCCCAGGGCACTGCCTTTAGGTACTGATCATTTGCTGTATCTGCACGTGGATGGGTACGGCTTGCCACCCCACTTGCCTGGGCCCGTCTGGTTCCTCTAGTATGAGCAGCTTCCGAGGAGGGCACCAACCCCAGACACTGCCAAGGCTTGTCGGTCCCTGAGGCTTAGTACCGAGTCCTTCGCTGATCCCCTCAGGAGGTTCTGGTATTTTGGACGCGCTCCCCCAAAGCTGTCTGGGTCTCATGGCCCCGTGGAAGCTGCAGTCTCCCAGGCTCCAGTGTTCTGCACCTAACGACCGCCCAGGGTGGGTTGTCGTGCCTCCCTGTCTGACCCCCAGTGCACAAATACCCTCCAGTCTGAGGAGATCCACGTTGCTTCCCTTCAAAGCCTAAACCACAGAAGCTGGTAACTTACTGCTGGAGGTAAGGAGATCAGAAAGTGCAAAATGAAATGCCCTCAGGGGCCAGTTAGGTGGGAACATGGAGGTGAGCAGAGAGTGGGGAGTTTCTGTGGTGAACTGCAAGCACGTGCTCAGCCTAAAGGGGCAGTTGCTACTCTGTGTTGCTGATCTTGTTTGGAAATAAATGTTCAGTGTTGCACAATCTTCTGATTTTTCAAGAGAGGATGAAAATTTGGAATTTTTTAAAAAAGTGAAACATCCCTATTTTAAAATATTGGCAACTAACATATTTAAAAAAAAAATCACACTGTGGGTTTTACATCTGAAAGCCAGATTTGCACCGTGGGTCACTGGTTTATAACCTCTGGGTAGGATTTGGCAACACAGGTCCTGCTAACTCTTCTGATGGAAAAAGGGTGAAAAAAACCCTTTAGATTTGTTCCAAGGAGTATATAACAAGGTAAGGAAACAAATAACAAGACACCCACGACTTTCTCAATAAATCACTCTCTTACATCAATTATCATGATTGCAAGGACTAAGTGATAAGCTGAATAATGATAATAAGCAAAGTGCAGTATCTGGCACATGTTCAGTGATTAAACAATGTTTAGCTTTTAGCTTATATCTTTGAGTCTATTTCTGTGCTTTCTGTTCTGTTCTGCTTACCTATTTCTGCACTAGCAGCAAACTCTTTACTATTGTGGCTTTACAAGATATTTCATAAGACAAATCCTAGAAATGGCACAGGATATTTTTGAAGTAAGTGACTGTAATTTACTCACATACATACACATGTGTAGACAGATGAAATCAGAATCATCCAGTTTTTTCACTGGAAAAAATCTTAGAGTTTATTTAGCTCTTCACAAATGAGGAAACTGAGGCCTGGAAAGATTAAGTGGCTTGCTTAAAGTTTTCCAGCTAGTTGGTGGTTGTGTCAGATTAGAAATGATGTATTTGGACCTCTTGTTTAGGTCTGTTGTCTCCACTGAGCTTTGGCGACTCCCTGCATTCTTTTGGTGCACTTGACATTTCCACCCTCATGATTAAGGCACTAGGCACAGGGGACCCTGCACGCATGTCACCTTCGCAGAGTGTTCTAACATCTTAGCCCATATTAGATTCCTCAAGTTACACCGGGGTGTGGGGAGTGGGTACCAGGGTGCTGGTAGATGTGCTATTGGGAAGACTCAAAGACAAACTTCACTAATTTCTTGAGTCTGATCTGCTTTGCCAGCATAGTAAAAAGCAGGTAGACAAGGAGAAAAGGATGGATGTTAGAGGCAACTTGCTGGATGCTTAAACTAAGGCAGCAACATGAACATAGTTAAATATCAGTAGTAAGCAGAGACGGATTTCTAGTTAAATAAATCAAGACTTATTCAAACTTGATTTAAAACAAAGTGTTGTTCTCCCTTCCATCAAGTCAGGAAAAATTCTAAGTGTTTGTGCAGTTTAGTCTTCCAGTGTGAGTTTAATTTACCTTTCTTCATTGGAGCTAGAAACTCATGGCTACATCTGGGACTAGATGTAATAATGTAACCTATTAGGTGTTTTAAAGAGGAGTTGGGTTACTGTAAATACTGCGTAGATTTTTAAGTCCACTCTCACTGGGTACTTCTGGGGGAATATATATTATACATAATCTATATATGATATATTATATATACACAACAATAATAATATTATCATAATATAACACTTCACAAACTTAGGTGAGGAATAAATGTCAACTCATTTTTCTATAGATAAAACTAAATTTTAATTTTGTGTGCTAATCTGTTGGGGTTTGTTAAAACCTAATTTCAACCTATTTGGACTTCTCCTTTTCCCTCTGGTTCCATCATATCTCTGGGGGATTTAAATGATGCCACGGAACTGGACAGAGGGGAGACATCTGGCAGCTGTCATCTGTCCACATTTGTTTCCATTGTGGCAACTGTTGACTTACCTGCTCCTGGCAGATGGTCTATGAAGGTCACTGCTGGGCCATCCTTTGTTCCTGCCCCATAGGCCTCTTCAGGTCCAAGACTGTTGTTGCTGTTCCTTCAGCATCACTGTTGAGGGCACACAACCATCAGCTTCCAAGACAGTCCAGGGCCTATGCCACCCAGACAGACCCCACAAAATCATATGGGGTTCAAGCACCTCCTTACCTGGAACATGCACAGGAAAAGCGATGTGCAGTCGTGGGTATGATGTTGACTTCTCTCTGCCTTCTCAACTCTGCTAAGTTCTTCATTTCTACGGTGAGAGATGCTCCCGGGAGAACTAGGAAGCGACACGTGAGAGGGGCCAGGATGTTGTCCCAGTACTGAGGCTAATCAAGTCAACCTTACACGGCACATAACACCCTTTGCCCTGGATTCGAGTCACTTTTATTTGCTGGGATACAAAGTCCAAAGCCGCGGACTGCCCCGGAAAGCCGGCGCGGGGACACTCCCGCGACCTCTGACTTCTCCCCGACGCGACGACGGGACGCCTGACAGGCTGCACGCATGGTCCACGCATGCTCAGTCTTTCCGGGCGTCTCGCGAGCTTGCCGGGCTGTAGACGCGAGAACTGTCTCCACTTCCGGTGTCCCGCCAAGTACGAGGGAGCTCCGCGGACGGAAGGGGCGCCGGAGCTGGGCCATATATTCCCCATGTCCGTCTCTCGCGAAATCTCCACAGAAAGCGCCACGGGTCGTGGTCCCGGGACCCTCCCCAACGCGGTGACCCGTGTCCAGGTGTTCCAGGCCCGGTGAGTCTGTGGCGGAGCGACCCCACTCCTCAAACTTCTGCCCTAGAGCCCTTCTGGGCCCATGCCATTTACATTTTTTTTTTTTTTAAAAAAAACCTCCCATTCTTTTTATTTTTAATCCAGATTAGAAATTAAAGAATTATATGTATGTGTTATATACTCTCTTTTTGCAAAAACTTATTTTCTGAAAAGAATTCATATGAAGACTGCAATCATCAGAGTTTTAGAATTTGTGATGACAGCCAGGATATCCACGTTTACCCTCAGTAATTTTTTTTTTTTTTTTTTACATTTATTTATTTTTGGCTGCGTTGGGCTCGTTGCGGCGAGCGGGTTTCTCATTGCGGTGGCTTCTCTTGTTGCAGAGCACAGGCTCTAGGCGCCTGGGCTTCAGTAGTTGCAGCACGTGGGCTCTAGAGCGCAGGCTCAGTAATTGTGGCACACGGGCTTAGTTGCCCCATGGCATGTGGGATCTTCCCGGACCAGGGCTTGAACCCGTGTCCCCTGCATTGGCAGGCGGATTCTTAACCACTGTGCCACCAGGGAAGTCCCTTTTTTTTAAACATCTTTATTGGAGTATAATTGCTTTACAATGGTGTGTTAGCTTCTGCTTTATAACAAAGTGAATCAGTTATACATATACATATGTCCCCATATCTCTTCCCTCTTGCATCTCCCTCCCTCCCACCCTCCCTATCCCACCCCCCTAGGTGGACACAAAGCACCGAGCTGATATCACTATGCTATACGGCTGCTTCCCACTAGCTATCTATTTTACATTTGGTAGTGTATATATGTCCATGCCACTCTCTCACTTTGTCCCAACTTACCCTTCCCCCTCCCCGTGTCCTCAAGTCCATTCTCTAGTAGGTCTGTGCCTTTATTCCCATCTTGCCCCTAGGTTCTTTATGACCTTTTTTTTTTTAGATTCCATATATACGTGTTAGCATATGGTATTTGCTTTTCTCTTTCTGACTTACTTCACTCTGTATGACAGACTCTAGGTCCATCCACCTCACTACAAATAACTCAATTTTGTTTCTTTTTATGGCTGAATAATATTCCATTGTATGTATGTGCCACATCCTCTTTATCCATTCATCTGTCGATGGACACTTAGGTTGCTTCCATGTCCTGGCTATTGTGAATAGAGCTGCAATGAACATTGTGGTACATGACTCTTTTTGAATTATGGTTTTCTCAGGGTATATGCCCAGTAGTGGGATTGCTGGGTCGTATGGTAGTTCTATTTTTAGTTTTTTAAGGAACCTCCATACTGTTCTCCATAGTGGCTGTATCAATTTACATTCCCACCAACAGTGCAAGAGGGTTTCCTTTTCTCCACACCCTCTCCAGCATTTATTGTTTGTAGCTTTTTTGATGATGGCCATTCTGACCAGTGTGAGGTGATACCTCATTGTAGTTTTGGTTTGCATTTCTCTAATGATTAATGATGTTGAGCATTCTTTCATGTGTTTGTTGGCAATCTATATATCTTCTTTGGAGAAATGTCTATTTAGGTCTTCTGCCCATTTTTGGATTGGGTTGTTTGTTTTTTTGATATTGAGCTGCATGAGCTGCTTGTAAATTTTGGAGATTAATCCTTTGTCCGTTGATTCGTTTGCAAATATTTTCTCCCATTGAGAGGGTTGTCTTTTGGTCTTGTTTATGGTTTCCTTTGCTGTGCAAAAGCTTTTAAGTTTCATTAGGTCCCATTTGTTTATTTTTGTTTTTATTTCCATTTCTCTAGGAGGTGGGTCAAAAAGGATCTTGCTGTGATTTATGTCATAGTGTTCTGCCTGTTTTCCTCTAAGAGTTTTATCGTGTCTGGCCTTACGTTTAGGTCTTTAATCCATTTTGAGTTTATTTTTGTGTATGGTGTTAGGAAGTGTTCTAATTTCATTCTTTTACATGTAGCTGTCCAGTTTTCCCAGCACCACTTATTGAAGAGGCTGTCTTTTCTCCACTGTATATTCTTGCCTCCTTTATCAAAGATAAGGTGACCATATGTGCGTGGGTTTATCTCTGGGCTTTCTATCCTGTTCCATTTATCTATATTTCTGTTTTTGTGCCAGTACCATACTCTCTTGATTACTGTAACTTTGTCTGAAGTCTGGGAGCCTGATTCCTCCAGCTCCGTTTTTCTTTCTCAAGATTGCTTTGGCTATTCGGGGTCTTTTATGTTTCCATACAAATTGTGAAATTTTTTGTTCTAGTTCTGTGAAAAGTGCCATTGGTAGTTTGATAGGGATTGCATTGAATCTGTAGATTGCTTTGGGTAGTATAGTCATTTTCACAATGTTTATTCTTCCAATCCAAGAACATGGTATATCTCTCCATCTATTTGTATCATCTTTAATTTCTACGTTTCTTTGCAAAATTTTTACTCCTTGCTAAAGCAAAGTCATGGTTCTTTAAGTGAGTTTGAGCTTGTAACTTTTAATGTTATGCAGTCGTTAAAGAATACATACGGGGAAATGGACCCACTGCAAGGCTGGCTGAAAAGGATAGAGAATTATGTACAGTATACGTAAAAAGAATTAAGTACAAAATTATGTATGGTATTTAAAAAAAAAAAAAAAAGAAGATACTTTTTGAGTGCTTATAAGGGCCAGGCACTGTGCTAGATCTGAAATTTGTAGATCAATAAAACAGAGTCCCTGCCCTTAAGGAGAGGTGCCAGTGGGCCAAAATAGTAACACGTTTATTTCTAGAAGACTAAAGTGTAAGTGACTTTTATTTTCTTTAGGCTTTTCTTTATTTGTGAAGTGTGTTCACAATCTTGAAATACATTTTATGTTTAACTGTAGACTCATCCAATTGAGTTATTTTGCCATAAAATGATACCTTAAAGGTCCTTTATGTTTTCAGAAGCTGTTGGCTGTAGCCATCCTAGGATAGTTGTTCTCATAGTAGGTGTGGAGAGCCCCACCCACCCATTTAGAGAGTACAGAAGGCCAAAGCTGTTTTTACAATGTTATAAAGACATGATTTGTCTTTTTTACTCTTAATCACGTAGGAGTATATGGTGGAGTTTTCCGCTGTACAGTTAGAACGGTCTTATAACTTAGTGAACCAATATTTTCCAGTTGACCAATACACGATGTTACAAAATCACACATGGGTAAAAGATCAATTCAAACTGCAAGATAAACCAATAAATTTTAAGATTAACAGTACAGAAGGTATGGTTTCAGATTTCTCATTGCAACTGATCTTTAAGAAACTACCATTTGTTAAGCTATGTAATATCAAAAAAGAATGTCCATATTATCTGAAATGACTATTAAAATGCTTCGTTTTCCGGGCTTCCCTGGTGGTGCAGTGGTTAAGAATCCGCCTGCCAATGCAGGGGACACGGGTTCGAGCCCTGGTCTGGGAAGATCCCACATGCCGTGGAGCAACTAAGCCCGTGCGCCACAACTACTGAGCCTGCGCTCTGGAGCCCGCGAGCCACAACTACTGAGCCCACGAGCCACAACTGCTGAAGCCCGTGCATCTGGAGCCCGAGGAGAAGCCCGCGCACCGCAACGAAGAGTAACCCCTGCTCACTGCAACTAGAGAAAGCCTGTGTGCAGCAACGAAGACCCAGCGCAGCCAAAAATAAATAAAAATTAAATAAATTAAAAAAAAAAACTTCGTTTTCCAACCTCAAAAAAAAAAAAAAAGGGAAATCAGAAGGAATCAGGAGCAAAAATAAAAGGAAATCAGTTCTTAGTTTTTGAGTATCAAGAGCTAAACCTGTCCTTTTGGTAGCCCCTAGTTCATGGCCATGTAGCTATTTAAATTTAAATGAATTAAAATTAAACACATGGAAAGTCAGTTCCTCATTTGCACATTTCAGGTGCCCAATAGCCAGACTTGGCTAGGGAAGCTACTGTATATATAGCTCAAAATTACAGATCATTTCTACCACGACTGGAATTGGACAACTCTGAGCTAGACCATAATACATAACAAATAAAAGCAAGCTTTCATCCTCTGGGACTTGAAAGGATTTCCCTAGATGGGGGAAGGTAAAGGGGTGGAGGAGGCCTTAGAAAGGAAAGAGAAAGGTGGGTCATCTGATAGAGGTGGAGTTCACATCTAGAGGTACTCAGTACCCATTGGAGAATGCTGTCCACTGCTGGCATTTGGGAGCAGTGTGGGAGCGGAGTCTGTGTCCAGAATCCATCTGGTCTCCTTTCAAGGTTTCACCATGCAAAGCTTGCCTTGAGGAGTTGTGTCAGGTGTTTTGTCCGGTGGCATGAGTCATAGGAGGATTCTTGGTTCGTGTTGAGCTTCAAGGCACTGACAGGATTAATTTGAATTGTGATGCTCAGGGTGTTACATATGATACAGCGGGTAATAGTGTAAATTAAGAGGATGGTAAGCAAGTTGCTGAGAGCTGTTTTTTTTTTTTTTTTTTAATAAGAGCTAAACAAAGCCATGCTCAACTCTAGAAGATTCAGCAAGGTCACCATTAGGAATTCTCCTTCAGGTGTTCCCAGAGGGTCTCACTTAGTTGGCTAACCATTATTGTACCTGAGGGTTGTGGGAATAGAAAGTGACGATGCTGCGTGGTGGATGGATGTATCACTGGGACGGTGTTGTTCTGAAGCTCTGCTCCAGTCGCGTCTCTTGAGGTGAAATGGTTCTGGATTTCAATGTGGGGATCAGTATTGATCTCAGATATTTCTTTCCCACTTCCCCCCGGCTTTTCGGCTGCTTCCTGGGAGCAAGTACTTTCCTCCACAACCATAGCTCTCACTGGACAGCTCCAAATCCACAGACCCACTGGCAAAATCATGTCCCCTTTAACAACTTCCTAACGCTGCTGTGTTCTGGGTGCCTGAATACCTCTTATATGCGTCCTTACTCCTGCCCACATTTTCATAAGTAACTGTTTTCCTAAAGTCTATTTATTTAAACCATCTGAGTGAATTCTAGTTTTTTCCAGAAACCTAACACAGAAAACCCAACTAAGCCATACCAAAAGAGAGGTATGTGCTTAGCTGACACTCTAGTGACCTTAATAGAATTGTAGAGTTTTGGTGTGAGAGCATTAACCCCATTAAGGAAAGTGTATAAGAAACAACCTTATTAAATAAATACTTAACTATTTTTCTAGAAGTATGTTGTTGGGATGTATAGGAGACACGACTTAGCCTGGCCAGTAGCCCTTAAAGGATCCACTCATCTCTGATCTGAGTCCATGGGGATTGGATGGCAGTGATCCACCCCAACCCCATGAGACATGAGGACCTTACCTTGGCCACTGTGATGGTTCAGACGGAGGCATGTAACCAAAGCTGGGACCACCAGAACCAGTCCCAGGACTTCTGTTGTATCAGCTGGGAAAGGGCTCTCTATTCCTCTTAGAGGTGCTAATCTGGTAGAATGTGTATCTGGAATTGCTGGTGCCCATTGTTGCCTTTAAGTGGGGAGAGTCCTCTTGAAAATAAAGCCACACACAGGAAAGCAGAACCGAGATATAGGAAGAGAGCCCTCACAGCAGTACTTGAGCACCTGAATCTGGCGATGCCTGAAACCATAGATTAACCCTTCGGATTTTCAGTACACTGGTCAGTCAATTCTCTTTTCTGCTTCAGCCAGTTTGAGTCAGACTTTCTATCATTTGCAATGGAAAGAGTTCGACCAATACAAAATATTAATAATTACCTCTTTTTTAAGAATCCACAAGAGAAATTTTTGGGGGTTCTTACATCTAGACATGGCTTTGTCTCTTCTGAGTAAATGCTTTGTATTATGAACACTGTGTTATCATGAAAACAATTCTGTTTTGGGCATAAAGTTCGGAACCAAATTTTGGATTCGCTTCCAGCCAGTGGATAGAGCTTTATCACATTAAAAAAAAAGTGTCAACATTACTCTTGGCTCTATCTTATTTTTTCTACTTGTGTTATTCTTCTGACCTGATTTCATCACCTATTTTTACTTTATCTTGTTTTACCTCTCTAAGCTTGTCTAATTTGTTTTTTAGCAAAGGCGGTGTATAAATAAATAAATAAGCCAAATGAGGAGAAAATTCCATAAGGTTCTGTTTACATTTCCATTGTCAACTAAGAACATCTGTTTCTTTTGAGAAGATATCTCCTTAGTGTATTACAAACATCACTGCCTGCCTGTAAGAGATAATGTGTGTAGTCTTGCATTTCTTTGTAGGGTTGTGGCTTTACTTAATCTCTTTGCCAAAAAATTACTGTCTTGAGGGAAGAGCACAGGGTTTTATGTAGGTAGTAATATAATTTCTTCTCACCACAAAAATGTAAACAGGACACGAATACATGGATTTACTAGAAGTGGGCCACCATGTAGGGAATGTTAGGCTACGTTATTGGTTTGGGCATTTATTCTGTAACATCTTAAAGTTTTTTTTGTATGTTGTTTCATGAATGTAAGATTCTTTTGTCAAGGGATGTTTCACTCTCTCTTTGTAAGGTTTCTCCAGCACGGCTATTGTTCAGTCTCTCATCTTCTTGTTCCTCAGTCTCTGTCAAGGTCCACTGAATTGACCACTGTCAGTCATCTCTGCCTTCTGCAGGGTGCTCTACATATTGTCGCCAGGGCAGTATTTCTTCAGCCCTTGGACAGGCATATGATGGCCAGGTCAAGTCCCTACTGTGGTTCTCTAACATCATTTAGAGATGATGTCTTCAGAATCACCAGCAATGAGGTCTCCCCACTTCTCCTGTTCCCAGTACCGGTTCTCCTCAGTCACACCTGTCTCCTCGCTGTTCAGAATGGAGTTTGGCTCATGCTTTCTTGCCACCTCAGTATCATCTCTCCAAGTCCTCTGTCTTTCTCTATTCATCCACATCCTACAGTTTTCAAGTTGAAATTCAGTGAAATTCTTCCTGGGAGTTATTCTCTGCACAATTCCTTCTTGTCTACACACTGTCCTGGAGTCCCTGTTCTGATTCCAGCATCACATTATGTGCAATTGCATGCATTTCTCTAAATAATAATTATGTATGTATGTGTTTCTTTTATGTAAATATCTTATTTCTTAAAAATAAAAAAAAGCTCATTGAAGGGAAGTATTAGGCCTTTCTTTCTTTCTTATTCCCTAAATATTTAGCACAGTGCTACATACACAGTATGTATTTAATAGAAGTCAACTAAATGGACTATGAATGAGAAGATCTAAAATTTAGTTACAAGTGTGCTTTGGGTTAGCTATCAGACTACAGTTTATTCAAGATTTTTACCTTTTGAGTCCTCTAATTTCTTATTTAAAATGGAAAAATAAAAGACTTCAAGGACTCTCTGAAAAGAAGAATCCCATAGGGGCAGCCAAAGAAATGCATGTGAACAAGTAAGGGTGCACTTTTCTTCTTTGTCTTAGTAATGACTGAAAGGGAGCTTGTGTTAGATTGGACGAGTAATCCCAGTGCCTGTGGTCTACCCCTGGACACGAGATCCTGAAAGTTTGAACGATATTCAAACTTTCAGGATCTCGTTTGGTTAAATGTGGCCACAAGACTGAGTTCTGACAATGGAATTTGAGTGGGTCATGTGTTTCACTGCCAGCCAAGCTGAGAAAAATTCTTGTACCCTTTTTTTGCTCTCTTTCCAGTGCACTGGTGGAATGGAGAGAACTTTGTGGGTTGGCGTGGGTGGGGAGAGGGAGAGGATGCTCTCCTTCTCTTCTTGGGCACCAGCTGGACTGTATTTCCTAGAGTTTGGTGGGGCTAAGTGTGACTTTGAGATTGAGTTCTGGCCACTGGAATGTGGACAGAAGTCATGTGCCCAAGTTCCAGGCCTGGTCTATCAGATCGTCCCACTCTCTTTACTTGATGAATAAAAACTCCAAGGACCTAGAAGAGGGTGGAACCACAAGGTGGTAGTAGCCTAGATGCCGAGGAACACCATGGAACAGAGCGCCCTCACCCTTCCCCATGGAGGTAAATCAGGAGCTGAGATTTCAGGGTTTATTTATTTCTTTAACAGCTAACATTAGTTACCCTAAGCAATACATGTTTTATGGGTTAACTAGAAGGATAACTACCTTAGATAATTTTCAGCCCCAGCTAGCAGAGGCAACTTTTTCTACGCACATGGTTGCTTTACTGAACTTTGTCCCACAATCAGCAGATTTGGGTCACCCATAGTACGGAATACCCTAGGCTGGAAACTCCCTGAAGACAGGAATTAGGTCTTTCTTACTCCCACTCTATCCTTAGCACTCGACATAGTGCATGGCACATTGTAGGTGCTCAGTAAATACTTCGAGGATGAAGCAGTCACCTCAAGTGACCATGATGTAGGTGTGAATTTTCCTGGTCCCCTTCGTATCTGTGTCAGGTCATGTACACTCAGGGACTAAGAACTGATTTAAAGACTTGATTATGACAAACTGGGAACTCTATTTTTTTTGACTTAAAGTGAGAAATTTTAATGTAAATGGAAAATTCGTTTTAAAAATGTTAAATAATTGTGCAGATAATATTACTCATAGAACTGAAGTAAGAATCCATATGATTACTTGTCTTTTTCGAATAAAGTAGCATATAAAGGCTGGATATAGTCACACAAAAGACTATAACTATTACTTCTTTAGCTGTTGTAAAGCCCTTGCTCTGGCAGTTATAAGCAGCCGTCCTTCAGTAGGGAAAGGGAGCCTTTGGGCCACCTTCACACCAGTTTAATTATATAAAATCTTCACCTGGGTCTTGGTCACTATGGAGGATATTAGGTTTTAAGTAACCACATGACCCTCATTTTGTCCATCAGAGATTGAACTCGCAGTACAGTTAGCTGAGAGGCTTCATACCTGGTTCTTGGTTCACTAAGCTACGTTGCTAGTGGTTTCCATGGAAATAACAGTAGAAATGGCTCTATGCGTCTGAGTAGGAGCTGCCAGCTGAGCTCTGAGAAGAGTTGCATTTTCCCTTGATACCCAGAGCCAGTCATCAGTGTGGAAAGCATTGCAGGATGCCACAACCTCTGGCCAGGTCCCCAAAGCTACAGTTATTCAGAGGAAATCTGATATTTTGGCTAACCATTATGGTAATTAATTGAAAAATTTTTACAGAAACGAAATTACTTAGATTGACTATCTTCTTTGAGCTCCAGTTAATTGGATCAAATATTAATACTTTGATTTAATTTAGACTCATATATCTGATGTAGCAATTGGTGCATGACTTTTATAAACATGAATTTGTCTAGATTGTTAAAAATTCTCCAATCTTTTATTTAGGGAGAAAGAAAACCTGAACATTTTGTATCTCAAGAGTTATCAATGGGAACTGTATTCTCACGTATTTCATGATAAATTGGGAGTATGTGTAAGAATTTTTATTAAACTCTGTAACCATGTTTAGACTCTGCTAATAACTTGCTGAGAGAATTGGCCAAACTACCTAATCTCTTGACACCGTTGTTTCCTAATTTATTACATAAAGTTTCAGTGAAGTGGGCATAATGAAGACTGAGCTCTATTCTGACACAAATGGTTATAAAGTCCTTGACAGAGTGGATGTTTACTAAAGTATATTAACATGTGAATGTAACTAACGTTTATTGAACAACTACTGTGAATGGTCATAAATTGGGCTGTTCTTCACAAATGAATATTCTGCTTTATTCATTGTAGACATATAGTCCATATATGGCTTATCAATTTTCAAACAATTTGATGCAGTGTGGTAGATTCTAAAGTTATTCTACACATTTTGATGGTTTAGAAGTCACTATTTGATTGTGTAATGTGCATAGTATATTATGATAATCAATTTACAGAGTATAGCACAACGAACACACAAAATGGTAGAGATTGGATAGACATCTTTCCTAACTCTTTAAAATTATTATTTTAATTTAATTTAAAAAATTATTTTTATCTACCACAAAAATAGAGCTCAGGAAAATCGTGCTGGTTATTTGACTGTTACCCTGGCTTACATCATGACTAAAAGAGAAATTAATGAACTATAAAAATAAATATAATTATATATAGGTAAATCTGATTGGTGAGAAAAAGACTCCAAAGATTTACCAATATACTTGGAGGGAAAAAGAACCTGTTCTGACCTAATGGTTAAAATATGTATATGTGAATCAGAACTGAAAAGTATACATTCACAGAGGAGTAAATGTGTATGTTAATTGAAGCTGGGGAAATCACCAAAGGCAGAAGATGATCATATTATCATCTATAAAAACAGGAAATAAGATAGTTTGAGTAACTTTAAGGTTTATTATAGAATATGGAAATTCAGACCTGGAACCCAGTAAAGTTCATTGATATTTCCCATGTCATTTGATTATCTTACCCTTCATGTGATGCCAGTTTGCTTTTTTTTCATTTCCGTGTTTGCAATTATTTTTTTATATTCAAGTCACAGTACTCAGGATATTACAGCTTTTGATATTTGAATTTAATATCCTTATAGGACAACTGCTGAATCCATTAGTTAGCCATCTGGTTTAGGGTAGCTTGCCTGCTATTTCTTTAGGCTTTCAAATTCTTGAAATGTTTTGTACTTATGATCATTTGCATTTTAAATGTGTGCATGCATGTTCATGTATATACTGACATCCTGCTATAATATTTCACTCTTTTAGAGCTGAATGAAATGAAAGAATGACTTCTAAGAAGGTTTAGTAAATGAAATGCCAAAGCCATCTCATTACAAAGTTTTGTCCCCAACTGTATCAGTTTCTTATGGATGCTGTAACAAATTGCTGCAAACCCGGTGGCTTACAATTCTGGACAGAAGTCTGAAATTGGTTTCATTGGACTGAAATCAAGTTGTTGGCAGGGCCATGCTGCCTCTGCAGGCTCCAGGGGAGACTTCCTTTCCTTGCCTCTTCTTGTTGCACTCTTTGCATTTCTTGGCTTGTGGCCCCTTTCTCCATCTCCAAAGCCAGCACCTCAGCATCTTGCTTCAGGCATATTGCCCTCTGTCTCACTGTAGTAAAATTTGCCTCTGCCTCTGTCTTATAGAGGTGCTTGTGGTTACATTTAAGATCCACTCAGGTAATCTAGGATATTCTTTCCATCTCAAGATTCTCAACTTAATCTTATCTGCAAAGTCCTTTGTGCCATATCAGATAACATTTACAGGTTCTAGGAATGAGGGCCAAGATATCTTTGGGAATTATTATTCAGCTGTATAGGAAAGGATGAACTCAGCAGGTCTGGGTTGCTCAAACCCTATACATTCCCAGCGTCTTCAGAACTGACCCTAGGCTTGGCCTCTGGAAGATGACCTCTGAGTCCTTGGCGTATCCTACCTGATAAGTTTCTTTGTATACCTGAGATCTTGGGCCACAGGAGATAGTTTGTGCTAACAATATGATTTATGGTGAGCACCTGTTTTGGCATGCCTGAGGCTGTGGACTGTACCATGTGTTTGACCTCTTGGAGGAGGGGGGCTGCATACTGAGTAGCTAAGGCCAGTCATACAGGTGCCGCATGCTATGTGGTAGACTCCCAGTAAAACCCCTGGACACAAAGACTCAGGTGAGATGATCAAGTTGGCAACACTTAGCATGGGTTGTCACACATTGTTAAGGGGAGAATTATATATTGTCTGTGCATGGCTTCATAGGGAGAGGACAGCTGGAAGCTTGTGCTTGGTTTCTCCTGGACTCTGCCCTCTGAGCCTTTTCTCCCTGCTGATGTTAATCTGTACCTCTTCACTGCAGTAAACTGTAACAGTGTGTACAGATTTCCTGAGTCCTGTGAGTCCTTCCAGCAAATCATGGAGCATAAGGATGATCTTCAGGACCCTCAGCACATCAGCCTGCCATACCAAATGAGTCCAATAACAGAATTCAGGTTGATGTTAGAATGGCAGGGGGTGTCTGTATATATAGAATACATTGCTCAAATATGATATGTGTAATACAGAAAAGACCATCTCTGGTACAATATTAATTTTAATTAAAAACAGAAACATTTCCAGCATATATGAACAAATTACTGAGAGCCATGGAAATCAGATGCTATATCATTGTTGCTTTGGAAAGAGTAGAAAAACAGTGAAGATATTATAGCTCTGTACACAAATTTATAAGCCCAAACTTCATATAAATTCACATAAATACCATGCATGTCTCATAAGCTTAAAAATAAAATATATTCCTAAGCTTTTGGGAAATGGCAGATAATTGGGATCCTGTTCCAGAAATTGGAGACATTTTGGAGACTTAGGTGCCTCAGGTAGTAGAGGGTAATTTGAGTTGTTAAAACATGCCACTGAAATGATATAGCATGAGAGGCCTTGGAGGTGGAGACGCAGCTGCAGTTAAAGTTTGTTGGGTCTGACATTACATGGTTTCATGTCTGCCAGGGTCTGTTTCTATGGCAGAATGTCTGCTATTCAATGTATTCAATATTTGGTAAACTAGAAGTTTCTGGGATATTCTTTCAGTCAATTCCTGACCACATACTAGGAGAAAAGATTTCTTAATACATGTGCACATTTAAGATGTTTTTGCAGCAAAGTGTATCAGAAATTACTATGGAATGTCATTTGGAAAAAATCAGGCTCTGCTAGAACTTGGGGCTATGGGTATGAAAAGTTTACAGAAACATTTACCAGTGAAGAAGCTCCAGTACATTTATGGGAAACCTTAAATTTTTGCTGTTAGTGAAACTAATAATAAGAGGGCCAAAAAGAGGCAACCAAGCTCTTGGGGAATAAGACAGAGCAAACTTGATTCCCTGGACTAGACCTGGGCAACTGGAGGTGCATCTCAGGGTGAGGTCTGAGCAGTGTTCCTCTGAGCAGGGCCCTGGTTGGAGATCGGAACCTTCAATTTGCTTCCATTGAGGGGAGAATGGTCACAAAAATAAGAGCTGGAACCACTCGCAAACCCACCCCTGGTAGCTAGCGGGGTGCGCATATACAGGATAGATTGAGGGGAAAAAAATGCCAAGAGGAAGGGATTTGGCTTGAGGCTACCTTTGGTAGACCAGTCGACTGTTACTACTAAGCTTGCATGATTATTGGAGGGACTTCTAACTGGACACTGGAACTTCGGAAGTTTGGGATGTTGCGCCTCTTCTCTCCCCATGCCATCCCTGGGCACAGCCTGTGCTTAGCAGCCAGTGGATTTTAACGTGGAAATCTAGAAGAAGGGCGAAGAATTGGTTGTGCTTCATGCCCAGATTGATGGGGGTGAGAAGCATGAGAAAGAATCCTAGAGCAATCATGGGAAGACTTCTCTAATTTGCACAGCTAGGGAGCTGGGGTTTGGGTCTAGGCTAAGCAGATTCCCAAGGGATAGGAATCCCACAGTCAGTACTTAAAATCTAATAACAATGGCAAATAAAATAGCTTATAACTTAAAAAATCATATTCTGTGTATTTGAGATTAATTCTCTCTATGTTGTCTGATTTAATCCTCACAACAAGGGAATGAAAAAGTATTATTTCCAGTTTATGAATGCTGAACCTGAGATTCTAGATGGCAGAGCCTGAGTTCACACCAGAGCAGGACGAATTTGAATTCTGTGTCCTTCTCAGCATGACAAACTACTCAAAAAGCGTGGATTTTCAGTCAGTGCTGACTTAACGCTAAGTCACTGCACAAAATTTTCCACAAATTACAGTACTCACTGCCTCCGAGGGAGCACTGCATTTTATTGGTGCATCCTTTTGGCATCTAGTCATGGGTTTGCCCCATGGCTCCTCTTACACTGCTGCCTGGAGATTTATGTCTTTAAGTCTTTCTCTTTAATGAAATAGTGCTTTTTTTGAGGGTGGGAACCATGTCTTATACATTTCTGTAAGTCAGACAGTGCCTAGCCTAGTGCCATCTGCGTGGTGTTCTTACTAAATATTTAGGTTTTTTTTTTTCTATTGTAGTGTGAGATGAACTATCTCTGATGTTATCTTGTAAATTACATGTGGATAACACACTTAAAATATGTGCCTTGCATGTGATTTTTCTGCAATTTCTTGAATAATATTAGCATGTGGTAAATACTTACCTAATAAAAAGACAGTATATATACTCAAATATGAAATCCCTGATGTTGGAATTCCCATATCTCTCTTGGTGATACATTGTTTGGTAAAAGGAGGTAAGTAAAAGATAGCAGTGGTTGGTTACTGTCAAGGGAAAAAGTTATCTGAGTGGCCCTTGAATTTCTAGTTTGTTAGATATTGACAGCCTCAGGGTACAAGTGAAGGATTTCTGAAGAGAATTCAAGAATGCTTACCCTGTGCTTAAGACATTATAGTAAAATCATTTGCTAACAGGATTCAGTGACATTGAGTGGGAATTCACAGACTAAATTGAGAGACTTTCAGTCTTAGCTATTCTCTTAGTCTTCCTCATTTCTCAGGTAGTAGTATTTATTTTCTCTCTAATGTTGGAAGTGCTATAGTTAACTCTCTCCATAGTAAATAAGTTAGAAGAAATTCCCTCCCTCCTTCCTTCCCTCCCTTCCTCACTTCCTTCCTTCCTTCCTTCCTTCCTTCCTTCCTCCCTTTCTTCCTTTTATTAGGTCAGAGAAAGATGACAGAACTAATGATAATTGTACATATATATATACAACATGACTTTTTTTAAAAACGAAAACTGTTTACTTGAAAACATGGACAGAAATAAATGATTTTCTCCCTAACATCAAATATTGATCATTTCCACCGTGACAAATGGATAACTAGAAAATTCTGCCTTTGAAAATATGCTTTTATGTATTTGACATGAAGGAAAATATTGATTTTGTTTAAACTTTCAGAAGAGTGTTTCACTTGAGAACATTAGTGAAAGGCTGTGGTAGAAAGGGAGAAGCAGAAAAGATGTGATATCTTTTCTTCTTCTTACCCATCATATTCTTAACAATTTTATTTTTTTTTTCCACACAGCTCTCCACATTCTCACTTTCTCTCATATGGTCCCTCCAGACTTCTTAACACTTAACAGAACACTTGCAAGACTAAAAATTTTCCTATCTAAACCATGCATTAAAAATTTTTTTTTTCACAGGTAAGAATAAAAGCATTCTCATTAATTTTAGTGAGTATTTAATATATCATAGAGTTTCAGGGAATTTTTTTTTAAAACAAAGACTCTTAATAATCGCTAAATGTCAGCCTTAATATTTTCTCTCAATTTCTTAGAACTGTTTTAGAGAGTGAGAGAAGTGAAACATGTTCTTTTTTGCTCCTTCATTTTCTAGAAGTAGGATGACCAAGTGATCAATTAAAAAGGAAATAAAAATGGAAAATGGTCTGTGAACTCCCATGCTAAAAAGAAACCTACCCAAAATAAATAAAACACCAAAAAAAGCTTTTAACAAATATTGCACCAAAAAAAAAAAAAAAAGAAAGAACGGAAAAAAGAAAAAAGGAGTCTGAGCCAGTAAGAAATTGTTCATTCTGTGAAAATAGCACCACTGATCTTACTACTGGTTTTCTCTTTGTTCCTGAGACTTTATTTTTCAAGGCAGTGAAAGTAGCCTCAAGAGAGATTGCAGTTCAGTCTTAGCCAGGGTTGTAAACTTATGCCAAAGAGCCACTATATGTGGTAGTGGCTACATTTGATAGGAAAGAAATCTTTTAAGATTTTTTTAAAAATTTCTTGATGTTCACCATCATGATGTTCCCATCACGTCAACATCTTCCTTAAAAATATTTCTGCAAAGAAAATTTGCAAAATACAGAGAAAGAGAAAGAAGAGTGTAATGCCTCATATATCCATCGTACAGATTTAACAATTTATTAACATTTACTATATTTATTCCATGTTTTAGATTTATACAACTTTATGGATCCTAAGGTTTTTCTTTAAGGTGTAATTTACATACAATAAAAAATTTCAATGTTAGGTGAATAATTTTACGAGATTTGACAAATATATACAGTCACGTGACAGCCAGCAGACTCATGATATGGAATATTCTACATCCTAAAATTTTCTTATGGCCATTTCCAGCCAATTCCTTTCCTCCACCAAAACTCCAGTAAACCACTGAATTCTTTTCTTCCTCTATAGTTTTATCTTTTCTAGAATTTCACAAAAATTGAATCATAAGGTAGATAGTATTTTATGTCTGGCTTCTTTCACTTTGCATAATGCTTTAGAGATTCATCCATGTTGTTGAACTTATCAATATTTTTTTCTTTTTATTCCTGATTAGTGTTGCATTGTATGGATATACCGAAGTTTCCCATTCTGTAGCTGATGGACATTTTGGTTATTTCCAGGTTTTTTTTTTTTCCCCTATTCTGCATAAAGTTGCTATAAACATTTGGGTGCACATCTTTGTGTAGATTTTTCTTTTCATGTCTCTTGGCTAATCACCTAGAAGTAGAATTTTGGTCATACTGTGTGTATTTAATTTTATAGAAAATTGTGAAACTATTTCCAAGTGGCTGTACCATTTTGCATTCCCATCAGTCATGAATGAGAGTTCCAGGTGCTCCACATCCTCACCAGTACTTGATTATGTCAATCTTTTAAATTTTAGCCATTTTGGTGAGTGTGTAATGGTATCTTAATTTGCATTACTCTAATGACTAATTATATTGAACATCTTTTTACATGATTATTTGCCGCTTGTATAGCATATTTTGTGCAGTGTCTTTCTGATTCTTTGCTCATTTAAGAAATTTAGTTGTTTGTAATCCTATTATTGGGTTTTAAGTGTTGTTTATATAATTCTGGCAGTGTGTCCTTTATTGGATATGGATTTTGAAAATATTTTCTCCCAGTCTGTGGCTTGTATTTTCATTTTCTTAACTGTCAATTTTGAAGAGCAGAAGTTTTTAATTATGATAAATTCCAAATTATCAATTTTTTTTGTAGTTGATGCTTTCTGATAGTAAAGAAATTTTTAAAAAAATTTATTTATTTATTTTTGGTTGCGTCAGGTCTTAGCTGCGGCACGTGGCACCTTTCATTGCAGCACGTGGGCTGATAGTAAAGAAATTTTGGCTAAGCCAAGATCAGCAAGATTTTTCTCCTGTGTTTTCTTTATAAAGTTTTATAATTTTCCGTTTCAAGTTATGTAAATGATATTAGATGAATGTCCAATATCTTTTTAAATTTGCATCTGATAATCAAATTGTTCTAGCACTGTTTGTTGGAAAAAACTATCATTTCCCCATAAATTATTTTGGTATCTTTTTCAAAATCAGTTTACTTGTAGGACTATTTATGGACTTTCTAGTCTGTTCCATTGATGTTTATGACTATCCTTTATGACAATACTACAACTGTTGTGATTACTGTAGTTCTATAATATGTCTTGAAATAATGTAGTGTAAGTCCTCAGTGTTGTTCTTCTTCAAAATCACTTGGCTACTCTAGGTCCTTTGCATTTGCATATAAATTTTTACAATCAGCTTGTCAGTTTCTAAAAAAAAAAGCCTGCTGGGGTTTTGATTGGTATTGTGGTGATCAGTTTGGATAGGTTTGACATTTTAACATACTGAGTCTTGTGATTCTTGAAAGGGTATTTCTCTGCATTTACATGGGCTTTCCTAATCTTCCCAGCAACGTTTTGTAGTATTCAGTGGAGAAGTATAGCACATATTTTGCTAAATTTATACTTTACTATATCATAATTTTTTATTCAATGTAAATAGTACTATTTTTACTTTAATTTCCAATTTTTTATTGCTAGTGTATTGAAATACAAGTAATGTTTGTATATTGTATCTTGTGACATTGCTAAATGCACTTATTGGTTTTAGTAGTAGATTACTTAAGACTTTTCACAATCAGAATCTGTGCACAGAGAAATTAATTTATTTAATAGGTACAGACTTTTAAAGTTGTCTACTTTTTCTTGAGAGAGCTTTGATAATTTATTATTTTTAAGGAATGTATTCATTTCATCTGTTTGGATAAATTTATTGGCATAAAGTTGTACATACTATTTCCTTATTATCTTTTTAATGTCTGTAAGATCTGAAGTGATATTTCCCCTCTCTGTTGGTAATTTGTTTCTTCTCTTCTTGATCAGTTCAGCTAGATTATCAATTTTATTGATATTTGAAAAGAACCACTTTTGGCTTCATTGATGTTTCTCTATTGTTTTTTCTATATTCTATCTCACTGATTTATGTTCTTATCTTTTTTTTCTTCTACTTAGTCTAGATATGATTTGCTCTTCTTTTGCTAGTTTTTTGAAGATTAAAGTTTAGATTATTGATTTGAGAACTTTGTGCCTTTCTAATATAAGCATGTAATATTTTCCCTCTAAATAATCATTTTGCTACACGTCACAGCAAATTCTCATTTAGTTAAATTTTTTCTAATTTTATTTTTGTGTGTTTGTTTCTGACCCATTGGTTTTTTGGAATAGAGTTGCTTAATTTTCAGATATTTGAAGTTTTTCTAAAAATTTTATTTTTGCTAATTTTAATTTAATTCTTTTGTGTTCCGAAGACATACTCTGTAAGTTATCAGTCTTTTGAAATCTGTCGAGACCTGTTTTAAGGCCCATCATATACTCTGTCTTGGTGAATGCTTTATGTGCACTTCAAAAAGGTGGGTGTTCTGCAGTTTCTGGGTTTAGTTTTCTAAAAATGTCAATTAGGTGAAGATAGTGGTTAGTATCATTCAGGCCTTCTATCAGAAATACTGATATTCTTGTCTAGTTTTTAAAAATAAATTACAGAAAAGATGTGTGTTAAAGTCTTAATGATGGTTGTGGATTTGTCTGTTTTTTCCCCTTAGGTCCGTTACTTCATATATTTTGAAGTTCTTTTGTAAGGCACATACATATTTATAATTGTTATCTTTTCCTGATATATTGAACCTTTTATCATTGTCCACAGTGGTACTCTTTGTTTTGGTGTCTATTTTGTTTGATTTTATATAGCCACTCCAGCTTTCTTTTTGCATTATATATCTTTTTCTAGTTTTTCACTATTTTTATTGAATGAAAGATTCTTTAAATTCTATAATGCTTTATAATTTTCAAAAGTTTCACACACATGATTTCATATAATCCCATAATAACCCATTTTAAAAAAAAAGTTTTTCAGTTTTTCACTTTTAATGTGTTTATATTTCAAGTGCATATTTTATAGAGAACATATAGTTGGGTTTTACTTTTATATCTGGTTGGGCAATCTCTGCCTTTTAAAAAAAATTATTTATTTATTTATTTGCCATGCTGCATAGTGGTATGCAGAATTCCCAACCAGGGATTGAACCTGTGCCCCCTGCAGTGGAAGCATGGAGTCTTAACCACTGGACCGCCAGGGAAGTCCCAGTTTCTCCCTTTTGATTGGAGTATCTGGTCTGTTCCCATTGAAAGTAACTATTGAAGTGGTAGCTTTAGGTCTGCCGTTTTTGCTATTTGTTTTTTATTGGTCTTACTTGTATCAACATTTTGTTCTCTATTCTTTCTTTTCTGTTTTCTTCTGTGGTAATCAGGTATTTTCTAGTTTTCCATTTTAATTTTTATTTATTTATTTATTTATGTATTTATGGCTGTGTTGGGTCTTCGTTTCTGTGCGAGGGCTTTCTCTAGTTGTGGCAAGCAGGGGCCACTCTTCATCGCAGTGCATGGGCCTCTCACTATCGTGGCCTCTCTTGTTGCGGAGCACAGGCTCCAGACGCGCAGGCTCAGTAATTGTGGCTCACGGGCCCAGCTGCTCCGCGGCATGTGGGATCCTCCCGGACCAGGGCTCGAACCCATGTCTCCTGCATTGGCAGGCAGATTCTTAACCACTGCGCCACCAGGGAATCCCCCATTTTAATATTTTGATTGACTTTTTGCTATGTCTTTCTGTATTACTTTTTTTTAGTGGTTGCTCTAAGGTTTACAACATACATCTTAAAATTAGCCCCAATCAATTCAGAATTAATATTTGAATTACTTCAGGTAAAACATAGCAATTTTGAAACAGTGTATTTTTGTTTGCCAACTCCCAGTGCTATTTTTATCATGTATGGCTCATGTATGTATGTCATATATGTATACATAAATATAAAATGTAAGTATATGTATGAAGTATATATATATTTGTATTTACCACATATTTACTTCTGGGGGTCTTCATCCTGTTGATATTAGTAGTTGCAATTTAATAGCATTCTCCTTCAGACTTCTCCTAGTGACTCTTTTCTCTTAAGGATAAATCCATTTCATTTTTGTTTATTTGAAAATGTTTTTATTTTCTTTCAGTTTGAAGAATAGCTTTGCTGGATATAGAATTCTTGATTAACATTTTTTTTCTTCTGCACTTTGAACATTTTATTTCAATTTTTTCTGACTCCTATAGTTTCTGGTAAGAAGTTAGTCATTAGTTATATTGTGGCTTTCCTGTGTGTAATGTATTTTTTCTGGCTGCTTTGAAGAATTGCAATTTTTCTTTGACTGATGGCAGTTTGACTATGATGTACCTAGGGATGATTTTCTCTTCGTTTATTCTGATTGAGATTCATTGAGATTTTTAGTTCTATAAATTAATGTTTCCCAACAAATTTGGAAAGTTCTCAGACATTACCTAAAAAAAATTTTCTTTCCCTCTCTCTCTCTCCTTCTGGCACTCCCATTACACCTGCTTAGATCACTTCATAGTGTTACCAGAGTTTTCTGAGGTATTGCTACTTTTTTATTTAATTTTTTTGGTGTCTTTTTCAGCTAGGACAGTTTCTATGGATCTATCTTCAAGTCCACTGATTATATCCTCTCATTTCCTGTCTGCTTTTCAGCCCATTTAGCCCTTTTTAATTTTAGTTATTTACATTTCAGCTGTATGATATCCTTTTGAAAAAATTATTTCCACTTTTCTTTTGAGATATCTTATCAATTATTGCTAGCAAACTTTATTATAATTTTTTTTTTAAGAACATGTGACCATGCTCTTTTTTTTTTTTTTAATTTTTATTTATTTATTTATTTTTGGCTGTGTTGGGTCTTCGTTTCTGTGCAAGGGCTTTCTCTAGTTGCGGCAAGCAGGGACCACTCTTCATCGCGGTGTGCGGGCCTCTCACTATCGCGGCCTCTCTTGTTGCGGAGCACAGGCTCCAGACGCGCAGGCTCAGTAGTTGTGGCTCACGGGCCCAGTTGCTCCGCGGCATGTGGGATCTTCCCAGACCAGGGCTCGAACCCGTGTTCCCTGCATTGGCAGGCAGATTCTCAACCACTGCACCACCAGGGAAGCCCCTATAATTCTTCCAACATATTTTCTGTTAATTCTTTGAATATATTTGTAGTAACTTTTTTGATGTCTTTACCTGCTAAATTCAACATCTGGCCCAAATTAGAGTCAGATTCTGACTACCTTTTTCCCTGAATATAGGTCACAGTTTTCATTCTTTGCATGAGTACTAATTTCTCCCTGAAACTACATATTATAGAAAATGTAATGAATTCTGGCTTCTGTCATGTTCTCCTGTGTATTATTGGGTTTTTGTTCTAGTAGGTGAACACCTGTCTGGATTCAAACTGTAGACTTTGTCTATTCTGTAAACAGCTGTTATTTGTTTTTAAGGCTTCCAAATGCAGCCCTTTTACCTGTCCCTTGTAGTTATCCCCATAGCTATAAAATGTGGCAGCCAGCCAAGAAAATCCTTTTTGAGGTGCAGCTCACCCTCTCTGTGCTGCCTTGCTTCTGTGATTTTTTCTTGTCTATGACCCCTGTCTCCCCAGTTTCTACCTGATTCAGGCTCTATTCTCTCATTCTTCTGACTGATGCGGATTCAGCTTTCTTCAGCTGAACCACTCATAGTTGGGGAATGCCCTCAGTTAGATAAGCACCAAATTTAGAGTTCTGGTTCTGTTTAAATTTCAAAAATATTTTTTTTTCTAGTCTCTGAATACTTTTCCCACCAGGGTCTTATGCATGGTTTAGTTGCCAGCCAGGGATTTGTACAGTTTGCTCTGAATTTTCGTCTCGCTCCTTCTGAGGCTCTATTGCTGCTAAAATTTCCCCTTTAAAATTCCAGTTGCTTTCCAAGCCTGAACTCAGTCTGTGGCTCCTTTAGCTAAAATAAGCTATTGTGGTTCCCGCTGCAGTTCAACAGCCATAGCTGTGGAGGTTGGCTAGAGCCATGGATCGAATAGCCACAGACTCAAAATTCTTAACTTTTCCAGGTGCAGTTTTTTCACAGTCAAACTTTCCTGTTGCTTTTGCTTGTGTTTAGATGCTTTCTAAGATTTTTTAATCATCCGAATTTAAATTTTAGCCAGTATTTTGTAGTCGTTATCTGTGGGGGTCACGTTATCATCTCACCTCTCCACCATTACTGGAAGTTGAGCCCCATCTTTATAAAGATATTTTAAAATAAATTATAGACATGTCATTTTACATCTAAATATTTCATGCGCAGCCCGCAAAAATAAGAACATTTCTTAAAGTATCCACCGTAACATTATTGTATTTAACAAAATTAACAATGAGTCCTATTATCTTTTAATACTGGTTCACATTTACATTTCTCCATTTGTCCCCAAAATGTCTTTTATGGTTGGTAAACCAGAATTCAAAAAGACCCACAGACTCTAGTCGTTGTATCTTTTAAGTGTCTTATTTGGAATTTTCTTCTCCATAATTCTTTTTTTTTTTTTTAATTTTTGTGTTTGGCCGTACCATGTGTTATGTGGCATCTTAGTTCCCTGACCAGGGATCAAACCTGCACCCCCTGCAGTGGGTGCATGGAGTCTTAACCACTGGACCTCCAGGGAAGTCCCCCTTCTCCCTAATTCTTAAATGACCTTAAGTCATTGAAAAAATAAAACAGGTTGTTCTGTGGAGTGTCCCATATTCTGGATTTGTCTGGTGTTAACTTGTTCTATCTCTTGTATTTCCTATAAACTTAAAGTTAGAACTAATGTCTTGGTTAGAGTTAAGTTAAACATTCTTGGTAAAATATATCCTGGGTGATGGTGTATCTTTCATGATTCATACTGTTAGGATTTATATAGCGCCTGGTTATTCTGCTATTAGATGGATTATTGGGTTCAGGTGGTCTTCAGTCTCCTTTCTTCCAGATCATTTCTTCAGAAGATTACTTGATTAGCCAACTTGGAAATCACTATACCACCTAGAATCACTTAGTGATTCTAAATATTCATATTAGGATATAGTATATTCTAATATTCTAAATATTCTAATACTCTAAATATTCATATTAGAATATTTCCACCCTCCAACTCTTAATTCATGTCATCACCAAAATGAAATTATCCATAAATTCTTCCTAGCTCAGAGTGAATCCACAAAATTAAAAGACATCTAAATTGAAATAAATTATCCCAGTGAATCATCTAAGGTGTATACATACTGCCAAGTATCCTCTGCTTTCTATATATCTATCTCCTCTGTAGCTATGCTTCATGAGTCTCTGGCTTCTAAGAAGATAGCCATTGTTTTGCTGATAACTTACCATTCATTTGTTTATTTGATTAACATAAAAAGCTACAGTGAAAAATTTTAGGACAATTAAAAATACCCATATAGGCGATTAACCGATATACACTACTATATATAAAACAGGTAGACAACAAGGACTTAATGTATAGCACAGGAAGCTGTATTCAATATCTTGTAATAGCCTGTAATGGAAAAGAATCTGAGAAATATTATATGTATATAAAACTGAATCACTTCGCTTTACATCTGAAACTTATACAGTATTGTAAATCAACTATACTTCAATAAAAATAAAATACCCATATAGGACTGGAGTTACTGATATTGATTCTGTTGACCTGGTATTCATAATGTGTTGAATGCCTGAATCAGAGAAAACTTTTTTATGTTATGAAGCTCAAGTCAGTTCCTATATATTAGATTATATCAACTCGATTAAATTTTCTTTTATGTATCTCAACTGGCAGTCATTTCCATGGGCAAAATGAAGACCTTTGAATTATCTTCTTATTTGATTAGGACATGCTGTATTTTTTTAACCTCTTTCTATCTCTTTTCTAAATCAAGATTTAGTTATGTTAATTAGAACTGGTAGGCCCTACAGCCAAATTTTAAATCAAGCCAATGGTCTCATTTTTTGAAATAGCGTGGACGTTTGTATGGGGAAATCTTCCTTTATTACCATTCACTATGGTAGAAAGAAGCAGAGCAATTACTATTGCAGAGTAATTTAATACTGTTTTATTAACACAGCCTTTCATCTTGGTAAGGAGTTCTGGGATTCATGAGGACTCCATTTTCTGTGAAATACTATCCCATTTAAATAGATTAATCCACAATCTATGGTTATAAAAACATAAAAAAAAATAAAGAACTAAAATCTGAGTAGAGAATAAAATGTAAGAATCAATTAACTTGCATCCTTTAAAAAAATAATTATAATATTATCTTTAATAATTAGATACACTTTTCCTATTTCTTACCTGAGCTATTGTTCTTTTTTACGCCAGGTACTTGACACATTAGAGAAGAATTAAATTTGGAATTAAAACTTGACTAGTGGTCCAAAATAATTTAGAGTTTAAATCATTCCAATAAAATAAATTGTAGAAATGGATGTTTGTTTTTATGTGGTGGATGGCTCTTTTAGCAGATATTATTTGGTGTTTCAGTTACAGTTTACTTTCTCTGCCCAGTAAGTTTCCTGGAGAAATGGTGTTGTAGGCATTTTAGAGAACTTATATGAAAGAAAATTTTTTATGTAACGCTTCCTGTGTAGAAGCAACATTTAAACATAAACTTTTCTCATAATACTTCTTTCTTTTAATAACAACTATTACTTCTCCCAAGGAGAAGTGAAAAATTAAATCACAGAGAAATGAAAGGATTGTTTAAGACCAGATAGTCTTTAATTCAATTGAATATTCATTTTATTCTTCATATCTGAGTACTCCTTTATTCCTCCAGATCAGAGGATTTGTGTTATGTTGTTTTCTGTATGTATTCTGCATGCCTATATTGCCATAAGTATGGAATAAATTTGCTCTGTGGCATTAAAGACATTAAAAAAAGCCACATTTTTTTTTTCTTTTGATTTTCAAATAAAACTCAGCTCAGGATCCAATTAACTAACCATAATGTTTTCCGGGCTCAGGATCATATTCTTCTCCTCAGCCTCTGATTTCCCCACATTAGGAGGAAGTAGATCTCAGCTTCAATCTGGGAGTCCCACTTTAATCCTTTCCCTGCTACCTGCAGTGGATTGTCAGGAAGTAGGGTGGAGCCAATCCCACCTTGACCTGCTGAACATTACCGAATGGGCATTTAGGCTTTTTTTCATTCCCTCCACCCAGGAGTCCTAGCCTACTGGTGGTAACGGTGGAGACGAGGGTCAGGAAACCTTTTTTTGTTGGATCAGGAGAGCCTCACTTGTTTTTTCAAGACCCCCAAACTATACTTTAAATTTCACGTTGAAATTGAGTCCCCCCGACACTGAGTTCCCCTGCTGAGTTTATGATTAACCTCTCTATCCAAAACTTTATTCCCATTCTTGTCATGCCCCTGTTCCCCTCAGGATTGAGGGGTATCAAAGAAAAGGGGGGGCTGAAACCCAACAGGACCCTGTAGGGCCCTCCCAGGTACAAAAGCCCCTTTGTGCCGCCCATTTCTTGTTTGTAAAAAAAAAAAGGCTTTAGTCTCCTAGGCTTTCGTCTCTTTCTGCCTGCCTGCCATTGTCTGAAAGCTTGTGCCTCCTCTTCTGTTTTTGCTTAGTCATGAGCATCTTTGCCAAGGCTGCCAAACTCTAGTACTTATTGTCTAGACTCCTTAGGTACACACACAGGGATCCTTCTTAGATTTATTACAAGCCCCAGAAGGGCTGTGTACACAGGTCAGAGTCCTCCTTGGGAGACCCTGTCCTCCACTGTTTGGGGAGTACAGATCTTCTGTACTTCCTTCATTTCTGCAGCTCTACTCAGAGTAGAGCTTGTATTAAACCTTGTGTAATGCTGTTTTGAAATTAGTTTTGAGAACAATTCTTTTCTTTTTTTGGCTGCACCACGCGACTTGTGGGATCTTAGTTTCTCGGCCAGGGATCGAACTCGGGTCCATGGCCGTGAAAGCCTGAGTCTTAACTGCTGGACCGCCAGGGAATTCTTGAGAACAATTCTTAATTATCTGGGAAACCAACACTTCCAGGACACAAAACCCTGGTTTTCTTGTCAGTGCCCATATGGGGAAAATGTAATCTACCTATCCTCTTTCTCTTGCTTATTTTTTATTGATCTTACTGTTCTGTAATGCTTTTCCTTCCTGTGTTCTTTCTCCTTTTCTTCTCAACTCATTTTCTTTCTTCTATCTTCCCCTTCTGTTTTTTCTCCAAAGAAAGCAGTTATGGGCACAGCAAATCTAAATCAGTGAAAGGAATGGGAACGTTATCTATCTGACATCTCTGTTGATTCAAGTGGGAGTTATGCTCATTTTCCAGGGAGAAAAAAAATTGTATGTGTTCAGATGGGACCCCAAAACCACTTATTGTAAAGTACAAAATATAATAATTGAAAAATTTATAATGCCAGTACAATGGTATGTTTCTTTCCTTTTTGCAAATTCATTTTGTTTCTGTTTTTCAGCTTGTAACAAACATTGCCTGAACCTTGAAGTAAAGATAAGCTTTGTCTTATCTCCCTGGGTGAAGGAGACAGCTAGGGAGAGCAGTACATATCTTAGTGGAAATATTTTGCCACGGGAGAGGTGGCTACCCTCATTTCTTAGAACATTTAAAAAAAAAGAAAAAACCTTTTGGATCAAAGTGAAGGAGCAGGATTGAGATTCATCCATAAAAATGGGATGGAAAAATTCCTGGCAGAGCTTCCAAGGCTGGAAAATCACAAATTTACATTTTCCTTATCCACAAAAGGTCAGGAAGTTTGTTTATCCCCTGGATAATTGGTGCCCATACTCTCAGACATTTCCCAAACCTGCCTATCTTTTAGGCTGCCCTTCCTGCGCTAGTCTTCAACCCCCCAAACATCCCACCTCCCTCCCCATGCCCCCAGGCCTCTGGGGAGCGTTGCTGAGGCCATGCAGGCTTGCCTTCGGTCCTCTCCTTTCCACTGGCACTCACGGGGTCCTACTTGCTGTAAGTGTGGACTGATTTTCCCAAGGGCATGCCGTGGGGGTGAAGTCAGTTCTCCAGGTTTCGTGAAAAAGGTTATGGGCTCTGAGCCAAGCTCTATCCCAAACTTGGCAAATGGTCAGCCGATCAGTGGTCTGCATCGGGGGACATGCCTCCCCACACTGTGTGTGGGCAGAGCTCTGTTATGATCTCTGTACAAATGATTTACATGCCTCTTAGAATCAGATATTTCATGTCTTTTGTCTCATAATAATAGGTTTAAAGGATTGAGGGACAGGGGAGAAGTCAAGGTGACCATTTCAGATGGTCATTACCTTGCTCATAAAAGAACCCTATACATTTGCCAGTATTATTACAGGCTAGTTAGTTTAAGCCATCGCCGCCCCTCCGCGGTGCCCGGGGTGAAGGACAATATTCCCTCCCTCTCTGACCCTTATATGGCTGCTCTCACAGAGCACTGATGAATTAGTTCAGGAGTGGTAAATGAGAAGGACATTCGAAGTATCCCACAGCTGAAGCAGTTTCCCTAGAAGAGAGCAAAGAGCTTATTTAGGAAGCTGTTTGGTTTTTGTGAAAATCCTCTTTTTATATATTCGTTACGAAAAGAGGAGTGGGAATTGAATGTTCTGGAATGAAAGAGTCTAGTTGCTTGCAGAAAGGGCTCAGGATAATTAAAGATGCAACATTTTCACCCCTGAGTGCAGGATAATATTAGCTAACCAAGTGGCAATGTCATAGACAGGGCTTAATGATTCGATGGGGTTTACCAGTTATGAGATGACGGAAGAGGGGAAATGAAGTCGGCTGGAAAGGAAGAAGACAAGACTAACTCCGGAAGACCTTTTAACTCCTTCTACTCTCTAATTAGATTGCATGAACTTCTAGAAATGGTCAGACGCTGGTAAGAGTCTTATCGAAAGTTTACATATATACGTAAATATGTATAATACAAAGAGATATAGCCAAAAATAATGTTCAAATAATTTTAAAAGGGCAGGAAAAGGAAGAAAAAAAATCACTGAGGACAAAAAGCAACATAACCTAACAGTAGATCTAAATCCAAACATCACACACACACACACACAACACACACAACACACACACACAACACACACACACAACACACAACACACACAACACACACACACACACGGTATTGTCTCCTGCGTTAATTTGGCAGGTAGTTTTGGCTGTGTTTCTTTACCTGTTGGTGTTCCATTTCCATATTTATAAAGCCAAGTTCATACTGCTGGCTGAGGGGCTCACTGAGGGGCTAGGAGGGTTAATGAGATCTTACATTGGTCCTGAATATCAACCTTACAAAGTGCAGAACCAGACTCCATTTTCCATCCCGGACCATAAAATTCTACGGAAGAGTGGGCAAGGGACGCTGTGTTTTCCTTCTCCAGCCCTCACACTTCACCTGGGACGTTTAGCTCTAACACTGCAGTTCCTGTCTTTAACCTTAACTCTATTCTGATTTCTAAGAATTAATTTGGACTTCGGAATTGCGACCAAGGTGTAGTCTGTTAGTTGATGTTGACAGATTTCTGTTACATTGAGACCAGAGAATTTAGTGGCAAGTCTGTGAGAGGGCAGGCAAGAAAGAAAAAAGAATGTACTGAAGACTAGAAGACAGTAATACATCCCCTGGAATACACAATGTGCAGAAGCGAGATAGGACCCAGGAGAAATATTGTACAGAATAACACAAGTCTCCAGTGAGGAATCAGAATCTCTGTGATTAGCATCAGTAGGAGTAAGAAAAATGACCTTTAAAAAGGAAAGGTGGCCTGCAATTTCCCATTGTTTTGCTGTGAGTTCCCCGCTGCTGCTTTCTCAGTACTCTTTTCCTGGGTCTGGAAGGTTCAGGGCTGGACAGCTCTTCTCTCCAGTTCTGCCCCCTGCAGTGGTACTAAAGGGTCAGAGTTATGAGCAGCAGACTCTTTCTGGGAAAGAGCTACATCATTTTCAAGGGGACCTCAAATAATTTAGTTCAGCAAAATACCATTCTGATCGGCCAGCTCCATAAAGTGCTGCTGAGCTGGCAATAATTCATCCGCCTCCTTCAACAGCTACCATTGAAACTGCATCTGAACACTGAAAACAAATATGCTTTCACTGTATGTCTGAAATCTTTAATTCAGCCTCAGAGTTCCAGAGGAAATACTGCATTGCAGCTCTCCTGTTTTTGCAGAGAATCTCTGTTGGCCGGTGCCTGGGAGAGGAGGGGCCACAGCAAAGGCAGCCTGTTTTTAGCTCCACTCAGCAGATCCCTCAGCTCCAGGACATAATGAGAAAAGCGTCCTCAGCTAGCTTGGTGGACAGAGTTGGCTGGGGAGAGAAGGCTAGATACATAGGTACTGATGAAATCAGGTTTGATTATCTTCATTTATTCATTTAAAAAATCACTGGGTGTTTATCAAGCAATACATTTTCTTCAAAGAGTAGACACTCTTTGATGCTCTGGAGAATTTATAAAATAGATTCAAGTTGCCAGATACAGTCTCACCATTCCCACAGGCTTTCTTTACCGCAGTGGGTGGACATTCCACGTCTTGGCCACTAGCACGCTGGCTGGAGACATTTACGACAGTAGTGTTCATGCATGCATACATTCGCGCATGCATTCTCCATGCATTTATTGAATATTTCTGCCATATTCTGGACACTGGAAATGCGGGTAAACAAGACTCAAATCATCATTTGCAACAGTTGCTTCTTCATCCTCACCAAACTGCAGTTCTCACGTGTGTCTGGACGTCTCTGCCATCACTCTCCTTCCTGTGCTCCTCAGGGCCCCAGGCTGGCTCCAATGCAAGTGTCCGTGTTCTAGTCGGCCAGTGCTATTTCACATCACTTTTCTATACATTTTTGCTGCTAAATTCCATTTGCTAAAGAGTGGAGCACACACAAGACACACAAGCATCTCTCTTGCTAAAACTGACTTGTGATTTTGGTACTACCACTATTCCCATTTTGCAGGTGGGAACCACGTGGTAAAGTGACTCGCCAAGGTCATTTGGCTAGTGAGAGGCAGAGCTGAGATTCTGAATCGGGTCTTGGATTCTTGCCAGGGTCCTCAACTGCTTCGCCTCTTGGCCCCAGCTGGTCTAATGATGAGCCGTCTCTGGCTTGGGGAGAGCAGAACCCAACCAGCACCTGCTGGGCTCCGTACATATGCACCAGAGGCTCCTCAGAGGTGGCTTATTTTACATTTTGACCTCCCTTATGAACAGATCCCTTCAATCTTTCCATGGCAGTAGTTTGGGCTCACAGGGCGTGTATCTCTACTAAAGAACAGTCTGCCAAAGGCTTGCCTTCTCTTCTTTCCTTCCTTCAGTGAATTGTGTTATCTAATGCCTGTATTAGGGTGTTGTCTACTTAAGGCAGTTATGACGGTTTCCTCCTGAAACACATCCAGCTGAAATTCTGCTTTAGCAACCTGGTGCATTTTCCCTTTAATGGTATAAAGAGAATCACACACACACACACAAAACCTACTGTATGATTCTGGTGTATTTTCACAACAAAACATGGCTTCTAAAAATCATGTCTTGAGTTTAAACAGAGAAGCCTTGGCTATTACTCCAAAAGGAGGTTTATCTGGGAAAAAAAATGTTTTACAGCTGAGAGCAGTTTGAAAGAGACTTTTGGTAAGCTTTTGTTCTTGCCTGTTTAACAGCTTAAGGTTTAGAGAAGCCTAAGTGAATTCACCTATTGCATTTGAGTCCAAAAACTGAATCCATTAAAGATCTGCCTTGAGCCTGCCGTGAATTTCAGGGCTCCTAGGAGAATGCTCCAGGCTCACTTTACTGGTTTGAAATTGCATGGCCTCAGGCTCCACCGTCTTTATTTGGAGCAGGATGGGAGCCGGGAAATTCGTTCAAAAGCCGCAACCACTTTTTCCCTTTCCTCTCTAATTTCTGTTGTTCCGTGTTCGTTCCATACCATTTGCAAACTTTTAAGAACCATTCCAGAGGACCTAGGTCATAGCAGTTAGAATGAATATGATTCTATCACTTTTTCTATTATTTTTCATGTTTGTACCCACGCAGTCCGTATGTATGTGGTTTGGGCCTTGGAAATTTGGAGGATTGAAAAAATACTGCAGACCTTCTCTCCAGCCCCAGATGGAATTTTTATTTGTTTTTGTTTGTGGTTTTGGTGTGTGCGTGTGCGTGCGTGTGTGTGTGTGTGTGTGTGTGTGTATTGGTGGGGGAAAAGGGGGAAGGGAGAGAGGGAGAAAGAATATAGAAAACAGAGAAAGGGAGGACTTTGATCTGTGACAGCCAGACGTGCAGAGAATGTAAGTGTTCTCTGCAGAAGGGGATTCAAGAGGTAGAACACAGGATCACTGCTCAGAAAATTAAATCACAGGTTGTGTATATATCATGCCTGCCCCATGAAGCAGAGCAGGACCCACTGGGCTTAGGCTCCCCTCCGAGCGGGTTTAGAGGTGGGTTGCTCATTCTAAAAAACCTGTTACTGTCGTTTGATGTGAAACGAGGACTAGTCAGTGCTGCTAAATTGGTCAGTAACAGCAGGAGCAGAGAGAAGGGGCGGCTTAGGCAGTGACTGACACTGGAGTCACGGGGCTGGAGCGCGGACCCCGCAGAGGACGACGGGGTGGGAGGGGGACGGTGGGGGGCGGCAACTGGAGACTTGGCTGTCTTGCCCGTGGATGCAGAACGTGACCCCAGGAACAGTGTGTCCGGGCTCCAGTCCCAGTTCTGCGCCGCGGATGACAGTGTGCCTCTGATTGAATGACTTAACTCCTCAGCCTCAGAATCCTCCTTTATAAGCTAGTAATAGTAAGAATGAGACTTAGTTCTAGGGGTTTTGAGAGGATTAATGAAGTAATGAATTTCAAGTCCTTGGCACAGTGACTGGCACGGAGTATGTACTCAAAAATATTGGATTATTATTACTCTTCAGCAATTAGATGTGCCAGAGGCTGGCTAGTTTTCCTCAATCCCATTTTCCTTTCCCCCTGGACAGATAGCTGCTATATGCCCCCGCCTCCATTGTATCAGGTGAGGCCATTTACTAGGCTGCAGGAAATGGCTCGTGGGCCGAAGCAAGTATACCCCTTCCAGATCTGGCCCATCAAGCCTCACGTGCAACGTCCATGCTTTCTCCCTTTCTCCATCTGCCCTCATCTGCTGGATGCCGAGATCCATCAGAGGAACCCTAAGCATCAAGGGATAACGGACCAACAAGTGAGAAGGAGCCTGAGTCCTTGCATGACAAGCACCTGGCAGACAAGCACCCCTCTCACCAATTGTACTTGAGTTAGAAATGACTTTGACTGTGTGAAGCCACTGAGATTTCTGAGTTAACATGTTTAGTGACTAGTGAGTGTCACTTTATGACACAGGACCTCATGTGATTGTCAGAGCACGCAGTAAGAATCTGAAAATCCATGTATGAAAAATTTCTTACTTTAATTTTGAGACAAAATTGGTTATGAATTAATAATAAACTACCACGTGGTAAAGTAGATGGAAGATATAGTATCAAATGGAAATAATCAGAATCTTTACTTATCTAGGACTAAGACGAAGGCACTGACATGGCCACCTCAGGAGTTTTTAAAAAAAAAATCAGTCCTTCAGTGAGTCATGCTGGTTCATGTTGGTGGTACAAGCACGGGTTATGCAGCTAATGCTCTAAGGGGGCTGTTTCTTCTCCTGGAGCGTGTGAGTCAATCCTTTACCAGCACAAAAGTAAAAGATACGGGTTCCCTTTCATATGACTTGTGGATGTAACTCCTCCTGTGAAGTGGATCCAACAGAACAAAATAACCCCACCCCACCTCAAATTCTTCACAACACTGGAGCTAATATTTTGCCTGATTAGCCTAAAATCACGAGTGGGTTATCAGAAGAAAAAAAAAAAAATCAAGGGAGAAATAAGCTGGCAGCGAGCCAAGTCTTGGCCTCCAGGAGAGCTTGAGGAGCAGGTTGCTGTCCATGGTCACAGGAACCGCTCTGCTCTGTTCGCCTTGACCTTCGGAGCTTGATACACCCAGTAACAGGGCATTCAGAGCACCAACACTTCCAGGCAAGAAGTGGGACAGAGGGAGGACAAGGCTCTGAAAGTAGAGAAGGAGTCTAATCCCTCAAACAGAGCTTGAACATGTGAAGAGTGACTAAGGGGCTGGGGAAGGGCGCAGCCCGCCAGCTCCATCCTCAGAGCCCCTGGGTGAGGGGCTCGAACAAGGCCCCCTGAGGCTTCTCTTCCCAGAACTCTCAGGTCACTTACGTAACTCGAGAGTCTTCAGATTCCAAAGAGCCTGGCTTCTTTATTGTTGCCAGCACGACTCAAGCTCTGCTGAGTTTAATGGGCACTTTAAGCACCTTAATTTATTTCCAACCATCAAAATTGTTTTCAAACCTCTTGTTTTGTTCAGAGATTACTCTCCCACTTAAAGTTTGCTTCAGATTGAAGGACAGAGAAGTAACATTGGTTAACTTGAGTCTGAGGCTCTGAGGGAATGAGTCTGAGCTGTGGTGATGAAGAATCTGCTTGTGGCTGTGAGGAGAATACTTCTGGAATCTGGAAAGGCAGTAAGGGCTCTAGTTAGTGGTCAAACTGAACAGTTACTTCTGAAACCAAGTGAATGGAGCCTTGAAAGTGCAAAGTAGACCTGATGCACACAATTCAGGCTTAAAGAGGTGGTTTTCCAGCTGATTGTGCTGAGCTCTGTAAGTTAATTCAAATTTCTGTACTCAGTTTCCTCTCGTATTTTCTTGCCTAAATTTCTTGACTGCTTCATCTCTTCACTCACTCAGTCATCCTTCCATCCATCCATCCACTCAGTGACTTGATTGCACTCCTGTAATGAGCCAGTCACCGCCTCGATGCAGGGAATGGGTGAACTGCATGGAGCTGGCAGAGCCTCGCTGCCACCTTGAGTTTGTTCTTCCTCCATCGTTTTCATTCAAGTACCAGCCTCTTTGTTGGCTGACTCCCGTACTGTCCGCTGTTAAACTCGTCTCCCTGTATCAGGTTAGCAATTCTTTCTTATTCCCGCAACCACCTTGACATTTATAATTGTCATATGCCATCTCACCAAGCACTAAATTTTTAGCATGGTGACAGAGTAGAGCTCAACTCCTGGAGATGGGGGGTGAGCATTGGGATAATCACAGGTGAGAGAACATAGTTTCATACTTGAGGTGGGTACCAGGGGACCTGAAGATGAGTGATAACGTATCGCTGTAACACCTCATTGAAAATCACAGTTGGAAAGATCCTAACAGGTTATCTCGTCCAATTTCCTGGGAGTCAGAAATCTTCGCTACTACGTCTGTATCAGATCAAGAGCCAACCTTTCCTTTAATGCTTCTAGGGATAGAAAGCTCATTCAGCAACACACTTACGGATTCCTCTGAACTATTATAAAGTTCTCCGATATATTCTCAGTGATGTCTGCCTTTTTATAACCTCAGTACTTTGGTCCTTGTTTAATCTCTCTATGGAAACAATAAGAATGTCCAATTTCTTTTCCATGTCACAACTGTATTAATGTGGACTTTTTCATTTGTAAGTAACCAAACCCTACCTTAACTAGCCTAAGCATAAAGGGGAATTTAATAAGAAAGATGCAGAGTTTTCCTATGGGACCCAAGGACAGAAATGCACAAATGCATTAGGCTTGAGGAATGATCTGGAATCAGAGACTCAAAAGCACCAAGATTCTTTCCATGTCTTTCATCTCTCTCTCTCTCTTTCTCCCCCTCTCTCTCTTTCTTCCATAATTCCTGGAGAGGCCAGTTATTGCTCTGGTTGAATCAGATTTGTTCACCTCTGAACAAATCTGTGTTTGTATGTTGTGTCATATATGAACACGGCCATTCCTGGTGCAGTCATGTGGAAAAAGGGGAAAAAGAGGGCCAATTTCTAGAGAAAGAGTATAAGGTAGGTAATTCTGTATATTCTATGAACACCGTATCTCAGTGTCATTCAAATAACACATTTTTTTGATTTGGCATAGTTTATTACAATTAATATGCATGTAAAACCATTTAAACTCCACAAAGTAAATGGTTTATCCTCCACAATAACCAATAGATAGTCTGCCATGATGTTCCAGAATGCTCACTATTTTAACATGTATGTTTCACAGAAAGTCATAGTCAAACAAATAGGATTATAATACATTATTTTAGGGAAAGGATGTTTTGATCCACGTTTTCTATTAAAGTAAACAAACACATACTTCCTTTTTTGGCCAAAGAGGTTAAATGCCCCACAGTGAACTCACAAAGCAAACTCAAGATAGTTTGTTATTTGTCATTCAAATGTTATATCATTCAGATAACAAATATTTGAATGCAGCAATATTTGTAAATATTCCTCCTAATTTTATCACCAGGTTATATATCTCCATTTTCTCCAGCCCCTTTCTCAGATGACTCAGCTTCCATGCAGACTACTTCCCTATCTGTTTTTTAACTTTTCAAAATTTTGTCATAAAAATATGGCTTCTAGAATTCATCACAACAGATATATTTTATCAATATGGAGTTAAGGTCATCTTGGCAAAGTTGGAGACCCCATGTGAGATTCCTTCTCTTAGAACTTACCACTTCACCTGACCTGGAAGTTTCCATCACTGGTAAGGGTTATGATCCCAAAGAAATTTTTCTATATAAAGAATTCAAGATGAAAGACTGAATAATGCTATTGGCCAAGGACTATCTGAATCCAAAGCAAAGTGAAATCTTATTAATAATATAACTGAAAAAATTTGCCCTGAGAACATTGGGCTATTACTTACACCAAGGTTTTAGAGACATATTGTCTTCTTTAGTAGTTAAAATTCATGAGCTACAAATGGTAAATGCATACAGCAATTTTTTTTCTTTATATACTACTTATCTCATATAGAGTGGTACTTAAATGGTACTTTAAAAATCACTTTATGCTTTGTAATTGGTGTAAGCTTCATTGTTTCCTAAAATAACAAAATTACCTTTACCATTGCACTATTTAATTTAATTTAATAAATCATTTATTAAGAACCAACTAAAGGCGTGTATAAAAGGTGTTATGCTGGAAGTGAATATGGCTTTTGAATTTCAGGAGCTCATAATCTAATAATACACATGTATATGCACACACACAAATTTTAGCAGAAGGTGTGTCTCAGGCTTACCTAGGGTAGCTACAAAGATTAGAAGACAACAAATACAAATAAAGGGCAGTATGGAGGAACAGTGAGCTGTTGAGATTTGGGGCCAAGTAGACTTGCTCTTCAACCCAGTGTCTGTCCGTTACTCTCCATGTCCCTTCAACAGGCTAAATATCCTCTTTTGATTCTTAACTTCTTCCTCTGTGGAATGGGAATAACAATATTTATCTGACAGGGTTTTCGTGAGAATGAAATAATATCATAAAAATACACTGAGTACTGTTTCATTTTTTCCATCCCACAAACATTTAGAAGCTTTTAATGTGTTAGAGGATTCAGATAAAAGTGCTACCAGTCACTATGCAATGTAGTAAGTGCTGCAACAGAAGACTAAATTGAAGAGTTTGGACTTTATCTTTTTTCAAAAGTGGAAGCCATTGACAAGTTTAAAGCAAAATCATACACTTTTAAATGTCCATTTTGAAGAAATAACTCTGGTCCTAATATAGTGAATAGATTTAAGGAGACAGAATGAGGGCAAGAGACTTGTTTGTCGTTGCAGAAGTCCTAGGCAAGCGTTGAGGAACAAAGGCAGTAAAACAGGACTAAAGATGAGGGTCCAGGTATAGGGTAAGCAGGTGGCTCCTTTATGGAGAAAAGGAGAGGAGGAGAAGAGACCAACATGGCTGTAGACTTAGGTGCCAAGGGATACAAGAAAATAAGAAGGTGTTGGGTAGAGGACAACGGAGGAATGATCTTCTGGACATGCTGAATTTGAGGTGCATGTGGGACACCTAGGTGGAGATTTTTAAATAGGTATTTAGATGTTAAAGAGGAGAGCTAAGGCGAGAAGTCTAACCCAGAGATGTGGCTTCAGGCTCTGCGAATTAGCTACGTCACCCTCCCCTTTGTTATGCACCAGAGACCACCCCCCGGGCTGCAGTGAGTAGTACCTACTGGGAGTAAACACTGGAAACCTGTCATCAGATTGACAGATCTTGCCTTTTACTGGTACGAACATACCCAGAAGTTTCTTATTTACCAGAAAACCACTCATCTAACCATTAATTTGTTGCCGTCTAGGACAAAACCGTCGACAGCAGCTCATACTGAGGTAATAGACTTGGAGACCAGTTAGTCAAGAGTGGTCATGTTGGGTCCGATTCACGTCAGGAGTTGGAAAAGAAAGTCTCTGCTCTAAAATCTGTCACAGAGACACTACAACATGAACAAGTGGTAAAAATAGTGGTTTAAAAATTTATTGTTGAAAGACTTAGAAATTTAATAAAAATTTCCAGGAAATCAGTAGCTTCTGGAAATGTGTGAGTCACAGGGAAGGAATACTTCATCTCCTGGCCAGAGGCTGACTACCTAATGATGATAAGTCATCTTTGCCTCCTCTCCGCTGGGCTCTCAGGCCCATAGTCAGTTGCCAAGCATTAGTTATCTGACCTTGTAGATAATTCTCTTCCTTTTAATTCCTTGCTCTGGCACTAATGACCTGAGCTTGAGCTTTCACACCAGATTCCTTCCTACCTTCCAAACCACCCCACGCACGACACCACATGGATCTTGTTAAATCGCTGAACACGGTCCAGGCTGGCATTCAGGCTCGTCAGCAGTACACCCCTAAGCTGGCTTCCTTGCCTCCCTCATGCAACAAATGTTACAAGTACAGCTGGAAGCTAGACTTTTTCTAAACGCATATTGCATTTTCCTCTCTCTGCATTTTCGCTCCTGCTGTTTCTTCTGACATGCCCTTTCTCCATCTTCGTTCTTCTTCCTCCACCCGCCCCACTGAGCCCTTACCCATCTTCCACAACCAGCCTAAATACTTCCTTTCTTAGGATGGACAGCCTTATCACATGAGTTGGAAATCCGTCCTTTTAAAAGAAACTTGCTGATGCAGAATTTACTATATGCTACTTTCAGTGATATATGTAAAAATGTTATTTTCTCTACTCAAATATAAGCTCTCCTGGGACAGGAAAATGTTATTTTGTTTTATTTTTGTATCCTTTACAGTACCTTTCACCCAGTATGTGCCTGTTAAATGACTGTTGAATAAATAACTGAGGCCATAGGTTATGAACCTTTTTTTATTTAAAAATTTTCCATTTTAGCATTTCTCAGAGCATCCCTTCTTCTCTCAGGAACAAAGTTTGGCCAGGGGATTATTCTGACAGAGGTTGTGTTACACGTGAGTCTTAACCTTTGTTTAAGGAATTGAAATTCAGTCATTAGATGGAAGATTTATTGAGAGATTATGAAGACTCAGACACAGCGCCAGGCTCTGGGTTCGGACCTAAACAAGACACAAGACAGTCTTTGACCCAGAGGACAGCACAGTTAAGTCCTGTGATAAAAGCATGTTTGTAATGCTGAGGGAATCCTGAGGAGGGAGCTCTAACCTTGCCTGGGAGAGTAGGAAAAGCATCAACACATTACTTTGTGTAACATTTCATTCATTTGTCAATGCAGGTATTTCCTTAGCATTCCCTCTACAGAATTTATTGAGTATCCAAATGCTATGTTTGCATACTCTGCTCCTAGCTGAAATTAATTTTTACACAATTAATAAACATTTCCACAATATTCAAGAATCTTCAACTTATTCTGTCAGGCATTATTCTAAGCACTTCGTAGACAATATCTCATTTAATACTCATGACAATGTTATGGAACATGTACTATTTTATATCCATCCAGGTTAAAAAAAAAACGGCCTAGGCATAGGGGCATATGTTAGTTTTTTATATTAATTGTCAGGACTGGGACTTAACACAGTTCTGATTCCACAACGCAGAGTACTAACCACTATACGATCATGGCAAGCTACAGGAGAGCTGGACAGTTCTGATTTCATAACCCACTTTCTTAACTATCACATTGCACATTCAAAATAATTTTGGAGGAACATAAATTTGAAAAAATTATGGCAAAATCATAACAAAACTTTGGCATTTAAATGTTTTAAAAGTGATGAAAGCAAACCTAAAAGGACAGCCACTGTTTAAGAGAAAAAAATCATTGTGTGGTTTTTTTGTTTTTTTGTTTACTAAAAAAGCATTTCAAGTGCTATTTAAAGTACAAAAAATCAGTAAACTAAACCCTCTCCACAGAATTTTGAGGTTTGTGAAAACATGAGATTCTTACAAATGTGGGAGGAGAGAAGGACCTTATATTTCCATTCTGCAAATGGTCATAGCACTTTACTTCTTTATTGTTATATTCAGTTCTTATATTTGTTCAAGATTTAACTTCTGTTTAGAACTGCTTAGGGATAGGATTTCTGCTTTTGCAAAAGCTTCAAAATCATCGTTATTTCTTGCTCTCCCCCTTAGATATAGATTTGGTGGGAAGGAAGTCTTCAGTTATTAACATCGAGTCTCTCCAGTTTGAGTTCCAGCAGCTCAGAATCTCCCCCCTACCTGGTTTTTTTTTTTTTTCCTCTGAGGATCAATTTTCAAAACAGAGCTTGGTTCTTAACACGGTGAGTTTTGAAAATTTGATCAGATGTGAGGGTCATCAATTGTTTATTCTTATATCTATTTTTTATATTTGGAGATACAAATTTATTTTAGAATCTCCAACACTATATCCACTTAATACAGGACAGGTCTGTGTATGGAACTGGTACCCAAGGAGCTTAAATAGTGTAAAGGAGCTTGTGAGATACTAGATTATATAGTCTCTCTCTCTATATCTATCTGTCTATCTATCTATGTACCTATCTCTTCATCTCTGCCCCCGGTTCCTGGCAGAGAGCTCCTAAAACCCATGTAAAGTCCACCTTGATTGGAGCGTTTGAAGGGTCTTTTGTACTAGTGAGCTAACTCTGCGTGGCTTCAGGATGGGGGCTGGTCACCAGAAAGAGGAAGCCATGATTAGAAGTTTGGAATTTTCAACCTCCCACCCCCCACCCCATCTTCAGATCGGGGAGAGGAGCTGGAAATGGAGTTAATAATTGATCATGCCTATGCGAGGAAACCTCCATAAAATCCCAGTAGTATGGAACTCAGAGAGTTTCCATGTTGGTGAACACATCCACGTACTGGGAGGGTGACGGACTCGAACCCCATGGGACAGAAGCTCCTGCTTGGGATCCTCCCAAGACCTCATCCTACATATCTCTTCATCTGGCTCTTCATATCCTTTAATTATAAACTAGTAAATGTAAGTAAGTGTTTTCCTGAGTTCTGTGAGATGCTTTAGCAAAAATCAAATCCAAGGGGTGGAGGTCATGGAAACCTCTGATTTGTGGCCAAGTCAGACAGAAATTGTGGGTAACCTGGGGGCCCACTACTTGCAGCTGGCATCTGAGATGGGGAGACAGTCTTATGAGACTGAGCCCTTAACCTGTGGACTCTGCTGCTATCTTTAGTAGATAGTGTCAGAATCGACCAGCTTGTGTAACAGATAATTGCTTGGTGTGGGAAAACCCCATACACATTTGGTGACTAGAAGTGTAGAAGTGTTGTGAGTGTGAGAATAAAGGAGAAAACCAGGAGGAATACTGGATGTTTTTCCCTATACAGAGCTGTAGTTGGTCAGCATTCTTGGTACCAAACATGGAAGATCAAAGTAAGTAGTAGGGTGCTAGGCATAAAACTTGCAAGTGTTTCTGAATTCTCTATTCTAGATCCCAGAAATAAACCCACACATATATGGCCAACTGATCTTCAACAAAGGTGCCAAGAATACACATGGGGAAAAGACAGCCTCTTCAATAAATGGTATGGAAAAACTGGATATTCACATGCAAAGAAGGAAATAAAACCATTATTTCACATACACCACTCACAAAAATGAACTCGAAATTGATTAAAGACTTAAATGCAAGACCTGAAGCTGTAAAACTACTAGAGGAAAACATAGGGATGAAGTTCCTTGACATTGATTTTAGCAACTATTTTTTGGATATACACCAAAAGCACAGGCAACAACAGCAAAAATGGGATTGAATCATACTAAAATCTTCTGCATAGCAAAGGAAACAATCAGTAGAATGAAAAGGCAGTCTACAGAATGGGAGAAAATATTTGCAAACCATCTATCTGATAATGGGTTAAAATCCAAAATAAAGAACTTACTCAATTCAGTACCCCAAATCAATCTGATTAAAAAATGGGCAGAGGACTTACATAGACATTTTTTCAAAGAAAACGTATAAATGGCCAACAGGTACGTGAAAAGATGCTCAACATCACTAATCATCAGGGAAATGCAAATCAAAACCACAGGTATGAGATACCACTTCATACCTGTTAAAATGACTATCATCAAGAAGACAAGAGAGAACAAGAAGACAGGAGATAACAGGATGTGGAGAAAAGGGAACCCTTGTGCACTGTGTGTGGGAATGTAAATTGGTGCAGCTACTGTGGAACAGTATGGAAATTCTTCAAAAAATTAAGAATAGAACCACCATGTGATTCCTGCAGTCCTACTTCTGGGTATTTATCCAAAGGAAAGAAAAGCAGGACATTGAAGAGATTTCTGTACTCCCATGTTCATTGCAGCATTATTCACAATAGCCCAGACATGGAAACAATCTTAAGTGGCCATTGACGAATGGATAAAGAAAATGTTATATAAATAAATAAATAGATATTCATCCATAAAGAAGAGGGAAATCTTGTCTTTTGGGACAACATAGGTGGACCTCAAGGGCATTATTTTAAGTAAAGTAAGTCAGACAAAGACAAATATTGTGTGATCTCACGTGTGGAATCTAAAAAAGTGAACTCAGAAATAGAGAGTAGAATGGTGGTTACTGGGGGTTGTGGGCAGAGGAGATGAGGAGATGTTGGTCAAAGGGTATAAACTTCCAGTTATAAGATTAATAAGTTCTGGACGTCTAATATACGGCATGGCGACTATAATTAACAATACTGTGTTGTGTACTTGAAAGTTGTTAATAGTAGATCTTAAATGTTATCACCGCAAAAAATGATAATTATATGAGGAGATGGAGGTGTTAACTAATCTTATTGTAATAATTATTTCATGATATACGTGTGTCAAATCACTCCCAAAGCAGTCTCAGTATCGTGCCTACCAATTTTAAAAGTAATATATATTTTACATATTCTAACTAATTGTTAAGGGAGACTATATTTTAAAATCTTAAGCTTCTTTTCCCCTAGTTTTAATCTACTTTCTTTTGTTCTATCACAGTGTTCCCTTCTATCAACTTTCCTATTTACAAGGCCATTTTTGTTCTCATCTAATTCCATACTGATGCTCTCAAATCCTCTCAGCCAGTTCCCTCTCTTCTATATGTCTATTTCAAGATTCCTGAGAGATTGACAAGTCCTAGAAATACCACTCACCCATCTGCTTTCTTTCCCTTCTTTCATAGTTGGACCTAAATTTCACTCTTAAAGACATCTTCCTAAATGCTGCATGACTATGACAAACCTGACATGCTTATAACCTACTGGCTCTCGTCTAAGTTTTGTACACCTGCCAACTTTAGGAAAAGTGCTGAAGTTACTGTGTGTGTGTATTTGTGTGTATGTGCTGACACCGAAATGTTAGCTACGCTTCTCTCTGGATGCTGAGATATAGGTGATTATTTCTCCCTCCTCCTCCTCCTCCTCTTCCTTCTTTGTGTCTATTTCTTTTACTTCTCCTCCTCCTCCTTCATCTTACTTTTAAAATTCTCCTCCTCCTTTCTCTTCCTCTTCTTCTCCCTCCTCCACTAATTCAAACCTCATCTCTGGTTATAGTTCTACTGATGTGCTTCTAATGATGTTTTTATCTTCACCATCTGATGGGAGTAGTTCATGCTTTGTTAGCATGCCAAGTACTGTGAAGCCTGTAGCTGTCAACACTCGAAAGATTTTTATTTTCATTTTCATTTTTATTTTTTTCTACTTTTATTGAGGTGTACCTGACAAATAAAAACTGTGTATATTTAAGATATACAACATGATGTTTTGATCTATGTATATACTGTGAAATAATTACCACAATCAAACTAATTAGCACATTCATCATCTCATTTTGTGTGTGTGTGTGTGTGTGTGTGTGTGTGTGTGTGTGTGTGTGGTGAGAAGACTTGAGACTAACTTTCTTAGGCAGTTTCAAGTATAATACAGTACTATTAAATATAGTCACCTTGTTGTACCTTAAATCTCCAGAATTTATTCATCCCACATAACCTTTGCACCCTTTGATCAACATCTCCCTGTTGCCCTATCTCCCTTCCCCATTGAGTATTCTTGGCTCCCTTGTTAAATATTAGTTGAACAAATAATATGTGTGGGTTTATTTCTGGTCCTCAATTCTGTTCCATTGGTCTATATGTCTGTTTTTTGCTAGTACCATACTGTTTTGATTACCATAGCTTTGTAATAAAGTTTGAAATCAGGAATTGTGATGCCTCCAGCTTTGTTCTTCTTTCTCAGGATTACTTTGGCTATTTGGGGCCTTTTGCGATTCCATACTAATTTTAGGATTGCTTTTTCTATTTCTGTGAAAAACCCCCTTGGAAATTGATAGTGATTGCATTGACTCTGTGGATGGCTTTGGGTTCTATGGATATTTTAACAATATTAATTTTTCCAATCCATAAGCAAGGGATCTATTTATTTGTCTTCTTCAGTTTCTTTCATCAATGTCATAATTTTTAGCATACAGATTTTTTTTCACTTTCTTGGTTAAATTTATTCCTTCTTTTTCATGTTATTGTAAATTGGGTGCTTTCTTTTTTTTATATCTTTATTGGAATATAATTGCCTTATGATGTTGTGTTAGTTTCTGTTGTACAACAAAGTGAATCAGTTATAAGTATACATATATCCCCATATCCCCTCCCTCTTGAGCCTCCCTCCCATCCTCCCTATCCCACCCCTCTAAGGTCATCACAAAGCATCGAGCTGATCTCCCTGTGCTATTCAGCAGTTTCCCACTGGCCATCTATTTTACATTTGGTAGTGTATATATCTCAGTGCTACTCTCTCACTTTGTCCCAGCTTCCCCGTCCTGCCCTGTGTCCTGAAGTCCGTTCTCTACATCTGCGTCTTTATTTCTGCCCTGCCACTAGCTTTCTTTTTCAGCTGTTTCATTGTTAGTGTACAGCAATGCAACAGATTTTTGTGTTGATTTTGTATCTTGCAACTTGGCTGAATTCCTTAATTAGTTCTAACAGGTTTGTGTGTGTGTGTGTGTGTGTGTATGTGTGTAGTCTATAGGGTTTTCTGCATATAAGATTATATCATCTGTGGAAAGAGACAATTTTACTTCTTCCTTTCCATTTTGGATGGCTTTTATTTTACTTATTTTATTTTTTCTTGCCTAATTGCTCTGTCTAGGACTTCCAGTACTATGCTGAATAGGAGTGGTGAGAGTGGGCATCCTTGTATTGCTCCTGATTTAAGAGGAAAAGCTTTCAACCTTTCACTGTTGAATATGCTGTTAGCTGTCTTCCTCTTTGCTGTCTTTCTTTGTGAATTGATAATTTTTCATAATGATATTCTTTGATTCCCTTCTGTTTATATTTTGTGTGTTTACTATTGGTTTTTGCTGTGTAGTTATTATGAGGCTTACATAAAATATTTTTCAGGTACACCAGTCTATTTTAAGCTGATAGTAACTTAATTTTGATTGCATACAAAAACTCTACTCTTTTACATTCTTCCCCATAAGTTTGTGTTTTTGATATCACAATATACCTCTTTTTATATTGTGTATCTATTACCTAATTGTAGTAGCTGTAGTTATTTTTAATACTTTTGTCCTTTAACCTTTATACTAGAGTTAAGTGATTGATTATCTGATTATCACACTGCCATATTGAGTACTAGAGTAATCTGAATTTGATTATATACTTAGCTTTACCAGTAAGTTTTATATTTTGATGTTTTTTTAATGTCACTAGTTAGTGTCCTTTCATTTCAGCTTGAAGGACTCCTTTCAGCATTTCTTGTAAAGGCAGGTCTAGTGGTGATGATTTCCCTTAGCTTTGTCTGAGGAAATCTTGATCTCTCCTTTATTTCTTTTTTCCCCCACTTTATTCATTAGTTTTTATTCATCTTCAAACTCATTATTTCTTTTTTTTTATTTTAAATTAAAAAAAATTTTTCAATTTTTATTTTTTAATTGAAGTATAGTTGATTTACAATGTAGTGTTAATTATTGCTGTACAGCAAAGTGACTCAGTTATACATATACATACATTCTTTTTCATATTCTTTTTCATTATGATCTCTCACAGGATATTGAATATAGTTCCCTGTGCTATACAGTAGGACCTTGTTGTTTATCCATTCTATATATACCAGTTTGCATCTGCTGATCCCAAACTCCCAATCCATCCCTCTCCCACCCCCCACCCCCTAGGCAACCACCAGTCTGTTCTCTGTGTGCGTGATTCTGTTTCTGTTTCATAGATTCTCCTTCATTTCTGAAGGATAGCTTTGCCAAGGAAAGTATTCTTGGTTGACTTTTTTTTTTTCTTTTAGCACTTTGAATATATCATCCCATTCTCTCCTGCCCTGCAAGATTTCTGTTGACAAATCCTCTGATAGTCTTGTGGAATTCCTTATGTGAGGAATTTTTTTCTCTTGCTACTTTAAAAATTCTCTATCTTTGATTTTAGATAATTTCATTATAATATATCTTTCTTTTATTCTAATGTGTCTTAAAGATCATTCTGAGTTGAAATTTTTGGGTGGCCAATTAGCTTCGGAACTTGGATGTCCAAATCTCTCCCCAAATTTGGGATGTTCTCAGCCATTATTTCTTTAAATAAACTTTATGTGCTTTCTCCCTCTCTCTGTTCTTTTTCTGGGACTCCAATAATGTGTAGATTGTTTCTTTTCATGGTATCCTATAGCGCATGCAGAATTTCTTTACACTTTTTCATTCTGAGTTCTCAGGAACCTACCAGGAGCCTGGTGCCATAGGAGTTGGCTAGCTCAGGGGTGATCTGGGAGCCCGGGTTGGCTAAAGTCCATGGGGAGACATCGGTCACGGGAGCTGCCTGGGTGGGCTGGGAGCTCGTTTTCTTTGAAATCACTTGGGGCTGCCAGAGCCAGCAGATGCTGGGGTGGGTCAGGGGCCTGGATTGGTGGGAACCCACTGGGAGCCTGGTGCCACGGAAGCCACCTTGGATGGCAGGAGCCACTGTAGTCCTGGGGTAGCAGGAACTCACTTGGATCCTGGTGACAGGGAAGTCACCTTGGGCCACAGGAGCTTCCTGGGGCCGCTGGAGCCAGCAGGCACTGGGGTGAGCCAGGGCCCAGGGTTGAAGGATCCCCCTGCGAGCCAGCACCTAGGGCCATGGAGTCAGCCTGGTGGTGACTGTAGGTCTGCTCAGTGGTGCAGATCATCTGCGGCTCCACTCCTTATGTCTTCTCACTTCTGGATTCGGGGTGAGGGTGCAGCCCTATGTGAGACGTGGCTGGCTTTCTCACGGCAGAGGGCTGTACACAGGCGGTGCTGGCTGATCCAGAACTTCTACGTCCATGCACGTAAGCAAGCCTAATGGTGAGACGCAGGCGCCTGTGACGCCTCCTGCAAGGGGGCGTCACAGGGCAGAGGTGTCTACTTTGCTCACGTGGCCGGGAGAGATAATTTGAACAATAGTAAGAGGTACCGTATTAGTAAGCAGCTAGGCATTAGTTTTATTATACTGGTCTTTGGGGTACTGGGGGATCATGGGAAGGAAAGAAGTCTTTGATTGCAGCTGTGGCAAAGACAAGAATTTGAAAGTGTCTCATGTCCATCCATTCCTAGTTATATCATTTTACCCCTGAAATTAAAAATGAATTCAATATTTGAAATGCAAATATAATTAGAAATGCAAAGAATATAACAATATTAAAATGCAAAGGAATGCAAATATAAATTATGTAATTTATCTTTTTGACATATCTTATCTTCAGAGACTTGTGCTGACATAATTTCATCTTGTTTAGTTTGCACATAAAAAGATAATCCCTGATACCATGTGAATTATATTGTGGAAATCTTTTCTAAACCATCATATGGGGGAAAATATAACTGGGCTTCTTACTCACACTGTGGACCAGTATTAAGGGAAATGGAAAAAAAATACAGTTTGACCTGCCCAGGTTATTCATCTTGATTGAGTTAGCAATTTATCCCTCAACATATTTTTCTCTGGATTGCTTCCTTAACCACTGAAAGATGACAGGCCACAGTTGGACTTCAGAAGTATGCTATCAGCAGCCCCCTTCTTCATAGTAACCACTCTCTGTGTAACCAGCTTCCCACTGCCTGTGGTTGAAAAGTCCAAGATATTAAGGTCTGAAAATTGAGGTTTTGAATTGAAAGGAAAACACCTCAATTTTAACTATGGTGCAGAACTTTGGCTTTTTAACATAGTTCTATAAGAATCTTTGCAAGGAGCATTTTCAAATTTGAGGTTACATTTTGCCTTAGTTCTTTCAGTAAATGAAATAAGAATGCTAAGCTTAGGGACTTCCCTGGTGGCGCAGTGGTTAAGAATCCGCCTGCCAGTGCAGGGGACACGGGTTCGATTCCTGGTCTGAGAAGATCCCACATGCCTCGGAGCAAATAAGCCTATGCGCCACAACTACTGAGACTGCGTTCTAGAGCCCGCGAGCCACAACTGCTGAGCCCGCGTGCCACAACTACTGAAGCCTGAGCACCCAGAGCCCGTGCTCCGCAACAAGAGAAGCCACCCCAATGAGAAGCTCGCGCACAGCAACGAAGAGTAGCCCCCGGCTCGCCGCAACTAGAGAAAGCCCGTGCGCAGCAGCCAAAGGCCCAACGCAGCCAAAAATAAATAAATAAAATAAATTAAAAAAAAAAAAGAATGCTAAGCTTAAAATGCTGTGAAGGATGATGTGAATATGAATGCACATTGTGAAGGTGTAATCATCTTTCACTGGCTGTCTTTTACCACCATTATGAAATTATGATACCACATTATGCATTTGTGTTGATTGCCGTGTTTGGGAATTAAGTCACTAGGTGACATGTTACCATCCTTTGCTGAGGACCAAACTCAAATCCTGCCCTCATTTAAGAGGCCTTTTCCAATTACTGTAGTCCTCAATGAACTCTCTAAACTGTGACTTTATTTTCTATCCTTCCCACAAAATCTGTCATGTATTCCCCCAAATTGTTCAATTCATGGGGGCAAGGCCAGGCCTAACCTGTTTACCCTTGTCCCAGTTCCCAGCATAGGCTTGGCTGGTAGTTGGTTCTTAATCTATACTTGTTAAAGGAATGATTATGCTGATTTGCAGAGTCACCTGACTGCACATGTGAGTGTCGCTATCTTCACAGGACTGTGTGGTCTCTGCAGTCAAGAGTCATTGTACTTTTGTTTAGATCCCACGGCACCTCGCAAAGTGCTGGCTGGACACACAGGGGCAGTTATGTGATATCTGTTGAGATGGTTCTCCAAGTTCAGTTATGTTCGTGTCTTCCATGGCATCAGCTCTTAAATGTCAAGTTTAGTCTTTTCATATGATACTGCTATGAATACTTTTAGCAAAGTACTGTATGGTATTCATATATGTTTGTTGAGTGCCTCACATGGTACCTCACATCGAGGGGGTAGATTGTTAAAATGAACTGAACTCTTAATTTTAACCATGATTTAGTCCTGCCCAGCTATGTTGACAAAAATCTCTAGTTACTTAGAACCCAAATGAAATATCAAACAGTTAATAGGACAAAGAAAAAAGTGGGAAGATTGATGAGTTAAGTGAGTAAAAATGACAGTGCTCCAAGACTATCACGTTGGAATCATGGACTCTTTAAAGTAGAAAGAAGTCTTCGAGGCCTTTGCAGTAGATCTAGGGCATCACCAGGGAGATATCGAACAGATTAGGGACTCTGACGTCAGATTACCTTGGTTCCAGCCCTGGCTCCTCCGTGTGTGTGGCCATGTTCCATTTATCTTATCTCTGTTTGCTTCAAATTAATCATCTCCAAAATGGTGATATTAACAGTATCTACCTCACAGGATTGTTGTGAGGATTACATGAGATAAATACAAGGAAAATACTTAGCAAAGTACTAGGTAGAGTAAATGCCTACTTGAAGTAAGTAAGTAAATGCCTACTCATTATTATATTGTTGTTGTTATCGTTACGTGTTGAACCCCTATGGGGAGGCTGCAGTGAATAAGGTGTGGCGTCAGGAGTTCATCGATACAGCTACCAATCATTTTTTTAAATGACCATTTACTAAGCATTTAGACACTATGTAAAATATTAAATTCATTATCTCAATACTTAAGACAACTCTTTTACAAGAGTGGAATTTGAGACTTAGGAAGGCCAAATAGCTGACCTCCACTCACCCAGCAAGTACTTAGAAGACTCGAGAATCAAATACAGCTCTCCCGGCTGAATTCTGCAATTTACACTCTCTCCAAGGGAAACACCCTCAAAAGTGATGTCATAAGGGATCAACAACAGTACTATCGCAAAGTAGGCATCTTTAGGAAAGGGAGATCATTTCAGGGTAGCAGCTACTGTGGAAAACTCCATGAGGAAAGTGACACTGGATGAGCAGAATTGTAAGAGAAATTGGGATAGAATTTTAACTTAAACCATGTGAACTTGCCATTTTTGTAGGTCAAAAAAAAGTCATATGTTGTTAATTTCATCTAGCTTCACCTAGAACAATTTGTGACAGTGGTGAGGACGTGGGTAAAGTTTAAAAACGGGGAATTTCAGTCTTCTCCCAGGCTCCCCGTTTTCAAACAAGGGGTCTTGAATGTTAGAAGAGAATCAGACATGTGAACAGATTAGGATTCAGGGATTCTGGGAAAAGGAGAATTAATCTTTAGTGGGATAAAATTCAAGAATAAATTACCAATGCCATGATTGTTACCGTGTGGGAAATTTAAATCATTTGAACACCTTTTTATTTTTAGGTAATTTATGTAAGAGGTAAACAAATGATTTAATTAAAGCTGTAAGGAACAGGAAGGGCAATGAAGATGTTTCCACAGTTACTTAAGGCTTTCATGAAGCATTATAGGACTAATCTGAAAACACAGCATTCATTATTCAAGAAGGGATGTGTGTCAGACACAAATAACATGACAAACATCCCCTCCTTCAAATTTGCCAAGAATGTTTCATTGACATCAAAGTATAAGAATTTTACTCCCCATGTTAAAAGGATGATTTTGCACTTTTCTGATTGAAAAATAGAGACCAAAGTGGAACATTTAAAGACCATAAATATTTCTGTTTCTGGAATGCTCTTATCTGTTTTGCTGCCCTTTGTGATTATTTATCCTGAGAGCTAATGCACTGCACCGCCCTCAGTTCTGAATAGGCACAGCCTATATTTCAGGGAGAATCTTTCAGAAGGAAGGGAGGGTGACATTATTCACCAAGCATCCCAGGTACAAGGCTCTTCCCACCCCACCTATGCCAGTCTCCCAGGACTCTTTTAAACTACCCCAGGAAGCTATACTTTATTTCTAAAAACTTCTGGAGATAAGGAAAAGACACTGCTATCTACTGACCTTGTTAAATACTAAGCAATATACTAGATCCCTTATGAACTTTATTTCATTTAACCTCTCAACAATGTTATTCTTAATTACCATTGTTATATTATTATTGTTATTATTTTACATACATGAAGCTGAGGCTTAGGAAAAAAAAGAGGCTTAAGGTCCTGTCATTTAATCTGAGCCCTGGTCTTACTAACCCCAAAGCCCATTTGCTCTCCTGTACTTCATGGTGCCCTATAGTCAAGACATCTTCTGTCTCATCTTGGTTCATCAATTGCAGTATTTAATAATTTTGCTACCAGCCTCATCCCCACAAAACAATGGTTCTCAACTGGGGATGGTATCGCCGTCAGAGGACATTTGGGTTATCGCCACTGGTGGGGCGCTACTGGCATCTGACGGGTAAATGCAGGGGTACTGCTGTGCATTCCAGAAGACACAGGGCAGCCCTTGTAACAAAGGATTACTCAACTCAGACAGCCGAGGAGTGCCAAGGTCGAGCTGCCCTGTCCTAAATCTTACGTGCTTCCTAATCCCCTAATTCATCCCCATGCTTCCTTGTTCTGGAAAGTTTTGTCTAGCTGCCAACAACCCATTTTTATTTCTGGACAATTAGAAAAACTGAATAATTAATGTAATCTTCCCTTTATCAAACTTTCATTTATATCTACTTGTGGAGGTGATTAGCTAGACACTGCACGGCACTTAGATCTTGTTGCTCTCTATTGGAAACTTGTAACTGTAGGCAGGCTTCTTTCCTAAAGCCAGAAGAGAATGTAGCAGGCACATAACACTGCTAAACTTCCACGCACCAGTAGCAAAGCCTTCACGTTCTCAGAGCTTAGGGGGGCAGGGAAGTGTTTTTCAGGTGAAGAACAAGGGCCCAGGGGAGAGGACAGTGCCATATCCCCCCTGGGAGCCAAGGAAAGTCGTCACCTTCTCCCAGCTTAAGGCAGTGTAGCCACGGGGAGGACGCTGGATTTCAGAACCACACCAACAGCAGGAAGGAATTCGTCCTGGAGGCTGTGCAGGGCTGGCACGCACCAAACGTGTAGTCTCCATACGTACATGCTTTAACATCTATTATTAGATAGAAATTAGTATCTTTAATTTCTTTTACAGCTTGTTTTTGGTTTAACTGATGAACAAGCCTACAAATGATCTAAATTTTCTCTTGCACTTTGCTTTGCCCATGTAAACACAGCTACAAGCCAACGGTAACTCAATTATCCTCTCTCTACTTGCAGCCTCCTTAATTGTTATACATTTTTTTTTTTAATCTTTTTTTATTTTTGGCTGCATTGGGTCTTTTTTGCTGTGTGTGGGCTTTCTCTAGTTGCGGCGAGCGGGGCCCACTCTTCGTTGCGGTGCACGGGCTTCTTATGGCGGTGGCTTCTCCTGTTGCCTAGCACGGGCTCTAGGTGCGTGGGCTTCAGTAGTTGTGGCACGTGGGCTCAGTAGTTGTGGCACACGAGCTTAGTTACTCCGCGGCATGTGGGATCTTCCCGGACCAGGGCTCGAACCCGTGTCCCCTGCATTGGCAGGCGGATTCTTAACCACTGTGCCACCAGGGAAGCGCCGGTATACATTCTTTAAACAAAAAGCTGATACTTATTTGCTATTCTTTGCAAAACAGCTTTAGTTGGGATAGACCATCACAGTCATTTTAGGAAGAATAGCTCTATAGGTTTCCACAAGGCCCAAGGCAAGCATAATTTATGGAAAGACAAGCTTTCCAAATCCTGAATTCTTGAGATTTCAAATTCCCTAAATTGCAGCTTTAACGGAAGAACACAGTCCGAGGCCTCACCTGATTGCATTATCTCTAAGTGGCCACAAGAGGGCGCATGAGGAACACAGTCCTCTGGAGCTGGGCTTCCAGAAACCATTTCCTTTATCACACAGCAGCCGCATCTGCAGCTTCCTGCATTGGAGCCGGTGGAACAGATTCTTAGAACAATCACTTACACATCTTTTTAACACGTCTACACAGAAGGAGGAGAAAGGGAAGGTTCTGAAGGTTCCATGAGATTTTCTGTCCTGGGTTTCCAAACAGTGTCCGGGAGAGACTCAGCACGTCCACGCACGCAGGCATTGCGCTCTATTTGATTTAGTTGGAACTCTCACCACTGCCAGAAATGGCCAGGGCTCCTGGGCTGACTTGGGGTTTGAGCAGAATAAATCACTCCAAGCTTGAGAGACTTTCCCACGTGATTCCTTTCTGTCAAAAAGGAACGTGTTGATGATTTAGCTTGCCTTTGGCATTTTCAAAAGAAGAGAAATCATCACTCTCTCTTTTCCTTCAAAATAGTTAGAAAAGAGAACGGGAAGTCAGAGCCCTCGGTTCCCTCTCCCTACCCCTGACTCTGTTTATGTGCTACTGTCACAGGTGGGTGGTCCCAGAATCAGGAGAGCCCAGGTGATTCCAAGGATACCCAGAAAATTACTGTCCAAGGGGGCGCTCTGGGGAAAGAAGACACAGATCAAATATAGGAGTCCTGCAGGGCAGTGGTACTCGAACTTTGACCCACGTTACAATCACCCAGAATTACTTGTTCAAAAACAGACTTTTAGGCCCCGCTATGAGAGTCTAATTCCGGAGGTCTGATATGGGGCCTGGGAATTTGCATTTCTACCAAGCTCTCAGGTGATGGTGATGATGCTGCTTGGGGACCACACCTGGAGACTCGCTGCTTCAGGGAGTATCTGAAGATCGCTCAGGCTTCTGGATCACTCCTGAGGTTGGACCTGGGGATCTGCAGCACGCAGATCCCAGTAAGGGATGTGGGGCTGGCTCCTGAGATCCCAGCCTGGCTTCTAAGGTCCCGAAAACTACGCCACTCTCAGACCTCCCAGCTGACTCTGCTGCTCGCCTTCTGAACAGAATGAACGGATCTCAGGCTGCTTCTCCTCTTCCCCAGAACACTTCAGAGCACTGAGCTGGAGCAACTCCACAATCCTGCTGAGAGCTGTGGCCTCTATTTTTAAATCCTAATGCAAGTATCGGGGAGTGTGGGCAAATTCGTTCTCTACTGAGTGATCACAGTTTGCCAGAGTTTGTCTGTTGACTCCATCTCTGGGTGACCTCGGCAAGTTACTTAACCTCTGCGTATGTTCGTTTTCTGCTTATAAAGTGGAGACAGAGCTGCAGCTACTTCGCGGGGTTGAGTGGGTTACATGAGTCAATACTTGAACAGTGCTCAGAGCAATGCTTCGCACGTTGGTTGCAATAAATATCAGCCATTATCGTCACCCCTCCTCTTTACCTCCAGCAGCCATTTCCTTATGTGGAAACGGGAACTAAGAAGCATCCCAGCCCCTGGGAGGGCACCCTTGTGCCTGGTTTCTGGGAGGCCAGAAGTGTTGTGGCATCACCTTTAACCCTGTCACCTGGCTGAATGACAAGGCTTGACCATGAGGCAGAGGCCAGAGATCAGGTGTAAACGTCAGTTATAATTTCTAAGTGGTGAAGGTATCCAAACCATATGGCTGGTTCATGTTTTCTTAATTTTGAACAATCTGTTGCCTTTGAGCCAGATTAGAACATCTTGTGAAACCCCTATTTTTTTCAATACAAAGAAGCAGTGAAATAGCAGGAAGAGGAAGAGGAAACAACCTTCTGGTCAGATAAAAGTCTTGGGGCAAATCCCTTCACTGCTGTGTCTGCTTTCTAAGGGATAGATGGGTACGACGCTGCAGAGCTACCTCGGGATGACCAATCATGTTTTCCACGTGTTTCCATGTATGACTATGTATGATTTAATTACTTGTAAACTTAGACTTAATTACCTGTAAACTAAACAGATACCGTCGATGTGGATATGTATTTTCCCCTTTTAATCTTTGAAGAAACTATTTACTGAATAGGAAATACATTGTCATGATGTAAAATTCGAAAGGTTGAAAAGGATAAACAAGGAAAAACAAGCCTCCCTCCCACACCCGTCATCTATCTACACAGTGTTCATCCACTGGGGATTAAAAAAAATTAGTAGACTTCTTTTCAGCAGTTTTAGATTCACAGCAAAATTGAGTGTTAAGTGCAGAGATTTCCGTATATCCCCTCCCCACACATACACAGCCTCTCCCACTCTCAGCATCCCCCAGCAGAGGGTACCTGTGTTACAGCTGATGAACACACACTGACACATTGTTAAACTTTAAGTCCATCGTTTATATTAGGGCTCACTCTCGGTGTTGTACGTTCTGTGGGTTTTGACAAATATATAATGACATGCACCCACCATTATAATATCATATGGAATAGTTTCACTGCCTTAAATTATACTCCAATCTCTTCATCCCTCCCGACCTCCCACCGAAGCCCTGGCAATCACTGATCTTTTTACTGTCTCCAGGTAACTGAGTAGAACCCTATGGGGCCTTCCTGGGACAGACTACCACCTCCCCACTGCCATGTCCTCTGCCTGCCTCTTGTTTGTAGAATAACTTTAGCTTCCTAGGCCTTCCCCAAGGTCCAAAGAATAAATTTAATTGGAGAAGTGAGAAAATGCAGAAACAGAGGAAAGCAGTCAAGTAAGGCAAAGTAATAATGGTTTAGCCATTAAACAAAGTCAGAGACCTTTAGTTCCTCCTCAAGAGCTGCAGATAATATTCTGAGCTTTGAGCCTTTGAGCCGTTTTGCAGGTACTGAAGCCCCCACCAGGTGGGGGAAGTTAACTGTCTGCTGCCCACAAGCACGTAGACCCCAGACCAGTTGGAACCGGAAGGTTGATGATGCCGACTCCCACTTACCTCCCCACCAACCAGTCGGAGGAACGTCCACGAGCTGATAACACAACCTGCATCCCTCTCCCTCACCCTGTCTGTAAAGACCTTTCCCTGAAAGCTATCAGGGAGTTTGGGTTTTTTGAGCATTAGCTACCTGGGCTCATTGCTTGGCGCCCTGCAGTAAATGCTGCACTTTCCTTCACCACAACCTGGGGTCGGTAGATTGGCTTTACTGTGCACGGGTGAGTGGACCCAAGTTTGGCTCAGTAACTTGCATAGTTTTGCCTTTTCCAAAATGTCATCTAGTTAGAATCATGCTGTCTACATACTATAGTATACAGCCTTCTCAGATTGGCTTCTTCCTTTTAGTGATTATGCATTTAAAACTCTTCCATGTCTTCATCTACTCATCTTGATATTCATCTTCACCTATTCGTGTTCACCTGTTGAAGGGCATCTTGGTTGCTTCCACATATTGTCAATTATGAATAAGCTGTTATAAACGTTCAGTTGCAGGTTTTTGTGAGGACGTCAGTTTTCAGGCTGAGACTTTAAAAATAACAACTCTGAGATGTAAAGAAATCTTAACCACCTCAGACCTAGGGCTGTTTCATGTCTCTTACTTGCATCTGTATTGAAGTTGGTGTCAAGAAGCTAGGATCATCGTTGTCATAGCGCCTTTAATGGAAGCATTCTTTGCAACGTGTATTTTTTTTCTAGGTTGACGTTGGTTAGGCTGCTCTCTCCACCAGGAGGCTGGGGTGGAGCTGAAGTGTTTCCTTGCTGCTTGTTCTTCTCTTTTGCCTCCACCTGGGCTTCTGTCCTGCCTCCAGATTGAGGTAAGGCTTTTTACCGCTGAGATAACTCTCACTCCGGTGTTCTAATGTGTATCATGCTCCGTCTAGCTTTTTCCATCTCCAGCCCACATTTACCAAGTCCAGCTCCCACTGTGGTCTGTACATCTATGTCTATTTCGATCTGTATCCACATCTATTTCCCTTACTAGATTAAAAACTACCATCTTCTTTCCCTACTTCCAGAATGTTATACGGTACCTGTGAGAGATATTTTGTAAGCATACACTGTTAGCACAAAACATTGTTGATGTGGTTGCAGTTAAGAACTATTTGGTTAATCAGATTCTATATCCCACAGCAGGAAAGATGCAGACTCCTAAGAGGCTCTAAGAATTACAATAGCTCACATATTTTAATATTTAGTATGTATCAAGCACAATGCAAGCATTTTCACATAAATTATCTCACTTATGTTTATAAAACTCCCCATTTGTTACTATTACTCCCATTTGATATATGAGGAGACTGAACCTTGGTAAAATTGAATAACTTGCTTGAGGGCCTTTGCAAATGAATCACGTTTCAGGATTGCACATCAGGGCCTATAGCATACAAAAAACAAAACAAATTTTCATTTAACTCATCTGTTATATTGAAGTGAATTATATAATATGAGTCCTCATCAATATCAATGTGTATGTTTGTGTTTATTTGACTAGTGTCGGTCTTCCCCCAGACTGGAAGCTCGATGAGGATAAGAGACCCTTTGGCTCCGTAGGTCTCCAGTCCCTAGCAAATTCCTGACCCAGTTTAGGTATTCTAATCAGTGAATGGTCTCAATCTTCCTGTGGGGCAACTAGTTTATCTCCTGATACACAGCCATGATGTAAGAATAAGGCATTTTGGAAGCTGGACGTGAGCAGTCGTCGTGAGGAATGCATTATCACCATCTCCTAGTACAATGGGAGATGTACTAGGTCCCATTGAGCATTAGCTACCTGGGCTCCGTGCTTGGTGCCCTGCAATAAATGCTGCACTTTCCCATACCCTTATCTTTTACTTGGTCCCACACCCTTATCTTTTACTCTCCAGATTAATTTCTGGCATAGATCTTTGATGGAGAAAAAGGTGCGTTAATATACAAAAGAGAAGACAATGGGGTCCGAGAAAGCACCTATTCTAAATAATTTGTATAATCTTATCAAGTATCTGGAAATTTACTCTTGAAAGCCTAACCACCTTTAATGCATGGTGATTGCTGGGATAACATTACTGTGACCATCTATGAGGTGTCAGTTATAACTCAGGAAGGAAGAGTTTATGTCCTCACTGAACCCAGAATGGCTATTAGAGATCTGAGTGCCATCAGAAAGGGCAGTGGAAACAAAAACAGACTGTATTGTCCTCCTCTTTTCAAAATCATTATGCTTTTGCTCTTGATTTCCTACTGCTTAGAGGTTCAAGTTTTAACTTCTCAGCCTGGCATTCAAGAAATTCCATTTAATGACCCTAGCTTATGTGTTCACTTTTATTTAATAGTCCGCAGTAGGGACTCCGGTCCACTGGAATGGATTCTGCTGTCTCGCTCATATGTCAGGATCACTATAATCTTCACTTTGCTCAGATGGCATGATTTGCTCAGTTCTCAATCCGTATTTTCTCTCATTCCTCAAAACCAGGATTAAATGCGGCTTTCTGCTTTCTCCTGATGACTTCAATATATACTATGATTGTGACAGTTTAGTCGTGTGGCTAACGGTCCAGATTCTGAGTCAGATCTAGGTTGACATGAGGCTTCATCATTTGCTATTTAGGTCATTGTAAGGGAACTTCTCTAAGCCCGGTTTTCTCATCTGCAAAATGGGAATAGATAAAATTACCTTACAGAATTGTTATGAGAGTTAATGAATATTTGCATGTAATATGTTTCATTTTGAATAGCGACAATCTTAGATGCTTAATAAGTACTTTAAACGCAATTGAGTTGGAGGACAACATGAAGTTAAAGGAAGAAGTAACAGCTTTGGCATATGGTCCTTTAGTCAAGTCTGCATAATGTTTGAGTTCATCCCTGCAGAGAACACAAGAGGAGGACTGCTCTATTAGTGACAGTGATGGAGTGAAGATTCTGTGTTCAATTTTAGAAATGTGAAGTTGACAAAAGTTTAGGACATTCAAGAAGAAGCAAGTAGCCAGTAGGATTCACAGGTGTGGCAACCATGGAGAGACCTGGGCCGGGTCAATTTCCAAGTTACCTCTGTCTGGGAGGTAACCGAAGCCATAGGTATGTATGGGATCATCTACAAAGAGAGTATAGAGTGTAAAAAGGAGAGGATCCAGGAGCAAAGATGAAAGATTATAGGTTTGCTTACAGGCTGCTTAGAAGGTGACTAGCTTGCGAAGGAAGTGGAAAAGTGAGTAGAAAGATGAAGGCAAAGCAATGGTAGTGATAAGTCCCCAGTGGAGGAGAATATTTTAAGAAAGTTGGTGTGTTTGGTGTTGTCAAATGCTTCTGGGGAACCAAATAAGCTGAGCACTAAAATAACCATTGTGTTGTCTACTGTTGACCTTTGTGGGAGCTACTGGAGAGCTGTTTGGAGTGAATCAAAGAGAGAATTCGAAATGAAGAAATAGAGACATCGGGTAAAGAAAACAATGAAAAGAAATGACTGTTAGGAAAGAATAGAGACAGGGTCAGAATTCAGAATGAAATGTGGACCCTGTTGATTTTTGTTAAAGGGAGAGATTTAAGCATATTGAAAAGCCATCGGGAAGGATGTAGATCTGTTACGGGTTGAATGGTCCCCACAAAATTTATATGTTGAAGTCCTAACCCCCAGTATCTCAGAATGTGACCTTATCTGAAGTGAGGATGAGGTCACCCTGGAGTAAGGTGGCCCTAATCCAGTATGACTGGTGTCCTTTTAAAAAGTGGAAATTTGGACACAGCGATATGCACACAAGGAGAAGGCCACGTGCAGATGAAGGCAGAAATTGGACTGATGCTTCTACAAGCCAAGGAACGCCAAAGATTGCCAGCAAACCACCAGAAGCCAGGCCAGAAGCACGGAACATGATCTAAAGCCTTCAGAAGGAACCAGCTCGACTGACACTTTCTGATTTCCAGTCTCTGGAACTGTGAAACAACAGATTTCTGTTAAGTCACCCAGTCTGTGATGCGTTGTGATGGCAGCCCTCACAAACTAATATAAGATCCTAGGAAAAAAGACAAATATACAAGGATAGCTGATAGTGGAATTTCCTCAGAAGATAAGTGAGAATGGGATTCAAGCTGATAAGAAAGTTGATGGAATGTGTGAGAGGTGAGTGAGCCTGTGTGTTTGCTTTTGGAAAGGTGATGGCTTCCCCATCTTAACAGCTTCTATTTCCTCTGTAAACTAGGAGGAGAGACTACCTGGTGAAAATGAAGGAATTAGCGTGGGAGTGTTGAGGACCTTTGTGAGGTTGGCCATAGCGCTTCGTCTAATTGGTTCATTGCTCTGTTGTGTGGCTCTCTTCCGCGCTGCTTGGCTGTGGGGTGAGTCACAGAGAAGTGTGGAGCCGGGCCACCAGGCTGGGCCAGCAGGACAGGACAGCGCACACAGAGCACGAAGAAATGCTACCGAGATGACGTTCAATGAAGGCTGAGCCAAGAGAAGTAAAGCATTTGGTTTAGAGGATGGAGTTGACGGTTAGAAGAAAGTAAAGGAGTCGTGGTGAGTTTGAAGAATGTCTGCGGTGGGAGAAATTGCACACGTCAGTGGAGGAGAGAGGTGTGGGAATGGAACAGTTTGTTATGGGTGACGACAAGGTTCAAGACGTGCCTGTTGCAGCAGCTGGACTGGGGCGAAGAAATGAGAGACCGTGGACCACAGTGTGGGGTAGATTTAGTTACTTACTATTATTATTTTTTTATATTTATTTATGGCTGTGTTGGGTCTTCGTTTCTGTGCGAGGGCTTTCTCCAGTTGCGGCAAGTGGGGGCCACTCTTCATCGCGGTGCGCGGGCCTCTCACTATCGCGGCCTCTCTTGTTGCGGAGCACAGGCTCCAGACGCGCAGGCTCAGTAGTTGTGGCTCACGGGCCCAGTTGCTCCGTGGCATGTGGGATCTTCCCAGACCAGGGCTCGAACCCGTGTCCCCTGCATTGGCAGGCAGATTCTCAACCACTGCGCCACCAGGGAAGCCCTAGTTACCTATTTAACAAAGAATAATTGAGGGCCTACTCTTGGCCGAGCCCTCCTCTAAGTACTGGGAATAAAACCGTGAACAAGTAGACATAAATTTCTACCTTGCAGAGCTTCCAGTGGAAAGAGTTGAACAATAAGATATGCAATACGTCAGATTGTGAGAGTGCTTTGGACAAATTAAAGTAAGGGTACGGGATGGGTATCGCGTGTGTGTATTGCTATTTTAAGAAAGGTGGTCAGAGATGAAAGAGATGAACTTCTTGATAAGGTGATACTTGAACAGAGACCCAAAGCAGGTAAGAAAGCAAGCTGTGTGTCTGCCTGGAAGAACGTTTCAGAAAAGGAGAACGGCCGAGTGAAAAGGCCTGAATCCATAATTGCTGTAAGCTCTCCCACTGGCTCCTTTTATATAAATGAGTCTCCTTCAGAGTGTTTCTCAGTATTTCTGTGGGTGTCCTCACAGGTGTCCTCACAGGTGTCCTCACAGGTGGCCTCTGCTGTGATGGGCACAGCTGGCTCCCCTGTGGTGGCATCAGAAGTCCCGCTGGCCTTGGGGGGGGATGCTTCCCACCTTGGCTCCAGAGGGTCAGTGTCCTTGCTCTGCCCTGTGCAGCTGCAGGACCCGATGACAGCCTCTCCCTGGTGGGCTCCCCATCAACGCCCCCTCCCCTGCACGGCTGCCATTGCCGCCTCTGACTTGGGACGACAGCGGGCTCCCGCTGCCCACAGGCCGGGGGTTAGGCAGGTCGTGCCCACTGTGGGAAACAGAATATCCCTGCAGAGAGAGGAGAAGCCCCCAGCCAAGCGTCATCTCATTTCTCCTCCGAAACAATCACGTGGCATGTTGGTTCTCACTGCTTTTTCCAGGAGAGAACAGGCGTGGTTTTGTTATGACTCCAAGGAAAAAAGTCAAGACAGTCTGACAATGGACCATTTCTCACGGTCTAGGTTATTTGGCCGTATTCACAGTTACCTCTTTACCTTGGGGGAAAAAATCAAATGTGTTTAGCTATGTTTGAAGGACAATAGTCAGTTGCACAGGCGATGGAGGTTTTAATGTGTGTTCCACGTCATTCAAGGGCTGGGGCTGTGCTGAAGGCCACGGAGTTGAGAGAGCAGTGCCAGGTTATGTATATCAATGTTCATGAATTAATAATTTTATAAAAACTTGTTATGGAAACTTGGTATTTAAAGAGCTCCCATAATGGGTAATTTTGTAAAGTGATTAGACATCCCTGAATTTACTTGCTAGGTAAATCTGTTCTTTTCATATTTTAGCTTACAGTGAATCACGTCTTCATGTATATTTATACATACGTGAGCACTCATGTGGGTCCCTTTGACAAAGTTTATTGGGAAACTTGCTCAAAGAATAAATTGCTGTTACTACAAATAGTATGAAACTGGGGAATGAGTTGAAAAAAAAAATTTTTTTTTTTTCATCTCAAAAGGGAAAACATAGGGGCCTGCTCACTTTCTGGAAGATGAAAAATCTGAAAAATTTTATGTGTGTGAGAGGTTAAATATTTCAAAAATATTCGAAGTACCCTAATGTTTATATCTGAGCTGACATTTTTATAAATGACCAGGAAGTTAGACTAGCTTCACAGTGACCAAAATCTAAAATGTGCATACTGACTTACATGACTCAAGCAGAAATTTCCTCACAGAGAGGTAGCCGGTAAGGAACGGATCCCGGGGACGTCCTGTGACGTGTGGCCGTGGAATCGTGCGGTTGCAGTCTTCTCTCGTTAAGGGTATTGTTGTTTCTGGTCTAGGTCTTTCATGTTCTCAGGGTCCTCAGTGCTCAGCTGCTCAAGAAATACAATTTTTTCATATACCTTCTGTTGATCTCGTGATCCACGCTAATCTCTCCCTGCTCTTGTGATTTACTTGTTTCGGGATGTGAGGGCCACAAAGCTCAATAAATCCTTTCTCTCTATAACTTGCCATCCAAAGACATTTTTGATGCTCATACAGTTCCCCGCTGTTTACAACATCAGAGGTGTCCTCCAAATAATTCTCCCCTCTCAACTTCAATAGTACTGTTTCTACTTTTCATCTGACTTAGTAGCTAATAAATCAAGAAGAGAGAGAAAGAAACCTTTATTGTAGATTCTTTTATTTTTGTCTTTCAGGGGTTATTTACTAAAGTATGGTCTTCAACATGTTCTCACTTTTATGTTTTTGCCTTTTCTTTACAACTGAAATTTGTGACTTTTCTCCACTTATTTCTCTTTTGAAAACGGTTCTATTCCACGGAAAACATTATTAAAAAGTACTTTAATTCTTTGCCAGATATCTTCTGCCTACACACCTTGATTTATAAGCTTTTGAGAGAATTTACATGTTTCTCAAAAATTAGGTATGTACAGCATTAAAAAATATACAGTAGAACCCTTGAGGGGGTTTGTTTTTTCATGGACTTTGAACGTGCAGCGATTTGATCATTTCCCCAAGTCATGGGACTTTCGTATGTTAGTAAGGATGTGTTTAGTGTCAGCAAGAGAACCCTTACTCAGACTGGCTTAGCAATGAGGAACCTGATTATCCCCTGGGATAGGAAGGGTGGGATCCAGGGAAGTAGGGGCTCCTGCTCCGCTCGTGTGCATTGTGTGGGCTCTGTCTTCCTCTGTGCATTGGCTTCATCCTTAGCCATTCTGAGCAAGATGGCTGTAGAGGTTCCTGATAGGGCAATGTCCACAGGACAAAGAAAGGATTCTCCCTCCTTGTGTTTTCTTCTTGGGACCAAGACACATTTCCCCCAGAGCCCTCAGTTTTTTCCTTCACTAGAATTGACTAGGATTGGGTCACATGCCTATCCCTGAACCAGTCATTGGCGAGAGAGTGGAATGCCATGACTGAGTTAGACTAATCGTTTGAGGGGCCTTGACCTTGCCTCCAGGCTCCTCATTTCACTTACACTCAGTTAGGCTAATCATTTGGGGTGGCCACATTAACCACTAAGGTACACCAACATGTCAGCTCATATGGTACTCTAAGATGGCTGTCCATTTCGTGCTCTAGCATCAGGTTCATTAAGGATTCAGCTGCATTTGTGGACAACATACACTGGTACCAAGCAAAATTCAGGCCAGGAGGAGGGGAGGTGAAGCTTCTTCGGGCTACTGTCAACACCTAGGGTTACTCCCCCGGACACATTTAATAATGGATGCCCGTTGTCCAGAGCAGGAAGCGAGCCAGGGATGAGAGTAACACTCTCTGCTTTTAATTCAGCATGAGTCAGAGTATCTCACAAAGCAGCCTTCCGGATTGCTGCTAGGAAACTCTATTAGGACTTAACTCCTGTAAGGTACTTATTTATAAGAGGGTTTCTCCGTATAAGACCAAAAAATGGGAACAGATATTTTTCTCATGAAACCAGTCCCTCCTTTGTCTTTTTCATCCCGATTCACTTATTTGCCTGAGCCACAGGCATGGGCATCATCCTTGATTCTTCCCTGTTCCTCAACCTGCAGTTTTAATTCATCAGTGAGATCACAATTCTACTTCCAAATGAATCAGAATTTCTCCACTTCCCTCCAACTGCATTCCCCAACAGTGTCCACCAGAACCTTACAAAATGTAAATTGCACATCGCTTCTTCTAATCTTTTAGTGACTTCCTGTTGCATTAAGAATAACACACACCCTCTTGGCTATGGTTTATAACGTCCTGCACGCTGTGGTCCCTGCTCGTCCCTGCGTCTCACGTGGGGTCGTCCTGCCTTCACTCCAGCCACCACACAGGGCTACTTCCGCTCGAACATTTAAGTTGTTTCCCTCCCGGGGCTTCAATCATTGTTTCCTCAGCTTCGACCATCTTCTCCTCTGTTCTCCGTATGGCAGGCTGCTGGGCTGGTTTCACCTTCGACTTTCCTTTTTCCTGGTGGCTTTCTCTGCCCACTCTATTTACACAGACCTCCTTCCTTGGAGGAGCGAGAAGGTTGTCATTTTAACCTGTTCTTTGCCCTCATAAGCCTTTTCTCAGTTTGTAATTTTGTGCTCCTTTGTCTGTTTCTCTGTTTATTACCTGTGTAATAGATAAAATAGACTTGATGCTCCACGAGGGCAGAGTCTGTGTTGTTTCACTCACCACTAGACACCATTCCCAAGGACAGGGCCTGGCTCCCAGTAGGTACTCTATGGATGGGAGTGAAGTAAACAAACAAAAAAGGGAATAATGTGATTCCCTTGAGTACAGGTAATGTCTGTGTATTCCTAACACCTAGCTGAGTGTCCCCCACATAATGTGTTCTTAGTGCGTGTTTATTATTGGAAGAATAGGAATGTCTTATTGAAACAATACAAATGAGCATTTGATTGCAGGATCAGAAAACGTGAGGAGGGATTTCTTATTATTTGGAGACATGCAGCAGCATCATTAGAAAACATTCAGCAGGGTTTGTGATATTTTCAGGTGAGTTTAGTACCGTTCTTGCAAAATAGTACCTCACTATTTCCTTAATGAGGAAAGATAACATGTGAAGAGTCGGACGTCAGAAGAAAATAATCACAAACAAGGGCAGAGGGAGAATCACCTCCTTCAAATTTAACTTGATTTTTAAATTTTTAAAGAATTAAAAAAATACTTTTGGCCACGCGGCTTGTGGGATTTTAGTTCCCCAACCAGGGACCAAATCCAGGCCCCCTGCAGTGAAAGCGCAGAGTCTTAACCACTGGACCGCCAGGGAATTCCCTAAATTTAACTTGATTTTATGGGACATCCCAAAAGACGCATGGAAGGCTGAAATCAGCTAGAGATAAACCTCTCTGGTGATACGTAATCACAGATAGGCCTTGTCTTTGTTAGGGTCCTGCTTTGGACCACCCCATAGCTAGTTGAACCTTTTTATCCATACTGATAAATGCTGACACTTCTGTAGTATTTACTATATGTCAAGCAGTGTTCTAAAGCATTAGCTCATTTAAGACTTCCACAACCCTATCAGATAGATTTTATTATTAGGCCTATTTTACTGAAGCACAGAGAGGTTAGGTGACTTTTTAAAGATCACACAGCTAGCAAGTGGCAGAGCTAGATTTCAAACACAGGCCTGTAATTTTCATGGTGCAAAAGACTCCCTTAGAATCACTGCAACCAAGAAAACGAAGATGAATGTGAATTAGTTACAAATGTTAATGATCACTGTTTTTCACACTGGTCATAGTTTATTGGGTCTCCCAGAAAGTGGACTTTCAACAGTTTAAAAAATAATTTTAGGCATGCACAATATAATGCATAAGCACAAGAAAGTATAAAATACAAAATGAAATGATGATTTGTATTATAAAAAAATTCATTGTGTAGTTCCTTGGAATAGGATCCTAGTAGTACCATTTGATAGCTGGTCACTAAGTGATTAACTAATAAAGCAGGGAGAGATGAAGAGATGGGTGCCCTTAGGATGCCTGGCTCAGATTGAGGACACTGGGGTCTACTCTGCCCTGCTTGGCTCTGTGACCTTTATTTCTTGGGGTCTCAGATTCTTTAGCAAATTAAGGGCACTGGGTTAGATGACATCTAAGTCCAGCCAACTCTAGCCTTGAATAATTCTATACAAAGGTACCAATGTGTTAGTAGAAAAGTAAAAGTTGTGTTGACTCTCCTTTTATTTTAGACCTAGGTTTTCAGGAAGCCAACTGAGTTCTGTCAGTTCGAACTTTATAACGCTTCTTGCCTAGACAATTGCCTCTAGTCTTAAATTCCTCCTAATCCATTCTTTCTTTCTTTGTTTCTTTTTTTTTTTTTGGAATTAAGAATTTTGGACTTGAGGAATTTCCAAATTTCTTCACATACAGTAGAAACATTTTTAGTTTTTAAAAAACTAAAAATGTTTAAAAAACATTTTAGTTTTTTTCCAGAAATTGTAATGTCAGAGAAGGGAGGAAAATGTCTATGAGATGTGAATGCATTATTTAGTTTTGTATTCTTCAGTAAATGTCCCAATGCCAATGTTAGTCCAATGCGTTCTTTTTTTTTTTCATTTTTAAAAATTGAAGTATAGTTGATTTACAGTGCTTCAGGTGTACAGCAAAGTGATTCAGTTATCCTTTTTCAGACTCTTTTCCATTATAGGTTATTACCAGTTATTGAATATAGTTCCTGTGCTATACAGTAGGTCCTTTTTGTTTATCTTATATATAGTAGTGTGTATCTATTAATCCCAAGTTCCTAGTTTATCCCTCGCCCACCTTGTAATCTATTATTTACGCTTGTTTTTTGGAAAGAAAATGCTTGGCTTTATCACTCCCCTGTGTGAGCCTCTTCAGTAGCTGCCTTCTCATCAATCCAAGATGTCCACAACCAGCCTTGTTTCTGTGCTCTGGCTTGAACTCCGTGTTCTTCTGCACTGAACTATATGCAGTTCTTGGAGTATTTTTTTTTTTTTTTTTTTGGCTGCACAGCATGGCTTGTGGAATCTCAGTTCCACGACCAGAGATTGAACCCGGGCCCCCGGCAGTGGAAGTGTGGAGTCCTAACCACTGGACCGCCAGGGAATTCCCCAGTTCTTTGAGTATTGCAAGCTATTTCCCATCTCTCTGCATCCGCTCTGGTGGTTCTGTCTGGAACGCTACCTCTCTGTGTCCCTTGCTGGGTAGTGGACCTTTCAAGACTTAGGAAAATGTCAGCTCCTCTGTGAGCCTTTCTCGTCTGGACCTCTCTGTAGCAGGTCCCCACTGCTACCCCACCTCAGATAGAACTGGCTGTTCCTTCTTTGGTGTCTCCACTGCCCCCAGACCCAAATTCCCTACCTGAGACACTTGAACACTTACTATCTATCTACACCTCCTAATAAGAGGTGTAGATAGTAAAGACTGTGTTACATCCATCTTTGCATCTCTTGTGTTCAGCACAGCTTCTGATGTACAACTCAGTAAATATGAACAGATGAACAAAAACATGAATAGAAAGAATGAGGAAGCATCTACTGTCTAAAACATACAACTTGCTTTTAAATTTCTCAAGCTTTTGGCTGAATACATTTAGAGATGGGGATAGATGAAGAAAAAATGTGTGTGAAGAGTGGAGAAATTTGGTAGGAAGTTTTCCATTCTGTCGTCCATATTGTTTTCAGCTGCTTATGATACTGTTCTCTCTTCTGACTTTTGTAAATAAACATTTTAAGATTTTCTGGTATCTGATGTGGTATCAATGCCCCAGTATGTCTTTTGAAATACTCTTATTTTATTTGGACAGAAAAGCTGGTTAAGAGCACGTATGCTGCACTGGGAATTAATTTGAGAGAATAGAGGCTCAGAATTCAATAATTATTTTAAGCTGCCTTTTCAAATTCAGGAAGCCCAGACACTTATAAGATTTTGCAATATTGCAGCAAATGGACCAAAGCACAAATTCCAGTGTGTGAAAGATAGATTTTATACACATGCTTACATTTTTGATTAATTTATTCATTATTCGTCAGACATCCATTGGACACCTTTGGCAGAACACTGCACCAGATGCTTTGGATTTAAAAAAGGTGGTTTGGAAGACAGTACTTTGATTGTTCTGGACAAAGTCCTTGATGCTTAGAGAACCTTTTACGGTTAATTGTGGGCCCATGATTGCCTTATATGAACCTTCCAGGAGCCCTATCTCCTGCTGGTGTCCTGCCGTCTTTATTGCATTTACACAAGCCCTTGGCTAGCTCCTCACATACGCCATCTACGCTGCTACCTCTGGGCCTTCAAATAGCTCTTTTCCCTACTTGAATCCTTCTTAGCAGAGAACTCCACTTATCCTTCAGGGCTTAAGTGTCAGTTCCTCAAGGAGCTTTCCCTGATCCCTGGACCAACTCAGCTCCCCAGGCTGTAGCCATGCTTCACAGGCCTCACTGGAATCACAGTTAGTTAGTAATGCATGTCGTTGTTTAATAGCTGGTCTTCCTGCTGGAATAGAAAGTATATGAGAGGACCACCTGTGTGTGCCTTTTCCCCCATGTGTCTCCAGAGTCCAACACGGCCCTGGTATGTAGTAGCCTTCGGTCAACACTTGCTGAATGAATAAGTGAAATCATAATGGCAGAATTGCTAGAATGGACTGCTTCCTCCTTGCCCTCTCACAGCTCGTACCCTGTCCTTCCTTTCTCAAACAGAAATGCTTGGGGGCGCGACGATACTGAGAGACTCTCAGGGAGTGATTCCTTTTCTTACAGAGCTCTGTTACCCATTTGAGCTTATGGCCCTATGGCTGCTGGTGACACCTCTGTCTGTGCTGCGTCCTTCCCAGATGGAAGGAATGGAGAGGAGGGAGTAACTGATCATCCTTCCCCATCGAACATAATCTTAGAGGAACAGGAAAAGATCTGCTTTTGATACAACAATAGTAATTTCTTTCCCTGTTGGAAGGTAGACTCGAGTTGCTCATTCATGGTTAAAACAGGACTTTAAAAATAGCCAGTCTAGCAAAGGCAGTGAGAATCAGGAGCAGAGACCAAAACATGTAGCAGTTCATTTTAGAAAAATGTCCTACACACTGATCTCACAGTGGGAACTTAAAAGGCCCCAGGTACAATCATGTTCTGTGGAGGCCTTGAAATTCACTCTGGCACGGAAGAGGTCCCACTTGATATTCTCCACGGAGGCAGAGGAATGGGGCGTCCATCACCATGTCATGTTCTGCCCTCTTCTCAAATTACAAAGCCGGAAGCAGTCCAGAGTTGAGGAATGGGGTCCTTATTCTGCTTGTATCCACCCCGTACTGGCTGTGAGGGTGGGCTATAGGCGGTACCCTCCTCGGGCGTTGTTCCTGAACGCCCCCTCTCTCTTAATTGTCTCAGCCTTCCTTCCTCCTGGCCGGAGAGATGGATTGCCTGTGAGATCTCTTCCTGGTTGCCTTCTCATTTCTTAGAGGTAGCACTAAATACCAGGCGGCCCTAAAATCTCTGAATTTTTCTTTTTAGAAGGGGTTTGGGACTCACCAAGCACACTGGCAGAATCTCTACGGAGACATACAAACTCAGTGTGACATAATTTTAACTGAAGCCTTGTCTGCTTACACAACTTTTGGAAATCTTATTATAAGAAATATCCAGGGACATTGTTTTCTATGATTCTAATCAAAATCAGAATTGTACCCATTCTCGTAAGCCGTTCTCTTGTATTCCTTGAAGAGTCCAATGGTCTAAGTTCTTTAGGTAGGGTTTTCTACACCCTTGCTTCTACACCCTTGCTAACTAAGTCCAGTTTTTCTATACCAACAGTATCAGAGTCACTTAGGGAAACTGAAAACTCTTGGGCATCATCCCAGACCTATTGCGTTATAAGCTCTGGGAGAAGACGATGCATTCTGTGTTTTAACCGATTGTATAGTTAAGCTTGTCTGATGTTTACCTTTGTGTTGAAAATAAAAAATAGGCTTCCTAATCAAATTAAGACTTCAAAAAAAGATTATGAGACAATGGTTTAAACTTCCCAGGACAAAACTGAATAACACAGATTAAAGCAGCATTATTTACCTATTAATAATAAATGAGTAACCATAGTGATTTTGTTAAATGGGTTAATATATGTCAAATACTTAGAATAGTACCTGACATATAAGAAATGTTTTGTAGATGTTTGCTAATATTAAAATTATTATTTGATCCCATAGGATATTATTATTCAATAATATTATTATTAATATTAATTTATTAATTATTAAATATAGTCCTCTCTTTTCTTCTAGAGAGTATTTAAAGGGTCTTAACACAGATACAGACTAAACAATAGTTAATAAAATTGAGAGATAGTAAAAAAATAATCACATTAAAAAATGAAATTTCAGTCCATGCCATAGAATACCCATACCTGCCTCTTCTAATCACAATTTTTTACCTAATTTATGTTACTGTGTATACCTAAGGTAAACAAGACTGGCTAGCTGTTTGCCCAGTTCTTCCCTTTTCTCTTTGGGTACTTCTCTGCCTGTCTCAGAAAACCCTTCCCTGCCGTCCTCTACTCTTTCTTTGTAAGACCCCAGGCTGGAGGTTGGCACCTAAGGTGACTTTGCAAGACGTCAAGAGTCCCTGACAGTTTGGGCCCCTAAATGCATGAAGGTGAGCTTCTTTCCCATCCCCTAAACACTGCCAATGGGATTTGACCAGAATAAGACACAGACTTCTATTGTAGTAAGCCGAAGAGAAGTTGAGTTCCTTTAAGTAAAATTTGATGTAATTGGATTCTGCTCATATTTAATTCTGTAGTATGAGTTTTAACATGAGGCTTAGTATACCAACAGTTTGCTATGAAGTTTCACCCATATATATATATATATATAGGTGGAATATATATATACATTTCTGTGGCAAGGGTCAAAGACAACTATATAAAGATACAAGTAAGTGAAAAATTCCATGCTTTTCCGAGACATCATGAATATCCAAATTGCATCCTTATATTAAGGACGAAAGCAGTCACCTCCATTCTGTCAAAATAAAGGAATGTGTTACAACTGGTGTGATGGTTACATGAGCAGATTCTGTAAATTGAAACAGAGATGCATTCAAATTCCATCATCCACTAGCTGTGTAACCTCGGGGAAGCCACCGAATATTTCTAAGGCTCAGTTACTTCATTAGTAGAGGGGGGTGGAGTTGTGGATGTGAATGAGATAAATGTGTTGGGAAGGGCTTATCACTGTGCCCAGCATCTAGTCAACACTAACTATTGTTATTTTATGTGGATGAGGAAGGAAGAGGAGAGAAATAGGTTAATGCCCTGTTTCAGAGGCCCTCCCTGAGTCGGAGAGGCTGTCCCTCATGCTAGAATCGTATTGCAGGATAGAGGTTCTGTACCCAGCACGCACAGATGCATTTGTAGGAGAAATAGGAAAACGAAGAAGGGAGACTTTGTCTCTCCTTGTGCAGACCTTGCATAACATCTCCTTCTTGAGTTCTGGAATCCCAGTGAGAGAAGTGAGTGTATGTTTGGGAAGAAGAACTCATGAATTAATATTTTTTCCCAGTAGAGAAGCTCACAGAAACTTTGAAGTGTTTATTAAAGAGTTGATAATGAGGAGAAAACTTTTTGAAAATCGTATTAAAAAGTACCTCCCAAACCGCTTCAATAATTTAACCTTGGAATCACAAGACTCTACTGGAATAGAAAGAACACATTTTCCTCTCCCCCACCATCCCTGGTGTATCACAGGCGTGCTGATAGCAATGATGGCCTTTCTAGGAGCTGGTGGTGCAATGATACTCTTTTTGTGACCGCTCGAATAATTAGTGAAGTTGAAATGTGTAATCCTGATATCGAATATTTCATAATGACATCAATTTAAACTTAATACTGCTCTTATCTTTTGACAAAAATAAGCTTTAATATGTCTTTTCTCCTAGAGGGGGTGAAATAAGGAGAGACTTTATTATACAAGATAATTAAAATTCTTCCTGAGGTTAAAAGTGATTTAAAAAGAATCACAACATGAGATAATTAGGCCTTATTAGACACTTTATCTGCTTCACTGAAGTCACTTTTTCCAGGATGATAAAATGTGCCTTTGTCTTTTTTTAGCAAGCTAGATACCAAATTTGGGGAAAAAAATGATCTTTCCTCCTCCTCTTAGACTCAGCACATGACTGTGTGAATGGATTTGGGGAAATAATTTAATGACAGGGTTACAGTTTCCAAAAGCTAGACCTTTATAGAATGTGATGGTTTTCAAGTACTTATTCATTTTTCTAGTGGAATTACATTTTACCCTCTATTTTTAGTTGGTTAATAGAAAATGATATGAATTTGTGTTTTCTGACTTTTTTTTTCCCCTTGACAGGCAGAGTAATAACAGATTAGTTTTGGGATGTTAAACAAAAGCCTTTTGTTATTTGACAGACTCGTTTATGGTTTCTTGTGCCGTAACAGGTAAGGAAAAGAATGTCAGTGTTTGTATTTCTAATGTCTAATGTACATATAATATAGGTTATTACAATAACCGTGTAGTAGTGGATGGTATTTTTTTAGATGAAAAGTGGTTCAGGTATTTAAAGTGCATGATGTTTTTTTTAAGAGGAAGCAGGTACCCTAGGAGCATGGGAGTTTTGCCAGAGTTCTAAACCATTTCCCCACGTGAGGCCTGATGCTGCGTTTCTGTTCTGCTCTTAGGCCCGATGACAGGGATGCTGTGACTGCCACCCTTTGCTAATGGCTCTTTGGGCTTTTCCAGTGGATTTTAACAGTGTTCAGTGCAGCGAACAATAAGTGAATCAAATAGTGCTTGTTTGTGCCCATAAATTTATATCCAACTTATTTTTGTCTACTGATCAGAGGTTGAAAAGAAATTGTTCTACTTTGTCTCTAAGAAAATGTTTCAGTTCCATTTACAATGACTTGCTGTATAGGCTTTATCAAATTGCTCCTTCCTTCTGAACGACCGTTTCCTTCAGGGAAAGGCTAATGTATATAGATCAATGCATCAAGGGCCAAGTGTAATATATAGATCTCTTTGACTGAAAGCTAGGTGCATAGAATTGTCCAAGTAAATGTCTATTTTAAGGTAAAATATCTACAAGGGAAATAGTATGATTTGTTGGATAAATAGCTTCTGTCATAGTTTTGCAGGGTCTGTTGTAAACGGTATCAAGGAAATGGTTGCTTTAAAAAGAAACTTAAACAGTAAAACAGGAATGGAATTAAGCCACATCCTGAGCATCAGAAGCAAGTGTCCATTAAGTAAGGCTTTAAATGTTTTCATATAAGTATACTGTTGCTTTTCAGGCTGAGTGCTACATACCTTTTTCCTCTCTATTAAGCTGGTAGAACCTATTAGGAAGAGTATGACACCTTTAGGGTACTAGCAATGGGTACGGGTTAATAAAAAAGGTACACAAAACATGCATGTACAACTTAACAAATCAGTAAGAAGCAGATGCACATATAGCAAGTCCCCAGGTAAAGAAACAGAACACTGCCAGTACAGTTGATTTTTATTCATTGATTTTGAATCAGGCTAACTTGATACACCTTCATTAATCTAACTAACAATCAGTGGAATCTTTTGGAGTTTGCTATACACACATGTCATCTGTGAATAGTGGAAGTTTGGTTTCTTTCTAATCCATTTACCTTTCATTCTGTTTTCATCTTACTGCACTCGCTAAGACCTCCAGCATAATGTTGAATAGAAATAACAATGGCATTCTTGTCCTTCCCCAATCTCAGAAAGAAATGTTTAATGTTTCACCATTAAATAGAATACTTGATATTTTTTTTGTCGTTTGCTAATATTTATCTTGACAGGATATTGAATTTTATCAGATGCCTTTTCTGCCTCTGTGCAAATCATCATAATATTCAGTAAATGCACTAAATTACATGGATTTTCTAATGTTAAAACAACTTTGCCCCAACTTTCCTGGGGCAAATTAAAGTTGTTCATATTGTATTATTTCTGTGTATAGCTGGATTCAATTTGTTAATATTTGATTTGGAATATTTGAAACTCTGTTCATAGTGAGATTGGCCTGCAATTATTCTTCCTTGTCGAGTTTTGGGACCAAGGTTATCCTGACCTTGTAAAATTATTTGAAAAGTGTCTCCTCTTTTTCTGATCTCTGGAAGATTTCTTATAAGATTGGAGTTATTTCTTTCTTTAATATTTAGAACAACTTGCTGGTGAAGCCTGGAGTTTTCTTTATGGGAATGTTTTACATTCTATTTATTATTTTTATGTCAGCTTTTTAAGTTGTGTTTTTCTAATAATTTGTCAATTTCATGTAAATTTTCAAAAATTTTGGTACAAGGTTCTTGCCATTTTTAGTGAAATTTTCTTCTAAATCCTGTTTTTTTTTCTGAGTTCCACAAGTTTGTATATAAATTAGTTATGTTATCTATCAGTTCAAAGACTTTCTGATTATCTTTATGATTTCTTCCTTGACCCATTTGTTAATTAGAACTATATTTCCTATATTAAACCATATGGGGGATTCTTAGAGTATCTTTTGCTTATCAATTTCTAGCATAATTACATTGTGATCAGAGAATATACTCTGAGATTGTAATTCTTTATGGTTGAGTATATTGTTATCTCTGAAGCGGTTTCACGTATTTTTGAAAAGAAAGTATATTCCGCAGTTATTGAGTTTGGATGTTGCATATCACCCACTGATTCAGGTTTATTAATCATGTTCTTCAAATATGCTATATCCTTACTGATTTTTGTCTGCTTCTTCTAGAGGTATACTAAGATTCTTTCATTTTAATTGTGAATTAAACTAATTATGAATTAATTTTTCTGTGCATTTCTGCTACTTTTTGTTTTGTTTTGGGATTATGCTATTAGGTGAGTATGGTTTAGAATTATTATATTTTCCTGGTAAATTGAACATTTTATCATTATGAAGGGGCTTCTTTATCTTACTAGTGCCTTTTTTCTTTGTTTTATTTTGTGTGGTATTTATATGCTACCTGATATAGTTTTCATTAATGTTTGCATCGTATATCTTGTTACAGCCTTTTACTTTAAGCCCTTCTGTATCCTTATGCTTTAGATAGCTCTTTTAAACAGCATACATTTTATTTCTAGGTGAACAGGCTTTGTCTTTTAATTTAAACTTTTTAATCCAGTTACATTTAATGCACATCTTAATATATTTGAGTTTAAATCTACCATCTATCTGCTTTTTTTTTGCTTTGGGAAAAGGGTATCTGGGTAATTTTTTTTTTAACATCTTTATTGGAGTATAATTGCTTTACAATGGTGTGTTAGTTTCTGCTTTATAACAAAGAATCAGCTATACATATACATATATCCCCATATCTCCTCCCTCTTGTGTCTCCCTCCCACCCTCCCTATGCCACCTCGGTGGTCACAAAGCACCGAGCTAATCTCCCTGTGCTATGTGGCTGCTTCTCACTAGCTATATCTATTTTACATTTGGTAGTGTATATATGTCCATGCCACTCTCTAACTTCGTCCCAGCTTACCCTTCCCCTCCCCATGTCCTCAAGTCCATTCTCTACATCTGTGTCTTTATTCCTGTCCTGCCCCTGGGTTCTTCAGAACCATTTTTTTTTTTTTTTTAGATTCCATATATATATGTGTTAGCATACAGTATTTGTTTTGCTCTTTCTGAATTACTTCACTCTGTATGACAGACTCTAGGTCCATCCACCTCACTACAAATAGCTCAATTTCATTTCTTTTTATGGCTGAGTAATATTCCATTGTATATATGTGCCACATCTAATTTATCCATGCATCTGTCCGTGGACACTTTGGTTGCTTCCATGTCCTGGCTATTGTAAATAGAGCTGCAATGAACATTGTGGTACAGACTCTTTTTGAATTATGGTTTTCTCAGGGTATATGCCCAGTAGTGGGATTGCTGGGTCATATGGTAGTTCTATTTTTAGTTTTTGAAGGAACCTCCAAACCGTTCTCCATAGTGGCTGTATCCATTTACATTCCCACCAACAGTGCAAGAGGGTTCCCTTTTCTCCACACCCTCTCCAGCATTTATTGTTTGTAGATTTTTTGATTATGGACATTCTGACTGATGTGAGGTGAAACCTCATTGTAGTTTTGATTTGCGTTTCTCTAATGATTAGTGACGTTGAGCATCCTTTCATGTGTTTGTTGGCAATCTGTATATCTTCTTTGGAGAAATGTCTATTTAGGTCTTCTGCCCATTTTTGGATTGGGTTGTTTGTTTTTTGATATTGAGCTGCATGAGCTGCTTGTAAATTTTGGAGATTAATCCTTTGTCAGTTGCTTCCTTTGCAAATATTTTCTCCCATTCTGAGGGTTGTCTTTTCTTCTTGTTTATGGTTTCCTTTGCTGTGCAAAACTTTTAAGTTTCATTAGGTCCCATTTGTTTATTTTTGTTTTTATTTCCATTTCTCTAGGAGGTGGGTCAAAAAGGATCTTGCTGTGATTTATGTCATAGGGTGTTCTGCCTTTGCTTTCCTCTAAGAGTTTGATAGTGTCTGGCCTTACATTTAGGTCTTTAATCTAGTTGGAGTTTATTTTTGTGTATGGTGTTAGGGAGTGTTCTAATTTCATTCTTTTACCTGTAGCTGTCCAGTTTTCCCAGCACCACTTATTGAAGATGCTGTCTTTTCTCCATTGTATATTCTTGCCTCCTTTATCAGAAATAAGGTGACCATATATGTGTGGGTTTATCTCTGGGCTTTCTATCTTGTTCCATTGATCTATATATCTGTTTTTGTGCCAGTACCATACTGTCTTGATTACTGTAGCTTTGTAGTATAGTTTGAAGTCAGGGAGCCTGATTCCTCCAGCTCCGTTTTTCTTTCTCAAGATTGCTTTGGCTATTCGGGATCTTTTGTGTTTCCATACAAATTGTGAAATTTTTTATTCTAGTTCTGTGAAAAATGCCATTGGTAGTTTGGTAGGGATTGCATTGAATCTGTAGATTGCTTTGGGTAGTATAGTCATTTTCACAATGTTGATTCTTCCAATCCAAGAACATGGTATATCTCTCCATCTGTTTGTATCGTCTTTAATTTCTTTCATCAGTGTCTTATAGTTTTCTGCATACAGGTCTTTTGTCTCCTTAGGTATGCTTATTCCTAGGTATTTTATTCTTTTTGTTGCAATGGTAAATGGGAGTGTTTCCTTAATTTCTCTTTCAGATTTTTCATCATTAGTGTATAGGAATGCAAGAGATTTCTGTACGTTAATTTTGTATCCTGCTACTTTACCACATTCATTGATTAGTCCTAGTAGTTTTCTGGTAGCATCTTTAGGATTCTCTATGTATAGTATCATGTCATCTGCAAACAGTGACAGCTTTACTTCTTCTTTTCTGATTTGGATTCCTTTTATTTCTTTTTCTTCTCTGATTGCTGTGTCTAAAACTTCCAAAACTATGTTGAATAATAGTGGTGAGAGTGGACAACCTTGTCTTGTTCCTGATCTTAGTGGAAATGGTTTCAGTTTTTCACCATTGAGAACGATGTTGGCTGTGGATTTGTCATATATGGCCTCTATTATGTTGAGGTAAGTTCCCTCTATGCCTACTTTCTGGAGGGTTTTTACCATAAATAGATGTTGAATTTTGTCGAAAGCTTTTTCTCCATCTGTTGAGATGATCATATGGTTTTTCTCCTTCAACTTGTTAATATGCTGTATCACATTGATTGACTTGCATATATTGAATAATCTGTGCATTCCTGGGATAAACCCCACTTGATCATGGTGTCTGATGCTTTTAATGTGCAGTTGGATTCTGTTTGCTAGTACTTTGTTGAGGGTTTTTGCATCCATGTTCATCAGTGATATTGGCCTATAGTTTTCTTTTTTTGTGACATCTTTGTCTGGTTTTGGTATCAGGGTGATGGTGGCCTCGTAGAATGAGTTTGGGAGTGTTACTCCCTCTGCTATATTTTGGAAGAGTTTGGGAAGGATAGGTGTTTGCTCTTCTCTAAATGTTTGATAGAACTCGCCTCTGAAGCCATCTGGTCCTGGGCTTTTGTTTGTTGGAAGATTTTAAATCACAGTTTAAATTTCAGTGCTTGTGATTGGTCTGTTTATATTTTCTATTTCTTCCTGGTTCAGTCTCAGAAGGTTGTGCTTTTCTAAGAATTTGTCCATTTCTTCCAGGTTGTCCATTTAATTGGCATAGAGTTGCTTGTAGTTGTCTCTTAGGATGCTTTGTATTTCTGCAGTGTCTGTTGTAACTTCTCCTTTTTCATTTTTCATTTTATTGATTTGAGTCCTCTCCCTCTTTTTCTTGGTGAGTCTGGCTAATGGTTTATCAATTTTGTTTATCTTTTCAAAGAACCAGCTTTCAGTTTTATTGATCTTTGCTATTGTTTTCTCTGTTTCTATTTCATTTATTTCTGCTCTGATCTTTATGATTTCTTTCCTTCTGCTAACTTTGGGTTTTGTTTGTTCTTCCTTCTCTAGTTTTTTAGGTGTAAGTTTAGATTGTTTATTTGAGATTTTTCTTGTTTCTTGAGGTAGGCTTGTATAGCTATAAACTTCCCTCTTAGAACTGCTTTTGCTGCATCCCATAGGTTTTGGATCGTCGAGTTTTTGTTGTAATTTGTCTCTAGGTATTTTTTGATTTCTTGTTTGATTTCTTCAGTGATCTCTTGGTTATTTAGTAGTGTATTATTTAGCCTCCATGTGTTTGTATTTTTTACAGATTTTTTCCTGTAATTGATATCTAGTCTCATAGCGTCCTTGTTGGAAAAGATAGTTGATATGATTTCAATTTTCTTAAATTTACCAAGGCTTGATTTGTGACCCAAGATATGATCTATCCTGGAGAATGTTCCATGAGCACTTGAGAAGAAAGTGTAATCTGCTGTTTTTGGATGGAATGTCCTATAAATATCAATTAAATCCATCTTGTTTAATGTGTCATTGAAAGCTTGTGTTTCCATATTTATTTTCATTTTGGATGATCTGTCCATTGATGAAAGTGGGTTGTGAAAGTCCCCTACTATACTTGTGTTACTGTCGATTTCCCTTTTTATGGCTGTTAGCATTTGCCTTATGTATTGAGGTGCTCCTATGTTGGGTGCATAAATATTTACAATTGTTATATTTTCTTCTTGGATTGATCCCTTGATCATTATGCAGTGTCCTTCTTTGTCTCTTGCAATAGTCTTAATTTTAAAGTCTATTTTGTCTGATAGGAGAATTGCTACTCCAGTTTTCTTTTGATTTCCATTTGCATGGAATATCTTTTTCCATCCCCTCACTTTCAGTCTGTATGTGTCCCTAGGTCTGAAGTGGGTCTCTTGTAGACAGCATGTATACTGGTCTTGTTTATGCATCCATTCAACCATCTATGTCTTTTGGTTGGAGCATTTAATCCATTTACATTTAAGGTAGTTATCGCTATGTATGTTCCTATTACCGTTTTCTTAATTGTTTTGGGTTTGTTATTGTAAGTCTTTTCCTTCCCTTGTGTTTCCTGCCTAGAGAAGTTCCTTTAGCATTTGTTGTAGAGCTGGTTTGATGGTGCTGAATTCTCTTAGCTTTTGCTTGTCTGTAAAGGTTTTAATTTCTCTGTCGAATCTCAATGAGATCCTTGCTGGGTAGAGCAATCTTGGTTGTAGGTTTTTCCCTTTCATCACTTTAAATATGTCCTGCCACTCCCTTCTGGCATGCACAGTTTCTGCTGAATGATCAGTTGTTAACCTTACGGGGATTCCCTTGTATGTTAATTGTTGCCTTTCCCTTGCTGCTTTTAATATTTTTTCTTTGTATTTAATTTTTAATAGTTTGATTAATATGTGTCTTGGCATGTTTCTCCATGGATTTTTCCTGTATGGGACTCTCTGTGCTTCCTGGACTTGATTGACTATTTCCTTTCCCATATTACGGAAGTTTTCAACTGTAATCTCTTCAAATATTTTCTCAGTCCCTTTTTTTTCTCTTCTTCTTCTGGGACCCCTATAATTCGAATGTTGATGCATTTAATGTTGTCCCAGAGGTCTCTGAGATTGTCCTCAATTCTTTTCATTCTTTTTTCTTTATTCTGCTCTGCAGTAGTTATTTCCACTATTTTATCTTCCAGGTCACTTATCCATTCTTCTGCCTCAGTTATTCTGCTATTGATTCCTTCTAGAGAATTTTTAATTTCATTTATTGTGTTGTTCATCATTGTTTGTTTGCTCTTTAGTTCTTCTAGGTCCTTGTTAAACGTATCTTGTATTTTCTCCATTCTATTTCCAAGATTTTGGATCATCTTTACTATCATTACTCTGAATTCTTTTTCAGGTAGACTGCCTATTTCCTGTTCATTTGTTTGGTCTGGTGGGTTTTTACCTTGCTCCTTCATTCTGCTGTGTATTTCTCTGTCTTCTCATTTTGCTTAACTTACTGTGTCTGGGGTCTCCTTTTTGCAGGCTGCAGGTTCGTAGTTCCGGTTGTTTTTGGTGTCTGCCCCCCAGTGGCTAAGGTTGGTTCAGTGGTTTGTTTAGGCTTCCTGTTGGAGGGGACTGGTGCCTGTGTTCTGGTGGATGAGGCTGGATCTTGTCTTTCTGGTTGGCAGGACCATGTCCGGTGGTGTGTTTTTGGGTGTCTGTGACCTTACTATGATTTTAGGCAGCCTCTCTGCTAATGGGTGAGGTTGTGTTCCTGTCTTGCTAGTTGTTTGGCATAGGGTGTCCAGCAGTGTAGCTTGCTCGTTGTTGAGTGGAGCTGGGTCTTAGCGTTGAGATGGAGATCTCTGGGAGAGCATTTGCCGTTTGATATTACGTGAGGCCGGGAGGTCTCTGGTGGACCAGTGTCCCGAACTCAGCTCTCCCACCTAAGAGGCTCAGGCCTGACACCCAGCAGGAGCACCAAGACCCTGTCAGTCACATGGCTCAGAAGAACAGGTAGAAAAAGAAAGAAAGAAAGAAATAGAGCGAGAGAGAGAGGGAGGGACGGAGGGAGGGAGGGAGGGAAAGTAAATAAGTAAAATAAAATAAATTTATTAAAATAGAAAAAAATTATTTAAAATAAAAAATTAAAAATAATTAAAATAAAGAGAGTATGAAAGAAGAGAGCAACCAAACCAAAAATCGAGGCCACCAATGATAACAAGAGCTAAAAACTATACTAAAAAAGCAAAAAAACAAACGGACAGTCAGAACCCTAGGACAAATGGCAAAAGCAAAGCTATACAGAGAAAATCACACAAAGAAGCATGCACATACACACTCACAAAAAGAGAAAAAGGAAAATATATATATATATAAAAAATTTAAAAAGGAAGAGGGCAACCAAATCATTAAACAAATCAACCATAAATAATAAGCTCTAAACACTAAACTAAGATAAACATAATTCCAGAAACAAATTAGATGCAGAAAGCAAACCCCAAGTCTACAGTTGCTCCCAAAGTCCACCGTCTCAATTTTGGGCTGATTCATTGTCTATTCAGTTATTCCACAGATGCAGGGTACATCAAGTTGATTGTGGAGATTTAATCTCCTGCTCCTGAGGCTGCTGGGAGAGATTTCCTTTTCTCTTCTTTGTCCGCACAGCTCTCGGGGTTCAGCTTTGGATTTGGCCTCGCCTCTGCATGTAGGTCACCTGAGGGCATCTGTTCTTCGCTCAGACAGGACGGGGTTAAAGAAGCGGGTGATTCGGGGGCACTGGCTCACTCAGGCCGGGGGGATGGAAGGGCATGGAATGCAGGGCAAGCCTGTGGCGGCAGAGGCCACATGACGTTGCACCAGCCTGAGGCGCACCGTGTGTTCTCCCGGGGAAGTTGTCCCTGGATCATGGGACCCTGGCAGTGGCGGGCTGCACCGGCTCCCGGGAGGGGTGGTGTGGAGAGTGACCTGGGCTTGCACACAGGCTTCTTGGTGGCGGCAGCAGCAGCCTTAGCGTCTCATACCCGTCCCTGGGGTCCACGCTGATAGCCATGGCTTGTGCCCGTCTCTGGAGCTCATTTAGGCAGTGCTCTGAATCCCCTCTCCTTCCACACCCTGAAACAATGGTCTCTTGCCTCTTAGGTGGTTCCAGACTTTTTCTCAGACTCCCTCCCGGCTAGCCATGGCGCACTAGCCCCCTTCAGGCTGTGTTCAAGCAGCCAACCCCAGTCCTCTCCCTGGGGTCTGACCTCTGAAGCCTGAGCCTCAGCTCCCAGCCCCCGCCCGGCCCAGCGGGTGAGCAGACAAGCCTCTCGGGCTGGTGAGTGCTGGTCGGCACTGATCCTCTATGCGGGAATCTCTCCGCTTTGCCCTCTGCACCCCTGTTGCTGTGCTCTCCTCCGTGGCTCTGAAGCTTCCCCCCTGCTACCCCCCGTCTCTGCCAGTGAAGGGGCTTCCTCGTGTGTGGAAACTTTTCCTCCTTCCCAGCTCCCTCCCAGAGAGGTTGGTCCTGTCCCTATTCTTTTGTCTCTGTTTTTCCTTTTTTCTTTTGCCCTACCCAGGTGCATCGGGAATTTCTTGCCTTTTGGGAAGTCTGAGGTCTTCTGCCATCATTCAGTAGGTCTTCTGTAGGAGTTGTTCCACATGTAGGTGTACTTCTGATGTATTTGTGGGGAGGAAGGTGATCTCCATGTCTTCATCCTCCGCCATCTTGAAGGTCTCCTCCCATCTATCTGCTTTTTATTTGTTTTGCCTATTCTCTGATTCTATTCCCTTTCTTTCATTTGACTTGAGTATTTTTTTCAAATCATTTGATTTTTTTACCACTGCCTTATTAATTTGGAAGTCTATACTTGTTTGCTATTATTTTAGTGATTACTCCTAGAAATTAATGAGGCTTCTTGACATCAAATTTTAATGTTAATAAAAACTCTTACTTTTCTCCCAAATAATAAAAGAATCTTAGATCACTTTCACTCTATCATTTGTGTAACTTTTGTCATATGTTTGTACATTTCATTCTTCCTCACAATATATGCTTTTTCATATTCTTTTCCATTATGGTTTATTACAAGATATTGAATATAGTTCCCTGTGCTATACAGTAGGACCTTGTTGTTTATCTATTTTATCTATAGTAGTTTGTATCTGCAAGTCCCAAACTCTTAATTTATCCCTCCCCCACCCCTTTTCCCCTTTGGTAACTGTAAATTTGTTTTCTATGTCTGTGAGTCTGTTTCTCTTTTGTAAATAAGTTCATTTGTATCATATTTTAGATTGCACATGTAAGTGATAGCATATTTTGTCTTTGTCTGTGTGACTTACTTCACTTAATATGATAATCTCTAGGTCTATCCATGTTGCTGCAGATGACATTATATCATTCTTTTTTATGGTTAATATTCTATTATATGCATACCTATATCTATCTATCTGTCTACCTACCTATATATATCACATCTTCTTTATCCATTCATCTGTTGATGGACATTTAGGTTGCTTCCATGTCACAATATACTTTAAATTCCATTAACATCATACATTATTATTGCTTTATACAGTTAAAAATAATATTAACTAAATATTGAAAAAGTGTTACATTCTAAATCTTATGTTACAATAGCTTTGTTGCCTCTCCCTGGTAATTTTGCACTCTTATATTTCCTTTTCCTTTTTCTTCTCTTGCAATCGTTCTGTCTCCTGTGGTTGTATTTCTTACCTTGCATTGCACTGTTGATTTTGATGCTTTTCCTGGCATTCATTCATTGCAATTTAGGTTGTGTTTACCTTATTTCTGATCTTTACATTTTTCTGTTTTTTGCTTCTCTCCTCTGCTTGTGTTTTGGCCACATGTGAAAACAGGTGACCTGGACTGCTAATGTGTTACATACTAGCTACCTGATTACTCAGGCTAGTGGATTCCCTGTCATCTACTTGTCCTGTGACTTTCTTGGGAAGAAATTGGTCACCAAGGGGACTCTTCTCTCTGGAAGCAGACAGTCCCCCTTATCTGGATGTCATCAATGTTCTCATTGTAGAACCTGCACCCCTACTGCTGCATGACAAAGGAGACACCTGTTATGGAATTGTGAATACTAACAGAAAAGTTTTTTTAACTTTTTCTTTTAAATGTGGTTTAAAACAAGCACAGGAACATCCCAAGCAAAACTCTACAAATCACTTTGTGTTATGTTAACAATCATTGAACTAGAATGTTTGGGAATATCTTTTGGAATGATATGAAGAAGCTATGAGTGGAGATTATACTAAAGGCTTATCATTCTGGGTCATTAACATCTGTCAGGAACTTGTACAATGATGCTGGTACTCATAAAGCAAGCTGCAAAATGTAAAGGCAAAAAACCCACAAAAGGGGAGCTAAAAACAATGAAAACATTTTTGTTTAAGAATTCCTGGGGAGTTCCCTGGTGGTCTAGTAACTAGGATTTGGCACTTTCACTGCCGCCGTGGCCTGGGTTCAGTTCTTGGTTGGGGAACTGAGATCCTGCAAGCTGTGTGGTGCAGCCAGAAGAAAAAAAATTCCTGCATCACCCGTATAATACAATTTGTCCTCTCAGAATCAGTTACTTGGTGCCACAGGGAGAGTTGAAGTTTTTTTCTCTGTTATTTAAATTTGTATGCTCACTGTCAAACAAGTTGAACAATGATTCAGATGAGAATGATTTTTCTTACCATTTTATGAAATTCAGCCCATTCTGACTCATTGGGCAGTTGCCTGAAAAGAACATATTTTACAGGAGCCCCACCAACCTGTTTGAAAAGGCATCTAAAAAGTGAAAATTGAGGGGAAAGAAGAAAATGTCCTCAAAGAACTCTGTAACATTTTGATATCATCAATAATTGCTGCTGTGGTATAGCTTTCTCCTTTAGAGGAGGGAGGACTTATTGCCTCTCAGGGGGAAAAGTAAATAAGAAGGCCATGATTGACACTTATGATTACAGGTACCTACATACTGTTGCATAGAGTAATAAAATAACTGAAGATTTTTACCACAAATTGATACACATCTGCTCATAACAATCACCAATACCATAAATGGCAATGAAAGTGACCTTAAGCATTGACAAGAAAAATACACCTAACAGAAATGGCTGGAGAGTATCGAAGTTTCCTACAGAAGAAAGTTAATAAGCCTAATTTTGGAAACACAGTTGAGAACATCTGGTTAAGGGTAAACTGAGAAGGAAACATGTGATGTCACTACTGTGGATGGCTGGGCAGTTTGGGGAGAGGAATGATGCATTTCTCACACGGATTATAAAGCAGGTGCAGGGATATGATCTGGTTGTTATAGGAAACTTGAACTATTCAGACATCTGCTGAAAAGCCTTACTCTGCCAAAAGCATGGTTTTGATATACTCTTCAATTGGCTTGATGAGACTTTGTTCTCCAAGAAGATAGAAGTTGTAACATGCAGAACTTTGGAGCCAGTTCTTGTCAGGAAGGAAGAACTCACTGGTGATGCAGAAGTAATACAAGAAATCTCAGATTTCATAATAAGGAAAAAAAATAAAGCAATTCCAAGAATAATCAGACGTATAAATTAGTGTCAAGGAAATCAAATTGAAACAAAATCAGAGGAAAGTATAGTTCATTGGTGGGTGATTATAGAGAAGAATGTGGCTTCAGATTGGTAGAAGGTCCCCCAAATAGAATTTCAGAAAACAAAATACTCATGGTCCCCATGCACTATGAAAGTTAGAGGTGTATAAAGAAATCAGTGTGGTGGCAAAGAAGTCTCTCTGCTGAGCTCCAGTCTTGTAAGGAATCCACTAATGTCCAAAGGAGGTTTAAATAACAAAAAGCATACAGGATGATGGAAAAACAAAAATGTAGACTTTCTATAGGATTAAGATGAATGCTAAAGAAACAGAAAGGTACTGTAGCTGGGCTGAGCAGGGGGTGGGTCTCAAGATGGCTCTGTTTAACATCATTCCCTAAATGTAGGTGGGAGAGCACCTCCTTCAAATAACACTATTCACTAGATGCACACCCTGTCCCTTTGTCTGGGTTTATAAAAATGCTGGGGGTACTTTGGCATTGCTTTGTACAGTATGCTGGCCCTCGTTCTTGGGCATTCCTTGGTCAGCAGCCAGCATCTTAATAAACATCCCTTATTCTTGTCGCAATCATCCAGTGCTGAGAACTCTTCAATCTCTTTCTCTCTTTACTTTTTTCTCAAATTCCCTCACCCTGCTCTATCCCAATGAGGGCAAGTTATTCTTAGACTTTGGGATACTCTTTCCTCCTTAAATTCTGTTGTCTCCACCAGCTTGCCACAAATGTTTCCTAAGTTAAGGAAGCAAATGGAGGAAAAATAAGGAGAAAACACACTTTTTTTCCTCAGAATAATCTTGCCTTTCTATTTTTAAAAATTACACTTTTTATTTTCAGATAATTGTAGATTCACATGCAGTTATAAGAAATGATGCCAAGATCCCATTTACCCTTTACCCAGTTTTCTCCAATGGTAACGTCTTGAAAATGAAGAATGCAATATCACAGCCAAGAGATCAGCATTGATCCATCCATCAGTCTTCATTTCTATTTGCCCAGTTTTGCCTGTGCTTATGTGTGTGTGTATGTTTTGTTATATGTAATTTTATCACATGTGCATGTTGATGGGAACCACCACCACAGTCAAGCTCCATCACCACAAACTCCCTCATGGTGCCCTTTTAATAACCACACCCACCTCCTTCCAGTACCCCCTGCCCAACTTCTGGAAACCATTAATGTGGTCTTCATTTATAACATTTTATATATTCTTGTTTTTTCAAAAATGTTATACAAATGAAATCATTTAGTATGTAACCTTGGGGGATTTTTTTTTCTCTCGGAAATTCAGTATGCTGCAAGCAATAAGAAAAAAGAGATAACGTCTATTTTGGGGATCACAGAAAGAAATGCACATTCTATTTGGCATGTTTTCCTTTATTGAAAGTAATATTCAAAGTGGAAGGGCTAGAATGGACCATATGCTGCCAAATGTATATGACCATTTCCAATCTCTATTCTAAGCTCCAAATCCAGATTTATACTTCCTTCTGGAAAGTTCCACATGGATCACTTGAAGAAAATTCAAATGCAACATGTTCGAAATCAAATGTGTCATATGTCATCCTTTCCCCATTAAAAAAAAAATCCTCTGCTCCACCTGTACTTCTTGCCTTAACTACAGGCCCCATCGTCCCTAACATCACCAATCTTCATGTCATAGTTGGCATCTCTCACTCCTGCCATTGATTCCACTCTTTATCTCATTGTCATTAGCACCTTAATTTTTACCTACTATAAAATACCTCTGGCTTATGCTTCTCTCCATTCCCATTGCCTCTTGCATAGTAAGACCCACAATATCTCTCATGTAAACTCTGGCAAAGCATCTTTACTGCTCTGTCTCTCAGTTCCTCTTGCTTCAATATCTCACTAACCCCATATTCAAGATTAACTTTCTCAAACGATGATCTGATTATATCATTCCTCTGATATTGGACTATTTCATCACGTCCTATTTCCCACAGAGGAAAATCCAGGAGTAGATGTCTTTCAGTCGTCACATTCCATAAGCTCCCATAAGAAACACATTGGAAGTCCTGGCCCGTCTCACACATTGAAGCAGCAACTAGTAGGGATTATAGCAGAGAGAAATAGGTCATTTCTTCTAATGGGTGGGGAAAAGCCTTACTCTGGTGGTGAAGTGTTAAATGTGCATTCTATCCCTGACAAGTCTTCTACAACATACTGGATCGTCGAAGCTGAAAAGGCCTGACTTCTCAATCTCCTTCAAAGGGAAACTTCCCTACTGTCCATTGCTGGCTGAAGGCACCTTTCCCAGAACGTCTTTAGGCATAGGTGGTCATTTCCTATATCTGCAATGTCCAGTCTTCCCTACCCTGGCCACATTAGATTGAACTGGAACTTCCCAAGGGCACGCAATTACAGGCAGCCAAAAGCATTCAAAAAGTCTTGACTTGAAAGCTCTACTCAAATATGATTTTACTCCCTCAGGAGTTTGACCTAGAGATATGGGGAGGGGATAGAGGAGTTAGTAGAGGAGGTATAAGTGGAGAGATACACCCAGAAAGAAGAAAAATCAGAGAAAGAACTAAACCATGCCAACTGATAAATGCTAGAGTAAATATCAACAAACTGTAGCTGAAAAGCATCAAGATAAGCTGGCTTTTGGAGTTTCTTGGATCCTAAATATTCATTTTTTCCCTAATTTCTTTCTCTTCTAAAGGTCTTGTCGTATGTCTCTTTCTAGAGTCTAAGAGATCCTGTTATTAGACAGCATATGTGTCATGTTAACCATGCATGAGATGAGGTAACCTGAATGAACTTCTGTTCCTTGTGGCAAGCAGGAACATTTTCTTTAAAATTGCTTCTGGATAATTAATATTCCTTTCCAAAAGTGACTGGGTGAGGATGCAAAATTAAAAATAGGAATGTCTTGGCTTTTCTGATGCAAAAGCATACAGAGATTTGGCTCAGGATTTGGTTCTAGAGCAGATAGTCTGAAACTGTTTTCTCCATTTAGTTGCTGTATGACTTTGGAAATTTACTTCTTACCTCTAAACTGGAATTTTCTTACCTGTAGATGCAGATAAGAGCAATCACTGTCTCAGAGGGCAGTGGCGAGGTGTAAAGGAGACAACGCAGGTAAAGCACTCGGTATGGGGTCTGGTAGACAGGAAGCACTCATTGGATGTTGAAGATGAGGGTCAGGAAAACCTAAAAGATGACTTTCAGTTTTATGTCTTGGTACCAATCACTAAAAAGTAGAACAAAAAAAAGAAGATCTGGGCTGATCCTTCAGGGTTGTCCCAAGTTGAGGCAAGCTGGCTGGGTCTTTGTACCAGTCATATACATGAGTTATGGAATACAGGCTACCCGTGGGAAACACTAAGGCAGGTGTTCCTGGGGAACTAACAGTTCCCCAGAGAGGGCTGACATCTGGAAGTTATTTGCCAACAATCTTTCCTGCAGCTAGGTGGAATAAATCTTTCAGTCTGTAATGGGGGATCTGGGTGGTTCGCAACTTAGTACTAAGGCACAGGACTCAAGACCAAGAAGAGAGACCTGCCAAACTGCTGGAGGAGCTGCTTCAAGAACTTACGTGAAGACACTACTTGTATCTACCAGTTAAGTTCCTGAGTAGCTCTTCCAGGAGTTTGTTAGGTCTCTTTTCTTGAGGGAACCTATTCAAAACGTGTAAGGAAAAGGTAGTGGACCCTGAGGATACATCTGGTTTTGAGTACACAACTGATGCTTATTTCTTTCCTCTATTATCTGTTCTAGATTACCCTAGCCTCTGCATTGGTATCTATTACTGACAGGTTAGACATACAGTAGCTGGAAAAGCTACAGTAGTGCTGAAAAGTGGGAACCCATACTCCTGGGCCTGTGGATAGTATCAGCTGTTCATTCATACATGTCAGAGACTGACTGATGTCAGTTTGCTAAGTCTTTGTGTTCTTTGGGTGTTTTGGTGTTTCATCCATGGTGGGATACTCTCTGATGGCTGTTAACATGCATGATACAAAGATCTTCATACTTTGTGTCTTCTTCTGTTTGGTACCTCACATGCCTCTACCATGATCTTCCAATCTATTTCTTTCTAGACAACTGTCCAGTCATTTGAGGCATTTGCCACTGCCCGTAAGTTCACATAAATGCTGGGCTAACCTCAGGCCACTCTTCCTTCCACTCTAAGTGGTTGATCAAATGCACTGCCTCAGAATATGCCCACTTGGAGGATTTCCCCTGAGCTCTGTCCTTTAAGGGTACTTCTCAGTAAGGCTGTAGTGCAGCTGCCATCTATTTTCAGCTTGAATCTAAATACTGAGCTGACTTACTCATGAATAACGACGTGTTTCATTGTCTTCTCGTTCTTCAGTCCTCCACACAAATGCAACCATTGTTATGAGCTGAGGAAGGGACCACTGTGGTGGACACATGGGGTTCTGGGCTATCTGCCCATCAGGCTGCTTTTGGTCTTATATCCTGCTTATGCTCAATCCCAGTTATACCACTTCAGTTTCACAATGGATTGCTGCTGGGCCAGTCTGACTTTATGACTTGGTAGATCTAATAGAATCCAGCTCATGATGGGCAGTTCAGGCTGCAAGGTGACTTGTTCTCCTATAGTTAAACATTCTGTCCCTATCAGGATTCAATCAACATATCAAGAACCATTTTTCAAAAGGTGTACATTTCTCTGCTGAAGATTGCACAGCCCTGCTCCAGAACACTAGGGGTCTATGTTGTAATTCTCCCATGAGGACTTGCCAAAAACTCCACATGGTACCCTTCCCCAGCATTGATACATCTAACACCATAGGGTCTTCTGGGTTGCATAGCTCATGCATCAGGGCTGCTAGTACGTCAGCCTAAACCTGCTGGAGAGATTTTTCTTGCTCTAGGTCCCTCAAATCTGGCAGCCATCTGTGTTGCATGGCATTTGGCAGCTGTATTTTCAGGTGCAACATGCCTCAAGAACACAAAGAGTTTTACCAGGCATAGTGTTTCCTTCTTTGTTGTGGAATATTCAATAATTTGTCCTTTACTTTCAGGGGATTTTTCAAGATATCCTAGACCACTATAGCCCTAAATTTTTTTTGAATTAGTAGACCCCTAAATCCACATTGCCTAAAGCTCATGTGTGTTACCAATGACTAAACGTATTCATGATGAGCTCTGAAGCTGGGATGGCTGGTTAGAGTTGTCTCAAGCTGGCATGACCGGATCTGCCTGGGCTTTGTCTCCCCACAATGATTTATATCCCCACGATGGATGTGGCTGTCTTAGGGCACAGTGGCTCTCTTCAGTAGAAGAAAACATCTGAGAGGGCTGAAGCTGAGAGGTTGGCAGACAGCTTTCCCAGGACCTGGGGGAGAAACTCCTTCAGTTCGATGGGGGGATCTGTGCCATGTAACCCAGCATGGCAAATTATTTTTGCAAATTTCTGTTTTCTCTTAAATTTAAAGTTACTTTTCCTTCCTTTAGTTAAAAATTTTCACTTGATGACTTTTATTTGCTCTTGATTTTTGATAGCTTTATATTTCTTATTTCCTTTGGTTAACCTTACTTATTTTAGCCTTTTAAAATTTTAATCTTTTTTCTTCTTTTCCCCATTTTTAATTATTTTCTTTTTCTTTCAAATTTTAAATTAATTTTTTAGCCTTCATTGGTTTTTATATATGTGTAAATTTTAATTTTAATTTTAAACTTTTCTAAGATTTTAGCTATTTCTCATAATTTGTTTATGTAATAGTAGTTCTGCAAAGTGGAAGCAGCAAGGACAAACTTCCTTACAAGGGAAGTCTGGAAATCTCCTTGAACTCCTTTTTTTCCCAATAATTAATTAATTAATTAATTTTTGGCTGCGTTGGGTCTTCATTGCGGTGCATAGGCTTCTCATTGTGGTGGCTTCTCTTGTTGCAGAGCATGGGCTCTAGGCACGCGGGCTTCAGGAGTTGTGGCACACGGGCTCAGGAGTTGTGGCTTGTGGGCTCTAGAGTGCAGGCTCAGTAGCGGTGGTGCATGGGCTTAGTTGCTCCACAGCATGTGGGATCTTCCCGGATCAGGGCTCGAACCTGTGTCCCCTGCATTGGCAGACGGATTCTTAACCACTGCACCACCAGGGAAGTCCCAAACTCCTTTTTTTAAACTGCCCTTTTGGCTGCATTCAGTTGATCTCCCCTTTTTTCTAGTGTTATGTACATAAAGTCATGGTCCTCTCAGGGAACTCACAAGCCAACAACCCTTTTCTGGGCCACAGCCATCTTCTTGTAGACAGCGCTCATGTGCTATTGGCATGGGGGAGTTTCTCATCATCACATCTGTTTCATTTAAGGGAAATAATACTTGAAGCACATTAATGTCCCCTTTCTTTTGCATTATCATGAGATGATCTCCATATTCAAATAGAGCCCTCCATCTTACTGGAGGTGAGTATGAGGTAGAAGTAGGGGTTGGGGTGGATGTTGGGAATGCTACCACTGGGATACGAAGAGAAGGCATTAATAGTCACCATAAAATATCCAATAGAGGACTTTGCAACAGGATTGTCTTAAAATCTGGGCTTTGTTTAGAGATTTCTATAGCATACCGACAGTCGAGGTTGGTGGTCTTCGATTGGTCGTTTTCTTCCCTGAGCGTAGAGAAAATAAAACTTTATGCCAGAATTCTTCACTGAAAGACCTATTTTCCTAGCAAAAGGATATTATTGTATAAAGATAAGCCTGAGTCTAACCTGAGAGATAATGAGAAGTAAAAGAAGTCACATGAGAGTAGGGCAGGTACCAGAGTTTTACTCAATCCCAATACTTAGGGTTGAATCTTGAGGTGAGAGTGATAATTGAGGAACTTTCAGGTAGATATGGTGTAGGTGGAAAACATCAGGGCTTGTGGCATGTGGTCTGCTTCCCCAGGTGACTAAAACTCCAGGCACTAGGAGTCTAGAAGAGGTCCTGAACAGAATATTTCCAACATGGTGCAGGGCTGTGGAAAACAGCAGTATTGAAAGGAGGCAGGACTCTGGTTTTCCTTCTCTGTGTTTCCATATGTTGTATTTTGAGTCTGTTGATTGTTTCCCTTGCTTTGCAGAAGCTTTATAGTTTCATGTTGTCCCACTAGTTTGTTTTTGTTACTTATACTTTTGCTGTCATATCTGTGAGGTCATTGGAAAGACTTCATGTCATGAAGCTTTTCCCTTATGTGTTCTTCAAGTTTTACAGTTTCAGATCTTATGTTTAAATCAATCCGTTTTGAGTTGCTTTTGTGTATAGGTGTCCAATTTCATTCTTTTGCCTGTGGGTATCCAGTTTTCCCAACATCATTTATTGAAGAGACTGTCCTTTTCCCATACTGTATTCTTGGCACCATTGTTGAAGATCAGTAGACTATAAATGCAAAGATTTATTTCTGGGCTCTATATTCTGTTTCATACATGGCTGGCTTTATGCCTGGGCCATACCATTTTGATTACTATAGTTTTGTAATATACTTTGAAATCAGGAAATGTGATGCTTCCAGCTATGTTTTTCTTTCTCAAGATTGATTTGGCTATTTGTGGTCTTTTGTGGTTCCATTTGAATTTATGGAATTGTTTTTCCTATTTCTGCCAAAAATGCCATTGGGATTTTGATAAGGATTCCGTTGAATCTCTAGACCACTTTGGGCAGTAAGGGCATTTAAAAAATATTAAGTCTTCCAATCCATTAACAAGACATGTCTTTTCATTTGTTTGTGTCTTCTTTAATTTCTTTCATCAGTGTTTTATAGTTTTTAGTATGTGTCTCTCACCTCCAAATGGGCAACAGGTATATGAAAAAATGTTCAATGTCACTAATCATCAGGGAAGTGCAAATCCAAACCACAATGAGATATCACATCACTCCTGTCAGGATGGCTGTTATTAAAATAAAGGACAATAAGTGTTGGCTAGAATGAAGAGAAATTGGAATCCTCACAGCTTGTTGGTGGGAATGTAAAATGGTGCTGATGCTGTGGAAAATAGAAAGGACATTCCTCAAAAAATTAAAATAGAATTACCATATGATCCAGCAGTCTCACTTCTGGGTATTTATCTGAAAGAATTGAAATCAGATTCTTGAAGACATATTAGCACTCCCATGTTCATTGCATCACTATCCACAGTAGCCAAGATGTGGAAACCTAAATGTCCACTGATACATGTATGGATAAAGAAGATGTGGTATATACATACAATACTTATTATTTGGTCTTAAAAAGGAAGGAAATTCTACAATATGTGACAATATAGATGAACCTTGAGGACATTGTGCTAAGTGAAATAAGCTATCAGAGGAAGACAAATACTGCATGATTCTACTTGTATGAGGTATCTAAAATAGTCAAAATCATAGGCTCAAATAGTAGAATAGTGGTTGCCAGGGGATGGGGGGAGGGAGAAATGGGGGCTTTTTTATCAATGAGCATAAAGTTAAGCAAGATGAGTAAATACTAAAGATCTGCTGTACAACGTTGTACCTGTAGTCATCAGTACTATTCAGTTGACCCTTGAACAACATGGGTTTGTACTATATGGGTCCACTCATACCTGGATTTTTATCAATAAATATATTGGAAAATTTTTTGGAGATTTGAGACAATTTGAAAAAAATCATAGACAAACCACATAGCCTAGAAATATTGAAAAAAGTCAGGTATGTCATGAATGCATAATATATATGTAGATACTAGTCTATCCTTATGTAGGCATAAGGTGAGAGATATTTAATATAAAGTTAATAACCTGTTAGTTTCCCTACTGTTTTATAACTTTGCTTTCAAAGAATTTTTGAAACATTTTTGTATAGTATGCCTCTCTCCCTTATAATTGGAGAAACTGTGTATCAGCTTATGATGACAGATAAGTTTTTTAAAAAGTGTAACACTGTTTCCAATACTGTATTATGAATATGACTATAATATTTTATGCCATAAAAATATTATAGTAATTCATTCATTAGGTATAGCTAGGCTACTGTGAAACAATTATATTGATTACAGTATGCTGTCATAAAGCAATTATACTGCTGCTACAAATGCTGTTATCAGTGCATGAATTGGTATACCTATAAGTAAATATGAATTTCTTTTTCACATTATCTTTTCATTTTGGATGTCGAGTGTTCATAATACATAGAGCATATAATGTTTTGTATCATATAAGACAATATTAATGTAGATAGTGACAGACAGATGATTCATCTTGCAAAAAGATGACAAACTTACGGTATCAATAAATACAGTATAGTACTGTAAATGTATTTTCTCTTAATTTTGATTTTCTAAATAACATTTTCTTTTTTCTAGCTTACTTTATCGTAATAATACCGTATATGATACATGTACGTATAATTCAAAGTATGTATTAATCGACTGTTTATATTATTGGTAACGCTTCCAGTCAACATAGACTATTAGTAGTTAAGTTTAGGGGGAGTCAAAAGTTATATGTGGATTTTCGACTGCAGGGGGCTGGTGCCCTTAACCCTGCATTGTTCAAGGGTCGACTGTAATGTGAACTTAAAAATTTGCTGAGGGGTAGATCTCATCTTAAGTGTTCTTACTACAATGAAATTTAAAAAAATTAAAAATCAATGAAAAAATTACAATTGTTCTTCTACCCTTCAAAATGTCAAAAATTTAAAAACTATCTTACTATTGATTGGAAATGCATAACAAAATAAAAAATAGTAAAATTAATATTTATAACACTGTAATTTAAAACATTAGAAACATTGAGAATTAAGGTGTATTATTTCTTTGTAAAAAACTTAAGAAAAATAGATTGAAAAGTGGTTGCCTTCTTGTCATATAACTTATGGTATGGAGTGAGCATCTCTTCTATGCTTTGGGAATTGTCACACTCCTTTGGACCAGCTCCCAGCATTTTTTTTAAAATTAATTAATTAATTAATTTATTTATGGCTGTGTTGGGTCTTCATTTCTGTGCGAGGGCTTTCTCTAGTTGTGGCAAGCGGGGGCCACTCTTCATCGCGGTGTGCGGGCCTCTCACTATCGCGGCCTCTCTTGTTGCGGAGCACAGGCTCCAGACGCGCAGGCTTAGTAGTTGTGGCTCACGGGCCTAGTTGCTCCGTGGCATGTGGGATCTTTCCAGACCAGGGCTCGAACCCGTGTCCCCTGCATTGGCAGGCAGATTCTCAACCACTGCGCCACCAGGGAAGCCCCCAGCATTTTAACTGTTGTGCTTTCAATGTCATGAAATATCTCTGAGAGTTCCTTCAATGTGAACTTTTTTCCTGGTGTCACTTCCTCTGTGACACCTTTATCTTTTTTGTCACAAGTGCTTTTATCATTCATGTGGGTAAGGTGTTGGCCTTCACTCAGTTCCTCCAGCTGTATATCTAGGGTCTCTTGAAGGGCAGCAGTGTCAATATTCCCAGTCAGCTCCTTTTTTTTTTTTAATAGACATTTGATTCGAATTTCACTTCCAAGTGTTACCACTTTTTGTTTCTTTGCTGCACTTTCATTTTATTGGCTAATTCTCTCTTTTAAGTATTCATTTTCATAAAATGTCTTAAGGGTTTACCACTAAAAGACAAGGAAGCAACACAACTACAAGCTTGTGTGAACTGAATAACAGATGCTCAGTGACCAGCCACCAACAGACTTTGAAAGAAGTGACATGATGGGTCATCAATCATGAGTACATCCATTATTTTCATAGTGATCTGTGAACTGAAGGGCTAACAATGAAGTTTGCACTTTATGCAATTAGGTAGTCTGTTGTGGCAACTGAAATTTGAACTATATGTCAGGGAACTGCTGTTATTTAACTGAACCGTGGTAACTGAAATTCATACATACTGGAACTGTTCAAAAAGAGGACTGCTCACAGGTAAAACAATGCCTTTCTAAGCCCTCACCTTCCTGGGGTCTTAAAACGTCAGGATGACTCAATGTCTTTCTTCTTAAATTGAGGTAAACTTTATACCCTGTAAATGCACAGCTCTTAGGAGTACAATTAGATGAGTTTTGAGAAATATCAATATATACATTAGTGTAACTACTAGTTCCATCCATTTCTTGACCTCCCTTTCCCTGCGTGAAGTCTTTCTGTATAAATCACCATGAGACACACTCCAGTCTGAGTATTATGTTGTAAAAAGAAAAGAAAGTATACTGTCCCAAATAGTTACATATAATACATCTTGTTTTGATGAGCTTGCCCCTTTTTATTGGGGCCAAGTCACCCACAACAGCTGCAGTGTTAGAGCTACTATATCATAAGAAAAAAGTTGTATTCTTCTCATTAGATTTCCTGAAAATTGCCACTCATTAAAATTTCTTCCCTGAAATGTTGTTGGTTGGGGTTCCATGTATAAGAATCTGGAGGAGTCAGCTTTCCTGCTAGGTTTTAAGAGCATCTCAATTTTAATAACCTGTTTTTATAGCCATGATTTTAAACCTTTTGTTTTGAGGGCAAAATGTTAGAAGGAAACATAAAAGCAAGCAAACTACTGCCATTCTGTTCATTCTCAGAACTACTTGATGTTGTGTCTCATGGAAAAATCCTGATGCATTTCCTGAAATTGTACGTGGTTCACACAGGCTAGGTAATCTTTCAACTGTTCTTTACTTTAGGCATCTCCATGGTAGAGATACTTGTCTCTGGACATCTGAATGACTGGTCTGGGAGTAGGCTTGGTAGAGTTCTACTGGGAGCCAATGCAGAAGGAGGAGATTGCATTTCTGGGACTGTTCTCCTTTGGTGAGTTGAATACATATGAATGAATAATTCTTTACTAAGAGAAACTGATCTTGCTGAATGGAAGTGCATAGCAGAGCCCTAGGGGAAATCTGGGAAACAGAACTATAATTACCTCCTCTGTGCTTATTGCTACACTTAGGAAGGATTCTATGAACTGGTTAGAAAGTGATCAATTTCCTCTTACATTAACTTCAACCTAGGGCCTGTTTGTACTCATAATTGGACTATTGGGATTAAAGGGCTAAGAAGAGTGAAATGGTTGGGACTTTTGAATTTTATTGGTGATTATTTGGTGTCCTAGGATCTACTGAATGCTGTTTTGGTTGCCTCAAAAGAGGAACTGATGCTCCTACTTCACAGGGTTTTAATTCTTGGCTTGACAAAAACTGATGGGAAGTTAAAAACTACACTGGTAAAGTGACCTATGCGGTAAACAAGATGGAACTCAGGAGGTCCCACCTGAATTCTTATCATATTTAAATTATACTATAAAAATATTATTTCTTCTAAAAATCTCAAAACCTTCTATGATGTTTTTGGCACTCATATCTGGGAATACATATAGATTCTGGGATTGTATTTTCCATATTTGAATATGGTGAGTGAGGTGCTAGAAATCCATATCATGGTTAGTACTTGGGATAATTATTTTTTATTATTACTAATATTATTATAGTAATATATGCCCATGGCAAAAATTTAAACAATGCAAAAGAGTATGAAATTAAAAATATTCCATTATATCATTCAACTCCAGTTCCACTTTTCAGATATAACCACTTTTCATAATTCTTATTGTTAGTTCTTCTGGTGTTTAAATCTTGTATTTCTTTCTGTATTCAGCAACTTAGCATAGCATCTGTTTTTACCCCAGTATGAAAAGGAGAAATTGACTTAATTCTATTACTCTCACACCTTTCTCCTTACTCATAATTTTAATTTATTATATATAATTATATATTATTATTTTTATTCATATACATTTATAACTTTAGATGTTACACTTAAACCAGTATTTCATAATTAACTTCAGATACTATCTTTTGATTCATGTCTATGTAAAATGATATTATTTTTTCTACTCAATATTATAACTATAGTTAAGAATTCTAGACTTCGTCTTTAGGTTAGTTTTAAATACTGTATCAATGAACAACCAAGAAGAAAGATATCAACCACAGAAAAGGAAATGTTCAAAATTTTGTCATTTTCTTTCCCAATTCCTTCTGTTTTGTGTGTGTGTGTGTGTGTGTGTGTGTGTGTGTGTGTGTGTGATGTCTTTAGCTGTCAGTGTTTTTTGAATCATTGAATTGAATATTGCTCAATTGCCTCTAAAGTATTTTTTTTTCACATTAGATGTATCTGTGAAAAGCTTTCAGAGTTTTTTTGTGTTTGAAAATGCACTTATTTTGTCATCACGTGTTATTAATAGTTTGCATAAAATTCTAGGGTCGATATTAATCCTCTTCTCAGAACCTTGAAGATGTTGTTCCATTTCTTCCAGCATCCAGTATTTTGAATGAGACATTTGGTAGCAATATGAGTCTTGCTTGCTTTTGGTTTCATTTTCTGGAAGCTTCTAGGATTTTCTCTTTATCTTGGGAGTACTTAAAATTTTATTAGAATGTGTCTAGGTATAAGACTTTTTCAATAATCTTTGTGGTACCATTCTTATCTAGTAATTTTCTTCAGCTCTGGGATATTTTTCTTCTACTATATCTTTGATTACTCCCTCCTATTTTCTTTCTGAAGTTTTTTCCTTTCATCCCATCTTATATGACAGTCAAATTTTTCTATGTTTCTACCTTTTTGTCTTTTTTTGTTCAATGCTTGGAAGATACCTTACTTATTTATTCCTATTTCTATTTTATTTTTTTTACCAATCATATTTTTACTTCTAAGAACTCTTTATTTGGTTCTTTGATTTTTTAAAAAAATAGATGGCAGTCTGTTTTTGTTTTTTGGGTATCATACATTTTCATTAATCAATTAATTAAATATTAAAAATGTAAAAAGCTTTCTTTGGTTCTCCCAGATAATCTTGTTTCATTCAAACTTATTCATTTTCTTTATTTACCTTTTCATTTTTATTTCACATTATTGATTTTCCTCAAATGTTGGGCAGTGCTTCTTTATTAATTCATATTTAAAATTACTTATGAGGGACTAGGTTGATTAATATAGATGGTTAGCATGCGTTCTTCTGTCATTGTGTAGGCCTTTTCCTAAACAGGCCTCTGCTGTGAGTAGAAAGTTGATTTTGGGCTCTGTGAACAGAGTTCATATGTGTTAGTTGGCCAGCTTCATTTCCTGCTTAGCAAGCAGAGAGATGACAGGTATGGTATATTCTCTCTTCAAGCATAAATGAGATGAGTTTTGGCCTGCAACATTCATGCTAAGAGATGTTGATTTTATCCCATTTCGTTGGAGCACATTTATCTTTTCTTTCGCTCTTTCTTACTTTACCCTATAGATACTTACTTTTTTTTTTCTACTATTTATACCAGATCCTGAGTTTTCTTAGGAAGGATAGTGCCCACAACTCTGAGATAGTAAGCACATGTATTAAGTGAACCCTCATAAAATACAGCAAAGGAAGTTACTTTGAGAACTGCTTGACCTTTGTAATCTCCAAATCTTTTTCAGGTTTTATTACTGTAAATAGTGGTTGTTCATTTAGAATAGTTGATTAAAGAGTTTAAATTAAATAGAATACCTCCTGAAGACTTTAAGTTCCCTGCAGTTTTTATGGTTTATTTGCAAACTGTGGGGTCTGATTTTAGTCCCATCTGAATGTGCTCATTGAGTAATCTCTTCATTTTTTAAATAGTAATCTACTTCACCCTATGTTATAGGTTCATTATTCATTTTTTAGCAAGTAATCCTCTATTTTCATCCTGTTAGTCCATTAATTAATCTGTTCAATTTTGAAAAGGTAATCTTCTACTTTACCTGATGTTATAGGTCCACTGATTAAATAGGCATGTCTTCTAAATTCTATGCTAGTTTCCCTCCTAACTAATTTCAAGCCTGTGTTCCTTAGGCCAGTATTCTACATGATGAACAACTAGGCTTTAAGTTTTACTCATTCAATATTGACAATTTTTACCCACAATTTCACATTGTAATTTTGTGAATAAAAGTATCTAAGATTTGAAAATAGTGTACTTGGACCCAGGGGCAGTTCTCAGTTATCAACTAAGTCCCAAGTACACAAACTTTTTCTTAAAGGGACGCATAGTAAATGTTTTAGTCTTACTGCCATACAGTCTGTGTCTCTGCCACTCAAATCTGCTATTGGAGCCCAAAAGCAGCATAAATAAAACATAAAAGAATGGGTGTGGCTATATTCCTATAAAAACTTTATTTAGGCCTCTGTCCTGTGATCTGTAGTAGTTTTTTAACTAGACTAAGTCATATAAAATCAACATAAACTTCTCATACTGAGGCTCAAAAAGAAACTACATTCACAAATGAGTCAGTTGGTGCCATTCTCCCACTTGATAATATCCTCATTGAAAATATGCTAGTGTATAATGGGCGTATGTTTTCCTCTTTATTATCCTGATATTGTAATGAATTGAAATTGCTTGTGGATGAAATAGATTTAATGCTTTTTAGAATAAAAAGATAAGTATTCTTTATATCACTGGTATGGGTTTTCCTTCACATGTTAGGTTACAGACAATTGATTTTGCTATCAAATTGTCTTAAAGAATGAACATGCATCATTCAACAACTTCAAATCACAAATTATCATTTTTAGCAGACGGCCTCCAGCATTTAATTGGCTTATATCCAATGATCTTGTATCAAATTATTCATTTTTACAGAGGTATATTTTCAACCAATTTATTTTTTAGAGTTCTCTAAGGAATTACATTGTTAAAAGTTAGCTATTCTGTGAATGCTATATATTATGAGAAGTCCTATATTATTTGAAAAGTTTCCAAAATACTGTGATTTAAGACATGCTCTATAATATAAAATTCTTGGATCTTTATTGATAAATATATACCTATTGTCATTTTATTAATTGTTTTCTGGTTGTTTTTGTAATTATTTTTCATTCCTTTCTTCTTATTTTGCTCTCTTTCCTTGTGATTTGATGACTATCTTAATATTATATTTGGTTTCCTTTCTTGAATCAGGAAACTGGGGTCTTCCTATGCAATTGATCTTCTTTAATTTCATGGACATTATAAATATCACAACTATTAATTATTAGCCATTAGGAAGGTCCTGAATTTGGACCTTTCCCCAGAAGCTAATTACATGTACTTTTGCATACTTGGTTTACATGTGACTTTGTGTAAACTTTTTCCATTTATTGTGTGTCTCCGTGTTTCCATTTACTTTTATCTGGATGAGTGTATGTATTTCTTTATATTTATTTATCCCCAATTTGGATGAAATGAGCTATCAGTTAGAATTCTTGTTACAAGACATAGAAAGGCCCTTTAAGCAAAAAGGGAGTTTATTCTGCTGTGTAACAGAAAAAACCCAGGGATAGAGTTGGTTTCAAATTTTGCTTGACCAAGGGCTCAAGGAAAGACCACAAGGATTTTTTTTTCTCTCTCTGCCTGTCAGTGCAGTTTTCTGCTGTGTTGGCTTTATTTTCAGAAAAATTATCTGTGTGTTTGACAATAACAATATATCTATAAAAGGTCCATCTTGGATAGTTGGTGTATTAGTCAGGATTCTCCAGAGAAATGATTCATATACATATGAATTGGCTTACAAGACAAGAGGCAGGTAAGTCCCAAGATCTGCAGGGTGCATTAGCAAGCTGGAGCACCAGGAGAACTGATGGTTTCATTCCCATTACAGGCCAGCAGGCTTGAGACTCAGGAAGAGCTAGCATTTCAGTTTGAGTCTGAAGGCAGGAAAAAAGCTGATATCCCAGTTCAAAGGGGCAGTCAGGCAGAAAGGATTCTCTCTTACTAGAGGAGGGTCAACCTTTCTGTTCAATTGAGACCTTTAACTGATTGGATGAGGCCCATCCACCTAGGGAGAGCAATCTGATTTACTCAGTCTACCAATTCAATGTTAATCTCATCCAGAATTATTCTCATTGACACACCCAAATAATGTTTGACCAAATACCTGGGCATCCCTTATACCAATCAAGTTGATACATAAAATTAACCATTACAGTTGGCTTTCCTAGAAGCATCTAGAATTGTCTCATTTGGTCTGATTCATTCGATTTTGGTAGTGTGTCCATCCCTGACTTATGTTTGAAGCCAGGGAGTATAATGTACTGTTTCTCTAAGCCTAGATCACAAGATACACCCTGGCTGTGGGGCTGGTGTCAGCAATACAAGAGGAGGCATAAAGGCTAAGAGTACAGAGAGGTGGTTTTCTAAAGATCAAAGCAGAATACATCTAACACAGAAAATTAGGTGATTGTTGGAGCAAAACAAGGAAAAAAAATGTCCATTTGTTGGGATATAATTGAAAAAGTAATGATTGTGAGTTATTTTTCAGCACTCTAAAAACCAAAAGTATTGAATTACCCTCTGTGGCCTCTGGAATGGTGATTTGTAAGTGGTGACCATAAAATAATGGGACTGCCTTGTTAACAAACATAAAAGAATATATATATTCAAAAGAGAATAGCATTTCAAGGTCATTACCTTGGCGATTTATACACATAATGATAACAACTACCACTAATTGAATGTCTACTCTTCTAGGCATGTTAAGAATGTAGCTAAACAACATTACTTTAAATGCTGCCCACCAAGTTCTTCTTAAAATCATCCTCTCTGGGCATAACAAGAATGTCCTTGGGAGTGAGAAGCAAAGGTAACACACTGATTTTCAAAAGAAATAAAACAAACTTTGGTGGTTGGGAATAGGGAAGGAGATTTGAGGAAAACGTTGGGAGAGGGAGCAATGTTAGTAGGAAAGTTGGCTGGGAACAGGAAATAGCCCACAGCATTTCTAATATTTATTTTTAAATCTGCTAATACTCTGTCAGTGTCTACTAGGCATAAATGCCTTGGATGATTTGGAAAAATCAGAGGAAAAAGATTGTGCTCTGAGGTGGCACAGTTAGAAAAAAGAGGAAGATACAGGAGGCAGAATGTGAAAGAGATCAAAGATTTAGCAGAAACAAGAGTTTAGAAGGAGAGAGAACCATAGAGTTTAAGCCCCAATGTGACTCAAAGCATCTTGGGGACTGGAGTTTCCAGAGATCACAGCATGAAAAGGAAAGGGTGATCTCAACTGACATTTGGATTAGAAATATATCATTGCTAATTTTCCCAACAATACCATACTGTATTAATATTCACATTCGTAAATGAGAAAACTTAGATTCTGAGAGATCAAGTGACTTACCATACATAGGTCCCACAGCTTATAAACTGGCACAGCTAGAATTTAATTCCAGGTTTGATTCTAATTTTCCTTAGATGCTGCACCACTTGCCCTTATTTCATCTTTGTTCACAACTTTTTTTGTGTGCTCACCATTTAGATTTGACTTGAGTTATTTGATATTTGTAACAAGGTATATAATTGACACTGAACTGAAACACTTATATTTGCATGGTCAGTACATTCTTTTCCTGAAGGAGGATAAATACAGAACGTCAACTAAAATCTAATGGTCAGGAGTAACATAAGCATCATGGCAGCCTAAGAAGTCCCTCATTTTTGTCTCTTCTCCCTCAACAACAAAAATTTGTCATCCATCCATGGACAGAAGTGCCCTTGAGGGAACCAGGCACTGTGGATCCAGCACTATGTGCCAAGGAACCTGGGAGAAGTCTTATCTACCAGCACATCAGGAATAGGCAGACAGACTTTGGTCCCAGGTGTGGACACTGCAGTGGCCTGTGAGCCAACTCCAGCCTCTATTGGCCATGGTCTGGTAGCCCCTGGAGAACACTGATTTAGTCACTCACAGATGAGAGAGTCCTTGTGAAAGTCCAGGTTTCCATAGAAGAAGTTTCAGGACTCCATTAGAACAACAACAACAAAAAATACAAGTTAGGACACATTGGAGTGGGTAAGAGGAACAGTTTGACTTTATCTGTATCACCCCTCTCCCAAGGTGGCACAGCTTAGGGCCAAGAAAGATTGTCCTCAGCTCGAGTCTCTTGCAGCATGCTGCCAAAAGGTTCATTACTCTTCCACCCCATCCAGAGTACTGAATCGTGAGCTACATGACTGAGGGGCAAACAGAGGTGGGGAAAGCAGCATATAGAACTCTCAGAGGATGTTAAAGGGACACAGATACTAACTGTATCATAGATTGCACGAAGAAGACTACTCATGAGCCGCTGGAAATGCCTCATCTGTGGATCGCCTGACTGGCCCATGGGCACCCCTAGTACACTGCCTCACCCACACACCCCCTTCTCCACCCTGTGGTCAGTCAGAGGAGTGCAAAGAAAAAAAGTGAAAAAGAGAGAAGAAAGTCATATAATCTGTGGTACACCATCAAAAAGACCAATTCACAAATTATCGGCATTCCGAAGGAGGGAAGAGGGAGAAGGGAGGCAGAGAGCTTATTTAAAGAAATAATGGCTTAGAATTCCCCACATCTGAGAAGAGATTTGGATATCCAAGTTAACGAAGCTCTTAAGTCACCAAAGTCAACTTAAAGAGATCTTCTTCAAGATACATTGTAATAAAACTGACAAAAAAATCAAACACAGAGAGAATCTTAAAAGCAGCAAGAGAAAAAAAGCTTGTAACTTAGAACTCCTCTAAGGCTATCAGTGTGGATTTCTCAGCAGAAACCTTATAGGACAGGAGTGAGTGGAATGAAATATTCAAAGTGCTGAAAGAAAGAAAAAGTCAACCAAGACTACTTTACCCAGCAAAGCTATCCTTCAGAAACAAAGGAGAGATAAAAGACTTACACAGACAGAAGCCGAGGGAATCCATCTCCACGAGACCTGCCTTACAAGAAATGTTGAACGGAGTCCTTCAAGCTGAAATGAAGGGACACTAATTAGTAACATGAAAACATGAACCTATACAACACTGCGGTAAAGGTAGATACATAGGCAAATTCAGAATACCCTAATACTGTAATATGGTGGAGTGTTAACCATTTAACTTTATTATGAAGAAGAAAAGACAAGAGTATTAAAAATAACTATAGCTACAATAATTTGTTAATGAATACACAATATAAAAAGCGGTAAATTATGACATCAAAAGCATAAAATTATGGGAGAGTGCAAAAGGGTAGAGTTTTTGTATGTGATTGTAGTTAAGTTGTTATCAGTGTAAAATAGACTATTATATCTGTAAGATGTTTTATATATGCCTCATTATAACCACAAGGCAAAAACCTACAGTAGATTCACAAAAGATAAAAGAGAAGGGAATCAAAGCATATCACCATGGAAAATCAATTCACAAAAGAAGTCAGCAAGGTAAAAAGAAAGGAGCAAGGAAACTACAAAACAGCCAGAAAACAATTAATAAGATGGCATTAGTAAGTCCTTACATATTAATAATTACTCTGGTTTTTTGGGGTTTTTTTCCGCCACGCTGCATGGCTTGCGGGATCTTAGTTCCCTGACCAGGGATAGAACCTGAATCTTCAGCAGTGAAAGCGCAAGAGTCCTAACCACTGGACCGCCAGGGAACTCCCTTAATAATTACTGTTAATGTAAATGGATTTAATTCTCCAATCAAAAGACATAGAGAGGCTAGATGACTATAAAAGAATCCAACTATATACTGACTCCAAAAGACTCACTTCAGCTTTAAGGACACACATAAGCTCAAGGTGAAGGGATGGAAGAAGATAATACATGTAAGTAGAAACCAAAAGAGAGCAGGGGTAACTATACTTATAACAGGCAAAACAGACTTTAGGCCTGTTATAAATGGTAACAAGAGACAAAGAAGATCATTATATAATAATGAAGGGGTCAATTTATCAGGAAGACATAACAATTTTAAGTATATATGCACTCAACATTGGAGCACCTAAATATATTAAGCAAACACTAACAGGTCTGAAAGCTACAATACTTTGATGAAATTGAAGAAGACACAAACAAGTGGAAAGATATCCAGTGTTAATAGATTAATAGAATTAATATTATTGAAATGGCCGTACTACACAAAGCCACCTATATGTTCAATTCAATCCTTTATCAAAACTCCAATGGCATTTTTCCACAGAAATAGAACAAACAATCCTAAAGCTTATATGGAACCAAAAAGGACATCAGATAACCAAAGCAATCCTGAAAGAGAAGAAGCTGGAAACATCACACTTCCTGGTTTTAAATTGTATTACTAAGCTATTTTAGTGAAATATCTGGCAATTTTTTGATTATAATTGAAGAGACTGACATTAAGCTTTTGATTGACAAGGCATCCATTTCAAAGACGTTCATCTCGAATAAACACATGGCCATCCACACAACAAAGTAAATAAATGGCCAGGCTTACCTCATCCATGAAGTTTTCCTTTTAGAAAGCCCTGGGCGACCTAGATAACTGATTACTTGCCTCTCCCTTCCTGTACTTTACTTCTTGCTCTTATGTTTTAAATTCACCAATAAATAGCGAACGCACGAATAAAGGCAGAACCCCAGGTCTGTGCTTTCTCTCCTTCCCTCCAAATCCATGAGTTTGCGGTATGGCCCCAGGTGTGCCAGGTACCCTCCAGGATTGGTGAATAATAACCTTTGCTTTTTCCAAATTGCCTGATGGTTGTTGCTGCAGTGTGTCTTACTCTTGTGGTTCTTACAATAAGAACCACAAGAGTGGTCCAGCCGCTACACTGTGGGGCTCACCACAAATAGCACGGGCCCAAGTGCCCTCAGGCATTCCTAGCAGATAAAGTTGCTGTTGATAGGCTGAGACTGACACAAAGCAGCTATAGTAGTCAAAACAGTACAGTACTGGCATAAAAACAGACACATAGACCAATGGAATAGAATCAAGAGCCTGGGAATATTAGCCCTTACACATATAGTCAACCCGTATTTGACAAGGAAGCCAAGAGTAATCAATGGGGATAGGATAGTCTCTTAAACAAATGGTGTTGGAAAAACTGGACAGCTTCATGGAAGAGAATCAGACTGGGCTACATTCTCACAGCATATACAAGATGACTACACTGACGTGACTAAAATCATATGTACAGATTTGTAAAACTCAGTCACATTACTTTAATACTTTAGACCTTTTTAGTAGGCTTTTTCATTTCTTTATGCACAGCATACTGTGTTCTATTTATGATGGTCTGCAGTAAAAATTGGATTAGTACTTCATTTTAAGATTTATTTACCATAAAATCCTCTTTTATCAAAATGTACCTTTGTATCAATAGCACCTGTCTTATTTTAATGTAGTATTAAAAGGTATTGTAACTAAAAGGAAACCTTTTCTCAAATCCCTCGTATCATTTTTAAAACAAAGCCTTAAATGTAAGCCATTGACCCGCTCTTGTAAAAACTGCCTTGGGGAATCAGGGTACCTGATTCATAGAATTGACTATAATAGCTTCTCCAATGCCATTGTATCCTGTCAGGCTTACTCTTCTTCAGGGACTTCTCAGAATGCACATGACAGATTCAATTGTTTAAATACGTGCTTAGTGAATTTCTCAGATGCCTTTGTTGGATCAGAGATTGTGTGTACCCTGACATTAAATCCTGTGCAGTATGTTATCAGTCTCCCAAAGAATTTGTCATGAAGCTACATAGTATTCAGAGTACTCATGGTCTTCTGTGCCAGTGGGTTCCCAAATCGGGGCATTGAAGAACAATGCTTTACAGAGTCTTTTTGCAGATTCACCTTGTATAGTAAAATAATTTCTTTTGATCTTTTTCAACTAAATTAAATGTACTAAATTTAAATTTCTTATTCTTTAACAAAAAGTCTTGAAGAGTTGGCTCCCAGCTCAATGATGCCATCAAGGACCCAAGGTTTTCTGTTCTTTTGATCTACTGTTCTTACCTATTGGTATAGGTCTAGGCGTCACAACCTTACACTCACATTCCAAGCAGTAAGGAAGAGACTGAGGTATAGTATTTTGTCCTTATGAAGCTTTGCCATGTTATTGAGGATTTTATTAGCTTCCCCAGAAACATTCCCTTAAAGCCCATTGGCCAGAAACTGGCTGGTTTAGACCAATCATAGAGCAGAGGAAGGGTGGTTCTTTTGTAAGAGTATAGACTCTCTCCTGCCTTTAGAACACAAAATCCGGGGCTCTACTAGGAGCGAAGGTGATGATATTTGTTGAACAGACAATGGACGTTGTGTGCTTTACAGCTGATGTACGTGTGTGAGGAGGAGGTCAAGGGCAAAACAAGGCTGAAGGAAGATTTGTTGTTAAAGAGTACAGGTAACGTATATCGTAGAGGGATAATTTAGAGGCAGTGAGTGGGATTAGAGGGCTGTCTGGGAAAGCTTACGTTTCTAAGGGCAAAGTAATGTGTCTGTATTAGGCTGTGGTCGTTGGAATCAAGAAAAAGGGAGTCATCATTTCTTCCTGTCATTTTGAGGAAGAGATGATAGCACCTCATGAGGAAATCAATAAAAGGATTACGAAAAGGTGACCAAAGAGTGAAGGATATCTTCACAGTTCTAATCCAGGGAACTAGAAGACAAAGGCTGTCACTAGCAGCCAGTGGTAGTAGAGATGGGGAGCTGATTCACTGGGGGAAAGGAGTGAACCGAGGCTTAAACTCAGTTCAATACAGCATCATTCTTTGAGGACTTACCATGTGAAAGCACTGTTTCAGACAGATCCTCAGGATATGAAAAAAAGTGTAAATATATATATATATTATATATATATATACTTTGCCCATTGGAGAAGGGATTGATGTTTAAGAAATCAATGCATGATGTTTAAGAAAAATTTTAGCACCCGATTGTGTGCTAAGAAGGGCAGGCTTTAGGTGGAGGCAATCTCTGACTATGTGGTCTCTTAATATAGTGGGATTTTAGGGGATCTGCAAAGGACTTTATAGAAAAGCAAAACAAAATGTTTCTATTATTAAGGATATATCCCTTGGTGGAACATATCCTTTTATACCTGTTTTAAAATGCAAATACTCTGTAGAGGGGAGACTACTGAAATTTGAAATACCTAATAACTTGGTGTAACTTGGGAGTCAGGGAAGGAGAGGGAGAATTGGAAGGAGCTTGAACAGGAGGTAATGAGAATTTTCCAGCCTTGCTGAGGGCTGCCCTGTACTTGGGCCCCATTATGCCCTCTTGTATCTCATTTATGTGCTTCAGCTATCTAAATCCAGCAAATTCACCAAATAATTTGAGTTTTCCACTATATGATATGGATCCAGCTCAGGGAGAAGGTGTTTGGACAATTTAATAGGAAAAAAATCTTGATGAGAACAGGTATTTTTAAAGACAGAGGAAAAAAAATAAAACCCTGACATTGTAATCAGATTTAGCTAAATGAGACTGGAACCTCAGGAGAAAACTAGAGACAAGCCTGGGATAAAATCAGAAACAGCATTTTTTTTATTGGTGTGATAAATTTGGTAAACAGCTTCTCTGCATCATTGTGGAGAAAATCTACACTAAAAGAAATCTGTTTTGATTTTAGACATTTTTTAGAAGGTTGTTTAATTTAATTAATGAGAAATCATAGGTTAATTGCCTTCAGCTTTAATGTGAGGGCATTATGCATGCAGGCATATTTTATTTATATCTCGACTGTTTGATGTACACAATCAATTCAAAAAGGCATAATGAAGAGGTATTCTGTCCTGCGTGGAATAATAATTAGGGGCTCTAGTACAGAATATTTTTTATTAATTGTGCTGCTCAGTAAACATGTTTGACATAATACTGAGAAATGCATTTGTCAAATTTTACCAATATTTTTCTCTAATCTTTTGCTTTCTCTAGATTTTTTCAGACTTTTTTTCCATACTGACCCTGTTTTCCTAAGCTAGGCATCCTCACCCTTCACCCCCAAGAAGCCCTAACAGTTTGATTTAGAGACTAAGGACCACCTGCTAAGTTTGTTGCATTACAAAATTCAGGAAATCTTATTGGACATCTGGCTGCTGTTTCAACAAGGGTCACCTATGTCGTTAGGGAAATGGGAATCTGATTTTTTTCATACATAAGTAGAGACCACATCAGTCTATAATGCAGTAATATTAGTGGAATCTCTATGGTCTTTTGATTGCTGTATACTTTGCTAGACAATTTTACATGTGATGTCTAGATCCTTAGACGGTGTTGTTTTCTTTACTAAGGATTTGGGCATGATACCTGAAGGCTATTCTCCCTATGACATACAAACATGGATTACTCTTTGTCCAAGGTACAAACTATGTTTCCAGAATTTGTTAACCAAGTTTTACCTCATAACTATTTTTCCATGCTTAGGGCATCAGTCAATTTCACAGAACATTTTCCACAGTTTGGGGAAATGATTTGAACTCTTGAATGTTCTTTCAAACTCCTAGTGCATATTTATTGAAAAAAATTGTATTTACATCTTTTTTTTTTTGTTGGGGGGGGGCAATAAGCATGTCTAAAAGTTTCCAGAATGTTTTTCCTTGAATATCTGTATAACCAGGAGCAAATTTCAAGGGCTTGGGATATGCGGCCAAAAATTGGGCATGTTTTGGCTCCTCTTGTTGCTTTGGCACTTGCCTCTTCTGACAACCATTTTTCACTTTTTTACCAACCCCCAACTCCATCACCTCAGTCCAGTCTTTCCCTGTCCGTGATTTTTCCACATTTCTCTTCTCCACGCTTTCCAGAAGGGCATCTCAGCAGGAATAGTATGTCTTGGTTAAGCCAATTGCTTCTAATTGCCATATGATGCAGAACTTTCTTCTGAGCCACCAATGCCCAGGGATGATTCTTTGGTCTCAAGTAAGTCATACATGTGAGATTTATAGAGAACCATATTGTTCTAAAAATCAAATGCAAATTTTACAGCTCTTTCTCCTAATGTCCAGTTCAAATAGAGCTGAGGTGAAAGTGACTATAGTAATAACATTCAAATGTTGTCACCATCTGGTGCCTGTTTGGTGGCCTATGTTACATGAGCAGGTGGTCCTTGTGTATCTTTGAGTGGCCAGCTGTCCACGTCATACAAGCCACTGTCACATTAGTGTTAATTGGCATCTTGGTTATAATGATCTGTGGAGAAGCCAAAGCTTGAATAGACCTCAGTATATTATTCCTCTTTGTCTTAAGAACTCTGGGTCAAGGCTGACAAACATTTCTCTCTCTGTCCTCTTTTCCTTATTTCCTATATGAAAGTCTAAAAGGTCCAGAATAAGTGATCTTATTCAATTTACAGAAAACCCAATACACATATTCTTAACCTATTTATTCTTAGCTGAGGTAAGAGATACACAAAGAAATCTTCAAAGAAACTTCATGGAATTTAGAAAGGGTCTGTTGCCTGTTTTGATTGCTCTGGAGATGATTTATCAATCCCCAACTTTAAATATTAGGATTTTAGAAATAAAAGTAGCTCTTCCTTTTTAGGTGTAATTTTTGGGGGGAGTCTGATTTATAGGTGGTGGCTCCCAAGAGAACCCAAATGGAAAAGAGAACCATAGACAATCGCTGATGTTATGACCTACAGAGTGTCAGTTTCATATGGTTCAACTTAGTACTTCTGCTTTTCAGTCTTCAAAGTTGCCAGGAAATACCTATTTCCTTAAGTGAAATATCGTCTATCATAAATTCTTGGCCACAGGACTGGTATTTAAAATAAGCTTACCCGGCCCGCCTTGAGTGATGACATCTCCAATGCATTAGGCTGGTCATAGGATACTATTAATACGTCTTCTAAAATGATCATGCCTTCTGAGCTCAAGTTACTTGAAGAGAATAAAGAGTTTTACTTGCATGAATTTTAGTTAGAATGATAGGCGCTATTTAAAGTCATATACACACACAAATGTTGACTTTTAGAGTCAACTTACAGAAGCAAGCATGAATCTTTTTATCTTATTCCCATCATACAGAGACAAAGAAAACATACCCCAATAAGTTAAATAATGTTCCAGATGCAGTGGGAAATTTTGTGTTTCATAGTCAATAAACTGGCTTCAAGTGTTTGCCTCAGAATGACCGACAAGCAGCTCTTCACGTCTCATCTGTGTTCACTAAGCCTTATGCGGGTGCCCAGCCCTCATTTCTGTTTCCTTCAGATTTCTCTAAGTGCCACACAGTCCTTTGTGCCACATAATGTAGCTCTTGGTTCTTCACTGTTTGGAATATTTTTTTTGTTTCATATTAACATTTATGTTTCTGTAAAATCGCTTGGAGTGAGGTATTAGTATTTTAAGTATTTTGATTCCTCCAAGAATGTCATACTGTGCCAGATAAATAGGAGGAACCTATAAATGCTAAACATTTAGTAAATATTCACTAAGCAAATAGAAAAGATAGGACAGTGAGCTCTGTAAACAAATTTTCGAGGTCAGATTTTACAAATTAAAATGAATAAAATAAGCCATTTGCACATCAAAAGTCTTCAAGATATTGATCTCTGTATAAAAAGGCTAGGATTTGGAATAAATTGAACCAGTATAAGAAAAGTAAAAGTTAGACTGTCTGTCTTCTATGCATTCCATTAATTCTGAGGATTTCATACTTCTGAATCAGAACTAACTACATTAACAAATTATGTATGCTGAGTTAGTCATATTACTCAAGTCCTGTTCTTCTTCCTCTGCAGAATATTTGTCACACAGATATTTAAATGGAATCAGAGCTGTACATAATCATGACACAATACTTTGTCAAAAAGAGAAAAAAGTTAATCAAGTTGGTGAATCATCATAGCTCTCCTCCCCTGCCCCATCTTACAGGCTCAGAAGAAGCAGACTCTGAAAAAATAGGTCATTATTAAGGAAGCAGAATCAGAGCACCTTAGTAAAATATAGTAAAATGTTAGTCATTTGTCCATGTATAATATTTTACTCCTTTGACAATTAAGCACTCTTTATTATAAAAAAAAAGTTCTATTTAGTGTCTGTCAAATAATTCTGGAAAGAAAAATAAAGTACAGTATTTCAGTATGAAACAGAATAAATCACAACTGGCATGAGTTAAATAACTAAATTAAAATCAAGTTCCAAATTGTCTTATCTGAATCATCAAGTTAGGGATCTTCTCAAAAAGGCATATTGCTATCCTGGAGGCAGGAAAAAAAAAAAAAAAGAGCATAGAATATAGTATTTTGACTTTTTCTATTAGTCCTTTTCCTCAAAAAAGTCCTTGGTAGGCTGAAGAGTGTCTCATTGTAGTTGCTGGAAAAATCTCTTGGCCAGAAGCTTTTCCTTTAGTCAGAAGACCTGCTAAGATGGTGGGGATACAACCCAGGACAACAAGAGGGGAAGTTTAGGAAGAGAATTGTGTTACAGGCCTAGACTGGTACGGATTGCAGCAGAAAATGGCAGGCTCTGGGAAGGAAGAGACGGTGGACAAATATGACATGATATTACAGAGGAAAAATGAAAATATTAGGAAAAAAATCATGAGGTCTTAAAATTATGAAAAAGTTAAATAATGGGAGGAAATAAGAAACCAGTTAGGACCACTAGGAAAAATGAAAAGCTGCTCAAGAAATAAAATATAATTATATTATGCTGTTGGCTCTACACCAAATGATAATTTTATTCATAATTAAGTAAACACTGCATTAAATTTCAATGTGTAGGATAACCCTTTCAGGGTAAAATATGGACTACATATTTATGATTGAAAACGGAACCTAAATATGATCACCTTGGAGATGTAAAACGTAGATGCCAGTGTTTGGAGGACCAGAGATGGAGAGACCACTAAAAGGAAGAATGGAGGCAGGAATATTTTCATAAGACAGAGGGAGGGGTCAAGAGACACTGTATCAGTCGATAGAGTACAAAATAAAGACGGAAACATATTATTTACAGTTATGAACGTAACAGCTGGAAAGCATAAAAAAATAGTGATATAACCATTTTAAGGTGATGATGGGAGGAGGTGGGGAGTGATGGAAGGTGAGCCGAATCCTAATTCATCATAGCAGGGAGTGATGATTAATGCGTACAGTTCCTGAATTTATAAATAGGTGTGGAAACACACTATTTGTCAGCATGGATGTAATCATAGGAAGAAAATATTAAAAATGGTTTCCCCTGTGGATCCATCCTAGATGGATAGGTGGTGGATAGGGTACCATTTCTTTTCATTATATCTTTCTTTATAAAGTGATTTAAAATTTATATAATATTTATATAACTCTAACGAGTGTCTTTCAAAAGGCTATTGGAAAAATACAAAACTCTCATTCACAACCATTGTACACTTATTTCCTTCTGTGTGTAGATTGAAGGTATTCCAAATTGGTCAGGGTCAGTTCAGCACCATGTCTTTCCTGGAAAAGCTTTCTGTAGGTTTAGACCTGCATGAATTCTCCTTCCTTTCCATTCAACTTCAAGAGGTCATCAGTTTCAGGAGGGGCACTTTAAAAAATTATTCAATAATAAATATTGTATTTATATGACTCAAATTCAAGAGGCATAAAAGGAAATATAATAAAGTTCACATACTATTCATGTTTCCCACGTACTCAGTGTTAAACCTGTTATTCTTCCGGAGCCTTTCAGAGTTATTTTACTCACATCAGAGCGAATAAACATACAGGCGTGCATATACATATAAATTTCTGAAAACCTATTGGATTACAAATTTTTAGATAACTTGAGCTTATAATCCATTATTTTAAAAGGAAAAAATAATATATTCCCAGGCAATTAGAAACCTCAATTTATTTCTCCAATTGTTATATATTAATTGAGCAAGGATGTCTGCGTCATAAAACACCAAGCACTTAAATGTTTAACACTTACTGAGCTCATTATTGAGTACGTTTACTTGCAGTACACAATAACAAAGTTTGCTACTCGAAATATGGTCCAAGGACCAGCAGCACTGACGTCACCTGAGAGCTTGTTAGCTTTGTCGAATCTCAGACCCAGACCCAAACCTAGTCAATCAGAACCTGCATTTTGCTGAGATCTCCTCTCTCCATCTGCTTTATCACTTCAAACTTTTCTTCTTATGTGTGGACACTTCTATATCTCTTTGGCTCACCTATTTTCTCCTTCTCTACTTTTAGGAGATATTTTTTTACTTCAGGTGGGGGAAGATAATGACAGTAAAGCAGAACTTGATTAGACAGCATCAGCCGAGACTCCGTTCTATCTGGAGTACACCTGAGACATGATTGCCGCTCGCTCGGATCTTGCCTGGAATCGTGCATAATGTTTGTGGGTGCTTGCGTATGGATTCGTTATAGCAGCTTTTCAATTTAGATAGGGAATGTTGAATATTTGTTTGGCAGTTTGGCAGTTGTTATAGTGTTATAGTGTTATAGTGACTCTTCAGAGACTGAAAGATCAGATAGCAAGGAAAAGCAGTGCACCCCTCCCTCTGCTTTAAAAAAAATCAAATAGTACAACAGTATACAGACTGTGCTGCGTTTTTATTTGTTTCCTTAGATGTCATTACATGTTGGTACATAAAGAAACTTCACTGATCTTCTTTTACGGCAGCCAGGTACTCCATGGTGTGGTTAAGCCATAATTTAATAAAACAGACCCTTTTTTTGATGGACATTTGGGTTAATTTCAATATTTTACTATTACAAACAGTGTTGCAGTAACAGTTTTATACATATATCTTGTCATATGCCTGAAAGTGTGCCTATAGAAGAGAAGAGAGTGGCTAGGCCACATGACATCGACTGCTGTTGCTAACTTGTTCTCCACAGATATTTAATTTACACTCCACTTGAGAGAGCAAAGTGGTTCCCCATGCCTTGTTCAGTAACAGTGTCATCAAACTTTGGGATTTTTACCATTCTTGACTATGAAAAGATATTTCAGTGTAGTTTTAATTTACTTTTTTGTTATTATGAAAAATAGAAATAATATGTTCATATGTTTATGAGCCATTTGCTATTCTTATCCTGTGAATTATTTATTCTAATCTTTTGCTCATTTTTCTACTGGGTTGTTGGGCTTTTTCTTATTGATTTGTTGGAATCCTTTACATTAGAAAGACCAAATTTTTAAAAATCATGTACGTTAAACTTTTTTTTCCAGTATATCTTTTGACTTTCTTATGGTCTATCTATCTCTCTCAACAGTTTTTATAACAACATTTAAAATATGTTATAATGCTGAATTAACCAATCTTTTCTTTCATAGTTTCTAGCTATTCCCATTCTGAAATGGTAAAAGAATTCTCACATAGTTTCTTGCTTGTTCCTTTGTGGTTTTATTTATTTATTTTTTAGTTTGGGATCCATCGACTTCAGCCTGTTTCAATGTGAGGTGTGGACCTAACTTAAGTTTTTCCCCTCAGAGCCTCTCAGTTATCCCAATTCTAGTTCTTGAATGAATGAAGAACTTTTCAATAATACAGATTCCCAAACGCCACACTCAAGATATTGTTATTATATAGTAAATTTTGGTGGGACGCCAAAAGAAAGTCCCAGCTCATTTGGATGTGCAGGCGTATTTGTAAATCATAGCAAGAAGGCTCAGTCTGGAGGTGAAGGTGAGGGAATTTTGTTTTTCTTAATGAATGTTTTCCATATGGTTGGCTGGAAGCCTACTCCTTATTTGGAAGAAGCAGCTGTTTTCCAGAAGTGGCTTTGTGATATATTTGCCTGAATATGTTTCTATTGATAAGACACAATATCAGGAAATTTATATACTGACCAGTCTCCTCTCAAGTGATTCTTTGGGCTTCATATGGGTGATATGGGTAGCTTTATTTTTTCATCTAAATTATTTAAGCATATTATATTGCAAGTTGAATAGTATTTTTGTCCTTTGAAAACAGAAGTGCCCTACTTTTAGGGAGGAACCTAGCTTACTGGACTCTTCTTTCCTAGTCAGTTGGAAAAGGTTTAGATCTATGAGATAATACCTGAGTTCAACTCTGCATACATTAAATGAGTAGCCCCTGTGGCATCTGAATTATCTTGTTCTGTCCCTTAGTCTCACTGGCAACAAGAGGAAGTTCAGGTATTGCCCGAGTTAGGACCAGTTGCTGGGCGTATGGAGTAGGAGGTCTGAGAATGTCCTGAAGACTCACTAACACATGGGTAGCTTTGCCACGAGGTGCTAACCTTCATCCTTGGACACTTCGTCTTTAGACTGGGTAGCACGATAAACTGATGTTGATGGAAAGTAGGGATTTCTGTACTTGCTTTCTAGCAGGAGTTCTAGCTGAGTATTAACACCGTCAGTTAGCATCAGGTTAATTCTGAACGCAGCTGAATATGCCTGGGAAGCATGCATTCAAAGCTACTGATGCTTGGACTGCATCTATGGCCTCACACCACTCAAACTCAGACATCTGATCTCAAGCCCACGGTTCCTCCTTTCCTCTGTATTCTAAGATCCTTTAGAAGAGCAGAATGGGACAAAAGCAAGTGTGGGTATGAGGAGGATGAGGAAAAAGGTCTGGTTGTTGGAAACCAAAGTAGTTCCAGAGACTCGGGGTTCCAAGAGGTGGCAGAAGGATGCTAAATGGGGCAGGGAAAGAATGCTGGAGATAAACCTCAGATTTAAGTACTTTTTCCCTCTATCTAGAAGGGCAAGTAGAACATGCTACATCATATGTGATGGAGATAATTGCTCCTTCACTGGGGGACAAAGCATAGGACATATTTCAGAGGAAAGTGCTGCTATTCTCTGTGCTTTTTTTCCTTTAAATGGTGTGCTTCCTCACGGCCTTGATCTTTCTCCACATATAGCTCTATAAATACTGAGAAGCTTTTTAATGCCATAGTTCCAAGGACTTGTTTAGGTTTTCTGCAGGACCCGATGCCTCTCATTTTCTTAAAGAAAAATAATGAAATCTTGCTAATTCATAATTCACAGGCTAGAATATTTGCTAAGATTTCGGATGCTATAAACATGGGCTTATCTTGGCTTTCCAGCTTATATGTATAAGGAAGTCTCCAAAGCGTTTTGCAAACAGTACTTGGGCCTAAGAAACAGTTTAAATCGTGTCATTCATGGCAGGTCATTGCCTTGTCCTGAGGATAAACCTGATGTGTGCTGAGTAAACAGTTGTATCACATGATTTTTAAGCCTTTGATACTGAAGTGCTTTCTGATTTTAAAAGTTGGCTACTCTTTAGACCTGCATTTCATTACAGACCCACTCTGAGAAGCATAATCAGAGTTGAGGTTGATGTAGAACGTCTGGACTAAGCTCTTAGCCCCACTTGGTGCGGAGCTGGGAAAGCTGTTGCTCTGAGATCTCGGGCAGGTTCCTTAGACCGTGCTTCAGTCAGGGAGCGACTGACTTTGAACTGGGATATGGCTGGACGGGTCTCTCTCCCCGTCATCTCCTTTACATGGTACAGCTGAGTCACCCCCCAGTTCCTTCCCTCCTGTATCTGTTCCCTCGGGTGTCAGAGGCAGTACCATGGGGCCTTGGCAGTGCCCATCTACCACAGCCGGTGTGTGTGGGGTTTTTCTTCTTGCTGTCCTGTTACCAGTTCCGTACCATTAGTCTACCATAACAATGGAGGGACCCTACCAGCCTTCTGAAATGCTGGAAACGGATGGGTCGCACCATCAGGGACGGATCAAAACTGCATGGGGCTGGCATTTTCCACTTTGCTCCAAGGCTAATGCCATTTATGGAGCTGGCAAAATGCAGCCACTTAACAGAATCATGTGTTAAATAATAGAGTAACAAACATGAGAGGAAATCCATTTGGAAAAGAAAACAGAGTCACATGGGAGATAATGTTTATGATTCCTCTTTTATAATCTCCTCTCCTATTCATTTGATCCCTTTTTGCAGTTAGTATATACATTTCCTCCATTCGCTTATGAAATATGAGGGCAAGGCTTTCCTTTTTTTTTTTCCCCTTGTAATTTTATTTTATTTTTTAACATCTTTATTGGAGTGTAATTGCTTTACAATGGTGTGTTAGTTTCTGCTTTATAACAAAGTGAATCAGTTATACATATACATATAGGATTTCCTTTTTAATTTTTGTATCTCCATCCCCTAACGTGCAGCCCGACAGACAAAAAGTTCAAGAATAAGTGAAAGGCTGGGCTGGCACTTCTATGTTTTGAATTCTGAAGGCTGAACGTCAGACATGGCCATTAATTAGAAGCTCCTTCACACTCCCTGTCGGACAGCTGAGAAAGTGCACAAAGGGTCCAGCCTAGAGAAGCTACTCAATCAATGTAAAATATTCACATTTCCACCATTTCTTGGGTCCGTTCCATGTGCAGGCATTTGGCCCAGGTACCTCATATACATTACTTCATTTAGTCATGGCAACAGCCTTAAGAAGCAGGTCTTCTTTTCCCTGAGACCCAAAGAAAAATAATCTGAAAGTCATGTAATTGTTGAGAGGCAGAACCAGAATTCACATGCAGGGACCTAGAAGTTGAAAGGAGAATTCAGTGGTATTTCTTGGTATTACTCTTACATTCACGAGTTTCTAAGAGTAGCCAAAGGCTTTTTTCCCTGAAGGGCAGGGGGAGGGGAGGGATGGCTGGGATGGGGTGGGTGAGGGGCTCATAGCGGCCTCTGCTGAACTGTTGTCCCCGCCCCGCCCCCGTTTGCCGGTAGTGCCTCTCATTGTTCCTTCCTAGCTGGAGTCTGTCGCTTTCAAGATACCACTTAATGAGAACATTTGAGAAATTACTTGTAGGGTGATAATCCATAGAACATGATGTAATAATTGCTCACCACAGGGCTGCCCTGAGGGGTGACAAGGACCCATATTGGTGCAGTTTGTGAAGAGGACTTGAACGCTGGACCAGCTGCACAGCCCTGCTTCCTCCCAAGAGTGCCTGATGCGATATTCTCCACGACCTCTAAGACCACGTGGAGTTATTAGTCCCTTGAACATCCCCGTAAGACCCATTACTATGCTTTCCTTTGCTGCTAGGTCCTGGGCTGGTCTCGTCTTAGGGAGCCATAAAATGCTACTGTCACTGATCCCTCAATGTAAATAACATTGGAAACTGCTTCCTTAACGGCAGTAAATCTAATGTCTGTTTCCTCGAGAACCAGAAATCTGAATTCTACTTTTCGGCTAGCTCAGAATGTGTCACTGTGGTAATTAGTACCCTCTGTTTTTGCTTTATCTTATCATAATAAATACTGTTCACTGTTGATACTGTTGATAGTTTAAAATTTTTATATCAGTTTTTCTTGGACTTCCTGGTGGCACAGTGGCTGAGAATCCGCCTGCCAATGCAGGGGACACGGGTTCGAGCCCTAGTCCGGGAAGATCCCACATGCCGCGGAGCAACTAAGCCCGTGTGCCGCAACTACTGAAGCCCATGCGCCTACAGCCCGTGCTCCCCAACGAGAGAAGCCACCACAATGAGAAGCTTGTGCACCGCAACGAAGAATATCCCCCGTTCGCAGCAACTACAGAAAGCCCATGCGCAGCAATGAAGACCCAACGCAGCCATAAATAAATAAATAAATAAATAAATTCATGGGAAAAAAATCAGTTTTCCTTTATGGACTTAAGTTTTGAGGCAGCTTTAAAAGTTTGGTCCTGAGGAGACAAGAGTTGGGTTTAAAACAAGAAATGAAGCCTTGAGTCACTGACATTTTTTACCATGTATCTTTCCCAATACTCAAGTGTTAGAAATATTTTTGAAAATGTTTTTGTACTAAAGATCTATTTCTTAAAAAAAAATGCACCTATGGGAAAGATATGAATTTATGTAGAAATAACTTAAAAATAAATATATAAAATTTTTCACTGAGGGCACACAAAATAATTGGCCGAGAATTGGTCATTTTCAGTAATATTACACTGATAATTCTTACGATCTCCATGTACACTTATAATTTTTTATTAACATGAATTCATTATAGAACAAATTACTGCACTTAAACATTAAAAGCCATTTATTTATTTATTAACACTCGTCCTTTTTCCAGGGGATGTATGCTTCTGAATGTAATGAATAAAACCAGACGTGATTATACTCAGTTTGTCGGAGTCTGTGGTGTAAGTGCCATTTTCAAACTTGCAATACTTCCTCTTACGGGATAGAGGGCAGGAAGAGGAAGGAAAGGGGAAGAAAACCACCTTTGCATGTCCACTGTGTCCCTGGGTCTTGTACTTTGCCTGTTATGTAGTTTACAACATTCCTCCGAGCCATTTTCTTGGGCAGGTTTCTTGTCTCTCCTCTGAGGGAAAGCTGGAATTCAGACCCACATTTGTTTGATGCCAAAGCCCCTGTTCTTCCTACTATCCCTCTATGTCTTCATGGGATGCTTCTCTAAAAACATTTGAAGTAGAAAGGGGAGTAATAAAAATTCTAAATGAAAGTAACCATGAAGTTCAACATAGTATAAATAACCTTGCGTTTTAAGATGGGGTGTGATAGTACTGTGCATATCTATGTTTTAACTGCAAGTTAAAGAAAAAAAGTTGCATAAATATAATAATTGCCATCTAACATAAAATGGTGGCAAGCACATAAAGATCAGGGGTAAATACCTGGATTAGGTTCTATTTGAATTCTAAGGTTGCCTTGAATCAAAAAAAATCAGTGGTATTTTGTTTTACATACAGGGGCTTTTTAGTCATCTTTTGGGTCTTTTCTCACATCTGCTGAAAGCCATGGAAATTTCCTCCAATGTCCATGGAGGCATAGTCATTTCTGCATAAAATTTTTTTGAGAGGGTCACAGATTCCCTAAAGTTCATCAATGACCCCCTTCTTTCACCTTTTCCTGAGGTCCATGGGTCAACATGGAAAACTTCGTTAAGTGTTATCACAGATGTCGTTCTCTAAAATATTGACTCAACTTTGTTCTTTGGAATTTCACAAGGCTTGGAAACGTAAAAAAATCTTTCATTAATAGCCTAACTATAGCAGGGTACATGTTTAGGGAAATGTGTAACTGGGGGAATAGAAAGATCTGGAAATGCTGGTTGGATCAGGGCTATAGCAATAGCTGCACATACATACTGCTGAAGGATGGTTTCCATATATGGCAGACCTTTACTTAATCATCACAGCCTCCCCTGCAGGAAAGTTCTGAGGTTAGTAAGCCGTCCATGGCTTTACAGCTCAAGAATGGGGGAAGCTAGGATTTGAACCCAAGGAGTCTGGTCCCAGAGTCTATGTTATGACACTACAGGCCTCTCTAGGCTGATTCAAAGTGCATGTTTTGATTCACAGTCAATGCGTTTGCTACTTTATCTGCTATGGATGGTTGAAATTTGGCTCTTAGCTGCAGTTCCAAGAATATGTTATAAGTAAAGAAAATTCAAAATTCAGTTACCTGAAATTTCAAAATATCTAGATGTTTGGCTGCACATCTGTCTAATCAACCAGGTTTATTAGATTTCTGTGAGGTGTTGGGCTTTGAGTAGTGTAGGTGGCATTATATAAAGGGTATTAGAATTCCCAGGTCAACCAAGTTGTGGACCAGGTAGTGTTCTCTTTACCAGCCTCCATATGGTCCTCTATCCTTGCATAATAAACACTAGATTGGCATTATTAAATTTTAAAATGACAGGTAAATTTAATAGGATGTTAACAAGTTTTTAAAGTTAAGTTCAGAATTATATCCCTTAGTAAAAAATAATTCTTTAATTTAATAACTGTTTCTAGACTCTTGGCTAGAACCTGAAAGCAAAGTCTTCCCTTCAGCACTGGGAGGTATATAAGAGTTTTCTGACCACACAGCTCTGTGAGCTCATCACTAAAAATTGGTTTGCAAGGTCTTTAGAAAGGCAGGCTATTTGTAAACTCCTTTTGACTTAGCTAGCAATGCATAAAAAGTCCTTTTTCCGTGCTGAAAGATACTTGAGAAAAGAAAAAATGTGGTGAACTGGGTATATCTAGTTGAAATAAAAATGACTTGCTCATTTCTGCATAAGCAAAATATACCACTTATAGGAAAAAAAAGAATTTATGAAATAGAAATAGAATCAGTTCACAGTGCATTTCTTTATTCCCCACTGGAAGTTATTACACAAGCACTGTGTTTTTACCTCTCATATAACACCTGTCATTCTTCCTTGTGCTTTAGGTAGCAACCCCTGCTATAGTCTTCACTTCTTTGGGGTGTGTATCATGTCTTTATTTATCTTTGGACACACTTCCTGGGCTGTGTCCCTTTTCCTGCACCAATTTCTTCCCCACTTGGGATTTTTGTACTCACAGGTGCACCATGAATATTTATGAGATGAAATTGAGCTGTCCGATATCAATTCAGGAACTTTTTGACCCATTTGTACAAATAATCTGAAACATTCCCTTTCCCACTGAGGTAGTGGGGCCTCTGGATTACTGCTCACTCTTTCCCTCTAAGCGAGTCAGTACCCACGTGATGTTCATTTCTTCTAAACCAAAGCTATTACGTCCTCATAACTCAGTGTCTGTGCTTGATGGTCTCTATCATCGTGGTCTTTCTCAACTTACTCCTGTTAACACACCCATTTTGGTGGCTGTTATAACACCTCTTCTGCTGACCTTCAAATTTTGCTTAAATGGGCATTAGCTTAAATAAGAAAGTGTTCATTTCTCTAGTGAGCTAAAGAGCACAGAAATTTGGAACCTTTTTGTCATGGAGAATGATGGTGAGCTGAGTCATAAGAAGAATTTCACAACTGTGGTGTCTCCTTCCAAGCCGACTCTTCTTCCATGCTTTAGTGTTTTTATCGAGTTTGTAGTTTGTTTTGTCTGCCCACTTCCCCTTTCTTTCTCTTGCCTTTCCTCTTTCTCTCCCTCTCTTCTTTCCTTCATTTAGAAAGCCATTCCAAACCCTTCAAGTTGTGGTTTGATTTTAGAGTCTTTTATTGACTTATGTTTTGATACACTAGGGGGTATATAAAATCTTTTTTTGTTTGTTTTAAAATGTTTATATTAGTTTTATATTAAAATAGTCCTAGATAGTTCCAAAATAGAATGCAAAATTTACATAAACCTTTGAAGAAATTTTCTTCTAAGGTATCTTCAGACTATGTGTCCAGAAAGACTGGGGGCATAAGATCCCTTTTCTCTTTTCTGTTTTTGGGGATTTTCTGTCACATTTTTGAGAAGTATTCAAAACCTCTCTGTGAAGACAAGCTTTTCTTTGCAATTTTACTGTCTTCATCTTATATCTCAGGCTCTCACTGGAATTTCACCATTCCCAGTTCCCTACTCAAAGCCCAGCTGATCTGTGGGGAGCATAGGGGTAGGTGGGGCTTGGGGGTAGATGGGCTGAGCATGTAGCAGTGTGCACCGGTGGAACTTGCGTTGTGCTGGAGCACCATTGTAAGGGCTCTTGAGTCAAGTTTTCAGCATTTCTTCCTAACTCTTCCATCAGTGAAATCAAGTTGATAGATTCAAGTTGACCACGATGGGGTATTTATACCACAGAAATTGGCTAAAGCAACAAATCAGTCTCCCCTTTCTCTCTCTCTCTCTCTCTTTTTTTTTGAGAAATGGTTAAGTAGGGACCAACACACCCTATATAGTTGATGCTTGGTCTAGGTGTCTTTCTTATGCTTACTATGTTGCTGCTGCAGCCTCACTAGCTATTATGCATTAGTCCATGGGGATAAGGGAAGCAATCAACCTTTGCCCCCATTCTCACAAATGGCTTGGTTATTAATCAAGTGGTCATTTGGCCAGGCTCCCTTTGTTCAGTCCCCTGCTTGTAAGTATGGAAGTGTTAGCTCTAGACAGAACCACAGATAAGGGAGCTAAAGCCCAGAGTGATTAATGACTTACAAGGTCATGATTCTAGGTGGAATCAAAGCTGGGCCAAGAATCCAGGTTTTCTGTGTCCCAGGCAGGTTTTGTTGCTTTTCTTCAACGCTGCTTTCCATAACTTAAAAAATCCTAATTCATAAATGTTCTATTGTAATGAGCTTCAAAAAACATTGCATGCTAAGGTAGTAGGTCTAATAATATTAATCTCTGCTTCCTTTTCTAATCTGAAGAATGAGATACATCAAGAGAAATAGAAATTATAAAAGTATTGGTTAAAAAAAAGCTCTAAATAAATTAATGTGTTAAGAGACACATCCTTTTAAACAATTTGCCATCCTCGTCCGTCAACATTTAAGGGAATGTCTGCATCTAGCTCTCATGGCTTTAAATCACATGACACAATTTTCCTCCTAATTTTAATGGTTTCTTCCAAATCACTTATTAAAGGAAACTGCAACATCTTTAGCAAGAAACAGAAAGATAGAGGGCAGCACGGGATCAGAGCGCTAGCCGCCCTTCAGAAGAACAGGGCTGCATAACTTGCACATCTGAAGAGGAAGCCAAGCAGGGCGAGGAGTAGCAGCTATACTCGCATCCTCTCCCCCGCTTCTCCAGAAAGAAACACAGCGTCTCTTGCTCATTGTTTAACAAGAAAAGGGGGATCTCGGAGACACAGCCAACGGAGGATAATGAGCGCTCTGCCGGTTCAAAGTCAGCGTGCAGATTGGACAGGGGAAGCGTGCAGAGTCAGAAGGTCTGATTTTTAGAGGGTACAAACGAGAACTGGCCCAGCAGAGAGTTTTTTTTTTTTTTTTTTTTCCGGTCCCTTCCAGCCTCAGTAATTGGGTAGGTTTGGCAGCCTGGGAGCGGGGCGCGTGGTCCCTGATGAACGCTCCCGTCGCACACGGGTGTGAATAAGCGCAACACGGGGAGGGGCAGGTGATGACCAACAGCCTCAGCAAAAAGATGGAGCCTATAAATATGCCAGGGGGTCAATGGAGGTGATTTCCTTCCGCCTTCGCAGGACTGCAGATGAGGTCTGACAGGGCAGCCTGACTTCCTGACTGCATCACGATGGTGAGGAGAGCCTGAAGGAAAGAAAGAGCAGCTCCGGCAGCAGTGGCGGCAGCAGGCGGCCGTCCCCTGAGCTGCGGCTCTCAGGAAGGCCAGCCGGGGAGAAAGGCAACAAAAGCCCGAGGAAGACCTCAGAGGCTGGGGCTTCCCACTTGCTCTCCCTGCATTGCTTTCTTCTCCGTCTCCCCTTCCCTTCTGTCTTGCCTCTGTCTCTGTCTCTCTCCCCGCACTCCTCCACCCCACCCCCATATTCATCCCCTTGCTATTTCTAGAAAGAATCTTTTCTGTTGCTGGCAGAGCATTTGTAACAAAAGAATGATAGAAGACTTAGATGCTGAAGCGGAGAGGAGAGGGCTTTTAACTGCAGGAGTGTTAGGATCCCCTCCTGTTAGGATGGAAATGAGAAAATCCCGGGAGAGCTTGGGTGCTGAACAGTTCAGAAGGAGAAAACGAAAATCTTTCTAGGGAAATCGCCCATAAAACAATTCAGGAGCTGAAATAAAGCTATTTTCCTGCGACTCCTTTTCTTCTGACTTCAGGAAATAACAAATAAATTTCCCCAGGCACCTCCTAGTTACCCCATTGTTCACGGCTCTTTCCCCGGCTAGGCGGCTTTTTTCTTTCGGCTCCCAGACATCCCCGTGCACCTTGAAATGAGAGCTCCTTTTCCAAGGCCAGAGAACAGACCTCGTGCACACTCTCTTGCCCTGCTTCTCAGTCTCCATCCTTTCCTGGCCGAGTCTCACAAACGGACTGGCATCACCCGTCCTGATTGTTCGGCCATCTTCACGCGGGTTCTGATGGCTGTGTTATCGACCTGCCTGGGGCCTCTGCAGAGAAATGGGAAGGATGAATGACTGTGAAATAAATTGAGACGCCCTCCTTGACACCTTCCTCACTTTCTATACTCAGTTAGTGCACACTCCAGCTATTTATTTGGTCTTTGCAATTTTCAGGAAGTGAGGCGATCAAGAAGGGGTTTTAAGGCAAGCTGTCCTGTCTTTCCCTGGATGGTCTGCCTCCAAACTACATCTATCTCAATACCATGAATCATGTTCATGTTTTTATGAACAAGTGTTCATAATTGCTGGGCGCCACCATCCTTTCAAATTTTTTTATAAATAGAAAAAGATAAGCAGATACACAAGTATTACCTGCATTACTTAAAGCCAAGTTTATTTCCAGAATTAGAACCTTCTGGGCTATCAGATGTTCATTTCTCATGGCCTGCTGACTACTACCAGTTTTCTAAGTTTTACAGGTTTAAAGTAGTCCTGATAAAGGGTTTTTTGGTTTGTTTGCTTGTTTTGGGTATATCATACTTTTGCTGTATGGTTACAGAGTTTATATGCAAAAAAAAGACTGAAATTTCAAAAACACTATTTGAAAACACACACATATGTGCATGATTTCATGAGTACAGGTCTGAATTCTGCCCCAACCAACACTGAGTTGGTTTAGAACAAGGATTTTATAACTTGCCGTGTGTGTTTTTGTATCTGAACAAACTACTCAGAAGAAAACCCATTGATAAGGAAAGTACTTATTATTGTTTGGTTTGGGTTTTGTTTAGTTTTGTCTTGTCTCACTGCCTCTAGGTTATGGACTTCCTATAGGAAGGATCAATACCATTCATCTTCATACCTGCTACATAGGTGTAGCTCAGTGTTTGTGCATAATAGGGTAGAATAATTGTTAGCTGAATAAAATCTGAAGCATATTTTAAGTGCTTCAACTTCAGTAAAAACAATATTTCGGAGTTGTCGAGTGGGAAGGGAAGACGGGAAGGTAAACTCCTAGAAGTGTGCTTAGTCCAATAATAAATTTAATTCCAAATTTTTACCACTTGTTCTCTTAATTTATTATTATTTAGAAGAGAAGATAGATGAAATCACAAAATAAGCAAAACAAGCTAGGAAACTAAAAGACTCCTTACGAAACACAAGGGAACAAGGATTCTCATCAGGCAAATACTGAAAGAATCAGCATCTTCAAGTATGTAAAGGAGTAGGGGAATTTCTGCTTTACAAGTACAAAAAGAGAAGAAGAAAGATAATTGATAAACCTCTTTATCTTATAAGCTTTGGAAATGATACACAGCATACACAGCCCATTTACCTAGCATTTATTTATCACAACAATAGAAAATCCAGTGACCAAAAGAAAAAGAGAAGAAAAAACAACCACCACAATGAACAAGACAGTAATCCCAAGAAGCTGAAAATTAAGGCCTGAGAACAAGAAGGCAGACTGAAGAAATGGGGTAATGACATAGTGAAATGAAAACATACCCTGTGGCCCTTGGCACTGGCTTTACACCCAGTGTGGCTGGCAGAGCTCATTGCCTGCAGAGGCAAGGCCTCCTTAACCTTGCCTAAGTGCATGAAGTGTTGACATATTTTATTAAGGGTTCTATGGCAACGTCTCTGCCTTCATTCCTAAGTAGTCTTTTCCTTCTTGCTTTCACTTCTGATCTATTCCTTGCCAATCCATGTCTGTGACCTCTTTAAGATATGATTAAAATCTGCTCAATGTGAAGGGACCCAGTGCAAACTTGTCCATTGAAAAGGTCTTCAGGTAAATGCTCTGAGCTTTAGTTGCCTTCTCATTAGCAAGTTGATTATGATATGCCTTGATGTAGTTTTCTTCATGTTTTTTTATGCTTGGGTCTCAAGAAGCTTCTTGTGACTGTGGGTTTATAATTTTCCTCAAGTTTGGCAAAAATTTGGCCATTATCTCTTCAAATATTTTTTCTGCTCCCTGCTGTCTTTCCTCTCTTTTGAGAACTCCAATTACACACATATGAGGCCATTCAAAGGTGTTCCACAGCTCACTGGTACTCTGTTCATATTTTTGTCAGTCTTTTTTTCTCTCTGTGTTCCATTTTGGGTTGTTTCTATTAGTGTGTCTTCAAATTCTTGAAAATATTTTTTTCTCCATTTTCAAATCTGCTGTTAATCCCACCCATTATATTCTTTATCTCAGTCATTGTAGTTTCCATCTCTAGAAATTTGATTTGGATCTTTTTCTATCCATCCTGCTCTATTTCTCTATAGCTGCTTGAACATACGGAATACTGTTGTAACTGATTTCACGTCCTTGTCTGCTAATTCTGACATGTGTCAGTTCTGGGTCACTTTAGATTATTGATTTTTCTCCTCATTATGAGTTCTGTTTTCTAGCTTTTTTTGCATGCCTGTTCAGTTTTGATGGGATGTGAATTTTGTCTTTTTGAGGCTCCAAGTCTTTTATTCCTACACATCTTGAGCTTTGTTCTGGGACACCTTTAAGTTATTTAGATGCAGTTTGATCCTTTCAGGCTTGCTTTTAAGCTTTGTTAGGTGAGTCCACAGCTGTATTTTGTCTAGAGTTAATTTTACCTCATTACTGAGGCAAAACCCTTCTGAGTGTTCTACCTGATGTCCTGTGAATCAGGAGGATTTCCGGTCGGACTGGGGGAGGGGGTGGGGAAGGGAGACAGGCATTGTTCTTGGCTCTATGCAAGTTCTGGGTACTTTTCCCTCTAATCCTCTCGACTGATTCTTTCCCTGGTCTGGAGTAGTTTCCTTCCATGCGTGAGCTGAGCAGTGCTCTGATGAATAATCAAGGGGACCCTGCCTCTGCAGATCACTGGAATTTTCTCTCTGTGCAACTCTCTCCTTGCCTGTGCTCTGTTCTTCGAATTCTAGCCATTTTGTTCTCTAGACTTTCATCTCCATCTCCTCAACTCAGGGAGTTTGCTGGGTTCTGCCTGATTCCCTTTCCCTTCTCCATGACCTGGAAATTTCTCTCAAGGAAGTAACCTCAAACAGTGGCGGGGGCTTCCCTGGTGGCGCAGTGGTTGAGAATCTGCCTGCTAATGCAGGGGACACGGGTTCGCGCCCTGGTCTGGGAAGATCCCACATGCCGCGGAGCAACTGGGCCCGTGAGCCACAGCTACTGAGCCTGCACGTCTGGAGCCTGTGCTCCGCAACAAGAGAGGCCACGATAGTGAGAGGCCCGCGCACCGCAATGAAGAGTGGCCCCCGCTTGCCGCAACTGGAGAAAGCCCTAGCACAGAAACGAGGACCCAACATAGCAATCAATCAATCAATCAATAAATCTTTAAAAAAAAAAAAAAAAACAGTGGCGGGGCTCACCTCATTAATTTCTAGTCTTCCAGGGATCACTGCCCTTCACTGCCTGATAGCCAATGCCTTAAAGACTGTTGTTTCATATTTTTTCTCCAGTATTTTTGGTGTTTAGGGTAGGAGGCATTTCAAGTAAATCCAGTCCTTGTTATACCTTTTTGGCCAGAATCACAAGTCCTTAATTTTCTTATCTTTAAAATGATACTTTAATTTTGGATTTACCTACAGAGTTACATAAGAAAGTAAGTTGTATTTTTAAATGTAATTATCTTCTTTATAGCTCATCTCCTTTCAAAGATTTATAGAGATAAAAATACAAACACCATGTAAGAAAATCATGTTGGAAGGTAAGATGAAACCAAGGTTAATAGCCCCAAAGTTTATTTTAATATTCAACTAAAATTGTCAAGTGCCTGCTTTATGCCAAGTCCCAGGCAAGGTACTGAACAGAGCACGCCAGTAATGTTCTGTACTGTTGACAGAGAGCATGCAGACTTTGTCATGTTCCCAAGATGACGTCAATCAATAGCTCAGGAGAGGTATAACTGCCTGATATTAGGGTTGAAATTCTTCCTGAGGATTCTCATAAGGGGCAACCATGTGATGCAGTGACTGGTTCTCTCATCCTTGACCTCTCTCTTCCTCATTTACACCTGTAACAGCCATTTGGTATAACTGCTTTATACTTTTCTAGGATTCTGTACTTTCACTCTTCTGGTTCCTTCTGTCTGATTTTCCTTCCATGCTGCTCTCCCTTCCTCCAGGAAACCTTCCTTGATCCCCTCATCAAGGCTTGGTGCCTGTCTTAAGAGATTACAGAGTCCTCAGAACTGAAGTCTGGCATAGCTCTTGTGACATTGGGTTATAATACTTTGCTTGTCTGACTTCACGCCAAACTATAAGCTCCTTAAAGGAACAGATGATACTTTAATTCTCTATTCCCAGGGCCTTGGATACAATGTTTGGCATATAATCAATGTCAACAATGTCCAATGAATGCATGGAATGAACGAATTAATCCTAAAATAAATAGAAGAGCCAGATTCAAAGTCTTGTTTCTCGTAAGTTCTCTCAATATTTGTTCATGGAATGATGCTAAAGCACAGTTCAGGTGAGGCGTATAGTAGTTCAGGTACTCACTTAACTGATGGTCTGGCCAAAGGTGATATATTTGAAATGTAAGACATTATTATTCCACTACTTCTAAGTTTTGTTTAGGCCTAACTCTCTTAGTGTATGTGGTCCTTTTATAGTTTCTCATGCTCATTTTATTATGTTACTAATAATACTTTCTGTGAGCTGAATGTTTTAGTCCTCCACAGATTCGTATGTTGAGGCCTAAATCCCCAATGTGATAGTATTTGGAGATGGAGTCTTTAGGAGGTAATTAGGTCATGAGGGTGCAGCCCTCATGAATGGGATTAGTGCCTTTATAAGAAGAGACATGAGAAATGATTGCTGTTTCTCTCTGCACCATGTGAGGATACAATGAGAAGATGACCATCTGCAAACCAGGAGGAATATCCTCACGAGACACTGGATCTGCCAGGGCCTTGTTCTTGGACTTCCAGCCTCCAGAACCATGAGAAAGAAATTTCTACTGTTTAGGCCACCCAATCTATGGTATTCCTTTATGGCAGCCCAAACTAACTAAGACAACACTAATGTATCTCATTTTAGTAATAATAATTATCTCATTAATAATACATTCCCTGAAAGTAGCTCCTCCCTCACTAGCACCCATTCTTTCTAGTATCTGACAATGGTACTGGTTATACAGAAGCCTTCAAGTTGAATGAATGAAAATTTTAAACCTTATAGAGCTCTGTGATCTTGCCTTCCTCTTTCATTCTGCCACACTTGAGTGCTTGTATTATCTGATATGATGATAGCAATTCTTCTGACAGGAAAATTTAGGGATTATTTTATTTGAATGACTAATAGGATAATGTTTAAAGAAAATACTTGTGGATGGTAGAAAATGATCAATTTTACCTTAAGTTATAGATTAAAGGAATTTTGGTTTGCTATGAAAGGAGGTGGATGTCTTTTTCCCCTTATAATTAAAAGTAATGGGATGAAAGGGTAAACACTAAGAACTCTTCTGGGAGGTGTATTGTTTCCTCTCTGTTTTAGAGAAAGGAATGAGGGACCTTCCCCCACACTGGGGAATTTGGTGTCATATTCTGGCATAGAATCTGGTGGGCTGGGCCTGGCCAACACCTATTCTCTCTGAATCAAATTCTGGCGATGAGGCGGACGTTCAGCAAGTCCTGAATGCAGGACATGCACCAAAGGCACTCAGGTAATAAGACATGACCTCCAACCTCAAGGAGAGGGAGGTCGAACCACTGGGTCCCTGAGTTGGGGGCCTAGTTTGTCTCATTTAGTGTTTTAACTCCAGTGCCTATAACAGGACCAGATCTAGGGTACAGATTTTAATAAGTATTTATCAAATGAGTGAACGGGTTCTGTTACAGCCTAGCAGAGCTACAACTGGAAGGGCGACCAAATTAAGAAATTACAGAGCACGTATGATTAGTTCTGCCTGTGTTGGAATGTGAGGTGAGGAGGCTTTTGAGCAAGACTCCATGGACGAGGTGACATGTGAGTTGGGACTTGAAGGCTGAGTAGAATTTTTTCAAAAGAGGAAAGGGCATTTCAGTGGTTGTCGAGACTGGTGGCGGGAAGATCTGCTAAGGCGCTGGTCTTGTAACCAAGACTAGAGAGGATATAGACCTGGCTGAGGAAAGTGTCAGTGGAATTGAAGAGGAGGGGGGCGATTGAGGATTTATAGGAAAGAAACAAGTCAACGGCAGTTTGATGCTGACTGACACGCGCAGTGGAGACACGGGGAACTCAGGGAAGGCTCCGAGGAGGCTGTTAGGAGGATGGAGGGCACTGTGTCACTCCCCGCTCCTTTCTTCTCCACCCATTTTTCTCTCCCAACCAGAACATCAGCTTCCCGAGACAGCCTTGGCTTTTTGTTTACTGCGGAGTCGTCAGTATCTAGAACACTTACTGGCGCATTTAATTTTTGCTGAATGAATGATTCAGATTTTGCAAAAGTCGCCCTCAAGGATGATGGTATTGTCTTGACTCTACCTGCTTTGGTGAACTCTCCCTGCTTTGTGTGTGGTCTACATTCTGGTAGGGAGGACTTTTATGTCCAAACTTTACTCAGTTCTCTGTACTTGTCCATACTGTTCATGTTAGTGTTTTACTGCAAGCCTAGAGGTCAGAAGGCTATTGTGCCAGAGTAAGACGTTGAAGAGGTAATAAGTCTCCTTAGACTTTCACAGTAGGGTTTCCATATTGCATTTGAGTAGTCACAGAACGTCGAGACTGGAAGGGGCCTTTAATAATAATGACTAATAACTAATATATATATATATTTTTTTTAAAAGCAAGCATCTGCCTTTTTTTAAAAATTAATTAATTAATTAATTTATTTATGGCTGTGTTGGATCTTCGTTTCTGTGCGCGGGCTTTCTCTAGTTGTGGCAAGCGGGGGCCACTCTTCATCGCGGTGCGCGGGCCTCTCACTATCGCGGCCTCTCTTGTTGTGGAGCACAGGCTCCGGACGCGCAGGCTCAGTAGTTGTGGCTCACGGGCCTAGTTGCTCCGCGGCATGTGGGATCTTCCCAGACCAGGGCTCGAATCCGTGTCCCCTGCATTGGCAGGCAGATTCTCAACCACTGTGCCACCAGGAAAGCCCCCCAATGACTAATATTTTTTGACAGCCTAGTACATGTCTGCTGAGCACTTTCTGGATTATTCATTTAATCTTCATAATAATTCTGTTTTATATAATCTTTACAGCAACCATTATTTTTATTTTCAATTTACAGATGCAAAAACTGATTCTCAGAGGTATTGTACAACTTAAAAAGTTTCCCCAGCTAGGAAACCCACCTGCTGACTTCTAATTACAATGAAAGAGCCGAACATGAATGTAAAGATGTGATGGTCTAAAAGCCAGGAGATGAAGACCTAAGGAAATCCCTTCTCCTGTGGTACTGTCCTCATTTTCAGGCTCCTGCTGGTACTGGCTCAGTTGCTTGCTGGACACAAAGATAATAGCAGATCTCAATGCATAGTCACAGGGTGAGATTCCTTTGCTTGAGGTTATAAATTCATCAGCCAGAAGGGAAGTGTTTCAATAATGACTCTGAGTTAAAGGTAGATGATCAATCATGCAACTCATGTCTCTTGGCATGAGAAAGTCAACTTCCTTTGACATTCTGGGTTCTCAGGCATGAGCCCAAAATGTTGATGCCAGAAACATGGATTCCTAGTTGAGATCAAACTCACACTTCCAGAGAGCAGAAGGTCAGAGCACTAAAATGGAAGCATTAGAATTAAGCTGGCTTCCATCATAAAGCTTCATATAAATATTACACCCAGCTCTATAAGACACTCAGTGTTTGGTTTCTGAACCTATTAATACATAACGAGGCTACAATGTAATTAATATCGTTTGTTTTGATTTTCCGTTAAATCTGCTTTAGTAATAAGAATGCAAGGTAATTATTCAGAAAGCCTTTTCAACAAATGTCAGTTTTCATTGATTAAAAATCGTCAGTGCTTCATTTGAAATGATATTTACAAGCATGCTTTAAGCCAAAATGAATAATTATCAGGTTATTGAACTGCAAGTTATCTGCAAAGAATTGTTTACTTTTCTCTTTTTCTTTTTTTTGGTTTCGCGCTAAGGCTGGATCTCAAATAATAGAGGACAAAAAAACAGAGGGTGTGGAGAAGAAATGTCATGCTTTTGCTTTGAGGGATTTCATTTTCTTTATTTAATGTTGAAGCCACAGTTTCCCTCCTGTGTTGGCTGTAGAATCTCCAAAGCTGAAGTTTTGGGAGGTGAGAGCCAGACATTGTTGTTTGGGAGGGACTTGAAGCTGTCATCACCAGCCATCTAGAGTTCCTCTGTTTTCCTGGGATCCTGCTGCACTTAGTGGTAGTCGTGCCGAGCAGACTCGGGCGTTTCTTTTCACTCTATAATGGCTTTTTCTCCTACATATTTCTCTTTTATTCTTTCACATAAAACAGTGGGAAAGTAGTCTGTCATCTGTTATTCAGAGTCGTGTGAATTCAGAGCCCTTTGTTTTTTTTCAGGGCCTAAAGCATGGGCACCACGACAACCCACCAATGTAGACTGCAGTGTATTCACGTTTACAAACAGACATGTGTGTACACATCAAGTCACCCAAATTATGCATTGCATGGATTTAAAAATAATGTCCTTGTGTGACTAACTCTTATTTGATGTACTCCAACAAAATGACAAAAATCCGTGACAATATGCTCTCTCCATTCACTTACCCACTGTCCTTTGTCCCAAACACTCTTGGAGGTGTTAGAGACACGGCAGCAAAAAAGCTGCCCAAAGCCCTTACCTTGTGGACCTCACCTTTGAGCCCAGGAGACCGACAATAATGAACAACATGTGAAGTATGGAGGGTGTCAGATGGTGATAGACGCTATCCAGAAAATTGAACAGGGCAGTGGATGGGGGGTGGGACTGGGCAGGGAAGGAGTTTCGTTCGCTATTAGGTCATCGGAAAAGCCTTGCTGAGACAGATGAGCAAAGCCTTGTAGAGTGTGAGAGTGAGCCATGTGGGAATCTGGGGGAAGAGCATCTTAGCCTCAGGAACAGGATGTGTGAAGACCCTACTGTGGTGGGAGGCTGGCTGTGGAAGCAGAAGTAGGAGGCCAGCGTAGCTGAGACAGGGCGCCAGAGGAGGAGAATAGTAGGAGAGACAGTAGACGGAATTGGAGAGTAAAATGAAACACCCACTTCCTGACAGCTCACATCTGTCATAAAAGATGTAATGACTTGAGGCTAAGAGGCTGTCGATCTGATGGGCAACTTATGTCCTTTTTTCTGAGTCTTTCTGTGTGAGCACTAGGAACTAAGCCACTAAATCAATGACCATCACAACAGGACTACTCTGGGTTCTGGGATCCGGTCAGAATTCATCCCTGGCCATGGCAATTAGGCAACTTGGTAATTTTTTTTTAAGAGAGAAGGTAACAAGGAGAAACAATATTAGAGATGAAAAGAATGACCATTTTGTTGTAATTGAAAGCAGTGTTGGACATAGGTACAGGTGTATGAGTTAAAGGTGACAGGGTTTTCAGATGAAATTCTGAGGTTTCTTCTACATTATGGTATTTTGGTAATTGTCTTCATAGGAAAAATGGACCAAATTTTTGAATATCGTATTCTTGATTCCTGACACTCAGGGTGTTCTGTCTCTCCTTTTGGTTTTTCTTGGGTTCTCCTTAAAACAGCAGGGAAAACCAAGTAGCATGTTTGGTTGAATGATTAGATTAAGGTGATGGGGAGAGAGGAAGGGAACTCGGATTGTTTTGGTTTTTACCTTGGCTAGGCACTGTACTAGGAATTACCTTCTTTTGTCCTCAGACTCTCTGAGGTGGGTGGGCAAACTGCCCAGCCCTGTAAGCAACCCTCTCTGTGCTTCTGACTCCATCACACCTCCATGGAAGGAAGATTCTATTAAGAGATAAGGTAGAGAGTGCGAAGGTGTGAAAATCAGGATCCACATCTATTAATGGTGGCTACAATGAAATGCTAATTCAGGGTATTTTCTTGCCTCATTAGAGAGAACACCCTCTCCAGGCGCCTTTAGGGATTGGAACCATCACCTCCCTCCAGCATCAGGGAGCACTGCTTGCTTTGGTTACACATTGTTGTCTGTCCGAAGCACAAATCTTGAAAATACCCAAGGACCCAACCAGTAAATGCTCAAAAAGTTTGCACTTAGGGTGGATGAAAATCTGGGAAATGTGAAGACCCTTAGTAATTCTATGGCATCAGAAAATTAAATTTCTGTAATAACAAATTACGATATAATGAGGTCACATTAGTGGAATAAGAGGCCCAGATGCCTCAATGATTTAATCTCTCTCTTCACATAAGCTTGCACCGAATTTTAATGAGTATTTTGATTGATAACATATTTAGTTCAAAATAGGTCTTTGAAGACAGCTGTAAGAGTATTAACATTTAAAAGATGCTGTGATAGAAATTCATTTCATTAAGTAGCTGATAAGAAAAAAATTACTGTATAAACCTGCTAGTGTCAGACATCCTGTTATGACCCATCTACCCCTACTGAGCAAAGAGGCAGTAATATATCTTTATTGGACTATTTTTGAACACTATAGGAGCTCATTTTCCTGATTTAAGAAAAAGCTAAGTGACACCAATGAACCAGGTACAGTAAATGCAGTAAATTCAAGAAAAGAGAATTTCAAGTCAAAGCTGCCTAAATATGAAACGGCTTTGGTGCTTCAGCTCTTGGTAAAATTGCAATGGCTTTGAGGGCTTAGGGATTATCCTGGTGGGGCTGAAAGCTTAGACCAGTGCTATCCAATAGTAACATAACGTGGGCCACAAATGCAAGCTATATATATATATATATATATATATACTGTTAGAATTTCTAGTGGCCAAATTAAAGCAGTAAAAAGAGACAGGTGAAAAAAATACATGTGATTTAACCCCAGCTGTTTAAAATATTACCATTTCAACATGTAATCAACATAAGCATTATTCATGAGATATTCTATATATATTTTTTGCACTAAGTCTCCAAACCACACCCTAGTCCTTCTTCTGCTCCAAAGAATGTAGAGCAGGTTCAATTCCTCATCCGTATGACAGCCCCTTTCACATTCTGCAAAAGGTCTTTCCTCTCTAAGTCATCTCTGACATACTAAATACCCAAATTCTAATAACTCTTCTTCTTCTGAGTCTTTGTATTTTCCTGGTCACTATCCTCTGGATGTCTTCTGGGTTAAACAAGTAACCTTCAAAAGTTTGATTCTCAGAATTGGTCTTATGAGTGTAATGGGACGGTCACCCACCTTGAGCTGAATTTATGCCCCTAATAGTGCAACAAGCTATTAGACCAAGTTGATAATTTACTAGATCGGACAGTAGACTCAATGAAAGGGTTCAGGCTGAAACTGTCAATTTCTTCTGCCAAGAGATGCCCTGAAGCCAAGGGTGTATATATTAAATAAAGCTTTAATTTCAAGGCCCTCTCTTGCATGGGCCCCTTCAAGGCCCTGGGAGGGCCTTAGCAGTATATTCATATGGTCATATCACTTTGTAATTTTACAAAAGTGAGATGTTTTACTGTCTTTTTCCTCTTTGACTTAACCTTTGTGTTTTTCCTCATGTTTGGAATGGCTGTGGATGTTTTTGGAACTGAGCTAAGGAGGAACTGAGTTGGGAATGTACTTAGTTTGGATTCAGTGAGACAATTATGTGGTTTAGAGTCATTTCATGCATTACAACTGGACACATATATGTATAGTTGTTTCAAGCTGACCAATGTAGAAATGAGTTCCAGAAATCTTTCTCCTTTCCCCTGGGCCTACTCACCTGCATTAAAACACAATTGTAAGGTCAGAGATTGTATATCAATATGACATATACTATGGATCCTAGACCTAGAAGCTACACTGTGGAAATTTCTTTCAATCATCCATGTATAACTGCAGTAATGATTTTGTTCTTATTGACACAGTTAAAACAGAAACTGTCGGGACTTCCTTGGTGGCGCAGTGGTTAAGAATCCGCCTGCCAATGCAGGGGACACGGGTTCGATCCCTGGTCCGGGAAGATCCCACATGCCACGGAGCAACTAAGCCCGTGTGCCACAACTACTGAGCCTGCGCTCTAGAGCCCGCGAGCCACAACTACTGAGCCCATGTGCCCAGAGCCCGTGCTCCGTAACAAGAGAAGCCACCGCAGTGAGAAGCCTGTGCACTGCAATGAAGAGTAGCCCCCGCTCGCCCGCAACTAGGGAAAGCCCGCGCAGCAACGGAGACCCAATGCAGCCAAAAACAAATAAATAAATAAATTTATTTTTTAAAAAAACAGAAACTGTTGTCAGATATATACTTGATAATAGGATATATACAATTATGACAACATATATATTTTGTCTTTTTTGATGGACTTACACAAAATAGAATTTATCAGACTTCCTGTGTTTTTAGGATACAAACTTGTAGTTGTACTATAGTGAGTAGGTCTTCCATAAGAAAATAAGTTGAAAGATATTTCCCCAAGTCTGGCAATAGTACTGAAAATTTATGTGACATAAAGAGTAATGATGTCAAAGGAATTATGAAATCAAAGGAAACTTTCTACACTAGAAATAATGAAAAACAAATTTCGATCAACTAAATCAATAAAGATTGAAATATCTTTCTGCTCTCTCTAGAAAAATATTGCAAAATTAGTATCATATGAAGAAGTGATTCAAGAGTACGTAGCCAAAAAACCTGTAGGAAAATCGTATTACACAGCTATGTCAGGTAGCAAATTAGTATAAATATTATGTTATTTTTCTGGTTGTTGTGATAGTTTTGGTAGTTACCAGTTTTTTAAAGTTTATTTATTGTGATTTCTTTTTTCATTCTTGTTAAATATGATTACTTAGCAAATAATTATTATTATTTAATGAATAATGAATACTTAATTTTGTGTTGTAACTTTGCACTCTGGAAGAGTCTTTTCTTCTGTCATTTCTAAAGGTTTCAGGTCCCACGAAATCTGGATCCATTCCTATCTGCAGCAATCCTGTTGGTAAAAACTATCCATCACTCAAAACCAACATCAAATATCACAAAGAACTTTGACCAGTGTTCCTTTTACTTATTTAATCAAGGAATTAAATAAAATTTTGAGAAAAAAAGACCAAGGCCAAATTTTTCTAAGCCTGTTAAATTATTTGGACAGTGTTGTTGTGAGGATTAAATAAAAGGATATTTAAATAATTTTTGGAATATGGAGGCCCTCAATTAATGTTAGTTTTATAACTGTTATAGATTTTATTTTGATTTTTAAGTTTTAAAACTTTTTATTTGGAAAGAATTTGAAGCTCATAGAAAAATTACAACAATAGAAATAGTACATAGAATACCAGTATACCCTTTAGTAAGATTGACCTATTCTTACTCTTGTACCCCATTTGCTTTCATTTGCTTTATTATTTAATCATCAATCCCTCTCTCTCTTTTTCTCTCTGTCATTTGGACACTATCAGTTTTAGTAAAAATAACATTCTTCTCTGTGTTTCTTGCACACTATCAATTTTAGTAAAAATAACGTTGATACCATTATTTTACTGTCATTATTCCAGTTTTGTTAAGTGTTCCAATAAGGTCCTTTACTGAATTTTTTTCCCTTTTATTAAAGAATCCAATCTGGGATCAGCTATTGTATTTAGTTATATTTCTTTAATCTACTTTAATCTGGAAAATTTTCCACAGATTTTATTTATTTTTTATGACATTGGCATTTTTAAAAGAATTCGACATCCTTTCCTCTCTTTTAATACAACTCTCTCTTATTTTGGGATTGCCCAAAGTTTCCTCATGATTAAAATTAGGTTACATTTTCCAGGATGCAACAGAAGAGATGTTTGTGTCCTTCTGAGAGTGTTGCTTCTAGACATACACAATGTCCATCTGCCCCTCATTGGTGATGTTAATTTTGATTACTGCGTAAAGGTGTTACTTACTTTGTCACTGTATAGTTACTACTTTTTCTCTTGCAACTACTAGAAATCTATAGGGCGGCACTGTAAGGTTATGCAACTATTGTGGTTGGTCCTCATCAAAAACTTCCCTTATATTTAGCATCCGTTGATAATTCTTGCTTGAAACAATCTTTATTCCAATGTTGCTAAACTGTAATTTTCTAACTACAGCTTTCCAATCACATTTACCTATTGGCTCTTGAAATTGTACTGTAAGCAAGAGCTTTGTCTTCTCCATTATTTATTTGTTTAGATACTTAGTTATCTATTTGTTATCAATAGACTCATGAATTTCTATTTTTGCAGCGGTCTATAACTAATTACTGTCCTTAATTATTTTGATGTTTAAATTGTCCAAGATTTGCCAGTGGGCGCTCCTTCATATCCTCATGACATATAACTACTGTTTTGTTGTTGGTGGTGATTGTTTTAACATTGAACATTTGGGGACTCACAGGGTAACCCAGGTTGATTTTGTTCCCAGCTTGCCACAGGCCTGGAGTTAGCCATTTCTCTGAAGAGAACTACTTCCATTTGGTAAAGAATGGTATTAGAGACCAAGATGTTTTTGATTTTTGATAGAGATCAATATCACTTTTCTAAATGAATTATTCCTGGATTCTACCTTTTTTTCCTTTTGAAAATCAGAATCTCTCCCTTATTCAAGTCTTCTACAACTTCTTCATAATTACTATCATTCTCCAAGTTTATATTAACAGACCCTTTATTAGTTTAAGATGTATTTTACTTTGACCCAGTGACTTGAATTCGTTTTCCATTGTGGGATACACTTTATTAGCCCATCTTTTTAAAAATTCTATATCTTCATTGCAGTGTAGTTTTCTATCTTTCCTGTTTTAAATGCATTGTGTTTAATAATGGGAATAGAAATAAACTATGATTTGATTAGTTCTTTATTTTTATCACCCTTTTAAAATGGAACATAACATACACAGAATAAAGTGCCCAAATCTTAAGTGTACAGCTCGATGAATTTTTACAAATTAAATACACCTGTGTATCTACTATTTATATCACAGTATAAAAACTTACAAACAACCCAGAAGTTGCCCTAGTGCACTCTATCACTCATTACCTTCCTCAAAATATCCATTTTTTCCAACAATGTTTTGAAATTTTCATTGTACAAACCTTGTACATCTTTTGTTAAATTTATTCCTGAGTATTTTATTTTTTATATTTTATAAATGGAATTTTCTTTTTTATTTATCTATTTTTAAAACTTATTTATTTATTTTTATTTATTTTTGGTGGTGTTGGGTCTTTGTTGCGGTGTGCAGGCTTCTCATTGCACCGGCTTCTCTTGTTGCGGAGCACGGGCTCTAGGCGTGCGAGCTTCAGTAGTTGTGGCACATGGGCTTCAGTAGTTGTGGCTCATGGGCTCTAGAGCACAGGCTCAGTAGTTGTGGCTTAGTTGCTCTGCAGCACGTGGGATCTTCCCGGACCAAGGCTTGAACCCATGTCCCCTGCATTGGCAAGCAGATTCTTAACCACTGTGCCACGAGGGAAGCCCTAAATGGAATTTTCTTAACATCATTTTAATTGTTTAGTGCTAGAATATAGAAATGCCATTGATTTTTTTTGTATATTGATCTTATATCCTGAAACCTTGCTAAACAAATTTATTATTCTGTTTTTTTTAGGATATGTATGTATATTTCATCAGCAAGTAGAGAAAATTTTATTTTTTTCTTTCCAATTTGGATGCTTCTATTTCCATTCCTCGTTTAATTGCCTTGGCTAGAACTAATACAATGATGAATGGGTATGGCAAGCTAGCCTTGTCTTGTTTCTGATCTTAGTGGGAAACTTTTTATTCTTTCACTGTTAAATATGATGTTATCTGTGGATTTTTGTGTAGATCCCTTTTTATCACGTCAAGAAAGTTCTCTTCTAATCCTAGTTTTTTGAGTGCTTTTAGCGTGAAAGGGCCTTGGATTTTGTCACATGCTTGTCCTGTGTCTATCAAGATGATCATGTTGTTTTTGTCCATTAATCTGTTAATGTGGTGTATTACATTGCTTGATATTCATATGTTTAAACAGCTTTACATTCCTGGGATAAATTGCACTTGGTCATGCATATAATCCTGTTTATAGTTTGCTGGATTTAGATTTTGTTGAGGATTTTTTACATTTATATTCATAAAGGATATTGTTCTATAGTTCTCTTTTCTTGTGATGTCTGTCTGGTTTGAGTGTCAAGGTCATACATACTGGCCTCATAAAATGAATTAGGAAGCATCCCCCCCTCATCTGTATTTTGGAGGTTTATTAAAGCATGGTATTCTTTAAATGTTTGGTAGAATTCACCAGTGAAGACTTCTTATCTTGTACTTTTCTTTGTAGGAAGGTTTTGTTGTTGTTGTTTTCTGTTTTTTTGTTTGTGTGTTTTTGTTGTTACTGATTTAATCTCTTTAGTTGTTACAGGTTAATTCAGATTTTCTATTTCTGTTCTCAATTTCAGTAGTTTCCATCTTTCCAGGATTATTAACATTTCATCTAGATTATCTAATTTATTGGCATAGAGTTGTTTATAATAATCCCATATAATCCTTTTCATTTCTGTGGTTGGTAGTAATGTCCCTTCCTTCATTCCAGTTTTTGGTCTTTTTCATCTTCTTTCTTTTTTGCTTGATCAACATTTTTAATGTTTTATCAAATTTGTTGATAATTTTTAAGAATCAACTTTTGGATTCATTAATTGTCTCAATTGTTTTCATATTATGTATTACATTAGTTTTCACTATTTTTTTTTCTTTTGTCTGATTTGGATTTAATTTGCTCTTCTTTTTCTAATTTCTTTAGGTGAAAATTAGGTTATTGAATTAGGATTTTATTTTTTAAAAATATGGACATTTAAAGCTATAGATTTTCCTCTAGCCACTACTTCACCTGCATATCATGAGTTTTGGCATGTTGTGTTTTTGTTTTCATTCATATCAAAGTATTTTCTAATTTTCCTTGTCATCTCTTCTTTGATCCATTGATTATTTAGGAGTATGCTGTTCAAGTTTCATATATTTGTGGATTTCCCATATTTTCTACTGTTTTAATAGTAAATTTCATTCCATTGTGGTCAGAGCTGTACTTTGTATAATTTCAATTCTTTTAAATTTATTTAGGCTTGTTTATTGGCCTAAAGTACGTTCTACTCCATGTGCACTTGAGAAGAATGTGTATTCTGCTGTTATTGGGTGTAATGTTCTATAGAAGTTTATTAGCTCAAGCTGGTTTAAAGTGTTGTTAAGGTCTTTTATTTCATTATTAATCTTCTGTTTAGTTATTCTGTTCATTATTCAAAGTGGGATATTAAAGTCTTCTACTATTATTGTTGAAATGTCTATTTCTCCCTTCAATTCTATTAGTTTTTGTTACATGTGATTTGGGGATATCTCGTTAAGTGCATATTCATTTATAATTGTATCTTCTTAATGGGTTGATCCTTTCATCATCATATAATATTCTTCTTTGTCTCATATAATTTTTTTCATAAAATCTGTTTTGTCTGATATTAATACAGTCATACCAACTCTCTTTTGGTTTACTGCTTAGATGAAATATCTTTATTTATCCTTTCACTTTCAATCTGTTTGAGTCTTTAAAGTGAGTCTCTTATAGACAGCGTATAGATCATTTTAAAAAATCCATCTTGCCAATCTCTGCCTTTTGATTGGGGAGTTTAATCCATTTACATTTAAAGTAGTTACTGATGAAAAAGAACTTAATTCTGCTGCTTTGCTGTTTGAATTCTATGTCTCATATCTTTTTTTGGTGTCCCTTATTTCCCCATTACTACCTTCTTTTGTGTTAAATATTTTCTAACCTGTTATACTATACCTCTTTAATTACCTTGTCATTCATTTGCTATACATTTTTGAATTATTTTCTTAGTGGCTGCCCAGGAGATGACAATTAGCATCTTAATTTATAATAATCTAATTTGGATTAATACCACTTAGTTTTAATAGTATATAAAGAAATTTGTTCTTGTAGAAGTTTGTTCCCACCTTTGTGTTGTTATTGTTACAAGTTCATCTTTATACATTGTGTGCCTTTCAACACAGATTTATAATATTGCTTTATGAAATAATCTTTTAAGTAAGAAAGGAGAAAAAAAGGGTTAGAATAATAAATTTATACTGACTCCTGTGTTTACCTATTTAGATACCTTTATTGGTGTGCTTTATTTCTTCATGTGATTTTGAATTACTCTTTAGTCTTTCCATTTGAACCTGAAAACTCCCTTTAAAATTTCTTATATTGGAGGTCTTCTAGTGATGAATTATTTCATTTTTTATTTATCTAAGTATGTCTAAATTTCTCCTTCATTTTTGAAATATAGGTTTGCTAGTTATAAAATTTTTGGTTGACAGTCCTTCCCTTTTAGCACTTGAGTATGTCATCATCACAGTCCTCTGGCCTCTATGGTTTCTCATGAGATGTCAGCTGTTAACTTTATTGAGAATCCATTGTATATGATAAATCACTTCTTTCTTGCTACTTTCAAGATTCTTTCTTTGCCTTCCAATTGTTTGATTATAATGTGTCTAGGTAGGGATTTGTTTGTGTTTATCCTACTTGGGCTTGTTGAGCTTTTTTGATATGTAGATTTATATATTTTTTTATCAAATTTGGGAAGTTTGAGGTTATTATTATCAAGTATTCTTTCTTTCCTTTCTCTCTCTCCTTTCCTCCTGTGACTTCCATTAAGCATATGTTGATACACTTGATGGTGCACCATAGGTATCTGAGACTATTTGTTTTTCTTTCTTCTTTTTTCTTTTTGTTCCCCAGATTTGAAAATCTTAATTGACCTGTTTTAAAGTTCAATGATTCTTTCTTTTGCCCACTCAAATCTGTTGTTGAGCCCTTCTAATGAATTTTTCATTTTGGTTATTCCACTTTTCAACTTCAGAATTTCTATTTGGTTACTTAAAAAATTATTTCTAGCTCCTTACTTATATTCTCCATTTGGTGATATATTATTTTTATACTTTCCTTTTGTTGTTTAGACATGGTTTCCATTAGTTCTTTGATAATATTTAAAATGGCTGATTTAAAGTCTTAAGATGTCCAGTAAGTACAACAACTAGTCTTCTTGGAGAAAGTTGCTATTGACAACTTTTTTCCACATATGGACCATATTTTCTTATTTATTTGCATGTGATATAATTATTTCTTTATAACTGGATATTTAAAATGATATAATATGGCAACTCTGGAAATAAGATTCTCTCCCCTCCCCAGGGATTATTGTGGCTATTGGCTGTTCTTGTTGTTGTTACTATCTGTATATTCATTTGGATATTCTAAATATATAATAATATGTTTTTCAACAATTAGTGTTTTATTACTCCTTTAAAAATTTTTATATGTGTATTTCTTCTTCTTGTCGTATTGCACTAGTTAATTCCTCCAGTGAATGATTGTACTGAAGTGACAGAAGATATCATTGTCTCATTTTTGATTGCATAGAGAATGCTTTCATTTTATCATTATTATGATCTTTGCTTTTTTGGAAATGTGCTTTTCACATTATATTATCATATTATAATTAGTTGCTAAGACTTCTTTTGATTTTACTCAATTCAATTTTTAAATTTAATGTAACTGTTGGGAAGTTTAATTTTGTGAAGTGTTTTTAATGCATATTTTGAGATGACCATGTAATTTTTCTTTATTCTATTGAGATGGTGATTTTTACTGATTAATTTTATGATGTTAATCTAACCTTGCATTCCTGGTATGACCCCCCCACCCTTTGGCATGATATGTAATCCTTTCTGTATGTTGCTGTGACTTATTTGTTAGTATAAATAAATTTTACACAGGTGTTCAGAAGAGAGATTGGTCTATGATATTTCTTTCTTTTAATGTCTTTGTTAGATTGCAGTATCCAATTTATGCTTGCCTTGTAAAATATAGTGAATAGTGTTTTCTCGTTTTTACTTCCTAAATCAGTGTAAAATGAGGGCATTTTTCCCCTTATGTTGAAGAATGCACTAGTTAATCCATCTAGTCGTGGAATTTTCTTTGTAGAAAGGTTTCAAGTTAAAGATTTTTCTTTCTCTTTTTGACTTATTTCACTAAGTATAATATTCTCTAGGTCCATCCATGTTGCTGAAAATGGCAGAATTTTATTCTTTTTTATGACTGAGTAATATTCGTGTGTGTGTGTGTGTGTGTGTGTGTGTGTGTGTGTGTGACATCTTTTTTATCCATTTGTCTGTTGATTGGCACTTGGGTTGCTTCCATATCTTGGCTATTGTAAATAGTGCTGCTATGAACATTTGGGTGCATGTATCTTTTCAAATTAGTGTTTTCATTTTTTTCAGATATATACACAGGAGCAGAATTGCTGGATCATATGGTAGTTCTATTTTTAGTTTTTTGAGGAAACTCTGTACTGTTTTCCATAGTGGCTGCACCAATTTACATTCCCACCAACAGTGTAAAAGGGTTCCCTTTTCTCTGCATCCTTGCCGTCATTTGTTGTTTGTTGACTTTTTGATGATAGCCATTCTGACAGGTGTGAGGTGATATCTCATTATTTTGATTTGCATTTTTCTAATAATTAGCCGTGCTGAGCATCTTTTCATGTGCTTATAAGAAAAATATCTTCTCAAGAAGAGAAGAGAGATATCTTCTCCAGAAAAATATCTATTGTTTGTTCTTTTTCTAGTTCTGTTTTAGGTTGTTTATTTGAGATTTTTCTTTTTTCTTGAGGAAGGCCTGTATTGCTATAAACTTCCCTCTTAGAACTGTCTTTTTTGTATCCATAGATTTTGGAGTGTTGTGTGTTCATTTTCATCTGTCTCAAGTTATTTTCTGATTTCCTCTTTGATTTCTTCATTGACCCATTGGTTGTTTTTTTTTTTATAATTTTTTTTAAAAATTTATTTACTATTTATTTATTATTAATTTTTGTCTGTGTTGGGTCTTCGTTTCTGTGTGAGGGCTTTCTCTAGTTGCGGCAAGCGGGGGCCACTCTTCATCACGATGCGTGGGCCTCTCACTGTCGCGGCCTCTCTTGTTGCGGAGCACAGGTTCCAGACGCTCAGGCTCAGTAATTGCGGCTCACAGGCCTAGTTGCTCCGCGGCATGTGGGATCTTCCCAGACCAGGGCTCGAACCCGTGTCCCCTGCATTGGCAGGCAGATTCTCAACCACTGCACCACCAGGGAAGCCCGACCCATTGGTTTTTACTAGCATGTTGTTTAGTTTCCACGTGTTTGCTCTTTGTTCATTTTTCTTTCTGTAATTGATTTCTAGTTTCATACTGCTGTGGTCAGAAAAAATTCTTGATATAATTTCTGTCCTCTTAAATTTGTTGAGACTTGTTTTGTAGCCTAGTATGTGATTTATCCTGGAGGATGGTCCATGTGCACTTTAAAAGAATGTGTATTCTGCCATTTTTGGATGGAATGTCCTATAGATATTTATTAAGTGCAGCTGGTCTGTTGTGTCATTTAAGACCACCATTGCCGTATTGATTTTCTGTCTAGAGGATCTGTCTATAGATGTAAGTGGGGTGCTAAAGTCCCCTACTATTATTGTATTATTGTCAGTTTCTCCCTTTGTGTCTGTTAGTATTTGCTTTACATATTTAGGTACCCCTGTATTGGGTGCATATATGTTAACAAGTGTAATATCTTTTTCTTATATTGATCCCTTTATTATTATATAATGCCCATCTTTGTCTTTGGTTGTAGCCTCTGTTTTAAAGTCTATTTTGTCTGATATGAGTATTGTTACCCTTGCTTTCTTATGATTTCTGTTTGCATGAACTATCCCTCCCTAACTTTCAGTCTGTGTCTGTCTTTAGCTCTAAAGTGAGTCTCTTGTAGGCAGATTAGAGACCTGACCCATGGTTATTTAAAAGTGTTTTAATTTTTAATTTTTTTTAGAATTTTCTAAATATACTTTGTTACTGATTTCTCATGTATTTTTCTTCTGTTGTTAGAGGAAACATAGTCTATTTAACTTCAATTCTTTCAGTTGATGCTTCTCAAGTTTATTTCTCAAGCCTTTTACTTCCCTTGAGCCTTAGACTTTATCACGTACAACACAGCACATACACACACACCCACACAGACACACTTTTAGATAAGATTATAGAAGGATAGAGCATTGAGTGAGAAGCCCACTTCCCTGTGGTTACAATCTTAGAAACACTAATATTCAGGAGGAAGAAGAGGATCTAACTAAGGACACAGTGAAAGACTGGAAGAAAGCACCTTTCATTTTCAGAAAGCTAAGGGATTAGTGCTTCAAAAACAGCACAGGTGTTTGCCCAAATAGATACTTATTATCTGGTTGTAATATCACTCTTTCCCAAAATAATGGCATGTAAAAAATGTGGCTGAGGCAGCAATTCTTACCCTGATAGAAACCTTTTCAAAATCACATCTTATATCGTAGTGTCCCAAACCATTACGATCCTAATAGGTAGAGCGTTAGAGCGTAGGGAAAAGTGACTATGGAGACACGTTCTCTCTTTTTCAAAAGACAAAAGTAAAAAAATGTACTGCAGGGAAGCTAATACAAAGCTTGGCTTACAGGAGAAAATAAGACCAAGCTGTAGAGAGAGCTCCTGAAGCATACAAGAACAGGACATGGGCAAGGATAAGGAACAGTCTAGTTCATGTGAGAGACGAAAATGAACTTTTTTCTTAGGCTAAAGGTGTAATGAGCTTTTCCCAAAGTCTAGAAACTCACACACTTCCTAGTTTGAAGTCATTAGCATATCATGGCAAGCCCCTTTTCTAGTTTGTTAAATTGTGATAACATTTCAATAGAAGAAGTAGGAGCCTGACCTGCTGTTTTTCACTTCTTGCCTGATTTACATACTTGGGGGTTCAGGAAATAAATGTAAGAAGCACATGACGTTTTAATTTCCCTTTCCAGATTTCCAACATTTTCTGGTTGCTTAGGTATATTTTCTTGGAGAAATTGCATTGGAATGCTTATAAAAGACACACGTGGAGAACATGTCTGATGCTTTTTATAAAGACTAACTTCTTCTTGCTAGATTTTCACTCTGGGGGTTTATTACATTTTAGGAGAGAGGATTTGACCTGGAGTGAGGTGTGTAACCACAGAACTCTGGCGTACTGTCATGGCAAAAGACTAACTGTGACGAACCTGTTACCTCTAACTTATTTGCCTTCTAGGGAGAATGGGCCCTGTTGGTGCTCAGGCCTTGGTTCTGCTAAGGGCCTCAATGAGTTTGTGTAAGAAAGTTTGGGAGAAGCAGAATACCATCCCTCTTTTGGTGCTAGGATTTCGGAAGAGAAGGGAGTCTGCTCTGCCTGGAAGAACTTGCAGGGTGAGAGTTAAGGTCCAGCATATGCTCCAGAGAGGAGAGGAAGCAAGAGAGCGGAGGGAGGGAGATGATGGCTGGAGACTATGACACATCCCAACAACCACATGTATCTTGAATAATTTTTTTTAAAAAACTGACGAAGGACTTGGAATAGTGGAAACCGGTGACAGGGCAGAGCTGCATGCCCAGAGTGATGTGTAGAAGAAAACAAGACAGACTGTAAGAATGACGCAAGTGGACCTTCTGCTGTCATCTCTGGAGATGGGCAGGAATATGGGGCAGTCATCGGACTTTCAGCAGCTGAAGGGTGGGCTGGGGTCCAGGCCAAGTAAGCCTCAGTCTCCAAAGGGCTTCTTCTGATGTCTCTACATTGATGTGGCATCTCCTCTTTTCTTTCCTATCCCTCCTATCTCTTCACCTTCTCCATCAGTCTTCAAAATGTAGAAAAAAAAAACCCCCAAAAACCAAAAACTCCAGGCCTTTAAAATTTGTAGAGAGAAAGTTATTTGGAGGAAAATTCAAAGATGACAGAGAAATTAAACTTGAAAGTTTTGGAAAATTTAGACAACTAATAGAGTATAAACAATTGGAGGGAGGGAAATGGCTGCAGTGTCCTGTGTGTACGACATTGGACCTGATGTAATAATCTACATAGTCAATAAAAGCAGTTAACTGATCCTAAGCCACTTTATTTTCCCTTATATGTACTGTGCATTGATTAACATATAGTAAAAAAATTATTTTCTTAGGGGTCATATGTTGATATCCTAGTAAATCATCCTAGTAAAACGTGAGAGCAATAGCTATGAGAATAACAGTTTTATTGATTTGAAAATGATATATTTCCCAAATATTTTTCTTCCTTTACTTATGCTTATCTAATTATTTCCCACAGTTATATATTTATGTTTGTTACCTATGTGTATGCCTTGTACCTGTCTCATATATATGTCTGTATGTATGTATGTCTTTTTAAGCTGGCCATTTTTAAACTTACTGTTTACTTTTACATTATGAGCTGTCTTAAATTATTAATAGTCCTGTTCAACATGGAGTCAATCTATGGATATAATGAACACATTCTAAATATTATTTAGTCAGGACTTCCCTGGTGGTCCAGTGGCTAGGACTTCGCCTTCCAATGCAGGAGGTGTGGGTTCTCTCCCTGGTTGGGGAGCTAGGCCAAAAACCCAAAAAACCAAAACATAAAACAGAAGCAATACTATAACAAATTCAATAAAGACTTTAAAAATGGTCCACATCAAAAAAATCTTTAAAAACTAAATATTATTTAGTCAAATAATACTAGCTGCAGCAGCCTCTTGGAGGACGTTATTTTGTACCTTTGTACATCACCTTGTACATTATCAAATTCAGTAATTTCTTTTCCAGTTGATCTATCACATTTGACATTGGTGATTAACTTCTTAAAACACTCTTTTTTGGGACTTCCCTGGCTGTCCAGTGGTTAAGACTCCGTGCTGCCAATGCAGGGGGTGTGGGTTTGACCCCTGGTTGGGGAACTAAGATCCCATATGCCCCATGGTGTGGCCAAAAAAAAAAAAAAAAAAAAAAAAAAAACCACTCCTTTTCCTTGAATTTCCAGATTTCACTCTTTTCTGGTTCTCTTAAGACTTTTCTCCTTGCCTTTTCTCTATTACAGTTTACTCTGCTTCTTTGGCCAGACCTTGACTGATACAGTGGTACTGGAGTCTCTCATGTTTAAAACCAAGCAGGGTCCTCTGGCTCTTGTAGCCAATGTTGCCTTCAATAGAAATTCATGGCTCCATCCCCAACTTCTTGGGATCCAACTCTGACTTTAGCCCCTTGATAGTTTCCTGGCTGGGGTTCCCCACTTCCAATAAGAGATTCAGACATTTTAAAGTTCATAAACCTTTAACTAAGAAGGGATCCTAGAACTTGAAGCCATATATCTGCAAGCTCCACTCAGCTGCCTATCACCTTTCTTTCACTCACTCACTCATTCATTTATTCTTTTTTTTTAATAATATATATATTTTAAATTTTTATTTATTTATTATTTTTTTGGCTGTGTTGGGTCTTCGTTTCTGTGCGAGGGCTTTCTCTAGTTGTGGCAAGTGGGGGGCCACTCTTCATCACGGTGCGTGGGCCTCTCACCATCGCGGCCTCTCTTGTTGCGGAGCACAGGCTCCAGACGCGCAGGCTCAGTAGTTGTGGCTCACGGGCCCAGTTGCCCCGCGGCATGTGGGATCTTCCCAGACCAGGGCTCGAACCCGTGTCCCCTGCATTGGCAGGCAGATTCTCAACCACTGCGCCACCAGGGAAGCCCTCATTTATTCTTTATAAATTCCACAAAGGAACTAGTTCTGCCTTGTTGCTCCTTCTGTTTCCAGAGCCTACCAAAGTTATGGCTTTACCACAGTAGGCACTTGAGAACTGTTTGTTAAATGGGTGAGTGAAGAATTGGATGAATGAATGACGCTTCTCCAAGTAGTTTTTCATCACTGTATGTGTCCTAGGCCTGTGCTGGTGTGGTAACTTATTTATAAAGATGGCTACAAAGCTTCCTCTCGTCCCGGATGCTGCCCCTCGGCCGGCTACCTGCCAGTCCTCCCACCACAAGGTGGCACCTATTTCCTCTCATCCGTACCTGGGCCCGCTGACTTCCTTTGACCAATAAAAACTGGTGGAAGTGATGCTGTGTGACCTCTGGGGGAAGGCAGTAAGAGGCTTTGCATCCTTGCCCTCAGATAGCGTGTAAGGAAGCCTGCCTGGCCAACTGGAGACCAAGAGGCCATGAGGAAGAGGACCGAGGAAGCCCACCTGACAGCCAGCACTTATGCCAGACCTGTGAGTGAAGCCGGAAGTGTTGAGCCCGGCCAGCCCTTCCAGATTAATGGAGCCATATGAGCAAACCCAGGTGACGGCATGAGAGGGATCGCCCAGACAACCTGCGGAGTCACGTGAGATGACACACTGCTGCTTTTTTAGGCACACGACTTAAAAGATGGCATGACTTTAAAGAGGAACAAGTCAATGTCGTTCCCTTTAAGGAGCTTATAATCTGCTGGGAAAGACATGTCACATACACTAAGTAATTTCTGGTTCTCATGTGAGTAGATTATGGGTCCAGTTGTAAAATCTTTCTCCTACAGTTGTGAATAATTCTTGGCAGCTAGGAAAAGGACATCTAACAAAAACAAAATGAAGACAGAGAGACCTTGAAAAAAATCACATTTAGCCTAATAAACATGAAATATTGGAAACAGGGGAAGATACACATGCATAAAGCTAGGAAATTGGAACCATTTATTTTATGCATTATTTGGAAAGGAAGTATGAATTTAGTACTGTCCTAACCGTCTCAGCTTTTCTCCATGGAGCGTGCAGGAAGAATATATTTACACTGGGTTCTGTACAGATATTACATATATTTTACATACAGGCTCTGACAGACTCAATTCGGAGCAAAGAGTAATCTTTCAGATACTTTTCATTGCATTTATATTATAAACTATATTTGGCGGGTGAATATCACTGTAAGCCTCGCCATTCATATGCTAATGTTATAAGTTGGAGTTGTCAAGAGAATTATGCACAGGCTTGAGTACATGTGTGTGTGAGTGAGTGATATTTGTGTTTGCCAAAGCGGCATGTGCTCCTGAAGGGAGAGTGTGTCTTATCTTACTAGCTGTCTGGTCTCAGTTTCTCTCTCTAATGTGCCAGGAAGAAAATGTCTTTATCACTGAATATTTTGGTGATGCATAGATTCCAGGATGCCCTCCAGTGTTATAAGACATCTGTGTGTGTGTGTGTGTGTGTGTCTGTTCATGTATGTATGTGTACATATTAGGGTGGGAGATTAGCATGCTTTTTGTTTCTGTGTTCATCATTATTACTTCATTGCATAGAATGTCTCATCATTTCATGAGATATTTTCTAACATTCTCTCAGAATTTTGAACTCTTTTGGTTTACTTCTATTTATGAGACCACTTAACATTTCCAGACGGAAGGAAAGTGCTCTGGTATTCCACTCTTAACACTTGAATTGACCCTATGTTTCTATAAGAACAATAATCTTACTTAATTGAATAGCTTCCGTAGAAAGCCTTTTCTGTATGTTTTAAATTTTAGCAATTTTGTAACAATTATAAAAAGCAGCAGAAGGTGTGGAGTTTAATGTAATTGTAAGGTGGAGTTTGAACAATAAGCCAGAGGCAAGGCCAGGGAGGAAGGTCAATTCATGTGAGGCCAAGGATGCTCCACTAAAGCTGTGGGTATTCCTCTCTGGGCAGTGGTCTGTCACTGCAGGCTTATAAGCTGAGAGGTAACATGATCAGATTCATATTTTGGACAGATCACTTGGGTAGGGGTGTAGAGGAAAGACCTGTCCACACAAGAGTCTTGTCCTCTCTCACCAAGCCGAATGATGCATTTTACCCACTATCAAATATTTCTGAGTAAGTTCTTCAAGAACTAGAATGTGGAATGATTTTTTTCAAAGTATGGTTCTGGATCTACCACCATCAGAATTACTCAGGGGATGCTTGTTAAATAAGCTAATTCCCAGGACTACCTCATACTTACTAATTTAGTATCTTTGCAGATTGTTAACATTTCATCCTGACTTTGCTCAAACTGCCCCTTTTGTTCAGAAAATTTTCCCTTTTTCTTCCTCCATCTTACTCATTTTTTTCAAAACCCAGTGAAGTCATCGCTTCCTCAAGGCAGTCAGTCTTGAATCAGGAACCATCAACCAATCAGAGAATTGTGCACAAGCTGATCACACACACTGCAACTCCCCTCTCTCACCTTGCCTTTAAATACCCATCCCTGAAATCCACTGGGGAATTCAGGTCTTTTGAGCATTAGCTGCCCATGCTCCTTGTGTAGCCTTGCAATAAACACTGCATTTTCCTGCACCAGAACCTGGTGTCAGTAGATTGGCTTTCCTGCACACAGGTAAGCAGACCCCAGTTTCATTAGGTAACAAATGAACAAGTTCACTGTACCCATTTTAGCTGTTCCCATGGTTCACCGTGACTTAGAACATGTGGGACCTGTCCTTTAGGCTGTACCAGAGCTTCCAATCTCAGGGGTTTCTCCAGCAGAACAACTCTGTGGGGAGGCACATCTTAGTGATGGGGAGCTAGTGGAGTCTATTTTGTCATGTGAAGGGGCTCATGGTGACATCAGGAACTGATTAAAAAGGTGGAGAATGATGCCTAACCTGGGTCCTGACCCCAGATCATCAGGCATGGCAGAACTCTTATTATGTCTAGGAGTTTCCTGACAAATATGCTACTTTTATTATTTGTATATACATTTCTGTATCTGTGAGCCTCATTTGGTGATTGCATTCGGTTTGGCCTTTGCCAGTGAGAATTTTGACTCCAAGAATGAGGTATATTATTTCTTCCCTATCTGTAGCTTTGATCTCTTCACGCTTTGTAATGATAGAGCCATCCTATATGTGAAGTAGTCTGGGAATGTCTGCTTTAGTACTTGCACAGAGAAAACATAAAGTCAGTAGATACCAAAGGGCCAGAAGGATTGCGCAAGAAAGAAAATACCGAGGCAGGTGTGCTTGGCTAGTCAAGGCCTAAAATCCAAGGCAAGTTGAAGTGTGTATGACTAAGATATCACAACAAAAATGACACATATAAACTTTGAGAAAGAAATGTTGAACAAACACAGTTTACAGTTCGTGAATTATGGGATTAGATAAATGAGAACTAAATTGTCAGGACAACTTGGGAGATTTCTGCCTCATGAAAGTTCCCAAAGATTCATTTGTATTTCATTCCTCTGCGATGGATGGCTCCATAAATTTTGGGCAAAGGCAGGAGGAGAAAGACTCACACCTGCGGCCGAGGAGTTCCTGCCCGCCTTGAAGGGTGCTGATTCTGCCACTTACAACGTGGAAGGTGGTGTATGTTTGGGGTTAGGAAGGCGATTCTTGCAAAGTGGCCACAATTTGATCTGGGAGGGTGAGGGTTCAACCCGACACAGCACCATTTGCAGTGGGTGCTTCCTTAGATGACCTTAGTTAATATTCATTCTTCTCTAAAACTGGGATTTGTCTGACAAACTACATGAGCTACTGCATCTTTTTATTTGTGTGCCGTAGAGACTGGAAATTTATGGAATAGGAAGTGATAAATCAAGAGATGGGAATGAATAAGAAATGGTTCTCTCAAACTTTTGTATTTGTTGATGCACTGGCAAAAATAAACAGCCTAGAAAAGTGAAGACAGTAAAATACTTTTGAGTTCCTCCTAGAACGTGTGATATAAATGCAATGCATTATATTCATTTATGCTCCTAGGAGGCACATTTTTTTTTTTGAAAGCTCAAAAGAAAGGATGATTTGATATATGGCAAAAAAGTGCTAAAAGAAACTTTTAAAACATTTGCCACTGGAACTTCATTTCATACCTGTCAGAAATGTGGCGAGGAAATAGAAAAACTTCTGCCTTGACAATGTTTTGGGGAAAATGGGCCAACTAAACAAATATCATTTGAAGGCAGTAAGGAGTAAACTGTTCAGAAACACAATTTTATTTCCTTTTACAAATTCTTCCTCCAGAGATTTTAGTCACTCGCAAAACAGATGTCATTTTTGAAAATGCAGAATTGCAAAACACAAAAAAATCAGCATCCTTCAAGAATACTGTTGTGCTTTCTTCTTATCTGCTGGTAGAAAACATGTGTGTCTTGAATACCAATTATCTTTTCAGTTCAGTATTTCCTTCAGAGAACAAAAACTTTCTGGTACAGCTGCAGAGGACAAATAAAATGGTATCACAGAAGAGCAACTAGCACCTTGGAACCAGCTGTTTATGCTATTTTGTCATCTTCTCTTTAACCCTCTGAGTCCTGAGTGAGAACGGGGAACATTCTGGAATATGATCACGTCTCTGTGTGTGTGCATGTGATTAAGGATTTCTCAGCTTGCACTGGAGGGCAGTGTGAAAACAGACTTTTATTCTAGTCCCAGCACTGCCACTTATAAGTTGTGTGACTTCGGGAAATGTATATTTAACTTTTCTAAGCTTTCTTTTCCTCACCTTCAAAAAGGGTATAATAATGTTTGCCTCATAGAGTTGTTATGAGAACTAAATAAGACAATGTATGTTAAAATACTTAGCCTGTGGCACCTAACAGGTGCTCAATAGATGGCAGCTATTTTGAGATTGCAATCTATTTGAGATCAAAGTCTTGTTTTTGAGCCCTGCTCTGCGGACCTATTATGGCGATAGGCACAAAAAATATTTTATATTCAGGTGATTGTTTCTCTGAAGCATTGCATAAATATTTAAGCACCTACTGTGTGTCAGCGCTTTCACCTGTGCCATTGTGAGTCTCCAATAAACCTGTATAATTATGTCATGATTGCTATTTTCTAGATAGGAAACTGGCATGCAGAGAGGCTCAGGAAATTGCTCAAATTCAAGGCAATTAGTGGCAGAACTGGATGCAGGTCTTCACATTTTAAGTTCAGCATTCTTTCCAGAGAGACTTCCTAAAACAAAACAAAATCAAACAAAAAACACAGAATTAAACCCTTGGGGGGAGATAATGTTGATGTATCACATCAGGTGCTCAGTAGAAAAGTCAGTCTGCAAAAGCAGGGGAAGGCAGGCAGCCTCTGTGGCTCTGAGTCAACCGGGAAGCTTCAGAGACTGCTTCCCACTAGCTATCTATTTTACGTTTGGTAGTGTATATATGTCCATGCCACTCTCTCACTTTGTCACAGCTTAGGGAGATCAGCTCGGTGCTTTGTGACCACCTAGAGGGGTGGGATAGGGAGGGTGGGAGGGAGGGAGACGCAAGAGGGAAGAGATATGGGAACATATGTATATGTATAACTGATTCACTTTGTTATAAAGCAGAAACTAACACCCCATTGTAAAGCAATTATACTCCAATAAAGATGTTAAAAAAAAAAAAAAAAAAGAAGAAGCTTCAGAGATGCGAGTATTTGGATGGGAGATTGACAATGATCTAGGGGGGATGGAGCCAGAGTCTTCCCATTGAAATTTTATTATCTTTCCAATTCACAGAAAGTGCATTAGCTGTAATTCATGTTATTTTGAGCCAGGCTGATCCACGCTTTGGTGTTTTGCCCACTCCCACGGACTTTCAGAAAAGGAAATTTAAAGGAAGCTATATGATGTGCTGCACCTTTACTGAATCATTGCCAGGAATCACAAACTTTTCTGAGAAGCAACCTTTAGAGAGAAGGCTTGATTCCATATCCTTTAGCTTCATGTAGACTCAGTAAAAGAGGTTTTTTTTAAAAAAAAAAAAGTAAAAAAGTAAAGGAAAAAGTAGGATATCATGGTTCCTTTAGTGTGAATGGAATTGATTCAAAAAATTCTTTTTTGCATAAGCTCCTTCAGAACAAAATCAAAGGGGAAAAGGGGGAAAGAAAAAACAACCTCTCCATTTCCCTACAGGAGGAAGGTCTCTGTGTCAGGTGGTGAATCCAGGAACAAGCATGACGTGCTATTCCCCTCACTGTCTATCTTCTCGGGAGGCATTTCTTTTTGACAAACTCAGGGCAGCTTAAGCTGAAATTAAAATTCCTCCCACCCTCCACACGAGGGTTGGAAGTGGATGCTCAGATCCTTGGAGTTGCCTGGGACGCAGCTGTAGGGGCTGCGTCTCTGGTGGAAGCCGTGACTTTGAGGCAGAGCTGGGCTGCCAGGGACGGTGCCGGCCAGCGTGACTCAGAGGAGGGGCAGAGCCAGACCAGCGCAGAGTGGCCTGAAAGGCCTTCAGGGTGGAAATCACAGTGCTCCGCTCGAGTCTTTTGCTGCTGGGTGATAGGAGCCTGCTCTTCCAGGTGTCCTCTGTGCCTTTTTCCCAGGAAAGCAGATGCCCGTGCAGTTTGCTTTCCTGTGTGCCCCAACTGGAGTGTTTCAAGAGGGCTTACTTTTTGCTTCTGGGTGACTTTGGAGGGAAGCAGACAGTTGAGTTTCTCTAAAGTCTGTACGTCTGTTTGCCTGATGCTTTTAGACCAGTCCACGCTTTTCTGCAGTAATGGGCTGGGGTAGGGGAGCAAAATATTGGCTTGTATCCAATCCCACTCTGTCTTTACCTTTTGAAATATTTTTCTAGATGTAGTTGGTGTTGGGAAAAGCAGACCCTCCATAAATTTTACCTGATCTGGTAGCCCCAAAAAGATAGGGGTTGGGAGGCTGTTGATAGCATAACCTGGGACTAACAGCAGGTATTCCAGCCACAAGTGAGACTGGAAATGAAGAAGTTCTTCCTCCTCCTTTCTACCATGATGACATAAAGTCACCACTCTTTCTTCTACCACGATGACATAAAGTCACCACTCTTTCTTCTACCACGATGACATAAAGTCACCACTCTTTCTTCTACCACGATGACATAAAGTCACCACTCTGTCTTCTACCACGATGACATAAAGCCACCACTCTTCTACCACGATGACATAAATTCACCACTCTTTCTTCTACCATGATGACATAAAGCCACCACTCTTAATTCTGGAGCTGTTTTGGACAAGCTGTTGCGTGGAGAATTTTGGTAAGATGAGTGATGAAAACTACTCTTTTGAAATTCTAGGAATATGAATCATAATTCATACCTCCATTAAGGTGACCAACCATCCTGGTTTGCCTGGGACTGATGGGTTTCCTGGGACATGAGATTTTCAATTTTAAAACCAGGATAGCCCCAGACAAATAGGGACGTTTGGTTATCCTATCAAGGAGGACAGCAGGGTGTAGAACAGTGAACTGAGAATTAGAAACCCTGATATTAAGTATTGGTTGCTTAACTGACCAGCTGTGTGGCCTTGGGTAACCTTTCCGAACTGCAGTTTTCTCAGCTGCCAAATGAAATTTCTAGCTGTATGGTCTATGGGGTTCCTTCCTGCTTCAATAGCCCATGATTTCAGGACTATTTACAGTGACTGAAATGGGAGCAAATTATAAAGATTTATATAATGTCCTAAAAAGGTTGTATTTCCAGCTTGGATAGAGACTGCCCCCCTCCTAGAAATCTGGAATGACTCCATCTCAGTTCTAACCAGCCTGTACTATTGCATCTGCCTGCCATCGCCTCCCGGAGTTCAGAGCAAGGCCACTCAGCCTCCTGCACGCGGGTACCCTCCTCTGTTTATTGAAACTCTCCTCTGCACTCAGCCCTCCTTCCCACCGCATGACCTGCGTCCAGCCTGTCACCATCTCCCACCTGGACTCACTTGGCTTCTGCTTTCATGATTTTTAAAATAATACGACTACATTATTTATGTGTTCTATAGTTTAAACTTTCCATTCATTACTTTAGCCTTTCTCCACAACTCCCAGTTAATTTGACCTACTGAGAATTTACTATACCTAACTACAAATGGAAAATTATAGTTACACACTGAATTTGGGCCAGTATTCTCATTGTGGTAGGAAAATTAACATCCTCTTCAATCTCAGCCTTACTTATACTTCCGTCATCAGCACTAATTTGTAAGTTTTAAATACATGATTGAAATCACAAATTATTGGGATCACATTACTTGATTCACAAATACCATTATTGGAATCAGAAATACTGTGTTGAATTCCTACTTGTTTTAAGAATTTTAATTTGAACTTACACTTTGTCTATTTTGAGGTGGCTGATACAATGAAATAATACAAAACAGGATAATCAGGTATAAAATTAGAACAGAGACCATCTGTAGCAAGTAGGAAATGTCACCTGGCACTTAAACTAAGATTATAATGATTAATAATAGCTAATAATAGGAGGTGGATGTCACGGAGTGTTTACTATGCCCAGCACTGGCACTTTTCATGAATTAAGTCTCTGTTTCCCAATGGTCAGGGCACCCAGGGAAACACTTGAGGCACATGGCTCTCATTGTCTGATCAAAGAAAATATGTACATGGATTTGTAGAAAGCAACTTTTTCCTGAGCTAAATTCAAGGGAGAGTATTATTTTGTGTGTATTTTCCTGAAGCACTCTGGATGAAATGCGGAAGGCTTTTTTCAATTATAATTTTGCAAAAGCCACAGACAGTTTTCAAAAGAGTGCTCCTTGTTTTGACCTACAAAAGCTTTGGTGGTAACATAAAATTGTAACTTAGCAGAATATTTGAATTCATCATCAAGGGCTGAGTAATTTTCTCTTGTGATCATGTACGTTAATATAGGGATAGAATTTAGGGAATATTGATTAGAGAGTTGGATGCCCATTTGAACATTCTCTTTAGTACCAGATGACTTGAGTAAGCCATTGGGCAGTCCTGGCTTACAGTTAGATCATGATCAATTTCTTTAAACATAGAGCAGGTGTTCTGTGCTTCTGTGGTTAACCAAGGGCCATATATTTTATGTACTAAATGTGTAGGCAGCAAAGTGGATATTCTCATCTAGGTGCTTAAGAATCCAGTTCTTATTTTCTCCTAAGCAGGGGACCTAGCCCCTTGAACCTACCCCAGTGGCTGCAGAGACATCTGCAGTAAGGGTAGTGATTTCCCCAAGAAGAGCCGTAAATCTTCTCCAGCCTTTGCACAACCCCTTGGTTGGGATCTTAGAGTCCTGTACCATAGAGCATGAGGGAATTCATTTTAGCATGAAACAATTTTAAAGACATTTGTTACCAGCAGACCATCTTGTGCAAGAAGGAACTACATCCTGATAAGATAGACAGAATAAAATTAACTGTAAAAGGCATTTTCTTACAGTTGAAAGAATTAATGCGCTGTGTGGAGTCACTTAAAATTGATGGAGTTAATTGAAATGTAATTAATGTTAGGAAATGCCTTTCACTTCAGTGAGTTTGCTTTTATCTTCGATGTTTGGTACTGATTTGCATTTCCTGAAAGTAAGTAGGAAGTGGATCGCTTTTGTAGGATAATTAAAACATATCACCAGAATATTTTTAAAAGAACTTGTAGGGGAGGAAAACTTTTCCCTTCTTCCCTTCTAGGTTCTTTGGCTGGCCTAATAATCAAATTAACATAGACAGATTAACAGGAGAAACACAAATTTAATTATGTACATACAGGGGCCCCATAGAATATGAGATCCAAAGGCCAGTCAGACAATAGAGACTTATATGCCATCCTGAGCTCAGGAGGAGGGGTGGAAGTCTGGGACTTCAAAAGGGAGGAGGGCAATTTATGGGAAGATGGGAAGAGCACATGTTTTGTAAACAAATGTTTGCCATGCTATACAGAGACAGTGGGACACAGAGAGGACTGGTCTCCAGGCCCTGCCAAGCTTCCCCCAGCTCACCACTCCTAGTCCATATTTTTTGTAGTTATCTCTGGTGTTAGTTCTCTTCCTGGACCAGTCCCTCTATCTAAATTCTTTTAGGCAGTTATGCGGGAGGTAAAAGCTCTTCCTCAGTTTTCTGAGCCTTGATTGTCTTCAGCTCAAAATAATCCACATGTCAAAGTGGCACATTCTGGGGTGGCCTACCCTGAACTCCATCAAAGTATACTCTCTTGTAGCATATGTGTATGTGGGGAGCAGTAAGTCATATATTCAATATATCTGTTAGCTGTACCAAGTTGTTGGATATAAATTAATAAGACAGGGAGGAAATCAGACATAACCATGGTTAATATCATTTACATTAACATTTACATGTATTTGAAAACATTCTTGTTGATTCTGACTTTGGCTTTAATATCAAGATAGAGTAGCCTCTAAAATCATGACTGTCCCAGATTGTATACCCACTGGCATTATTATTCACAATAATAATCATGATTAACTCTGAATAGTACTCATAACTTGCTAGGCACTGTGTTAAGGACTTTATACATATAAACTCATTTGATCTTATGTACCCTAAACCTAGAAGATACATATTTTTTATTATTATTCTCCTTTTAAAGATGGGAAACTGAAGAATGGAGACATTAACCCAGCTAGTAACTGCAGAATTCTGGATTCAAAGCAGGGCAATCAGGCTCCTGAGTCTCTGCCCATAACCACCAGGTAATATTGCTGCTGTCATAGATTGGTAAATTTCATAAATTGTCTTAAATTGCTTTGATCTGATATTTCATTGGAGATAAAACACTCTATAAAACTGATCACAGTCAGAAAATTATGTCTAAAACCCTCTTCCTCCTCATAAAGTTATTCCTTTTGGGAAAAAAAATGTCCTAACATTTGTTTAGAATTAATCTGCCATGTCATTTGAAAAGAATGTCTAGTAGTCTAATAGGCCTATTGTTTTGAACAGATAAAGCATTTTTCTTTTGGAAGACAAGGCAAACTCTATTTCACGCTCTTCCTAAGGGGATTATGCCTCTGGAGCTAATTACAATACATAATTTTTAAGAATTGTGTTTACTTAAGATAAATTCTTAAGAGATTCCTTGATAAGAGACCTTCTCCTGGGGTCATCTTTTCTAATAGTTAATGATTGATCAGATATTTTAAAGTGGATGGAGTTCCAGGCTCCCAGCTGGGCCAGTTCCTGGAACCTGCAAAATGCAGAGACCATGATGGCTGAATGGAGTGACTTGTCCAGTCATCGATAGAGACAGGCACTTCCACATTCCTTTCACAAAAGTCACGCAGTATCTCAGAACCTGCACTTAATTGCTCCTTACAGCTGAGCCCAAACCTCCCACTGGGGTCTATTGTAATTATTGCACTCTAGAATTTTTTTTTTCTTTTTACTGAAAGAAATTGTTGGTTAAAGGATCTTTTGGTGGTATCAAATAAAATGTACAGTTGCTAGGTTTTAGGCAATCATATTTATTAAATCTGGACATACACTGGCAAATTCTCTTTTCCCCTCTTCCAAGTAGTGGTATATAATAAAGCCAATTTAAGCCTATCTAAGATCAAGATTATATACAAAGAAGAAACTTCTCCCAAAAGACAGGATGAGTTAAGTACTATCAAATCGAGTAGAGTAGATTAATTAAAGAGTTGGAAAATTCTCACTTGACTTAACCTTCGTATTTTTGTAATAAATAATAAGATAATTTAAAATGAAAATTATTAGAAATGTATTATGCCATCAATAATTTCATTACCAAAAGCACTTTCTCTCCTGTCTGCCCTCAATTCTCAGATGACTGAACATGTTTGCAAGTTGTTAGAGGCAGGTAAAGACATTCTGATAGTCCAGGGAGGTCAGAGTGATATTTTTAAAACAGAGAGAAAGGTTGTCTTAAGTGTTGGGACCCAGACTATTTATGGTATGGCACCTAAGGAAGCTGGATGCTTGCTTCCATTGTTTTCTTGGAATGAGACTCAACTTATGTCTTCTTTCCACAATGCATCTTGAGTCCCTACTGTGTGTGGTAGGCACTTTATATAAGATTGTCTGTTTTGAAAGTGCCATGGGTAGCAGCAATTAATAGATAAGAATAAGATAATTAAAAATGTAAATTATTAGGTAGCCCTTCTGACACCAATAATTGATTTATGTAACGCACTTTCTTTCCTGTCTGTGTTCAGTTGCAAAGAAAATAAAACACATTTGGCTACTTAGGTTTCTTTTTTTTTTTCATCATTCTCAGCATATTTATTTACTAGAAAAATCCAGCACATTAAAACTTTGTGACTTAGTTTTTAAAGTTTGTAACTGAAGACAATCAAGCAGCATACCTGAAAAGTTCGTAGATGTCATTACATTCTCTCTTGTGGAAGCACCCAGATGATCCACAGACCTGGCTTTTGTTCCTACTTAAGTTTTTCATGTCAAGGTGATCTTTTGACATGTCTCTAAAGGCCTCTCAGACCTTTAAAAATAGTTAGTATTTTCTAAACCATAATTCAAAAAGAGTCATGTACCACAATGTTCACTGCAGCACTGTTTACAGTAGCCAGGACATGGAAGCAACCTAAGTGTCCATCGACAGACGGATGGATAAAGAAGATGTGGCACATATATACAATGGAATATTACTCAGCCATAAAAAGAAACGAAATTGAGTTATTTGTAGTGAGGTGGATGGACCTAGAGTCTGTCATACAGAGTGAAGTAAGTCAGAAAGAGAAAAACAAATACCGTATGCTAACACATATATATGGAATCTAAAAAATAAAAATGGTTCTGAACAACCTAGGGGCAGGACAGGAATAAAGATGCAGTCATCGAGAACGGACTTGAGGACATGGGGAGGGGGAAGGGTAAGCTCAGACGAAGTGAGAGAGTGGCATGGACATATATACCCTACCAAATGTAAAATAGACAGCTAGTGGGAAGCAGCCGCATAGCACAGGGAGATCAGCTCAGTGCTTTGTGTCCACCTAGAGGGGTGGGATAGGGAGGGTGGGAGGGAGACACAAGAGGGAGGGGACATGGGGATATATGTATACGTATAGCTGATTCACTTTGTTATACAGCAGCAACTAACACAACAATGTAAAGCAATTATACTCCAATAAACATTAAAAAAAAATAGTATTTTCTAAATACCTCACTGAAAGATTATGGTACATAAAATTACTTACTGTTCTCAGATTTAGTCAATTGAATATATTGTGTATTTATTTTATATCACCATTGTCTTAGGCACAGAGCATAAAATGATGAAAAGGGACATTTTGGCTTTCAAGGGATTCACAATTCATCTAGGCACAATCAAGCTGAGAGTCAGATGTGAAAATGAGCAACTGTGTTCTATAGTGATGAAGTGCTATCATAATAGAAGTAGTAGTGACATGTTACAGAATCTTAATTATTGATATGATATGGAAAAAAATCCTCACATTTCCAATTAAGTGGCCCAAACATTTGGGATAAATTATTTGTGCCATAGCACAAGACAGTTCAGTTTTTATTAATTCTGGACTTTGGAATTTATAATCATAAAGCTTTACTTAGAGTAAGAAAAAAAGCAATGAAGTAATCTGCTATTGGCTTCTCTATTTTGGTCTCTGACTTCGAGGACTTTGTGGGGAGGGTGTGTGAATGTGTAATGCAATGTCCATGTATTATGCTTTTCAATTTTTGAAATCAAAGTACTCAATCAACATTAATTAGGAGAGATTGTGCTGTAATTTCCAAGTGCATGTACAATGGGTAGTCTTCTAAATTGTGTGCAATTTTCCTTTTCTTTCGAATTTCCACATGGAGCTTTCCCTATTATATATTAAATTGAGAGGCAGTTAGTTTCACATTCTGGGCATCCAAACATTAGGTTTTTTATATTTCCATGTGTCATGTGCAAAGTATGCCTACTTCTGGAAAGCTTCATCCTTGTCCTTTTCCTCATAGCCTACCCTTTATGGGCCTCTGGTAACAAACTTGGAACTGTTCCTTTTGGTTTTATAAATCATGTCTAAGGGATTCTAAACCACATTTAATTACACATGACAGAAAAGCTTCATGTGCTAATGTTCTTCTGGTTGACCCACCACGAATTCCTGCTAAAATTTTCATGAGCCTTGGAGACAGTTCTCCAGAGTATCCCCCAGAGCATTTCCTGGACACCGATGATGCAAGAGTTTACCATCCCATTGATGGTTGTCCCAGAGCACCCCAGGATGAGTACTCCCATTCCCTGAAAGCTGCTCACGGACCACGATGCTACTATAAATGGCTGAAATGTGATGCAGCTTCCTCCAGCTCAGCCTAATGGAGATTAAGATCCATTAAGAGCTCTCTGCTGCATGTGCAATTTCGATTGATCAGATTGACTCATTTCATTTTAGCCAATGATCCTATTACAGAAGCTGCCTCCTTCCAGTGTTTTACTGGCACAGGGAAACCTGCAAATGCTCGGTACTGTAACAGGCAGTGCAGGGAAGGGCATGGGCTCGAGTTGTGTTTTCCAGCCCCTGTGAGACATCATTTGCAGTGTATGATTCTTACAAGTTTTGGGGAGTTATTATCATTCATGCTGTTACTTAGGATTGCTTAGAGGTTAGAAGTCTATGTGATTCATTTTAAAAATAAACATTTGATTGGGAAACTATGTTAACCACAGTATAGCTGTGGACAAAGTTCAGTATGAGCAACACTGTGGTTTGGAAAGGAGGTTTCCCTGAATTGGAAACCTATGAGGGAAGCAGCTAGAGAAAGGAAATGTTTGCGTATAATGATAGACTGTATGAAATTAATAGTCATCTTTATTTGTAAAAGGAGTGTTAAGCTCATGACAGACATTATTGTTTTAGCGGTCAACACTAAGTGGAATCGTGGATTTTTACAAAATGTAAGAAGTGGACCTTCTAGAAAAAGTTTATGGGAAAGGATAAGAATAGAAGTGCATGTAGCTGTGCAGCTATACTGACTGAAGTCCTTCTTCGACTAATTACATGAATGTGTTACGTGATATTAAGGATTTGCATATGCAGATGCCTTCATATTCCCCAAACACTTTCACATAGATGAGTCATAAATTCAACTGCCACTTATTGAACATCTATTATGTACTGCATCTTTAACATATATTGTGACATTTAATCCCTTTAAGAATCCTGTAAACTTTAAATTACTTCCAGATCCAATTTTTAGATGAGATAAAGGCACAGGGAGGAAATGATTTGTCCAAGGTCTTGACCTGGAAGAGGCACGGCCAGATTTCAAACTCAAGTCTGACTGGTTCCCAGGGCGGATTCTGTTTTCTTTTTTTTTTTTGTCTTTTAATTGAAGTATAGTTGATTTACAGTGCTCTGCCCATCTCTGCTGTACAGCAAAGTGACTCAGTTATACACATAGAGACATTCTTTTTTCATATTCTTTTCCCTTATGGTTTATCACAGGATACTGAGTATAGTTCCCTGTGCTCTACAGTAGGACCTTGTTGTTTGGGCGGATTCTGTTTTGTTTTTTAAGGACCCCACACTTTCTTAACTGGCCAGATTCTCTCAGCAGCTTTGCTCAGTGGATAAGCCATTATTGTTGTTAACTCTAAAGCCTCTGCGGAGATAGACAGCCTATTCTGGGCTCACAAGTGGATGATGGCAGAGTGAGGATTAGCACCCAAGTTGCCTGACATACTATATCACCTCTCATGTAATGTTACAATCTACATTTACAGTTCTGGAATATTTATACTTTTTTTTTTTTTTTTCAGTAACTTTGGAAGTGAATTTCTGGAAGTGAAATTCATTATCAGTGACTGGAATTCTAGTTTTAATTCTACTACTTTTCTCTCTATAACCCTTACTCTCGTTCTTTGTAATGTACGAGGCTGTGATATTAATTGTGCTTAAACAGTGGGGTAGATATAGACCATTGTATTAGACCCAAGTTAAGGAGAAAGGATGAGGATGGACAGCCCCTTTAAAGAAATAGTTCTTACTTATTTTGAGGCAATAGGAATTTCTTGATTTTTTTTTCCTGTACAGATAACTCCTGATGTAGAGTAGGGATGGGCAATACAGGTGATAAAGTGTTTATTAAAACTATTTGCCAGAATCACACATTGAGTTTGGGAATCACTGTGTGTGTGTGTGTGTGTGTGTGTGTGTGTGTGTGTGTGAATTTCATTGAACTGCTTTTGGAAGTCCAGTGAATTGCTTTTCATTGGAAAAACAGTTATTTCAATTATGAAGCTAGATAAAAATGCTGTGTTTTATACAAATGTGTCTTAGTTTAGAGGTGAATTAAAGCTACAATGGATGCTTTTTTGTTAGAAACGACAAATAGCACTTGATTTTTAATAAAAATTTTCTGAGAAACAATGCAGTTTGGAATGTTTTCAAGCAGGAAATAATGTAGCAATCAAGCCCTAAGAATATCCTCACTGTAAAATATTCAGAGTGTGCTTGAATACTGGCTTCTCATAACTTAATCCTTCACGATACTACCTACACCATGTCACTGATGGGCATGAAAAATGATTTAAAAGCATAAGGAGAATATAAACCTTGCTCTGTATATTGACAAGTTCAGATGTTTTCTGGCAGCTGTGCATCTCCTAGGATTGCGAATAGGAACATTAGTGACTTGGGTTGGAAAAACAAGCCAATAGCAGCAAAACATTTTTCTTAAAAACGGTAATTGATTGATCTAGACTAAGCTAAGTTTCTTAGAGCTTTTTTAAAAAGTACTTTTTATATTTATTGACTATAAACAGTACATATTTTGCTTGTCTGCATAATATTTCAAATAGCCACTGAAGAATATGTATTTTTAAGGTGTTATATTTGGGCTTCTGAGAGCTGCTCCAAATGATCCTGTCTTTCTTCTTTGAAAGTGGCATTAAAATAAAGATATTTCCTCATCTGGTATATGTTGAGAGGAAGCACAGTCTCAGAACCAAGAAGTATGCTTCGGTAACATGGGATGTGCAGGTGTATGCATGTACGTGGTTCATTAAAAGACCAAAACTTTAAGGGTGCAACTCAGAAGAAGCCTATTTTTCATCCCCATTTTCCCATCAAATATGCTCTGAGAGCTAGTCCCTTTCCTGCCCCTGGATGAAATTCTGCGTAAGTCTATTAGTTTTCTAGACTCGTTCAAATCACAAGTCTCCCAGTATTTCTAATTATAAAAGAAGTCTTATTTTAGTAGCGAAATTACCTAATCTATTGTAATGATGACGACTCAGAACTTTATCGGAGGTTACAGCTGTTTCCTCCTGCAGTTTGAGGTGTGGCATATGGGAAGCTGCATGATGAAGTGGAAGTTGGGCCTCTTCTCCCTTTCTCTGTCTGGTGCTCCTCTTCTCTGTGGTAACCAGCCCCTCTTGGGACTGACTCTGGTTCTTCCAGGGTTGGAGCCAGAGGAGGCAAGGTAAGAACCCTGGAAAGCCTTCCTTGACTTGTACCACTGTGGTCTGGAGGTGATGGTCTCTCAGTTTGGTGACTACAATAGGCAAAGTACAGGAATGCATACATAGATCACTTCCTGGAATCCACAGAGACATCCCACAGCCATCTGTACTTCTTGGTCTTTCAACTCAAGGCTTTTAACACCTTGAAGGGGGTTGCTGTGCAGGGTCAGCCTGAAGGAGTGCTTGGTCATCTCCTTTACAAGTTCTGAGTAGTTAATCCAGCACCCCACTTTGTAATGAGAAGAGGGGGTCCTTGGCATCTATCATTCTGTGCTCCGTTTTCTGGGCTTGAATCAAAACCGAGAGAGAAAGAACCTCCTATTAATATTCTGTTATACACAAAAACTGAGGTCGGCAGCTTGGCGCTCTGGAGAGAGCACTGGAATGATCTAGAAGTGGCCATGCCAGGCTCTGCACTCTTTAATTCCCCCAAGGCAGGCTAAGTAGGTACAGACGGTCTTCATCCCTGTTTTACAGACAAGGAAACAAGACTGAAAGAAGTGACATAACTTTTTGGGGTCCACCAGCTGTAAGTGGGGGTGGATTAGGAACCACGGCACTGGTTGGAGTGTGGGAACTTTTAGAAATGTAAAATCTTGTGCCCCGTCCCAGACCTCCTTTACCCGAAACTCCAGGGAGGGATCCTGTGATGTGAATTTAACAAGCCCCCCGTGTGATGTTGGTCACAGGGCTCACAGTTGAGAACCACGACAGTGCAGTACAGTCAGGGAAAACTGAATTCCAATCTTTGCTTTGGCACTGGTTATATACAGAGCGCATGGAAGTTGTATCAAGGCTATTGTTGAAATCCCTTAGCTTTCATCATAAGGAAGACTCATACTTGTGGAGTGTTACAACTGTTGTACGTGGTTCACACACAGTAGCTTAGCCTGTATGTGCTGCTGTCCCCAGTTTACAGCTGAGGTACAATGGCAGATGGCTTGGTGAGGCTGTCTGCTCCTTGTTACAGTTCTATCGAGGAGCAGATCAAAGGCAGTTTGCAGAGGACCTGCTCGTACCACTAAGCGCACTGTCCTCTTAGAAGGAGAAGTCACCCCAGCTCTGACGACCTGACTGTATTTGGATCTACGCTGAAAGTAGCAACAGAGAATAATTGGACTACAGGTTCTTTTTTGGAAGTAAAACTTCAAACCGCCTCTCTCTTAAGACTTCTGAAAGGAGAAACATGTTTCTTGTGAGAGAAACATTTATGGAGGTTTTCCATAACAAGAACTATTAATCCATTCTCTTAGATATTCTAAAATCTCTTCTGGGATTAAGCCAACACATCATGTGAATTTGCATGCTTGTAGATATACTTTCACTAAACTGCATTTTAGCATTATGCCACGGACCTACGTTGAAGACTGTTACAAAAAACAGTGCTATGAAATGCACTGTATTTACTCTTAAGAATATTGCTAAAGAAATTTCCCACCTGTTACTCAGAAACCTCTTTCTGAGAATCTACAGGAGATATATTTTCAGTCATTAGTAGGAGGAGCACGTGTGCTTTTCCTGAGCATCTGATTCGTTTTTGTCTTGCAGACACAGAGACCCATATAATGAGTCATGCTTCTGCCTTTGCATTATGGGCTCAGTTGTGTCCCCCCCGACAAGGCGTATGTTGAAGTCTTAACACCCAGTACCTCAGAATGTGACTGTATTTGGAGAGAGGATCTATATAGAGATTATTAAGTGAAAATGAGGTCATTAACATGGATCCTAATCCAATATGACTAATGTCTTTATACGAAGAGGAAATCAGGACACACAAAAGCACAGAGGGAAGAAGACAACCATCTACAAGTCAAAGAAAGAGGCTTCAGGAAAAAAACCAGTCCTGGTGACTCCTTGATCTTGGACTTCTAGCCACCAGAATTATGAGAAAATTAATTTCTGTTGTTTAAGCCACTGAGTTTGTGGTACTTTGGACTAGTTTTTTCACCAATCCATACTTGCTTCATTAAAGTAAAATATGAGAGAGATCCTTAAGGTCCTGCCAGATATAAGTGAAGTTCATGGAGACTGTGGATTCTTGCATCTGTCTTAAGTTCCATCTGACCAAGGTGACATATACAAAGGAAAAACATTCTACCCCCCAAATATTGAAGAACATGGTAAATTTCTTCTTGAGGGGCTGTAAGATAGATTATACTTTTCAACCCAATACCAAATTTGCTTCAGTATCCTTTTTAGATGTCTCTACTGCTATAATCTCACTCACTATGCACCCCCTCCTCCTGCCCTCCTGTTACATCGCGCCCTTTCTTGTTTAGTCGGTGAAGTTCCTCTCAGTTTGTTTTTTCCTTCTCCCAACTTATTATACTGGCACAGCAGCACAAACAGAATCTCTTTCAGGAGGTGAGTAAGGGGAAAGGTTTTGGGAGCTTATACTTGAATACATTTGTTTCTGTCAGGCAAGATGCTATACTTCCATATAGACATATAATACAACCTATGGGCTTTGTCAGAAGTGCGTTTTCAATGGGAAATGTGCAAGGAGGCAGGAACAAATGGAGCTTCCTCTGCTGCCCTGGGGCCAATTTGTACGAAGAGGCATTTAGAGTCTGTCTAATGGTCTTGCTCTCAGAATCCAACAGAGCTGAGACTTACTGATTTACAACTCGAGACATCCGATTCTTGGTGTGATCTAGATAGATGTCCCTGTTGACATGTGAGGACAGTTAACTCACCTGCTGGCCATCATCGTGACATAAATTAAAATTCTTGGAGTTGAAGTGTAAAGTAATAGTTAAGAGCATGGACTTGGTGTATCACGGAACGGCATTCCAGCCCTGACTCCCCATTTACTGGATAAGAGACCTCGGGCAATTGACTTAATTTTGATGAGGCTCAGCTTCTTCATTTATAACAAAGGGATGATAATGATACCTCCCTGAAAGTGTTACTGAAACATGAAATAAGGTGATGTACGGAAAGAACCATGGAGATCACTTTCCTTGGATCCACAAATGCTTTAACAGGGCCTGTAGGGTCCTGCAAGACCTGAATTCTGGTGGAGTCCAACCTTCTTCTCCTAACCCCCAATGCCCAGCGTGTTCTCTGCACACACTAGTTACATTTAATAATGTGTTGTGCGTGGTGTCTGTGTTATTCTCTGGGGATACAGAGATGAAGAGACATAGCTCCTGGCCTGGAGGCACTCACAGTTTATTAGGGAGCGAGAAACTCATAAACAAATTACCAATCCTAGTTGTTAAGCATTAAATCAGTGGTTAAACTGTTAGGAAAAGGGAAAGGAGAGAGCTTTCAATTTTGCTTGGATTGAGGGTGGGTAGGAATAAATACAGTCCATCTGGACAACTCACTGTTTGTCACAAGGTCATTAACACAATTCCAAAAATCTCTGCAAAGCGAGATTTATTCTACAGAAAAGGGTACAAGAAGATTGAGGAGAACCAGCATCACAGCCAAGCTGGGGGACCTAACGCAGAGCTGCTCCTTTTTTACCTTAGCAAATAAATTTCCCTCAGTGTCCCAAGAAGAGGTTTCCCAGAGTAGGTGGAAGACATTCCCCATATCCCAGCTGTGAAATCCCAATTTTATTTTATTAAATAATCAATATCAAAGATCATGTCAAGTAGTTCTGAGCACTAGATCACCATGACTCAACTCTGAGCAAGTGCTCTGCGTTCTTTTTATGTAAGCTTTTCTTGTCACTGTGTTGCTGTGCACCAGGGCTATGGCAAAGCTAGGTGTTCTCAGATGGAAGCAAGGGTTCTGTATCACTAGTGGGTGATGTTGGGCTTCATGGCTACACTGTTTACAATGATGGCCCATCTTTCCTGCCTTAATACTTTAGCTCACTTTGTACCTTTCCCCTGGAATTCCCTTTCCACTTTCCCTCTCTTGAAGATCCAGTTCAAAAAATATTTGAGTACATACTCCCTTTCTGTGCAGTCTGTTATAGGCACGAGGCAATGACTGTGTCTTGTGATCTTTGTGTCCCTAAAGTCCCTCATGTTCATTTGAGACTCCACGAGTGTTTGCAGAATAAATGATCTAGCACATGGATACGAGAGCTCTGAGACCCTGGTGAGACCCAGCTGGGATGCTTTCAGAGTTCTTTAGCATGGCATGCTAAAGGTTTGGACCAGAGTGGTTGCAGTGAGAAGGAAGAAATAATTTGTCACTTTTAATTCATGGAAGTTTCAGATAGTTGGTCACTAAACCAAACCTGAATTTTGGTTCTGATTTGATTCTTGAACATACGAAGGATAAGCTGTTCGTCCACACAGGCAGACTACCAGTTCCCTAGTTAATCAGACCCAATGCTATTGCTCAAGAAGCAGATGCAAATCAGATTGGATTTCCAGGCAATCTGGGAGCGGGGCGGGGGGGAATTTAAGTAAATGATTTTGGATTAGTTGGGCTACATATATTTGAACAAGCATATCTTTAGATACAATCCCAAAGAGAATATAACATTTTAATCTCAGTTTAAAAGTAAAAAAGACACCATCACCACAAGATCCCAGTCTTAAAAAGGAAAGTATGTTCTGACCTGGCAGAGCTGACACAAATAATTCCTGCCATTGGTACAGTGCGATGCTTCAAAAGCCACAGCATCTCACCTAAGAGTCCAGATTTTTACTCTGTTGGTAAACCATATTGTCTCTCGTGGATGTTCATTAAAATATCCTGGCTGTTCCAGTGCAGTGAATACAGTAAAATAATACTAATTTGGTAAGTGAGTCCTGAAGCTTCTAAACAATTAGGTGGTAACGCAGAAATAGGAGATTTGAGGTTCATCTTTCTTTCCTGTAGATTGTAACATGAGGAGACGGAGTACAGAGAAAACAAAAATTGTTTGTTATGGAGCTATAAAAATGCACCAAGTAAAATGTATACTTATCAAAATCATTTCAGTGAAGTCTCCACAATGAGGAAAGGTTTTTTTCCTTTTCTTTTTTCTGTACCCTGCAGTTTCAGTCTTAATACAAGAGGCAAAATACCATAAACAAGTTGATAAAAGGGGTTTATTCTCAAAACAAAGTTTAGTGTACATTCTGGGATCAAAACAAAATCAACCCAAATTCTTATTTATTCTGTTGCACAAAAAAGCCAATATTCAAGTTGACAATATTCAGGCACTGTAAGATTTTCAAACACAAAATACTTCATTATATTTATAGCATAATTTTCTTAAAGAAGTGGAAAAAATAAATTCAAATTCAAATCAGGCAGATCTCAATAAAGCTTGAAATTAACAATTCTTACTGTTTAGTTATTGTTAAGAAAACCTTCCAGTTATTGTGCCACTTTATGCTGTGAACCTTTTAGTTAATAAAAGCGTTTTTATTTCTAAGTACCAGTAAGTTCCAAATCATATATATGAGAATGTAGAAAAAATATATATGACTATATATAAAACATATATAAATATTATATGCAACACTTACCAAGCAGATTGGTCCCTGTGCTCTTGCTTTGGAAACCCTGAATTTTGGCAGACTTGAGATGTTATATATACAACAGCTCTGAGAAGAGCCATATAATGGTGCTTACAAAAAATATTTGACCTTTAGAGATGGTTGTACCAACGGCGTTAGTTAAAAGAGCGTTAATGAATTGATTTGGAAAAGTTTGATTGCCTTCTCTGTGCCAGGCACTATTGTACATGCTGGAGGCAGCAGTGCACAAAATAAGGAACTTGTGCTCTACTGCTTATCCATTTGGTTGTTTGATACCTAACATGAACACAGTAAGTCCCCTCCATACAAACCTTCAAGTTGCGAACTTTCAAAATGTGAACGTGCATTTGCATGTGCAGTCACTTAAGTTCACGTGTCTGGCGTACATTGTCACGTGCGTGCATCCTCTACAAGTGGTTGTGCTTTTGTGTGCTTTACTGTACAGTACTGTGTAGAGCACAGTAGTACAGTATCTTTATTTCAAGCCCAGGATGTCCGGAAGCAAGCGTGAAAGCAGCGGTGATGTAGCTGGTCCTGTACTGTACTTCTCAAGGTACTGTACTGTAAGATTTAAAATGTTTCCTTTATTTTTTGTGTTTGCTTTTTATGTATTATTTGTGTGAAAAGTATTATAAACCTATTACAATACAGTACTGTATAGCCGATTGTGTTAGTTGGGTACCTAGGCTAACTTTGTTGGACTTACTAACAAATTGGACTTACGAACGCACTCTAGGAACGGAACTCATTCGTATGCAGGGGACTTACTGTACTGTTACATCGGAGGGAGTCTGGATGATGTTCCATCTCCCAAGCCTATACTTTGTTTCACATTTACAGCTCTAAGTCTGTCTTGCAGAGCATGTGAAGAAACATTGAGCAATGTTCATACAGAGTGTGAAGAATGGGGATGTGGATAAATTATCACGTCTAGAGATTTCCAGAAAAAAACCACTTCCTAATGTGCCTTTTACAAAGTAACAGTAACAGTTGCAAGTAGATGCCAAGAGGCACAAAAACACCTCTTACCATGATCTTCCATTAATAATACACTGTAATTGTGACTAGATAGGGCTTTACTGTTTACGAAGGGCATTTAGATTCATTCCTCGTTCTGTGAAGCAGTCAGGAAAGATGTTATCTCTAATTTACAAATCTGGAAACTGAAGTTTCAGTGAATTTTCAAAGGTTACACAGTAAGTTGTATAACTAAGAATAGGACTCAAATCTTAGGGCAATTAATCCACCTTGATTTCCTGGGCACCTTGATCTTACTCCTTTCATAGGCTTTGCTTGTTTAGCATGGGACTGGCATCCCTGGTGATTTTACTTTCTAAAATTATTATGGTTAAAGTAGCATGTGCTGATTTGACAGATAGTCTCATGTCCCGATGTTGAGAATTCTAGAAACAGAGTCCTGAGCAATAATATAAAGAACGTGCTGAGTTACTGGAAGTTCTGGCATTTGAATTTGCGCTAATGCTCAGGTTCTGACCTATTTTATTCATTAACAAAATAGGTGTCAGATTTCATAAGAGTAGGACGATGAATTGTGAAAACTATTACCCTGGCCAAATTCCAGAGTGAGCATTCCTATCATGGCAATTTTCAAATGGACAAAGTCAATTCCTTAGAAAGGGAAATCAATTCTTGGACAGTAGTTTCTTTGGATCTCAAAACATTTGGATGGGTAACTCCATTCCCCTGGTGTGGGCCCTATATAGGAGAGTGCGTGTGGGGCAATGCAACATAACATTTTACCTGAAAGTTTTGCAGAAAGAATTAATGCTCAACTATTGATTGTGGTCATCAGATTTGGAGAACGTTTGACACACAAATACATACACACACACACACACACACACACACACACACACACACACACACAAGGCCTTTGAATTTTTAAGAACATGCCAAGCAAACAGTCTAGACTGAAGTTTCTCAACAATGACTTTTCTCATTCTGATATGATCATCTGGAATCGTGTGTGTGTGTGTGTATGTGAATTTAACCCATGTTTAAAGAAATGCATATGCAGTACATGCGCAGTTTGGTTATTTGTGAACTTCTTCTATCCTATCACGATTTTACAGGATAAAATTTTTTTTTTAAGTCCTTAGGAAATAAGATTGAACCAGTCTTGATGGTTCTTCTTTTAAACTGAGGAGATCCATTTAAATCCAATGCCAAGAGCCAGTCTATTGCTAGTCTGAAGTCAGAAAGAGCATACACAGGTGCCATCGCTTTTGGAGAAGTGCTTCATATGCCATTCTTGCTTTTACCAATGCTTCACTATTTTCAAAATGCTTTCACAATTTTTAACTTGTTTGTTTTTCACAAAAATCCTGTATGTGTGTTGGAAGGGTGGGACTATCATTCTCACTTATAAGTGGAAACTTAAATTCAGAAAAGATAAATATCAGTCCCAAGGAGGTTTTTGTATCACAAATTCAGTTCTTATCCCCGTAGGCCTATTTTCTTTAGATACAGAAGTCTCCCCTTCCCTCCAAATTTTAGTGTTTTAGACTAAAACACTAAGCGCGTGTGGAGAGCCATTTTATATATTTTTCAATTTACCAAGATATGCTAAACATATTAAACAAACCCAGTCTTCCTGCTCAAAATGTATGGAATTTCTATTCCATTTTTAGGGTATCTGCACATAACTGACATATCTGTTTAAACTAAAAAATTGTTTCCTGTAATTTCTTTTCCTTCATGCATTTTTTTTCCTGAGCCAGTGTGTTTATTTTGTATTGTATTGTAAGTGTATTGTGTGATACATACTACAAATGGAAAAAAGTCAATAGATTTAATTATGTTTATCTGAATATTTGATTAAATGAAGCAAAACAAAAAACCTTCAAGGTTATCTTTTAAGAATTTTCAAAATTCACTGGAACTATACCTCATTAATATTTTCCCTCATGTGAGAGTTATACAATTTATACAATTTTGCCACTTTGAAATGTATATTTCAATATCTGATTTTTAGAACAGTGCTACCAATAGGTTAATTCTGGAATCCTGGTATCCTACATTTAATCATACACCAGACTCTATCAATTTTTGTCTTAGTAATGACTTTTTAATTTGTTCCCTCACTACTTACTGCCATGGTTCAAACTTTCCTTTCTCTTCTTTGGACTGTTTCTAATAGCTTTCTTCTCTGGGGCCTCTACACCTCTAAGATTATTTCACTCCAGTCCCCTTCACATTGCTGCCATGATTATCTTTTTGAGAGGCAAGTATTGCCATGTTGCATCTCAGCCAGAACCTCTATTGGATCTCTGTTGTCTTCAGAATAAGTTCAAGAATAATAAAAATCATAACAGGAGCTAAGTGTTCCACATAATCCTGTAACAAATTTGTGAGATGGTTATTTGCCATTCTAGTGGGTATAGTAGTATTTTATTTTGTATTAATTTGTGTTTTCTTGATTACCTGTGATGTTGATAATCTTTTCATGTGCTTATTTGCCATTCATATATCTTCTTTGGTGAAATAGTTGTTCAAATCTTCTGACCTTTTAAAAAAGTTCGGTTGGCAGACATCGTTTTTGATGGTACCAAAATAAGAGCATTTCCTTTAAAATCAGCAATAAGGCAAAGATGCTCACTATCATTGATTCTATTCATCATTGTATTGGAAGAGCTGGTCAGTGCTAGGTATATACATGGATCCTGGACATGTGATAGAAGCAGAAATAGGAAAAATTTGGACCATTAAATAAATGGTGTGAGATAATCAATTATCCATTTGAAAAAAAAAATAACTTGAATTGCTGCCTCACCCCTTACTCTAAAATCAGTACTAGGTAGATTAAAAATTTGGAAAAACATTTTCCTTAATAATGGAAAGGGAAAGGTTTTTCTTTCTAAAAACAATAAAAACTTAAATGCTGTTAGTTTTAAAACATAAAATAACAATTACATAAAATTAAAAACAAATTTTTTAAACAAATGCTGTAAACAAAGTCACACTGGGAAATATATTTGTGATATGTAAGATATAGGACTTTTAACTTTCTTAATATGTAATAATCCTTCAAATCAATAATAAAAAACCTAATTTTAAAATGGGCAGAAAATAGTTAATAGAGAGTAATATGGTTATTTTATAAATATAAAAGAGGCATTACCTCACTCATAATGAAATAAATCTAGGAGATGCTTTTTACATAAAGTTTGCAAGGATCAAATATTTTGATACTATACTGTATAGACACAGGATGGGGCAATAATCACTCATACCCTTTTAGTGGAACTGCAAATTGGTATAAAGTTTTTGGAGGATGATTTAGTATTATCCAGATTTTAAATCTACCTGTTTTTGACAAGAAAATTCCATTTCTAAGAATTTATTATACAGACATATTTTCATGTGTTCCTAAGAATATATGTATAAGTTAGCAGTACTTTTGCAATAACAAGAGAATGGGTAAAATGTAATTGTTGATCAATAGGTAACTGGTTAAACAAATATGATAAACCCAGTGGAATACTGTGAGGAGATTCAAATCTGTTAAAACAATGAGGGAGATTCAAATATGACGATGAAGAAAAATTCTCCAAGAAATATTATTAAATAAACAAAATAAGATGCAAGGTAATATATAAAATATATCCTTTTGGAAATACTGATATGTGCATTCAAATTTTTCTGAAAGGATGCACAAGCATCTATTACTAGTGATTGAGGCTACATAAGGGGAAGTGGATTGGAGAGGGGAAAGTGATTTACTTTTTACAGTATCTTTAGCACTCCCTAACTTTTTAAAAAAGTCATGTTTATGTATTACTGAAATTTCTAGATGAAAAATTAAATATTTTAAAATATATTACAGAAAAATAAGAAAGTATTTGGGCATCTGTTTGATGATGGGACTTAAGAGATGACTTCATGGTTTATCTACCTCCTGGAGATTCTCTGGGTCTCTGCTTCAAACATGAACTGGCTGAGATTTGGGGACCTCTCCTTTGGTTTACTCATCTTGTTTCCACCTGTAGGACAATGTCCCACATCACCAGCCTTTCTTTGCTCTCAAATTTTTGTGACTTCCTGGCTTTCGGCCTAGATCTTGCCTATCTCGTGACTTCTTGTTTCCAGGTGCTCCTTGCTTTCCCTGCCCATGTGGTTCTTCTCTGGTTTGTTGCTGAGCCACATGAATCACATGCTTTCCTAGACTGCCAACTACTTGCCCAGTTCTTGACCATGTCCTCTGATTGGATTGCATGGGGGCTTGAACTGGATATCAGGGGAATCTCCTGGATTCTTCATGTTGGACTGCAATGGACCATGTCACTCTGCTCTTTGAATGTTAAGGTTATAGTTAGGGGTTGAAGATTCTCTGCTACATCTTTTCCCATGATAATTGATGATAACAGTTAAGAATGAGCATTATTCTTGACAATGTCAAACTTTACCTCAGTCCCTTGCTCCTAGAAAGCAGCAATAGTTAAGAAATCCCGGTTGGGAGTCAACATGGTGGTGTGGGAAGACGCCGAGTTAGTGTCTCCCCCCAGCTAGGGTGTCTGCTGGCCGCTGGTGGGGGACCCTGACACCCAAGGAGACAGGAGTAACCCCCAAGTGAACTGCTGGGAGTCGGGCTGAAGCTCCTGCGGTGGGAGCTCCTTGTCGGAACCACTGGACTAACAGAGAACCTCAAACTCCAGGGAATATTCATTGGAGTGAGGTCTCACAGAGGTCTTCATCTCAGCACCAAGACCCAGCTCTACCCGGTAGCCTACAAATTCCAGTGTTGGAAGCCTCAGGCCACACAACCAGTAAGACAAGAACACAATCCCACTCATGAAAAAAAAAAAAAAAAAAAAGAGACAGCAAAAAAATATGTCACAAATGAAGGAGCAAGGTAAGAACCTACAAGACCAAATAAATGAAGAAGAAATAGGCAATCTACCTGAAAAAGAATTCAGAGTAATGATAGTAAAGATGATCCAGAATCTCGGAAATAGAATGGAGGCACGGATTGAGAAAATACAAGAAATGTTTAACAGAGATCTAGAAGAACTAAAGAACAAGCAAACAGAGATGAACAGCACAATAACTGAAATGAAAAATACACTAGAAGGAATCAATAACAAAATAACTGAGGCAGAAGAATGAATAAGTGAGCTGGAAGACAAAATGGTGGAAATAACTGCCAAGGAGCAGAAAAAAGAATGAAAAGGATTGAAGACAATCTCAGAGACCTCTGGGACAACACTAAATGCACCAACATTCAAATTATAGGGGTCCCAGAAGAATAAGAGAAAAAGAAAGGGTCTGAGAAAATATTTGAACAGATTATAGTCGAAAACTTCCCTAACGTGGGAAAGGAAATAGTCACCCAAGTCCAGGAAGCACAGAGAGTCCCATACAGGATAAACCCCAGGAAAAACACACCAAGACACATATTAATCAAACTAACAAAAATTAAATTCAAAGAAAAAATACTAAAAGCAGCAAGGGAAAAACAAAAATAACATACAAAGGAATCCCCATAAGTTTATGAGCTGAGTTTTCAGCAGAAACTCTGCCGGCCAGAAGGGAGTGGCAGGATATACTTAAAGTGATGAAAGAGAAAAACCTACAACCAAGATTACTCTACCCAGCAAGGATCTCATTCAGATTCAACAGAGAAATCAAAAGCTTTTCAGACAAGCAAAAGCTAAGGGAATTCAGCACCACCAAACCAGCTCTACAACAAATGCTAAAGAAACTTTTCTAGGTGGAAAACACAAGAGAAGAAAAAGACCCACAAAAACAAACCCAAAACAATTAAGAAGATGGTAATAGGAACATACATATCGATAATAACCTTGAATGTAAATGGATTAAATGCCCCAACGAAAAGACACAGACTAGCTGAATGGATACAAAAACAAGACCCATATACATGCTGTCTACAAGAGACCCACTTCAGACCTAGGGACACATACAGACTGAAAGTGAAGGGATGGAAAAACATATTCCATGCAAATAGAAATCAAAAGAAAGCTGTAGTAGCAATACTCGTATCCGATAAAAGAGACTTTAAAATAAAGACTGTTACAAGAGATAAGGAGGGACACTACATAATGATCAAAGGATCAATCAAAAAGAAGATATAACAATTATAAATGTTTATGCACCCAACATAGGAGCACCTTAATACATAAGGCAAATGCTAACAACCATGAAGGGAGAAATCAACAGTAACACAATAATAGTAGGGGACTTTAACACACCACTTATGCCAATGGACAGGTAATCCAAACAGAAAATAAATAAGGAAACACAAGCTTTACATGACACAATAGACCAGATAGATTTGGGGTTTTTTAAACATCTTTATTGGAGTATTGCTTTACAATGGTGTGTTAGTTTCTGCTGTATAACAACGTGAATCTGCTGTACATATACATATATCCCCATGTCCCCTCCCTCTTGTGTCTCCCTCCCACCCTCCCTATCCCACCCTTCTAGGTGGACACAAAGCACTGAGCTGATCTCCCTGTGCTGTGTGGCTGCTTCCCACTAGCTGTCTATTTTACATTTGGTAGTGTATATATGTCCATGCCACTCTCTCACTTCGTCCCAGGTTACCCTTCCCCCTCCCTGTGTCCTCAGACCAGATAGATTTAATTGATATTTATATACATTCCATCTGAAAACAACAGATTACACTTTCTTCTCAAGTGCACATGGAACATTCTCCAGGATAGATCACACCTTGGATCACAAATCAAGCCACAGAAAATTTAAGAAAATTGAAATTGTATCAAGCATCTTTTCTGACCACAACACTATGAGATTGGAAATCAATTACAGGAAAAAAAACCTGTAAAAAACACAAATACATGGGTGCTAAACAGCGCACTACTAAACAACCAAGAGATCACTGAAGAAATGAAAGAAGAAATAAAAAAATACATAGAAACAAATGACAATGAAAACACGACGACCCAAAACCTACGGGATGCAGCAAAAGCAGTTCTAAGAGGGAAGTTTATAGCAATTCAGTCTCACCTCAATAAACAAGAAAAATCTCAAATAAACAATCTAACCCTACACTTAAAACAACTAGAGAAAGAACAAAGGAAACCCAAAGTCAGTAAAAGGAAAGAAATCATAAAAATCAGAGCAGAAATAAATGAAATAGAAACAAAGAAAACAATAGCAAAGATCAATAAAACTAAAAGCTGGTTCTTTGAGAAGATAAACCCTTAGCCAGACTCATCAAGAAAAAAAGAGAGAGGACGCAAATCAATAAAATTAGAAATGAAAACAGAGAGATCACAACTGACACCACAGAAATACAAAGGATTATACGGGACTACTACAAACAACTATATGCCAATAAAATGGACAACCACAAAGAAATGGACAAATTCTTGGAAAGGTACAGTTTTCCAAGACTGAATCAGGAGGAATTAGAAAATATAGACAGACCTATCACAAGTAATGAAATTGAGACCGTAATTAAAAAATCTTCCAACCAACAAAAGTCCAGGACCAGATGGCTTCACAGGGGAATTCTATCAAACATTTAGAGAATAGCTAACACCAATCCTTCTCAAACTCTTCCAAAAAATTGCAGAGGGAGAAACACTCCCAAATTCATTCTATGAAGTCACCATCACCCTGATACCAAAACCAGAAAAAGATATCACAAAAAAGAAAATTATAGACCAATATCACTGATGAGCATAGATGCAAAAATCCTGAACAAAATACTAGCAAACAGAATCCAGCAACACATTAAAAGGATCATACACCATGATCAAGTGGGATTTATCCCAGGGATGCAAGGATTCTTCAATATACGCAAATCAATCAATGTGATACACCACATTAACAAATTAAGATATAAGAACCATATGCTCATCTCAATAGATGCAGAAAAAGCTTTTGACAAAATTCAACACCGATTTATGTTAAAAACTCTCCAGAAAATGGGCATAGAGGGAATCTACCTCAACATAATAAAGGCCGCGTATGACAATCCCACAGCAAGCATCATACTCAATGGTGAAAAACTGAAAGCATTTCCACTAAGATCAGCCACAAGACAAGGATGTCCACTCTCGCCACTCTTATTCAACATAGTTTTGGAAGTCTAGCCACAGCAATCAGAGAAAAAAAAGAAAAGGAATACAAATTGGAAAAGAAGAAGTAAAACTGTCACTCTTTGCAGATGACATGATACTATACATAGAAAATCCTAAAGATGCCGCCAGAAAACTACTAGAACTAATCCATGAATTTGTTAAAGTTGCAGGATACAAAATTAATGCACAGAAATCTCTGGCATTCCTATACACCAACAACGAAAAATCAGAAAGAGAAATTAAGGAAACAATCCCATTTACCACTGCATCAAAAAGAATAAAATACCTAGGAATAAACCTGCTTAAGGTGGTGGAAGACTTGTACTCAGAGAACTATAAAACACTGATGAAAGAAATCAAAGATACCATAAACAGTTGGAGAAATATACCATGTTCTTGGATTGGAAGAATCAATATTGTGAAAATGACTATACTACCCAAAGCAATCTTCAGATTCAATGCAATCCCTATCAAACTACCAATGGCATTCTTCACAGAATTAGAACAAAAAATTTCACAATTTGTATGGAAACACAGAAGACCCGAATAGCCAAAGCAATCTTGAGAAAGAACAACTGAGTTGTAGGAATCAGGCTCCCTGACTTCAAACTATACCACAAAGCTACAGTAATCAAGACAGTATGGTATTGGCACAAAAACAGAAATATAGATCAATGGTACAGGGTAGAATGCCCAGATATAAACCCACGCACATGTGGGCACCTAATTTATGACAAAGGAGGCAAGAACATACAATGGAGGAAAGACAGCCTCTTCAATAAGTGGTGCTGGGAAAACTGAGCAGCTACATTTAAAAGAATGAAATTAGAACACTACCTAACATCATACCCAAAAATAAACTGCAAATGGATTAAAGACCTAAATGTAAGACCAGACACTATAAAACTCTTAGAGGAAAACAGGAAACAAACTCTTTGACATAAACCACAGCAAGATCTTTTTTGACCCACCTCCTAGAGTAATGGAAATAAAAACAAAAATAGACAAATGGGACTTAATTAAACTTAAAAGCTTTTGCACAACAAAGGAAAACCATAAATAAGACAAAAAGACAACCCTCAGATTGGGAGAAAATATTTGCAAATGAAACAACAGACAAAGGATTAATCTCCAAAATATACAAACAGCTCATGGAGCTCAATATCAAAAGAACAAACAATCCAATTAAAAAATGGGCAAAAGACCTAAATAGACATTTCACCAAGGAAGACATACAGATGGCCAAGAGGCACATGAAAAGATGCTCAACATCACTAATTATTAGAGAAATGCAAATCAAAACTACAATGAGGTATCACCTCATGCTGGTCAGAATGGCCATTATCAAAAAATCTAGAAACAATAAATGCTGGAAAGGGTGTGGTGAAAAGGGAACCCTCCTGCACTGTTGGTGGGAATGTAAATTGATACAACCACTATGGAGAACAGTATGGAGGTTCCCTAAAAAACTAAAAATAGAACTACCATATGACCCAGAAATCTCACTACTGGGCATATACCCTGAGAAAACCATAATTCAAAAAGAGTCATATACCGCAATGTTCACTGCAGCACTATTTACAATAGCCAGGTCATGGAAGCAACCTAAATGCCCATCGACAGATGAATGGATAAAGAAGATGTGACACATATATACAATGGAATATTACTCATCCATAAAAAGAAACGAAATTGAGTTATTTGTAGTGAGGTGGATGGATCTAGAGTCTGTCATACAGAATGAAGTCAGTCAGAAAGAGAAAAACAAATACCGTATGCTAACACATATATATGGAATCTAAAAAAAAAAAATGGTACTGGTGAACCTAGTGGCAGGGCAGGAATAGGATGTAGACGTAGAGAATGGACTTGAGGACACGGGGTGGGAGGGGGAAACTGGGGCGAAGTGAGAGTAGCATCGACATATATACACTACCAAACGTAAAATAATTAACTAGTGGGAAACAGCAGCATAGCACAGGGAGATCAGCTCGGTGCTTTGCGATGACTTAGAGGGGTGGGATAGGGAGGATAGGAGGGAGGCTCAAGAGGGAGGGGATATGGGGACATATGTATGCATATGGCTGATTCACTTTGGTGTACAACAGAAACTAGCACAGTATTGTGAAGCAATTATACTCCAATAAAGACTTATTAAGAAAAAAAGAAATCCCCCTATTCCTTATGACACCAAAACCACAAGGAACAAAAGTAAAAATAGATAAACTGCACTATCAAAATTAAAAATTTCTGTGTATCAAAGGATACAATCAAGAGATTGAAAAGGTAACCTATGGAATGGGAGAAAATATTTGCAAATAATACACTTGATTTGAGGTTAATATCCGGAATATATAAAGAACTATAACTCAACAACAACGGCAAAAATCAAATAACCCAGTTAAAGAATGGACTAAGGACTTGAGTAGATATTTCTCCAAAGAAGATATAGAAATAGCCATCAAGCACCAGAGAAGTTGCTCAACATCACTGATCATTAGGGAAATGGAAATCTAAACCACAATGAGATACTACCTCACACCCATTAGGATGGCAACTATCAAAACCCAGAAAATAACAAGTGTTGGTGAGGATGTGGAGAAATTGGAACTGACAAAGAGCCTCTCCTTGACTAAAATCAGGCTCCTCTGAAGCCTCTACTCAACTAGGCTCCAACTTTTGAGTTTCTGTGTTTATCTCTGCACTGTCCAGTTTTAGCAAGAATCCTGTTAAATCAGTTAAGTTGGAATCTCCCACCCTTGATATCTGATCACCCTCAATATCTGATCAAATTTCTTAACCCCCATGATTTCCCAGGTGATATCTGAAAACCCTGGCCAGCTTTCAGCAAGAATCGTGTCAAGTCAGTTTAGCCAGAATCTCCCTTTCTCCTGATGTTTTCCTCTTAGTAATTTTCCATTTACTGACCCCACCCTGCTCCTTGGCTATGAATCCCCACTTGTACATACTGTGTTTAGAATTAAGCCCAGTTCTATACTGAGGTCTCTTTTTCCCCTGTTGTGATAGTTCCCAAATAAAATATATTTTCACCACTTTAACTATTAGCAGGCTCTGTTTTTCTTCAATAGAACCCTGGTGCACTGTTGATGAGAAAGTAAAATGGTGCAGCCATTATGAGAAATGGTATGGCAGTTTCTCAAAAAATTAAAAATAGAATTGCCATATGATTGAGGAATTTCACTTCTGGGTATACATCCAAGAGAATTGAAAGTACAGTCTCTAAGAAATATTTATTGTATACACCCATGTTCGTAGCAGCATTATTCACCATAGTCAAAAGGTGGATGCAACTCAAATGTCCATTAATGGATGAAGGTATAAACAGAAATTGGTATATACATATAATGGATCATTATTCAAGCTTTAACTAGTAAGGATTTGTGACACATGCTACATCATGGATAAAACTTGAGAACAGGGCTTCCCTGGTGGCGCAGTGGTTGAGAATCTGCCTGCTAATGCGGGGGACACGGGTTCGGGCCCTGGTCTGGGAGGATCCCACATGCTGCGGAGCGACTGGGCCCGTGGGCCACAACTGCTGAGCCTGCGCATCTGGAGCCTGTGCTCCGCAACAAGAGAGGCCACGATAGTGAGAGGCGCGCGCACCGCGATGAAGAGTGGCCCCCGCTTGCCGCGACTAGGGAAGGCCCTCGCACAGAAACAAAGACCCAACACAGCCAAAAATTAATTAATTAATTAATTAAAAAAAAAAACAAAAACAACTTGAGAACATCATGCTAGGTTAAATAAGCCAGTTATAAAAAAACAAATACTATATAATTCCACTTATTCAAGTACCTAGAGTAGTCAAATTTATAGAGACAGAAAGTAGAATGATGGCTTCCAGGGGCTGGGGGAGGGAGGTACTGGGAGTTATTGTTTAATGAGTATAAAATTTCAGTTTCAACAGATGAAAAGAGTTCTGGAAATTGGTTGCACAATAATGTGAATGTACTTAACACTACTGAACTGTACACATAAAAATGGTTAAGATGGTAAATTTCATGTTATGTGTATTTACCACAATGAAAAGATCAAAAAAAAAAAAAGAAAAGAAAAGAAAAAGAAATGTCTCTATCCTTTTGCATTCCTGAGGTTGCTGCAAAGAATCCTCCTTCTTCATAAGACTTAGATAAGCTAAGGGATGATCTCTTTGTTTATCTATGACAAAGACCGAAGTAGATCTTCCAAATACCTATTCTTTGTCTTATAAATGATTAGCTAAGGATTTGTCCCCACTGATCAATCTGGACAAAATACCTGTTAACTTGACCAAACTTTAGCCAGGCTTCTCCCCTCTCTGCAATCCCCTAGAGCCTGGCCTGCCCTTCAGTTTAAACAGCATTGGAAATGTGGAGCAGCCCCTCCTAATGACCCATCCTGAAAATTGGCTGATCACAGAGACATTTCCTGCTCAATTCTCTAATCATGCCACCTACTTATCCCACTTCCTGACACCCAGTTCTTTCTGGCCTTATTTACTCCTCCTTATAAAAGAAAAACCCTTTCTGCCTAACTTTGAGAAGCCTGTAGGTCCTAAGGTTGGAGCATTCTCCCTGTTGCAATAGTCTCCCAACCTCCCCCACACCCACTGCAATAGACTTTCGAGTCATCTCTCCTTACATAAGTCTAGATTTGTTTTCACTTGACACTCTCAAATTCTGAGAATAACGTTTGTCCCATTTAACGTATGGAATATAGTGAAAAGATAGTTAATGTATCGTTTATATACATTAGGTATATAAACATTAGGTGTATAGGTAACACACATACAATTGGAATATGTGAGCTTTATTGTGTAGTATATATGTGTACATTTTTAAGTGTGTTAGCTAAATTTCATTATAATATTGTCCTAGTGCATTATAATTTTTATTTACAAGTACGTTATTTGGAAAACTGTTAAAATACTCTGTGTTACAGGCTGTCAGGTAACACTTTTAAATTAGCAGTTTAGGTCAGGACAACAAATTTTGGACATTTATACAGCTGTATAGAAGATAAGAAGTTACACTCAGCTGGTTTGGTTTTCTTTTTTTTTTTTTAATTTTATTTATTTATTTATGGCTGTGCTGGGTCCTCGTTTCTGTGCGAGGGCCCTCTCCAGTTGCGGCAAGCGGGGGCCACTCCTCATCGTGGCGCGCGGGCCTCTCACCATCGCCGCCTCTCCCGTTGCGGAGCACAGGCTCCAGACGCGCAGGCTCAGCAATTGTGGCTCACGGGCCCAGCCGCTCCGCGGCACGCGGGATCCTCCCAGACCAGGGCCCGAACCCGTGTCCCCTGCACCAGCAGGCAGACTCTCAACCACTGCGCCACCAGGGAAGCCCTGGTTTTCTATATGAGATTTTATTCTAGTACCTTCTAAAATTGCCACTTCTTTGCTTTAACTCTTTAAAAATTATGAATTAAGAGTAAAAATAGGTGTTCTTTGTAGTAAAAATTAACACTTTTAACTATAACCAGTACATCTTACAAGTGCTCTGATTTTAAATTCACAGTGTTTTTAAACTCTTTCCTTTTGATTTTTAAATTGCAGTTGTGTGTCAGGATTCCACACAGGGAAATTATGAGGAATCAGTAACTATGATAATTAACCGAGCCAAAGATCTTACCAAGACATCACCACCAATCTAGCTAAAAAGTATATTAACATAGCAACAAACTTTCAAGGTCAAATCTAAATATTTTCTTTTCTTGATGTCAAGATTGGCCCATTTTGGATTTTTCCTTTCTCTTGGCTTTTCCCAAACATCTTCCTACTTTTCACTGGTAATTTTTTGAGGAAGAGTTGATACTCTGCTATCATGAAGTTTGGTATCTAGAAAGGTAGAAGATTCGTGTTTTAATGGTCTCCGTGTGTATTTCCCACACTCACATTTCCACGCATTCACTCACTGATTTATTGAGTCCTGTGTGGCAGATAATAGAGGGTATGAGGTGGCTTTACAGAGGATACCCTCTACTCTAGCACTGCGCCCATTTCTCCTTTCTGCCTCCACTCCAGTCCTCCCTCAGCCAAAGGGTGCCAGTTCTACAACCATCCACTCCCACTGCCTGTGCGTTTGCCTAACTTGGTCCATTTATGAACTTTCTGGAGCCTTTATGCTTTTATGTGAGATGCACATGAATCCCAGGGGTATGGGATGGCTTTTATTCTTTTCATTTTCTTTTGTTCCTAGGTCCCAAATCACCCAAACTCATCCACGTATTGAGTTGATTGTATTCAGAAAGAGCTGCTGGAACGTTCTGGAAGAACAGCAGAAACCTTTTCTCTGCTGTGGACTTGGAAGTGTTTGGCCAAAACAGAACTAGTTTTGACCTTTGACAGTATCACATCTAATCTCCTCACTCCGCAGCTGGGGGAATTGAACCAAGAGAAATTTAGTAATTTCCTGGTATCTCATGCTAGCTGAGGGACAGAGCAGGACCGCAGACCCCTCGGTTGCAGGCACAGGCCCACCTGATGGCATTGGCTGAGCTTTGAGCCATATAAAAGTTGGGTACCTTTCATAAAAATTAAATCATCCATCTTTCTAGTTTGGACACGTGACAGAAGGGAGAGATTGAATCTTAGACCAACATAGCTAGATATTTGGAGTCTTTTGACTGTTACAGACTCTGGGACTGCCCTGGTTTGGTGTCATTTAGGCAGGTGGTACCTAAAGCAATAAGATCTTTTACCCAAACTAGATCTTTCTATTTTCCACTAAATTTTTTTTTTTTTTTTTTGCTTCATGGCTTGGGCCGTCTTGATTACAGTTTCTGAACTTAAAATAAAGCATCCTGATTGGCTGTCATGACTTTTGTGGCTCCCTGGCGTCAGGCAGACAGAATGCACCAAGGAGAGAAACGCTTTGAGTGGCCAAATTATGCAGAACCCGCTTCCCGAATTATGAAACAGAACTCTCACGAACAGTAGCATGGCAAACTCCACGCGTGCCGGCATGCTTTTCAGAGGAGTAGCAGATTTAAATAATCAAATAAAAAAGATTTTCCTTTTGATAATGAAAGCAGAATGATCAAAGAGGAAGCAGGGATGAAGCATGACTCTGGAAAGCAGGACAGCGTGGGGGCTGTTTGGCCGTCACCTCTTCAGCCTTGGGGGTTTGTGGGGCTGGGAGGACCTGGTCATCTCATGATTTTGGCTTCCCCTTCCATAAAATAGAACAGAAGCACGGGACGCTCTTAAGGATATTTCCAACAATAAGATCCCGAAGGTTAGATTCTAAAATTAAATGTTTTAATGGTCAAAACTATTATCTTAACTCCTGCATCCCCCAACCCCAGGTTTGTCCATGGCCTGAAAAGCCATAGTAATGATCTATTCCTATTTCCTACTCCTTTAAATCTGGTAAAAGTCCAGCAGAAAATTCCAAGAAATGTCATACTCAGGTGAGAGTTACCTTAACTATCACAGGCAGAGTTCAGAAGCCTTATTTCCGGCCAACGCCAGGGCTCGTGGAATCTATTTGTTCCTTTTTTTCCAGTAGCTCCTTTCTGTTCTTTGCGTCTAACTCAGTGTGTTGTGATAAATAATGCAGCGCCTTCCCAACAGTTGCCTTAGCCATACGAGGAGTACATTTTAAAAAGAGAACAAGCAGACACAGAAATGGAAATTAACCCCAGGCCTGCCAGCCTCCGTCAGGAATAATGGCATCACATAATTCCAGGGTTAAATGAGAAGTAGGTGCCTTTTTACTGAGTTGGGCTCTTTGTCCTTGCTTTAGTGTGTCATTGTGGCACCTGTCATGTAAGGTTAATGACAGCCCCTCATTACCCTTGTCAAATCTGTAATAATGTGGCCCAACAACGGGTCTGAATGGCTTCTGCTTGTCAGACCCCTATGTTTTGCCTAGCAGATGGTCACTGTGTTTGGAGGGGCCCTTGCTCAGATCCATCACACTGATATCCTGAACACGTGTGTGTGCGGGAAGCGTTGCCCCTGATGGGACAGCGTGTGGCTAGAATGCTAATGGAGCACAGCACGACGACTTCACCCTCCTCCTCCCCCAAAGCCCCGTTAGATTTCTGTTAGGGAGGGAGGGAAGACGGGCCCTTTCTTGCTTCTCTCCTTCTATTATTTCCGGCGACACGCGACACTTATCAGCTGTGATATGCACCCGTTTCCCCAACCCTTTATTTGGATCACTTAGGATGCAGCACCCATGAAATGTAGACACGTTCTATTCTCGGAGACGTGGAAACAAAGGGGGAAAGAGCCTCCGTGAGGGAAGTGGCAGGGGGCAGGCTTTACTGGAAAAGAGCTGTGGTCCAGGTGGCAGGAAACTCGAATTCTAGCCTGTGCCCTTGTGCACAGGCGCTCCCCAGCCTCTGTTTATTCCCCCAGGAAGGTCGCCAGGCTGCAGGAGGTGAGAGACAGGGGACACAAGGTCACACAGGGCGGGGGATAGGAGGGGAGGATTCTCTCTCCTGTCCCAGGGCTTCCCCAAGGGCCCTTGCTTTTCTCATCCTCAGCGGCTTCTTCCACTTCCTTTCTTCCTTCCTTCAGTCACTTCCTTTCTCAAAAATCAACAGTGGCTCCGAATTGCTTCAAAAATCAACTTCAACCCAAAATCACACCTGCAGAATTAGTTACTAGGCAAGCCACTCTTTTCCCCTTACTAATCTGTTCCCACAACTTCTCAGGCTGCGTGCATCTCTTCAGACACAAATCTCTCCACTTTTTTCTGTGCGTGAGTTTTCTTGGCTTCAAGTCTTCGCTCATGCATGACCGCCCACATGAAACTCTCCCTCTCACCAGCTTCTCTTCTTCACAGACGGGAAGACCTCCACCAACCCACCTAGCTCTGATAACCCCTGCTTCTCTAAACGTTCCTAAGAAATAAGGAATGTCTTTGTTAGTATACGTTCAAACTAATAGAAGTTTAGAACTCTAAGGGAACTTGGAAATCATTCCGTGCAACCACTTCATTTTGAAGTTGAAATAGTTTGTGTTGGTCAAGACCAAGTTCAAAGACCTAACATGATAGCAAGACCAGCACTCAGGTCTTTTGATTCTTGAGTTTTGACTTATTTTCCACTCTAGCCCATACCCACTCCCTTTATTTCAGTATCTAAGAGCTTGTTGTTCTCATTTGTTTCCTCCCACAGCGGAGTGCAAACTCACTGAGGGGAGATGCAGCCTGTCTTCCTCTGTGGTTCTGGAAGAACCTGCACAGATCTGTGGGCACAGGGACACATGGCTGCAGGTCGCACTGCTGATGCTAATCCCTTCTGTAATCGCCACAACACTGAACACTTTGCCAGATTATCCGTTGGCACTAATTTCTTTGTACTAACCTAGCCAATGACATTTTCTGTTTTATCTTTTGAGTGACCCATCCGTGAGGCCAGCCAGTCACTGTGAAGCTATCTTCATGAGCAAAATGTCCTGTTAGGTCTTATGGGGCAGAGAAGCCTACAGCCTAAGACAGGGAGGAGTTTTCCGCGTTGTACTCCATCAGTGGTGGAGAAAACCCGCTTCTGCACAAACCTTCTGACGATCTGGGAAGTGACGCTGAAATAAATCAGAATTGTATCCAGCCTTCCCAAGATGGAAAAGGAAATAAATAGATTTCGCATTTGCTGAGTGTCCCGTTTTTCCTCTTTCATCAAATACGTGGAAATTTCCACTTAGGTGTTGAAGAACTTTACTTCTTAAACCAGATCTTAGATGACCATAGAATACTTCTTTTTACTTCCAGATGTTCCTCCCTCAAAAGTTTTTCTCATGCTGTTTCATTTAGATGCGTTCTTGCTCAAAATCATGCAGTACATATGCACTGCCTCCATAGCTTTTCTAAGCCATAGGATTATTTCCTCTGAATAGCATCAAAGTTATACTCTGTAACTGCCATTTAGCGATCATGCCTTACTCTCTCAACAAACATTTCCTGAGCACCCGATATTTCAAGTATTATTCTAAAATATAGAAAGAAATAAGACAAAGTCCTTGGTCTTCAAACACTTACTGTCTAGTGGGGAAGGAGGTATGTAAACAGAAAAACCTTATCATTCAGTCATATCCTTTTTCTTCCTCTGGTCTAATCCAATCCTCTCTCCCTGCTTATCCCCAAGTCTTACCATCTGCCTTCAGGAGTTCTTATCCACACTCAGTAATCTTCCCTATATTCCCAAACTCTTATCTGAATGCTGCTTCCACCTCCTGAATCTTTAATTGGCACCCAGCTGTTCCATAAAGGTGTGGTTTTCTTACGAGAGGTTCATTGCTTATTTTCTCAAAATACAGTAACTCAGGGCTGAGGTGTGGAGTCAGTGCCCTCCTTGATCCCCACTGCCAATTCTGGCCATTATTTCTGCTCCACCTTATAAAAATCCAACTCCATCCTATTACTTTGAATCCTGTACCATCTGGTAAAACCACCTGTCTCTTCTCAGTGTGTGGTCTGCCAATAATCTCTTGGTAACCAGCTCCTTGTTTATCACGAGCTCTGGATCACACAGACAGCCACAGAGATGACCTCTTCCCCTCGCTGAACTCCCGGTTCCTGGACCACCCATCTTCAGTGACTCTTTCCTGCTTTCCATCTCCCTCCCATAGTCACACCCTGGATGTTGCCATAATCAGGAAGGATACTACATATAAAATAACAAAACGAAATAGCCCATTTTCTCCCATCAACCTCCTCCTAATTCACTTGTTGAAATATACCCTGATGGCATCGTTCCATAGATTTCTACCATCTATTTTCCTCCCCATTTTCTCCTTGCCTTCTGATCCGGTGAGGATTCAGTGGTAAATCATTATAATCACTTCCTTGCAAAAGCCCTCAATTGCTTTGCCCCAGTTTTCATCCACCATATTTTCCATCCACAATATTTCTTGGCCAAACCCCAAACCGGGATAAATCCAACCATCTGCCTCCCCTGTGGCTACATCTGAGCAGTTGATTGTCGCTGGTGAAAGTTATAAACTGGGCAGACAGGTTTGCCTCCAAATGTATCAATATCATTTCAAATGAATACTTAACATGGGCCAGAAATCTATATTTCTCTCGTAAGTGTGCCCTGAAAGACCATTCCTATCTCTTCCTCTCTCTTCAATGCGGTCTCCATCTCCTCTCCCCAAATGTTTCTCGTCTGGTATTCCTGCTCCCTTTCTGGATTCCTCCAATCATTGTTCACACAGCATCCAGAGTGAGTTTTTTAAAATGCAAAATGGATTACATTTGTCTCCTACTGGAACCACTAAAATGATGTCCCACTGTATTGGAACAAAGTGCAAACACCTCCACGAGGTCTGGCTGCAGCTTACGCGTCTGGCTGTGTTTTAGCCAGAAGGCTGTGTCTCAGGCGCTCTCATGCCAGGTCCACTGCTGCTGTCAGTGCCTTGAGCACACCAACCTCTGTCCCCGCTTGGCTGCCACCCTTGCTTCTTTCCCTTCCCCTGACTAACCCCCCTTGTGCCTCAGGTTAAACATCCCTTTCTCAGAAGAGTGTTTCCTGAGCCCTCCTTTCCAACCCTTCCCCCCCTCAGCGTCTCCTGTGCACACAGCTCTTCCTGCTCGCACGGCATCGCCACGGCTTACGACCTACTTTTACATATGTGATTCGCTGTTTCATTTCTAGACCTTCCCCTTGACTCCCTCAGAGAAGCAATCTTGTCTGTTTTGTTCATCATTGTCTACTCAAAATATAATAGCGTTATTGCTCCATAGCAATAGAAATGTTGGTTGAATGAAAAGGGGTAGGAATGAATTCCTGTTCAAAGAGGGCTTTGCCTGAGAAAATTGGAGAAAATATTTCCTGAGACAGAGTAATGGCCTCCTCAAAGATGTCCACATTCTAATCCCTGGAACCTGTGGCGCTGTTAGGTTACATAAGGCAGAGTTAAGGTTGCAAATGTAATTGAGAATTAAGGTTTGCTAATCAGCTGACCTTGAGAGGCAGACATCAGCCTGGACTTTCTAGGTGAACCTCATGTGATCTCAAGGGTCCTCGAATGTGGAAGAAGGAGGCAGAAGAGTCAGTATCAGAGTGATGTAATGTGAGAAAGACTTGACCTTGTTGCTGGCTTTGAAGGTGGAAGGGGACCACGAGGCAGGGAGTCTAGGTGGCTTCTAGAAGCTGGTAAAGGCAAGAAAATGGATTCCTGCCTAGAGCCTCCGGGAAGGAACACAGCCCGGCCGATACCTTGATTTTTAACCCAGAGAAACCCATTTCAGGCTTCTGACCTCCAGAACGAATGGCAAGATCATAAATCTGTGTTGTTTCAAGCTGCTAGTTGGTGATAATTTGTTATAGCAGCAGCAGTAGGAAAGGAATACAGAAATGAAGTTATGGGATGTAAACTGGAACCAGAGTGAAGACCCTATTACCACGCTTAGCAATCTGGCCCCCAAACTTCCAGAAATGGGGAACACCTTTCCCCCCTGGTCAGCTTTGTTTCATGGGACCACCCCTCTGAATCAATGTGGAGGCATTCTGCATTGGAGGCATATTGCTAGCAGAGGGACCATGTGGAGACTTTGGAAACATTCCACATTGAGTGATTAGGAACACCTGAAAGATGGCCCTAGAGAGCATTTTTCAGTCATACATTGTTATTTAGCTTTTAAATTTTCATAAATGTGTGTTTTATTTCTTAATCTAGAATAAAAGTTCTTCAAATACAGCAGCTTTAAAAAATACTGGTTTGTGTCTTTCTGATTCCTAATAATAGCTGCTCAATAAACATCTACTGATCTTGTCGTGGGTTATGGCCAGCAGATGTCCCCACTCCTCTGGATCTGTGCCAATTTCTTAGACAAAATAAGAAGGGTGCCAAGAATACCAATTGTCAATCATTGGCTCCACCGTCTAGGACTACGATTTTCTAGTCAGTAAAACAGGCATGAAAATAATTCCTCCTCTCCAAATTTCAAAAATGAATAAGACAAACTTGAAAAGAACATCGATGATTGGGAGAGGCAGGCCTTGTTCTCCGGCTCTAAATTCAAAGCAGAATCCTCAAAACACCGTTGATCAGGCAACATCTGCCTGCCTGACTCGGGCTCAGCTGAAATCACTGGGACCTTAATTTTCGCCTGCTTCTGAAGAGAGTGTGAACAGAGGATTATAAAAAGCTGTGTGGGTGTTTAGTTTGTGACTGCCTTCTTTTACCCTTGTCTAAACTACTTGAAAAAAAATAGGACAGCTGTGGAATGAGCCAGTTCAGCAATCTGTTTCTCGCCTATCATTCTGCCCCACTCTCTGTGTGTTCCTCTGGGAAGGAATCCTGGGGAATAGATGGCAGGGAATCACAGGCAAATTCTAGAACTTCTTGGGGGTAGGAATAGGCAGGGAAAGAACAGTAAAAACTGTCAAATGCCACAGTGGAGCCAGCTACCCCCTTGGGGCTGATCGGAGGAGGCCGGCCTTCCTCCTCGGAGACTGAGGCATTTGAAATTAATTGTTTCCATTTTATACAGAGACTTCACCTGAAATGAAAGAAATAACATACTCTAATGCAGCCACCGGCCCCCTTATAAATATGAATACACATACATACATGTATATATGTATATTCCAGAGAAATCAAGCGTTATTAGTTAACATGGAATTAAATGACCAGGTATCTTCATACCATCAGTTTTCTAGGTAGTAACACTGTCCCTAGTGAGTGAACAGTCTGATTTTTTAATGTGTTCTCCAGGTCCCAAGTCCTGCAGTGTCTTTACTGCAGCATTTGGACACGTCCCACCTGCAGGTGTTGGACAAGCTGGTAAGCTCACAGTAGCCTGTCTGCTGATGGCATTTCTTCTCTAGAAGGAAATAGATCCCTGGGGCTTCTTGTCCAGAGTAGAGGGATTTAGCTCTGCAGACCCGGGTGTGGGTGATCCACACAACTGCTCCAAAATTGGCCCAGAAAATAATATGGCAAAATCTGCCCAGAAAATTCCAATTTCTTCTTATGACCCTCTCTATGGCTCTCTCTATCTTGGGTCTAACATTTGTTCCCCTCAATTTCCTTCTTCCTTCTTGTCCCCATCAGATCCCATGTCCCAGTCCCTTTGTTCTTCTCCTTGTTTTAGGGACACAAGCTGTTCTTACACATGTCTATGTACTCAGTCTTTTTCCTCAACCTGGCGTTCTTGTCTATGCCTTTCTCCACTTGAGAAACCTACTCGTTGTTCACATCTCCGCTGAGATGCTGTCCCTTCTGGGAAGGCAGAACCATGTTTTAATGCCCCATCCTCACTGATCCAGTCTGATTAAATCCCTACTGTCTCTGAGCCTCCATACTTCATTTGCGCTTTTATTTTTAGCACTGATTCCAAATTCTGAATTGCATAATTTGTGTTTTTGTACATCTCTCCCACTAGAGTCTGTGAGACCCTTGGGGCTTGGGGTTCTATCAGCTTCATTTTGGCACATTCCACAGAGACGAGAAACATTGCCAGACACACAGTCAGTGTTCAACGACCATATGGGGCAGTGAAGTGAATCCAAGGCAGTTCCCGGGCCTGTCAGGTCAACCCTCTCCTCTCCACCAAGCATCTCTCTTTGGAGTGTGTTTCTCAAAGGAAAGGTGGGTGTGGCAGACCTCGTAGGAAACCAACACACAGGAAGCACTCAGATGGGGAGCAAGGTGGGGCTCGCATGAAGCTTGGAGGTGAGGGGCTGCTGGTGCGTTGATTTTCTCAGTTATCCAAACGCTGCTTGAAGAAAGGACAACGCAGATGTCCACTCATGTAAGACAGAACGTGGCATTCGCGGAAAGCAGAAACTGTCACTAAAAAGGTATTGCTTCTACTCTTCATCCCTGAAGGTATATCAGCTTCTGAATTTATAAATTGATGTCAAGTTAGTTTCCAGTCTTTCTTTGCAGGCGTTCGTTTTTAACTGCTCTCTCCTATCTGGAAAGCAGGAGACATTATGTCAAAGTCGTATGTGTGTTCGTTTTCGTCTTCCTCCCAAGGAGAGAAACACCAACTTGGGGACGAGGGTTAAAAAAGAGCAAGATGATAACAACAAGCAACAGTTGCAGAGCAATTTGCAGCCTACAGGCCCTTCAATCTGCTGTTTCATTTAATCCTCAAGACAATCTTGTGAGGCTGGTATTATTGCTCCCACTTTGCAGAGGAGGAAACTTGGGCTAATGATGTTTAAAGTGACTTGTCTAAGGTTATATAAAAGCCCCGAGACTGACAGAATGCTCTTTATTCAGAGTAGCATAGAGTGAATTGAACTCCAGGATGATTATACTGGAATTTTCGCTGTAATAATATGCAACCCTGACTGACTGCTTACAATGGAGCAGACACTGTTCTAAGTCCTTTACGTGTATTAACTTATTTAATCCTCAAACCACCATGTGAGGTAGGAACGATTATTATTACCCTGATTTTACAGATGGGAAAACTGAATTCCAAAGAGGTTAATTATTCCGCTCTTGCTCACATAACTGATAAATGACAGAGTGAAAATTGGAAGCGAGGCAATCTGGCTCCCCAGTCCGTATTCATAACCACCAGAGGTGACTGCCTCTTGGGAGATATGGTGTCCCTGTGAGTCAGTGACGCTAATGAATAGTAATGGAATGCTTTCATCCTTGTATAAATGCTTAATGTTTTTAATTTGACTTCCAAAATCAACAGGAAACATTTTAGAGACAGGATCTTGGGTCCCATCTCCTCCTCTCGCTTCTGTGTACACCCACTGCCCAGAACTGTGCTTGGTACAACAAAGGTTCAGGAAAATATCTGTTGAATGAATGCAAATAATGCCTTCAATATTCAGTTATCAGTAGTTAGGGAAAATAATTCTATTGACCAGTTGGATCACCAGACCATGAATTGATTTCAAACTGTTTCTCTGCATTCACGTTGAAACTGTCTTCTCTTTTTCTCTGTTTCTATTCACCTTCTGGTCTCAGTGTATATGTCACTTGCGTTGAGAAGTCTCTCCTCTCCCCCTGTCCTATTCCACCACCACCACCAAGTCAGGCTGGCGCTCCTTTGAGGGATTAATTAGCTTCCATATTTTCCCTTTATACAGTATTTGTAATGCTTATATCAGTTTCCTCTCTAAGATTCTGCAGTATGCGTTTGCACACGTGCACACAGGCAGACACACGCACAGAGTGATTTCCATGGAGGCAAGGATGGTGTGTTTCATTCATGCTGTTTCTCAGGGGATTAGAATTGTAAGTGTTCAAATTGTAGCTATTTGTCAGAGTAAATGAGTGAGGGAATTAACTTTAGCAGCAGTCACCCAGAAGAGTTCATTGATTAACAGCAATGTATAAACAAAATGTATTGCCTCAGCTAGAAAGTGAGTTAAGTCTTTTCGACACAGTTTTTCTAGCTCTTGAGAGACATATGTCAAATGCGGGGTCCCTACCCATTTTCTTCCTTCGTTTAGAGGGGCTCAGAAAGTGCTTACTCTGGCTTCTGGTTCTTGCTTGTTAGCTCCTATTCTGAAAGTTTTTTGCAGGAACTTGACCTGCTCTAACCCTGCCTTGGCTTGAGTTTGGATATTCCTGGTGCTGCCGTGAATGTTGTTTTTTCCTTTTTGAAGCGGAGAAATCCAAAGTGATCACACACACGAGAAAAGTTATTTCTTCTTGATCAAAATTTCCAGATTAACTCCTTCCATGAGTTTTACAATTTTTATGTCTAAGAGCATTCATTTGTTGGACTGAAGATTAGGGATGTAGAAGGGAGGCTAGGAGAGGTCATACCTTAGTGGGGCATCGACTGGAAATAAATCAAGCTTGGAATATTCAGTGGAAATTTTGTCTTGAAAGATCCTAACCTTAGCTGGCATTAATATTTCAGCCATATTAATGTCTTAATATTTATTTGCTCTGGCTTATAATTTGGTGTATTTTGCTCTCTGGCTTTTAAACTCTGACTTTGAGAACATACCTGGATTGGCAAATTAATTTTCTCATAAACCATCTTACATACATCGTATGCCATAAGGATTTCTGCTCAAGTGATTTACTTCTGAAGAGACTTTTTTTTTAATGAAGCCAAACTGCAAGGCTGTAAAAAAATGCAGTTTTTGGTCACTGTGTAAATTCAGTGTTACTATCTGCCCCAGATCTTAAGTTGATCGCCAAACAGATAAAATTAAAATATACTTATTTTCACAGAAATGTAATTTCTAATATTAAGCAACAATTCAATAAAGAATTTGTAGAAATGTCTTGTTCTTGATTATAGCATTAGATGTGGTTGGGTCTTTTCTAATGGGATATAATTTATAATTTCCTGGGTATACAATTTTTAGAAATCCATCCTACTCACATATATTCAGTGGGGTTTTGCTCTTGACAGATTCTTTTTTTTTTTTTTGGAAAGTATCTGTCATAATAGATTTTTACAGACTTTTTTGTTTATTTAAATATAATTTCACAGTGTATCGTGATGCTCAAATGAGAAAACTGAAATCATTGTATTTATGATCTTTCCTACGTTGGCTATTGATATCTGATTGTGTAATAGCACCCTCCCTTTAACTTTTTAAATTCTAAAGGGTTTTAGAAGAGAGGAAAGAGACAGAGACTGCTATTCATCCCTCAATATTAGCTCTTTTCTTTTAATTTAGCAATAGAATCCCCTGATTTTCCTTGGCTACCTTCGATAAAGACTACATTTCCAAGGCTTCCTTGATAGATGTGGCCAAATGATTATGTTTTGGCCAGTAAGATGTAAGCAGAAGTGTCATATATATAACTTCCATAAAGTATCCTTGTGAGTAAGGGTCAAACTTTGTTTTAAACTCTCTTCTTTCTTCCTGGTTAGAATGTGGATAGGAGGGCTGGATCTGGAGCAGCCCTTTTGGACTATGAGGTAAAGTCATGTGCTGGAAATAAGTAGCTAAAAGATAGAAGGGGGATCCACCTACCAGTCTTTTTTTTTTTTTAATGTTTATTTTTTATTTTTTTGTTATTGGGTTTAAGTTCTTTTTTTGAAATATCTTTTCAGAATTCAGACTTTATTTATTTATTTATTTATGGCCATGCCACACAGCTTGCAGGACCTTAGTTTCCCAACCAGGAATTGAACCCAGGCCCACAGCAGTGAAAGTGCAGAGTCCTAACCACCAGACCACCTACCAGTGGTGGGAATTCCCCACCTACCAGTCTTGAACTGCCCACTGCTGGACTTTGTTCGCCTAAGATAGTAATAGACTTTTGTCTTGTTTAAGACCTGTTATGCTGCATTTTCTATCATTAGTTAAACTATATAAGGAGCAAGACTGGATTTCATGAGACTGTCATAGGCAGGTGTTCAGAGTTGTGCTGTGAAGTTATTTGTCCTTGTGGAATTTTGGGGGATAGATTCATGGGTGGCTGGGACCCCTACCTTGGGACCTGTGAGGTCCTGTGTGTGGCTTCAGGAGTGGTAGGTGTTGTCAGTCGCTCTCCTAAGGTCCACTGTGTACCGGCAGACCGCATGTAGCAGTGGCCCAACGGGAATGGTAGGTAGTGTAATTTCTGCCATCTCTGGCAGGGATAGTGAGGTTGTTTCAAAAGAGAAGTTACTTGCAGATTCCTAGCCATCACCATTTCATATTCATATTTTGAGCTTAAATATGTCTCTGTTTGACCTAAGAGGAGAGATAAACCTTCCTTCAAATCCTAATAATTACCTAAGAACATCCAAGTATTCTTAAACACTTAAGCACATTATTAAAATTTAGTGGAGATTTGAAAATGGTTCTGATGGCATATGTTTTAGAAGAGGATTTAAAAATTGTTTAGAAAGAAAGCTTATCAACATGTGGAACAATTTTATGAGAATTACTTAGACTCTAGTTCTCTCTTTGATGGAAGTATTTTTTACCACCTCTTTAAATCTAATGGATTTGTTTCATTTTGCCTTGTCTTTCTATATATTTTTATCTTAAAGAATAAAGAAAAATAAATAATAAAAAGTGTCTGAAAAATAGTAGTGGAACTAGGACCATGGTGTGTTATGCCAGCCTATAGAATATATGTGACCTTAAAAGTGATATTTACCTGTCCTCTATAGTTGAAGGATAACAAAATGTTTTCTGAATTTGCGAGTGTGTTTCTGGTGAATAGATAAGGGTCTTAAATTTCTATCCTGAATAATCTTCTTGATTACTGAGAATGTCTCAACTTTTGATAGTGCAACTCTTTTTTTTTTTTTTTAATTTTTGCTTGTGGCCTTTTTTCAAGTTTTTATTTATTTATTTATTTATTTATTTTTGGCTGTGTTGGGTCTTCGTTTCTGTGCAAGGGCTTTCTCTAGTTGTGGCGAGCGGGGGCCACTCTTCATCGTGGTGCGCGGGCCTCTCACCATCGCGGCCTCTCTTGTTGCGGAGCACAGGCTCCAGACGCGCAGGCTCAGTAGTTGTGGCTCACGGGCCTAGTTGCTCCGTGGCACGTGGGATCCTCCCAGACCAGGGCTTGAACCCGTGTCCCCTGCATTGGCAGGCAGATTCTCAACCACTGCGCCACCAGGGAAGCCCGATAGTGCAACTCTTTATCATGTGAAAATAGTGTCATTGGTTTCTGGTATAAATGAATATTTTATGCATGCTGATATTTTTGTTGTCTCCCTCAAAGTAAATCTGCTTTTTCTGGTAATTTTCGTGTTGTGCTTGGAAGGGAGAGTTGGGAGTTTGTTAAGGGGTGGTTTCCCCTGAAAATCATCTGAACCAGTTTAAAGGCCTCTTCTCCAGTGTACTGGGAATAAATCAATAGACGTGGCAGAAGAGGGACTTAGTAAATGGCTCCCTTTCAAAACTATGAAGCAACAGACACGTTATTTTTTTTAATATGAATCATTAAACTTTGACAATTATAACACATATTATAATTAAACATTTTAGAGTTACGTGTCTCTAGGTTCCTTTAATATGTCTAACTCTTTAAGGCTATAGCAAACCACAGCCATTATTGGTAAAATTAAATTGTATTTTGATTGCCCTACTTAGCATTAGAGAGTTGGGGGTTAGAATGATTTAACTCTATGTAAAATAATTTAACTCTGAACAACTATTTTTTTTATGTTGTTTCATTTGATAGAAAAGGCGGAGGCACTAGCATATTGTTGAAGTATCTCTAAATCTTAAAATGAAGGCTCACAGTCTCAATTAGAGTGCTATTTTCAGAGGCTAAGGGAGCATCTTGGGGGGAGCTGGTTCCCAGAAGGGAGTTCATTCCTGAATTATTTGGTCACTTGTGTTATTCCCGAGAGTTTGTGTGAATTATCTCGGTTCTTTTCTCCTTCCTTATTTATATCTAGCCAACATCAAATGCTGGAGATTCTTTACTTTAAAAAGCAGTTCTGCTTCCTGTGTTTTGCAAGGTAGGTATCCACATGGTCACTCATCTTATTTTTAAATTAGCTGCACCTGTATCTTCGCGTGCTTTAGGAGAATTCCGTAGAGAGTGTACTGAGTCGTGGGACCTCTATGTATCTAGCTTTGCCCCGACTGTCCCATCCTTACAATTCTAAGTTCTGTTTTCACATCTTGTTCCTTATTTTATCTGAAGTCTGATTGAGGAAGAGTGTATTTTTATTTAAAGACTTCCTGGTTAAAAAAATTTTCATCGTGTCCCATTTCAACGTTTAACACCCTCCATGCTTCGTAGAAGACTCTTGAATCCAAATTTTGGGAAAAACGTTTTTTTTCTCTCACATAAAGGCTCAAATTCCCTTTTTGGCATTTGCAAACATCACCTCTCTCTTCCCTTTCCTATCTTTTGCTACAGTCTGGGAAGTGTAACAGATGCATACCATGGAGCTCAAGCCACACCAGGTCTGTCTCTCTGTCTGTCCATCTCTCAGGCTCTCCATATGGCTTTTGAGTGTTGTGCTCAAAATCTCAGACTTCTCTTTGGGGAAGAGGGAGCATTACCTTTGGGAGATCTGGGATCACATATTTACAATTCTTAGACCCCAGAGAAAGAGGTGCTGGTGAGACTTTATGAATCCACCATGTGTCTGGCTGTGGGAGGAGGTCCTGTGATTTGCAGCTGAGCAGAACATGTAGTGGAGGAGAGGCTCCATTCCCCAGTGGAAGGTAATGAGGTGCTGTTTCCAGTGGGAGGAAAGGGATGCTGGAGAGACGGAAATAACAGATGTCTACTCCACGCAGAAAGCTATAAATAACTAGAACCTTGTACGTCTATGCCCACGTCTCTATAGCTATACCTATATCTGCAGCTACATATCTGTATATGTGTCAATATCCACATCTGTCTGTATCTATATTCACCTATTGTCTATGTAATATTTATTCTATAGCACCTTGGAATATGTTTCTGTTAAAGATGATCCATTATTTGAATGTAGCCACTGGATAAATATTTATTGAACACTGACAGTGTATATATACAGTTCCAAGAATATAAGATATCAGGTTCAAACGGTTCTTGTCCTCTATGTCTTATTTTTTTCCCTCAACCATTAGAACTAATGTTGCTTCAAAGCAGGTGAAATATTCTTACAACACTTTGCACACGGTATGCACATATGATTTATGAACTTTTTCTTTATATGACATTGGCAGGAGGAATACTCCTGGGAGAAGACGTGTGACACTTTATATAATTTAAAGTGTTCTTGTATTGCAGATATAAAATTTCTCACCTGAAATCTGAACTTTTCAATTTTTTAAAGCTGGTGTTTCTAGCCGTTGGTTTTCTTTTCATTACTGAGGAAGATGCCGTTCCTCCAGAAAATATTGTTGACTTTATTTGCTGAGATACAGATTATCCAACTAATTTTTAAAGCATGAGTCTGGTAAATAAGCTCAAGATTAATGTAGAAAAATATGACTAAGTATTAAAGATGTTTATGTAATGAGCAATTGTTTTATTGTATTTGGAAATGGGTTCTGAAATTTTTTTTATTCCAGAGAATGCAATACAGTTTTATTTATAACGTTATATAGAATAGTTTGAGTCTCCAGTCTAACACATAATCTGTAATGATGAGATGAAAATCATATCCATTAGTAGCAGCAGTTTGATAGTAGCTCCCATATTTATTTTTATTAATTTTCACTTTTTCAACTTAAAATGAATTAACCATCTTGATGGTTTGCTCTAGGGGTTACTGTGTGAAATTATGAGTCAAAATGATTATGGTGCAAATGGAAAACATAGAGTTTATGACCTTTCAAACAGTTAAACTAGTTTCTGAAATAGGACTGTATGAATTCTACTTCTGAAATGTTTCTTCACATCATGGTACTTCATACATTATAAATTCTGTGGTGCAATTACATATATAAAAATGAGATTCAGGATTTATTCACTTCCAGCCACTATTTGGGGGCAAGTGAATAAAAGACTCTTCGAACTATCTTGAGGAAAAAGAAAAGAAAGGGATCATTTCTTGACTCATATAACCCATCCATGCTCAGGCTGGGGTAGATCTAGTCTCAGGGTAAATAAAACCAGGGCCTGAAAGTGTAACTGACCTCAGTCACTCTATCTGTTGATCTGTTCTGTTTGTTTTTCCATCTCTAGGTCTCTTTACTTGGCTTTTATGTACTGGTACTCAGGGTATCGGATTTCAGGCTTCTTTTTTTGGGGGGGAATATTAACTTTGGGAAATCTGGGATCAGGTCTTTACAGTCTTCAGACCCAAGGGAAAGAGATGCTGGTGAGAGTTGAGTTCACCCTGTGTCTGGCACTGGGAGGTGGTGCTGAGGTCTTCAGCCAGCAGAACATGGGGGGAGGGTCATTTCCCCAGTGGAAGGTACACGAGGTGCTATTTCCAGTGGGAGGAAGGGATGTTGGAGAGACAGAAATTAAAGATGTTTACTTTCAGAAAGAAAACCTTTGCATATTTTTACCAGTTTAGAGCCTCATGTGAATTACTGAGTACCCCAGAATTTGGTGTTGGAAGTTACTTATGGGTCTTTAAATGCAAAGTAGCATGATAATGAATAAAACATCTTCTGGCATCAAAGAGTCTGAATTAGAATCCCAGCCTTACCTCTTAGTAGCTCTGTGGCCTTTTTTTGGGTTGAATTGTGTCCCTCCAGATTCATATGTTGAAGTCTGACTGCCAGGACTTCAAAATGTGAACTTATTTGGAGATAGGGTCTTTATAGAGACCCTCATTTTAAGTTAGAATGAGGTCCTTAGGGTGGGCTCTAATCCAGTATCACTGGTGCCTGACACAAAGGGGAAATTTGGACATAGAGACAGACACACACAGATGAAAGGTGATGTGAAGACGGCCATCTCAAGGCCAAGGAGAGAGGCCAGGAACAGATTCTTTCCTTACGGCCCTCAGAAGAAACCAATGCAGCCAACACCTCGAGTTTGGACTTCTAGCCTCCAGAACTTTGAGACAATACATTCTTTTTGTTTAAGCCACCCAGGTTGTGGTACTTTGTTATGGTGGTCCTAGGAAATTAATACAGCCTTGAACATCTTACTTCAATTTGTAGAGTCGCTCAATAAATACTAGCACCTTTAAAAATCCCTCTCTTCTTCCTTTACCTCTTTCCCTCATTGTTCTACAGTCTGGAAAACTGCTGACAAGATTTGTGTCCTTCTCTGCCCTTTTCAAAAGTAAAATACATTTTAAAAGCATCAGGATGCCTCAGTACAGATCCAGGTGAGAATTCAAATAACCTACTAAGGAAGAGGAAGGGTAAAATGGTTTAATAAAGGAGGAAGTAATAGCTTTTATTGTGCAGGTGAACATACTGCATTTTAATTGAAATTTTATTAAGTAGGGAGATGTAATACCTTCAGAGTATAAGTGCTCAGGAGGTAGGTTCTAGAGTTAGACAACCTGCATTTTAAATCTCAGTTCTGCCATTCACTATGTAATCCTGGGTCATTTATATAATTGCGATGTATCTTAGTTTCCTCTTCTGTAAAATGGGGATAATAATAGCTGAATTAGGGTTCAATAAGTTAATAAGGACAAAGCTCGCAACAGTTCATGGACCACAGTAAGCTTTCACTACGGGCTGGCTTTTGCTATTAATTTGCCTCTTGTTCCCTCTCAAGACTCTGGAGGCAGGAAGGCTATTGTGAATGTTCCAGGGTGGGAAAGGGTAGACTGTCCTTTCCCACAACATCTACCATCTAGATATACTTCTAAATAGCATCACTGTAGCATTGGCCTGGGAACTTAGCATTTTAAAGGCTCTCCTATAAACAGAAGGAGGCAGAACATTCATGGGGCATCTCATTGTCTCTCAAGGCAAAGAAACCCAATGATCTGTTTCCCTCTTGGCTAAAACGTCTATACAAGCATCTCAGGAATTCAGGGTAGGATTACCCAGGAAGCACAGGAACGTTATCTTCTCCCTGACTCATTTATCCACGCACACAGCTCCGACTGTAATTTGGGTCCTTTATCTTTAATACCTGGGCACCAGTAGAATGAATGCCCTTTGTACAGGCAACACACCTGGGAAATGCCGCCATACGCTCCCTAATGAAAGTGACACGTAGAACAAAAGGCAGGCGATGGGGTCTTCACAGAGACACCAGAAAAGCACCAGCTGCTCCTGTGATGATAATGCTGAGAAGGCCACTAATACCCGAACACATCAACCTGGTCAAACACACACATTTCCCAGTTTAAACCTTGGCTTCATCAGTGGGACAATACTGTAACGGTAACCTTGCGGGAGGACAGCCTAACTCAATGATACAACTGCCTGTGAAGTAATTTATAGCTCAGGTATTGGTGCAAGTGATGCTAACAGTGGTGTTTTTTGTCCTTGGAAACTTTGCCTGTGTCCTGACATAATGGAGATTTGTGTGGTCTGTTTTCAAAAATTTGGAAATTATTCTCACATTTGATCTGGAAATCAGTTGCAAATAAAATGCATTCACTTGCAAGATTTTTACGACTTATCCTAAAGCTATGTATAATGCTACATGTTGTGTCAATGCCCGCTAATATACCAAAGCAAATTGATTTATTTTGTGTGCGGCTGCATTTTAACATTTTATTTAAATTTTCATTTTTCATTTGTTTTAGACCCAGCCTCCTTCCCCCCTCCCCCAAGTAGGTCTGTGGATCAAACAAATTTGTACAGTAGCTTAAAGGAATGATTTCACTGAGCCAATGTATAGTTTTCCCCCTTACATTGCTGGTCTAGAGCTACACATAATAGCACCCATATTTCTTACGTACGAATTCTGATGGCCTCATGGGGTCTGCTCTGAAATCTAACTTCATGGGGAAACCAAATGATCAAAGCTAAGAAATCAGTCCCAGGTATGCCATTAAAAGGGAAGGGATTTCTATCAGTACACACTTCATTCATTCCATTCTCTGTCATATTGTATATATTTACATAGAATTACGAATACCAAGTCATTCTTAAAAATTACTCACACTTTTTATACTTCTACCTTAAATATGGCATTTCTTAAAGCTTTCTGATTTGTCACTTGTTTTCTTAAAGTTCTCATTTTCACTTACACATGTATTTTTCATCTACATGTGAATGTTTTACAATTTCTATCCAGAGCTTCAGCTCTGCATCTCCAACTGCTTCTTAAACAATCCACGCACAGCACATCTAGCAAAATCAATACTGTTTTTAGCTCCTCCTAGGAGCCAAGCACTCTGCTAGGCCCTGCTAAGATACAGTGAGGAATTAGGCACGGCCCTGCCTTCTGTGAATCTCTAATAACCACATATAAGGAGCTTTCATAAGGCACATTGTAATAAACAATGAATGGGTTCAACTACGTGTTTTCCGATTTGGGAGAGAGAGATCTTGACTTTTACTGGGGGGATTTGGGAAATGTTATGGGACAAATAGGATGGAATAGGGCAGACTTTGACAGATGCAGGAAAGGGGGGGGGGGAAGGGAGGAGCCTTAGCATAGAAGGAGGCTGGATTTGTTTCTCTCTTTCTGACTTACTTCACTCTGCATGACAGACTCTAACTCCATCCACCTCACTACACATAACTCCATTTCGTTTCTTTTAATGGCTGAGTAATATTCCATTGTATATATGTGCCACATCTTCTTTATCCATTCATCTGTCGATGGACACTTAGGTTGCTTCCATGTCCTGGCTATTGTAAATAGAGATGCAATGAACATTGTGGTACATGACTCTTTTTGAATTATGGTTTTCTCAGGGTATATGCCCAGTAGTGGGATTGCTGGGTCGTATGGTAACACATATATATGGAATCTAAGGGGAAAAAAAAAAAAAGGTCATGAAGAACCTAGTGGTGGGAATAAAGTGGGAATAAAGACACAGACCTACTAGAGAATGGACTTGAGGATATGGGGCGGGGGAAGGGTAAGCTGGGACGAAGTGAGAGAGTGTCATGGACATATACACACTACCAAATGTAAAACAGATAGCTAGTGGGAAGCAGCCGCATAGCACAGGGAGATCAGCTCGGTGCTTTGTGACCACCTAGAGGGGTGGGATAGGGAGGGTGGGAGGGAGGGAGACGCAAGAGGGAAGAGATATGGGGACGTATGTATATGTATAACGGATTCACTTTGTTATAAAGCAGAAACTAACACACCATTGTAAAGCAATTATACTCCAATAAAGATGTTAAAAAAAAAAAGGAGGCTGAAAAGCTCACACAGCCTGAGGATCAGCGAGGAAAGCAAGAGCTGCAGCCGCTGCCACTTGGAAGCGTCTCAGGCAGAGTGGGTGGGGCGGAGGGCGAGGAGCACCAGGTGAGGGGCAGAGGCAGGCAGACTCACGCCATCCCCGGGGGCTTTGAGTGCCAGGTGGGAGGGTCAATGGAAAGGCCTGGGAGGTGGCGTGTGGATGTTAGGAAGGCCCCCTGAGGACGGAGGGAGGGATGGAGTTGAGACGGATCGCAGGCAGAGACTGGTCAGTGCTTTCAGGCAGGTCCTTAACCCGAGTGTCACCCTTCAGCCTGTAACGTGGGGCTAAAGGAGTGGGTGTGAGGGTAAATGAGGATGTGTATACAGTAGCCATCACATATGTGCCTGGCATTTACTTAGTAAGCGTTCCAAAATTTTAGCTAATATTTTAAATTATTATTGATATAGCACAGCTTTTGATAGAGTCGACTCAGTATAGGGCGTATTGATTCATCCAGCTATCCATTTAATCAGTAAGTGATTCACCACCTACTTTGGCCGGTTACCTTCTAGGCATTGGGGATGTAATTGTAAACAAAAAGTTTCTGACTTCTTGGAGATTATGGTCCACTGGAGAGAGTCAAACAATGAGCAAGCACACGAGTAAATTCTATGTTGAGTGGTGATAGGTACTAGGGACCATCTATGTGGGTTTGCCTGGAAAAGTCCTGGAGTATGTGTCACGTGTAGTAGTCACAATAGTGCCTCCTTTCAGTCCTGTAAATGTCTCTTTGGCTGGTAAATTATACAGTCACCCACACAGAGAGAACGACTGGGCAGAGGCTGGCGCAGGTCTGGGGTGGAGGTTACTATTTTATACAATGGTTAGTTAGGGAAGGTCTCACTATTAAAATGTCCTCTGAGCAAGGAGGGAGGAAGTGAGCAATTTGTATATCTGAGAAAAGAAATTTCCAGGCAAGTGCCAGAGGCCCTGAGGTGAGAGCATGCTTGACATGGTCAAAGATTAATAAGGAGGCTGGCATGGCTGGACATGAGTGAGTGAGGTAAAGAATAATAGGAGATGAGGTCAGAGCGACCCAATCACCTACGTCCTTGGGGACCAAGGTAAATACAGAGCATAACGACTTGGGCTTTAGTCTGAATGAATTCGGAGCCAATGAAAAATGTGTGCAGAAGAGTGATATGAATTAACACATTTTAAAAGAATGATCCTGTACTATCTTTGGATGGCAAGGGTGGAAGCAGAGAGATGAATTAGGACAGTGTTGCTAGAATCAAGGTGGGAGATGATGGCGGCTGGAAGCAGGGTGGTAGCAAGGTTAAATTACGCATATTTTGAGAGTATAACTGACAGAATTTGCTGTGGATTGAATGTGGGACGGAGAGAAAGAGGGGAAATAAGAAGGACTCCAAGATCTTGGGCCTGAGCAACTGGAAGAATGGATTTGCCATTTAGAGAGAAGGCAAAGATGGTGAGATGAGCAAATTTAGTGACAAAGGAGGAGGGATATTGGGAGCTCGATCTTATGAGCTCTCTCTCTATTAGGGATCCAAGAGGAGGTGTAGGGTATTCAGGTGGGTATATGAGTTTGGAGTTAGGAGAAGTCCAGGCTGGAGATATAAATTTGGGAGTCTTGGAAGTGTAAGTGGTACTTAAAACCACCAGACTGGAAGCGACCACCTATGAGGGGAGTATAGCCAGAGAAGAGAAGAGGTCCGTCTAAGGACTGGGTCTATGACCACATATGGAGTCTGGGCCGATAAGGAGGAACCAATAAGGCGGAGGCAAAGTGCCTTTCCAGTGGCCAAGTGAAGGATAGATTTCAAGAAGGAGGAAGTGAAGAACTGTGTCCAGTGTAGCTGACACGGCAAGTGACAGCATGGAGCTCAGTGGTAGCTCTCATGGGATTTGTTCTGGTGTTAAATGAGTACCAAATATATTGTCAATACTGTAGGTGTTGTAATACAATTTCCTATAGCACTCAGTCTCCACATTCTCATTTCCTAACCATTAACCTGGAATAAGTAATTAGTGGTCATTTGGGAGGTCCTCTCAGACAGGCGTGATTTTAGACACCAGGAAGATAAGTGCTTACTTTCTTCTGAAGAACTCAGGAATGAGCAACTCCCCGCCAGCCATTTCCGTGTTTGATCAACCTGAAGTTGAAGACACTTTTCTTTATGTTTAACTGAGCTCTATCTGTAGGCCCATTTCTTCCTGTTGGGCCCTCTGCTAATATGGGGTGCCATTAATCACCACCACCTTCCAAAAAATGCCCTTTGTGTCCTCGAGACCAGACACAAGATCACCTCCTCACCTGCCCTTTTTTAGGATAAACAACACGGCTGCCTTTCATCTTCTCCGAGAACCCCTGCTTCTCCCCTCTCCACGTGCTTGAAGGTCGCATGTTAAGTTAGTATGGTCTCCTCGGGGCCTTCTTGCCCCCTAGGCCTGCAGACAAAATTATTTATGATATGCATAATCCATGACCATATCTTTACTTAGAAGAGGCAAAAGAATGAATTCCTCTGGATCTCAGATTCTGTCACAGACCTGACCTCAGTGGTATACACACGCAAAGAGTGCATATGTGTATGTCTGTGTGTGCCTGCATGTGTGTGTGTGTGTGTGTGTGTGTGTACTGACAGTGAAAGAGAGAGAGAGAGGGAGGACCTAACCTACAGTTTAGCTCAGAGAGAATCACTTCGCCTCTGGTGGCCCCTTGCCAGCCAGCGTGGTTGGCTGGCTGCTGTCATTTATTAGCAAGATTTTGTATTTCAGTATATCTGTGTGCCCTTGAAATGTCTGAAGGATTTGTCTTGCTTCCAAAACAGATAACAAACTGGAGCTTTGTCCAAGGAGCTTGGCTTCCTAAAACTGCTATTCACTTTTGTCCTACTTCCAAAACATCCCTTATCTATCCCCCAAGTCTGAACCTTTGGGCCATCAGAAATAGTGACAAGTGGGCAGAAAAACAACCTTAGCAGGAAAGTAAGCAAAATTATAGGTGCTTCAGAAATTGAATGTCTCCTTCATAAGGATATTGCAGGGTTATGGCTGAAGAGAGGCCTCTTACTCACCAAGCTTTCATCAACTGCAGAGGGTTGTTTAGCTGGTTGAGATTTTACAGATTTTACATCTTTTGACACTAATAATACCTCATGCATTTAGTTCAGTTTTGGCCACTCCTCTTGGCTAGAGAACTGATAGGTTAATCGACATCTAGGGTTTATAAATCCTGTGACTTTAGTTTTCCCACATGTAAAATGGAATGTCCCATAATCGTGAACTGTAAACGCAATTTGGTATGTGTTAAGGCCAAAGCTCTGTTCAGTGAGATGCTTTATTTGTGTGCACACCACACAGGATGGGAAACTAAGGCACCTTACGAAAAAGGTTTATAATTGTTTGGCCAGATGCCCTAATTGTATCTGTGTCTGCAATAGCTGATGCCCTGATCTGATTCGATATTCCAAAGCCTTGATTTTCTCAAAGGTTAAAGCTGAAAATAAAAGCAACGCTGCTTTGTAATGTCTATTGATCCTGAGTTGATGATAATGTCTTTGGCATCGTGGGGGAATCATTGCTTATCCTGACAACCACAGTTTGCATTTCACCTTAGCTACTGAGGCTATTCAATGGGCAGGCAAGTGTTCTCTGGAATGTTCTTCTTCCAAATGGCTCACATTTAACTACACGAAATATGTTAAAATGAGAGGCCTCCATGTCAGAAATCCACAAAAGCAAGAGGGAGAAAATCCAACTCCTCTGTTCTTATCTCACTCGTGCTGACTGCAGAGACTCCGAACAGTAAGGAGACAGAAATGAAATTTATCATCAGATAAGCCTTCCAAAAGACCAGGTGGGTGAAGGAAAGTGTCTTTCTCTACTAGATGGTATTTTCCATAGGGCAGGGTAAGGCTCCCAGACCCTAGAATCACTGCATTTCTCCCTTGCTGAGCTTTGCACAGCAAAGCATGCAATGATGCACAAATGTGGACTGAAATTTTAAAAAATGTTCACTGACCTTTCGGGAGCTTTCATGCTGTTTAAGAATCTACTGACCTACAGGAAATTACTGCACGTAAATGCCTAGCTTCTGCTGGGAATTCAACTCCAGGCTTCTGCCTGCTGCTTCTCCCCTTTCTGCCTTTCCCCCAGCAACCCTGTTCTGCGGCAAGACCCCAACTGCTTCAGCCCACAGGGAGAGTGTGGGGCGAGCCCCTCGCCTGGGCTGGCTCTGGACTGCTGTTTGCTTGCAAACATTCAGTTACCGGGAAATGTGGAGTCAGCTCTGCTCCTGTTCCACTTAATTTTCTTCACCCCATGCACTGGGTTTTTCTCTTCTGTTGCCCCAGCTGTTCTTGCTTTTCCCAGGATGGCAGAGCCCGCCCCTGCTGCAATCTGTGCTTCCTACAAGGTTCCTTAGTTGCCTACTTGACCTCGGCTGCCCTGCCTAGATTTTTCATTTCCCGAGCCTTCCAAACGCTCCCTGAACACCTAGCGGTAGCAGCCAGAGCAGCCGCAGCGAGTGACAAGGGCATTTATGGAGGTGGGGACAGGGCACTGACACGGGAGTCAGACCTAGGTTCAAATTCTGCCTGTTATGGCTCTCGTGGGCAAGCTGCTCGCCCCTTCCGAGAGCCTTGGGTTCCTCAGTTGCAAAGAGAAGATAATGTCAGTCTGTCGTGAGGATGAAATAAAATAACATGAGAAAATTTCCAGTACATAGTGGCGCCTCCCAGCGTCCCTCTTCACCTCTGCTTCCCTTCCTGAAAGTATGCTTTGCTCGAGGCAGGGTTCTGGGGTCTGTGAGCAAATGCACAAGATAAACAGCAGGTATAAACTCTTTGAGGATGTGAGCCTAAGTGGGAGAAAAGCTCAAACTGACTCCAGGTTTTAAATGAAATTTGAAAGATAACGGAATTCCCTGGTGGTCCAGCGGTTAGGTCTCTGCGCTCTCATTGCCAAGGGTCCGGGTTCAATCCCTGGTCGGGGAACTATGATCCCACAAGCTTTGCTCACGGCCAAAAAAAAAGAAAAAGAAAAAGATAGATACAGAAAAAAAAAAAAAAAAAAGCTACCACGGGGCAGAGACAATTGACGAATTAACGTGAAAGACAATGTGTTATAGGAATTGACTCTGGAATGATTGAGAAAGATTTTATGGAAATGATGCAGTTTAAACTGGGTCTTCAAGACGAGCAGAGTTTTAATCAAGTGGAGAAAGGAGGGCGTGATGGGCAGAAGCAACACTGCACAAAGGCAAGGAGTCGGGAGAGTGCAGGTGTCAGTAGCACGGAGGCCCTGTTCTGTCTGGAACAGAGGGTTGCTTCTGCAGCGGTGGGGAAATTAGATGACAGTAGTGCTGGGACAGGGCTTCTTTGCCAGATTTAACAAGTAAAAATTTAGGATGCCCAGTTAAATGTGAATTTCAGAAAAACAACAAATAATTTTTCAGTCTAAGTTAGGTCCCAAATACTGCATACTTATAATAAAAGAAATGTATTTGTTATTTATCTGTAATTCAAAGTTACCTAAGCATCCTGTATTTTACCTGGCAACCCAACCTTAAACGCCAAGCCAAGGATTCTGCCCTTGACCTTGCATCACTGAGGGTTTTAAAGAGAAAGGTGAACTGATGAATAAAGCATTTTAACAGAGATCCGCTTGGTAAAATGCCAGAATGGCTTGGAGAGAGAGCTAGCTTAGAGGCAGGAAGGTTGGCCCTTGTGGATTCTCTTCCAGTTTAAACCCTTGCTCTCATATATACATACCAAATTCTCTTGATAGCGTAAAAGCCAAAGTTATATTTGTTTTTTCTGCAATTTAGAAAATTACAAAATGGGAGGGTGCTGGATGAAAGTTTAGTGCCTAACCTGAAAGTGTTTCTAATTAACATTAATCCAGGCTCTGAGGACTATTAATACAACCCGCAAAGAGCTGGCATCAGGAGCCCATCATACACCATCAGTGGAGGGGGACCACTCCCAGCTCTTTCTAGAATTCTGTTGGTGAATCTTAGTGATGAAGATTTTTCCTGGGATGCTATTGCTTTGGTTTGATTTAGAGTCCACAAAGACAAGGAAGAAGTTTAAATAGTAATGTTCTCCTTGGATATTTCTTTAGACAAACTTAGAAAAACACTAGGACATGTTTTTATTCATTTTTAGAGGTTTATCTGGTTGCCATTTAAAATTAGATTTCCCTATCAAATTCCTTTTTACTCTCAGTGGAAGAAAGCAAATCTTTAGGTTTTTTTTTTTTCTGGATAAAGGAATTTCTAAGGTTATGATTTTAAGACAATTTTTGAAATGGATTTTTCTCTTTTTATCGTGTTTTATCAAATTTATGGAACTTGATCTAATTTGCTGAAATTCAGTCTGTTGAAAACTAACAGTATTATACATCTTGTTGATGGTTTATTTCCTCAAGTGATTTTACTAAATGTTTTCGCTGAAAGAGAAGAGACCCAGGCAACTCTTCCAATCCTGAAACTGATTTTAAAGTTGCTGAAAATATGTATGTGCGTGCAATTTTTTTCATTAGTTAAATACATTAAAATATGTATTTGCAGAATCCTATCAGTATGGAAAATTCAAGTGCTTACCTTTGTCACCAGGTGCAAGGACAGGTAGAAATTAATATCAGATGCTCGGATACAATGGTCAGTTGAGATCTTATTCTCAAAACGTTTTAAGGAGGACACAGCGTGCCTATACCTGGCAACCATGTCTTTAGAAGCACTGGTGGCTCTTATTTTGATTATTGATGAGCCGTCCTTGATACCTAGTATCTGAAGTTTGGGGCCGCATTAAGCAAATTGTTTTTAGCATGTGATGCTTTCTCACATAGAAACGCTTAATGTGTGTCCCCAAAAGAAACCTGATTCTTTAACTACTTACTTTACCTTCCAAAGGTGATGTTGTTTCTTGAAATGAGGACATTCAGATGCAAAGATGGAAAGGACAAAAAGGCACCTCCATTTGACTGTCGGGCTAAAAATCAACACAAGAAACCTAATCAGTAAAAAATGACACACAGAGCCTGCAGACATTCCTTCTAGAGGACTGACTAACTTAGAAGGCCCACCAGTTCAGAATGCGCCATCTAGTTCAAAAATGACACCCAAGTCTGCCAAGGTGCTGATGCAAATCTACTGGCTGCAGTGACTTGCCAGTGCTGAGTGCTGACCACGGACACATCTCTCTCATCACCCAGGAAGATAGCAGGGGTGAATCTGCTAACCAGGGAAATGCACTTTTCCCAGTTTTTGTGCTCTGAGCTCAGGAATTTGAGACCAAGAGACCAGAATCAGCTGATAGATATATATACTAACCCCCAGAGTTTAATTTTGGTTGAAGATTTTGCTCCTTCATTTGATTGGAATTTTGAGTACCCTTCTCTGTATAGCTGGAATCCTTATCGTATAGTTACTGAAGGAAATTCTTCAGGATTATGCAAATGAATTCAAGTTTAGGAAAATTGGCCTTCCTTCCAAATCCCATTTCTAATTCTGTGGATTTGTCTTGGAATTATTTTTGAAATGCCCTTTACTCTTTTGACTTCCCTCACCGCAATTTCATTGTCTCAAACACCTTGGGTTGGTTTTGTCCATATTTACCAATGTCACGTTCTCCTTCACAGCCATCCCCTCTACTTCCTCCCCTTCCCCTTACAGAATGAGGTAAAAATACATAAATGCCTGTAGCAAATGAACACAAGAGTTATTCCAGGACAGAGTCCCATGAAAGCTAAAGCCAGAAGGATAAAGCAAAGCAGCCGTCTTGAATTTTTTCTGAGCTTATTCCCAAATTCCCTTCCCAAATTTTGACTTAGGGGCCATTGCTTATTTTCCTGACTACCTAAGTTTTGTTTCCCTGGCTTAAGTTCCTTCTTTCATTCCCTCAAAATATATCGATATGTATTGGTATCTACCTATCTATCTATCTGGGTATGCATTTTATAAACTTTCAACTAGTTTTATTAGAGACGAGGTGTGCTGGGATAAGTTCTAAAGAAAAGCTTTAGGTTGGCTCAGGGGTAAGAAGATCAACATTTCCTTTCATGTAGAGAAGATTCCTAAGGCCTACTTTCTGATATCTTCTTAAATAATGTGGGATGATTGAGCCTTTTAAAAAATAGACCTAGTGCCCTTTGCCTGGGGCTAGCGAAAAGCCTTTTTTTGAGGTGAATTAGTTTGACTTTTAAAAATCTATATCATATAAGCTAAGGGTCCTTGAGAGAAGACAAACTGACATGAACACACCTTATTTTTGGCCCCCAAGTATGATTGAAATATGCATTTTCATTTCACATAAATTGAGAATTTTGTAAATTGTTGGGTAATTTTTAGGGTTTTCCAAATCTGTCAGTCTGCCACATGCATTGAGCGGGAACTTTCATGAACACAGTGCATTAAAAAATTAGTTATTCAGTGCCAACTAAGATGCTTCTTGACCCAGCCAAGAGGTCAGCCACATTACCCATAAAAGTCATTCCATTAGCATGTGGAGCAACAATGGTTTTTATAAAAGATGAAGTAAAATTTGTCATGTTTCTGTTAGAGAAAGCAGTGCTGTGTTAGATCCGGAGGTTGGTTCTCTGGGAGATGAGGCTGAAGCTCGGGGTAGCAGCCATAAGGACGGTGGGAAGTGTTAAGAAACGTGCCACTGTTGAAACCAAATAGGAGTCCGGATAAGTTGAGGAAACCTACAGGAGACCCAGAGGGTGTCTATAGCATATGGGAGCCCCGAGCTGTCCCAGAAAGGTGACACCCTGGTATGCCAACCGTCTTCCTCCTCAATTTGATATTAACAATGTGCTAAACACAAAGGCTTATATTAAAAAAATAACCTTTAGCAGCTCATCTCCTTGGATTATATCTTTTTTAAATATAGGAAAATATTGCTGTTGCAAATGACTGTATAAAAATTTTAATACTTTGAAAACCTTCCAGAACCCATTTAAACGATTCCTTGTCGAATGAGTGTATCTCTCATCTCTAGATCACTCTTACAGGCTAAACCAAAGGATGCCTGTATTAATTCCATTTTGTGAAAACAGCATCCAAGTGTTTTACAGACTGAAGAATGTAGTGAGTAGAATCTGCTGCTTTAACATCATTCCCGCCGAACTAATGCAGCACAGATTGGAGTTTCTGGAACAAAGGTATCATGTGCTTATATATTTTACTATTTTGACACAAAATGTTTTCTGTTGTGTTGAGGAAGCTGCATGTAACCTGGTGTCCTATGTCTTCTAAAATAAAAATTGTTAACATAAAATAAAAAAGGTTAGCATTCCAAACATTTCCTGTGCTCCAAATGAAGGCAACGCAATGCAATCTGAAATCCTCCCAGCAGAGGGCCCCATGGGTTTGATTTAGGTGGAGAAAGAAAGTGAGAAAAAACTACTTGGGTTTAGGTTGCTATAGTAAATGCTGTATTATCCTTAAAAATAGAACTGATAAAAATGGAGTCAGTTGAGTTGAACTGGAAGAATCATCCAAAGATTAAATGTAAGGTCTCCTCTTATAAGACAGAATTTCATCATTCTCTGAATTGATGTTCTTTTCAAAAGACAAAATACATTTTACCATCTCTAAATAAGAAAGTAGGCAAATTAGAGATATTCCATGCTTTGAAGTACTATTAATATTACCTCATTCAGTTACATTTTAAAAGAAAAGAGGAGCTACTGCATTCATTCTCTCTTTGGAGACATTTTGTCTTTGCTATTGGCAAATGATTTAGTGTTGGTGTAAGGAGATGTGGTATGTACATAAAATGCATTGTAAATATTTAATGCACAGCATATATATGTGTATGCATGCAAAATGCAAAATGTTAGTAAAATATTTTACAAAGACAAGTGATACTGTTTAGAAAGGTGAAGTACAAAGGCATAAGAATAAGCTCTAGTGAAATATATTTCTTTACCTATGCATATTATGCAGTTTACTTTTTCATGTTAGGCCTAGCTTTTTATTCTATTTTCAGATCGAAGAAGCTTGCAATATATGCATTAAAGTAAAGCAAAGAATAAACTAAAACAATAAGTTACTTTTGGACTATACATCTTTGTCTCCTAATGTTCTAATCTGATCTCTTTCAGTGTTCTTTGAAATGCATGGGCTCATTACATTCCATGAGCAGACAGCTTTAAAAATTTTTAACCCATCTTATTATGTCTAGTTGAAAAATGTTTATTTCATTTGATGTAGCTGGCATAACTAACATTCAATTTAAATAAATAATTTGAAGTTTGGTTATATTTCCTAAAATGCATTTACCTAAATTCCAAAAATACCCCTTTAAAATATTCTCTAAATGTCATTTAGAAATGCTGGCATCTTAATAAATGCCTGTAGTCACTATCTAAATGTTTCGTTCTAGATCTTCTTGAATACAAATGCAGATTACAGTTTAATATTCCAAGTTAACCATTAGTATATAACCTATGTATAATGAATATATGTTTTTATGTAATAGTATATTAATATAGTCTGTATTTATAATCTGTATTTCTTTAAAAGGCTTATAGTTATTTTCACTATAATGGCTTTGACCTGCTAAGATTTTTCTATATATGATACTTTGATCTGATTACATTAATAGACAAATCCTTGTTTATTAACAGTATGTTTATGAATACTAAATCCTTGTTTATGAATACTATGTTCATAACATATGTCCTTACTATAATCTGTTATCAAGCAAATACAATTTGGTTTGATTATCTATAAAAGCATTTTCAATTGTTTTTTTTTATTTACAAAATATTTTGCTAAAACAAATATTTAAACACAATGGCAACTTGACTGTTAATGTAGAAGGGTTTGATTACCAATTAGATTTCTGTTTGTCTTTTGTTTTCTTTTCCTATGAATTGGGGAAGAGAGACTTCTAATAAAATCCAAGGAAGATTAAAAAATTATTTATATTCCTTTCAGAGGTTTTTTAAAAATAAAGGTTCTTTTTGATACAGTTTTCACTGTGGGTAAATATGTTTTCTAATTTTTGTTTTGTTTTAAAACAAAACTATCTGGAGCAAGAATGATTACTTTGCATGGATTTTCTAATAACGATTCAGTAGCAGCAAATAACTTTGGCTTCATAGGGCTGCTATTTTAATATTGTACGATTTTACACATATTTCTAGAAGTTTTTCTTACATGTGAATTTTTCCAGAATATTTCCCTCTTCACATATAGGGAGAGTTATTTTGCTTGGCTTATTTTTACTTGTCAATGATGAACTTAAAGTCACAGGCTGGGTGTCCTGAAGGTGCAGAAGACAGAGTGCGTGTGAAGCACATAGAGAAAAGTAGCCTTGGCTAAAATAATTGTCCTTTTCTGTCGTGGGGTCCAGATATCTACCTAACTTTTCCAGGTGCTGGTTAACCCTGACTAATATTTCAGTCTTTTTATTTAAAAGATGACTACATTGAAATACATATGAAATGCTGAGTAAAGATAAGGCGGCTACATTTTAGGCTCCGTTTCCACTAAAGGTAACAATCACCTATATCTAAGCATACATTTATATAATGTCAGCAAGGCGTCTGTACAGGTAAAATGCAAAACGGAAGTCGTGAAGTCATGTACCCATCCTCTTTACAGCAAGGCCTACGTCAGCATTATTTGCATCTGTGAGTATTGCTTTGTATGGTTAAATGAAAACAAAAAACCCAAAAAACAATAATATTTTCTAAAAGCAGCCCACAAAGCTAACGGTTTGCTTCATGCACCTGCCAGTTTGGGATGCTATTAAAGCCACCCTGGAAATCCTCCTTTCTTTGTGCAATATTTTATGTTTTTCTTCTCTTCAGGGCAGATTGGTTCTGCCTGCACTTTATTCCTGAACCCACGTTCATTCGAAATGGATTGACAGACGTAAATGCTCCATCCAGGGCCGCTGCTGCTGACTAATAACACCCCTATCCCCACCCCCCGCGGCTCCCACCCCATCACACTCGGGCGATCGTGCTCTCTCTCCCTCTCTCTTCCTCTGATCCGCTCTCCCTCTCTCTGTCTCTCTCTGTCTGTCTCTCTCTCTCAAACACACACACACACACACACATTCATTCACAGGCACCGGTGGCCCCATTGTCCACAGAGAATAAATAATGGTGAAGTACTTAGTGGCAATTTTGGTGCTGTTTTGCCTTGCATGTTTTGAAAGTATTTCTGAAGAGTATAAATAAATGTGCCCTAAACTCTCCCCCTTTCTCTATGCTGATACTTGGAGCTAAGCTCTCGTCCAAAGGGGCAGCCTCAGAACCGCAGTGCCCAGACGCTTTCAGGGAACAAATATGTGCCTCAGCGACTTCCTCTCTTTTCAAGAATATTAGCACCATCTAGATTTAATAACGGGGTGATTGAAAACATTTTGATGATGGGGCAGTTTCTCTGATCTGCAAAGGAAAGCATCTGAAAGCATCTGATTTGTTCGTGTACCAATTAATTATGGAAGCAACAGAAAATACAGCCTACTGGGCTTCCCTCCTGCAAAGAGGCTGCAGTGCGCGCGTGCGTGTGTGTGTGTGTGTGTCCCGTCGTCTGTGCTCTTGGGCTCATGTTTATACATATGTGTATATTACTTAGAAGGGAATCTTGGTCAGAAATTTCTTCATTTTAACCTTGAAAATTATTGGGAGATTGTGTGTGTCTGATAAGGTAGTATTTTGATACAATAGGAACACAATCCTTTTTTCTTTTCCCTTTTAATCTGTTCTTCCTCCACACCACCTAAATGGGCCTCACAGCCAAACATCACCTTTAATTTTAATTTCCATTTCTAGCCTGTATTTTTTTTAACATCTTTATTGGAGTATAATTGCTTTACACTGGTGTGTTAGTTTCTGCTGTATAACAAAGTGAATCAGCTATACATACACATACATCCCCATATCTCCTCCCTCTTGCGTCTCCCTCCCACCCTCCCTATCCCACCCCTCTAGGTGGACACAAAGCACAGAGCTGATCTCCCTGTGCTATGCATCTAGCCTGTATTTTATTAGCACCTTTTCTGTCCTCATATGGCACCAGATCTGTTGTGAGCAAACAATACGGTTTGTTTCATGTTCCCATAAACATTATTCTACTCTGTGGTGCAGTCCCTATATCTTGTACCTTATTTCATCTGGTTAGGTTTTGGGGGACTATTTCATGATATTTAGACTTGATTTCATCTTTTTTTTTTTCAGAATCTGGGGGCTCCCTAAAGTTTTAAGGTAAAAGGAGAGCCTATTCTTAGGTTTTTGTAAAATTTGTTGCTTTGTATTATGACAATAGCGTTCATATGCCTGACATCCTCATAATAATATTAAGCTCTATTTTTTAGTGTGATGTACTTTATACATTTGTATAAATGTCACAGCCTGTAATCACTTCCTTTGTCATCGACGATTAATCTAAAAAAATCGAATAATTCACTGCCCCTTGCCATTTACATATCGTCTGCTGCCATCTGCTCTTCTCAGCAGCAGTAAATGATGGGTAATTAACTCAGTGCCTTTGTCTTTCCCTTGCTGAATGTCTGACACATATAGATTTTCCTCTGTGTGTGTATGCGTGTGTGTGTGTGTGTGTGTGTGTGTGTGCACGCAAGTAAGGGGAAGAGGGAGGGAATGAGAGAGAAGAGAGCAAAAAAGAATGAATGATAGTGCAAGTCTGGAAGTCAGCACAAGATAATTTCAAGAGAAAAAGCCAAACAAAGATAGTGGTCCAGAGAAGGGGCCGTATCTCATGACCTTAAGCCTTCTCAAGCGGCAAAGAGGAACTGCTAGAGCAATGGCTGCCTTGCACAAGCAAGAAGTGTTTTTCTAAAGCCTCAGTGGTCAAGGTCAAGATACACGATCAAGTAAGGACTCCGTAAGCTACTCCTACCTACCAGAGGGCAAAGAGAGCCTGTAAATGAGACTAAGCGGAGGGTACCCACAATCCACATGACTTCTGAACCAGTAGCCAGAATCCTTGTTTTGAGAAATGATTATAGAAAGGAAATCTCAGCTGATTTTGACACGACATATTTTTAAAAATAGAAAGTATCTAGGAAAACTTACAAGGGCTTATGAGACTGGGGAATATATAGACATGCTTATTTTAAAGGGAAAGAATATCACTACCCTGGATTTTCCCAAACTTCCTGTTAAATTATTCAGTTCTTCCTGGTGCCGCCCAAGAGTGTTTTAGAAAGGAATCCTATGCTATTCTGAAGACTTTATATATAATATGACTCTAATTATTCTTGTTTGAATAATATTCTATAACGTGAAAATTATTTGAAAGTTGGCTAAGTTCGATAACATTAAAAGAAAAATAATTAAAAAATAAAATTTTAAGGAAGGTCAGAATATGTCTTGCTCAACATGGTTTTTATGGTAAGTGAAGTCAGCCTATAGGCTAAGTACCAGAAATTTGCCATAATTATTTTCGCATGGAATCGGTAAAGCTTGCTTCAATTAGAGATGTTGTATAGGCATCCCTTGCTTCTCAAAAGTTCTCCTTTACGGAAGAACTACATTAGTACCTGTTTTTGCTAACTGAAAGAAATAAAAGAAATTGGAAGAAGACATTTGCTTCTATGAAAAAGGCAAAAAAGCAAAAATCTAGTTTAGCATCTATTTTTGCGGCCAGCGCTTAGAGAGGCAGCGGGCACCCTGAGCGGCGAGCGTGGCGCGGCCAAGCTGCTTCCCCCGGAACCTAACTCAGCATCTCAGCGTCCAGCCGCCATAGTTTTGAACTGGGTCTGGGAGCATTTGTGCTTTAACTCTACTTATTTTGTGCATCCATTAGCAAGATGTGGCCTGAGGTAATTGCTTCTTTGCTTTCACCATTTCAGCTTAAGAAAGGTTTCGTAGGAAGCTTCCGGATAGCTGTGGAAACCTGTATGTTTGCTGTCTGTAATTTAAACAAGCTAAATATAACTCTTTTTCTCAAGGAGTTTGTACTTATATATGTACTTACGGGGAGATTATTCAGTTAATCGATCAGTCAGAAAAATACCTAAGATATAGGTATTAAGATCCTGATCTTATATTTTTTTAAGATTGTTGTCACTGTGTGTTCTCGAGGTTTGAACAATCTTTGAACTCCCCGCTGGAAGGGAGAGGTCAGCATAGAGTCCGGTGAAGTTCTTAGAGCGCATTTCAGTCTGTGTGAGACTTTCTATGTGATACTTTTATGGTGCAGTCCTAGCTCTTGCCTCTACTTTTCTGTCTGTACAATGGCTGTGGAAACATTCTCCCGTTTTTCTAAAATAATAACTTAATACAAAGCGATTGTGTTCCAAAAGCAAACTGCATTCCTAATGACATTGTAATGCATATGGTAGTGCTTATTTCTGGTACCTCAATCGGACTGTTAATATTTCTATGAGTCATGAATGCTTAAAAACATTTATCTGTTGGCTTAATTTTGGTATTTGTGATTAATCTTTGCTTTAGCATCTATCACCACCGGCCTTCTGAAGGTTAAATAATTTGTTCGTAACAGGACATCACTGGAAGGCCATTGAATTGGTGAATTACATTTTCTACATTAGCGTCAAATGACTTGTAGAGACAACTTAATACATACATTATGTGATGAAATGGCTAAAAATATGCTTAAATATTTGACTAAGTCACTTAAATATAAGAAAGGAACGTTCTAAATATGTAAAAATGGACTCCATATCTCAGAGCTATTGTGTTAACTGTGTGAAATAATGTACTTTATAAAACTATTTAAATTGCATAAAAAACTTTATGACTTACAGGTAAATTTGTCAGCATCTAATTGAGTAAGAGATTCTTGAAAGCTTTCACTCCAGTTGTTAATTCAGCATCATTGTTCTCTCAGGCTGTTACGTGACCCAACAGGCTGCGAGAACAATATTGCTGAGTGTAATTGGCATATGTCAGCAAAATATAATTAGTAACAAGCCTTTTTCTGAAATGCTCTTTTTTTGTTGGTTTAAAAAAGTTGAAGATTTCCTCTTGGATTAAATTATAGCTTGGATTTCTCTCTCATTTGATTTTGGTTAGGTCTTAAAAGAAAGCGCGAATTAATTTAAATTTTGATTCGAGAAGTATGTATTGATTTCCTGTGCTGTGTACACACTCTGAAGGCTTGTCTTTCCTTCAGTGGGTTTTTAGTTTGATTTTGGGTATGAGAGCTTTGTATAGGAAATGTGAAACACTGTATTATCAAGGGTTATCACGAATGCCCATCCCCTCAATTTTCATCCCAGCCCCACCTCCCCGCCCCCTCTCCCCACACCTTGAGGTTTGGAATAGATGCGCTGACAGGCTATTTCTCAGGGATTGTGGTTGGTAGCTACTGACCCCAAAGGCACAGACTAAAGAAAATGTTGAATTGGTTATCACGGCACCTCTATACGTTTAACACCAGGGGTTGTTTTTGACCAAGGTTGGGAATGGGGGAAAATGGGTTACAGCTGTCTTTCCTTTCCCAGTGTAAAAAAAAAAGAAGATGGTAGTCTTTCACTCTAGGAGATTTTGGAAGGAAAAAACTTTCCTGTAATAGGCAACTTTTTTTTGATGCGAACAGAAAAATATTTGCCAAATTGTTCTTTTTGTGAGAAGAACTTGGCAAAATTTCCTCAGAACCCGGGATTGCAATGAAACATCATTTTACTGAAAGGCTGCTTTAGACTCACATCTGGAAATGTAATCATTTCACCTAAGAATGTTGTGACTCTGCGGTTGGAGCCAAGTCTGAGTGAGCCGTCCTACCTTCCACAGCCCACAGTGTCGGCGGGGTGAACCTGGAGGAGTGAGGAAGATGAGGAGACAAGTGCTTAGCCACCCACAGCGGCCAGAACTGACGCTGGTGCCCTGCAGGGCGCGACACATCTGACGCAGTTCTCAACCATCCTCATTGCCGAGGTCTTTCTCTCACAGCTTTAAGCTAATCTAACCCCACGCTCTGGAACCTTCATCATTTGCTCTCTCACCCTGGATTAGGGGTACCTGGAGACCATCCCTGTCCTCCTAGCAGCCTGCTCCTAATCTCCCTGGTCCATGGCCCTCATTTTCTTTGTCTTGTCCCTAGATCCTTCCATTCCTCAGTGCTCCACACAAACCGTGACTGTCCAGCATTTATGTTATACTGTGTTACATATGTCACCATCCTTTACTGCACAGGGATCATTTTAGAGGCAGAAAAGCTCTGCATATAAAATGAATTTGGGGCGTGGAGGAGATCAGGTGGGAGATATATCTATCTCTCTCCACACACATAATCCATTTCAAGACTTACAGGCAACTGTATTTGATTCAGACTTTTGGTCTTTTAAAAAAGTTATGCAGTGGAATAGGACCCATCAGGCAGAATTAGTTGAATTTAGATAAAGGTCTGGAAAGCCATGAAAATAGCCATAATTATAGACATTGTGGTGATTGTTTTGCAATATATACAAATATCAAATCATTATGCTGTACTCCTGAAACTAAATAACATTATCTGTCAATTATACCTCAATAAAAAATCACAATTATTCAAAGGAGGTTTAGAGGTAAAGGCCACCAACAAATTCTGCTTTTTCAAGGATACTTATCTATAAGAAATGGTATAGACAGAGGCCAAATAGCTCATTACAAATAAGCCAGCTGTCACAGAGGGGTGGAATGTAGCAGCAAGCTTTAGGTAGATTAAGTGATAATGAAATCTAGACCATGAGAAAATTTGATAAGTGCCAACCAAACTTCCCAAACAGATGAATCAGAAAGATGACCATTTGGCATTACCAAAGAATTATATGCTTTATTAAAGGTTTTTCAGCATTTTCAATTAAAAAAAATTAGTTCCCCTGTTCATGAACATATGATATAAAATTCTTAAAAATAATAGACTATACGTCATCTTTCAGGGAGGCAGATTGATAGAGTGGGAAGGAAGATGAATCGCAGGCAAGAGAGATGGTGCCAGGGCAGAACATTGAATCCTGACAGGCCTTAGTTTGCTCATCTGTAAAACGGGTGACTGATTTGCAAAAAAAACATTCTGCGGAGATGTGAGGAGGTCATGAAGGGGCTGACAGGCATGGTTCCTAGGTATTTTTTTCCCCTGCTTTAACCAGAATAATTCTAATTTGTGTTTTCCATTTTTGACCTGCGCATGATGTTTTTTAAACCAAGGGCTCCAAAGCTAAAAAAAAGTTTGAAAAATCTTACTCTAGGTGAACTCAGAAAGTATAGTATGATACGTAGAAAAGATAGGTTATAGAACAGGCAAACCTGACTTGAATTCTAACTCTGTCTCTGACAGAGTAGGGAAGACAAGAAATGCATGGTGAGAGTTTATTTTAGAAAGACATTCCTGGTAGGGCTATAAAGGATAAGTGTGAAGAAATAGGGGGTGGAAGCAGGAAAACTTTTAGGAGATTTTTAAAATAGTCTGGATATAAAATAATGAGCCTAACTCCTGCAATGGCAATAGAGATTGAATTGGGAATATAGATTTAAGGAACATTTGAGGAGTTAGAATCTATAGGAAAAAATACAGTTGAGATTTATGGGATGAAGAAGTAGTCTAGAATGACTGCCATTTTCTGGTGACATTGACTGAAGGGAAATCCAGGGAGAGAAGCACTTTTGGGGACAAGTATGATGACTTCACACCTGCACATCCAGGGTTTGAAAGGCCAATTGAATATATTTACTAGCGTCTGGAGTATAGAAACAAGAGCTGGGTAGTATAGGGAGAAATGAGAAATTTTTATATATGAAAATACAGAAATCATTAGAAACCACAGAAAAAAATTAAGGCCTTTTCAAGGGGGGAGAATCTGTGAGGAAATTAAGCCTGATTGCCCTCAGGCATCCATTGTATGTAATGAATTAGTGTCGTTCCTGGACATCTGGAATGGTATTAGTTATTAAAAAAAAAAAAACCTGTATTATTCAGAGTTCTCCAGAGAAATAGAACCAATAGGAGATATATATATATCTCCTATATATATATACACACATATATATATATATATATATATATATATATATATATATATACACCTATCTATATATGTAAAGAAATTTATTATAAGGAATTGGCTCACATTTTTATGGAGGCTGAGAAATCCCATGATCTGCCATTTGTAAGCTGGAGACCCAGGAAAGCCAGTGGTGTAACTCAGTCTCAATCTGAAGTAGTTCTGAGAAGCAAGAGTGTCAAGGACAGGGGGAGATCTATGTCCCAACTCAAGCAGTCAGGCAGGAAGGGATGAATTCTTGTTCCTTCGCCTTTCCGTTCTGTTCAGGCCCTCAGTGGATTGGATGGCGCTCACCACACTGGGCAGGGAAAAATGCTTTCCCGCGTCCACTACTTCAAATGCCTATTTCGTTCGGAAGCATCCTTACAGATACAGCCAGAAGTAATGTTCAGCCAAATATCTGGGTACCCCGTGCTTCACTCAAGTTAACATATTAAAATTAACCATCACATCATCTTTGGGTGAAATGAAAAAACAGTCATCAAATCCGTGTGTGTTTTGTGGTTTATATGTAAGAAACCCTGCTTGAGAAAGATGTGAAAAGAAAACCAAATTCAAGACCCTGGGGAGCATCAGTGATAGTACTGAGGAGCTCACAGTGCAGAGTATAATACGGACCTGCCAACAAATAACACTGACAATGACTGTGGACAACCAGAAGGTATCAGGGCTGCTAAGCAAGGCAGCTTCTGGTCTGTCTCTGGCTCTGTCTCAGGTTGTTTTTCCTCTGTCTTGGCTTCTTTATCCAGCTGGCACTCTTCATAAATAACATAGTTCCCGGCAGCTCCAGGCTGTTCTCGTCCTCAATTTAGCAATCCCATTGGAAAACGCACATCCTTCTCACCAATTCCAATAAAATTCCTGAAATCCTTCACGTTGGCCTGGTTTAGATCTTGTGCCCCTTCTTGAACCAATCACTGAGACCATGGGAATGGAATATGCCGATGACTTGGGCGTCTGTCATGAACAGCTGAAGAAATGTGATGGGTCCCAGCAGAACCACATGGACTTGAAGCATGGAAAGGAGCACGCTTATCCAGGATGCAGTCGTCATAAGAAAGAAGCCATGATATCAAGGTGACCAGCCAGCAGATGTGCACCTCAACAACGGAAGGAATCAATGGCTAACATTTCCTTCAGGAGTCAAGGAGTCCTTCATGGTGAGGTGGACAGCAGAGGTTGAATAGGAGTTCACTAAGATCATACAGCAGTATTTAGAATTGTGAACCTTCCTGGTGAGGATGGCATGACTGAATTGTAAACCTATCGTCTTGCGTTGTGTTAAATATGGAAAAGATAGAAGGCCAAACTTCAAATCTTAGCCACACTTATCAACATAATTAATAAAGTTGCAACGGCAACTCCGAAGAGTGATACCATATGCTCTTTTGCATCCTTCATCTTTGGGCTGTGAAACTTTGGAAATGTGAATAAACAATGAGATGGCACATAATCTACTCATAATTTTAAAAAGTATGGTGCGGAGGAATGCACTGACTTTGAAATAGAAAACCAAGGTAAGCTTTCAGAGTTGGGAAACAGAGATCTGGGTTGTGAACAAAAATCCCTGAGAGAAGGCGTATCACAGTGCACTCTAAGCAAAGGTTTATTTGGGGGGCACTTCACATAAACCGAGAAGGGTGGAGGAGATTAATTGATTGCTGTAAATTTATAAGAGATTAAGTTCCTGTGTATGAAAGAAAAATCAGAGAGTGGGCAGAAGTACCTACCAAAACAAAACTAAACCTTTCTGCAGTGCAGAAAGTGTCCCTTTGAAGAAAATAGAAAATTTTACTTAAGAAAAGATGGAATTATTAGAATGTTCTTAAAAGTATATACAAATAATTTCAAAAGCAATTGTTTTCATTCTCATTTTGAATGTGACCTGAAATTTTGAGAAAAAGTAACAATAGAGAGCACTTCTGCTTAATTTATTGAAAAAACTTACAACTTGAAAATAAGAAATCAGAATTATTTCATGCTTAACAGGTCAAATAGTTTATAGCAAATAATAGTTGAGGAAATGTTTCTGGATTTCAAAGTAAATTGTTAAAGTAACAAAGCAGCCATTGTGAACATGTTACTTTTGTATAACAATGATTGTTGTTAGAGAAATTTAGATAGTCACAAAAAAGTAAGCGTAGGCTTGTGCATTTCAACTGTTTAAAATAAGCTACAACAAATACAGTATGCTAACACATATATACGGAATCTAAGGGAAAAAAAAAAAAAAAAAAGGCCATGAAGAACCTAGTGGCAAGATGGGAATAAAGACACAGACCTACTAGAGAATGGACTTGAGGATATGGGGAGGGGGTGGGGTGAGATGTGACAGGGTAAGAGAGTGTCATGGACATATATACACTACCAAATGTAAAATAGATAACTAGTGGGAAGCAGCCGCATAGCACAGGGAGATCAGCTCGGTGCTTTGTGACCACCTAGAGGGGTGGGATGGGGAGGGTGGGAGGGAGGGAGATGCAAGAGGGAAGAGAAATGGGAACATATTGTATATGTATAACTGATTCACTTTGTTATAAAGCAGAAGCTAACACACCATTGTAAGGCAATTATACTTCAATAAAGATGTTTAAAAAAAAAAAACTTGAAAAAAGAAAAAAAATAAAATAAAATAAGCTACAAGGATATATTATAAAACAAGGGGAATTTAGCCAATATTTTATAACTATAAAGGAAGTATAACCTTGAAAAATTGTGAATAGCTATATTGTATACCTGTAAATTATATAATATCATACAGAAACTATATTTAAATTCAAAAAATTTTAAAAAGTAAACTGTTTAAAGGTAATTGTGTGTGGGGTTCTCTTTGTGTAAAAAGCAGAGTCAGACAGTTTGTACATGTATTAATTTAATCTGAAATTGCAAATTTGAAAAAGAATCTTCATACCTTACAAATACTATGAATGATTTGTGCCATGAAATCTACCCATCCATTTACTTATGAATTGCCCAGTCAACAAATATTTCTAGTAATCTTTTGTTCCAGGCACTTCTCAGGTGTTGGAGGAAGAAGAATCAATAAACTAGAACCCTTGACTTGAGGAACTCACTGTCTAGTGAGAGTGCTAGGCATGTAAATACATATAACTCCTTTCTCCATGCCTGAGGAGCTCAGTTAACTTTGTTCCAAATGACAAACTTTAAGATGGTTTGGTCCCAACAAAATGCTACATTTTGTTTTAAAAGCCAGTGTATACCCTTCTTTTAAGTGGATACTAGGGCTGCTTCATCCGTGGTGAACAACGGTAAGGTTCTCTGGGCAAGTCCTAGAGAAGAGTCTTGAACAAACCTTGAGAATGGATGGTTCACTCTCTTCCTGTCCAATTTCATATGTACTTCACCCTTCCAGAGAGCATGGCCCCAAATATACACATTTAACACAAGTAAAACATGTGAGGAGCTGCAGAAAAGGAAAAGAAACAAAGAAAAAAGAAAAAAGGAGAGAGAAACAAAGGGTTAACCAGAGAAAGAACTCCAAAATGTTTCAAAATACATGAGGCAGTAAGCTTTGAGTGTGTGTACTGCAGACCCAAGGATAGAAATCTCGAGAAGATGAAATTATTAGGAGAAAATTGAAGGCCAACCAGTAAAAAAAAAAAAAAAAAATCTCTTCTTTATTTTTTGAGGGCAGGATGTAGACAAAGATTTCAGCACTGTAGACAGCATTAATTGAAATACAATATTCAGATCACGGGAAACAAAGTCATGTTCATTTCTGAGCACCATATTTTAACTGGGACATTGGCAAATTCCATTGAACAGGGGAGAAGAACAAGAATAAGGAAACTCTAAGTTTCCTCCCAATTCTAATTGTAGGAGTCTAAGTTAATTTAGGATTTATCACATAGGTTAAATATGATCCCCAAGTAAAAGAGAAGAAAACAAACACCTTCACCCCCCCCACACACTCTTTTTTCTTAATGTGAAGGATGAATTCAATACATCTTATTAAAAGAAAATATCAAAGTCTGTCTGCGTGAATTTGTACTTAAATACCATCCTGGGGGAATAAGTCCTACATAAGGATTTAAGTCTGCAGACAGTAGAAGTTCGAAGATCTAGAATTAAAATAAAACAGAAAGGAGATTTGAATAATGTGGAGATAATAATTTTTCTTTTGATGCACATTTCTTCCAGCAGAAGTAAGCACTTTGCCTTGAAAGGTGCGCATGACTTTTGGCTAAGTCATTCCACTTTTAGAATTGTATCATAAGGAAATCATTAAAGATTTACGCAGCTTTCTATGAGTGTTCATCTCAGTGTTACTGATAATAGTGAAAAAATAGAAGTAATCTACATGCTGAATGTTGAAGGATGGGTTAAATAAATTATCCACACAATGTAATGTGTAATAAATAGTTGAGATGGAAGCTATTCACACTATATTGTTAAGTGAAATAAATCAGATTAAAATTTGTCTATATATATTTTTTACATTATTTTATTCAAAAATATGAAAGGAAAAGATTAAAAGAATAATATGGTAATTGTGGCTCTTTTTGTATGGGGAGGCTATGGGTCTCTCATTTAATTTTCTTATTTTAGCTTATTTAAAAATTTTTCCTCAGTGAACTTGTATTACCTTTGTAATAATAAAAATGTATTTTAAATTTAAAATTATGTATTGCCTATTTAGGATAAAAAATATACATATTTGTATTAGGGGTAATATATGTATTATAGCTATGGGTATAAAGGATATATGTTACGTAAAGTTATATAAATAGATAAATAGATAGATAGATAGATAGATAGGTAGATAGATAGATAGATGATAGATAGATGAAATAAAGGTAGAGTCTATATTTCTCTGATGCCCCATATGTAGTCCATCACCAAGTGTGGTCAATTCTGTGTTCCAACCAAACTGACCTTTGGTTCTTTAAATATATCATGCTTATTCTTATTTTAGGATCATCAGTTGAACTGACCCCTCTGCCTTAAATGTTTTCCAACATGTACATGGTTGGTCCATTCTCATCTTTCAGGACTGGGCTCCAATGTTACCTCCGTAAAGAGGGACTCTCTGACCACCATCCTTCAAGTGGCTTTCTCCAGTTTCTCTCTATCTTATTTCTCTGCTTATTTTCCTCAGAGTATTGATCACAATCTGTAGCTCTCTTGCTTAGTCATTTGTGTGTTTGATAAATGCCTGTCTCCTCCAGAATGTAAGTGCCATGAAATCAGAAACCTGTCAGTGATCATTGAATCTTCAAAACCTAACACTGGGCCTGACATATAGTGAATATAGGATGGATTACTCTTGAACACTTTAGCAAGAGGGACAGACATTAAGACTTTCAGCAAAAAAGCTGGAGAACCAGTGTTCAGTGTTGGGTAGAGATAAACCTACTTCAAGGTGTTACTAATACGAATGTGTATTATATAAATATAAAATTTTATATATGTATGTATATACATATATACAAACTTAACATTTGTATACATACATATATTATTTAAAACATTTGTAAATATATTTGTATACACATGTAAATATTGTATGAAATTTCAAGCATATACAAAAGTGGAGAGAATAGTATCATGAATCTGCTTCATGAGTTCATCAACCACCTTTAACAGTTATCAATTCATGGTTATTCTTGTTTCATAAACAGAACTCCTCATTTCTCTCCATCTGGAATGTTTTGAAGCAAATTCCAGACATATTATTTTTTCCTATAATTTTAATGTATACTCTAAAAAGATAAAAACAACTATAATTTCACTATTGTACCAAAATTAATAATAATACCTTAATATTTTAAATATCGTGTTTTCAAAAATGTATATTAAAATTTCTTTTCATCTAAAACACTGCTCTTGAACCCTCTTCTATATCCCATCTTTTCAAAAATTAATCCTTAATTCTTAGGTTTCATGCAGTCAGAAATAATAGGCTATTTCTCTTAACTTGGATAGTTCTTTAGCTTTCAAAAGTGAACTTTTCAAGTTGCCTCAGGGATAAGATAGAAAAACAGTCTTTTCTTATGCATTATATATTATATATATATTTTGGTGTATTTTCCTGTGAATCTTTTTCTCTCTTTCAGTCTTTGCAGTTTGTTAATCTGCCATCAGATGATAAATTGCCTTCAGAGAGTAAATGATCCTGAAACTTCGTTCTAATGAATAGTCTGGATTTGTAGATAATCAATACGTATTTGTTGATTTAAATTTATTCTGATATTTGGATATTGTAGATAGCATAGTTTTGATAATAATTTATGAGTTGCTATATAACAGTAATCTTTCTTTTTCGATAAGCTTCTGTAAGTGTAGTTTTTTTCTCTGTATACCTTAGGCTGGTCCAGTTTCTTAAGGCCGTTTTAGGTAATGTTCACTAATTCATTGCATTGTGAGTTGTTAATAAGGACAAGAAACACATATTTTTCACAAGTTTGCAATATCCTGGCAGAAAGGCACAATTTGGTGGCAAAACAGAAAATTCTAGTGAATTGCTGTAGATACGGCATATTTGTGCCAGGTTTCCAGTTGTTAATAAATTACATTCTTGTCCTTCAAGTCAGGACGCTAAGCTGACACATCAGTGTGAGCACGTCCATCTGTGGTTCACTCATTTGGTGAGTAAGAGCCGGCTAACTAACCCCTACCAGATGCAGCCAACAATACATGCTAGATACCAGCCAGGGGGTCACCCGGGCTGGTCTTTTTTTCTGTTCTAAATATTGCACTTCATCCAACTAACATCGTCACATATTCATCAGCTAGCCTCAGACTAGTAGATAAAGGAGTGATGGAAACATCCCTGGAGACTCGGAGATTTGCCTCTGGTTTTGATGGGATATTATTCTGAGGATTCACACATTTATTGACCTCAAGGCTAGTGAGGTCAACATGACAATGCAGTGTATATTGATTTGATTCAATCCAGGACTTGCTCATTTATCGTTTATATTTATGTAAATAAAACACTAGTCTTTCATCTTCCAATTAGAACGTTACTGAATTAATGTGATTAAAGATGGTGCTGGACTAATGTTAACAGGGCCTTGCTTTCTGTCATAAAGTGCAAAGGAACAATCACGTAAAATTAATATATTTCTAAGGAGGTGAATATGCATTCCAGTGCCAGTTATTATAAACTCCCTTCTCTTTTTTTCCCTCCTGTTCAAGCCAATTTCATGCTAAAATACCTTGACATAGTTTCTTTTTATTCCTGGCTTCCCCCCCCCCCCCATTCTATGCCTGCATCTCCAAATTATATTTTGTGGTAGATTTTTCTATAAATGGGAATATGATATCTTTGAGATGAACAAGGTTGGCAGGAATTTAGCATCCAAAGAGTTTTGAATAGGCATGTCTGTTATTTTTATTGAAATATTTTTAGCTATCTATTTTTCTTAACACAATAATAAAAACAAGAGTGTATGGGGGTAGGAATTAGGCGTTCATACATTTGGCAACTGAACTGCTTTTTCCTAGGTCATTGCTTTGTTGTCTAAGCTTGAAATCACATTTTGGAACCAATAGCATAGAAGACACACAGCTATGACCCAAAAGAGAAATCTTTTTTTTTTCAATTGGGGGAGGGGAAAACTAAGTTGAGAAATGTGAAGAATTATATGGTTCTTGCTCTAATTTTTATAACAAAACAGCTCTTGTCACTGAAGTATAAACAAACGTATATGCTATATTATAATTGGTCTGATATCTTGACTTTTAATATTGTTGGATGCAGAAATCATTTTACTGAAACATTGCAATAACAAAGGGCCTCTGGTATCTGTTTCACCTCATCACTTACCCATTCAGTAGAAAAATTGAGAAGTGCATTCTGTAGGATAGGATTTTATGGGAAATACAGTATGGTTGATATTGTGATCTGTTTCTTAAACTTATCAAACTGTACCACCATCCTGAGACGTTTACTGTGAGGACAAGAGATTTATTCCTAAGTACTCCCTTTGGCTGCCAGGTAAGGGATATCCAAGAACTGACAGCAGCGTAGCATTTCAGGGCATCAGTCTGTACAAAAAAATGAATATAGACGAGATGGAATCACTGGGTACTGAGCAGCAGGGAAGGAAATGATTTGTGCTGCCTGCTGATATATAAAGGTATATTATGCACAATAAGAACAGCTTAGCTCCCTGGGCTCTGAGGCTTACCACACTCTAGAACTGAAGGTACATAATATGCAGGATAAGTTTATCTTCCAGCATGGCCTGGGCAATTATTTGGTATTGATTTTCTGAAAGTTTGGTCTTACATGTCAGCATTTTGTTGGCAAACTTTGCAACATCATCCAATCAAGTCGGGGCAGAGACGAGTGTGGGTAGAGAGAAACCCTCACGAGCCCGTCCTTTGCGTGGTAGATAGGGAGGCCCCCGTACGTGAAGGAGGCTCTTGCAACTGCGCTGTCTGGGTCAGGGGAATTGTAATCTTGGGGAATCCCTGTGCCTGATTGCGGCTCTCCTCCCAAAGGTGCACTTTTGACCTCTGTATTGATTCTATCCTCTCATCAAAGGCGCTGATGTCATTCCATGTGCTCAGATCAGGCAGCATTTGCATTTAAGAGCTGCAACTGTGCGCTGACCCCAAACCATTTCATCAGAATGAAAGTCGACCAAATGGCAGATGCGTTTCCCCATAATATTAAAATCTATTGTGCCATTTGGTAGGTTTCTTTATCATCTAGGGAAAGGGCATACACCTCCCGCTCCAGATTTTGATTTCATTCCAACCAGATATTGGGAAATTCTTTAAAACAGAACAGGGATCAAAAGGGATTTTATTGATTTCCGCATTCAGGCCAATAAATATTATTCTTATTTGTTAAAGCTTAACACAAAATGACAAAAGGCTCTGAGTATATTTTCAGAAATGCCAGCACTATAAATAATTATTTTAGTTTTTCTCAGTGTTTTCTTGCTAATGTATCCCCATCATGAAGACTATTCATTGGCTATATACCTAAATAGACTAAATAGAAATGACATTTAGTAGTTCTTTGAGGAAAATAGTAGATATTTCGTTAAAAAACCCAATGCAGTCTAAATATCCACCATTAAATTGTTTTGTCTCTCCTCCCCGCCTCCTCCTCTTTCTCCTCCTCTCCTCCCTCCTCTTTCTTCAAGGAGGATGGAAAATGGGGAGGAAACCACTTCTGAAGCATAGACAGCTAAAGAGAACTTTATTGGAAATCAATGTCAATCTACAATTAACTGCATTGTCTACTGCTTTCCCATCTCCCCTTTAGGTTCTATTCATTCTCATTTATTAATTTCAATCACCAAATATTTACTGAGCACTTATGTATAGGTGCTAGGAATTCAGTGATGAGAAAAATAGATATGGTCCCTCATGGAACTGACAGTCCAAATCGGGAGACGGTCAACAAATGATTATACAAATAAAGATGAATACAACAGGGACACAAAAATTTACGTTAATAGCTGGGAGTAGAAATTATTCTATGAATGGAATCAGAATTATTTGGAAAAATACTGAAAAGACCTTGGTTTGGGGGGTGTTGAAGATACTGAAGGGGCTGTATATGGATACCAGGGGAGGGATTGACTAGTTTTCCTGTATGGGGGGAAGGGGAAGAGACAGTCGAGGTAGAACTAAAAAGGGGAAGAAAGCTGAAAGCTGTGAGGTGCTCTGCAATCCTTTAAACTCATGAAAAGCTTGATACAGTGGATCATCTGTGGAAAAATTATAAAAGTGCCGCTCTCTTTGCCCTGATCAGTGAGAGATTAAATCGAGGTGACCTAAGGGGGACAGAAGGGCTGTGGTTTATTAAATACTCTGAGATTAGCAGAAAATATGGGGAATACTTTGGCTTCTTATAGGCTAGGAACTTGGGGGCTCAAGCCAATAGTCTTTAATTTTCTTTATTTTTGAGAAAGAGTCTTCAGTAAGTGCTGTGAAGATAAATTACAGACACTATGAAAGAGTATAACAGGGGTTCTAGTTTAGATTGAGGTTGAGAGGGGCATTAGACAAGACCTTTTGTTTTTTTCAGATCTTGAGGACACAATTTCATTTCAAAAGAAGAGTTGTATCTCTCTATGAGAAAATAATCGCAAAAATATCTGAGTTATCAAAGATGTTAACTTTCATATTGCCACTTGATTACAATCTGTTTTGCATGAGTTAAAATTAGGACATATTGATGATAATTAAGTTGCATAGTACATTTATAGTTTATATTGTACATTAATGCAAACTGTCTTAATCAACTTTTGAAGCAGCCTTATAACAAAATAAGGATGAGACCACTGACATTCTGGAAAGGTAGTACATGGCAAAGGCAGAAATTGAATTCAGATCTTGTTCCCATAAACTCTGTGCTCTTTCCACTAACTTTGAAATCCAGTATTTGATGTTATGAAAGCATTCACAGGGTTTTTCTTTAAATAGTCATCTATTCCAATAAATATAAAAAGGTGCTCAATTTAAAAAAAACTCACACTAACTTCCAGGAATGTCTGTATTGAATACATTGAGGTAACTTCTAGAGACACCATACTTGTGGCCGATAGAGAATTGAAAAGGGTTTCAGATGGGCTGCCTCATATGCTTCTCATTGTCCTGGAAACAGCTAGAGATGGGCTGGATCTTGGGGGAGGGGGGAGATCTCTAATTTCCTACTTTAGAAGCCAGGCTAAAAATAAAAATAATAGCATCCTAAGGAAAAGTGACAATAACCCCGCCCCTGAGATAAGCACCTATAGAGAAATACTATGATGTAATTAAATAATCCCCATGTTGTTGACTTTTGTCTTGGGGAGAGTGGTTTACAAAGCCTTTGACGAATCCCCTGTCTCTTCTGTCTTTTTCCTGTGATTATTATTTCACGGCATGGGCTCGGTTCTATGAATCATAATTGACAACATGATGGTACTTATTAATCGTTATTTAAATCATTATTAGATAACAGATAATTGAGTGGACTGCCCTATATATAAGCAGAAGATGCTGATTAGCCAAATTTACGACGTGTGCATTGCTCTTTTATTGTCATTTATTATCTGTTGTTTGCTTAGGGGACAAGTCACGGAACTTGGATTCTAAAGCTCAAGGTTGAAACCCCAGCTTCACTACTTTATCAGAGGTCTGACCCCAGGTAAGTTATTTTAACTTTCTAGGGTTCACAGTCATCATCAATAAAATGGGGTTAATGATGCTTGACTTATAAAATACTTTTCAGGATGAAATTAGATTGCAAATATGAAACAAACTAATGCAGGGATTTTTTTTGTCTCTTTGTCTTATGCATTTGAGAGATGAGCAGACCAAATTAGGGGTGCTGTCAGTGGCCAGGGAACAGGATAGACGGGGGTAGACCATGAAAGGATGCAATCAGCTTCTCCTGCTAGCATCTAAATATTTGGACCCAGATCCCGGAATAAAGGTCACCTGTGTACATACAGAGGTCATGGTCTTTTCCTCATCTGTGAACTTTCATCTGGCCATGTGATTACATTCTCTTTTGCAGGAGTTAAAAGTTTTGATGAGAAATGAAAGGAAGAACCTATGATTTCAGGTCCCAAGGCTTCTTAATTTATCATAATGCCATGTGTCCCTAACTTTCTTGTTCATTAAATTCTCCCAGAATGTTCTTCAGAAAATCAAAGTCCATGAGGACAGCTTTGCATGTGCGGTGATGGAGCATAATGTAACTGCTTCATGATGGTAGGAAATACTTGCAAGAAAAAAAGTGGATGTTTTTATTCAGGAGCACAGATTTCACCTCCTTTCCCTGGGGGTGCTCTAGGATGCTTTGAAGCTCCTCATGCTGTATGTAAACCAGATATATTTATTTATTATTTCCAATGAAGATAACTCTGGGCAATGTTAAGTGGCATCCCAATTCCCCGGCGGTCCAGTGGTTAGGACTCTGTGCTCTCGGGTCCGAGGGCCTGAGTTCGATCCCTGGTCGGGACTAGGATCTTATAAGCCGCGTGGCGTAGCCAAAAAAAAAAATGGCATTACACATCATATTGCCTCATCTCAAATATTGATTGTAGCCAGTAACAATAGTGATGGGTTATAAGTAGTTTGGGGATTGGAATGAAGAACATGTAGGCCAAGAAAGATAGACCTTTTTTCTTACTTTATTATCTTTTCGTATCAGCTAATTTCTTTTATTTTCAATTTAAAATTCCGTTGGATGTTGATTGTCATCTGTCTTTCTTAGATTCATGTTCAGGGAAGAGAAAATGTTCATACGATTATTTTGTACATGGAAAAACATGTACCTTTGACAACCACGTGTCTGATGAGTGCATTTTGACGTGGCTGCTAAGAATTTGGGGCGTGTCTATTTAAATTAGCTCATTCTCAGGCTGGATATATGTGAGCACTGCATGCACTGATTCTTACTAGGATGAAATACAAAAGATTAGAAAACATACTAAAGATTGCAGCTTTCCTCCAAGATTAAAATCTTTCAGATCATTTTTTTAGTGAGCAAAACCATTAAGAGACAAATTTAGCATTTAAAAATGGTATGTGGTTATTGCAACATGCGACCCGCCCTTGTTTATGGAGTCAAAACCTATTGGCGAGGGTTGCTCTTCTGAATTGTGCACTTGCACATACGCTGTGATTAATTTTTGAGACTAAAAATAAAAGTACAGCAGTATAATGTAAGACAAGAATATATTTCCTGCACTTCAGTAACGATTGGCTTTGCTTTTGAAAACTTAAATTGTTACCATTTAGTATTTCCAAAGCATATGTTAAAAATTCCTCAGGGCCATCTGAATCATTTCTTTGGCTAGAGTAGTCAGAAAGAAAGCCCATGATGTATTGTAGTGCTATTTCCATGTCACAGGTGTGGGAAATGTGGTCCACAGATGGAGAGAGAGCAGTTGTGCTACGGGGGCCAAAAGGGTGACCAGCGAGGGCACCCGCCAAGGGGGTCTTGAGCAGAGTGGGGGAGCTAGCAGTTGGGGGGTGTGGAAACACGCCTGCCCCTCTCCCATCGTGCTCAGGCCCTTTTTATAGGTTCCACATGTTCATGTGGAACCATGAACATCTGGCTCTTATTTCCCAACTATTGAAACAGCCTGACTGTGTGCTCACCTGAGAGCAGGTTAGCGTCACTCATGTAGCTGCATTTCCACCCACCCGGGATTTTTCCAGTGATACAAAGGATACATTAAATAGAAACACTCTGACCACATTGAATGTTACCAGTAAGTATTTCTTTCCAGGTGGACTAATCACTTCCACAAAGCCTTTAACTCTATTCTATGCATTTTGGACACATTCATAAATGGTGATTTTCCTATATGTTGGTTTCTGCTACATCAGTGTATAGAGAAGCTGAACATTTCAACCCCTGACACAGTGACAGGTGATGTGTCTGATTGTTTGCTGATGGTGATTTGGAATATTGATGCTTCAGAAAAAGAACTACATCGAACAGAAAATCTGCACAGCTCACAAACTACACAAAGAGCATTTGCTACAAATAAAGTGTCAACTGGGTGCTGCAGGTTTGTGCAGAATCATTTTCAAATTTTCCTTTTTGAATTATTAAATAGACCATGTCAGAACAACTCTGATTATTATCCAATCCATATGCTTCAACACCAATCTTTCATGTAATATCAAGCGACTGCAGTGATCAATTGGACCAATCATGAAGGCTCCCTCGTTCTGGAAAGTATTCAAGCCCTCCACCACACTGCAGCATCTTATGCCGATATGCAAACACCTACTGCATTGCTTACGGAGGAGGCCACAGCGGGATCTGCCTTTAAGAGTGCATGCAGGCTGTGAAAATATATTTAGTTCCTTATGAAGAACTTTAAGCATAAGTCCAGCTTTTTGCAATTTTAAGCCTGTGCAGGTGAGTTAGAAATAGCACTTGTTGTCCAGCTATACCTCTACCCAGCAGAATTATGTACATAACCTATATTGTAAATAAAATGTGCTATGCATAGTTTTCAAAACTGTTGTATAAAAAAATAAAATGCTGTCTTTTTTTTTTTTAACAAATACAGTATCTCCTGGAAGGGGAGACTGGTATGCAGGCACGTAGCCACGTGTAATTTATAAAATGTGATAAAATGATAATCTCTCACCTACACTAATACAGTTTATCTAGATAAATAACTCTTAGAATGAATACTGTGGGTGCCTTGAGGGTTTTAAGCATTTAATTAAAATGGAACAAAAATATTAACTGTCTGCTTTGGGATTTTAGCAGCCTCTCTTGACAAGGATATTCTTTAGTCTGAGAACAGATTTGTGACATTCACTGGGAAACAAATGTGAGGTGGTACCTTTCTAGCCCTCATGAAAAAGAGGCTAAAAATGCATGGTATAGAAATCTTAAGATGAAATGGTTTCCTGAGAATGCCTCTGTTCTGTTCACCACGGCAGCTCCCTCCCAGGGCCTGGGACAGAGGGCGGAATTCAGGGGGCCTCGCTGATAATTGCCGGTGATTAGAGGTAACACACTCTCTCCGGCACTTTCGCCATCGTCCTGGTGTGTTGCCATCACTCACAATGACTGCTGAAGCAGAGGGCTTTCTTCCTCTTGACGGTGTGTGATTTTGATGTTGGACACAGGGAGGCGGGCAAAGCGGTGGCAGAGACCAAGCTAGGGAAGAAGAACCAGCTCAGGCCCTGGAGCAAACTGCCTTCCAGAATGAGGGGATTTCAGGAGGCTCGACTGCGGCCCACTTAACCCTGAAAATACATCCCAAGCTGCAGTGGGAAAGACATATTCAGTCATGATGCCTTTTAATTGTTCCATTGTCTACTGAAAATTGATTTGGTTTTCTTTGAGTCGGTTTTTCATGGTTACCTTTATGTGACAAACCCTGCCTCTTTAAATACATAGATTGTACACTGTGTGTACAGAACGTGTGTATTTCTTTTGTTTATTTTTGCCCTATTTTATAGGATTTGGGACACAAAGAATGAAAAGAAAAGCCTTGTATTATACAGATTAACAAATTAATCTGGATATTTGTCCACAATTTTGATAACAGATGACATGCTGACAAAGCATGAAATTATTACTAAAATGAATGTGGTATGATATTTCTATTTTTTGCACAAAGCAGATTCCATGTTCATGTAACTTGGTTTAAAGCCTCTATTGCATGTGTGTAGATTTTCATTACTCTTGAGAGAGATAAAAATGGTCCAAAAACTTGAGGAAAAATAATGAGTAAGGAGTGAGATTTTTCAAATCACTTTTAGTTCTTGTTTGGAATATTCATTTTTCCCTGTGATTTCACTTTTGGATCTGGAATATGGGATAATTCCTAAGAAAAGAACAATTGTGATGGGACTTAATTGGTATAGTGTGTGAAATAATTTCATGGGTCTGGAACAAAGATGCTATTCAAATGGGCAAACATGAGATGATATGTTGATAGATAAGAAACCAAAGGCAGTAGGTCAGAGATATGTGTGTGTGTGTGTGTGTGTGTGTGTGTGTGTGTGTGTGTCCCTTTTCTCACCATACCTGGAGACATACAACAGTTATAATCAAACTCAAAATATAACCCTTATAATTTCAAGTGGAAAAGAAATGTGGGCAAATTGTTAATAATCCAAGTTAATACGCACATTGTTTGATTTCTTCTTCCAGGTACCTCTTAGCCGTCATTGTTGACAAACAGTAGGCCAAAAAGTTGTATTTCAACGTTTCAAAATCATTGTCAGGGAGAAGAAAAGAGAGTGGGGATACTGTTCCGTATATTTTCCTCGTGGCCAGTGGAAATCAGCTCTTATGATTCTGTAGTCTTTTAGCCTCCCTCCCCTCCCCCGCTTCGTTTGATCACATTATTCACACAAAGAACCAATGAGCCATTGTGCCATTACCTTAAAATCCTATATTAATGAGACAGCTACAGTTTTTAATCATTTGAGTTAAGCCTTGAATATTCTATTTGCTAATATCCTGCATCCATTTAAGATGAGAAGAAGCATTTTATTATAATATTTTATTTGCAAATAGTGACTAAAATACTGATTTTTCTCTTTGTAAAGTTGTCAAACATTCTGAAGAAAGCATTTTATTCTTCAGGAGTTAATTTTATCTCTAAAAACATGGGTTAAAAGGAAGGGGAAAAATGTGTTCTGGACAGTTAGCTGGCAAAATAAGGGCCCTGGCACTTTGTTTTTCTGGCAAAAGGTTTAGGTGGAATTAGATACATACACAAATTGTGTGTCAAGCCAACCTCCACCGTTTAACAAAGATCAAAAGCATTTGAGCTAGCAGTTAAATGCTAGCTCAGCTTATACTTTGTGTCTTTTGGACACAAAGTATAAGTTGTTTGTGTACCTAAACAAATTATACTTTGTGTCTTCTGGAGAATAAAAGGAAGATCTTTGTTTTTGTTTTTGCTTACTCTTTCATCGTGGTAAATTTGCTTTTGTTTATTAAAATGGCTTAGAAAAGTACTTTAAATAAAGTTTGGAGCTTTTTTTTCTTTTTTAGCTAATAACTTTCCTCTAACTTAAAGCATGACATCCAGGCCACCTTGACTGCACTTACCACATAAACTTGGAAATGGCCTCACTTTTAAAAATTCCTGTATAAAAGGGCGGTGGCATAGTTAACATCTTAAAATTTGCCAAGCAAATTATCTGTGGACTATTATTATTATTTAAATAATATTTTTCTTGTCTGATGAAAAATCTAACGTTTGTTGGGATGCTGGTAAAGAAAGGGTTTAAACTATTGAATTCTGAATGCCTCTTACTTAACGAATACAGAAGTTAAGCTATAACATATTAAATTTCAGTAGCAGGAAAGGTTTTTTAAAAATGCAGTTTGGTACTGTTTCCCTAATACAAATTACATTCACAAATGAAAACCATGAGTAAAATTTAGTAAAAGTTAAAAGGAATTTATATAAGTGGAGTTTTCACGGCTAGTAAAAAGTACATGATCCTTTAATAGATTATCTCATCCATGTCATTGAACATATACTTTAAAAACAAACGTAAGAACATATAGGGAATGTTCCTTGACTTGCGTTTCTCACATCTCAGCAACCGCGTAATCTTCTATTTAAGATTTTTTCAATGTTCATATAAGAGCACCTGCATTTTTAAGAATTTTGGGGTCTGAAACTGAGTTGCAGTATCTGGGTGAAATGGCTATTTTGTTTTGGAGATGAAGAAAGTGAGTTTTAATCCACCTGAGACTACAGGCAACATAGAATCTGGACACTGTCTGGGAACATCAGGCTCCCAAACCAGCTCCTTGTAGAAACCGACTAGTCTTCCCAGTTTATTCTAACCTGGGATGTATGGCCCCCTCCTCGCCTCACTCTTGTCCCAATCTGCCCCCTTAGCCACCTCCAGATGCCCTTTTACTTGAAGCCCTTGCATCCCCTTCTTTTTTCTTATCATAATGATGATTTCTGCATAAATAATCAACCAGTCAGTCAAGCATTTGATCCCGTTAACTCGCCAGGGCTGCCCTGACTAAGCTCTATCTGACACATTCCTCTATAGAAGCAAATATATTTTTCCCAAAGCAATTATTAGACACTTTATTTTAGTTCCTGATTTAATTTTTTTTTTTTTTTTTTTTTTTTTAGTAACAGAATCTAAGCAGCCTGATTGGAATTTCAAATGATTGTCACACTGAATCTGAAAGTCTGTCTTACACAGAATGTAACATTTTTCTTATATTTTAACCAAGTAGAGGCAAAGGGAAGGTCCTTTTCATCTTTCTTTCTAGCTGAACGTATGTTCGATATTATTAATTCAAACAGAAAAAAGAATATCCCACATCTTTGACTCTTTCCTAAGATTTTTCAGTCTTTTGTTAAGTTCTCACTTGCTCCCTCTCTCAATATTAAGTATACCGATTTTCCTCACTTTCTCATCTGGTTTATTCTTAAAGGTATGAAATCTGTGTCAGCACCTGCCAGAGCACACAAAAACTAGTTTGTTAGGAAGCAAGCAATTGCACCCTTTTATTTATTTGTTTGTTTACTTGTTTATTTATTTATTTATAAATTTATTTCTAAACAAGAAAACGAGTTTGAGTTATCTCCTGGTTCCTGCTGCCTGTTTGCTTACACTCAGTTTTCCTTTTTTCACACACGAAGAAGCAAACATTGTCCCTGTCAAATGATAAATGAAGCAGAATCGGTGACGTGCGTGTTTGTCAACATAAGCGAGATCAAATGATTGCTCAGCAGGAAGAAGCCACGGGAAAGCCAATGATTTTTGACTAATTAGCAAAATAATAATAATGTCTCCCTAATGATTACCTTGTACTGGGTTGTGGCCTTTTATCAGACAGATATTCCACCAGTGCAAACTAGTGTTTTGAAGACACACTAGTGATTTCCCTTGAAATCATGGATGTGGAGGGTTTCTGAGAAATCTCTTGAAGCATTTTGTCCTGTATCACTTGAGTAATTGAGACCGAGAACGAAGCCCTATTTTTTGCTTCGTGTCATTGTATAACCCATGCGCCTTTTAAGTACTACTTTATAAGAAAAAGCAATGCATATTTTTCAAGACCATTTAAAGTTCAAGTTCATTCTCATTCAAGTTCAGAGAGTTTTACCAGAGATGTTCATGAGGAGTAACTTGATTGAAAATAACAATGTAAACAAGAATTTTTTTTAACATGCTAGCCAAAGTTAGAGTGGCCATTACCAGACGTAGCTATATTTTTATAAATTTTTTATGAAACTTCAAGAAGACGTTAAGGTAGATCTAAATTCTTAGTCCTGGAAATGTCACTGGAGCTGACATTTTCTGTGAAGATCTGTAGTCAACCACTATTTATAGGAAACACAGTGAAGACAAGGGCACCTCTCAGGTCACAGGTTGTGTGCTGAGCTGTGAATCAACCTGCCTGAGATGTATTCACAGGATTCCTGGCTCAGGACAACGCTCCTTATTTCTCACTTTCCTTCGTGTCATATTTATACCTTAAAAATAGAGATCAAGGACTTGCCTGGTGGCGCAGTGGTTAAGAATCTGCCTGCCAACGCAGGGGACACGGGTTCGATCCCTGGTCCGGGAGGATCCCACGTGCCATGGAGCAACTAAGCCCGTGCGCCACAACTACTGAGCCTGCACTCTAGAGCCCGTGAGCCACAACTACTGAAGCCTGCATACCACCACTACTGAAGCCCACATGCCTAGAGCCCGTGCTCCGCAACAAGAGAAGCCACCGCAATAAGAAGCCCGCACACCGCAAGGAAGAGTAGCCCCTGCTCGTGGCAACTAGAGAAAGCCTGCACGCAACAACGAAGACCCAAGGCAGCCAAAAATAAATAAATTTATTTAAAAAAAAAAAAAGAGATCAAAGGCGAATGAGCTTGAAACCAAGGGAACATTATCTTGAGAAACTTAGCTTGTCATGTGATGTCTAGGTTGAGAAGTGCTACATGGACCTTGCTCATTTCAGCATTAAAACTGCTTGAACTGTATTAAATGTCACCAAGAATGCTGGTAAATACTGCAAATGATCAGAGGCAAAAGTAAAAAAGCAGACATGATTTGAAGTTGTTTTCTGAGACTAGCAAACTACTTTGTTTTAAAAAATTTTACCCTTTAATGTAATATAAATTGGTATTTCTTGGCTTTTGTGATCCTTAAGCTGACATATAGATTGCAATAACAAAAATAACAAAAAAAAATCAGTTTTCTTTCTTTATATCCAAATCACCAAGAAAGAAGTTTTATTGTTGGGTAAGGGTTGTTTTGTGCATACAGCAGTGAATACAGAACCTGTGATTATCTTTTTTAAGTTTTTATTTTTCGGCAGCCAAAGCCTGTTCAGGAAGTTCTTCTGGCATCCTTCTCCCCACCAAGGTCACTCTCAGTCCCTTCCCCAGGAGCGGTGATTTCTATGCTAGTAACTCGAGAAAAGCTGTAGCAGCATCTTTCCTTTGTCCAACCCAGGAGAGACCACTCACAGGGAGACGGGGAAAGAGGAGATGGCAGCGATGATGGGGGACCTGGTACTGAGGGGGAGGGCAGAGGGAGGGGGCTCCGAAAAGACAAGAGCAGTGTTGATAATGTGCTGAGGCGGGGTTGGGAGTAAGAGAACAGAGATCACTTTAATGAGCCACCCGGCTGCCCCCACAGATGCTCAGAGGTTTCTCTGAAGTCTCTGTCAACCTCACTGAATTTTTCTGTGGTTCTCTAGTGCTGCACTGTCTGACAGAGTAGCCCTTAGCCACATGCGGCCCTTGAAATGTGGCTCGTCAAAATCGCCTCCTGTGTTAAGTGTAAAATACATCCTGGATTTCAAAGATTTAGTATCAAAAAGGTAAAATGGTTCATTAATAATTTTTATATCAATTACATGTGGAAACGATAATATTTAAGACATTTCCTTAGAAGTCATTTCTTTTTTCTTTTTTTTTACTCTTGGTTACTAGGAAATGTAAATTTACATCTGTGGCTAGCTTTACAACTGCCTTTTCTAGTTTCTGTATTTGATACTTTGACATCTTGGGGCCTTGTTGACCCCGAAGGGGCTGTGTCTCCCAGGGTTCGCCAATTTCTAGATAGTAAAAGTTGGCATGTGAGAGCACCTTCCATATATTAATACAAAGCTATGAATCCAGAGCCCATATCCCCCAGCTACCTCCTTCATTGGACTCTTACACTCCAGGCCGGTATCCACCTGCCCTAATCATCCTAGGGCCAGGTACCAGACAGCTAGGAACAGCCCCTATGCCCCAGAGCCAGCTGAAATTATTCAAACTAGCCAATCCCAAACCCGCTTGCCCTGCCTCACCCATTCCTCCCTGTGGAACCCACAATAAAGACTCTCACCCACTTTCCCCTCACTCCCTGCCTCCTGACTGACCCTGGTACTTCCCGAGGTGGCTCCCCATGGAATGACCTGCCCCTCCTCCTGGGATCTGTGAATATAACAAACGACCTTTTCAATGGCAGTCATTTTCTGATCTGTTTGCCTTGCCATAATTGAGTAATGATAAGACCTACATTTTCAAACACTTGTGTCCTCTTTCTATGGGACAGTACTGCTAGAGCTCTGTTTTTCCAAGTGGGGATCCACTCTCACCTGTGGTAGAATCACCTACAAAATTAAACATCCAGAATCCAGGGTCCCCTTAGAACTAGCACAGCTCCTGAAACATAGTATCAGCTCAATAAATGTTAGCTATTATTACTTTAACACCATAATAACAAGCATAATAATAATGATAATAAAGTGGTTTAATTCTGCCTTGAGGAGACCATTTCTTCTTTTTTTATTATTATTTTTAATGCTATATGCTTAAAAATGTATTTATATATATCTTTACTTGTAAACTAGCATTTATTGAGTGTTTACTATTGGCCAAGCTTGTGTTAAGTGCTTTACACATCATTTGATTTAGTCATCATCTCAATCAACTGACTGACAAATAAGCAAGAGAAGCAACTTGCCTGGAGTCACACAGTAATGTTGGAGCCATAGGGGAGCTAAATAATAATGAGGATTATTTGGGGCTTATTGTTTTAAGAAATAGAAGACTCAGGAAGTTATTCTTTTACCTTCCCCTTAACTGCCTAAAAGAATGTAGATAGAGGATCTGTTCCAGGAAGGGAGCTATCTTCATAGATGCCATAGATGCCATAGATAACTATAGTATATATATATGAACTCGGTGTGTAGACTGCAGGTGGGGAAGTTGGAGGGTAGTGGGGGAATGGGACCTCGTAAAGTCTGTTTCTTAAAATTCCTCTCTGAGTCTCACTGTTTCTATGTGGCCCAGCAAACCTTTGTGAACCAAACATTTGCTCTTTTCCATCTTCCCGTGAATCACCTTCCTTCCCTCTGAAGTCCCAAGCCCCGTTCCCCCTTCTCCTCCTCTCAGACGGCCTATAAGCCTCACTTGCCTAACTTGTCTTTGGGTCTTTTCTCATGAAGCCCCCGTACGTACAAAATCAAATTTGATTTTCTCCTGTTGATTTGACTCATGTCAATTTAATTCTTTGGCCAGAAGAACCTAGAAAGTTAGAGGAAAATTCTTCCCTTCCCTTACTGAGAATATATGTAATCTTGAATAATATATAATTTTTGTATATATTTAAAACTGTCAGGCACAATCCTCATTCAGAAGGATGATAAAGGGTATATGTGCAATTGAAGGATTATAATGAAACAAATACCTACGTGAGCACCATGAGGAGGAGAGCACGTGCTTCCTCTCTGAGTGCGCTTCCGCCCTTCTGTACCAGAGGTAGCCCAGCCTGACTTCTGTGATCGCCATCCCATTTCTTCTCTTTCTATACGTGCCACCCACCTGTGTTTCTCTAAACAGGTTTACATTTGGTATTCTGCTTGCCTGTTCTCAGACTTTAGACAACTGGGCTCACGCCACACAGATTCCGCCGCGGTTGCTTCTCTTGCCCGGTGTACGTCTACGAGATCCATCTGTGTCGATGGGCGTGGTTGCCATCCGCTCGTTTCACTGCCATCCTGAATTCTATGGTATGAATATTATTTTGGATGACATTTTTCTGTTTGACATTTGGGTGGTTTTATGTTTTTTGTTATTAAGAACAGCACTGCTAGAAATACTCTATGTTTTCCCGTTCTTGAACGTTTTCAGGGATGTGTATTCTTTCTTTATTGTCTTTTTAAAAAACTAACGTTAACTAGTATTAGCTAACTAATATTAACTAACATTTAACTAATATTTGAAATGAATATTAGACTTACAGGAAAATTCCAAAAATGGTACGGGGAGTTCCTACAGACCACTCATCTTACTTCTAATGTCAACATCTTACTTTACCGTAGAACAGTTAACAACTAGGACGTTAACATTGGTACAGTATTATAACTAATCGGTGGGCCTCTTTGACTTTCATTAGTTTCTTCCTTGATGCCCTTTTTCTGTTCCAGGATCTTATCCAGGATCCAACATTGCACTTAGTTTTTATTTTGGGGGGCACATTTTGAACCCATTTCTGTCTTACTCCAAAATTTGCAAGAGCAGTATTTCAGGGAGATTAATTTTACGGCAGCATGTGAAGCAGATTTTAGGGCAGAGAGGTAAAAGCAGGAATGGCAGGAGGCTGTTGCTATATTATGATTGCTTAAGGCAGAGGGAAGAAGGAGTATGAAGATGAGGGGCCATCTATGCGTCTGGACATGTATATAGCACAGACTGCATTGTAACAATGTGTTCATCTGTCTCCCATAGAAGCCCACGAGTTCCTTGAGGGCAGGGAGCACTAAAGCTAATTCATCTTAGTATTTTCTTCAGGTACTCAGAAGAGTGACTGGTTAAAGTAGTAATTTGGTGAAGGTTTGTCAAATAAATTAATATGAATGAGAAGGGCTAGCTGAAGGGGAAGCTATGACACACAGGAAGAATAAGAAAGGTAAAGGGAGAACGAAAGTAGAAAAGAAGAGAGAGATCTGCTGATGGGCTGGGGGAGACACATACAGAAGGTCAGACTTTGATAGCAGAAGAGAAAGAAACAAAGTGGGAATGCAAAGGAAAGGCAGCAAGGAGACTTGAGGGATAAGCAGCGAAGGCAGTGGTGCTGTTTTCCCACTGTGTTGCTCACTTAGATTCTGTACTTTATCGTCCATCACTTAGCTTTAAAACCTTGCCTCCTTTATTTATTGCTGTTAACAGCTTTCAGACCTTTCTCTATCATTTACTCCTTCATCCCCCTCCTTCACAAGACGCTGCTAAGGATAGTCTCATGCTGCAGCAATAGAATGTCATATGATGCCTATGCTTCATTGTCACTGGGCCAGTTCTGGTGCTTAGCCCTCCAAGTTGCATCCTGCCCCAAGGCCTTTACACCTGCTGTTCCCTCCTTCTCAGATTCTCAGCCCCTAAATTTTCACAGGCCTGGCTTCTTCTTCTCATCCTCAAAGTTTTAGCCCTGCTCGCTTTACCCTCTATCTTATTATGTTGTTTTATTGTCTTCAGAGTGCCTAGGGCTCTGGGGAATTTTCTTGTTTATTTATTTGCTCACTTCTTTTTCATTTGTCTTCATCCTCTAGAATATAGCTCCGTGAGAGGAGGGACCTTGTTTGTCTTATTCACCCTAGAAGAGTGTGAAAGGACGGTGAAGTGATGAACAAGTAGCTCTGCCCAGCGGGTTCAATTTCATCCTGGGCTAGATGGAGATGGAGGCCACACCCATCACTTAAAACGTCATTGATCCAAGTGGTAAATGAACTTTTACACTCACTGGCTATGTTTTGCTTTGTTTTTCCACTGGACATCTATTCTTTAAGGATAAAGGAGAGTGATTCCTAATTTTCCAGGGTAAAATTAATTTAATCATAATTCACTGAATGGGGATAGAGCTGAAGGAAGAGAAGCTTCTGGGCTAAGATAAAATTTCGAGTGAATTTGATATCTCTTAGGCAAGTCACTGCTTCAATTTAACAGCATATATATTTTTTGAATGCCTATGAAGTACCAGGTACTGTAGCAGAAATGGCAAATATTGAGGACAACAAATTGTTGTCTTCTAGGACCTTTCTGTCAAATAGAACTGTTTGATAAGCAAATAACTGGTTGCAAAGCAATTTACTAAGAGCTATCATAGAAGGCTGCTCAGAGGGCTACGGAAGAGAAAAGGACAAGAGGACGGACCTTAAAGGCAGCTCAATAGCATTATACTTCAAATATACAAATTAACATTTTCAAGTAATGCTCTGAATGATGGTAACAAGTGTTATTGGGAGGTTCAAATAAATGTGGCGATATTGGGTTAAAGTTAACCAGTTGTGTCTCTGATGCAGGACTTAACAGAGCCTTTAACTTGCTAATATTTGGTAAGCATCATTACCTAAACTTGACCACAGTGCCTTTCTCAAAGAGGAACTTATAAAACTAATTTCCACTGAACAAACTTGAGGAAATGTTAATACAAATTATAGAACAAAAGCAGATGGGATGATATTTCTTCATAATATGTTTAGCTTAACCATCCTAAAAACCAGTTCCCTGATGTTCAAGATTGAGTATTTCCCACTTAAAAGTTTTAGGGGTGGAATTCAGGAAGCTCTTCATTACTTTCTTATCCCATATTTCTCCCTTCCCTTATCCTCCTATAACTCCTTCAAGACCCACTAAAATCCCACATACATAAGAAAGAGTTCATGCTCTAATTAGTGGAAGATTTCTGATAGCTCTAAAAAGTTTAGAAGTTCTACATTAAAGAATGATAAAAGATTAAAAATAAAGCTTATCATACTAGCATCTTGTCCCTGATACTGTTCCCCCTTATGAAAAGGAATTAGGATTCCTTGAAGAAATGTTTGTTTTTAGGGCTGAGGTACAATTGTACAAAATAAGTTAGGAATATCTTCTTATTCCACAATGTAAGCGTCCCCCTTCCCCCAGTTAATAAAATGATGGGACATATTACAAGGGTACAGAAACAGCTCCAAGGACCTCTACTGGTAACATCTAAGACAATCTGAGCACCAAAACAATTAAGCACAGTAACAGACCACTGAAAAATAAGAATAGGGATAAACAAATAAAAGAGGGAAAAGGGAGGGTTGTTGCTTACAGTAGAATCCCAAGTGCCTACTGGTAAATATAGAGGAAGTGCTGGAGTTAGAAAATCAGCATTTTGCAACCATCTTGCTAAAGATTGGATCATTTAAGAATTACTGATTCAGGGGAAAATTTTGATGGAGCAAGATATTTATTTGGTATTAAAGTATCTCCCCACAGATTACTTACAGTTGTAAGGGGAAAAATAGTACCAGTATAATACTAACTCCATAATAGCTATATATTGACTATTATATATATGTGTATATATATGTATATATATATAGTTATGTACAATTTAGTTTCTGTATAATAGTAAATATATAGTAGCAATATATAATGATGAAACGAGACAAACCTTCTCTGGTTGATCCAACTTAACTTTACCAACAATGGGCAGTCGGATATCGTGGGCCTCCAGGTGTGATAATTTGAGGAAGACACAATATCACTTACGAATTATTCCAACTTGGAATGCATTAGCTGAATTTTATTATAAAGAAACAGACAAACCCCAAATGAAGAATATCCCAATGTAAATAAAGGGCTATTTTCTTCAAATTTGTCAATGTCATAAAAAACAAAGTTTGTAGGATGTTTTAGATTAAACTTGGCAAAAGAGACAATAATAAAATGCATTAACTGACTCGAGACTGGACCTTGCACTGGAGGGAAAAATGCTGTGATGGACATTACTGGGTCAATTGACAAAATTAGAGGACAGAGGATTAGAAAAAAGTATCCTACCAATGTTAATTATACTGAAGTCGATAACTGTAGTTTATGATAGAAAATATCCTATTCTCAAGAATTAGATATTGAAGTATATAGAGATAATGGACCCTGACATATACAGCTCACTCTCTCAGAATTCAGAAAAAAAAGGTACACAACCGTATCTATATCTATATCTATAAAGTAATATCTATCTTTCTATTCACCCACCCATCTATCCATCTACCTGCTAACCTACCTTCCTACCTAATCTATCTATCTGTATAAATCTATAGATCTATTGGTAATGTCAACCAAAAAACAGTTCAGAAAGCTGCAGATAAGAAAAGAGTTTATTTGGGGTCTTAAGAATTGCAATTCAGGAGACATAGGTTAGGGTAAAAGCAAAAGAGTGCTTGGGGAAGAGAAAGAGGGGCTTATGAAGACAAAGAGCCCTGAGAATTGTGATTAACTCTGACTCGAGTTGGGAAACATTTGTCCTTAAGGAATCATGAGTTATTAGAGGGTAGGGGGTCCAATAAGTAGATAGGCTGTCGTGAGTTATTTTAGGATAAGGGTCGGATAAGTATCTTGAGTTTCTGGTAGATGTTCTGGGTGACTTTTTTAGGACAACAAGTGGTCAAAAGATCAGATTCCATCCAGGCTGAGACGTGCAAAGTCTCACTTCTATAATTGTCTCCTGGCTCCATTTTAGAGAGCTCTCTTAGCAATACTGACTCAATTTTGATTTTTCCTTTCACAATATCAATTTGTTAATCTGTCATCTATCTATCTATCTATTATCTATCCTCCAAATGACAAAGCAAGTGGGTAAAATTTTAATGGGTGAATCATGTACAGGGTATAATGATGTTCTTTGTACTGTTCTTATGCTACTCATCTTATTATTTCAAGTTTTCCATAAATTGAATATTGTTTCCAAAAACAAAATTTTCCAAATTAACACAGCACCAAGTGCAGTTTCTCTGCGACTTGAGGATTAGCTTCATGGGCTCTGGATTTATGGACACCCAGTTCTAATCTTGGCCTGAGCACTTATGACCTCTGTACTCTTGGGTATTACCTTAACCTCCTTATATGCTCCAGGCCTTTTGTCTGTGACATGGTAATAATAAAAGCACTCTTTATAAGGGTTATTGTGTGGATTTAATGAGATAATCCAAATGAAGTTTAGCACTGTATATGACACAGAGCATTGTTCAATAAATATTACTGTTACACAAAGAGTATTCAATAGACTCTAGTTAATTGAAGGGGTTCATGGTGGAACCATTTCAAAGACATTTGGAGGAAACAGGGCTTAAATACACAGGGTTGGATTACATGCATTTCTGAAGTCCTTTTCATTGTTATCATTCTTTCATTCTTTAAAAAATACCTTGTATCTGATTTGAAAACAAATAGATTGGATTTTGAATGATCTTTACTCTAGAGCAATCTGTATTTAATTAAAAAAAATAAGCTGACCCTAAGGTCCAGCTGAAGATTCTAATTTTCAAAAGAGCTTTCTAATGAAACAGAATTGAGCATCATATACTCCTTCCCACCAAACCAGACCTGGTCTATTACTTTTCAATTACAGCCAGTAGTTCCTATAAAAGAGTTAAGACATACTGTCACTCTCTAACAGTGGCATTTTCTAACTTCATAGTCCCGCTTACTTTGGTATAAAACCCAAGTTGCATAGCATTTGCTTCACTCTTTTACTTGATTCTCTCATTTAAGGAATTGAGTCTTAGATCAGTTGCATTAAAGCGTTCAGTGTCATCCACTCATTAGTGATGGAATTCAGACTCTCTCCTGGATCTGGTCAGCTCCCCTCACATCAATGCATCAATGCTGTCTTCCTCTTTGTCTCTTTAGCAAAACTGACCCCAAAACAGGGCTTATCAACTTCAGTTTTTCCTACCAAGACTCCCAATCCTCCAACTCTTTTTGACTCCAATGTTCTATTTTGGCAACTTTTGAAATACTCTCCAGGAGGTGGAATGCAAAGAGATCATGCTTTGGAATCAAGCAGAGTCAGATACAAAGTCTTGTCTGTAATGCATCCTTGCTGTGTGCCCTCAGCAGGGAAGGCAGAATAATATTCACACTGGGAGTGAGGTCTTGGGGGTCAGACTGCCTGGATTAGAATCCTGCTTGGTGGGCCTCATTTGTTAGGCAAGTAATTTTACTTTTTTCTATGTCAATTTTCTTACTTTTAAATGGGGATAATAGCGCTCACCCCATAGAGCTGTAGGGAACGTTAAATGATATAATTATGTGAAATGCTTAGGAAGAGTTAAGCATATAGCAAATAACTTTCCGATTTTTAGTTTTCTTATAAAAAATGGAGGACCAAACCTATTTCATACGTTTAATGTAAAGACAAATAAACAATGGCAAGTTAAAAAAAACTCACAAAACCTCAGCCCCTGTACCTGTTCATTAGTGAACATTCATTCATTCATTGAATATGTGTTTACAGACCTTCTTCCATAGACCTCCTACGTTTTAAGGGCTGGGTGTTCAGAGAAGACTCAGACAAGAGCCTGTGCTCCTCTGATCTGTGAAAAAAAAAAAAAAAAGTGCGTTGCTGTTGTTAATGAAAGATAAGGACTGAATCTAGGCCTGGTCTATCAATCTTAGTAAAAGAATGTTTTGTTTTTTCTTATCTTCCATCCTTACTTTTAAGGCTATCTAATTTCCCTTTGATCCTGAGTTTAGAATCTCATTTTCTTTTCCACAAACAGTATTTAAGTGTATCTAAGTCAGCATTTAGCTAATAAGGGAAATGAACATTTGGGGGCATTTTGAAGTCTAAAAAGGGCTTTCATGTAAGGCTCCGTCTCTGGTCGCCCTCTGATGCTGTGAGGGACAGATGCAGGCCTGTTACCTTCACGAAAGCTCCCGCAGAAACATGGCTGCCGCAGACATTTAGCGATTAGCAAAATAAAAGATTTAAAAGTACAAATATTCCTGTCTCTTTTCTTCAGAAAGCCAACAGATTCTAGAATAGGCAAGGACAAGAGCTGGAGGAGGAAAATTGGCAATTTTTTCCTTTGCATAATTTTTCTGACAAAACAAGAAGATTTCAACATCATTTTTGTGACAAACTGTACCCATATCTTTGGAATTTTTGCAAATTTAGCATCAACCATGTACATTTACCAGTCACTTTCATTGAAATTTCATTCTATTTAGCTTGTTGGCAAAGTGAAAAGCAATTTTTGTTTGCTAGTGCTGCCTTTTCCTTTGCTACAGAAAAAAAATGGTAATATTAGAAAGAGGGGGACTCTTCCATTCTCCTGCAGGGAAGCTCCCCGTGTGCTGTAGGTACAGTCTATCATTCCTATGTTAGCATATTTTCATTTTATTTATACATTTGAATCATTTATTATTTGCTTTCAAGCATTTTGCCAAGGACTCTTAACTGGTGCAGATAGCAATTAAAACTTTATTACTTAAATAGTTTGGAGAACAGGAAAGAAGATATACCAAAATCAGCATAATCAATTAAGCTCTAAAACACTATGTGTGACTTTTTATTTTATTTATGATCAGGAGTTTGTTCTAATGCTTTGCAAGTAGCAGAGCTGCTCTTTCTAGTTCTACATAAATGAGATTCATGCCTAATGGGTCTCCAATTTTCAAAAACAATCCCTCAAATACAGCGTTCACTTGCCATTAAGACTGTGTCTACCCATCATGGAATGAATGTTTGGAAAGGAATTACTGGTGCAGGCAGGGTGTTAGGTTGTTTTTTTTTTTTTTTTTTTTTTTGGCTGCATTGGGTCTTTGTTGCTGTGCGTGGGCTTTCTCTAGTTGGGGCGAGCGGGGGCTTCTCTTGTTGCGGAGCATGGGCTCTAGGTGCGCGGGCTCAGTAGTTGTGGCTTGTGGGCTCTAGAGCACAGGCTCAGTAGTTGTGGCGCATGGGCTTAGTTGCTCCGAGGCATGTGGGATCTTCTCGGACCAGGGCTTGAACCCATGTCCCATGCATTGGCAGGCAGATTCTTAACCACGGTGCCACCCGGAATGTCCCAGGGTGTTAGTTTTCTAATATGAGAATCAGTTCTGCCCTGCAGATCTCTTCATCAAAACTTCCCTTTAGAGGAGTGGCTTTTGCTGTCTTTAGGGATGATTTCTAGACAAGAGTCACATCAAGTCTCTTCCTCACTGACTTAATTTTAACAGTCTGTGCTGTAAATGAAAATTTGCAGATAGATGAAAAAAGATTTTTAATATAAATGTAATGGTTTGGAAATGTTTATTCAGTGTAGGCAGAGCATCAGTTAGTATGTTATATCCCTTGGGAAGACTTCTTTCTGAAAGACTGTAATGAATAAAATGAAGAAAGTTGGAAATTTATTAAAAAAACCCAAACTATTCAAAGAATGATGAAAATTACTCTGGAGAGTTCTGATGAGTAAGTAGTCAGAAGACCCGCGTACGCGGGCTTAGTGCGTATATTTCAAGGACCAAACACGAGTCAAGCGTTGTGCTAGGTACTTGCAGCTACATTAGCTCATTTAATCCCCACATAATTCCACTGAAAAAGATATTACTATTATCCTATTTTTACACTTGAGAAAGGATAACATTTATTACATAATCATAAAACTGATGTTAGCTTGGATATAAAATAAACGCAGAGAAAAAAAAAGCAGTTAGAGGAGAGATCAGCTACTTTAATGAGGGCTGAAGGTTGCAGGAAAGGAAGCCTTGACTACAGCTTCAGAACCTCCCCACCTTCCTCTGTCCGGTCACTCTGTTCCCCTCCCTCGTCCCCAGCGACCCGGATCTCTGTTTTCAGAAGCCTCCAGACCCCAACTTCCAAGAATTGTCAAGTCGGGTTTCTGTTTTCTAGGACTGCAGATTTAAACTTGGAAGGATTTGAATCCATTTTTCATCTCAGCAAAATAAAAGACCTTTTGTAATCTGGGAAATGAAAGTTTTTTCTCTGCAGACTTAAGGGCGAGATTTAAAACCAATCCTGAAATTCTCAGCGGGCAGTGGTTCTCCTCTGCTGGCTCCCAGGAGAGGTGACACTTTTAAGGGGGAGAGGTTGAGGCACAGCATGGTGGGTCCTGAACGTTGGTCTACGTGACCCCTTCCATCCTTGTGGCTGCTCATGAGTTGGGGACGGTTACACTCGTGTCCAGATGAGAAAAATGAAGTAGAAAGTAACTTACCAAAGATTAGGCAGCAAGTGAGAGAAGAAACTTGGGGGCAAGCTCAGGTCTGTCTTTTACCAGCGTCTGTGAACTTTCCATTATGCTCTGTCAACTCGCTTAACGACCTTGAGGATGATCTGGGCATCTTACAACGAACCAAGCAACCTGTTCCTTATTGCCTTGGAGAGCAAATGTAGAGAAGATGGAGCGTGAAGACACACATAGGCCTATAGGAAGCACTTTTCAAACAACAGTAGGAAAAGAAAGATATTTTATTTGAACTTTGGTTAAGTTCTGCTGTCATATAACATCAGTTCTGATGATAGATATTAAGGGCCCTGTGGAAATTAGTAGGAAGTATGCTTCTTTCCATACCAAGATGATGTGCTTGACTGTTGTCAGCTGGACAAACACTTTGAGTTTGAAGACTGAAGGTTGCCTATTTTGGCAAATAAGCAAGAGAACTATTGATTTCTGTTTATGGATGTAGGACAATGTTATTGCCTACTTAACATCCATTCTCCTTTTTCCTTTCTAACAGAAGCCCACATTTGTTCAGAATGGCAATGTACTTTGCCACCCTGGATCTGATATAGATTGTAATTAGCCAAAGCCAATCACGACAATCATTTTCCTTGCTCTCCTGGTCTCCAGGGCATTAGGGGTGGCCGTGAGACTCAGTTCTGCCAATGGAATCTAAGAAGAAGTCTGTTAAGATTGTTTCTGCAAAGGATTTTCCCTTTTTTGTATAGAAGAATAGACATGGTTCACACCACTTTTCACCTCTTTTCCTGCTTTGAATGCAGATGTGATGCCTGGAGCTGTACAGCCATCTTGTGACTATAAGAGAGAAAACATGTCTGGCTTGACATCCTAGAGCTGTCCAACTCACATCAGAGTTCATCATCTTGTCTTGCTTTTTTGTGGGAAAAAAACCAATACCTATTTTGTTAAGATAGTATAGTTTAGTACTTCATTACCTGCAGCTAAATACATTCCTAACAGGTAAAGATTATAACTACAATCTTAATTGTTACCATTTAAATTAGCTAGTGATTAAAAATATCACACTAAGGATATTTGTGGTAATCTAAATTATCTGCTCAACGTTCCCCAACCATAATCTAAATTGGTTTAATATGGGTCACATAGTAATACAAATGTGGTACATAAATGCAAGTAAACAGATGCCAAATTAGGTGAGTGAAAGTTACTTACAAGCCTTGGGGAATTTATTTCAAACTTATTCTATTTTATTTTTGAAATAAAATATTCTCTGAGTTGACACTGTTCCTTCTCCCATCCCATATATATGAAAAATTACTTCACACTCATTATCTGCCTATAGGAAAGGCACATCATCACAGTGAAACCAACCCCTTATCCAGTGTCTCCGTGATCCTAGCCTGAATTTAAATGTAGCCTAAATGACACCTGACAGAAACATGCAGAGGTCATGGAGTCCTTGCTTATGAGAGACATTAATCAAACAAATGTCATTTGTCTAATTCAGCAGTTTTATATCAGAAGATTTACTTTAAACCTTGTGAAAAAGGAAGATTAAGTGAAAATAGATACATTTAGCATAAAAAGGCAAAACTCTAGAGATCGGAGTTGCTAAATTATCATTTCAAAAATCTTGCTGTAAGATGGACAGGTCATTTTAAGTCTCCTTCTTTTCTTACACTGACATGTTTAGAACAATTGTCTCCTCAGTTTTCTCTCCTTCAGGCTTTAAGATGTCATTACTAATAGGTTAGTAGTTCCGGTTTTTCCTGTGAATTGTTTGATACTTCTGAGAACACAGAATCACTTTGATAATTCTGAGAATACAAATCATTTTGCAGCTTTCAAGGGAAAATATATTCAACTTGTTTTTGTTTTTCACTCAGAAAGAAGTTAGTCAATGTGAAAGGCCGCTTTCCGCAACTATTATTGCTTAGGGAATGATTTGTTTTGTTCCCTCTTCAGTAATTTTTATTTTTGTTTGTTTGTTTCTCTTTCCCTTTACATACCTAGATAAAGAAAATAAATGATGTTTTAAGAGTAAAGAAAAATGAATTTTACAGAATCCAAAAGCCCATCGAGGCGGCTAGATCAAGGGCCTGAATATCTAATACCATTTGCATTTAGAGCATCAATGAAATCATCCACTTCTCTAAAGAAAAGATTTCACCTGGGATGAATTTTGCTACTCAGATTGTGAATAACGTTTTCTAAAGCCACATTTTCATTTTGCCAGTCCCTTGCTCATGCTGTCTTTTGTTGTTCTTTATTCAAAAAGGAGAGATAAGCAGATATTTCCCCTAATTTTTTCTTAGAATATTTATTTTTTCAAGAATCAGGCTGGGGTTTGATACATTAAGGAACAGAAAAAAATCTCCCAAGTTACCCGTTTGTATATACCAGCAGGTGGGTGCGTTCAAGCAAACATCAGTGTGCACGGAAATCAAGTCAAGAGAGCTCCCTTACATGGCTAAGTAAATTATCCCTAGGCTCATATATTAAAATGACACCGCAAAGCACTCTTTTTTTGTTTGATAGCGTCAAAAGAGTAAAACATAGTTTTCCTTATAAAATACATTTGACGCTTCCCACAAAGTCTTCGAGTCCCCACAGTGAAGTCCTCACAGGTGGTTCACAGAGAATGGGGTTAGGCTTTGGGAAGCAGGGGTCGTTTGAAACCCAGATAGAATGAGCAAATAGAGGCTGGGGTTTGATCAAGGGGGACATTCTGATTCTTCTCATTTAGCGCCTTATTAAACCACAAAGGACTTTCTTTCCTTCTTCCTCCCCCTCCCTCCCTTCCTCCCTCCCTCTCTCCCTCCCTTCCTTCCTTCATGTCTTCCTTCCTTCATTTCTTCCTTCCTTCCTTCCTTCCTTCCTCCCTTTTAATTGGAGTAGAATTGCTTTACAATGTTGTGTTAGTTTCTGCTGTACAATGAAGTGAATCAGCCATATCAGCATACATATAACCCCTCCCTCTTGGACTTCCTTCCCCCCCATCCCATCCATCTAGGAGGTCGTCACAGAGCACTGAGCTGAGCTTCCTGTGCTTTATAGCAGGTTCCCACCAGCTATCTATTTTACGTGTGGTCGTGTAGATATGTCCATCCTCATCTCCCACTTCGTCCACCCTCCCCTTCCCCCACCCCCCGTGTCCACATGTCCGTTCTCTACATCTGTGTCTCTATTCCTGCCCTGCAAATAGGTTCATCTGTACTATTTTTCTAGATTCCACATATATGTGTTAATATACGATATTTGTTTTTCTCTTTCTGACTTACTTCACTCTGTATGACAGACTCTAGGTCCATCCACATCTCTACAAATGACCCAATTTCATTCCTTTTTATGGCTGATAATATTCCATTGTATATATGTACCACATCTTCATTATCCATTCATCTGTCATTGGACATTTAGGTTGCTTCCATATCCCGGCTATTGTAAATAGTGCTGCAATGAACATTGGGGTGCATGTGTCCTTTTGAATTACTGCTTTCTCAGGGTATATGCCCAGTAGTGGGATTGCTGGGTCATATGGTAGTTCTATTTTTAGTTTTTTAAGGAACCTCCATACTGTTCTGAAACCACAGAAGACTATAATTCTCACTTGGTTATATCCTGTAGCCCGTGGCATAAAAAATAGAGTTTGTAGCACTCCTCAGAGAGATAACTGTGTGTGCGCATGCATGTGTGTGCACATATATGTGTACATGCATGTATGTTTATGCATTGTAGGGAGGGCTGCTAGCATTATCCACCTGCCCCAGACTGAAATATTCATCTGGAAGTCCTGGAGATTAAATGCATTGTTTAATAATACAGAAGGCATTTCTATATTAGATCTTCCCTGATTTGCCCCTGACAGTTAAATTTGAAAATTATTAAATAGGTAAATAGACAAAAGGTCTTTTTAATATATTTAAGCATGTCCTAATTACGCAAAGAGCCATTTGAAACAACAACAAAAAAAGAGTCTTGAATATGGTACTAAACCGAAAGTGTTTGACAACTCATTTTAACTATCTTTCAGATAAAGAATAAATTCAGTCACTTGTGCTTACAGAAGAACATGTGGCGCATTCTGTTGGAGGGCAGAGTAACCCTCCACATGCCAACCACATTTTAGTTAGAGCTCTGACAGCCTCTTTCTCTAAGGCTACGTGTAGTCTTCACTTCCCAAGGGACGGGGCCGGATGAAGAGATGTTTGGGCATCACGTGGTTTGTGATCTTCCTGAGGGAAAGACTTGATAAAACGTGGGCTCTTCTTAGGATACAGCAGCTGTGCAGCTCCAGCGAAAGCCCTGCCTGCCTGAGCGCAGACAGCCATGAATCAGGCGTTGTCACACTGCAGCAGGGCAGGTCGGCCAGCGGGGCTGGGCAGTCAGGAAGAAGGCAGGGGCAGGAGGGGCCCACAGTCTCCTGGGCCTCTTATATCAGGCATGGAGGTTAGGGCTGCGATAAACTTGGAGCTGGAGCTGTAATCATCCAGGTTATCATCTCGACTTTTTAAGACTCACCCAAAATTAAAATAATAGGGTCAAAAGGCAGAAGCTTGACCCTGGTTTTGACTTTGGAAGCAGCGTCCCACTCCCTGGTTGGGTTCCAGACATGCAGATGGCTCACCATTGCTGAGATTCATCCTTAGGAGCAAAGGAGTTCCAGTCAGGAAAGAAAGACCAGCACAGGGCAGGGTATAACTGGGGGCTGTACTGAGAAACACAGGCTGAGCCCTCCAGGCAGTTCATTAAAACCTTCCTTCCCTTTCAGTGAGCTGCTCGCGGGGCTCAGCCTGTGCTTCTCAGCACAGCCCTCAGTTATGGTCCACCCTGTGCTGGTCCAAATGGGTCCTCAGCATCAGGGCTTATTCGGCTTTTCTTCCCCTCCAGCCAGTAGGGGAGTTGGCTCTTCTCAGTTATGTGTCTTCCTTTAGGGACACAGAGCTCCCTGCCAGATTCAGGAAGTGATTGGCCTTTAGGAGGCTTCTTCAAGATTCTTCATTCCATTTATTCATCTAGCAAGTGATCACAGAGTTCTTACCATGTTCCATGCCCTGTGAGAGATGATACCGGAATTATTACACACAGACTTGCCCTCATGGAGCTCACCGTCCAGGCAGAGTGAGCCCAGAGCCACGGAAAGCAAGACCGTTTCAAGCAACGTGGGGATGCAGGAACGAAAGATGTACTTGAAGAGTGTGCCAAGGAGGGCATCTCATCAACCCTAGCAGCTCTGTGTAAACATTACGCTGCTTCCTTACAGATTCTCAGGCTTGGTGTCAGCAGTTTTGAGAGCCAGCCGGAGCTGGGCAGTAGCCCACGCATCTGCTGCATTGCGGGAATAGCTGGAGATTTTTAAAGCTGTTTCTGTAAGAAGATCACAGTCCTTGACTTCTGATTTCCATATAGGTTTGCAGTAGTTGGGAGGAAAACCCTCCTCGGGTACCCGTGAGCAGATGGGAAGTGAGACACCCCACTCCTCTCCCAGCATCGGAGGAACAACGCATTGCGAGTTTCCTTTACAAAAAAATAAAAGGAAGAAATCAAGATGATGCTGTAGATAATGCAATGTTCCACCATTTGAATGAGATTTGAAATATTCTCCAGGCCTAACTGCAGAATAATGTGAGTCCCTGGAAGCACGGATTCACGCGACCCACGATAGGAACAAAGAATCATGAAATTCCAATGTTGTCTTTTAAGCTAATGAAATTTTATTAACATTTGTCAGAGTCTTTAGTTGTATTTATGTTTGGAATTGAATTCTGGACAAAGTTCTCATACTGGAGGTTGCTGTTATGGTTTTATCAGCTAATTGTGTGTGTGTGTGTGTGTGTGTGTGTGTGGCACACGTGTGTTTTAATATATGTGGTAGCAATAATGAAAAAGAGGAATGGAATGTTAATACAAACCAGCTCCCAGGAGAGCAAGGAAGCACTGCAAATATACGCAGTGGCATCAAAGCAACATTTCTTTTGAACTAAATAATGCAAATTAGGTTTACCTCGATCCATCTCCCTTTTTGTTGAAATATATTTTCAAAAGAAGTGAAATTTGGGTTGTCCTCATTTCCTTACTAAAAACTAGGCCTCACTAAACGAAACCAAGTTTTTGAGGCTGTAAACACTTTGTACAAATGATGATATTTTTTAAGCATATTAAACTAGCATAGAGAAGATCCTGGCTCACCTGGGTGGCTTGAGCTCCTGAATGCCTGCATTGCCCCCTTTCCTTGCCAGGGAAGCAAATTCCTATCGACTCTCACACAGTCAGTTTTTATCGTCACATCAGCTGTGGGCCTCACACATGCCCTCACTTTCTCTTTGTTGTGTTGTTTCCTGCACGTTTGGCTTATTTTCCTTCCTCTTCTCTTGTCTTCCTGGACGTATCCTCCACGAGTTTATTTTCCATTTGGAATCTATTTTATCCCCTCTACAGGAGTATTGATCTTCTGTCATATAGACCACCTGCTTCCTGATGTCTCCTCTTCACTGTCACACAGGCTATTATTGCATATGGGTCACTTTTGATTATTCCAATGTTGGCTGCGGATTTCCCAGCTGATGCCATAGAGCCTTCTCGTATATTATCCAGAGGGCCCCCTGGCCTTTTGCTTTGGCCAGATAATTCACTCGGAGGCTTGGTTCGAAAAACAAAAAGCAGCCACATTTTTTTATTAATGGAAACAGAACTTTTTGGGTAAGGGTAAGGGGATGGAGACTAGATTAACAAATAAACATGGCTTTTGCACGTTACCGAAGAGAGAGAAAAAGCGTATATATTTTCAGGCTTTGATGTACAGCGATTCTCGCGGACAGGCCCACAGCGAAGGCTTTAATGAACGGCTCTCCATTCCCCCGCTCCCATCCAGACTTGCACCACTTCAAGGAACTGGGCTGCCATTACTCTTCCATCAGGTCAAAAGGCCGGGCAACCACAATTGTCGTTAAAAACGTAGGGTTATTTCAGGAAGGTGTAAAGTATGCTGAATCCTATAAAATATATTTTTAGGCAGATCTAATCCAGTGGATGTTGCCTTTGATTAAGGGAACTTGGTAAAAATCATCTTGCTGCTCAGAAGAATCATTTTAGGTAAACTAAATCAAGAGCAAAAGTACTTAATGGTTTTAATCAGTCACTTTGATGTCTCGGAAGCAGCTACACAAATGTACCTTCCCAAATACAAAGGGGGTGTGACATTTTCTCCTTTGTGTCCACTTTCTTTCTTGCTAGTAGCCATACTTCAATGCCAGGAGGCTCCTGACAAAATAAGGGAGGGTGAGTTAGAGATGTTACCTGGTGATTCCTCCTCGGGCTTCTTGGACCACGTTACCTCTTCTTTTAATGGCGAAGTGAATGTACGTATGTATCACAAAATGCCCCTCCCACTGCTGTTCACTAACTCTTCCTACATTACAAGCAGCAGCAAGCCGGTCATTATGGAGGCAGCCTGAGCCTCCGTCCACGCTCTAATCCTCTGTCCTCCATGCGAGGTGTGGAGGACAGAGAATCGTGCGTGCTTTCCTTTTATCTGCCTCTTGCACTCTCAACAGAACCCTCAAATGGTGTTGAGCCGCCAAGCCATAAACCCTTGAAGTTTCTCAGGCCAAGGAAGTGCCTCATATGAGAGATGAAAGAGCTGGTGGGAGGAAGGGTAGGAAAGCAACAAACATGTTTTCTACAGATACCCTGGAAGGAGCATCACGTGCTGACTTGAAGTTGAACACACCTATTTCTTAGCTGATGGCTACATATTCTGGGGACAATGAGGCAGCTTAGGTAGCTGTAGTGTTACCAACTTCATTTCAGCCTTTCTGGAAGTGGGAATATAAAAATTCTATACTTTAATTTGTTTTTTAATGGGTAGGATATTCGGGGACAATGGAAGTAAAATAAAACCGTCCTGAAAAAAATGAATAGCAACAGAATTTTTGAGTGGGAAGAGATCTGAAACTGTGCCTTTAAGAGTCTCACACGTCTGCCTTTAAAATAAAAGCCTTTAAAACCACAGGTTTTATTCCAGTTTATGGAAAGTGTTGATCCAGACCGGTATCTTCTTGATAATTCTCAGACATGAAAAATCGTTTTAAAGCTCAAGTTAAATGGTTTGTATATAATACACTGTCCCTAGAATAACTCTGCTTGAATTAATTTCAACCAAGAGCATTGCCTATTATAAACAGAACTGATGTTTTCAATACTAAAATTCTCTGGATATATAGGTCTTTTGATAAAGCAAGAAATGACATGTCATTTCCCCTTTTAAAGGCTTACATAAATCCCCCTTTGTTATTCTGTGGGTTTTCCCTTTGTCTAACATACTTGTGGAAGCTTAGACAATAACTGCAGCCTTGGAGCATAATGATTGCAGTCAAGTGTCTAACAGGTGTTTTCCTTTGTTCTGGTTGCAAAGTAAGTCTTTGCCATGGTCCTTGTCCTTGTATTTAAATCATTGAGTTAGTAGTTATGGGACGAAAATACATGTCATTGCGAAAGGGCAAAAGACAACACCCCATAAAACTTGAAGCTAAAGAGGTAACTAAAGTCTTAATGTGGAGTCTTTGAAATGTTTTAACAGAGAAGTAATGTGAACCGATTCGAGTTTTAGAAAGATAAGGTTAGTTTCAGGGTGGATATTTCAGTGGCAGGGGCAGGGCCAAGTACGGAGTCAGGGAGATGGATGAGAAAGGCCTTTGAAGGAGAGCCTGACTAGTATAGAGGTCGTGGAAACGACGGAGGTGAGGGGATGGCTTGGTTGCAAGAATAAGGGGTAGATTAGGAGGACGTGATAGCCGATTCGGTGTGGAAGGTGAAGGACAGGTCCAGGTTCTTGCATATGAAACTGATGGTCATTTACTGAACTGGAAAACCCAACAGGAGATAATGTTCTGAGTTTGGGAGATGAGGAGTTCAAAATACTGATGTGACAATCAAAATTCTTAAGAGGACCAGGTTGGAGATGAAGATGATAGTCAATACTTGGGAGTCAATACATGGAAATTGAAAGTAATTACAGGCATGAAAAAGGATGAGGTTGTACACAGAGGGGCCACATTAAAGTCAGAAGAGAAGAAGGATAAAATGAGAGGAACACCAACACTGAGAGGCAACAAGATCCCAAGAGATGAGAACGTTTGACGAAGGAGGAAGTCTTTGATAGTAAATACTGCGGAGAAGATAAGAGTTGGAAATAATTGATTTGATTTTGTTGTAAGGGAAAATAGGTCAATGGAATAGAGGGGACAGAAGTCATCTTGCCATGGGTGGTGGATGAGGAAGTATAGACAAATTTTTCTATAATTTTGACAGTCGATTTGAAAGCAATGGGTTCTTCATGAAGATTTTTCCACCTTGCCACATATGAAAATTTCCTTTAGATATAGAGGTTATAACAAGTTTAATTTTTAACTTTTGCTTGACTTATGACTATGGTAGGTAGACTGGGTTGAAGAAATAGAACCTGTTATAAGGATACTATCAGAAGAGAATGGCCAAGTCAGGTGAAACCACTGCTATCATATGACTGTGAGTATTTGCCTTTGTCTCTGTATGTGTTTTGGTTTGCAGCCATTTATAGCTTGGATTCTGTGAAGAGGTGGCAAAGCGGAGCGTGTCAGAGCAGCAGGCCAAAATTAAATTATAGAAACCTCGCACTTTGCATTAAAACCTTCACTCAGAGAAGGAGGCTGGTAATCACGTCCAGATTTTCCTTAAAGACAATGGCCCTCCATGCAACTGGCCACACTCAGTTAATTCATGCTGTCAGCTGCCTTTATTGGCTGTGGGGAATGCAGTATTGATTCTTGAACTCAGCAGTAGCACAAAGAGCCACCAGTGCATGGTCAAAATGCTGCAATAAAGGGCTGGCAGCTTGAGAAAAGCAGCCATTCCATTGCACAAACAAGGTCAATTAGAGGACAGTGCAGTGTAATATAAATAGCATTAGCATCTCTCTTCAACTCCGATGATATCACGCTGGCAGAATGACAGTAAAGAAAATAAGGTTTAATGCAGAATAAATATAAAGGCATTTAGTGTAATTTAATTTCAAGCTCTGTATCATTCTAAAAGTGTTAAGAGTAGCAAAATATTTAGTTTCATCATGGGTAGGAATTTATGTCTAGAAAAATGATTTTTTGATAAAACTTTGTGTGAACAAGCCAATTGGTCATGTACAGGAAAACTAATCTTATTACTTTTATTGAGAAGTAAACAATTTCTTGCTCACAGATTCAATGCAGTGTGCCTACCTGTCATTTATTATCTTTTTTAGTATTAGAATTTCAAAATCTCTGGAGTGTCGTGAAGAAGGAACAAAATATCTTGGTATTTTAAATTTAAAAGATAGAGAAGATTGAGTTTTTTTCTTTTTTTTAGTTGCTGGAAGTTCCTAGGACCTTTTGTTTAAATACTTGCATTCATTACTTTTATTTATGGGAGAATTTTTCCTACCTTCTTTGTCAGTTCAAAATTAATTACAAATGTAAAACTCATCATGCTGTTAACACATACTCTATGCGGGAAACAAATTATACTCTCAAAATAGATAATGGACAGCTCGGAGAGGTAATTGATAAACCTACACTGCCTGCAATAACTGAATAGATTTCAGAAAAATATATAATTGTTAGGAATGGAAAGAATGTGTTTGACTTCTTAGTAATGTGTGTGCCCAAGGTTGAGTAGGAGCAACTCATTAAAGTGTATAAAAGAGTTTAAAGGAAGTTTGAATCATGGTGCCTTTGAAATGTCCATTAACCGCTGAAAGTATATATAGTCTCTCAGGCTGATGGTGTCCAATAATTTGGTCAAAACCATTCTGTAAAAGAGGAATGTTCCAGGTAACCTAATGTTACCATTAGGTAATGAACCACAAACCAGTTGTGTTCATTATGAATTGGCCATGAGTCCCAAGTTACTTTATAAAACTCTTTGAGTAAATGAGTTAATATATCTGTTTTTACCTACCCCATACCTCCTCCTCCATCAGCTAAAAGATCACGTTAACTCTTAAAAGAGACATTGTAAAACTAATTAAACCAATTTCTACAGATGTTAGAGTGGCAGGATCACCCAATCCTCAAGACAATAAACTAATAGAATTTTAGGTCTGGGAAAGATATCAAGAGGTGATCAAATCTCACTTCTTCCTGTTATCTGGGGAAAGGTGGGCCCAGATAAACTAAGCCACATGCCCGAGATCGTATAATGGCAATGCAAAACTGGATATTTCCTAAATTTTCTAATTCTTAATTGTCCACTATTTTTTCCATTACAACATTTGAAAAGAAACATATCAGTTGTACTAACTAAATTAATAATGTTCAAGGGGATAAATTTGAAAAACTGAGCAAGTCAAAATCCTCCACTTTCCTATCTCTCAAAAACCAATTGCATGATTTTTCCAGGTTTCTTCTGTGTGTGTTTGTGTGTGTGTGTGTGTACATGTTTTCACCGTAAATATCTATTTCTATCTCTCTATCTGTATCTGTATACAGTAACTTGCTTTTACTTCTTTTAACAATATACCATAGACAACTTTCTTTCCAGTAGTTTTAAGTCTAGAACACATCCTTTCTAATGGATGTATAACATTCCACTTTATAGTTACAGCTCAATTATTTAATCTTCTTTTCTACATTTTTTTTTCCAGTTACAATTAATGTGTACTGAATATCCTTATATACTTATTTTTTTATGCTGGTTGCAGTATTTCTTTTTTTTTTTTTTTCTTAAATGTTCTTTAGGACGTTTATGGCAAAGATTTCTTTTTTTCTTTTTTGATAAATTTATTTATTTATTTATTTTTGGCTGTGTTGGGTCTTCATTACTGTGCATGGGTTTCTCATTGTGGTGGCTTGTCTTTGTTGTGGAGCACAGGCTCCAGTCACGTGGGCTTCAGTAGTTGTGGCGCGTGGGCTCAGTAGTTGTGGCTCACGGGCTCTAGAGCGCAGGCTCAGTAGTGGTGGTGCACGGGCTTAGGCATGTGGGATCTTCCTGGACCAGGGCTCGAACCCGTGTCCCCTGCATTGGCAGGCGGATTCTTAACCACTGAGCCACCAGGGAAGTCCTGCTGCAGCATTTCTATAGGATACATTTCTTAGAAATGAAATTGCTGGTTAATCAAATTTTTAAATAAACTTTAAATTTTGGAATTATTTTAGATTTACAGAAAAGTTGCAAGATAATATATACCCCTCACCCAGCTTACTCTAAAATTAACATCTTATATTAACATGGTAATACAATAAACCATATTAGTTGTCAAAAGTAAGAAACCAATATTTGTACATTACTATTCACTGAATTTTGTTGTCCCAGAGTTTAATTTAGGATACCATTTGCATTTAGTCATTGTGTTTCTTCTTTCTTCTGGTCTGTGACTATTTCTCACTTGTTTCCCATCACATTGGTAGTTCTAAAGAGTACTGGCCAGGTCTTTTGTAGGATGGATGGATTGATGTTTGCACCTAAAATTTAATAGTTATTGCTAAATGACGCCCAAATTGTTTTAATAATCTATATTCCAAATACTAGTAAAAATTAGTGACTATTTTTTCTAACAGCATCGACATTAGAAGATATTTATCTTATCAACCTTTGCCTACATGGATGGTGATAAATAGAATTGCTTTATAGATTTAATTCACATTTACATTGAGAATATTTTCAATGATTTATTATTCATTTGTTTTTCATTTCTTGTGAGTTACACATGTTCTTTGCCAGTTTTTCTACTGGGATTGTGGTCTTTTCTTATAAATTTGTTACATTTTTGACATATTGTTTCAAATATTAGAGTCTTGGCCATATTATTGCTCAAATAAGTCAACAAATATTCGTATCATTCTGTTTTTAAAATTTTTCTTTATGGTATTTTTTTCTATAGAAAAGTTGTAAATCATTTTCTTTATGGTGTCTAAACGTTTCATCATGTTTAAAGGTAATACTTTTTCACCCCTAGATTACAAAATGTTTATGAATTTATTTTTATATTTTTTGACTTCGTATTTTACATATCAATCTCTGATGCACCTGAGATTTATTTTGATATGAGGGATGGTGTAGGGATCCAGTTTAGTTGTCTTCTATTTTTCCTAAATAGTTAACCAGTTGTCCCAAATCACATTTGCTCTTATGCCTTGTATTGGTTTGGTGAAATGGAACTGACAACATCTAAGAGAGAAGTAGTCGTAGTTTTTGCTTTCAGAACAGTAGAGCTTCATCTGAAGAAGAGGATGAGAAGTTATATTTCACTGTGTACCTATCTGCTGCCTTTAAAGTCCTTTGTTACTTTGACTTTGCTGGATCTCTCAACAGCATCTGAAACTTGCTCCCTCTTCCTCCTTGAAACTCTACTTCTTTGGACTTTCTTATGCTACCCTTCTCCCTTTGATCTACTTCATGGTGCTATTCACTGCAGTTTGGGTTTTGTTCTACTTATCTTCTCACCTTGAGTGTTTTTCATACATATATATATGTGTATATATATATATATAGTTTACTGCTTGTTGTGTCAGAAACTGTTCTAAGCATATTGCATATATTTCCTTATGGAATCCTCATAACAATCTTACAATATAGGTACTACCATTATCATCACCCTTCCATAGATAAGGAAATTGCATGGAAGGATGGAGGCTCTCATCCAAGTTAACCTAGATTTTAAACGATGGAGATGGAATTTGAACTCAGCTACTCTGGCTCAAAAGCTCATGCTCTCCATCTATACGCTGTAGTGCCCCTTGGAATTATGTGGCAGCTTATTGGTTCAGAGAATTCTTGTATCCCTCTCATGTTTGTTGGTATCAGTATTTGCTCAAGTGAAGAACCCTGGACTCATTCTCGACCTTACCTTCCATATATAATGAATAACCCGGTATCATGATTTCTACTTCCTATATGTTTTCAACCTGTTTTCTCTCCTTCAAACCTACAGCCCCTATCCTAAATTTGGCCATTATTATCCTTTGTTTGGGCCTCCTAACTTCAGCCCCAAACCTGTTAAGATGGATTATCAGAGTCAACTATTTAAAAGGCAACTTTAACCATGACATTCCTCTGAATAAGCTTCTCCGAAGCTCCCTGTCCGTTCTAGTTTGAGCTTTAAGCTCTTTTACATAATACTAGCTTCCTCTGACCCCAGCCAGTTTCCACTCTCTGCCCCACTCCCTCCTGGGACAGTCTACTCTGCTCCAAACTGTTTTGCTTGGCCTGTGTCACTCACTGTCTAAGACTCTTCTTATACATCACCTCTTATAAGCAGTCGCCTCTCCAGCCTCTCGCTCCCAGGATAGCTGGATCTGGTGCCTCTTCTCTATCATAACACTTCATTTCACATGGTACTGAAGTCACCTGCTTGTTTATCTCTGAGCTCCTTAAAGGTAAACTCTACCCTATCTTGTTTGTTTTTATTCTCCCAGCACCCAGTGGTACCTGACTCTGCAGAGGGTGCTTGTTAAACGGTTGCGAACCTGAATACCAGAGGCAATTTTATAATATCCTAAATACTATTCCTGCCTTATAGTCACATCAGAGGGAATTTTCTGAGCTCTTGAACTGCTTTAAACAGACATTCAGTCACTGAAGGAATAATTGTACACAAGTCAACTATGGAAATCATTGCTTTCAAACAGCAAGTAAAGGAACATTTCCTGGATGGATAGATGCTATTTTATTATAGTGTTTGGTACATGTAATTAACGAGCTGCTCTTGTAGACATTCTTTGACTTGCTGTTAAATCTGTGCTCTGAATCTCCATTTCTATTCAAATGTAACCCCAGCTGATCTGTATCCCACCTGCGCAACATTAAGAGCAGTGTAGAGAGTACTGTCCCTAATAATCCAGTGATGGGTCTTTCTGACATTGGTTTGTGATGCCATCAGGAATTTGGGGCCATTAGGAAGAATGTGCAAAAAGGAGAAGTCCAGGGTGATGGGGAATAGAAATTTATAGAAAATGAAATCCATTTATATAGCATTTCCTATATGTCAGACACTGTATTATCTCATTTAAAATTTAGAAGAACATTTTTCAGTTTCTCATCACCATCCTCATTTATGAGGATTCTAACTCATGTTAGAATGTTATGTATTCCAGAAAGAGCTGTACATCTGGGCAGCTGGTTTGTCCGAGAATTCAGTTACCAGATTAATGGTGACTAATTAATATTCTGCATTGTATTTTGTATTGAGGTGAATTTGTTTATACTAGAAACTTAAACACACATTTCATGGCATTTTGGGGGGATGTTATTCATTGTTAAGTTTGTTCATTTATGTATCTCCTGGGCCTTTAAAGGATTCAAGTTGTGCATTTTCATTATTTGTGGTGGAGATTATTTCTCCCTGCAAACTTCCTCTCTGGGATTTGCATGGAGACTATTAAAGTGCCTTACTGCCCCAAACAGTGTTCCTCTCTCCTTGGGTTAGGCCCCAAGAGATGCAGCAATGATAAATGGTAACTCCAAAATCATCTTCTTAATTGATAGACATGACTTTTGTCTTGAAATTTTGCCTCTAGATAAGCAGGAGTAGCAGAAAAAGGAACTCAGAGAACTCCTCTCCCTTTACCAGAGTCAATCCTGAGCAGTTAGCCCCAGCTTCTGTCCTGGGATGTACTGTGTTCCCTGGAGCTCACTGTCATAGAAAGGCCTCTACCTCCTTTTCACCCAAATGTCTCAGGAGACCCAGAGACCTCAGGTCATTGAAATCCTTTCCATAAGCACTTAAAGTTTGAATCTCTCAAGAACCCAAACATCTCAAGGGCCCCTCCAGGCTACTCTGAAATTTCTTCACATCTACAAATATTTTATTTTGCAGGAAGTTAAAGTGGAGAAAGAGAGTTTTCTATGAGGCATAGGCATATCTGTGACCATCTCTGCCAGTATTTCTGCCTCCTTGGGGCTTTATCCTCTCTGTTGTGTTTGGCATTTGTTTTCCCCTCCCCAGTCTTCCTGCTGAGCTCCAATGTGTTGATTCTTTCTGTTCCTTAGAATTCTTCCCTGAAGAAGTTGGATGACTAAAGTAGGGGACCAGCCCTTCCTACTTCCTAGAGGAACGTCTGATTCCTGCTGTTGAGTGAAGTATCACAGTCTTTATGTCTGACCTTCCCAGCCCTTCAAGGTTGGCTCACACTGGCATTCCAGAAATTTCAGCTGAGTTGTAGGAAATGGGTTAAACTGCCCCCTGTTGCTGTGCGACCTCCTCGGGAGCTTCCTGGTGTAATCTGAAACCAAAGGGCAAGAGAGACCCAAGAAAGAGGCAGACCACTCTAGCTTGGCGGGTGGCAGGTTTAGGAAGCAAGGGAACTTACATAGAGGCTTGTCTTGGGTGGCTGCAAGATAAGTAGATTCCAATAGCCCATTATAGAGCACAGAGCAAAAGTTCAGTGACATTTTAGATGTCTGGGGGCAGGAAGAAAGGAATGAGCTGAAGCAGTAGGTCCTTGAGAGCAGGGAAAGCCCAGGCAAACAAATGGAAGGCAGCGTTTTTGAACTGACAAGCTGGAGGTGGTGGATTCCGGAGGCCCTGGGAAAAATGATTGCTGGCTGCCTTGGATCATGAGTATTCGGCTGTTTCTCAATCTTCTCCCCTTAGTGGTCTCACCACTCATCCTATGAGACCACAGTCCAAGACTATCTACACATGGATTGAGTGAAGACTAGTGTTAGCAAAGCAAACTTTGTGGGGAGGCCGTATTTTCAGATTTCCTTGCTTATTCTCATAGTGAAAATTTTATTTTGTTAAATGTGTGCTATGCAGTATTAAAGTTACCCTTTAAAATAGATTTCCCCTGAAAGTGTGTGTGTATTTATAAATTCATTTTATATTCATTTGATCTTAGTTTTCTATTTTCTTTTTGTTCCTCTTGGTTATTTTAAATGTTGTCGCTAGCTCTATATTTCATCGTCTTTCTACCTTAAGGCTCTTAAATAAAAGTATCTTTTATTAACCTATAAATGTTGTTTTAAGTATGCACACTTTTCTTAATTATGTCTATATAGGTAGACACATGTTTATATCTTAAAAAACAAAACCTTTATTTTCTCAGGAGCAATCAAGCCTAACAAATGAATGAGAATTCATGGTCGTGTTTTCTAAAAAAGTTTTTGGAATTTGTAATTTGCTTGAAAATAGAAATGAAGTGCCATGTTTCTATAAGTATTTATTCTCCGTGTATTTTGCTTAAATATCAGTACAATGTGTCTGTGAAAATATAATTATCACCAACTCCATCATACAGTAGCTGTCAGAATTTTCTCAGTGTCCACTAAATAGATTTCTCTATCTTTCCTGTCTTTATTTAAATATGACCTCACTTTATTTCCTTAGAGGGAAATACTGACAATCAAAAAAAAGGAAGGAAGGAAGGAAGGAAACAAGAAAGAAGAAGAAAGGACTTAGTTTCTGCTATCAAATGACCAAAAGAAAGTGTACTAAAAACTATATTTTTATATGAAAAAATAAGATATTCTCTGTTTCTTTGGATTATTCTCTATAATTAGACACCACCAATAAATTAAAATAGAGTCAACTTAGTTGAAGTTGAATTGTTTTTCATTATAGAAATGCTGGCCAAAAGGGAATCTGGAAGACAGAAAACTAAACACATTGTTCAACATGGATTGAGATCCTGCCATGTATCAGTCATTGCCAAACACTAGGAATACAAAGGAGAGAGGATCCTTGTCCTTGAGGAATTTATATTTTCTAGGGAAAACAGAGGAAAAAAACCTCTAAAAAAGTAATTTCTATAACTGAAACTTCCAAAAAGTTGCATCAGGAACAAATGATTGATATATTTTGGTGGAGGCTTGTACCATGAATAATGGGTAGAACTTTTCAGGTGAGGAAGAAAAGTGTATTTCATGTAGAGACATGGAAACGTGCTTGGGGAACAAATGTGACTGTTACAGAACGTCATATAAATGGTGTCATAAACTATGTGGTCGTTTGTGTCTGGATTCTTCATTTATCATAATGCTTTTGGCATTCATCCGTATTATTACATATATCGCTAATTCATTTTTTTAATCGACAGGGACTATTTCATTGTATGGATATACCACAATTGTATATTCATTCACTAGTTGATGGACATTCGGCAAGCCTTTTTGTGAATGTATGTTTTCATTTTTTTGTCTTTTGATTTCTGGCAGTGGAGTTTCTAGGTTGAATGCTAAGTAAAGGTTTAACTATAAAAAATTGCCAAACATATTTCTAAAGTGGTTGTAGCATTTTTCATTCCCACCAGCAATGTCAAAGAGCATGATTGCTAGATTATATAAAAATGTGTTTAGTTTTGTAAGACACTGCCAAGCTGTCTTCCAAAGTGGCTACAACATTTTGCTTTTGCAGCAGGAGTAAATGAGAGCTCCAGTCATTCCACATCCTCACCAGCAATTGGAGTTGTCACTGTTCCAGATTTTGACCATTCTAATAGGTGTATAGTAGTATCCCATTGCTATTTTAATTTGCATTTCCTGATGACATATGATGGGGAGCATCTTTTCATATACTTATTTGCCATCTGTATATTTTCTTTTGTGAGATGTCTGTTAAGGTCTTTGGTCCATTTTATAACAGTTGGGTTGTTTGGGTTTCTGTTGCTAAATTTTAAGAGTTCTTTGTATATTTTGGCCAACAGTTCTTTATCAGATGTTTATACTGCAAATGTTTTCTCCCTGTGTGTGGTTTGTCTTCTCATTCTCTTGACACTGTCTTTCAAAGAGCAGAAGTTTTATTTTATTTTATTTTTTTAACATCTTTATTAGAGTATAATTGCTTTACAATGGTGTGTTAGTTTCTGCTTTATAACAAAATGAATCAGTTATACATATACATATGTTCCCATATCGCTTCCCTCTTGCATCTTCCTTCCTTCTACCCTCCCTATCCCACCCCCCTAGGTGGTCACAAAGCACCGAGCTGATTTCCCTCTGCTATGTGGCTGCTTCCCACTAGCTATCTATTTTACGTTTGGTAGTGTATATATGTCCATGCCACTCTCTCACTTTGTCCCAGCTTACCCTTCCCCCTCCCCATGTCCTCAAGTTCATTCTCTAGTAGGTCTGCATCTTTATTCCGTCTTGCCCCTAGGTTCTTCTGACCATTTTCTTTTCTTGTTTTTTAGATTCCATATATATGTGTTAGCATACAGTATTTGTTTTTCTCTTTCTGACTTACTTCACTCTGTATGACAGTCTCTAGGTCCATCCACCTCACTACAAATAACTCAGTTTCCTTCCTTTTTATGGCTGAGTAATATTCCATTGTATATATGTGCCACATCTTCTTTATCCATTCATCTGTTGATGGACACTTAGGTTGCTTCCATGTCCTGGATCCTGTAAATAGAGCTGCAATGAACATTGTGGTACATGACTCTTTTTGAATTATGGTTTTCTCAGGGTATATGCCCAGTAGTGGGATTGCTGGGTCGTATGGTAGCTCTATTTTTAGTTTTTTAAGGAACCTCCATACTGTTCTCCATAGTGGCTGTATCAACTTACATTCCCACCAACAGTGCAAGAGGGTTCCTTTTTCTCCACACCCTCTCCAGCATTTATTGTTTGTAGATTTTTTGATGATGGCCATTCTGACTGGTATGAGATGGTATCTCATTGTAGTTTTGGTTTGCATTTCTCTAATGATTAATGATGTTGAGCATTCTTTCATGTGTTTGTTGGCAATCTATATATCTTCTTTGGAGAAATGTCTATTTAGGTCTTCTGCCCATTTTTGGATTGGGTTGTTTGTTTTTTTGACATTGAGCTGCATGAGTTGCTTGTATGCTTTGGAGATTAATCCTTTGTCAGTTGATTTGTTTGCAAATATTTTCTCTCATTCTGAGGGTTGTCTTTTCATCTTGTTTATGGTTTCCTTTACTGTGCAAAAGCTTTTAAGTTTCATTAGGTCCCATTTGTTTATTTTTGTTTTTATTTCCATTTCTCTGGGTGGTGGGTCAAAAAGGATCTTGCTGTGATTTATGTCATAGAGTGTTCTGCCTATGTTTTCCTCTAAGGGTTTGATGGTGTCTGGCCTTACATTTAGGTCTTTAATCCATTTTGAGTTTATTTTTGTGTATGGTGTTAGGGAGTGTTCTAATTTCATTCTTTTACATGTAGCTGTCGAGTTTTCCCAGCACGACTTATTGAAGAAGCTGTCTTTTCTCCACTGTATATTTTTGCCTCCTTTATCGAAGATAAGGTGACCATATGTGCGTGGGTTTATTGCTGGACTTTCTATCCTGTTCCATGGATCTATATTTCTGTTTTTGTGCCAGTACCATATTGTCTTGATTACTGTAGCTTTGTAGTACAGTCTGAAGTCAGGGAGCCTGATTCCTCCAGCTCCATTTTTCTTTCTCAAGATTGCTTTGGCTATTCGGGGTCTTTTGTGTTTCCATACAAATTGTGAAATTTTTTGTTCTAGTTCTGTGAAAAATGCCAGTGGTAGTTTGATAGGGATTGCATTGAATCTGTAGATTGCTTTGGGTAGTAGAGTCATTTTCACAATGCTGATTCTTCCAATCCAAGAGCATGGTATATCTCTCCATCTATTTGTATCATCTTTAATTTCTTTCATCAGTGTCTTATAATTTTCTGAATACAGGTCTTTTGTCTCCTTAGGTAGGTTTATTCCTAGATATTTTATTCTTTTTGTTGCAATGGTAAATGGGAGTGTTTTCTTAATTTCACTTTCAGATTTTTCATCATTAGTGTATAGGAATGCAAGAGATTTCTGTGCATTAATTTTGTATCCTGCTACTTTACCAAATTCATTGATTAGCTCTAGTAGTTTTCTGGTAGCATCTTTAGGATTCTCTATGTATAGTATCATGTCATCTGCAGTGACAGCTTTACTTCTTCTTTTCCAATTTGGATTCCTTTTATTTCTTCTTCTTCTTTAATTGCTGTGGCTAAAACTTCCAAAACTATGTTGAATAATAGCGGTGAGAGTGGGCAACCTTGTCTTTTTCCTGATCTTAGTGGAAATGGTTTCAGTTTTTCACCATTGAGGACGATGTTAGCTGTGAGTTTGTCATATATGGCCTTTATTATGTTGAGGAAAGTTCTCTCTATTCCTACTTTCTGGAGGGTTTTTTATCATAAATGGGTGTTGAATTTTGTTGAAAGCTTTCTCTGCATCTATTGAGATGATCATATGTTTTTTCTCCTTCAGTTTGTTAATATGGTGTTTCACGTTGATTGATTTGCATATATTGAAGAATCCTTGCATTCCTGGGATAAACTCCACTTGATCATGGTGTATGATCCTTTTAATGTGCTGTTGGATTCTGTTTGCTAGTATTTTGTTGAGGATTTTTGCATCTATGTTCATCAGTGATATTGGCCTGTTGTTTTCTTTCTTTGTGACATCTTTGTCTGGTTTTGGTATCAGAGTGATGGTGGCCTCATAGAATGAGTTTGGGAGTGTTCCTCCGTCTACTATATTTTGGAAGAATTTGAGAAGGATTGGTGTTAGCTCTTCTCTAAATGTTTGATAGAATTAGCCTGTGAAGCCATCTGGTCCTGGGCTTTTGTTTGTTAGAAGATTTTTAATCACAGTTTCAATTTCAGTGCTTGTGATTGGTCTGTTCATATTTTCTATTTCTTCCTGATTCAGTCTCAGAAGGTTGTGCATTTCTAAGAATTTGTTCATTTCTTCCAGGTTGTCCATTTTATTGGCATATAGTTGCTTGTAGTAATCTCTCATGATCCTGTGTATTTCTGCAGTGTCAGTTGTTACTTCTCCTTTTTCATTTCTAATTCTATTGATTTGAGTCTTCTCCCTTTTTTCCTTGATGAGTCTGGCTAATGGTTTATCAATTTTGTTTATCTTCTCAAAGAACCAGCTTTTAGTTTTATTGACCTTTGCTATTGTTTCCTTCATTTCTTTTCCATTTACTTCTGATCTGATCTTTATGATTTCTTTCCTTCTGCTAACTTTGAGAAGTTTTATATTTTAATGAAGTCCAGCTTATCTGTAATTTCTTTCATGGATCATGCTTTTGGTATTGTATCTAAAAAGTCATTGCCTTCTTTCATTTCTGATATTAGTAATTTGTGTCCACTCTCTTTTTTTCTTAGTTTTCCTGGCTAGAGACTTATAGATTACTGATCTTTTCAATCAACTTTTGGTTTCATTAATTTTCTCTATTGATTTCCTGTTTTCAATGTTATTGATTTCTGCTATACTTATTATTTTTTCTGCTTACTTTGGGTTTAATTTGCTGTTTTGTTTTGTTTTTTTTCCTAGTTTCCTAAGGTTGAAACTTAGGTGACTGATATTCGATTTTTCTTCTTTTCTTTTTTCCCCTAGTTTTATTGAGATATAATTGCCATACAGCATTGTGTAAGTTTAAGGCATATGGAATAATGGTATTACTTATATATATTGTGAAATGATTACCACAGTAAGTGTAGTTAACATCCATCATTTCATGTAGATACAAAAGAAAAAGAAAAAAAAATTTTCTTATGATGAGAACTCTTGGGATCTACTGTCTTAACAGCTTTCAAGTATACCATACAACATTGTTAACCATAGTTATAGTTTTGTACATTACATCGCTAGACTTTATTTATCTTATAACTAGAAGTTTGTACTGTTTGGCCACCTTCATCCAATTCCCCCCGTCCTCACTCCCATCCTCTTCTTTTCTAAGTATGCATTCAATGCTATAAATTTCCCTTTAAGCACTGCTTTCACTGCATCCTACTAATTTTGATGAGTTATGTTTTCATTTTAACTTAGTTCAAAATATTTTTAAATTTTTCTTGAGATTTCTTCTTTGACCCATGTTATTTAGAAGTGTGGTTTTTAATCTCCACATATTTTGGGATTTTCTAGTTATCTTTCTGTTATTGATTTCTAGCTTAATTCCATTGTGGTCTGAGAGCAGACATTGTATGATTTTTATTCTTTTAAATTTGTTAATGTGTGTTTTATGACACAGCATGTGGTCTTTCTTGGTCATTGTTTCACGTGAGCTTGAGAAGAAGGTGTATTCTGCTGTTGTTGGATGAAGCAGTCAATAGATGTTAATTATATCCAGTTGATTGATGGTGCTGTTGAGTTCAACTAAGTCTTTATTGATTTTTTTTGGCTGCTGAATCTTTCCATCTGTGATAGAAGGGTGTTGAAGTCTCCAACTATGATGGTGGATTCATTTATTCTCCTTGCAATTCTATCAATTTTTGCCTCACATATTTAGATGCTCTGCTATTAGGTGCATACACATTGTTGTGTCTTCTTGGAGAATTGACCCTTTATCGTTATGTAATGCCCTTCTTTATCCCTCGTAACTTTCCTTGCTTTGAAGTTTGCTCTGTCAGAAATTGATACACTACTCCTGCTTCCTTTGATTAGTGTTAGCATAGTAGATATTTCTCCATCCATTTAATTTTAATCCATATATATCCAATATATACAATGTGGGTTTCTTGTAGATGACATATATCTGGGTCCTGTTTTTTGATCCACTTTGACAATCTCTGTCTTTTATTTTATTTATTATTTATTTTTTGGTTGCACCATGCGGCTTGCAGGATCTTAGTTCCCTGACCAGGGATCGAACCTGGGCCCCCTCAGTGAAAGCCCCTAGTCCTAACCACTGGACCACCAGGGAATTCCTGACAATCTCTGTCTTTTAATTGGTGCTTTTATACCATCAGTGTTCAAAGTGATTATTGATATACTTGCATTAATAACTACCATATTTGTTACTTTTTTCTAGTTGTTGCTCTTGTCCTTTGTTCCTCTTTTTGTCTTTCATTATTTTTCTGCCTTTGGTTTTAATCAAGTATTTTATATGACCCCATTTTCTCTCCTTTTTTAGCATATCTGTTATACTTCATTTTTTTTCCTATTTTAGTTCTTGCCCTAGAGTTTGCAGTATATAGTTACAATTAATCCAAGTTCACTTTTAAATAAACTATGCCACTTCACTTGTAGTGAGTACCTTATAATAGGAAAATTACCCTAATTCCTTCTTCCTCATCCCTTGTATCATTGTTGTCATTCATTTCACTTACACATAACCATTTACAAATATATATGTAATTGTTGCTATTATTATTTTTTTTGAATGTTATCTATTAAGAACCAAGAATAAGAAAAATAAAAGTTTTTATTTTGCTTTCACTTATTCCTTTTTCAATGCTCTTCCTTTCTTTATATAGCTCTGAATTTCTTACCTATATTATTTTCCTTCCTTCTAAAGGACTTCTTTTAACATTTCTTGCAAGGCAGATCTACTGGCAATAGATTCCCTCATTTTTTGTTTGTCTGAGGAAGTCTTTCACTTTTGAAGGATAATTTTGTAGGATACAGAATTCCAGGTTGGTGTTTTTTTCTCTCAACCCTTTAAATATTTCACTCTACTCTCTTCTTGCTTGCATGTTTTCTGAGGAGAAGTTGAACATAATTCTTTTCTTACATTTTTTCCCCTCTGGCTTCTTTTAGAATTTTTCTTTATCTTTGATTTCCTGTAATTTGAAAATGATATGCCTAGGTGCAGATATATTTTCTTTTCATTTATCCTGCTTGGTGTTCTCTGAGCTTCCTGGATTTGTGGTTTGGTGTCTGACCAGTTTGAAAATTTGGGAAAATTCACTCATTATTGTTCCAGATATTTCTTCGGTTTCCTTATGTAGTTGTCCCACAGTCCTTGGATAGTCTATTCTGTTTTATTTTAAAGTTTTTACTATCTTTTATTTTCAATTTTGGAGGTTTCTGTTGAGATATCCTTAGAGATTCTTTCCTCAGCTGTGTCCAGTTTACTAATAAGCCCATCTAATGTATTCCTCATTTTGTTTCTTTTTAGTTCTTTGTTAGGATTTCCATCTCTCTGTTTCCCCTGTTTATCTTTTCTTGTATGCTGTCTACGTTAGAGCCCTTAGCATATTAACTACAGTTATTTTAAATTCCTGGTCTGATAATTCTAACATCCTTGTCATGTCTGGTTCTGCCACTTGCCCTTTCTCTTCAAATTTTGTTTTTTGCTTTTTAGTATGCCTTGTAATGTTTTCTTGATAACCAGACATGATGTACTGGGTAAAAGAACTGCTGTAAGGAGTTCCCTAGTAATGTGGTGATAATGTGTGTTTGCAGGGGAATAATTCTATAGTCCTATGATTAAGTCTCAGTCTTACCTGAGCCTATGCCTCTAGACTGTGAACCTCACAAGTATTTCTCAGTTTTTTCTCTCCCCTTAAGTCGGACAGGATGGCTAGAATGAGCTGGAGTTCAGTGTTTCCCTTCTCCCATGTGTAAGTGTAGAACTGACTGGAGTTGATTATTTTCCTCCCCTAGGTCCATTATGGTCTGGTAATACCTCAGCAGATTAAGTGCTGGTTAAGTACTTTCTCCTAAGGATAGGCCTTGTTAAGCACAGTTCATTGCAGTGCCATTTACAATAGCCAAGACATGGAAACAACTTAAATGTCCATTGACAGATGAATGGATAAAGAAGATGTGGCAGGTATATACAAAGAAATACTACTCAGCCATAAAAAAGAATGAAATAATGCCATTTACGGCAACATGGATGGACCTAGAGATTATCATACTAAATGAAGTAAGTCAGAAACGGAAAGACAAATACTATATGATATCACTTATATGTGGAATCTAAAATACAACACAAATGAACTTATTTACAAAGCAGAAACAGACTCAAAGACATAGAGAACAGACTTGTGGTTGCCAAGGTGGAGAGGAGTGGGGAGGGATGGATTGGGAGTTGGGAATTAGTAGATGCAAATTATTATACATAGAATGGATAAACAACAAGTTCCTACTGTATAGCACAGGGAACTATATTTAATATCCTGTGATAAACCATAATGGAAAAGAATGTATACATATATATATACACACATATATATATATAATGTGTATATATATATACATATATATACATAATGTGTATATATATACAACTGAATCACTCTGCTGTATGACAGGAATTAACACAACATTGTAAATCAACTATAGTTCAGTACAATAAATTTTTAAAAATTAAATAAAATAAAGTTTGTTTTAGCCATTAAAAAAAAAAACCCCAGAGTACTGTGGTTCATTTCCAGTTTCTTTTCTTTTCTCCTACCCCCACTGGAAGCAAGAGGGGATTTTTCTCCAGTATTTACAGTGAGAATCTGGTTGAGCTCCTGGGGGTAAAACTCACAAAATGTGTGGAGATCCCTCTGTGATAGGGTCTGCCCAAAGTTTTTAACTCTCAGACTTGTCCACACTGAGCTTCCAGCAACTTTTTAATTAGAGTTGAGGCCTTCCCACCCTGGCACTGGTCCCTGTGGCAGTTTATGCTCTTGACTGTATGTGACTCCCTATACTCACCCATCCGTCTCTCCAATGTTGGGGATTTGTCCTGTGCCCTCAACCTCTCTTATGAATCCATGAAGAATTGTTGATTTTTCAGTCTGTTCAGCTTTTTACTTGTTGCTATGATGCAGTGACTTCCAGGCTCCTTGCATATGGAACTGGAAACCAGAAGTCCAATTATTTTTAAAATTCTATCTTGTCTTTCACTTTTATTAGCTAGATTTCTTTGTTGTAATAGTTATTTGCAATAATGTTCAGGATTTGAGTTTATTTTGGCTTTCTCTTTATTAAGTACTATTATAAATTCTTCTTTTCTTTTCTTTTCCTTTTTTAACTCATAGCTTTTCTGTTCCGTAGATTTAATAATTTGTAGACTTTGCGCTCTTTGGTGTTCATGTGTCCCTTCTTCCTTCATTTGATTCCTGTGTCATTTGGTTGTAACCCCATTAGTCTGTGATAGTGTCCTTGAGTTCTGGAACAAGATGTCTCAGGCAGGTCTATATGTTATGCTTCAGACTTGTAATCAGCCATTTATGCAAAGAACCCTGATATTTACGGAGCACCGTCTACATATAGGAGCACTCATTGCTACTGGGGGTATCATTGCCTTCAGGCAATTTAAGTGGACAGAACTAGGGAATACATACTTTTTAAAGAAAAAGTTCATGATTTAATAGTATTTCCAATTCAGATTTAACATTACAAGTTTTTGCTGTGTCATTTTATTTTTATCCCTTATTTTCGTACACAGAAATTCTTAATTCCTAACACAGCAACATAATTACGTATTTGCTATATTCTACCATATAAAAATGGGCCACATTATTAATAATATAATTCAATCTCTTTGCATTCTTACTGTTTGATGCTTGTCACCTTGAATTTTATATGTCAGATAATAATATTGTTATCCTTGCTTTCTTTATTTATAGACTACATATTTATTTTTAATCTCTTGATGCCATGGTTTAGGTGTGTCTTGTTCAAATAGCTTATTGTTATAATTTGTGTCTGTCTATGCATGTATACGTGCATATGTGTTTGTATTCACAGAGGCATCACTACATCTTCCCCCTCATTCTAACACTCTTAGTCTTTTAAATAAAGCCTCAGATATGTTATAAATCTATACTTTATAAATTAAATATGAAATAAATATATTAAAACATGTATTAAATATATTTATTATATCAAATTATAGTAAATATTATATAATATATATAATTTTGGTTATTAGGTATTTAGGGTGGACGGAGAGGTGAGCAAATGTTCTTATAAAATAATAAATATGTTTATTCAATAAAATTTAGAAAATGCAGAAGAAGAGAAAAAAGAATCACCAACTCTCTTACTCCCAACAACTAGACAACCACTGTTAACCATTCATTCATAAATGCCTATTAGGGGTTTACTATGTGCCTTTTGATATGTTTCTTTCCAGTCAAGATTATACAATTAAATAATAATTAATAATAATGGATTCCATTTTTTAGTGCTTATATTTTACCAGGAAATATTTACAGATTATCTCAGTTAATCCTCATAACAAACCTAGGGAATACGTGATATGTTAATACCACTTTAGAGATGGAGAAAGTGAGTTTCAGAAATGTTAAGTGACTTGTCCAAGATGTCAGTATTAACATGGCCTTGGAAAATGGGGAGAGGGGAGGGTCGGCCCTCTGCCCGCGTTGGAGCAGGGTGCGCGGCGCGCTGGAGAGTTCACGGCAAATGTTTTAATTAAAGCATGGAATACGGAAAACAGAAGACTTCAGCTAGTGCTTTAGTCTCATCTGAAATTCTACAGGCGTGTATCTTATAAGCAGTATATGGCAGAGTTTTAAGCCAATCTGAGAGTCTGTTTTTCAATGGAAATTTCAAGCATTAGTTTTGACTGCCACTTGCTACGGAATGTTCAGTTGATGAAACTGAAGGTCTTTCACTCAGAAGAAGTAAATCAAGAACCCGAGGCTCCCGTACTCCTGAGCTTCTGTGAATGGCCCCGGCGCTCCTAACCACGCTTCCGGGTAGGATGTCACTGAGATCCCTGGAGCCTCCTGCTGCTGTCTCTCCTGGGTTTCCTGGTGATGTGGTACCTCAGTCTTCCCCACTACAAGGTGATAGAACGCGTGAACTGGACGTACTTCTATGACTATGAGCCCGTTTACAGACAAGACTTCTGCTTCACACTTTGAGAGCATTGGAACTGCTCTCATCAAAACGCCCGTCTTGTCATCCTGGTGACCTCACACCCCTCAGATGTGAAAGCCAGACAGGCCGTTAGAGTTACTTGGGGAGAAAAGAAGTCTTGGTGGAGATATGAGGTTCTTTTTTTTTTTTTTTTTTTTAAACATCTTCATTGAAGTATAATTGCCTTACAATGGTGTGTTAGCTTCTGCTTTAGAACAAAGTGAATCAGTTATACATATACAATATGTTCCCATATCTCTTCCCTCTTGCATCTCCCTCCCTCCCACCCTCCCCATCCCACCCCTCTAGGTGGTCACAAAGCACCGAGCTGATCTCCCTGTGCTATGCGGCTGCTTCCCACTAGCTATCTATTTTACATTTGGTAGTGTATATATGTCCATGACACTCTCTCACCCTGTCACATCTCACCCCACCCCCACCCCATATCCTCAAGTCCATTCTCTAGTAGGTCTGTGTCTTTATTCCTGTCTTGCCACTAGGTTCTTCATGGCCTTTTTTTTTTTTTTTTTCCTTAGATTCTGTATATATGTGTTAGCATACTGTATTTGTTTTTCTCTTTCTGACTTACTTCACTCTGTATGACAGACTCTAACTCCATCCACCTCATTACAAATACCTCCATTTCATTTCTTTTTATGGCTGAGTAATATTCCATTGTATATATGTGCCACATCTTCTTTATCCATTCATCTGTCGATGGACATTTAGGTTGCTTCCATGTCCTGGCTATTGTAAATAGAGCTGCAATGAACATTTTGGTACATGACTCTTTTTGAACTATGGTTTTCTCAGGGTATATGCCCAGTAGTGGGATTGCTGGGTCGTATGGTAGTTCTATTTGTAGTTTGAGATATGAGGTTCTTACATTTTTCTTATTAGCCCAGTAGGCTGAAAGGGAAGACAAAGTATTAGCATTATCCTTCGAGGATGAACACCTCCTTTATGGCAACATAATACAAGACTTTTTAGACACATACAATAATCTGACCTTGAAAACAATTATGGCATTTAAGTGGGTAACTGAGTTTTGCCCCAATGCAGGGTACATCACGAAGACAGACACTGATGTTTTCATCAATACTGGCAATTTAGTGAAGTATCTTTTAAATTTAAACCACTCAGAGGAGTTTTTCACAGGTTGTCCTCTAGTTGATAATTATTCCTATAGAGGATTTTAACAAAAACCCCATATTTCATACCAGGGGCATCCCTTCAAGGTGTCTCCTCCCTACTGCAGCGGGTTGGGTTATATAATATACAGAAATTTGGTGCCAAGAATCTATGAAATGACGAGTCACGTAAAACCCATCAAGTTTGAAGATGTTTATGTTGGGATCTGTTTGAATTTATTAAAAGTGGACATTCATATTCCAGAAGACACCAACCTTTTCTTTTTATATAGGATCCATTTGAATGTCTGTCAAATCAGATGCATGATTGCAGCCCATGGCTTTTCTTCCAAGGAAATTATCACATTTTGGCAGGCTATGCTAAGGAACACCACCTGCCATTTTTTCCCCTTATATCAGTGTTTATTTATTTTTTTGTTTATTTTTTTAGCGTCTTTATTGGAGTGTAATTGCTTTACAATGGTGTGTTAGTTTCTGCTGTATAACAAAGTGAATCAGCTAGACATATACATACATCCCCATATCTCCTCCCTCTTGCGTCTCCCTCCCACCCTCCCTATCCCACCCCTCTAGGTGGTCACAAAGCACCGAGCTGATCTCCCTGTGCTATGTGGCTGCTTCCCACTAGCTATCTATTTTACATTTGGTAGTGTATATATGTCCATGCCACTCTCTCACTTCGTCCCAGCTTAAAAGTATGGAACGCTTCACGAATTTGCATGTCATCCTTGCGCAGGGGCCATGCTAATCTTCTCTGTATCGTTCCAATTTAGTATATGTGCCGAAGCAAGCACCCACATGCCGTTATTAATTTGACATTCTACCCAAAGCCTAGAGAAGGGAGGGATACTTTGTGGAGACCGTTAAAATTAGACTGTGAAATCTCCAATGGAAGACTCATGGGAGGGTCATCGTGTGGCTTACACAGAACCGAAACTCATGAAGAGCCCATAGGCTAGATACTGGAGGGTTGCACTTGACCTGTGGTTTATTTTGACAACAATCAAGTCAGGCCTTTTAAAGATGATATTCAGAGGAATTAAACATCTTACAAAGGAATAGAAGGTTTTTGTTAATAAAACAAACAATTTCAACATGTCGTTCTATAGATCAGAATTTCTTAAATGGGTTTCATTGAATTATAAGCTCATTTGTCCATAACAACAAAGCAGTGTGGAGTATTATTCATTGAACAATCTAGTCAGTTCAGGGTTTTGTGTATATCTTACATGGATTACAGTTTTTAAAATACATAGTTCTGTGTAAAAAAACTGAAGTTATACTGAACAAAATTTCATCTGTTTTTGGTCATTTGGAAGATACTTCAGGATGTTTCAGTATTTCAGAGTTATCAATTATTATTTAATGTTACTTAGAGTTTTGCACTTTTATGGGTGTTTGAAGTTATGGTTGTTTCAATACTGTATAAACATAATAGTGAAAATCACTATATTTAAACTTCTTTTCCAGTTACTTCACTAATGAGTTAATTATGAATAGTTCCATTAATGTGTAGTCATTGGTCATTATTGCATATCAGTAATCTCTTGAACTTTGATAAATATTTTGTCATGGTAATATAGAGAAGAATTAAAGCAAGCAGATCTGAATTATTGTCTTGTTTTTAAAGATATAATCCCCGGTGTTTTTAGATGTCACTTCATCTGTCTCATTTTTCCACCTGGAACTTAGGAGTAGTATAGAATGCCAGGCAGCATGTTTCCTTTTGGAAAGGACTCTGAAGCCAAAAAGAAAAGAGAGAATGTGGTGGCCAGAATATTATGAAAGGAGTGTCATATTTTAGTGATTGAGTTGGAAAGAGAAGACTAAAGATTCGAGCTGCATTGTTAACTGCTCCGCATTTTTTCTCATCAATAATCAGTTTGAGAATAAAAAGAAAAAAGAAAAAACACTGCTGCTATTGTTATTAGTTTCACATCAAGAGGAAAGCCCTACTATGTGGTCTAAAATCAAGTCTGATTTCCATGTCATGGAGAAGCACATTTTTTCATAGGAGTGGTGATGTAGGTCACCTTTGACCTGTTAGTTGGTCCAAGAGGAGCACTCCTTGCCCCCATATTCTTGGGATTGTGCAATTTCCCATTAGGCCTGATATGGGACAAGTGATTCCTTTCATCTGGATTACATGATGGTGAAAGATCAAATCTGTTGGCAGAAAATATGAACTTGAAAGTGTATAGTCAGCTCTTGTAATGCTCATATATTTATAATTCTCCTATAAGAAAAGCTTAATTTCAGTTAGAACCATTATAATGTTTGATTCTTTATAACAAGGCTATTTCCATTTCGCGCATCTCAGACCTGATCCAGTTACAATAAAATCAATTAAATGAAAAAAAGAAAATGGGGAGAAATTTTACTGGCTGAACTTCCAGTGGAATGAATTATTTTGGGCTAATTTTCTGCTATGGTTGTGAGAAATCAATAGATTTTGCAGAATTTTGAAAAGCAGCCTTTACTGATTAAGAACATGTTTGGCTGCCTGCAACAGAAGGAAAGTCAATTATAGCGGCTTCATACAACATACGTTAAGGTTTTCATCTAACAATTAAGCCTAGACCCAGGGTGGTACAGCACATTCTATCATTGTTCCAGGCTCTTTCCTCCTTTGTACTTTCCTTGACACATGGTTTTACCCTCATGTGTGTCACCACATGGTCACAGAATGGCTGCTTCAGCTCAACCTTCGTGTCTGTGTGTCAGGCAGTCACTGAAGTGGGAAAGAAATCCACAGAAGCTTTCTGCTTATATCTCAATGGTCAGAAATATGTCCCAAGGTCACCCTTATCTGTGATCAAGGTTGGAATATGGAGGGTTTATTTTTCTGGGCACATTTCCACCTTAAATAAAATCTGGATTCTCTCCTGAAAAGAGAAAAGGAGAATGGATAATAGGCAACAAGCAAAATCCACTACCTCATGCATATTTAACAAGTAGTTACATGAAAATAAATTTCATAATAAACTCAGTCTCTTGAGGCAGAGCAGGATATCTGCTTTTGGGGAAAAAGGAGTATGGGAAAATATAGTGCAGTGCTATAGCACGTGGAACAAAACCCCTTGCTGTTGAAATTTGAAGAGAAACAAAGTTCATCCGTTAACAAGGAATTTCCCAGTTGTGTGGTTTGCCCAGAGGATCAGATACTTTGTGAGCTCAGCATTGATCATCCCGCACTTTACAGCTCTCTGCAGTGTCATTATTATGGTTCATTATACTGTTTGCAACTATCTTGGCCAACCTTGAAGATGAGTTCAAAAAGGCCTCGTCCTGCAAACACTCCTCCAGCTCTGCCTACGCTGACTAAGTCAGCTAGGTTTATCTCCCATCAGCAAGTCATTAGGTGAGAAAAGCACTAAAGGAACTCAGGAGCTAAGGATCTTTTAAGGATCTTTGGTGCATCTACTGTCAGTGCATCGGAAGCCTCTGATCTGGGTACTTCTGTCCTATCGCCAGTGAGCATTGCTGGATTCTGCCAGCTGTTAATCCCTGCTAAAGTGCTGGTGGATAAGTTAAAGCAATGTGTCTCAGATTCTTTTCCACCAGCGTACCCTTAAGATATGGAACTAAACCGGGGAAGGTGTTGTGTGTGTGTATGAGGTGAGGTAGGGCGACAGCAATGCGCACGCGCATGCGTGTGTGTGTGTGTGTGTGTGTGTGTGTGTGTGTGTGTAAAGCATGCCACCTGGCATGATTCACTTTTATTCTGGGAAACATCCCACAATTTACCTAGTGGGGAGGGGATTCTTCCACTCTCAATTTATAGACTTCTGTTGAAGTTCCAGGGTGGGTGTGACATTTGACTAATTCTATAGCTGGCCACCATGATTCATTCAGTGACCCAACCGGAGTCAGTGAGATTCAAGGTTTCTTTTCTCCTGAGATTTCTAGGAAAGAGACTCTTGCTTTTTTCCCCCCGAGATTAAAGACAGAGAAGATATAAAATCTGAAGCGTTGGCACTCATCTTTTGGTTATAAGAATAAAGTCAGTATGGAGGAGAGAAGATTCTGAGAGAGGATGAAGAAAAACAAAGTCTAGGAGACATCTTTTGAGTCTCTGGACAAGCTGTATCCAAAGCCAGTCCCATTCCTGGACTTTTCATTTATCTAAGCAAATATTTTGTGTGTGTGTGTTTAAGCCACCTGGGTACTTTGTGGCATTTGAAACAAACAAATGAAAATCACTAGCACGAACTCCATATCCTTGAAATTATTTGAAGTTTTGGGTTTCAGCCTAACAATTCACACACACTTAGCATTCTCCTCAACAATATAAATATATATATATATTTAAATAGAAAATGTATTTAAATTTTCATTTAAATCACTTCACTTTCTGCCTCAAAATTTTCAAGTAAAATTTATTTTCCAGGAGGAGATGTCATATTTATTATATAGTTTCTCATTCCCTTGACACAATTCTGCGTGTGCCAGGTGGTAGATCTACTGCAATTTTAGAAACATAAGCTTGAAGAGCTGTGCATACAAGTATAATAGGGAACTTCTGAATACAAAAAGTTTTCAGGACTCAAAAACATGGAATTATAATGGTAGGATAATAGGCTTTGGCACAAGAAGACCCATTTGGGACTTTACAAATAGGCAGCACTCACTCCATCCACAAATAAAGCGCTTTTTTGTAGAGGAATACATAAATATAAAAATTCCATAAGCTAGTAACCAGTGGGGTTCACAATCTGAATTTTAACAACTTTATTGAAATAGCTCTGTGTAAGCAGAGATATCCCACGTTATAAAGTGTGACACCTGACGTTGAAGGAAACCAAGCATAATGCTAATGCTTCTGGGAAGTGTGTTTCCTTTAAAAAAAATCCTCAGGATATTATTTCCCTACAGCACAATGTGTTTTAAATTATGGACTACTGAGACCAGTTTTTTCACAAAGTTAGTTTAAACCCCTGTTTTTCAAAGGGTTCAGATTTGAGGTGGGTGTGAAAAACAGTATAGATGCTTGATTCATGCTCTGTGAAAGTCCTTCTTTCCTATCCAGAGCCCAATGTGCATAAACTGAGGAAGATTGCAGATGACCAAGACATCAAGCCTTTCATCAAATTTCTTTCAAGTGAACTTCTTAAGCAGAAGTTCATTTACCATAGAGTAGAATACATTTGATTCAAAGGGGTTATTTCAACATCTGTATGATTCCAGAAATCCTGAAGAAATGAGGAAAATTCAACCAAGTATCCTGATGTCTTTGTTCACTTATTAGCTAATACTTCAGTAATGGAAGGCATAAGGATTTTTGTCTTTACGTCTTTATTCATTGAATCTTAAGGCAGCACTGAATTCTAGATACTATGGGATCTCTTCTGTGGTCACTAGTCTAAAGAACCTCAATGAAGGGCTTCAACATTTCCGCCTCTTTCTCTATATTTTATTTTCATGAGCTTTCTTCACATAGGAGGCTCTAGAATACTATGCAGCGGTCATAAAGTAGAGCAAATAATTTAATATCCCACCTCCAAATCTTCTGCAATAGCAAAATCTTAGCAAGAAAGGAGAGTATCACTCTTCATCTTCAGCTCTCCTTCATCTGACCTGAAGGGTACTGGCTCCAACATTTGCTGTTTTGTTTTGAACCGCAGTATTATATTTGAACATACAATGATTTTTTTCCCTTGACTGAGCCCTACTTTGGTGATTTTTTTTTCCAGTCAAACTAAGGAACTTAAGATCACTTTGCTACTACAAGGATAAATGGGCAAGAGAAGTATCTTTCTGACATCAGGAAATATTTGCAGGGATCGTTTGTGTCCCAGGACCCTTTTGGATTTAACTTATCCCCTGCAAAAGAGAAAGTGTTGTTAGCTGTCATTGCTAAGAATAAGATGTCTATGTAGCTAAGAAAATAGCTACAAAAACGTAATATTTTCAGCAATATACGTAATGAAGACATTGAGAGCTATCTAGAATGTTTTATTCATGTTTGAATCACAAGAGGATTTGTTTTTCACTGCATGCAGTAAGAGCAACCAAACAAAAGTATTCAAGAACTCTGTTTTCCCATCCCTTATTTTCTCAAGTTGTCCTAATATGATGATGTGACTTTGATTCTTGGTGATGGTAACTATTTGGGTGCTTCTCAATCTTTGTATCCACTTAAATACTCCACAAAAACTATTGAATGTGCTTTCGAGAATCTTATCTTAAAATAATGCCAACATACTAGTTCTTTAAGGATATACAAATGAAAAGGCGTGCTTATATTCATGAAAATTCTGGAATAGCAAATATCAGTTATGTGCTCTAGTAATAAAAGGACATCAGTTTTAAGAAAATGGCAGTGCTTAATTGAAGTCTACAAAATATGATTTGATCCTATCTCCCCCCTTAAATCTTCCAATGAGAAGTAATGAGTGGGTCCAGAAGCCCAAGCAGAGAAAAGAAAATTTATATTTATTAGTTGTCTACCATGTTTTAGGTACTTTACACATATCAGTTCATTTATATTTATATTTTTTATTATAGAAGCAAATGAGGAAACGTGCATTAATCCAAATAATTCTAGTGATTCAAGAACCACAAAACAAAACAGGGAAAGGAGATAACAATTTATGGCAAAGCCTTGATAACTATTTTGAAAAAATGGTGAGATGTCTGAACAATGACAAACATGATGCTGTGACTATACAAGCCCTGGTTCCATGGCAACCCTGTCCCAGCCAATTGTGAAGAAGGCAGCCTGGTAATGGAAGAAGAAAATAAGATCTAAACTTTCAGACACTCCTTAACCTGTTCGTCTTCCTGGAAATATGTTATATTCCAATTGCTATCTTTACTTCTTATCCATACATCCTCTTCTTCTGTTTTTGGTAAAACACACATTTTAATTTATCATTTGATTATAGGTCAAACAGTTCAAAAGTGCTTCTGAAGAAGTTCTCCCACCCACCAACTCTATTCTTACCCCCCAGAGGTGATATTTTTTTGTGTCTGTTGTTAGCTTCATCGGTTGTATGCCCATAATCTTAAATAGTATTGTTATACTCTTACTTGTTGATTTTTAAATAGCATACTGTCCTATGATGCCACATGATGCAAGATAAAGATTTAACTCACATAAACTATAGGAATGGTGAGTGCATCTGGCAGGCAATTTGCATTTCTCATACTGATACTAAGGTTACACTAACCTCATTAATGGATTGGAAGGCATCCCCCCTTTTTTATCTTCTGGGAGAGCAAGCATAACATAAGAGATATTCACCTTTAAACTTTGGTGGAATTAACCTGTAAAAACATCTATTTCAACTTCTTTAATAGCTATAGGACTTTTCAGCCTTTCTTATTCTTCCTAAATCAGTTATACATTATATCTCACTAGGATTTTGTTCATTTCACAAAAAGCTTCAAATTTACTGGCAAAAAAACCTCAGAATTTTCTCTTATGCATTAGTATCTTTGTAATTCCTGTTATATCTATACTATTTTATCCCTAATTTGGTTTATTATTATTTTTTCTTTTTTTTCCCCTTAAACAGCATAGTAAAGATTTTTTTACTTTATTAGCCTTTTAAAAAAATTGTTTTGGTTCATCTTCTGTATTGAATCTTTTTATTTTTATATTCACTGATTAATACTTTTATTACTTGTTTATTAAATATTGGTTGTTGGTGTTAACAATTAGCCTATTCTTTTTTTAAAATTTACTTATTTTGTTTATTTTTATTTTTGGCTGCGTTGGGTCTTCGTTGCTGCATGTGGGCTTTCTCTAGTTGTGGCGAGCGGGGGCTGCTCTTTGTTGCAGCGTGCCAGCTTCTCATTGCGGGGGCTTCTCTTGCTGCGGAGCACGGGCTCTAGGCGTGCGGGCTTCAGTAGTTGCAGCACATGGGCTCAGTAGCTGTGGCTCGTGGGCTCTAGAGCGCAGGCTCAGTAGTTGTGGCGCACGGGCTTAGTTGCTCTGTGGCATGTGGGATCTTCCCGGACCAGGGCTTGAACCCGTGTCCCCTGCCTTGGCAGGCAGATTCTTAACCACTGCGCCACCAGGGAAACCCAATAATTTTAACTTTATCTTTTCTTCTTTTTAATTTATCTTTCATTATACTTAAAAGTTTTTATATTGGAAACACTAGTTTTTAGCTTTTCTCTTTTCTAATGTAAAAATTTTAAAACTAAATTTTCCTGTAGACACTGTTTTTATTATATGGCACAACTTTTGATAAACTTATTATATCCAAAGTTATCTTTCAGTTATAAAATTATAGTTTAATTATTACAATTTCATTTATATTTCCATTTTTATTTCTTCTTTGACCATGGGTTATTTAATAGTGTTTTATAAAAATTTCCAAATGTATGGTGCTTTAAAATTTCTTTTTGTTATTGATTTTTTAGAATTGTGATCAGAATATGTGATTGGAGTATTAACCTTTGAAATTTTTGAATATTGCTTTATAATCTTAGTGATAATCAAGTTTTTTAAATGTGTCAGGTTTTCTTGAGAAAATATGAATTCTCTACTTGCTGAGTATAGTTAGATCAAGCTGGTTAATGGTGTTGACACTCCCCATTACTCCAGACAAACCAGGATGATTTGACACCCTAGGTGAAGGAAGAACAGAGGTTGAAGGAGGAGGAAGGCAGTTCACAGGGAAAGACCAGAGTCAAGTGTTTATTTTAAAGAATAAAACAGAGTTCCTAGTATTTTATTTTAAAAGTAAAATAGGCTTTGGAGTGAGCCCTCTGCTTTCAGATAAGACCAAAAATTTTATAGTACAAATGTAAGTTATAATATAAGACATAGACTATGATCAAGCTTCCTATTATACCCCATATTCCACAACATTTAGGAATTTCTATAGATTATTTTATCTAATCCTCTTAACAAATAAATGCGGTGGAAATTATTACCACTTTTACAAATGCTACTTACTTAGTAAGAACTTAGCAATTTGTACAACATAAGCTGGTTGGTCAGTGACAAAGGACTAGAATGACCTCTGGTCCAACCCCAGAGCCTTTCTCTAAACCATTAACCTCTTCTGTCAAGTACTTGCTAGACTTTGTGGGTGACACAAGAAAGGTGAGATTTGTTCCTGCTCTCAAGGAAGGACACTGTCATCTGATTAGGGACACATGTCTCATGTCCTAAAAATAATTAGAAAATGAGACTAGTTAGTGAACTAATAACGTTCTAACACAAAATTCATGTGCCAAAGTAAGTATCTAGTACAATGCCTGTGGTATTATAAGACTCGCAGTGAGGAGAGGCCATCAACATAGTCATAGTTTGATTTTTAATATGTTCTGAATTTCTGAATGGCATTATTGGAAACCGTAGTTTTATTTATCACGTTAACAGAAATCTGACCACCCTTGTTGCCTGACCTTGTTTTCCCTTTTTGAGGAGGTTGAGTAACACACATAACACTATCAATTTAATGAAAAAATATCTGTCAAACTGATTTGGCTTCCTGTGGATTGATTCAGTTGACTGAATTTTCCACATTTCAGAAAAACCAGTTATTTTTATGACATGCAAATGCAGCCTAAATTTTGGTCTCAGAATTGCTGAGTTCAGGAAAGACTGCTGAAAGCTGGGAAGCCTAGTCAAGCATTTGCTTTCAGCTGTTGAACTTATGAGGATCTGTTCTAGATAAAGCTAAGTGACATTGTGCTGAGAGTAATCTGACACACATTAAGATGAAAAAGTAAGAGTCGATCTGCTGACTCCTAGTGTTAACCAGAGTTAATTAGGGGCTTGTGAGAGGCCAGCATGAAACAAGCTATTCCAAAGTGAACTGAGACATACTGCACTTCTCCAACACCTGACTTCTTAACAGCAAGGTGAACCTCAAGAACACAGTTCATATAAAGATTGGTTTGCATTCCGTAAAAATATTTACATGTTAGGAATTAAGTGCATGAGTGTGTTAGTTATTTCTCACCCAACAAAGGTCTTGGAGAATTTCTGTTTCCAGAAAAGAAAATTAATAACAATGTCCATTTGAGACCTGATACAGCACTTTTGTATATGCTGCTTTCCAATTTGAGAATTTACATTTTTGTTGCTGTTTTCTTCCAACTGACAATGAGGCAAGCTGTCCAGGTTCTGCCACTGATGTCATCTGAGGGGCTGGGCTGAAAGAAAACAAACTTGGAAAGCCTTCCCACAGAGCTGTAATAGCAGGGGTGGTCACTAATATTTTTTTTTCTTTAAATGTCGATATTAAACTTTCCTTGACACTGAACCTTGTATTGCTGGGTATTTTAAGTTGTTTATCCAGAATCCGACACACTTTAACCTACATAGTTCTGGTGATAATTGCTGAATTTCCAAATTAATAGGAAAACTGGCACAATAGTAGATATCAGAGTTTGCTATTTGTGAAGTGCCAATTTTCTGTAATTAGGGAAAATTGCTAATTATCACTGGAACTATTCATTAATATTTGAAGGAAGAAAGATAAAAATTAATAGAAATGTTTTTTTAGTGGCTAAAATTTTTAAAGGCTACTTGCTGGGCAGTTGTGAGGAGAATTGAGGCAGCTTTACCTAAATTTTGTGATGGAATGTTTAAAATGAGAGACTTATACCTCACTTAACTAGTACTTCCAGTGTTCAAGTGCAAATTGGGAAAGTCCCTACTTAATCGCGTAATACCAGTACCTTTTCATGTAAGGTCAAAGTGGCCCTGGTTTGTTAAATAAAGAGGGCAGAGTCTTCCACATTTATTTAGCGTTATGAAAAGAGGCATTTATTTGCAAGCTTTGCCTAGAGCAATGCTAATTCTTACTGTTATATCACATAATTTTAGGAATATGATAAGCTATGAACGATAGCATTGAAAATGAGCCATCATTTTCAAAGTTTATAGAACGTTTACCACAGATAGCCTTTTAAGTCTTATTTCTAGGCATGTTCTTTGACCCCAAATAAAAATAAGTACAAATGTAAGTGATGTTTGAAAGATCTTAAATCAGTTTTTTTTTTTTTCTTTTCAAGAAGAGTTTAAAATACGTGCTCGTTAACATCAGGAAATATCAGAAAATGATAAACTTTTTTTTAAGCCAATGAGTGTTAAAAAAAGTCATTATGAGATAGTGAATTATTCTTTTACAACAAATATTTTCTGAGCCTCTACTCTGAGAAAGGAACTTGGGCAGAGGGAGACTAGTGGGTTTTTGGACTAGATGGGCAAAAAGGAAGAAAAAAAAAGTTGGTAAAGAAAGTTGGTGATCAGGGTCAGGCTGAAGCTGAGATGTGCTTGTCTGTAGGGGATAGACCAAGAAGACACAGTGATTTCAGCAATGCCAATGAATTTAGGGTCAGGGAGAAGGTGAACACAGAGTCAGGGAACCAGTAAGGATGATCAGCTGAAAAATTGGAAAAAATGTTCTGGCTGGATGGAGCCGTGGACATAATTCAGTTCAATTCAGAGCAGCATTGATTGAGTTCCTACTAGGTGTTGAATGTAGTCCATTTTGAAAACTTAGGTAAGAAAAATTGGTGAACACACATGATATTTTACCTGTGATGTCAAATATTCTCTCTCCTTCATATTAGATGGTGGTACTGAAGATGAAAAGTTATTGCTAGTGGATGTCAGACAATATTTTGCACCTTAGGGCACCCAAGCTTGAATAGCATCTTGTGTTGGGAAGGGATCTCAGATGTAACCTAATCTCACCTGCTACCCCATGCTGAAATCCCTGAGGACATTTACTCGAGGAAAGGTAGCCCTTTCGTAAGAATCATGTTGGATTACTGAAGGAAAGGGAGCTTGCAGTTGGTCTGTGTTATTCCAGCCTGGAATCAGCAATCTGGAGAAATAGCCTCGGAACCTTCCTTAACTGATAGGTTTTCCCACACTGTTATCCTAGCTTTGCCCTACTGGGATCAAGTTCTAGTTTGACAATATCTTTCCCGATACCTGGCACTCAGAAAGTAGTGCGATTTCCAGTGTGCCCTGATCAAGAAGAATCCAGGGAAAGCTGCTTAGGTTATTTCACTTCAATTCATACTTTTCAAGATTTATGAGACTGTTTGGCTCAAAAAAACCCCGCTGGCCACTTTATCAGTCCACCAGAGTTCCTAGCTGTAAGCAACAGAAACTTACAGTGGCTGATGTATGGTGGAAAGAAATTTACTAAAAAGATAATTGGGGAGCTTACAAAATCTCCACCAGGGCCAGAGAACTAGCCTCAGAGCTTAAGCAGCCAGGAATGGAGCCCAAGGTGACATATCAATTGGCTTCCGGTGGAGAGACCACTGCCACCGGGGACCGTACCCCCGAGCTTTACTTCCTACCCCACAGAACTTGGAGCCTGGAGCTGCCCCTGGAATGACAGCAGCCACTGTCTGGTTGCTGCAGAGCCGCTGTCTAACCCGTCCTATTCAGGCTCTTCGTAATGCCTAGGACTCATGTCAGTACAATGGCTGCGAAAATGGCACAACTGCACCAAATAAGGGGAGACTTCTCGAAACAGAGGCAGAGAGTTCAGAAGCTGGGCAGCCCCAAGACTGGCAAAATTACCATTGGTGCCCTCTTACCTCCTTACTTTATACCTTCTCATCTTAGACTTACGTAAAGACCAAAATTCTCTGTACCATTTTTACTTTTCTAAGATGGCCTCTGGTAGGTAGGGGATTAAATGCTTCCATTTCTAAATAATACTTTTTCTTGCTATTTTAAATACAGACTGCTCGCAGGAGAAAGAATATCAAGGACGTTATTTTTAAAAGTAAATAAGTGATAATGACAGAGTATCTAAGATTTACTGTGTTTAGCCTCTGTGGGTAACCAGGGGTCATCTTTTTTCAAGTGCTCAGAAATCATGGGCATTAACAGAAGAGAAAGTGGAATTGTAATGCTTTGTACAGCATTCCATTGGGGAACTTTCTTTATTTAGGAGATAAGAGTTTAGAACCTCTTTCCCTTCATACCTGACCACGCATTATAAGATCCACAGGACAAAATATAATCATATGAAATATGGAACATGCTTAGTCATGCAGCTTCTTTACAAGACCGTCACAGAGTTGTGACGACAGACTTAGATAATAATAATGCAAAATTCATCAAGCGCTCACGGTACCGTAAGACATCATTGTGGGTCCTTTATGTCAATTAACTTATGTAATTCACAACCGCCCTAAGAAGAAAGGTTGTTCTTATCCTATTCTGCATATGAGGATATTGAAGCAGAGAGAGCAGGTTACCCACCCAGGCTTCTACATCTCGTCAGTGGCCAGAGCCAGATTGGAAAGCAGGCAGTCTGACCCCAAAGCCCAGAGCCTGACCCACTCGGTCTAGCTGCCTGTTAGAAAAGCACACACAGTGATGCTATCAGATTTCTCTTTGGCGGGTCAGAAGTAGCATTCCTGCAGTAAAGGTACTTTTGCTCTGGTGGTTGGCACTTCTCAGCTGAAATGAGAAGCCGTTTTACTGCCACCGGTACAGAAAAATATGTCGACCTTATTTTTCCTCTCAGTCCAATCCCAAATGCAGGGAGCAGTGTGACTACCCAGTGTGAAAAATATTCCAAGCATCTCAGCTGATAAATTCTAATGGAGCTCCGGTGCCTTTTGTGACTTTGTTCAGATTCGTTTAGTGCACCAAGCATAAACTGCTTAAATCTTTCACATACAACCATTCTATTGCCTATTAATTAGAACCATCTTTTAATTGCATTGGTGCTTCAGAATTAAGTCAATATAGTTACAGGGATAGAATCCCCTGAAGAAAAAATTTCTCTATATAAGGAAGCAAGTGATGTTAAAAACGACAGAAGCAGCAAACAATAAAAATCCCCATAACATCTCCAAAACATCCCCACAAAAATCTCCCTAAATCATTTGAGGATAAAACTCCATTTTCCTAGCTGCAGATTAAAATACACTTGATACTAAGCCTCCTTCCACACCCCTGCTGTGTTGGCTGTCGTTGAAATGTTCTTTCTGTGTCTTCAGCTCTCTCTCTTTTAAAACTGATTTCTTCTCCCCAGTACGTGAGGTAACCAGTATCCTCCTACTGTTTACAGACTCTCTCCTCCGTCAAAACAGGAAAAGATCACAAGTCAGGCTTTGCCTTCTGATGGATTGGTTCTATTTTTTATTTCACTGATTAAACATTACCTCATCCAAGCATTTGCATTTTAGGTCATTTCAGCTCTCAGTGTCTAAAGGAACGTCAGTTATTGACAAAGGTTGGGAAAATCGGAGGCAAGGCAAGAGGAAGGGTTGAAATCATTCAAATGTCTTGAAGGTAGACTTGCTTTAACACTTTGGGGGAGGTGTTGAAGTTGGGCATGGAAACGTTTATAACTTTTCTCCCTGAACTTCCAGAGGGACAAAGAGATAGCAGGGATGGACAGAGACTCGGTCCTGGGTTGCTGGTGGGTCTGGGGCCTTGGCTTCCCCTGGCCTCTCTGGCCGCCCCCAGACCCATTTCATCACAGGTTCATCTCCTCACAGCCTCCACCTCAGCCATACCCCGATTCTCCCTCCCTCTCACCAGAAATGCCCTGAAGTATATATGCTGATTGTCATCACAAGTTATTTTAGTTAATGTCATAAAGTTCCTGACACCTATTCATTAATGGACATATGACTGTATTCAATGCTGCCTGGATCATGTGGCCTTGAAAAATAATCCAACAAACATCCTCATACCGCAATCTATGGCCTATATTTCAAGTAGTATTACCTCCTTGCTCTCTGGAGTTCTGAGTCAGGCTTTTTATAGTTCACATAACCTAGATTTGTGAGTCACTATGTACAATAAATAGCATTCCCCCTGCTACCACGAGTCTTGGAATCAATGCCAGGTGTCACTGCTGTTGACACCCCTGCTTGCTGACGACAAATGTGCCATAGAAATCATGGTCATCCGAGGCCTCAGTTTCCTCGTCTCTAAAAGTGAGATGGTTGGTAACTTTCTAACACTTGTTTTGGTATCAGTGGCATGTCTCTTGTTTATCTTTTATTCTGAATGAAAACTTTTAAAGAACTTACATTTTATCTTACACCCCAAAGTGCATATTCTGTTTTGCTATGTTTCAGGATGAAGCTCACACTGAATGGGAAAAGAGGAAAGAGCAAAGGATAGCAAGCTGGTGGGAAATTTTGGACCACATGCTCTATCTCATGGTTCCGAATAAAGAGAAAATGGGCAGAGCAAAGGGGCAAATAAAGAAGGATCTATTTGCTCACAACTGTGTTCCTATCCTCTGAAGCATGTTGTTGAAGCCTTGGAGACATCATTAATTTCTCTTACTACCTTCCTCAAGCCTGAGTGGCCAGTCTTGGAAAGATGCAGCCGGTGTTCTGCTGTTATAGGCTACTCCAGAGCCCATACTGGCCTGGAAGAAATTGGAAGTGAAGTTAATACCCAAGGAATAAGTGAACGCTGGCTGCTGTAGCAGAACATTCCAGCAGAACAAGGGTGACCACTGGGGTAGTATGTGGCCCAGTATGTAGACAGGATGACATTGAAGGGACCTCGTTTCTCTGATTCTCTGATAGTCAACAAAACACCACACATACGCTAGCGCTACATTTCCTTGGTTTGCTTGGTTTAATCTGGTCTCCCTTGCTTCTCCTTTTCTCATACCTTGTCTCCGGGTTTTAAGGACCTATTTGGGGTTTGCACCTTCTTTTCCATCTCTTCAGGTCCCATTCAGCCTCATTTGTTTTTCTATTTCCCTTTCTTTCTTTTTTCTTTCTAGCTATTAAGGCACCTGTCATGTATCAACCCCCAGGGGCCCGAGTGGCAGCTTCCTTAATTCATGGAATGCCTAATTTTACCCACTACTTTGGAGATGGGGCTAGGTTTCCTTTAAAAAGGAAAAAAAAAATTCCCTGGTAGTGTCTGTTTATATCTCTAAGGCTCAAATAATTGAAAACAGTATTGTTTGAGGGAAGACCATTTCTAATGAGCAATACACAAGGAAGAAAATCTGATTTTCCCAAGTGAAATTCCTGACAGACCACGAACTCTACAAGAAAGAAGCAGAGCACTTCTCTCTGTGGTGACCAAGGTACCGTGTCTCTAAGCTGACATCATAGAAAAGCCTTTGTGCATAAATAGACCATGTATTAATAAAATAATATTTATGATTCAGCCTTTTTCTTTCCTTTTAAGTATCAAGCTGTAACCTAGAGGAACAAAAATAAAAGAAGTTGATGTCTACAATATAACTGTTAAGGGGGAATTTGCTCCACTGTTATTTGGATGTAATTGGTACTGAGCATCACAATGTGCTTGTAATTGGGTCTGTACTTGTTCACTTCAAGGGTTCCATGCTATTTCTACTTGAACCCATTTTTTTGATACCGTTCAGCTCAGCAGTGCCAGCTAACTCTTGTTATGTAGTTGAAAAACTGTGGCCATTAAAAATAGGATACGGTGTGATTTTGTTTTGCAGCACCGCATGGAAAATCAGTTGCTGTTCATAACAGCTCTGTGGTTGGTTGATTTAAAGCAGGGGGGTGACTTGGAATTGACAAGCAGACAGTTTGTGAAAAGGGATATTGTATCTTTAAGGCTTTCTGACTGATTGTGTTTAACTGCGCCACGCAGCAGGCAGTAATTAGGCTGTAGCTTCACGGAGAGGCTTAAAGCACCGGCTCTGGTTCTCAGTTCTCCAGATTTTTTTTTTTTTTAAAGCACAAACATTTTTTGGATTTGGAGCCATGATAATGTTTTAAAACCGTGAGTGTGTAAGTGAGCAAATGAAAAGCTGACCCTAAAGGCTTCCTGTGCAGACTGTCTCTGGGGATCACCCTGTACCGACGGACCCTCGGGAGACAAGACAGCCCCCCTGGGAAGCAGTGAGAACCATGATAGGAGCACAGGATGCTGGAGAAGGTCAAGGTGCTCTTGAAATGAAAGGAAGGCTGCTCTTATAACATGACACGGTTTCTTCTGGCCCAGTTCACAATGTTAATGAGACTAGTTGAAGCCTGCTTCTAAGATTGATAGACAAAGTGCCTAATAATTTTTATTTAGGGGAAAGAGAAATTTTCCCTTACCTATTAAGTAGAAAAGAGAGTATGTTACAGAAACAAATCAAAGAAGCCATTAGTCTAAGGAATACTTTCCATCCACTGCTCTGCCTCTCTTGCTACTCCCCAGCCCCTGGCCCCGGCACCTCTTAAAATACCCCATTGCTGTTTTGAAAAGCGGCGAACATTGTCAATTATTATTTGGTAAAGCCCAAGTTTCAAGTTTTTCAGGCGTTTGTTATCACAGAGGAGCAGTTGACGGATTTTACACTGACCTTATAAAAACTGAACGTTCAATTACTGGTTGACCATGGTAGCTATCTTCATTTTCAATCAGGCCACACTGGCTGAGTCCCAACTATGTGCAAGATGCTATACTAGGTGCCGCGAGAGATAAAAATTGTTCTGGAAATGTGATTGTGATCTTGCCTGACACTATGTACAAACTTTCCTTCCTTTTCCTAATTATCTGGGTGAGTTATTCCATATAGATTTGGGTACCATTTAATTTTTAAATTGCTATGCATGTTGTTCTTTTCTTTTTGTTAAGTCAATTCCTTTTTTTTTTTTTAAAACCTTTCTTACTTTCTTACTGATACCTGTAAGTATCAGTATCCATTCCAACACTTCTGTAGATTACAAACATGTACGGGTTACAGACATTTTTGGTTTTAAGTAATAACTCCTCATATTTGTGGATCACTTCAGAGTTTTGGATGTGTTTTACTTCTCATTACATCATTTGGGTCTCCCTACCCCATCCTGTGGGTGGTAGGGTAGGTGAGAGCACCACTTTGAGATGTCCAGGAGCTGGACTTTGAAAGGGGCTGGGATTAGGAATCAGGTTGGCTGGATTTCTGCTCTTCTCACTAATAACATAGCCATATATTCAATCCCAGAATGAAGCATCTTCTAATTTAAGAGTAATAGAAACATTTTGGTATAACTTTTCTCATTAAACATGGATTCAAAGTCAAAGATAGGCCACCAGAAGGAGATTCTGATTTTTAAAAGTTTCTTCTACCAGTTTTAAGCCAATGCTTGTACTTTCTCTAAAGAGTTTCAAACATTCAGGAGCATTCTTTTCTCTCGGTTTTGATTTTTTTTTTTAAGGGGGGGGGCTGCCTTGAAGATAAATTACTTTAATCTGCAGGCTAAGTTGCATTGATGTATTTATCTTTCTCAACATGCTTTGTCCTAAGGTCAGTTCTTCTCTGAAAGATTTGATCTAAATAAATTATAAATGTGTATCAAAATCTATTTGCTATTAGTGTAAACACATTCAAAATAGATCCCACTATTGCTTTGAAAGAAACAAAGATGGATTCCATTCTATAGTTCAAATTTCAAATGTGTATGTTCACTTTTATATACGTCTGTGTCTAAACGTCGAGGTCAATATTTCCATAAATTCCTAAGGTTGGTTCATTTGGTAGTGCTGATAAATGCTCCTTGGAATTAGGATGTACAGAAGATCAAAGATTAAACCGCAATTTTTTTTCCAAAGTGACAATGAGCCTAATTCACTGTCAGTTAATGCCAGGTGTTTCTCCCCCTCGTATTAAGTTCTTCAAAACAGTGGCTGCATAGGACACCATTCACAGAGGCTTAGCGCTGGGGAGAAAATGATTACATTAAATCGAATGATATGAATAATTCATGACATCACATTTTGTAATCCTGGTGTTAAGCATAAAACCAGTGGCTTATTTTTCAGCAAAATGTTTTTGTATCATTTTAGATAGTGCATAATGCAAAACAATAACTGCATACATAATGCAAGAAGGATGGTGGTGAATAGGGTCCTTAATAGTGCTTGCAGAATCATCTGGGGTGTGATCACAATAAACACATTTTGAGCCAATGCCCATGGGTACCCAACGCTTGCTGGAATCTTCTGAGTCCAATAGAATGGCTGCCTTTTAATTTGTTTTTGAATATTACACCTGACCTTTACCACGGATCTGAAAGTCAGTCCTTGTATATTGCTAAAACTACAAATCCTTTTGTCCCCTTTCTTTTCAGTGTGCTAGGAGGGCAACTCTGTTGGAGGTAAATAGCTGATTTTTTAAATGATGTTTGATTTGCCAATATGGATTTGGAAATATTAGGAACATCCAGAGAGTCTGAACTTAACATTCTTCAATAAAGAACTTAAATATTCTGGAATAAAATACCAGTTATTTAGCAATTCAGCCAGGTACCTATTAGGAATGTCATTTAAATCTCTGAGACTAAATAAATGATTCCTTGTCTTACGTGCATCGTCTCCCTATTTCTTAGAAAAAAAAAATCTTTTCTTTATAATTATCAGAGGAGATTGAAGGTGGCCCTGAAAGCCTTCATGAAGCCGTTTCCAGGTCATGTACATTGTAGCAATACCCTAACATGAGTCTGATTATTCTGCTGCATTTCAGGCTGAAATAATTGTGTACCTGGACCATCTGCGGCTGCCTTTTCCAGCACCTTCCTGTGGACAGCTCCAGGGCACTCTCTGGAAGCCAGAATGGACTCCTGCTGATTCGTCCACATATTTGTCTTGAATGAAAGAATGGCGTGTGCCAGTGGATTTCAAAGCTTTTCACAAACCATCTCCACATCTGAAGTCTCAAGAGTTTATGTCAAGCATTTGTATTACTTACAACTAATTAAATATACTATCCGTGTTTTACAACATGAACACATCTGCTGATAATGTTGTAAATAATCTGTATTATTATTTATTTGAAACAATACACTAGTAATTAATGGTTGGTCAGTAACCTTGAAATCCTGACCTATTTATAATAGATATTAATTATCACATGTATAGCAAATCTTTTCTTTTTAAACATTTCTTCACAAAAGGATACTTTAGAAGCATGTTAAAGTGTTTTGTTTCAAAATCTTTATTTACTGTGATCCCAAAAATATTGTTTAAATTCCTAGTTTTAAGATTTTAAGTAGACTGCCAAAATGGGTAAATTATGATAATGTTATTAGGGAAAAAGTGAAGAGATGTAGCATATAATATTACATTATAATGTCTTGTTGAGAATGTTTGATGGAAAAAAAAAAATCTTGATGACCCAATTAAAGGGTGTGGAAATGAGAACTCTGCATTGGATTTGAATATAGAAATGCTGAGATGCCTGATGCCTGCATGGTAGCTTGGGATCTGTTCTTCTATGAAGGAGATATAAATTACCTAGATCTAACTGAAAGCAGAAATCAAACTCTGTAATGCAAATGATATTCTTCCGAGGAGTGCAAATTCTATGTTAAAGATCCAAAGGAGAATCCTGTTATTTAAGACTATGCCTCAGTTGAATATTGACAGTAATCGGTTTCCTCCTCTGCACCGCCCCTCCCCCCCCCCACCCCCCCCACCCCCCGGCCGACCTATCTTATTTCTACCGTCTTCTCTAAAGTTACGAATTTTTGGATGACTGATTGGCGGTGATGATGCAATCACTTGATCCCCGAACACCTGCTCATCCTGGCCCAGACTATCCCAGTGCCGTAGCACAGCTGCTCTACGAGGGGACAGAGATCCCCGGGTCCGCCTTCTCCCCCATTTCTTCTGATCTGGTTTATGGAAACAGTAACTTCTTTTGGGTATAGCCTATCAAAAACAAGAGAAGAATTGTGCATAATGTAATTTCAATTCTGAATACAGAGAATGATGAAAACATTGCTAAAATAAAAACCTATTGATCCCAGTAGCAAATATTTCCATTTTTTCCCTTTAATATACATAGCTATGCTACACTACATAAAACAGAACACAAGTTCCAGTGCCCATTTGGCCACTTATCAGTTGTGTGAATTTGGGAAACATCAGTGAGTAGCTCAGAACCTCATCTGCCTGCTCTGTAAAATGGGAATAGAGAAGTTAGCCTGGGTTTGCTATAGAAAAAAATGAAATACTGCACAAGAGAATATACTATAATAAGTCTCTATGGAAATAATTATTTTTTAGCTATTTAAAGGATTGACATATATACACTAATACGTATAAAATGGATAACTAATAAGAGACTTTTGTACAAAAAAGATAAAATAAAATTCAAAAATTCAAAAAAAAAAAGAAAAAGCTACTGAAAACAGAATTTGTACATTTCAGTTTAAGTGGTTATAAACGTATTGGCTTTCATTATTTAGAAATATCTAAGATCTATAAGATAAACTAGATTGAATATTCAATAACTAAATAAATGTTTTTAATAAGCCATTAAAATTAGAATATTTTCATCAAGAACAGGGCTTCTGTTGTAATTCATAATTATTATTATGAATGTTACTCAGTGGAAAATATTTTGTGTTCTGTAATAAAAAATTTTAGCTTTGCAAAAAAAATAAAAAAAGAATTTCTTTTTTGTCAGTTAATAGATTATTAAAGAGTTACTTTAAAAATAAATTAGTTCAAAAAGCAAAACACACAAACCCATTAGGAGTTTCATCTATATATTTAAACTTCTAAGCCAGCCAAACCAGTGATGTAGCTTTCATGGGTGTTTTGCTTTCTCACACTTTAATGCATAACCTTGAAAGGAATAAAAGTTGCTGAGCTGGCTATTTCTCTGCCTCTCCCCAGAACAGATGTCAGTGGAGCAACGGAGAATTAGCTGTAGCAGAAAGAAGGATGGTCGAGTGGAAACTTGTTCAATAATTAATGCGCTGAGTAACTGTATGAATATTTGCTAAATATTTAGTCAACTCTGGGTATCAGGCAGCACTGGTTGCATACCAAAGAATTTGCAAAGGTAAAAACTGCCAGGCATAGGCATCAAAGATCTGAAGATTTCAAGCTCACAAGTCAGAGATGTGCAAATTATTCCACATAATATAAACCCCAAAATATAAATCCATAACTATCCACACAATACTTTGGGGAGGGTGATAGGAGGCCATTACCTTGTTCTCCACAGTTCTTTTAAAGTGTATTTGGCATCACATTTTAATTTAATAGCTGCTTGCCTGCTTACGTGTGTGAGGGTACAATATTCTGATGCATACATGAAATGGAATTGTAAAATAACGACCAGGTGTCCTCTTGAAATTTCATTCTGTGGTTCTAGGAAAGCACTGGTGGGTGATCAATTCACTGCTCTATACTGAATGGAAACAGAATTTCCTTCAGCATCTAGAGAACAGGCATTTGAATTCAACTTAATAAACATTTGTTAATTCCTTAGGATGTCTAACCACTCTGCACAAAGAGAAGCTAACCTGTGGGAATCTTTTGGGTGAAGGATACGTAAAAATTAAATCTGTGTAGCAAAAAGAAGTAAAAATAAGAAGATGATCTCTGATTTCCGGAAAGGTCATATTTTGTAGTGAAAATTTTTTAAGTTTCAATTTTCCTAGCTATTTAATCACTCGTACATTGTGTTCTGATATGAATTCCTAGTGAAATCCTCACAAATCTTTAAAAACCTCTCCAGAGAGTTCAAGATCTCCTTTTGTAGTAGTACACACATCACCCCTCAGTTCGTTCCAGGTCCTCTGCTCTCCTGGGTGTGGGTGTGAGCACTTACAAACAGAAGGTGCAAGTGGCTGCTCTTCTTGGCACCCCCTGCTGGCCAGAGTAGCACTAATGATGGCTCCACAGAGGCCTCATCGTCTCTCTTCCAGCCCATGTGAACCGTTGCCATGGCAGCCACAGCAATAAAAAAGAAAGAAAAAAAAAGGGAGCCCAGGGCTGCAGCATATGAAAGAAAGAGATGACCCCAAATGAGGCGCTGGAATGGAATGCCTCTAGGATTTCCCTTCAAACACAAAAGATTGATCTTGTAGGAAACTGTTCTACCTGGATTTATTCACAGGAACCATGTTCTATTCCTTAATTATGGTTCCTTGTCCATACCACTATACTTCGATTCTCTGTTTCCTTATTATACTCTGCTTACACATGACCAATAAAGTGAAAAGGGACTGAACAATGGCAAACACAGAGACAGTAAGAAATGTCTTTGACAAGGTAAGAACCAGTTTATGCATCAGGAGACTTACTATTGATGAGATGGCCATGCTCCCCAAACTGATCTTACAGATAAAATGCAATCCCTGTCAGAAGTCCAGCTAGCTTCATTGTAGCAACTGGCAGATTCTAAAATTCATATAGAATTGTATGAGATTCAAAATAGCCAAAACAATCCTGAAAAAGAACAAAATTGGAGGACTCACACTTCCTAATTTCAAAAGTTAACAACAAAGCAACAGTAATCAAGACAGTGTGGTACTAGTATAAGGACAGACATATATATTGATGGAATAGAACTGAGAGTCCAGAAATAAACCTATGTGTCCATAATCAACTGGTTTTCAACAAGGATGCCAAAACCATTGAATAGACAAAAAATAGTCTTTTGAATAAATGGATTAGCCACATGAAAGAGAATGAAGTTGGACCCTTACCTCACACCATACACAAAGATCAATTGGCTATAGATCAAAAACTCAAATGTAAGAGCTAAAACTATAAAACTCTAGAATAAAACATAGCAGTAAATATTCAGGACCTTGGACCGGGCAGTGAATTCTTAGATATGACTCTAAAAGCATGAGCAACAACAACAACAAGATAAATTGGACAACATCTAAATTAAAAATATTTGTGCTTCAAAAACCACTATTAACAAAGTGAAAAAAACAAAAAAATGGAGCAAATATCCACTAATCATCTATCTAACATTAGGCTTGTATCTAGACTATATTAAAAACTCTTACAAGTCAATAATAAAAAAGACAAATAACCCGGTTAAAAATGGGCAACGGACCTGAATTGACCTTTCTCCAGAGACGAAATAAAAATGGCCAATAAGCACATGAAAAGATGCTCAACAGCATTAGTAATCAGGAAAATGCAAATCAAAACTGCAATGAGATATTACTTCACACCAACTAGAAGAGCTAGAATGAAAAAAGTCAGAGAACAGTGTTGGCAAGGCTGTATAGAAATCAGGACACTTATCACTACTTGTGGAAATGCAAAATGATGCAGCCACTTTAGAAAACATTCTGGCAATTTCTTAAATGGTTAACATAGATCCGGAAATTCTGCTCCCAGGTGTATTCCCAAGAGAAATGAAAATACACATCCACATAAAAACTTGTACAGTAATGTTTGTGGCAACGTTATTCAGAGTAGCCTAAAGGTGGAAACAACCTAAACATCCATCAACTAAAGAATGGATAAACAAAAATAATAGGATGGAATATTATTCAGCTATAAAAAGGAATAAGGTACTGATGCATTTACAGCATGAATGAACCTTGAAAACCTAGTGCTAAGTGAAAGAAGCCAGTCACAAAAGGCTACATATTATATGATTCCATTTAAATGAAACATCCAGAAGAAGCAGCTCTATGGAGATACAAAGTAGATTAGTGGTTGCTTAAGACAGGGGTGGGGGATGAAGGATAGACAGGTGATACTACAGGCTTCCTTTTGAGATGATAAAAATGTTCTAAACTTGGCTGTGGTGATGTTTGCCCATATCTGTGAATATGCTAAAAACCATTGAAATGTACATTTTAAATGTGTGAATTATATGGTATTTAAATTATATCCCAATAAAGCTGTTAAAAATGAAATGACTTTTACAATATTAGAATCAGTTCACATGGAGAGAGGACCAACTCTCATCCAAACTGTGTCCATGTCTCCACGACCTTTCCACAGACCCCTTCTTTGGATCTCCCGTGTTTATGAGCAGCCGCCTCCCCCAGCACCCGTCTCAGGTGCTGAAATCCTTAGTCCCTTTTGATGTTTCCAGACGTATAGAGCTATCATTGGCCTTCGACCTCTTCTTGTCTAAAAACTCCGGGTTTCCTTGGTTTGAAGCTCTGAGCTTTCCAAGAAAACATTCAGCGTATTTGATAAATTAATTTGAATGGCTCCTTATGGTTCACATACCCTCACAAATGCAGTACCTTTTAAATATGGCTTCTAAATAATGTGTGACTAGAGCCTAGAAGTTGTCTCTCAAGTCATCACTAAAGAGACAAGAAAAAACAGACTTTCCAAGTCTCCCTTGCAGCTAAGGATGATCATGTAACAAGGTTTATAGAGGTATGAGCTGGAGTGAGCTGGGGATTCAGGGTATGTTTTGCTTTCTTGATGGAAGGGACAGACAGCTGACACAGAAAGTCCCTTCTTCTCTTATCCTGCCTTTAGCGTAGATGTGAATGATGGCACTGCAGCATCCATCTTGTCACCATCTTGTCACTCTGCTCATGAGAATTACAGAGATACTGGCTTTGCCATCTGTGAGCCACTGAACCAATGTTAATAGCCACCTGTCTTCAGACTTCTTGGTAGTAAAGAACTGATTGGTTTAAGCTCTTCTTAATCAGGACTTCTGTAACTGGCAGGTGATAATAACCCTTACTGAAGTATCATCATTTTTATATTTGATGTCTATTTCTAAAGAGTGGTGGGAATTTCAGACTTTATAGTAAAAGAAGAATTAGAATAGAGAGCATAGTGGGGAAAATGTTTTGGAGTAGATGGAGTCATATACAGAATATATTGTAATAAACGTAATGTTTGCATAGGCAACCCTTGGATTATATTAGCTTCCCCCTTAATAATTTTGCGATAGCTACATAAATATACTCTATATGTGTATAAGGAAGTAGAAAGAGGACTAAACCTATAATTAAATGGCTGAATTCAAATTCTGACTCTTTATTAGCCTGTGTTTTCTTTTCCTTACCATACCCCTAGACCCTAGAACAGTGCTTGAAAAATAAATACTTGATAAACAATTTTCTAAGAATAATGCATATTATGTGTGTAACAGACATAAATATAACTCATTAAAATTTAAAAGACATGTTACCCATATTAATTATAGAATCATAAAGTCTCAGCTAGAAGGGACAATTGCAGATGAGAAAACCAGGAATTTGAAAATATAAGGTCACTAAGACATAGTATTTGCTCTTATTGTCCAGTGTAAACACTAATAAAAGAGTAGGCTGACTCTGAGGAAGTCAGAGAAAGACAGAGGGATGAAAGATGACTGAATGATGGCAGCTTGATGTAGAAGCGTGGTTCCCAGCGGTGACCACACGTGAGAGTCACCCAGAAGATCATTCAGCACCCAGATGCCGGTTCCACACCCACAGACATTCTGACTTAATTGGTCTGTGATGAGGCTTAGGCATTGATATGTTTTGAAACTTCTCCACCTGATTCTGATATGCAACCAAGATTGAGTGTCACTAGGATAGGGGGGAAAATTACAGACTTTGGAAAACGATGCAGCTATGTTTCAACTGGTGATGGTCCACTTACTGATTTAGTCACCTTGGGCAGTTACTTATTGTCTCTTGGCTTTAATTGCCTCACCTGTAAAATGGGGATGATAATACCTGCTTCATAAAGATATAAAGATTAAATGAGATGACATGGATAGTGTTCCTGAAACAGTGGTCATTCAATATTTAACGCCTGTTACATCTTTGTACATCATTTCAGTGTGCATCTTTTCATGCTTTGTTGTAGGTCATGAGAAAACCTACAGCCGTTGGGATGGATGAGAGGGAAATTAGTGAGTAATGGACTAATACTATTTCTTTCTGGCTTTGGTGGCACAGTAGCATTATTATTGGTAGTATCTTAGTTTACCTAATCCTCCGTTAAATTTTTTTTTTTTGCTAGATATGCAGAGTTCTCCCAACAAGCTGATATGGAAAAGAATGGAGGGGTCATCTGAGGCCAGTTTCATGTCATCTTGAGTCATCCTGGTTAGAGGAAGCTCATTTTTAGAGTTTTAAGAAACTAGCACAAATTTTATTTTCACTTTTTGCAAGTTTCCAGGTCCTAGAATTCCATTAAAATTTTCCTGCTCTTACCTAATATAGTGCCTGGCATGTAATCAATGCTCAAGATATATTTTTAATTGAATTGAGTTTTAAGATAGTTCCTTTTTTTTTTGCTGACAGTTTTGTTTGCCTCACTGTTACACCTGGTAGTCTTCCAAGATTTGCAGATGGAAGTTTTACTTAGCAGTAAAAATCCTGGTGACTATTGGTCACAGTAGCAATACTAGGGCCTTGCCCCTTCAACTCTTCAATATTAATTTTACTTTTTGGCTTCATTCAGTTGGTTCTTTAAAGCCTGGTTTACCCAGCCATTTTGTTCCTAGTTTGAGACCACCTGGCATGTATTCCTTCTTCTTTCCTACTTATATCTTTGCGCACATATCTCTTCAAACCTCAAAATATCTCTGGATCACCACCTATTTTCTCTTCTTTCCTTTTCAGTAGACGAAACCTCCCCCCACCCCTACCATTGCCAGGTCTAAAGTCCTCCTGGAACTCTCCCAAATTTTCTCCCCTCTGCCTTCGCCCCTGAGAGCATCAACCGGTCCTCATAAGAACGAAACATTTAACCTGAACCTTTTCATTGGTGCCTCCTCTTGTGCCTTCATATGTGTCTAGTTTTCTCTTATTTTACACACACACACACAAATTCAACGTCACTAAAACTTCTTTCAGCCTTGATACCTACCTTAGACTACTGTTCTATTTTCCTCTCTTCTTGACATCCTCTTGTCTTTGTCTTCCCTTCACTTTTTAAAAAAATTAAAGTATAGTTAACGTACAATATTATATAAGTTACAAGTGTACAATATAGTGATTCACAACTTTAAAAGGTTATACTCCATTTATAGTTACTGTAAAATATTGACTATATTCCCCATGTTGTACAGTATGTCCTTGTAGCTTATTTTATACATAATAGTTTGTGTCTCTTAATTCCCTACCCCTATCTTGCCCCTCCCTGCTTCCCTCTCCCCACTGGTAACCACTAGTTTGTTTTCTATATCTGTGAGTCTGCGTCTTTTTTTGGTATATTCACTACTTTGTTGTATTTTTTTAAGATTCTACATCTAAGTGATAACAACAGCATTTGTCTTTCTCTGTCTGACTTATTTAACTTAGCATAATGCCCTCCAAGTCCTTCCATGTTGCTGCAAATTTTCCCTTCATTTTTACGACTCCTTCTCTTCCCTTTCTTTCTTTCTTTCTTTTACTTCTTCCTTTGTCCATAGTTGGATGAAAATTAAAAGATTCAGTTCTTATTTATTTAATTTTCCCCCTCCATGTCTTCTTGTAGAGTTTATTCTTTCTTACAACATTAGCTATCAGATCACATGTACTGTTCATTTTTTACTTATTCATATTCATTTACCTGCTGGCTCATTTAAAACACAAAACAAAATGTGTGCATGACTATGAGAGTGAAAATTAGTGACCTCTCTTTAAAGATAATCTTCTGCTCTTTAGTCCTGCTGCCTGCTGGACTTCAGCACAGTTTCCAGCAATATGTCAACAGTCAAGCGAATTCTCTTGCCCCCAGAACTGATTTCTGCCTGTATGTCATCGTCCCTTTGTGACTGGCCTTGGTGGCTTGGACTCACCCCTTATCTCTTCCTCTCTGCCCATAATGTGTTCATCCTACTTCTCTTTCATCATGCTCATTTCTTTTTCCTCTCCCCAGGAATACTCTAGTATAAAACTCGTGTCTATAAAAGTATTGTATAAGAGTCTCAAACAGGCTTTTTCGACAAAATTTTTCCTCATTTTAGTCTTCTGGCACATGATTTCCAACTTTTCTCCTGCTACACAAGCTACATCTTCTACTCAGAAGTATCATCAATGACTTTCTATTACAATACGATAATCCTCAAACTCCTGTACCAATCAGTCAGCACCCTCTAGTTTCCCTGCTTCTTCTCATCTAAACAAACTGTCCATTTCCTTTAGGTGATTATAATTTCCATATTTGTCAAATACATTTCTGCATCTCCCTTCCACGAGCTAAACCTACCCTTCCTTGTAGCTCATGTTCAAGTCCCTGGTAGTCCCAACCCTCACTAACCCCCCATCCTTACCTGAGTCACAGAGCACATACTGGCTGACACAGTGGTTTGCAGCAAACCCCTTGTATATGTAATTGTTTAGTATTGTGTCCTGCCTCTGGGACAGAATGTAAGCTACTTGCTGGTAGGGAACACGTGTGTGCCATGTATGCTATGTGTGGAACATCCAAGGAACGGTTTCTATCAGCCAGACAGTGAGACTCAAACAAACATGTGTTGATACTGGTGGTTTTTCATTTTTAAACTTCCAAGTAGCATTCAAAACTAAACATAAACCGTGAGCATTGCTGATTAGCCTCTTAAAACGACTGTCTTCCAGAGTGAATAATAATGAGCGTTTTGCTGATGCACTGATAAAGTAAAAGAGTGAAAGAGAGAGCGCTAGAGAGCGGGAGAAAGAGAGGGAGAGAGGAAACATGAGAGACACAGAGAAAGAGAAAGTGAGAACTATATTCTTTATTTGCTTAAAGAGGAGAAACTAGAATATATGACTTTTTGTGTTCCTCAAGCGTAAGCAATATAATATTTTCTGAAATAACACATCGGGCCCGAGAAAAATAAACACATTAAAACACTTTGATAGTATTGTAGTACTCTTGTGTAGTGATTACATTTTATCTCCTGTGGGAGTGGCTCCTTTATGGCTTGATTTTTGGTGCCTAGTCTTCCTGCCCAGATCCTTAGTGCTCATAGAGATGTGGCAATCCACGGCTGAGAGGCACATGTGTCTATGTTAAATGGACGTGGAAGACAAATGGCCAAGAAGGGTACTGGAAGCGACAGTGTAGGTGAGCGCTTTTTGCTTGTGCTGGCTGCTTAGCTGAGTCTCTCCTTGGCTTCTTTCTCTTCCTACACTTTCTCCCCAGAACATCTTCCTTCAGCTGGATCAGAATTTGTTTTATCTGGTCTCACTCTGTTACACTTACTGGCTAGTTCCTAATTGGGGAGCAAGCCATCTATTTCCTTCTCTGATTTCTTGTAATTAAACTGGAAAAAGAGCCACTGCCCAAGGGCCTCTGATTAAGCCCCACAGAAATATTATCTTCCTGCTTCACCCTGAACACCTCACGGAGGGGAACCTGGCTGGGGGCCTCCGCCTGGGGCCTGGCTGATGCTTGCCCCCTGAGACTGACCCTGGGGGCTAGAAACAGTGTCCGTGGCGTCTATCAGCCGCCCTCACCGTGGACCTGCCTTCTCCAAAGGAATCCCCTCCACTGAAGGAAATCACAGCTCCCTAATGTCTTTTCACCTTTCTTTTAAGCATCAGAAAACTAGAATTTATACATTCTCTAGTTGACTAGACATTTTCTTCAGTGACAAAGTGGTGAAAATAAATATGAATCCTAAGACATTTCAGTTTGATTGATAGTGATGGTACAGCTCCTGGATTTTTGTCACTAGGAGCTGCTTTTATTGGCTTTCTCCTCTGGGATTTTAACATCCAACTGTGAATGATAAGCCATCTTTCCCCCTATCCCCCCAAAAGAAAATTTGAGCACTCTATGCTCACTGGGAGGGGCAGAATATAATTAATTCATGGTTTTACCGTTCAGGGACTTTACCCAACTCTATCTCTAGGAAGTAAATGACATCCCAGGTGGCAATAGGCTTGCTGCTTGAACGACTTACTGTCTCTGCTTTTGTTGCCTAATCACCCTCCTGACCTCAGTATCTGACCCCCATCTTACCCCAGGATTCACTAACTTAACAGTGATCTTAAGGTATTCTCAAAAAACACACAACGGTTTGTGCTTGCTTTCAGAAGCTTTTATTGTCACTTTTAAGGCTTATTAATTGAGTGTGTGAAATCTTGGCCCTAGTATCATTGTTCTTCTCATATAGTTCTTTGACTCATCTAGAAATGTTCATATATTTTCTGCACACATATATTTTGTTACATTTTTTCAATGAGTGTATGTATTTGCTTGGTTTAAAATGTATGAAAAAGCTCTTTAGATTTTTGGAGGGGGCTATTGAATTAGGTGGAGGAACTAATAATCATGGGGATGAAAGTATAAACAAGATGAAAAATAAGATGTTTATTATTGAAGGTTAGTTTAATTTCTATGGGTAAGTAAAAAAAAATACGCAGACGTACTTTAATTATTCTGGATAACCAATAACTGGTTATGGTGAGGAGACGAATTTTAATGTGAATTAAATATAATCAATTTCAGGCTACATACATGTAAGTAGTAATATATGCACATACTGATGAATGGAGTTTTTAAACTCTCTGATTTAATTTACTCTTAATTGACTTTAAATTTTCTATTTAGTGGTAAATCTACTTTTCTCAGAGGCTAATGGCGTTATAAGAGTTAGGAACAAAAGGTTGTGATCGCTTCTCTGTTTTTTAAGAGTTTGCATGTCAACACGCAAATGTCCATATCTTTTGTTCTTTATACAGTCTGATTTATTCCTAATTGGCGGGGAGCTGCTATGGACATTGGTGGCTTGGGCGTGGAATAAGAAGACAATTGTTCCCTCACATGTGCTGTTGTTTTTCATGTGGGCATCCGTTTAAAATTCTCATGGCTCTCCATCTCCCCCCCCCACCTCAAAAAGCAAAATGCATTTAGCTTTGAGCTGAAGAGGCTGCTGAAGAAAGCATCTCCTAGATCACACAAACATTAACATACCCGGTCATTGTCTCTGTGCTTCCCATGGCAGCCTTATATAATAAAACAAGCCGCGTCAAAGAGGCAAGGCTGTAATATTAGGTAAAATCTAATTTCAGTTTGGTTACCATATAGTGTTCATTTCCCTAAGGGAGGAAAAAAAATTAAATTTGTAAGCTTAAGATTCCAGCTGAAGTAGTAGTAGTAGAAGGTATGAAAGGCTTTCCTTTGCCTTTTATTATTCACTTTATGAATTAGCCTTAGTTTACTTGCTTCGATCTGTGTCGACATATTTCTGAATACTATTAGCATAGCAATCAGGGCTGTTCTCAGGTTATTGAATGGTGTGTTGACTTCCGAAATAAATAGATATGCAGTGTGAAGGGCGAGCTGTCACTTTAGGAGAGCTTTCCTGATCTAAATTAAAAGGCACTTCTAATTGAAAACTATAATAGCGGGAGGGTTAGAGAGACAATGAAACTGCTCAGTCCCTTTCAATTTTCACAGGATTCTGTTAGTGAATATAGGAGAAAAAGTAAAATGAAAATATTAAATTACAAATTGCAAGTAGCAATTTTAAATTATACCTAAATAGCCATATTGCTCTGAAGCCATTTTAGATGTTTGATTTAAAGGCTCTCAGTACATCTGAGTTTTTGCTGTAATACCCTGAGTTATCTGTTTTATCACTTAGCATGTAATTCTAAGTTTACACCAGCAAATGCATCTTTACTATGAAATAAGAAATAGGTCCTGAAAGACTCCAGATTTTGGCGTATGCTAATTCCAGGTTGCATTAGCGCTCATGTGTCTTTTGTCAGACCTGAAGGGGTCTGTCTGATAGGATAGGGAACCTCAAAGTCAGGACAGTTTTATAAAATCTGAGATAATCATTTGTGAGTTATCCATGTGAAATGTTTTCAGAAATTTACATAAAATCAATTATGAATTTAAGTAATAGATGAAATTATTAGCTATATCAGTTATGTGAATAGCTACCAGCTGTCTGAGTCTATAGATTTTGGTCCTTTAAGGGTTAACAATTGAGGCCTGTCTATAGCTCATTTCTATAGTAACAGCAAGACGGAGACTTTTTATGGGCACCTAATAATTAGAAAGTGCTAGAAGGTATAACAATATAATGAATCAAAACTGATAGACTTGTGGGTTTCCATAGAAACATGTATAATTATGATAATCGGTCCCTGGCGTACCCTCAGAATTGTATACATTCAGTTAAATGCAATAAACATTAGGCACTATTTAGTGAGCTGTGATGCAGATTAACAGTGTGAGATACGGGGAAGCTATGAATAAAATTGCTGTACAGTTTATCTCAAACTAATTTCCCAGATTGCTTTAATAGATGTAGTGTGTGGATGTGAAAAATTGGAAGTGTATTTTTGTTAGTGGTAAAGCTAACAAAGATAATATTTCATAAAGCGGCTGACTGATTGTTAATTTTGGTGCAGATCAAAATGGGCAGCGGCACATCAGTCAGTGTGGGATCCCAGGGCCCTCAGAGCGCATGGCAGATTGGGCCTCCCTTTGCTGATTTATTTCCAAAGTAAATTATAAGTCTTTTTATGACTGTCCCTTTTTCTTTCACCTTTTCTTTCCCCTCTTCTGTCTCCCCATTTCAGGGAGACTTTTCATAGTCCTGTGATGGGGAGAGGAAATCACAGAAGGGAATATTCTCCAGCTCTGATCCAGGACAAGGCAACAATTCCTTCTGGTTCCTTTGCACACCTAGCTTTTATTTTTCCTTCAGCTTCTAGGTTTCAAATGTACTGGGCCTTAGCACCAGCCAAGGCCCATGAAACAGCCAGAGTTCCATTGTAAAGCAGAGCAAGTAATCGTGTGTGCCTTTGTGTGTGTGTGTCTGCGGCAGGGGGTATGGGAGGTGGTGCTGCAGGATTTTAAATATTATTTTATTGGGTTTTTTTCCTGTTACCTTACTGAGAAAGTCACAGGCCAGTTTGGAAGATCCCAGACTGTGCCTGAGGGGAATAAAGGGGTCTGGATAAATATGGTGATGTGGGCTGGGAGTTATAGGAGAATATTCTTTTTTTTTTTAAGGATTGACATATATACACTACCATGTGTAAAATAGATAGGTAGTGGGAACCTGCTGCATAGCACAGGGAGCTCAGCTCGGTGCTCTGTGATGACCTAGATGGGTGGGAGGAGGATCCGAGAGGGAGGGGATATATGTAGACACATAGATGATTTGCTTCGTTGTACAGTGGAAACTGACACAGCGTTGTAAAGCAACTATACCCCAATTAAAAAAAAAAATCAATAAAGGAGAATATTCTAACTGACAGAGCGAATAGAGAAAGATGCTTTCAAGCATCTGTGTGTGTGTGTGTGTGTGTGTGTGTGTGTGTGTGTGTCTGGATTCTCTATCAATAGTGCCATCCTCTGCCAATGTTCAATAACCTGTCAAGCACATTTCACGAGAGATACCTGAGTTTCCCCTGATGTGGGAGGAGCCTGAGAATCGAGATAGGTACGCAAGAGATGGGAGAGGCCTTGGTCCAGAGCCAAGATTAAGGACGGAATTACACAAATGTGCTGCATTATCTATAACTTGGAACTAACTTTAAAAAAATAAAATAAATGAAAGCCTTTTGGGGCAGAAATGTTCTTCCTAGCCGGCTTCAGAACTTCTCTTAGACATGACAGTTTTGTGGGGAGGTCTTTTCTTCTGACTCATGCTGCCCCAGTCTTCCTCGCAGGGGAGCATTTTAGAGTCCTGGCCGGTGCTAGATGGAGCCTTTCTTTGCTCCTTTGTGGTTGTGTTACTTCCTAATACTATAATGGTGCTCTGCAGAAGATTCTAGTTCCTGCCTGGCAGGAGTTGAAGTGCAAAGGATGTGCGGGCGGGAGGTTGGCTACAATCTCTCTACGAGCAGAACTTTCCACCCCGTTTCTAGTGTTCCTTGCCCTCCAAAGACCCTCGGAAGACGTTTCCATTTCTCTCTCCCATCCATGGCAAAATATACATATATTAAAAGGATGGTAAACAAAAACATGGTATACAACCTTGCTTCTTTTAAGCTCATCTCACATAATTTGCCTTTTTTTAAAATCAAACTTTCGCATTCTTCTTCTTTCACAACTCAATTCAGTGACATTTGGCATATACCATTTATCCCAACATTTATGGTACCATGCCACTATGTCAATGCATTTTTATAGCTTGTTTTATATACACATATGTGAATATATTAATGAATTATTCAACAAATAGACAGCCAGGATCCACTTAGCAAGCACATACACATATGCACACATAACACACCTAAACATTTATGACGTGATATTTATTTGTACATGTGTGAATGACAACTCAATCCCAGAATATTGCTTTTTACAAGACTCCTCCAGTACTTATTATGGTAAATTATGAATATATGTTACTCGGCGATACATGACTATGGTGTTTTATCTCCACACAAAGCAGTCATTTGTCTGCACAAAAGTAAGAAACAATAACCTTCTGCCAGCTGAAGATATACTCATGCATATATATTGGTTGAATAAGGAGCTCGTATTAACACATTTGACAAATATTGATTAAATGTTGATTGTATTCAGGGTACTATTTATCTTATGGGGAGCTGTAAAAGTATATATTATGATACTATCTATTCGTGTACATATTTATTTACAAATAGCTGGTGTGTTGTTGCCAACGATTTCAGCAAGAAATGCTGGAAACAGCTTTAAATAAAACATATTTATAAGGCATTTATTCTTTATTTCAACAAATATTTATTGAAGGCCCACTGGTGGAGATTCAGCATTGCACAAAGTTCCTGCTCTCTTATAGCTGGTATTCTAAGGGCAAAAGGTTGAAAACAGACAAGCAAATAGGTATCAAATGATGATAAAAGCTAGGAAGTAAAATAAAACAGGGCAAACAATGAGGAAAACATAGATAAACTAAGGGAACACTTAGAACTTGTGATAAAACTGAAAATTAAGAAATGCCAAAATCCTAAAGTGTCTTTTATACAGACACCCAAGTGTTAGTATTTAGAGCCAAGTATTTTTAAGAGGAAGAAACAAAACTAACATTTGTTGGGTATCCAGCAGGTGCTTGGTACTATGCTAAGCTGTTTTTGCCCCTCACAGTGGGTAACTTACTGCTTATATCCTGCCCTGAAAAGTGAGCAGGTATTATTACCTCTATTTTACAAGGAAGGAGAGTGAAATTCAGTTGCTAGCCCAAGGTCGCACACTGATAGGCTGGGATTTAAACCCAGTTAATCTCCTTCCAAAGCCCATGCTCTGTTAGCAGCACCCTGCCTCTGTATATTAAGAACAAAGAATAATTCACATTGTCAGCACCACACAGACATTTATCTAGCTTTCTTTATTCTTTTCATAGCTCAAGATTTCTGTTTCTCTGAGAGAGGAAGGGCATGACTTGACTGGACACATCCTAACACAAACACACAGTTTTCCTGAAGGGCTGTTTTCTTCCACTGTACCACACACAGCTATTAGTCTAAGCTTTCTTATTCACAGTCCTTAGGGATTTGTAAGGTAGAAACTCTTCCACATGGCTGAATCTCTACTGCTTATTTTTAGTTGAGCACTGTTGTTGTGAGGATATTTTTACATTTTCTCTTACACAGCCCTGTATGCTTTGAAAATGAAATTGTTTCTGTCCTGTAAACCTTTGAAGAGTCTTCGAGGGTCGCCTATTTGAGAATCCTAGTTCAATTATTCTGACTGAGTTTACCGATGACTTTGATCAAAGAAAAAGGGTTTGTTTTTTTTTTTCTAAACTTATTTACTAGTTGTTTGGTTTAGTGGCATGGTCAGGATTAGCAATATTGTTCAGTGGGATTTCTATGGAGAAGAGCCTGGGGTTTGTCTGTTCATCAGGTTTTTGGAAAGGAGAGATGATAGTCTGCAGCAACATTAGAGATAGATCAGCATTTTTCTTTCAAACATGAAGATATATGTGCACTTAAAATGGAAAAAGCAATTCTACTGTACACATATAGCAGATATCTATATTTGCTCGGAGCCGTCTTCATCACTGGGACTTTACCTAATCAACACTTATGACCATTTGATAATACTGTTAGCTATAACTAATATTTTTGGTTTACTTGATTCAAAAATACTGAATGGCTTAATCAAAAATGCAATAAAATATAAAAATTGTATACTATACACTTACATAAACACACATACATCCTGTTTCTTTGGGGTTTTATTTAATCATCACTAATGACCAGTTTGATGATACAGTTCAAACTAACTCATGTATGGATAGACTCGATTAAATAAATTGTTCAGTTTGAAGCCCTGACCATCTAGATGCTTTTGAAAAGCATAAACTTCTCTATAAGGGTGGGTAGCTTCAGGTCTATAAGAGGAATGAACAGGTCTTATTCAAGAAAAGATTCTTAACCTAGGTTTCCTGATCTAATTTTAATTCTTTTCTAAATGCGGAAGCAAGGAAAAAAGTAAGGATTTGTGCTTTGTTTTCCTCGTGATTTCCTCTGTTGTTTTATGAAAGTCATATTTTCTTATATCTCTTTATTTTTTTCCATTTACAGAACTTGGAAACAGAAAGCTATTTCATATAGTTGCTGTAAAGAGTGATTAATTCCAACAATTAGTATGAGTTTGCATATGGACATTGTGAAATAACGTTTGGTTATAAAATGCCAAGAATCCCTCGTATTATCTTTGGTAACTTGGTAAATAAAAATGCTGGGGCTAATACAGACCTTTCTGTTTGGGCCAAATTTGGCTACTCAGGATCAAAACTCTGCCATCTTATTGGGCTTCTTTTGGTAAGTTCTCCTGTTAATTCAGTCAGTGGCAGCTCTGCAGCTTTAGTATTGTTGACACTAAGATGCAAGCACCATAGTGCATCTCCTGGGTCTCTAGTTGCAGAGTAGTTAGGTATTCCTATCACACTCTACTCCCAAGTACACATACAGCCCTCAATCTACAAAACAAAACCAAAAACCTATTGTTGAAAAAGCGTTAGAAAATGGCCATTTATATAACTCAAATATCCTAAAATATGTTGCCTAAACAATGGTACATTCAGTGGAATGTTATTCAGCCATTAAAAAGCATGTTATAGAGATTTGATAAGATGTACATGACGATGTATTGTTGACTAAAATGAGTAGGTAAAATATTAACCTATATGTATAAAGAAAAAGGCAATCTGGATCCACATACCCAAGGATATGGATAGTAGAATTATGACTGATTTTTCTTTTTTGAAATTTCCTCCACAGTTTCTGAATTTCCTACAATAAGCATCTATTACTTCTGTATATTAAAATATAGTTTTACTACTACATATAAAATAGATAAACAGCAAGGTCCTACTGTATAGCACAGGGAACTATATTCAATATCCTGTAAAAAACCGTAATGGAAAAGAATATGAAAAAGAATATAACTGAATCACTTTGCTGTACACCAGAAACTAATACAACATTGTAAATCAATTATACTTTAAATATTTTTTTAAAAAAATATATAGTTTTAAAAGCAATCAAAATGTTTTTCTACGTTATCATATTAATCATATACATGCAGACATACAAGTGCAAGACAAAAACGTGAAATATCAACAAAGGTTATTTCTGGATAGTGAGATTATATTTGGTTTCTTATTCTTTTCTGTAAGCTCTAGATTTTCTTCAAATGCCTGACTTTTATTATCAGAATTAAAAGATTGTTCAAAAAAGCAAAAGGAAAATGGCATGTATTTTCTACCAGTCAGTGTAAGCGATTTATCCCAATATATGTCCCAGAATATGGTGACCTGCCTAACGAGCTCCCAGTAGAAGACCTTGTGATATTCATGTATTAAATCAAGCGTTACCATTATGTCATAAAGCAATCTTGTACAGTCCCCAATCCTGCTGGCAGTTGCATTTGTACAGTATAAATATAATAAATATTATTCCCCATTTTTTAAAGTCATGGTATCGTAAGTTCGTTTTCTCCAGCACCGTCAGGACCCTCCCGTCTTCCCGCAGGAGGCTTTGGCTTTCTTTGCATGTGCCTCTGCATCTCTTTCTCTTTTGTTGGTGCCATTGGCAGGAGTTTGTTTCTAATCATAGCTGCTGCTGTTAGATGCAGTTGCTAATTTGAAGCTCTAGCTTCCCCAAACTGCAAACTCCAGTTTTTCCTTTGTGTCATTGAAAGGTTATTTGAAAACTACTGCACCCACCCCCACCCCCAAGGAAAGCAAAAAGTTAAAATTAGCAGACGGAGCCAATTGAAAATAAGAAAGAAAAATGGGCCCGACTTTAGGGAGTCTGAGCCAGACAGAGAATAATGATTCATTAACGAATCCCTTTATTCTGAATGTGGGAAGATCATTAGTCACCTTTTGGTTTCTCTTGAATTGGGATATACTAACTCTTTGTTTTTGATATGTTATCACACACAGAAAAATCAGGTAATGAATCAGTTTTTTGAACCAGCAATTGTTTTGACACTTGGACCTTTTTTCTCATACACCAAAATAAAAAAAGGAATAAATAGAGCACTTGAGAGAAAAAACCCTGCCAATTTTGTTGTTTGATAACAGTTACCAAAAACAACTAAATTAGCACCCTTATAGACTGTCAGTGTAGACACAACTTAAAAATGTTCTTCCTCCTAAAAAACATGTGCTTCCCTATCTTCTAGAAAAAGTCAATTTTCTTTGTTTTCCCTTTATGTCCAAAATAGTATTTTTGCATCCCCCCTTTTTTCACTGTAACTTTTGATTGAATTCATTGTATAGAGCAGAATGAGTCCAAAGGAGAAGATAACAGCAAAAGCCACAGACAAATCAGCATTCTTTTTAGCTTTTCAACTTATTTCTGTGGCTGTAGTTCTTGCTTGAGCTCAGACCAGAGGCCATGCCTACTTAATACAATCAAGAGAGCACACTGTACTATTTTTAATTTCTTTGAAGTGTGGTAATTATTACTACTTATCATCTCGCTCAGCAATTAACAACTGATGGCATTAAGCTAACTTCCTGCATCTCCCCGGCCCTGTGGCTGCGGAAGAGTGGGGAGTGTGTAACTTGGTGGATATTTCATACTTGAACACCAAGAAAGGCATTATTACCTTGGGAGGGGAGTCCTACAGAGACCCAAAGAATCCTAGGCTTCTGCTTTACAAAGTTATTTCTTGATGTATTGATCCAAGAATTTATTTGGTATACTGAACGTGTAAAACTCCTTGAAAAATGGTCTCCTTCCAATTGCCCCAAGTAAGTATCCTGGGTGCTTTCAATTGTTTGTCTGCTTTTGATTTTTTTTCCCCTTTCCTTTCATCATCCTCTCAGTCTACAATTCCTTTTATGTGTAAAGGGAGGGTCTAATGTTACTTCCATATTCAAGTCAAGTAACATAGTACTATTGCTATTACTATTAGTAATAATAACCATGACGATAATAATGATAACAACACTTCATTATTAGGATGTGCCAGACACTGTTTTAAGAGCTTTAAATTAAATAGTCCTTCAATTCCCACATCAAATCTATAAGATGGGGTCTGTTATTACCCCCGACTTCCTATATAGGACACTGAGGGCCAGAGAAGTTAAGGCACAAAGCTAGCAAGATGTAGACCTGTAACAGGATCCCGGGAGTTGGACTCTTGAAACAAGACTTCGTAATTCTATACCCCATCTCAAGGGTAAAGTCTCAAACGTAGTGCCTTGTGCAGAATTAGTGCTTAACAACTGCAGATTGGATCCAATAATCCACATTGTCATATAGAGTCCTCCCTACCTGTAGTGATACATTTTATAGGTCCTTATATGCATAGCTCTGAATTCTCATTTACACTTTGGAGTTTGGAGTGGTTTCTTCAGCTTCTTTTTTACTGACCATACTAAATAAGACTTCTGCTATTTATGGACGCATACATTAGCTTCTTCTGTTTTCTATATTATAGAGCAAGAAACAAGGAGGGGAGTAGATGACATGGCAAATGGAAACTTCTCCAACGTCTTGCTTCACCAGTTCAGTTTATAAATATCTGTTTTGTTTTTTTTCCAATTACTCTCTGGAGCAAGGAAATCATCACATAAACAATGAAATCCTAGATGTTCCTCTTGAAGTCCCCACATACCAAGGGTTCAAGAACCCTCGTGGGCTCACTCCTGACGCAGAACCAGTGCTGCCTTGAACACCTAGTTCTAGGGGGATCTGGAATTGCAGCTCTGCCGTTGCCTGTTGCCGCCACGCGGGGTCACATTTGGAGAGCACATTGTGTGAGGGACACAGGGCTGCTCCGCCCGGTTGCCTGCGATGCTCAGATCCCTGCCCGCTGCATGAGTGCCCACTTTCCAGCTCTCCACTCCACACCCACAGGCTTGGCCATTGTTCCCCAAGCTCCGGCCACTGTGCCAGCGTGGCTGGGTCAGTAGAAGCTTCCAGAACCTGTCATGTACAGTGGAAAACGAACAAACACACACAAACTCTGTCTAATGAGCACTTAATCCCTCGTAGAGTGAACAGATGCTAATCCAGATTCTTCCTTTCCTCCAGATAATTTAACTGTAGGAATATTATTGTTCTTCCCTTCCTTTGGACCTGCCGTGGGGCATCCCCGATGGGTCTCCTTAGATCTGAAGACTCCTGAATATCTTTCGTAAATTGGTCATAGATCCCCACCTCTCTAGGGGGAGAGATTCTTGATATGGAATTCTAAAAACAAACAAAAGAATTCCTGAATATTCTTATTCAGTTGTCCTTTGAATACCAAGGGTGGTTATTTACCCCTTACATTTACATAATTAAGAAAACATATTGAAAGAAATACCCTAATAGGCTTGTTCCTAGTAATCAGAGATCTTCATTCCTAAATCTAAGACTGCCTAGCATTTCACCTACCCACCTCGAGTGGAGTTCATCTGAATTCTGTTTGGATGAGACACCCACCCCTTTGATAAAGTATAAAATAGTTGGAAGAACAATAAATAGATATATCCAGAAGGAACAATGAGCAATAAACAATAGATGCACCTAGAAAGACAAGTGTACTAACATGTATGTCATATCTAATAGTGTGCAGGACATTCTTATAGGTGACTGACATATATAGTAAGACGCCCTGCGCAGCTAAAGTTGTGTGTGTGCATGCACATGTGAACACGTGTGTGTGTGTGCATGCACGCACAATAGCAAGAGAAGTGGTTGCTCTCGTAAGAAGGGCACGTATAAACTCCCTGGACATAAATTTAGCCACTCTTCCATCCAGGTGCTGGCCATCATTTTTCTAAGGGTGGGTGAAAGTCAGCATTTCAATGCAAAACCCTTTTTGCGTTATGGGTTTTTTAAAGAAGCCAACAAATCCAGGCAGATTTTGATAAAGGGAAGTTGTCAAGGCTTTGGATGCATGAGCAGGCAGGTAGGTGCCCGGGCCAACCATGACCTTCCCCTCTGAGGCCATGTTCCTGCCCAAAAGGGGATTGTGCAAAACAGGGAGGAATTTGGGTGCCAGCCTCATACCATGTTCTGGGCTCACTTCTCGAGGCTGGCTGTTACCCTGCCACCATAAGCAGCAGTGCCCAAAATGTCCTCTTGATTGACAACAAGTTAGTACCAAAGAGTTGAACATAGACCTTTCTGATCTTAAAACCCATGTTTCAGTGGTGCCATAAAAAGAAGATGGGAAGTAAGTTTTCACTCAAGGTTTATTCTGAGCAGTTACAGCAACTGCACTTAACACGACGTTAAGGATTCCGGTGTCGCTGTCAGGGGCCACTGCAGGAGGACCCTGGCTGTTTGCCGTCGGTGGGGGAGGAGAGAACTGAAGTGCTTGGGTCGCAGGGCTCCTCGGCAATGCTGTTCAAGCCTCTCCAGCCGAGCCAGCAGGTCAGGAGCGGCGAAGTGCCCCCGGGCTGCCTGTCTCCCAAACAAATCAGCCAGATGATCTCATGTTAGCAGCGTGTAAAAAACAAAACCCAAACTTCGTTTAGAGCAAAACTTGCTTTTGACAATTTCTTTAAAAAAATATGTTTCTTTCTAAGCAATTAAAAAAATGACAAGTCCAGTCTGATGCACATACATATACAAATACTTATATCGCCCTTGACGATTCGCTGCTTTTTCTTCTCTCGAGTTTTTATAGAGAGGGAAATTTACTAAAGGCAGAAAGACCCTGACAGATATTTGTGTGTTCTGGATAATACCTTGTAACAGGCTGTAAGAGGTACGGTAAGATGAATGCCATTTAAGAAAATGAAGGCAATGGGAAGAGAATAAGGTGATCTATTTCAATTTGGGGAATATTCTGAAACAATTCATATAAAATATGGCAGTTATTGTGGGGCTGGGAAGCTGGATTTGCGATTCTCTTGCAAGGAGTGAGAAAGATCTTCTAGAAATGCACAGCAGAGGTGTGTACAAGAAGCTGGGTTGAAGGAGTCAACACAATGCAAGTTCTGAAAACAAACAATAGGCAGGAAATTACAGGAAAAAACCCGTAAACATGATGAAACACGATTCTTTTTCTGTCTTAGAAATTATAGAGCTCAAAATTAAAATCACCAGTGTTTTTCTACCTTACTTTAAGTAATGTTAAATAACAGGAAATTCACTGTTGCAATACATCCTTAAGCTATTTAGACAGTTTATACGTAAACCTTTTATTGCTTGAGTCTCTGTGGTAGATTTGTACAGATATTCAGCAGAGGTTCTTAGGAGGTTACCGTCAAAACATTACACATTTGCATTTACAATATTATTCTAAATATAATTCAAAACACAAGCAAAGAGATGGTACTGAGAGTTGAAAGAAAGGAAAGACAAGGAAATAGGGGTATGGGAGCATGATAGTCCTCTACCTACTTAGCTCCATTAGCAAGGAAGAAACAAAAGGAAGGAAGGAAGGGAGAGAGGGAGGGAAGAAAGAGAAAGAAAAAATAGTATAGTTAAAGTTGTTTTCTCTCACAGCTTCTACAAATAGTGTTAAAGCAAAATGCAGAGAGGCCACTGGAACTTGGGTTTCCAATGTCAGTGAAGGTTAAGTACTGTAACAAACAACCTCAGGTTCTCAATGGCTGAATACAGTAAAGATGAATTGCTTGCACACATTGCAGCCACCTGGGTAGGGAATCTCTCCTGCAAGCATGAGACACAGGGACTTGGGTCCCTTTCATCTTGTGGTGCTGCCATCTTTACCTACCACAGGAGCAGGAATTATGATGAGGATCTCACGAGGGTGAGCCCGGAAGTGGCAGACGTTCTCTGGGACAGAACAGAGTCATATTGCCCACACCTAATCAAAAACAGGCTGGGAGGGCTTCCCTGGTGGCGCAGTGGTTGAGAATCTGCCTGCCAATGCAGGGACACGGGTTCGGGCCCTGGTCTGGGAAGACCCCACATGCCGCGGAGCAACTGGGCCCGTGAGCCACAACTACCGAGCCTGCGCGTCTGGAGCCTATGCTCCGCAACAAGAGAGGCCGCGATAGTGAGAGGCCCGCGCACCGCGATGAAGAGTGGCCCCCGCTTGCCGCAACTAGAGAAAGCCCTCGCACAGAAACGAAGACCCAACACAGCCAAAAATAAATAAATAAACAAATAAATAAAAATTAAAAAAAAAAACCAACAGGCTGGGGAATGTAGTTTAACTCTATGTCCAGGAATTGGAAACAGATTTGGTGAGCATCTAGCCAGCCTCTGTCACAGTACCGTCACTTCAGTGTATGAACAGGTAGAAGCAAATGACAGAAAAGGAGAAAACATTTTCTATAGAAGCTGAAGTTTCTTTTATCAAATATTTTTAGACCTGAATTCTCACAGGAAATGTCCATATCTAATGAGTAAGATTACTCTTGGCCAAGAAACTGTTTTGATTTCTTCCTAGGCTCACTGCTGTTCAACTGTCTATTGCATCCTCTGACGAGTGTCAATGAGTCCCTTTACATCATTTTCCCTTAGAAATTCCTGATGAGTCCTTACCCTTGTCTGAGAGCTTGTACAGCAGGCAGAGTCCAAGTGCATTGGTCCATGTCACCAGGCAAGGAAAAGATGGAGAGATTCTCTTGGAGATGACATAGAATATGTTCAAGAGCTTCTTTTCAGTTCGGTTCAGTTATGTCAGGTTATTCTGTATTCCACATATTAAGAAAAATTTTATGCTTAAATTTTGATAAAAACTTACCTTTTGATTTTGGCATTTTACTAGTCTTACACAGGTAGATATATTTGTTCTGAAAAAGTTTTGTGTTTTTCTCCTTTAATCTTCCCCAATTGCAAATCATTTAATAAAAAAAAAAAACAAATTTGAAACTTTCATATTTCAAATCAAACGTTACTCTTTTACAGTCTTATGTGAAGTGAAGTGAAAAGAGAATGCAATTACTAGAGTAAATTTAGCTTTTGTATGAAAGAAATCTATGGTAGAACTATAATTATTATAATAATGTGGTAAATATACAGATTGTAACTTGCTGCTATATTTCAGTATGATCATTATAGTGTTGCTATTACTAGGACCAATTTACTATAGTTTTACTAGGCAAAATATTAGTTACTCTATTTTTCATGTAATAACTATGGTTTGTTACAGTTTTATGACAAAACTAGAATGCTATTATAATGAATTTTATTACGTTGTACTTATAAGTGGTAGAGAGGGACAGTTAGCTTATTTTCTTGCTTGGTTTTGCACTTATATTATGACCTAGAGCATGTTACTTGAGTTTCCTTCTTTTTTTTTCCACTGTGGAAAAAAATGATATTCATTTAAAAAATCCCATTAGAAAATATCATCTAAAATCCAGTCCTCATTAACTGCACTTAGATTCACATCATGGATTAACTGAAGTGAAATATCAACCCTCCATTACGGAGTGTATGTTGGGATACTTTCCTTTACTACAGTGAATTAAGTTACTCATAATAAAGAATGTATTTGCTCTCAAAAATTAAATAATAAAAACTGGACCAAGTTCCCGGAGGTTTCTGTCCTCATTCCTCTTTTGCCACAAACTTTTTGCCTCGTCTGACCTCTTCAAGCTTCAGTTTCTTCCCCTCTTTCCCTCTTGGAAAGGGGTGTCTTTCATTAGTCACTGGGTCGCCCTAAGATGTCAAACTTCTGTGCATTCTAAGCAAAGACAAAACTATTCTTGGGGTCATTTAGGTTACTAATCACCCATTTCAAGGTACTGCTCCATTACTGGTTATAACTGATGTTAAACAGCATGATCATAAATGAAGTCATCAAGTATTATGCAATGTACAAAAGTAGCTATTGTTTTAATTGTCTTGGAATTTCTAATGGCTACACATTCTTCTGGAAGGGACTTAGTCACCTTCGATGTACATTGACTTTTTAATTTTGCATGCTAAGTTATTGCTCTAAAAATTCAACGAAATAGTAGGTTGATTTAAGACCAGCTATATGCCATTTTTCCCCTCTGAAGTTTGGAACTATTAGGGAGAAAGGATTGAGATGGAGCGAGATCAAGACATCAGCTATATTAGTGAAAAGTTTTACTGGGAAAGTGGTTGGGTTCCATGGCCAAGTCCTTCTAATATTCACACTCTAAATAACCTCCTTTCCACTCCCCAAGGCAGAGCTATAACATATCCCTGACTAGGCAGGCACTTCCCATACAGCAGAAAGATGAACAAGAACACTTTGAAGGCAGGTTGCTCTAAATAAATTAAGGGACTGAGTCAAATGTGTTTGGTACATCTTTCAAATTTATCAATCAAATAAATTACTACAAAGAGTAATGAAGTGGAAGTAGGGCAACCACTGTCTCCCCGTTATTTTGGAAAAGTTTAAGAAAAATACAATCAGCCAGAAAAAAAATCTGTAGAAAGATAAATGGTTTTCAAGTCAGATTACTTAGATTTGAATTCTCCCTCTCCCTCTTATTAGTTCCATGATCTTGGGCAAGCTACTTAATACCTCCTATCTTCATTTATAAAGTGAGGATAAAAATATCCACTTCCTTGCACAGAAGAAATGTAGCTTTATATGCAAAAACCCTTTCTTTTTCCTCCTTGGTTTCCAAGAAGACTGTATTTCCCAGACCATGTGACTGCCTTCGGGCGGATGAAATATTTGGAGAAGTGAGGTTCACTATTTCTAGACCCATCCCATCACACTTTCTGCACAATCCTCCATACTTCATTTCCTTGTGCTCCAGCCAGATCCAAGGATCCAATGGAGGAACTCAAAGCTCCATAACTCAAAGTGTCTTAACAATAATCCAATGTTGTAGTATGATTCATATGGATTTTATAGAGTGAAATGTATCCCTTAAAAGATGTCTTAATTCTTATAACTTCAAAGTAATTTTTTGGGTGGATTTCCATCGGAATGAAAATAGGGAAGAAACAATACAATGAATTGGGATTAGAACTAGGCAGAAATGAGGGAATTGAAATAAATAAACAAGGTAAAAAATTAATACTATTATAATTCATTAGTGAAATATAATCAGAAAATAGTATATAACATTCTTACTAAACTTAGAACCATTTCTCTTCTCTTTAAAAGTTTATATAGAGTATCAGCTTTATATAGTGATAAACTAGAGTGACCCTTAACTCCTAAGGGGAAAAAAAACTTGACTAGCCTTCCAATGATTCCAATGAGACTAATTTTTGAAAGTCTTACATCACTAAAGATGATTTTTTTGGCTTGGTGGTCATATGTTTACTTGCTCAGGGAAAACTGGATGTGTAGTATGGGGTCATAGTTTTAAAAACTTTTCTTTTTGTCCTAGTGGGCATCTGATAGGCACTGCACTTTAAGCTCCCTGAGAACAGGAAGACAACTTGTCTAGTTTGCTGCTGTATTTCTTACAATTAGTACATGAAGAAATGCAACGTGTTTTTTAAAATAGAAATATAGCCAAAGGAATCTGTATAACATCTTTATTTACATGAGTAATGTAACTTAATTTTTTAAAAAGTCGGGAGTTCCCTGGCAGTCCAGTGGTTAGGACTCCGCTCTTTCACTGCCAAGGGCGTGGGTTCAATCTCTGGTTGAGGAACTAAGAACACAAGCCTCGTCACGCGGCCAAAAAAAAATGTTAATTCATAGCCCACATGATCAAGAGATCATGGGGTGGTTTGAAGTAAGAGAATGGTCGAGATGAATGGTAGAGAGATGAATTAAGAAGTCCTTAATAATCCAGGTACATGATGTTTACAGTTTTGAATAAAGTTGAGACAGTGGGGAAACAAAAAATGGTGCAAACTTAGGTTGTTTTTAATCTTATTCCACAGAAGATGAATGAGGGAGAGGGAAAAGTAGAGAACATCCTTCAGATTTTTAATTTGAACAATTAAGGGTGTGGATAGCAACGGTACTGACAAAAGTAAGGGACCAAAGTAGTGAAGCCATGAGATTAGAGGAAGAAGACAAAAATATTACAGTCAGTCACAGTACATTATATGTAGTTGGAAATGAATAATAGCAATTGGAAATATGAGTCAGGAGTTTAGGAGAGACACTGGGAAGGGTTAGACTTGAGAATCAGAAATACTTTTCACAGAACCACACCTCATGCTGCTACCGAGCATTTGAAATAGAGATAGTGCAAAGAGGGATGCCCTGTAAGGGTAATATACAAGTGGATTTGAAGACAATAAAAAAAGTATACTATCTCATTAATAACTTTTATACTGACAACATGTTGAAATGAAAATATTTTGGCTATCTTGAGTTAAATAAAATATATTACAATATGTTTCACCTGTTTCTTTTTTAGATTTAGTTTTTTTTTTAATGTAACCACTAGCAAATATAAAATTATATATGTTGGTTGCATGATATTTCTATTGGAAAGTGCTAGGCTAGTATATTGACAGGAAAAATAATTGATGGTTTTCTATTTCATTTTTTTTCATTACTTATTTTAAGTAGTCTAGGTATTGTAAAAAAGAAAATCCTAAAAATACATTTTAGTTAACTGAGTAACAGTAATATCACATAAAGTTATATAAATTTTATACATATAAAATTCATTTTACAGAGTAAAACTTGTGTGTTTTGTGCCTCTGTGAGGGAGGTAGGAGTTCTGTGCTGCCCTTCAAGTTCCTGCAATGAAAAGATCAGTGCTCTGTGACATATTTGCATCATGTAAATGCTGTGTGCATGTGTGTGCATGTGCACATGTGCATGTATATGTGTGTGTGTGTGTGTGTGTGTATACAATGTACATAGACATGGAATCTGCTATCTTCTTTTTATACTTTATATGTAAAACATTGCTTTTTTGGTCTCCCAAATTTGCATGTATTCTTTCTAAGAAAAATGAACCCAAGTTAGTGCAACAAAATTTTCTTCTGGCTTTTGACCAATGGAACGAGGAAGCAATTTTCCCAAGTATATTGTTGGGGGGAAATTGTTCATTTAAAAATCTGGGAGTTAGATTACACAACATCTATAGCTAATGGCAGAAGTTTGATTGTTACTTAATCTATTGCCCTTACTCTCTCCTTTAAATTAAATTTATGTAATAAAATAATCCAATACTTTTACTCTTTCTCATCAAAACATCCAGAGAAGATTCAGAATGAACGTCACAGCATGGGTAGAATTCATTTCATCTCATGTAGCTACTTTACCCTCTCATTCCATGTGTCCTTGGCAAAAGCCATTATTTCATTCTATTGCCAATATTGCCTTATGTCACATAATCTCTTGTACTAATATGTTCTCACTAACAGATAGAATCACATATAAGAAAAAATTGAAAGCTACCTATAAACTTCCTGTAACATGCTCTCTGGGACAGGAATAATTACGATCTTTATAATTTCTGTATTTAAAAAGAAAGAAATTGTTAATATTTCTTCCCTCTTTTTAATTCAACATGTAAATTTCTGTATTGCTGAAAAGAAAAGGCACAATTGTAAAATATACAACTAGTAGAGGATATTCAACAGTGACTTAACATTTACAAATATAGATATGATTGTAATAGATTTAAATAAAACATAACCCAAACCACATTCATTAAAATTCTTGCCTTATAGGATTTTAGTATTGAGTTGGTCATATTAGCTAAGGATTTCCACACCTAACTGCTAAAGCAGATATTCGTTTAAATATTAGTTATGCAGCTATAACTGAGATTATAGATTGTTAAATAAAAAGTACAAATCCTTGATTATCTGCTTCCTGCTCCAGTGAATTTGTTCCCCAGGGAGTTATCTGTTGTTTTTGTTTATTTCTTAATTCAAACAAATTGATTACAAAAAAAATTTCATCTTCATACCACCCTTTGTTGGCCTCTTCCCTAAACTAGAGAGGTTGGTAAAGCAAAAGAAGGGCTCAGTTTGTTTTTCAAAAAGAAAGCAAATATTTGTGGTTACTTTATGACACAGATAAATGCCTCCTGACGCTGTATTAAGAATCCTAACTCAGGTCACCCACAAACAATCAAATATCAATGATTTTTAGGTTTTCCCAAGCTTGATCAAATTTGAACAGTGGCTTAGTTAATTTTTTTGTTGGTTCCTAAGCCCCTGAAAACCCAATTACTCCATGATTCTATTGAGCTGCATTTAATACAGTCATCCAATAAATATATAACTTCAAATTTTTTGGAGCCCAATAACAACAACAGCCAACAATAAACAAACAAGACAGCAAAATAGAAAACACATTATTTGATCTTACGTAATAAATTCTGAGTTCAGTTCTGCTCTCCCGAAAGTGAACAGGGAAGAGGCAATGCTAGAAAGGTCAATTCTGTGGGTTTGTCCTGTGTTGTCCCAAATAGCATGATATTCTAATTCATAACATTTTAATCTAATGTAATTACAAATGTTCCATTAAAATGTGGAAAAATATAACATATAAGATGTAATATGACACTACGTTTTAAAAGGGCCATTTTATCAATATAACTTGAATGAATTGTCAAGAAAGTTTACTCATAAAGTCAATCAAGATTGTGATATTTTTCTGTTATTCCTTTTAAGTCTCCATTTTACCATAATCCCCTATATCTATCAGTTACCCTCTTGATCTACTCCACACTTTTTGGAAAAGGGAACACAATTATAATGAAGAGATTTAGTACTATTTTTCTAGAGTCTTTCAAACCCTTTATTTTCTTAAAGATGTCTATATAAGCTAATATGCTAAAGAATATCTTTACTCTAAATGTCAAATGGGTACCTAAAATGGGCCTTCAGGAGGATTTTTTCTTGGCAATATTGTTATTGTCCCAAATGCCTTGGAAAATTAAACTCTGTATTTTGAACCCTCTGTTGCCTGAACTAATTGCAGGTAAGAAATGTATCTCAAGATGTAATACATACACTTGAACTGCTGATTTAACTTGGACAAAGTATTCCTCTCAGCCTCTAAATGCAGGTAAAAGTCTATTCAGATAATTCTCCACAATGAGATAATATAACCTTTTTAAAGGTTACTATGAGAGGAAATGTTATACAAGACCCTGTGGATTTGTGTTTGTAAAAATAAAAACACACAAATGATTTCACAGTTCTGTCAATTCAAATTTGCAGCCCTTCATCCCCCTTTGATGCTCCTTGAGATGGTGCCTCTAGGTAGATGCATTTTCCAGGGCTTAATGAATCCATGGCAGATGGTGCTTGGATCTCCAGCTTGGCACGTCTTTACCCTCTATTGCGTATTTTGAGCACCTGTAGGCTAAAGTCTATGTCACAGTCTTTCTCTTTTGTATTCCCAGTCTTGATGTATTTTCTCCCTTCTACAGTATCCATAGTGTAACAACTAATGCAGCAGAAGTCACTTTGAGTGAACAGTTCTCTCAGAGAGGAATATATGCATCAGGTCATGCCAATGGTGCCATGATATGACCCTTAGTGATTATTAGAGTGAGAAAGACCCTTTGAAGTCCAAGATAAAGATGCTTCTGTCATGACTGGATTGTGAACAGATATGCTCTGTAGTAGATATGATGGGAAAGTCATGTTATTGTCCCAGTATATCTGCCTGGTAAATAACAGATGTATGATAAGCATCTCATACTTAACATGTTCAAAATAAAAATCTTTTTTTGTTTTTTTCACGTCAGAGAGGAGTCTGAATGGAGGGACTGAGAAGGTCAAGAAGATAGATGAAAGCTGGAGGGGGGAAGGCCTTCAAAGCCACATTGAAGACTGTTTTAGTTTTCTCTTGTTTCACTTTATTTTTTTACATCCATCCACAAATATTCTCTTAGTACCACCCCTCTGCCCATCAAGAGGCCAGATGAGAAAGAGGCCACTGAGGCCTGGGGTTCTGCCATGCAGCAGAAGCACATTTGCTTAGGTTCACATCACCAGTATCTTCAGACAAACAGAGAGAAATATGAAGGAAGTAATTTAGGAAAGACTCCCTTAAATTTTTCTGAATGAAAAGTAAACTGTTTACTATATTCATTCCTTATCATCTTTTTAGGCTCTTTATCTTGTATTTTCCTTGGTTTACAGAATATTACATCTAGTTTAATAAACTGGAAAGGGGCATGAGCTTTGGAGCCCCACAGAGCTGGCTGAAAAATCTACTGCCCCTCACTGTGTGACTTCAATTTACTTCACTTCTCTGTGCCTTACCAGTTTATCTGTCCCCTAAAATGGGATAATTGTATATGATTCTGACCATAATACGTGGCAAATAATAGTGAAATAACACACGGCAAACTTCTTAGAGTTGTGACACAGAACTGAAAATAATAAATAGGAAGCTAATTAAAATTCTTAAACAGACAAATTCCTTAATCAAAAATAAGGATTCAGTAGTTAGGAATAACATAGAAAGGACACAGCTGAAGAGGGAATTGGTAAGTTAGAAGATAGGACAATTGCGTTCTAATAACCAATATGAGCGTATTTCTGCAAGTATAGTTATGTTGAAATAAAGTTTTAAAAAGCAAAAAAAAAAAAAAAAAAAAGATAGGACAGAAGAAAATAGCCACAATAGAACACAGAGAGGCAAAAAGATGGAGAATACAAAAAGAAAAGAAAGCATAAAAGACATAAACATATAATAAAAATAACTTACATATATGTAATTGAAGTATCAAAATAGAGGACATATATAAAGGATGATGACTAAGAATTTTCTAAAGCTGAGTAAAGAAACAAGCTGCAAATTCAAGAAGTACTGTGAACCCTACTGATTCAAAATGGATCAATGTAAAGAAAATCACAACCAGATAATAGAACAATTGTTGAAAACCAAATACAAAGACAAATATCTTAAAAACATCCAGAGATAAAAGATGCATTACTTTGTAAGAAGCCACAATCAGACAGACAGTCAATTTCTCAACATAAAAATTAAAAACCAAAAGACAAAGTAATGCTACCCTTAATGACAAAAATTGCCAACATAACATTCTTCACACAATGCATAACTTCCTAAAAAAATAAAGGTGATATAAAAACATTTTCAGGTAAAGAAAACCTAGAAGAATTTTCACTAAGATATGCAATCTAAAGAATATTTTTCAGGTAAAAGGAAAATAATCTAAGATGAATATTTGGATATGCAAGATGGAATAAAGAACAAAATTAACAATCATTTGGGTGACATAAACTAATATTGTTCATTAAATAATAGCTACTTATAAACTTTTATAGTAACAAAAGATTTGATTCATTGGAAATATATAATAATTCTAAATTAACGTGTAACTAATAATGTGGCTTTAAGTTTTGTTAAGCCAAAAATTAACAGAACTACAAAAAATAGATATATTTATAGTCATGGGGAGATTTTAATATACATCTTTATATAACTGACATAAAAATCAGAAAAAAATGTTAAAATGTATATAGATTTAAATAACATGATTAACAAAGTTAACATGACATAAGTGACAGATACAGAATATTTAATTGCCAAACTGAAGGATTCATTTTTCTCCAAACGCACACAAAGCTTTTACAAAAATTAACCATATGTTACACCATAAAATAGATCTTAAAATATCTCAAAGAATTGAAATAATACTTAATATGCTCTTTGATCACAGTAAAATTAAAAAATAAATAACAGGAAAATTAAATAACAGGAAAACTAAAAAAAAACCCTGTATTTAAAAAATTTCAAATACTTCTATTACTAATGCGTTAAAAGAAAAAAATAGAATGGGAATTTTAAAAATATTTGAATTATTTCATATCAAAACTTATTGGATACAGTTAAAACCTTAAATTTATTTATTAAAAAAAGAAAGTTTAAAAATCAATAATCAGCATAATTTATGGTGAAGTATTGTAAGTTTTCCCTGTGAGATCAGAACCAAGGGAAAAATGACTATTATCATCTTCCTTTTCAACACAGAATGGAAGCGTTGGTTTGAAAAAGCAAGAAAAGGCATATTAGGATAAGGATTAGAAACAAAGAAGTAAAACTCTTTTTCTGTAACAACAGGATTGTTTATGTAGAAAAAATTTAAATCTATAGATAAATTATTATGATATGTGACCTTAACAATGTTTTAATTAACAAATAATTAGAAAATAAAATTTAAATAATTATACAATTTACAGGAGCATATATCAAACTCCTAAGAATAAATCTAACAAAAGCTGTGAAAGAGCTCTACCCAGAAAACTATAAAACTTCACTGAAAGGAAGTAAAGGAGACCTAAATAGATGGAGATATATATTATGTTTATAAATTGGAAAACTCTATATTAAAGAGAGGTGAATTCTCAAACTGATCTATAAATTCTCAGAAATCCTCATTAAAATGACAGATTTTATTTGTGTGCACATGCATGCGCATGCATGTATAAGTTGACAACCCAGTTCTAAAATTTATACGGAAGTGCAACGGCCAAGAAGAGTTATAAGATATTTGAAGAAAAAAAGCCGCGTGGAAGACAGTAGTCTACTAGATATCAAGACTTACTCTACAGCTATAAGATTTTAGGGCACTAACATAAAGGAAAAAATTGATCAATTTGACTGTGTGAAATCAAAATCTTCTGTTCATCAAAAAACATCAATAAGAGGGTGAAAATGATTGTTTAAGAGTGTAGAGTTGGAGGGACTTCCCTGGTGGCACAGTGGTTAAGAATCTGCCTGCCAATGCAGGGGACATGGGTTCGAGCCCTAGTCCGGGAAGATCCCACATGCCGCGGAGCAACTAAGCCCGTGAGCCACGACTACTGAGCCTGCGTGTCACAACCACTGAAGGCCAGGCACCTAGAGCCCGTGCTCCACAACAAGAGAAGCCACTGCAGTGAGAAGCCCATGCACCGCAACGAAGAGTAGCTGCTCACTGAGACTAGAGAAAAGTCCCTGTGCAGCAACGAAGATCCACCACAGCAAAATAAATAAGTAAATAAATAAATTTATAAGAGTGTAGAGTTGGAGAAAATATTTATAACATATATAAATGTAAAAGAGGCTCTTGTACGACTATATGAGGAATTCTCCTTTAATTCAACAAGAAACAATTTGGATCCCTCAATAGAAAAAACGTGGGCAGCTGAGCAGAGACTTCAAAAAAGGAGGATATCTAAATGGCCAACTCATTAATCATCATGGAAATGTGAACGAATTAAAGTCATAATGAGATACCACTACAAAACATCAACGAGCCAAAATTAAAAACACAATACTCAGTGTTAAAAGGACATGGAGCAATAGGAAGTCATATGTCAATGGTGAGAATGTGAATGTAAATATGAATAGTACAACTATGAAAAATGGAATAGCATGATTAATTTAAGCATACACTTACCTTGTGACGCAGCAATTCCACTCACAGGTATATAATCAACATGCATATGTGCATAAAAACATACCCAAAATGTTTACATACAAAATATCCATAACAGCATTATTCACAATTGCCAAAACTAGACATCTGTCCTAAATATATTGTAATCTAGCCATACTAGAGAGCAACGAAAATAAGTGACACTACATATATGCAATAACATGGATGAATTTTATTAAAATTATTTTTGAGTGAACAAGTGAACACTTAAGATTACATACTCTGTGATCTCATTTACACAAAGTTCACAAAAGGCAATACTACTCTGTGGTGTTTAGAGGTCAGGATAGCAGTCACCTTTGGTGATGAAAAAGAGAGACATGATTGAAAGGGCATGAGGAAGGATTCTGGGGTGCTGATAATATTCTAATGTTCTGTTTCTATACCATGGTGGTGGTCAAAGGGGTGTTTACTCTGGGAGAATTCACTGCACTCTACACTGAGGATTTGTGAACGTTTCTGTGTGTGTTCTTTTTTTTTTTTTTTTTGAGATTCAAAATTTTTATTTTTCTGTGCAAACATGCAAGTGACATGATTCCTTCAAAGCCAATAGGCCTAGAAAATGAGATTTGCTTTAAAAAATGAGACAAAATAAACAAACAAAAAAGCAATAAAAAAACCTGCCATCTATAAGCCCAAACGAAGGAGAGAGCTACAGACATGCAAACACAGGAAAAGTGTGTACTAGCTTTTTGTTTTGTTTTGTTTTTTAAAATAAATGGAAATAATCTATCCATTATCCATTCTTCCTCCGATTTTCTTCTCCTATTCCCACTATCAAAATCTATGGCTCTGGCTTTTCTGTTTTCCTACTTAGTTTTATTTTATTTTATTTTTTAAATTTTTATTGGAGGATAGTTGCTTTACAGTGCTGTGTTAATTTCTGCTGTACAGCAAAGTGTATCAGTTATACGTATACATACCTCCCCTTTTTTTTTAGATTTCCTTCCCATTTAGGTCACCACAGAGCATCGAGTAAAGTTCTGTTTCAATAAAACTATTAGGAAAGCAGCTTTCTTTGTACTGTCCTACTCTCATTGTACTGTATTAGCTCACTCCTCAACTTCACTGCCAAGTGTCTGGAAAATAATTTCTACTTGATTCTCTCTCTCTTAATCCCACTCGTTCTCCGCCCATTATGTTCTGGCTTCTGCCCTAGCTCTCGGAAAGTGCATTCACCAAAGTCACCGATGACTTTCTAATTGCCAATTGTGTATTTTCAGTCTGGTCCAGCTTGACCTCTCCACACCATGTGACACTGCTGAGCAGCCCTCATTTGTACCCCTTTCTTCCCTTGACCTCTTCCTCATTCTTCTCTTTCCTTGTGGACTATTTGAATTGTGTCCCTCCTTCCTTGCTGGACCTTCAAATACTGGTTTTCTAGTTTCTTGGCCCTCAATTATGTGTTTTCTAGTTGTAATTGTTCAGGTTGCTCTAAAATCAGAATTATAAACTGGTGTAGACATGTTTTCTGTAGTTCAAACAATTTTTAACAAATAAGAATTATTTTCCACTGTATAAAAATCAGCAGAATTCACATAAAATACCAGGCTTCTGGAATCAGAATATTGAAAAAGTTTGGTAACCCTAGAATTCAGCTTATTGAGGGGGCAGAGATCTGGAAGTAAGTAGTATGAGATTTTAGCCCAACTCGAGGAACCTACACTTACCTCTACTTTTTAAGAAAATTTAATTTATTGAAGTATAGTTGATTTACAATGTTGTGTTAATTTCTGCATCTCTACATTTTATAGCCTGTTTGGAGTACGCAGGGCACTTGAACTTCTCACCACTATAACACATGTCTCCTTAGAGTAGAGCTGTTGAAATGGTGAAATAAAATCACCTGGGAAACTTGTTCAAATGCTTCTACCCTACCCCCCAGGAGAGCAATATGACTGTATTGGGTGGAGTCCAGGAAAGAATATATTTATAAAGTCCCAGGTGACTCTGACACAAGTAATCCATGGAAGACATTTTTAGGGGATTTCTTTAACTTTGATGTCTTGAAGTCTTTCAGTTCTTGGTCATAAGTGCTTCATTGTCTTCTAGACATTACAGCTGTACAAATAAGTAATCATAATAAATATGTCCAGTCGTTCCTCCCAGGCAAGCTGAGGCCTGAAGTTCCCATCTCTGTGAAAGTCTACAGTCTGAGTCAAGTGTGGGATATTGACCTTTTGGATGTTGCGTCAAGGAACTGTCTTGCTGAACGGGAAAGCTGTTGAAGAGTTAATCAATAGAATTAGGCAGAGACAGAGAGGTATAAGCCAAAGGGATACTGATGGGGAAACCAGAGGACAGTGGGAAATTTTGGAAGAGGCATGAGGAGCTGGGCTTGTAGCAGGTGTTTGAGGTACATGAAGGTAGCTGCCTTTGAAATAAATCTTTTAGTATTAGCACAGAGAGCGTAGCTAAGTAGGATCATAATGTGACAAATGTTATACTAGAGTAATATACTGTATCTGTAAAATGAGGTTCCATCAACTCTAGAGTCTGAAAATAGTCCTGGTTCATTTAATGAAACACTTAGGTCAGTATCACTTGTTTGTGGTGTCAGTCTGTGTAGCTATGTTGTCCAGCAGCTGAATAGGTACAGTGCTGTTTACCTGTAGCTACAGAGCTGAATCACTGTTTTCAACCAACACTTGGATTTGCTGAATCATTAAGGTAGAAAAAAAAGAGAGCAGAAGAATTGAGGGTAATGGTGAGTGATTTCAGAGCTAGACCATGGGTTCATTGCTTAATCGTGAAGCAAGAAGAAGCTAACTGACAAGGAATGAAAGGGTCAAGGAACCAGTGGCGTTGGTGACCTTAGAAAACAGGTGGGTGGGGATGAGTGAAAATGAGGGAAATTATAGTAAAAGAGAGAGATTTTGATGATTAAAATCTCAGAAACCAGTTCATTTAGGATAAGGGTGATATTTCAGTATGTTACTGAAATGGGGTCGAGTTGAAGGTCTTTAGAATTGAGAGGATTAAGGAACTTATAAAGCAAGGAACACAGTGTGTGTGACATAAACATATTTCCATATATAAATATCAGAAAAAAGAGGTTGTCTCCTCTTCTTTTTTTAATGGCTTATTCCTGTTATTGCATTAATTCACCTGTACCCCGACTCATGGCAGTATCACTTTAAAAAAAATACTTTACATTTGTAAACTCATTTTTTAAATCAAATTTTTATTCCCTGAAAAGATGACAATGAGTAGAGTAGTTCAGTCTAAATAAATACAGGGGAGCTAAGATAGTAACCTCATACCATGGAATTCCATAGTTTCCAAGAAACTTTTTACATAAATCATACCACTTATTAAAACAAGTCATGATGTAGACTGGGAAGAAATTATCATCTACTTTTAATAGATAAGGAGCATGAGAAGACAAACCAAAGGTAACAACTTAATGTGACAGAATCTGCACTAGAATCCCTGCACCTCTATTTTATTTTTAATATTTTAGATAGTTTATAAATTAATGAAGTTATTGGGGATGCATTTAGTGTTGCTACACTTTTTTACAATTATCATTTTGACTTATCATGCATTTTCCCATTAATACTCACTAGAAAATTGAGTTATTTGAAGTCATCAAACAGATAATCCAGTTTAATTACTCCTTAGGGAAAAAAACAGGAAGACTGGTAAGACTTTTGTTTTTAGTGTTACACAACTTAGGTTTACAGGATAAAGTGTTTAACTAATAGAATTTATAGGAGTCTTGGTTCTTTCACCTTTTTGGATTTTTGGTACTTGTGTGTGTGTGTGCGTGTGTGTGTGTGTGAATTCTCATATGGAGTTCTAATTGTTTATATAAAACAGAAATATCAGGAGCCACTTCTAAAATTTTTTATTTTATTTATATAAATAGAATAATTTATTTATAATTTATTTTATAAATTTTCTATTTATATTTGATGTTTCAACCCTCATTTTCCTGTAGAGTTTAATACAAGAGGGCTCTTCATTGACTAATTCCAGAAGGAAAATTTTACATATGGGTGCCGGTCTCAAGAATGAATTACAAAGGGAGAAAGGTCAAAGTGCCTGAGTTCTCTGTTCTTCCCTTTCTCTCAGTACACTCGCATGTAATTTCCCAGCTTTCTTCTCTATAGAATAAATCCCAGAGGAGCAAGATATAAGGGAAAGGAGGCAAAATCTCTATTAAGAAAATGGAGTTTCAGTGTAGTACCTAGCACTTCTTAGCCTTATACCTATAAGCTTCATAGTTACTGTACTCAGTTTTCACATCTATAAAATAGATCAAATAAGAAAATGCATATGGGAGCATTTTGTAAAATACAAAGCACTTTGCAAATAATGTGTTTGGTGTGGAAGAAAACACAGATCATAGAATCAAATCTTCTACTGTGTTACCCTTAGCAAATCACTTAATCTCTCTGAATCTTAATTGCTCATCTGCAAAATATAGATAACACATTGTCAAACATTGCCTTGATAAACTTGAGTTCAAAAATCAGACCATGTGTAGAATCTTTATTTCCATTTATAAATGATATATTTTAACCTAGAGAACAAGGAACAAGATAATTTGCACAGTGTCTGGGCTTTCTTACAGATTAAAACACATTTTCTTTCATATGAAATTGTACTGGAATATTGTGGTCACTAGATATTTTTTAAATGTGCAATAATATGCAAATAAATGGGCAATATCGAGCTGGCTGAATATGCACAAAGTATATAATGACCTTCCCATCAGATTTTTCTCTTTATATAAATTGATAGTTTTTGTCTCTAGTTACAAGTAATTTTTTTTAAAGGAAACATATAGTTCTTCTTGGTAAACATATAGTTCTTCTTGGTATATCAATAACTACTATTAGAACTGGATACAAGGAGTTTCAGAAGCCAGAGCACATCCAACTTTGAATGAGCCTTTGACCTGGAAGAAAGATGTGACATGAAATGTAGTCAGATATGATGAAAACACAAAACTCAGTTAGCACGATCTGTTTGCATGGTTCTAGAAGGGGCAGGACAATCACTTATTTTCCAGGTTGCAAATAATTTTCACTTGCTGTGGTGGAGACAGCAAGTTTCTAATTCCATAGCAGTTGTGTCAGTTACTCCCTAATATGTGCGATCTCCCTTCTTCCCACCCATGCCCCATTTTGCTGTCAGTGATCTTTATCAAACGAATCCCCTTTTTAAATGCTTCAATGGCTCTCCACTGCCCTCAGGATAAAATTCATACTTCATATCAGGGTCCCTGTCTTCGTCTCTGCTTTCATCTTCTCTTGAGATTCTATTCGTGTTCCTCCAGTTATAATAACATACCAGCAACTAACCACAGCTTTGTTCCTTTACACATGCTTCTCTCTCCACCAACCCTCCTTCCTCACCCTTCACACCTTCTGAATATCCTTCCCTGACCTTTTTCTACTTAAGTTTTATTCCTCTACATTCCCATACTATCATGTGCTTATCTTGATCATGCAGTTGATCTTATCCTATCATATTTATGACTTATTTCATCTACTAAAGAATAAATGTCTTAAGTACCGAAACCTTATCCCTTTTATAGACACTTGATGTCAAAAGCAGTGTAGGAAACACAGTAGGTGCTGGTAAACATTTGCTGAATGAATGAAAAAAAGGCAACGGGCATTAACCAAACACAAACACTGGGATAGGTTCTTGGGCGGTACTGATATTGACCAGGTTGAGTTTACCAAATCCCTAGCTAATTATTTGGATGTTTAGAATGTGAATACAATATTCCCTTTTTAAAGAGTATTTAGAAAAATGTGAGGAGGAAAATCAGCGGGAGTTCTCATTCTACCCCTCTGTTCAATGTTAGAGGGGTATTTTGAGATTAATCAAGGTTATAGGCTTGTAGTGGAAAGAGATAACTGGAATGAAGTCCCTACCTGTCTTTGCTTTCAGCCGAACACAGATTTAGTTTTCCTATTTCTTCCCCTTCCCCGAGGCATTGGCTAGCCCACCCCTGAGATTAAACCAAATATCAGGTGGCCTTGATGAAGCCCATGAGGAGATAAGAACAGCTTTTCAGGACAGATGATTCATTTTCTCAAACTTCACCCATTTGTGCACTGAGGATAATAGTATAGGCTGCCTCCTAGAGATGTTGCAAGGATTAAGGAACTCAGAGAGATAATAAACATAAAAGAGCATTGAACGGCTGCGTGGGGATTCAGTCTGAGAAGCAGATGCTCCTTCTTATTTTCCCATCCTTCATCTGCAGACCACGTCCTGAATGTGCAGAGTCTAAAGGGCAGGTGGAAGGAGTGGGGTGCAAGTCCTGGGACTTTATTTTCAGGTCTGTTCTACAATATCATGGCCAATTTTTGTAGGTTATTTAAGCCAATGACATTTTCTGAGCCCCAATTGCACTAGACCTCACAGACATATAAGCCAGATAGGAAGTCCCAGATGCTTCTTTAAAGGAAAGTTTGTTGGACCGAGGAAGCCATGATAACCCCATAGCAAAGGACATGAGAGCTGCCCCACTTTTGAAGATCTGGCTTAGGATTATCCATTTGGTGGACTTTGAGGGCCATATTTTAGAAATCAGATTGCCTTGCACAATATAGACACTGGAAAAATAACCACTGAATCCATTTAAACACATTGAATTGAAGCCCTGTACTTTTCCTCAAATATCTAGACATTTTCAGTGCTCTTTCCTCAAACTGTATGTAGACACGTGTTTGGGGGTGCTTGCTGGTGTCCACACTGTTGTACTGTGATAACCAATGATAACAAACAATGGACGTGGATCCAAAGAACAGCAACAACAAGAAAGAAAATCTGCATTAGTTGTAGGAAGTGGGGGAAATTGAAGTTTAATAGTGAGCTAAGTAGTTAGCAAGGTTCCATAGATATAATACATGTGAAGTATTTTTATCTAGGTATAAAGGAAATGGATAGAACTAGAATTCTGAAGAAATCTCAGGAAATAATGAAAGTGATTTAGAAAATATTTTTTCTATAAAAATAGAATTATTTTTCTATGAAAAAAGTGGGGATGGTGGTGTGCTGAATTGGGCGATTGGGATTGACATGTATACACTGATGTGTATAAAATTGATGCCTAATAAGAACCTGCAGTATAAAAAAACAAACAAAACAACTAATACTAAACTTTCATTGGGTTATTTGTATGGAAATATGTTAATATAAATGTTTCAGACATTACATGAAATTTCTAAAAATCTTATATTTGTATTTGTATGGAAATATGTATGGAAATATGTTAATATAAATGTTTCAGACATTGCATGAAATTTCTAAAAATCTTATATGTTCTGGTATAATGTTATAAGTAATAATCCTAGTTATTACTTTAAAATGTATATCTCAGAAATAACTAATTTTCTTGTCAACTGCATTATTATGAACTTTCATCAAATCTTTAACCGTGGGAAAAAAAAAAAAAAAGTTCCTAATTTATTGATAATTTTTTTTATGTTACAACACATTAATTCAGTCATTCATCTTTTTTCTGAAATTAAAAAATATAGTCACCATTTAGACACAAAAATGGAATTCTTATGACTTACACTTTTTCTAGGGAAGCTTTCCCTTTTGTGTGAGTCAAAAAGCAATTTTCCTCAATACGTCTGATCATAAAGTAGGACATCCAGCATATTCTGAGACACAAGGCTTATAGAACTCTTATATTTTAATTATTTGGATGCAAATTTAGTAAAACTTGCAATATTTTAGGCTCTATACTTGAGGCAGTGCATTTGTACTTTGGCTAAGGATTTTCGTAATAAATCTTTATTCACACAATTGATGGTCTTGGGGTTAGCAAGACACTCACTTCATGTATGGTAATACATAAAATAATTGTAAAATAATATCAGTGTTATTTCAAAAACTGAAAAAACTAGTAGTTAATTCGTTTCCATTTATTTTCATCCTGTAGTCTGATTTGTTTCATTCAGGACTTGTTTTCCAAGTCCTTTCTTGGAAAATAATTATATCTTTGTTTCATTGATTATCTTGCCTGAAGATATTTTAAAAACACATTCACATTTATGTAATTTTATAAGATAAATTTTACACTTCTTTTCTGCTTTTCCAATATTGAAACACTCTCTTTACATATCAGGTTGTTTCTAGTGTAATTATTTTACCATTCTGATAGATAATTTTATCTTCCCGTTTCATACAACTTGTTTTGAACTTCAGAGTAATGGGCCCAGCATGTGGCCCATTTCAAATATTTTGATGTCTTGATTTTAAAACAAGGTGACTCATGCTCTGTACTTTCTTTGGGCAAATGTATACTTACTTTTTTTTTTTAATGAAGATAATTTTTCAAAATTTTTATTGCAGTATAGTTTTTTTTTTTAACATCTTTATTGGAGTATAATTGCTTTACAATGGTGTGTTAGTTTCAGCTTTATAACAAAGAGAATCAGCTATACATATACATATATCCCCATATCTGCTCCCTCTACCGTCTCCCTCCCACCCTCCCTATGCCACCCCTCTAGATGGTCACAGGGCACTGAGCTGATCTCCCTGTGCTATGCGGCTGCTTCCCACTAGCTATCTATTTTACATTTGGTAGTGTGTATATGTCAATGCTACTCTCTCACTTCGTCCCAGCATACCCTTCCCCTTCCCATGTTCTCAAGTCCATTCCCTATGTCTGTGTCTTTATTCCTGTCCTGCCCCTAGGTTCTTCAAACCATTTTTCTTTTTTTTTAGATTCCATATATATGTGTTAGCATACGGTATTTGTTTTTCTCCTTCTGACTTACTTCACTCTGTATGACAGACTCTAGGTCCATCCACCTCACTACAAATAACTCAATTTCGATTCTGTTTATGGCTGAGTAATATTCCATTGTATATATGTGCCACATCTTCTTCACCCATGCATCTGTCGATGGACACTTAGGTTGCTTCCATATCCTGGCTATTATAAATAGAGCTGCAATGAACATTGTGGTACATGACTCTTTTCGAATTATGGTTTTCTCAGGGTATATGCCCAGTAATGGGATTGCTGGGTCATATGGTAGTTCTATTTTTAGTTTTTTAAGGAACCTCCATACTGTTCTCCATAGTGGCTGTATCAATTTACATTCCCACCAACAGTGCAAGAGGGTTCCCTTTTCTCCACACCCTCTCCAGCATTTATTGTTTGTAGATTTTTTGATGATGGCCATTCTGACTGGTGTGAGGTGATACCTCATTGTAGCTTTGATTTGCATTTCTCTAATGATTAGTGATGTTGAGCATCCTTTCATGTGTTTGTTGGCAATCTGTATTTCTTCTTTGGAGAAATGTCTATTTAGGTCTTCTGCCCATTTTTGGACTGGGTTGTTTGTTTTTCTGATATTGAGCTGCATGGGCTTCTTGTAAATTTTGGAGATTAATCCTTTGATAGCTGCTTCATTTGCAAATATTCTTTCCCATTCTGAGGGTTGTCTTTTCGTCTTGCTTATGGTTTCCTTTGCTGTACAAAAGCTTTTAAGTTTCATTAGGTCCCATTTGTTTATTTTTGTTTTTATTTCCATTTCTCTAGGAGGTGGGTCAAAAAGGATCTTACTGTGATTTATGTCATAGAGTGTTCTGCCTATGTTTTCCTCTAAGAGTTTTATAGTGTCTGGCCTTACATTTAGGTCTTTAATCCATTTTGAGTTTATTTTTGTGTATGGTTCTAGGGAGTGTTCTAATTTCATTCTTTTACATGTAGCTGTCCAGTTTTCCAAGCAGCACTTATTGAAGAGGCTGTCTTTTCTCCATTGTATATTCTTGCCTCCTTTATCAAAGATAAGGTTACCATATGTGCATGGGTTTATCTCTGGGCTTTCTATCCTGTTCCATTGATCTATATTTCTGTTTTTGTGCCAGTACCATACTGTCTTGATTACTGTAGCTTTGTAGTAGAGTCTGAGGTCCGGGAGCCTGATTCCTCCAGCTCTGTTTTTCTTTCTCAAGATTGCTTTGGCTATTCGGGGTCTTTTGTGTTTCCATACAAATTGTGAAATTTTTTATTCTAGTTCTGTGAAAAGTGTCATTGGTAGCCTGATAGGGAGTGCATTGAATCTGTAGATTGCTTTGGGTTGTATAGCCATTTTCACAATGTTGATTCTTCCAATCCAAGAACATGGTATTTCTCTCCATCTCTTTGTATCATCTTTAATTCCTTTCATCAGTGTCTTAGCATTTTCTGCATACAGGTCCTTTGTCTCCTTAGGTAGGTTATTCCTAGATATTTTATTCTTTTTTTTTTGCAATGGTAAGTGGGAGTGTTTCCTTAATTTCTCTTTCAGATTTTTCATCATTAGTGTATAGAAATGCAAGAGATTTCTGTGCATTAATTTTGTATCCTGCTACTTTACCAAATTCATTGATTAGCTCTAGTAGTTTTCTGGTAGCATCTTTAGGATTCTCTATGTATAGTATCATGTAATCTGCAAACAGTGACAGCTTTACTTCTTCTTTTCCAATTTGGATTCCTTTTATTTCTTTTTCTTCTCTGATTGCTGTGGTTAAAACTTCCAAAACTATGTTGAATAATAATGGTGAGAGTGGACATCCTTGTCTTCTTCCTGATCTTAGAGGAAATGGTTTCAGTTTTTCACCATTGAGAATGATGTTAGCTGTGGGTTTGTCATATATGGCCTTTATTATGTTGAGGTAAGTTCCCTCTATGCCTACTTTCTGGAGGGTTTTTATCATAAATGTGTGTTGAATTTTGTCAAAAGCTTTTTCTGCATCTATTGATCTCAGTAGATGAGATGGTTTTTCTCCTTCAATTTGTTAATATGGTGTATCACATTGATTGATTTGCGTATATTGAAGAATCCTTGCATTCCTGGGATAAACCCCACTTGATCATGGTGTATGATCCTTTTAATGTGCTGTTGGATTCTGTTTGCTAGTATCTTGTTGAGGATTTTTGCATCTATGTTCATCAGTGATACTGGCCTGTAGTTTTCTTTTTTTGTGACATCTTTGTCTGGTTTTGGTATCAGGGTGATGGTGGCCTTGTAGAATGAGTTGGGGAGTGTTACTCCCTCTGCTATATTTTGGAAGAGTTTGAGAAGGATAGGTGTTAGCTCTTCTCTAAATGTTTGATAGAATTCGCCTGTGAAGCCATCTGGTCCTGGGCTTTTGTTTGTTAGAAGATTTTTAATCGCAGTCTCAATTTCAGTGCTTGTGATTGGTCTGTTTATATTTTCTATTTCTTCTTGGTTCAGTCTTGGAAGGTTGTGCTTTTGTAAGAATTTGTCCATTTCTTCCAGGTTGTCCATTTTACTGGCATATAGTTGCTTGTAGTAATCTCTCATGATCCTTGTATTTCTACAGTGTCAGTTGTTACTTCTCCTTTTTCATTTCTATTGATTTGAGTCTTCCCCCTTTTTTTCTTTATGAGTCTGGCTAGTGGTTTATCAATTTTGTTTATTTTCTCAAAGAACCAGATTTTAGTTTTATTGACCTTAGCTATTGTTTCCTTCATATCTTTTTCATTTATTTCTGATCTGATCTTTATGATTTCTTTCCTTCTGCTAACTTTGGGGGTTTTTTGTTCTTCTTTCTCTAACTGCTTTAGGTGTAAGGTTAGGTTGTTTATTTGAGATGTTTCTTTTTTCTTAAGGTAGGATTGTATTGCTGTAAACTTCCCTCTTAGAACTGCTTTTGCTGCATCCCACAGGTCTTGGGTCATCGTGTTTTCATTCTCATTTGTTTCTAGGTATTTTTTGATTTCCTCTTTGATTTCTTCAGTGATCTCTTGGTCATTTAATAGCGTATTGTTTAGCCTCCATGTGTTTGTATTTTTACAGATTTTTTTCCTGTAATTGATATCTAGTCTCACAGTGTGGTTGGAAAAGATACTTGATATGATTTCAATTTTCTTAAATTTACCAAGGCTTGATTTGTGACCCAAGATATGATCTATCTTGGAGAATGTTTCATGAGCACTTGAGAAGAAAGTGTATTCTGTTGTTTTTGGATGGAATGACCTATAAATATCAATTAAGTCCATCTTGTTTAATGTGTCATTGAAAACTTGTGTTTCCTTATTTATTTTCATTTTGGATGCTCTGTCCATTGGTGAAAGTGGTGTGTTAAAGTCCCCTGCTATGATTGTGTTACTGTCAATTTCCCTTTTTATGGCTGTTAGCATTTGCCTTATGAATTGAGGTCCTCCTATGTTGGGTGCATAAATATTTACAATTGTCATATCTGCTTCTTGGGTTGATCCCTTGATCATTATGTAGTGTCCTTCTTTGTCTCCTGTAATAGTCTTTATTTTAAAGGCTATTTTGTCTGATATGAGAATTGCTACTCCAGCTTTCTTTTGATTTCCATTTGCATGGAATACCTTTTTCCATCCCCTCACTTTCAGTCTGTATGTGTCCCTAGGTCTGAAGTGGGTCTCTTGTAGACAGAATATATACGGGTCTTGTTTCTGTAGCCATTCAACCATCTATGTCTTTTGGTTGGAGCATTTAATCCATTTACATTTAAGGTAGTTATCGATATGTATGTTCTTATTACCATTTTCTTAATTGTTTTGGGTTTGTTATTGTAAGTCTTTTCCTTCTCTTGTGTTTCCTGCCTAGAGAAGTTCCTTTAGCATTTGTTGTAGAGCTGGTTTGGTGGTGCTGAGTTCTCTTAGCTTTTGCTTGTTGGTAAAGTTTTTAATTTCTCTATCGAATCTGAATGAGATCCTCACTGGGTAGAGTAATCTTGGTTGTAGGTTTTTCCCTTTCATCACTTTAAATATGTCCTGCCACTCCCTTCTGGCTTGCAGAGTTTCTGCTGAAAGATCAGCTGTTAACCTTATGGGGATTCCCTTGTATTTTATTTGTTGTTTTTCCCTTGCTGCTTTTAATATTTTTTCTTTGTATTTAATTTTTGATAGTTTGATTAATATGTGTCTTGGCATGTTTCTCCTCGGATTTATCCTGTATGGGACTCTCTGTGCTTCCTGGACTTGATTGACTATTTCCTTTCCCGTATTAGGAAGTTTCCAACTATAATCTCTTCAAATATTTTCTCAGTCCCTTTCTTTTTCTCTTCTTCTTCTGGGACCCCTATAATTCGAATGTTGGTGCATTTAATGTTGTCCCAGAGGTCTCTGAGACTGTCCTCAATTCTTTTCATTCTTTTTTCTTTATTCTGCTCTGCGGCAGTTATTTCCACTATTTTATCTTCCAGGTCACTTATCTGTTCTTCTGCCTCAGTTATTCTGCTATTGATTCCTTCCAGATAATTTTTAATTTCATTTATTGTGTTGTTCATCATTGTTTGTTTGCTCTTTAGTTCTTCTAGGTCCTTGTTAAACGTTTCTTGTATTTTCTCCAGTCTATTTCCAAGATTTTGGATCATCTTTACTATCATTACTCTGAATTCTTTTTCAGGTAGACTGCTTATTTCCTCTTCATTTGTTTGGTCTGGTGGGTTTTTACCTTGCTCCTTCATCTGCTGTGTGTTTCTCAGTCTTCTCATTTTGCTTAACTTACTGTGTTTGTGGTCTCCTTTTCGCAGGCTGCCGGTTTGTAGTTCCTGTTGTTTTTGGTGTCTGCCCCCGGTGGGTAAGGTTGGTTCAGTGGGTTGTATAGGCTTTCTGGTGGAGGGGACTGGTGCCTGTGTTCTGGTGCATGAGGCTGGATCTTGTCTTTCTGGTGAGCTGTACCACGTCCAGTGGTGTGTTTTGGGGTTCTGTGACCTTATTAAGGTTTTAGGCAGCCTCTCTGCTAATGGGTGGGGTTGTGTTCCTGTCTTGCTAGTTGTTTGGCATAGGGTGTCCAGCACTGTAGCTTGCAGGTCATTGAGTGTAGCTGGGTCTTAGCGTTGAGATGGAAATCTCTGGGTGAGCATTCGCCATTTGATACCACGTGGAGCCGGGAGGTCTCTGGTGGACCAGTGTCCTGAACTCAGCTCTCCCACCTCAGAGGCTTGGCCTGACAGCCAGCCCGAGCACCAAGAGCCTGTTAGCCATACGGCTCCCAAGTCTACAGTTGCTCCCAAAGTCCACCTCCTCAATTTGGGATGATTCGTTGTCTATTCAGGTATTCAACAGATGCAGGCACATCAAGCTGTTTGTGGAGTTTTAATCCGCTGCTTCTGAGGCTGCTGGGAGAGATTTCCCCTTCTCTTCTTTGTTCATACAGCTCCCAGGGTTCAGCTTTGGATGTGGACCCGCCTCTGCATGTAGGTCGCCTGAGGGCATCTGTTCCCCGCCCAGACAGGACGGGGTTAAAGGAGCAGCTGCTTCGGGGGCTCCGGCTCACTCAGGCCAGGGGGAGGGAGCGGTACGGAGGAGGCGGGGCGCGCCTGCGGCGTCAGAGGCGTCGTGACGTTGCACGAGCCCGAGGCGCGTCGTGCGTTCTCCCGGGGAAGTTGTCTCCGGATCACGGGACGCTGGCCGTGGCGGGCTGCACCGGCTCCCGGGAGGGGCGGTGTGGAGAGTGACCTGTGCTCGCACACAGGCTTCTTGGTGGCGGCAGCAGCAGCCTTAGCGTCTCCTGCCCGTCTCTGGGGTCCGCGCTGGTAGCCGCAGCTCGCGCCCATCTCTGGAGCTCGTTTAGGCGGCGCTCTGAATCCCCTCTCCTCGCGCACCAGGAAACAAGGAGGTAAGAAAAAGTCTCTTGTCTCTTCGGCAGCTGCAGACCTTTTCCCGGACTCCCTCCCGGCTAGCTGTGGCGCACTAACCCCTTCAGGCTGTATTCACGCCGCCAACCCCAGTCCTCTCCCTGCGATCCGACCGCAGCCCGAGCCTCAGCTCCCAGCCCCGCCCGCCCCGGCGGCTGAGCAGACAAGCCTCTCGGGCTGGTGAGTGCTGCTCGTTGCCGAGCCTCCGTGCGGGAATCTCTCCGCTTTGCCCTGCGCACCCCTGTGGCTGCGCTCTCCTCCGTGGCTCCGAAGCTTCCCCCCGCCGCCACCCGCAGTCTCCGCCCGCGAAGAGGCTTCCTAGTGCGTGGAAACCTTTCCTCCTTCACGGCTCCCTCCCCGAAGTGCAGGTCCCGTCCCTATTCTTTTGTCTCTGTTTTTTCTCTTTTCTCTTGCCCTCCCCAGCTATGTGGGGAGTTTCTTGCCTTTTGGGAAGTCTGAGGTCTTCTGCCAGCGTTCAGTAGGTGTTCTGTAGGGGTTGTTCCACAGGTAAATGTATTTCTGATGTGTTTGTGGGGAGGAAGGTGATCTCCGCGTCTTACTCCTCCGCCATCTTGAAGGTCTGTGATACACTTACTTTTTAGTACAGTGATTCTACCTTTGGCTTACAACACATTTTTTCAGTAATTTAACTCGGTATCTCTCTGCAGTCCCGTGTTGGGCTAAAGGCTAAATGGATACAATTTTGCAGCAACTTCTCAAATGTGTTTCTAATCAGCATGCTGCAGCACCTTTCCATTAAGCAGATATTTCCCATTTTATATTCTTTACTCAAAAGATCATTACTTTGCATTTACCTATAGCGAACCGTATTTGCTGTATATTAGCCCAGACACCTAAATGTTCTCAAGCTTGATGTATCCCTCACAAGCTTACTCTTCCTTGCTTTTCTAGTCATTTAAAAATAATCTGCAAACAAGCAGAGTAAAAGGGTGGTGAATCCTATCTAGTCTACTTTATATCTCTTTTTCTTTTTTGAAAATACAGATGAATTCTGAAGAAATTTAATAGAAGGAAAGGAAATAATGATGAGACTGACTTGGTATCTTGGCCCTTTGGCTCTGACATAAGCACCATTGTTTTACTACACATCATGATAATAATAGCAGTAAAACAAAATGTATGACAGTAGCTAAAAGTAGTTGTCCACAGTGACCTTCCCAGTAAACTTGTGATTATTATTTCCCTGCCTCAAAAATACAAGGGGAACTCTGAGTATACTTATCAGTGAATGGATTCAAAGACTTCTATATGACCTTAAGCTGTGCTGATAGGGGTAGCCTGTAAGAAATTATTGAATCAAAAAAGAATGACTGAGATTCTAAAAAATAATACTGAAGGAAAAGGATTCAGTAGTTCTTGAGCTGTAAGGTCTACTTTATTCAGATTATTTTGTAAATGCAATAATCTATGTAAGGAGTGTTACAATTGTGGGGATTCAGTGCTGTTATGTGCTATTATAGCCAGGGAATCCAGAATGCCTATATCCTTCATATTAATAATCCTTCCTAAAGGAATTACCCCCATAATAACCAGCAGCAGACCAAGTATGAAGGTAACTTTTCATGGCTTCGTATGTGTCTAATAATTTAACAAAGAGTTTCTATTAACATTGGATTGGAGGGTGTTTCTTGAGCCTAAAGATTTAAGTGGGGACTCAGTAAAAAGATCTCATTCCCATATTCTGAATCCTGGAGCCAATCTCTGGAAGCAGAGAAGGAGTGAAGGGGAAGAAACAAAAGAAAAAAGAAGAGACTTTGTGTCTAAGAACCCATCCCACTCTATGGAGTGGAAGAGAGAGAGGTTTCCCGAATGGCCCCCAGGATGTAGGTCCTTCCAAGCTTCCATCTACCACACAGAGGTAGGACAGGAGACATTTGTAAGGAAGGGAGAATAGAGTGTGTTACATCTGTCTTTATGTGTTTTAAGGCATGGTGATCCCACATAATCTAATGAATGTCCTGGCGATCACAGAATAACTAAACAAAAACTCCTTTTATTATCCCAATAGAACCCTCAGAAGGGGAAGCTCCTTGGTGTGGGGTTTTGGTGGAACTTTTCCCTAGTTGAGTTCATTGATGTATAAAGGGGGACACATTTCAATTCTGGGAAGGGACAGGTAAGACAGTGAAAATGAAAGAATGCCTGAGTTGTTTTGAAAGGAAGGTAGGAGCTAACCAGATGATAAAAATGGGCAGGGGACATTCCAGAGCAAAGGGACAGATGTAGAAAATCACTGTTTTTTGGTTTTGTTTTTTTTTTTAACTGTGGAATTATAAGCAGTTTGATTTGGCTGGACCATACAGTAGAGCAATCATGTATCAGCTGTGCCCTGGATGGTCTAGAGAGCATCTTCTCAGACTGATTTTAGAACCCTCATCATGAGTGAATATAGCCATCTCAGAATTCTTTGGCTATTCTCAACAATCTCACTATATACTACTTTTTTGAGGCAGGCGTTTTCATCCTGGGTGTAATTTTGGAAAAGTTATTGAAACTCTTGTGTCTTAGTCCAAGCATATATAAACAGGGAATATACAATACCTACTTCATAGGTTTGTTGGAGCACATATGGAATCACGTCTTTGAAAAGTGCTTTGCAACCTGGAAAGTACAATACAAAAGTTATGATTATTAAGCTGATGAGATTTGTTTCATGTCATATTTTGAACCATATAGCCAAATTTTTTTTTAAAATATCCATTTAAAAATGCAATATTCAATAAACACAAATCATTTAATCTTACTATGTGCAACTATTTTTTTCATAAAGTTCAACTCAATAAAAGTGGTTATATTTAAGAAAAACTTTAAAGCACAGATGTTAAATATATGGCACATTGGACCTAATTCCTCAATTGTGTTCCCAAGGCAGACATCACTAATTAATAACACTTTTTCCACTGTGTCAGAATGGAGCTTCAAAATTCTTCTCAACATTTCAAGTAGCTAAAACTGATATGTAAAAGCTGACCCTTGATATCTATTATTATTTTTATTGGATTAAAGCCAGGAGAGGGGGCAGAAGACTTTTTTCTTGCCTGCAAGCTATCCTTGTAAACAACTAATTCAGAGAGGAAAAGCTCTGTCTTTAAACATTTTTAGGAATGAGAATGTGAGAATTGTGAAGTAAGTTTTCTTAACAATGCAACAAGAGGGATACTTTTAAAAACTGGTTTGTTTTTTTTTTAGTATCTCAGATTATTGATTCCTTAATTTCCTTCAAATTCAACATGGTTTCAAATCAGTTGTGTTAGTTTTAAAGTGATGGTTATAAAATGACTAGATTTGTGCCAAATAATAAATATAAATTCAAGTAAAAACATCCTTGAATAGCTCAGAACAATTTTGTGAATGGAGTCTAGAATATGGGCAGATGCATTAAAATGCCATAACCATGTACACACATAGTTACCAATTCATTGTTGGATACTATCTTCATGCATCATTTTGATGCTGCTTAATGTAGGATATGCTGAAAAGCTATTATTTGGTCTTTTCAAAAATACCTAGTAAATAACCTTCTGCCCAATTACAGTTTTCCTTTAGATTCAAAAACTGAGGCCTTAAAGATGTATAATGGTTTCCTTTTGAATGTGTAACAAAATATCGAAAAAAAATTGCTGCTTTTAAACTGGTAAGTACTTGATAACAGACACACTTAGAATGGATAAGTGTGGGCCAGGGGAAATGAGACACGCTGTGAAAAGAAACATTCTTAGCTTTATGCAGAAGTTCTGCAATGGAGGGGATAAAGACGAGGAGGCGAGTAAAGTGTACTCATTCTGACATGGGGCCCACCTTCCTGTAAGACCAACACAAATGTGCCCAGTACGCAAACTGCCATGTTAACAGTTTTGAGTGATGGGAAGCAATTGCCATAGGCCACTCCCTCAGCCCCTCAGTCCCACTAAGACCCGGCCTCAGGGGTTTTCCCTCCCTTCCTAATGGAGGTTCCTCCCACTCTGCTATACCTCCCGAGGGATGGTTATTTTTGCTGAGCCAGGGGACAGAATTATGGCACTAAGATGTGAAGAAAGTGGATTGTTCTAAGGTCAACAGAGAAACAGAACCCTACTTACCGCCATCTTGCATGTGAATGCAGTTTTGCCAAGAAGCGATATTTGAATAGCTATATGGGTGAAAAGGGCTGCTCTATCTGTGATTTTAACTAATATGTGACATAACACTGGATTCAGATACGTTCCATAATTAAGGGCGCATTTTAGATACCCCTTCATCTGTGGCTCAATAGATGGATACACTTGCTCCAATGACCCAGTCCTTTCAGCTTTATTCATTTAATATATGCAGTGCAGAGAGCTAGAGACCCAGCCCAGCAAAATGCCAGTTTTTTCTTGGCTAGACAATAGGAAATAGACAGAGAACCGATAACTCTGCACACTCAGATGTCCTGGGGGGAGATGTCAGTTCAGATCAGATCTAAAAGGCAACCTCATGGAAATAGAAGAGAAAAATACTCTTATCCCAAACTCTGTCAAGCATTCATCCGCTCTTTCAATTTTGTAGCAAGAATACTGATATGTTATATCTCACATATGGTCATTGATTTCTTGTAAGAATGTAAATAAACAAAGAATGAGCAGGCATGGATTCTGAAAAATTACAGGGAAGCTATCCCATGACTTTTGGGATATAATTTTAACCTAGTTAGCCGTCTCCCCATGATAACAAAAGGGGAAGCAGTAGAACACCCTAGTTAAATATTTGAGCATCAGAGTTGGAGAGACAGACTTGAGCAAGTGCCAGTTCTCCCACTTACTAGTTACATAATATCGAATTCTTCATCTAGCTAAAGAGGATAATAACAGAGCCTATAGCACTGGCTCTACTGGGAGACACATTGACATAGCACTTTCAGTGTATGCATTATACTTCTGTATATGTGCATTTTCTGAAAATACCTCATGGATAATGTAAGGTATGGCAACTAACATTTATGTTTTAGTCATTCAGTCAAACACATACACACATTGAGTGTGTTACACACTGATGGATATAAAAATAAGGGAAAAATTTTAAACATCTGAACTCAGATGTCTTTGCTTACTTATCAAGACATTTACAACACCAGCAGCTTGACTTCCATGGATAAAGAATAATGTATATAAACAGTGGCACAAGGCATTGACGCCATGACAGTTAGGCAACCTCCAACGTCTCAACACACAAGTAAAATGTCTATGTTCAAGGAGAAATGTTTTCTAGGTATCAGCTTCTTGAGGTTGTGGCTCCAAAGGAGGTTAGTGCCCCGAGTAATGAGAACAGTTGGGAATCTCTCCCCTTCTCTATCGCCTGAAGGTCAACAGCCATCTGGTCTAACTCATGCTGGCTTTCCAATTGAGAATGAAAACAGATTTTCTATCATGTCCAAGAACAAAGGGCATGGCTGAATTGTGGAAAATGTAGATGACACAGTTGCCTTCATCCATGCAGAGCGTGTATCTCAATTTTCTGTAAATGCATTCTTGGGCAAAGTGTCCTGTGATTAAGAGGCAGAAGTATAAGGGGCAGTGGAAGAGAGGGAAAATGAGCCATGCACCAGCATCCCCTTGGAATGATAAAGCAATTACAAAAATAAGAAGGTTCTCTTTGGTTAATCCAAGTGCTATCTTTCAAATAGAGAATAAATCCACCAGTCAATGAGGTGCCTACTCTTTGCAAATCACAGAACGTCAGCATTCTGTGTTATGAACCTTTTCCTCTGCATTTGCATAAAAAAAATTGACACCCTGAATAGGGCACTGACCAACAGATTAAAATCACTTACTGTGTGCCTCCTTTTATTTTCTTGGCAGGCCACGTGATAACCCAGCAGCCATCCATCTTTTCCCCTTTCCCAGACACTGGTTAACATATATTATCTGGTGATAAAAACTGTCCAATTTTCTTATACCAAAAATTACAAACATTGGAAAAAAATGCTGAGCTTGTGTAAGATATCTTATCTGTATTAAATATTTCAGACACAAATATTTCAGAGCTCCACGTACTTGGTGAAATGTTTAAAATAAATATCCAAGTGCCAAATACCTTGTTCTTTCCAATTTATTTGAGGGTTATTAAAATATGTTACAATTAATTTTATATGATGTATTAAGACATTCCATTTATATGCTCAAAACTACAGGGGTCTCCATAACAGCCCTAAGTAATTCCATTTTGCAGTACAAGGGACATTGTTAATGTTTAAAGATTAGAAAATACACCCTCTTTGATCTTTGCTCCTTATTGAAAGACAGCATTCAGACACCAGGAATGCATTTTTCTTCAAATAGTTGATTTCTCCTAGAGGAAGATATGATTAAATAGAATACTTCAGGCTTAATAAGGCAACAAAAGAACTGGCAATTTCCTTTTAGCTCTCTTCGTTCTAGCATCTCAGAGCTGTTTGCCTCGGGATTTAGGAATTGAGACAGAACAAATTGCCGACCCCAGAGCTGAACAGCCACGTTAGTTATTTTGGTTGTGCCAGTTTTGAAACAGAACATGGACCAGAGGCAGGCACACTTTGCAGAGTGGGCATTTTGTACAGTCTATTTTAATTGATGGCAAAGCATATAGATTGGGCATCTGTACAAATGCTTTTAAAAAATGAAAAAAAAAATTGTCGGGTTCTTGCAAGTAACGAAACTAGGGGTTTAGAAAGGAAAATGGCTTTCGCTGCTGCTGCCCACATTTCTTGGAGTCTCTCCTTGTTTGTAACCCTTTTCTGTAACCCTTGATTCATGTTGTCATTCATTCACGGTGCTATTGCCAGGTGTAAGGGTAGGCACTAGAGTTTTGCTTGTGTTCACAACCTCTTTTAATGGGGATTACAGTTCATTGATAAGACCTCATTGCTAGATACTTAGGGCCCCAAGACAAAGTCTCAACAAGTCTAATGCATTATTCCCCTTAAAATAAGCTTTGGCTAATTTCAAAACACATTTCTATTTATGCCTGTGAGAAAGAAGAAATAGCAGATATCTGTGGCCAGGGTCTCTCCCGCAAGCCTTGTCAAGTATCACTAGATGGTCACAGTGGCCTCACCTAACTCTGCCTTGCATTTTATCTTCCACATGATAACTAGAGTGATTATAGCTCAGAAGATATTCAGCAGCTTTCCATCGCACTTAGGATGAGGACAAACACTTTTAATGCAGCCTTCCAAGCCAGGCATGATCTGGCCCTGGGGACCACTAGAGCCTTATCTCAGGCTCAATGCCCTCCAGCTACATTGGCTTTCTCTCCGTTACTCCTATGTAACTGGGCTTTTGCAAATGCTCTTTCCTCTACAAAGTTCTCCATCAGAATCAAACCTTCCAAGCTTGGGTACAAAGCCTCCTAAAGTTCACGAAACAGCATTTTCATAATTAGTCTCTATTCATTCCCAAGTAGAGATCCGAATCTAAGCATGATCTCCACATCTGTGGAAACACTCTGCTTCCAAACTTTTTTATTCTAGATTTGGTCTCATAAGCTGTTGCTATGAAAGGCATGACAAAACTGCCAAAAGTTGGTTAATAATGTGAATCACTTGTTATTGGAATTTTACTCAATAGAGAAAAACTGCAAAAACCTTAATAATATATTAATTGAGAAATTTGAGTTCATTACAGAAATATAATTTTTCAGAATGTTTTCTTTGAAGTAAATTTTCAATTTAACAAATATTTATTGAAAACCTTCCTCAAGTAAGGAAGTTCAGAAATTCTTTGGTAACGATCAGACTTTTTAAAAATGTTTTATTTCAGCAGTATTTAATTTCATTTGTGATTTCTCTCTCTCACTGATACCTATATCAGTGATATCTCTCTATTGCTAGATGGGGAGAATACACAATGAATAATATTTGGTCACTTCCCTAATTCTCAACAAGTATTTATTGTATACTAACCTGTGTTGGGATCATTGTCCTGGATTCTAAGAATATAATACTGAGCTCAATAGACACGTTAATCTCATGGAGTTAGAATCTTGCACAAGAAACATACACTACAATTTGTAATCACATATTATGGAAAATGGTGTCAAGGAAAGTAGAAGGTAGTATGAGATTACATAAGACTTCTGGGGGGTCCGGTGGGAGGGGCATGGGCCGGTTGCCCATCCTCCTCCTGTCTCCCATTCAGTGGAGATGTTCGTGCTGAAGAAGGAGTAAGGCTGAGCTAGATGAAGTGGGGTGAGGATGTGGGGATTTGCTCAGAATGAGGGAATAGCATGTAAAAGTGATGTTTAGCATCATATAGGCTCCAAAGAGCAGTTTTTCCTATATTTTTTTTACTTTTACTAAAATCACTCTCCCACTAATTTTACTAGTCTCTCTCTCTCTAATACTCCCTCATCACCTCTAAACAATTTCCTTCAGCCTAAAGCCTTAGGCTAGAGTCAACAGCTCCTATGGGTGGATTCATGGTCACCTGTACCTAATGAAATTTGAGATGCTGCAAGGAGACCTTCAAAGATTTCCCCCTCTTATTTCCTTTATTGGCTTCACATATTTATTCTTCTGTTTCGGGCCATGTTCCCTGAAGAAATGTGTACTCCTCAAAGAGTAGTAAACCTATTAGACCGTAATGAATCATATGTTAGATGCTACTCAGGAAACCACGTTAAAACTCAAGGATATTAAGCCAGAGGAAGTCATCCTATTGAGAGATGTATTATGGATCTTGAAAGAGGTCCCCTGTAGACAGACACTTGTTTATGTGCATTTAACTCTAGACTTTGTCCATTTATTCATTCAAGAACTATTTATGGATCACTTACAATGTGCCAGGTATTATTCTTGCCACTTGGGATACATCAATGGACAAAACAGTTGTATCAGTTTTTCACTGCCACAATAACATGTTAACAACCACAAAATCAGAGCACGAGGCAACAATAAACATGAGTTGCAGGGTTCAACTGATGTGGCATGGGTTTGGCCAGTCACACCTGGGGTACTCATGTGTCTGCAGGCTTTCTCATCCAGCTGGGGGTCAGCTGGCTGTGACTGATCTCAGATGGCCTTGGCTGGTACAACTGGGGCAGCGTAGTTCTGTTCTATGTGTCTCATTCATTATTCAACCGGCTAGTCTAGTGTGTCCTGGTGGTCATGGAAGAAGAGCAAGGATGAACAAGTCCAATCATGTATGTGCTTTTCGAGCCTTTGTCTTATTTCCTAACATCCCATTGGCCAAAGTAAATCTGGTGGTCAAGCTTAGAGGCAGAGTGGGAGACCACTGCAAGGTTATGTGACAAATGTATAGCTATAGACGGTGTTATGTACTGAATTGTGTCACCCCAAAATTCATTGAAGCCCTAACACCACTACCTCTATTTGGAGTAGAGCCTTTAAAGAAGTGATGAAGTTAAAACGAGGCCTTTAGGGTAGGCCTTAGTCCAATCTGACTGGTGTTCGTCTAAGAAAAGGAAATTTGGACATACAAAGAGACACCAGGGTTGCATGCACACAGAGAAAAGACTATATATGCAAGGACACGGCAAGAAGGTGGCCACCTACAAGCCAAGGAAAGAAGCCTCAAGAGAAACCAAACCTGTCAACACCTCGATCTTGGACTTTTCAACTCCAGAGCTGTGAGAAAATAAATTTCTAAAGTTTAAGCCACCCAGTATGTGGCATTTTGTTATGGCAGCCCTAGTAAATTAATACAGGGAGGGATGGAAAGTAGAAGCCATTTTTTTCACAATATATTACAACAGACAAAAATCCATGCACTCTTAGACCCTAAATTCCAGAGTGGAGAAAGAACCAACACGCTGAATAAAACCAGTAAATTACATAATATATAAGAAGGTGACAAATGCTGTGGAAAAATGAAAGTTAAGCAGGATTAGGGGATCAGTATTGCTGAAGGTAGAGGGAAACAGTTTTCAGTATTAATTGGGTGGTTAGGGTAGGCATCACTGAGAAGGAAAGAATGAGTGAGCGCTTGAAAGATGACCTCTTTCAAGGGAGTTAATCCTGAGGCTATCTGGGGAGAGCATTCCAGCAGAGACTGGAAGAGTCCAAAGGCTCTGAGCTGGAGCTTGCCTGGAAACTCCGGAGGCACAGCAAGAAACCAAGGTGGGTGAGAAGAGTAGGAGGTGAATCAGAGGCACGACAGAGGCCAGCCTACGTGGAGCCTCCCAGACCAAGCAAAGACCTCAGGCCTCGCAAGGGTGTGAAGGACTTCCTCCACGCCTGGCTCTTTCTCATTTCTCAGGATCTCTGCCTACCATTTGTCCTGCAAATTCCCAGTTTCTGAGAACTGGCTACTAACCTGGTCCAAGCTTTGCCTTTTCGCATAAGGTTGAGATATTTGAACGATGTTCCGCATACCACTCAGGCTCTACTTCTGATCCTGAAGGGTTTTTTTTCCCCTTAACTACCTAATCTTTGACTTTCTTAAGCTGGTGAAATTAATATGTTAAAATGTTCTTCATTAGATACATTGCAAAAATGCTTGTTAATGCTCGGGTCATTGAAAAAATGATTTGAGACACAGGACTATTGCTTAATAAAGTGCTTAGAACTGAGGGCCTGGCATATAGCATTTGCTCAATAAGCACAAAGTATTATATCTTTAATTGTATTGCTTTTGATAGCCCTGGCAAGTTGGTTGATGATCACCTTGCTAGCATCCAGGATTTCTGGATTTTTATCTACTGCTTATTCTACCTGAATGAGCTTCTGCTGACTGATAAGTTTATGTACAAATTTGGTATACATGTTCAAACTGAGTTTTTCTCAACTACATGTGTATAGATTTATGAATAGTTTTTTATTTGATCTTCTGCACACTACTGTTCAAGTATGGATTGTGAGATCATTGCCAGTTAACTCATGTCTCTCAGATTATAAATCATGATTTAGAAATGTTTCTTACTGATTTTTTTTATGTAACTTTTAATGTTTTCCAAGGATGTCTATTAGTAAGTAATAAGGAAGGTTACCAAGGAAAAAGTCTATTTCTCTTGCCACTCACTTTACTTTGTATCAAGTTGCAACCTCACATAATAACTTCTTATAAAAGATTAAAATACTAATGGTTTCTAGTGAAATAAATAAAATGTTCACTAGCAACATTTTCCTGTGATGAATCAATACTCATTAGTTCATTAGTTTCAGTAGCTAGATAATTTTTATTTGAATCAGTAAAGTTCTATACTGTCATTATGAGCTAAGATTTTATGCATTTTGTTAATATTCAGGAAACATAGCTAAACTAGTTTAAATAAGGAAAATTTAAAAATTAAAGAAAAGGAGAATTTTCCTCATGTTACATCATTATCAGATATTTATGGAGTGTCATGCTTCAGGCACAAGACATGTGGTGGTGAAATAGACATAATAGATTTCTGTTTTCATAGAACTTATATTTTAGCAGGAGAAACATAATAAATGAGTAAAGAAGTAGGTAAATCATTAAGCAAGACAACTTTAGGTGGCAAATACAATAAAAAAAAATACTACAAAGCAATGAGATCGAGAGTGACTTTCAAAAATGGTAAGTAGGTTGGTTGGAAGTGACCTTTGAGGAAGGACGTTTGATTTGAGACCTGAATAATAAAGAGTTTATCATGTCAAGATCTGAAAAGAGAAAGCTCTGGATAGCATGGAGGGTCAATGAAAAGGTCCTGGAGGTGCAGCAAGTTTTGGTGGGAGTGGACAATAGGAGGGAGGGACCAGGGAAGGCAGGGTGAGTAAGTGGAGATAAATATAGGGACGCTAGCTGTACCCAGATTATATGCGACTGAATAGGCCCTGCAAATTCTTTGCACATTATTTTGTTTCACTAGAATAGAAAGCACCAAAAGGTTTTGAACAAGGGAAAAATGTAAATTGACTTAGAGGGCTACAGAGAGACCTGTTTGGAGGCTATTGAAATAGCCCACTTAAGGAATGGTTGATGATGGTTTGGACTAAGATGGTGGCAGTGGACATAAGAAGAAGTGGGTTGATTTGGGATATAGTTATGGGGCAGTGCTAATAGGACTTCCTGCTGAATTGGGTGTGAGTGGTGAAGGAATTCAGAAGGATTCCTATGTTTTTGACTTTGCATGTAAGTTGGTGATGGTGCTATTTACTGAAACAGGGAATATAGGGAATCCCTATTTACTGGTGTAGGGAGAAGTCTTAGAAAAGAAGGTATATCGAGCATCCTAGTTTGGGCCTGTTAAATTTTGGATAGCTTTGACATATCTATGGGAGTTGGATTTATCACCTTGTGGCTCAGGGGAGAGGCCAGAACTGGGCATACACGTTTGTGAGTCGCTGAGGGGCAGTGGATGAGAGTACAGAAATATACACTCACACAGGACAGTCACTATGCTGCCCCATGCGGTTTGACAGAACCCCAACTTTAAGGCCAGGACACCAGAAAATTCTAGATTTCCTCAAGAACTGAATCAAATATCCCTTTACTGTCCTATTGCCTTTGCCTTCCAAACTCACAGTAATCCTTCACAGGAACAGTCTCTACCCTGCAGTGGTCCGTCACTCCCTTCTGGTAGTGTTCTACATATTTCCTTAGCCATCTGAAAGCTTATGGTCCTATTTTACAAAAATAACTGTGTAAATCTATGGAAACTTATCGGGCTCCAAACTCTACCCACTGCTGTCTTTGTATCACCAGACTCCATATTTGAACTCTCATGGCCCCTCAAATCTTTCCACTGTGTGCTAGGTGTCCCAGATTCTGTTCTTGCACAAATGCTGGTGGAGGAATGATGAACACCATCTGGAAGGGTTTGGTTTTCTTCTTCCTGTATAATAAGAAAAAAGAAACGGGGAGTGGTCAGAATTGTATAAATTTAGGTCAGTTGATTCCCACAATTACCTGAACTCCTTTCCTTGGCAAGTAAAAGTCAGGGTGCAAGGCCAAGTTCCCAGGTCCAGGCTTGGGTGTGAGGTGTGTGATGAGGTGCAGGGTGGAGCCAACAACAGAACTGAGACCACGAGCTGAACAGAGAACCAGGAGAAAGGTTTTGAAATAACCAATTCAATAGCCTTTTGGCGCCAGGGGTATTTTCTGCTTCTAAAAAGATGTTCATGGAAACAAATAATTATCCAGCAATCATTGCTCCATCCCAGATCCTTACTTCATTCCTCTTTCACTCCCACAGCAACATAATATCCATAGCATCAAAATGGCCTCTCAAAATATTATGTAACAGATCTAAGAAATAATTTCTAGGGCGAAGTTGACATGAAAACTTGACAATTTAAGGAAAGCATCAATATGAGGGGATGAATTAGGCCAAGATGAGGCATGTGGTATTACGTCGGAAATTGGGAACACTGGAACAGAAGCAAGGGTGCTAAATTCGATGTGTTAGTGCAATACAGGCCTGGGAAGCAATGTGTGGTCCTCTGGGACGGAGCCATGAGGTCTTCTGTTTGGCACCTGTGGCCTTGGTACCTGGCTGACGAGTTGTCAGTGAGTCAGGGCCCAGAATCACTCTCTGGCTTTCTTACCTCGACCTGCTTTTTCTTCTACTCTTGTCACCATCCGAGCTGCTGCCCAACTGGAGCAGAGTTCCTATGGCAGAAAGAAGAGGCAGTCAAGCAACTGACATCCTGATGTGCTGGAAGCATGAGGTTTCTTCCTGAAAATGACATCCTCAAGGACAGAGGACTTATCCAGAGTCATCAAATCCATTAGCCCTTTCCCATTTCTACAGATTCACAAAAAGAAGTGTTACAGATATATAAACAAAAACAAACAAAACAAAAAACAAACACTTTTTAAAGGACTTGAAGTTGTAGGTGATGTTATCGGTTCATTGTTATTGAGTATTGTGACTTTAAAGCAAGCCAAAGAGAAGTTGTTAAGTAATACAATTTGGCTTTCTGGATTATAGGTTGAGACCCTGAAACCTAGGTTCTTTGATAAGGGCCTGGCAGTATAAAGATCAGGAAGAATGTTAGCAGGACGCTTCCAAATTGAAGGAGACAAATACTCAGATAAAAGTATTAAAACAATTCTTATGAAGGAATATTATTGTATCATAGAAAGACGGCAGTAAGAAGAAATGCCCAGGAAAGGAGTAAACAGAAGGAAAGACAATTGGAAGCAACACAAGGGATCCCAGTTACATCAGACTACTCACATCCCCTTTCTTTCGATATACACATAAAATGGTCAAGGAGAAACAGAAGTCTTCTTAATTTCCAGAAGCATTCACAAAACTCTTTACTAGTTTCCCTTAATGGGTAAAGTTTAGAAATGTGGCCCGATAGCCCAGTGAGGTATACTCACAGCTGATTAACTTTCAGAGAATGTACATTCTTGTTACTCCAAGAGAAGTCTCTAGTAGCAGCCCAGACAGCCTTTCTTCATCTGCGCCTGCATCAAGTTGGAATGAGGACTTAGATTGAGTCATGAATCACATCCTGTCCAACTTTGTGACTGACTCAAAATCCAAGAGTAACAGCTAATACTAAAATAATAGAATGAGGGCTGAAAATGATACGAACAGGCTAAAAGGAAGACTTAGCCTGTGAGATAAATTTTAACAGCGATCAACGTAATGATCTGCCATCAGCTTCAGAAAGTCAGCTGCCAAAGTGCAGAATGGGCAGGACAGACTTCAGGCAGTAGAAAGATCTAGGAGTGTTAAGGCAACTCTAAGTTCAGTGTGATCCAGCAGCACAACCAGGCTGTGAAAATAAGGCCACGTCTGATTCCCCCACTCTATGAACGAGTGATTAGATGGGGCGTTCCCAAACCTTCTTTCCATCTCTAAGAGTCCACCGTTCTCTCCTTGGCCCCATGGTAGAACTGCCACTTTCAGTTAAAATGTAGCTGTGTATCTACAAGGAAAAATGTGTGTGCATGTGTGTGTGTGTGTGTCCACGTCCAAGTGAAGGTGTCTGTACATGTGCGGACGCTCACATAAGCATGCACACGTGCGAAGGGGCAGTGCCTCACTCTGGACAAGGAACACAGATGGAGAACGAGTGTTCCCATCCCCTCCTCTTCTCTGAGTTAGGGCGCCTCCCACCACAGTTCTGTGTGTAAAGCCATTGCCCTGGGTGCAGTTGAAACCGTTCTTCTTGTCTGACTATGTCCGGGAGAAAACTGAGCTTAATGACAGGGTGACACATAAACATAACAGGAGAAAAACAAATGGAGTCTGAGACTAGCAAACCTGAACTTAAACCTGAATTGAACCCTCACAAAATCAAATTCTTCCATGTTATTATTATTATTATTATTTTGCCAAATTAAATTAATTAAATTCATAGGGAGCAAAAAAGGCGTTCATTCAAAATACAAAACTACTGGAAATAGGCAGGTTCCGAGATGGAGATTCCTGACTGTTGCTGCATTTTCAGCCATGCAATGTCATTGTGTCTTCTGGGGGGAAAAAGCTATTTTTTCCCCCCATAAAGCTACAAAATATTTTCAAGGAAAGCAGCTCTGAAGGACTATTTCCTCCATTTCCCATTCCTGTAGAATTTCCATGAGGTTTTTATCTTTCTGATTTTGTAAGAGGTAAGGACTTTTTTTTATATAGCTGCAATTTCAACCTTCTGAACATTAAGCAGATATAAATTATCTACAAGGCTAAAAAGTCTTTGATTAACAAGCTAGGGAATTGCAGGTATTAAAGTTGCCCCCCAGAGGGAGTACATATCGTTTCATGAATGCATTAGTTACCTACTTCAAATTACAAAGAAAAATTAATTAAAAAGTATATGTTTATAAGTAATGTGCGTTCCCCTGAGTTCATTCTAAAAGCCACATATATGCAGAACCTAATAAAATTAAATTACATTTGCTGCATATTTTACTGCAGCAACGTAGAGAAAAAGACAAAAGCAGGGGCTACCTAACGTTTCATTCTAGAGAACTTCAGGAGCGCCTGAACTGGTCAGGATGTATTTTAGTGCCTGACACCCACTAAATTCTCTGTGTGGCCGAGACAGGTCTGCAGCTGCTTTGGGAAGGGTGATTCAGGGCTCCTGGGAACAGCTCTGCTTCCATCTCACTCTTGGCTGCGCTCTGAAGTGGTCCAGCCATGCCCATGTGGGTTCTGCAGCGTTGGTGGTGATGGAAAGATTCAGCAGGCTTCATTTACCGGGAGACATCTACACTGGGAACTAGCAGGCAGCCCTGCTGGTGGTTGGCCATTTTAACAAGTCCAGTCCTAGGCACAGTCTTTTCCGTCTCATCTGATCTGTCAGACGATACGGCCTTAGCATCTCTGGAAGTATTTGGATCTAGAAGTCCTAAGAGTGTTCTGACATCCAACACTTGCCCATATTTTGTTTATTCCATAGATACCTCATTTCATTAAGCTTTTCGTACCTCTTTTTTTTTTCCTTCCCTGTGCTTTTCCCCTTTCAGTTACCATGGAAACCATTCCCCTGGTAGGGGAGGAGCCTAATGGCATCCAGGAGTGTGAAGTAAAGTCAATTTATATCATGGTTTGTGAAATATTGGGAGTTTGTAATCGTTGTTATCACCACATATGGTAAATCAATCTCTCTCTAGAGCAAATTTCTAAATATTGATATGAGTATGGGGGTGATAAAATTATAGAGGATCAGACATCCCAGCAACTTGCATGGCAACCTTTAAGATATACATTTCTACTTTGTGTTTGTACAAATAGAAAATGAAATACAAAAGAGGCAAGATGTACTATTTATGGTTTTTTATCTGTTTTAAATTCTCCAAAGGCATGAAATGGTCTCTAGCATAAAGCATATGGCTGTTTTAATGATACAAATTAAGAAGTCCTGTCTGATCACTTATAAAGTTTATATATATATTATGTATGTGTGTGTAAATGTGTAATTTTTTACATATAGCTTATATATAGCAGAGCAGTTATGCCGTCTCCATTCTCACTGCTATCATCACTTGAAATCAGCCGATATTTGGACAACCATGTTAATTCAGAAAAATGCAGGCTTTAAAACTTTGTCAAAATATGTGCACTTCACACAAGCAAGTAAGGTGATTATATTTTAAGGTTTTAAAATAGCCTGGTCTGTCCCCCTTGCCTGAACCAAAATTTGTTTACCTGGTTTCACTAGGAGCTTGTTCTGCTTTCTGTTTTCTCTCAAAGAGCCGTGAATGACAAGATGACAAAATACTGGATTATTTGTGCTCTTGAAATAGATGCCACCTGAGCTGTGACAGGTATTTTAAGTATAATCTTCTGCATTCACTTAACACTCTGATTTGAACATTTTCAAACCTTGGGCATCTCCTTGTTTGCTTCCCACCAAAATGAGTCACCTCTTGGGTGTGAAGAGAGAGCTGGAATAAAACGGGAATGCGAAATGCAGGTGCCAAGGGACCAGTAAGAGAGGGGTGTCAGAACTGTGGCTAAAAGTTTGGCTGGCTCTAAACACAGATGTAGAACAACCAGGGAGACTGTGAGTATTCTGATTTTTTTTTCTGAAAGAGCATCCTATGTTAATTTTAATGAACATAGAAATTGTGGCTTAGCTGACATTTTTGAAAAGCAACCGTTCTTCTTAAATGATTTCTGCGTGTTGCTCTCCTAGCATCTTGTCCTCTTGTGAAGATGGCCGGGGTTGACCAGATCATTGAAATACTGCGTCATCTCATTCCCTTTTTAGATTAGGGAAAACGTTGAATATTTTATGATCTTTCGAGAGAAAGAGTCTTCAGCTTAAAAAGGGAAGACATTTTAAAGTAAAAAAAAAAAAAACTCAAACCATCTTATTTGAGATTTTTATAAAATGTACACAAAAAAATTAGAAAGTGGAATTCTATGCAATTAAAGACAATAGGAAAAGCCTAGAGGGAGGGGATGGAAGAAAGGCCAGGATGATCATTGAACTTATTTCAAAAAATGCCTATGATTTCAGCAGAAACAGAAACAAGTCAGGACACTGCCGGGTGGCGTGTCTGTTCGTTATCCGTCCTTTGTCCTCCTCTACCCAGAGACGTGCTGTTTAAAGAAGCACCACCACTTCCCCCAGGCTTTGTCTGAACCACATGAGTTGGTTTTACAGTTGCTTCTTACCAAAGAGTAAATTCACTGATAAGTCTGCTGTTATGCTAGGAAAGAGAACATGCCCAGAGAGCGGGTTCAGAACAAGCTGGGGAAGGGAAGGTGGCCACAGAGGTGAGGAGCTGGAGCCGGCTGAGTGGAGGAAACCACTTCATCCTCTGAGATCAGCCACCGTTCGGTCAGAGGGCTCAGTGCTCCGCTTCTTCCCCAGGAGCTGGCTGCAGTGTGGCCGGGATGTGTAGTGTGTGCAGCAATTCTCCTTGAAGGAACACAGGCCGTGACAGAAACTTCCAGAAGCTAATGACATTATTCGTTTAGATCTCTCCAGTGGGAACCCTTGTTGGTATGGGCTGACATCAGAGCACAGGTTCTACTGTTTTCAGTGAGGGCAATAGAATCAGGCTGGTTATGCCTCCCCTCAAAATCCTAGTGGATTCCATGTGCATCAGGGTGTCAGTATAGAAAATATCTGGATCCATCACTCAAGGTTAATGAGAGAGAGAATATAGGGTTTTTTTTTCCACTCAAGGTTAATGAAGAAGAGAATATAGGTTTTTTTTTCTTTTTTAATAAGAAGAAACCTTCACTTTTTTTTTTCAACAGGCATAGAGATTTTATTTTATTTTTTTATTTTTTTAAAATATGCAATATTTTATTTATTTTATTTTATTTTATTTTATTTTTTTAACATCTTTATTGGAGTATAATTGCTTTACAATGGTGTGCTAGTTTTTGCCCTATAACAAAGTGAATCAGCCATACATAAACATACGTTCCCATATCTCCTCCCTCTTTCATCTCCCTCCCTCCCACCCTCCCTATCCCACCCCTCCAGGTGGTCACAAAGCACAGAGCTGATCTCCCTGTGCTATGCGGAAACCTTCACTTTTAATAGTATGACCCTTAGGTAAAATTGGAAAAGTTCTGAAGTTCTCTCCCTATGTTTATTATTTGTTTGTTTGGCTTTGGTTTTGGATAGATAAAGGTTATGGATGATTTGAGGAAAAGGAAACATTCAAGAGCCTGGGTCTGGTGCTGAACAAAGTCCTCTGTCTTTTTCAAAATTTCTTCTGACCCCGGAAATGGTTAGATTCATGAACAGCAAGCAGGGAGAAAATAACCTCATTTTCAAATTTTCGGTCCCTATGTCTTAGTGACCTCCACCTAATTCAGTCATTTTCAGTTTGATGCCACCTCCCCCAGGAGGTGTATGTATCAAAAGTTTGTTCCCTTAATTACCCACTGAAGGACATCTGGGTTGTTTACAGTTTTTGGCTATTGTGAATTAAGCCTCTATAAACATTCATATACAAGTATTTTTGTGAAACTAAATCATCCTTTCTCTAGGATAAATGCTAGGTTGTATGGTGGTTGCATGTGGAGTTTTTGAAGAAGCTGCCAAAATATTTCCAAGAGGGGCATATCATACCTTCCCACTAGCAATGTACGGGTGATCCAGTTTCTCTGCATCCTCACCAGCTTCTGGTGTTTTCACTATTTTTTCATTTTGGCCCTTGTAGTGATATCCCATTATTGTTTTAATTTGCATTTCCCTACTGGCTAATGATGTTGATCATCTTTTCATGTGTTTTCAGTGACAGGTCTCTTCAAGTCTTCTGTTTATTTTCTCATTGGATTGTTTTTACTGTTGAGTTTTGAGAGTTCTTTATATATTCTTGATACTAGCCCTTTATCAGATATATTGTTTGAAAATATTTTCTCCTACTGTGTAGCTTGTCTTTTTATCCTCTTAACAAGGTCTTTCATGGAGTGAAGTTTTCAACTTGTCAATATTTCCATTTATGGATCATGCTTTCATCATCAAGGCTACAAACTCCATGCTTAGTCCTAGATCCTAAAGAGTTGTCTCCTATGTTTATTTTTCAAAAAATTTTATAGTCTTACATTATGCATTTAAAAAAATTAGACATGAGACTTGGGTCAAGGTTTATATTTTATTTTTTTGCCTATGGATCTCTAATTGTTCCAGCTCAATTTGTTGAAAAGGCTATTTTTCAACCAATGAATTGCTTTTGCACTTTTTTCTAAACTCAGTTGAGCCTATCTGCATGGGTCTATTTCTGAATTTTATTTATCTATCCTTTTGCCAATACCATACAGTTTTGATTACTGTAGTTATATAACAAGTCTTGAAATCAAGTAGACTGATTGTTTCCACTTTTTTCTTCTTTAAAAATTTTTTTGCTCTTCTAGTTACTTGACCTTTCCATATAAATTTTAGGAAAACTTTGCATCAACCAAAATCTTTCTGGGATTTTAATAAGAATTGAGTTATACCTGAGTATCAGTTTAGGTAGTAATGACATATTTACTATGTTGAGTCTTCCATTCCATGATCATCATCATCCTTTCCATTTATTTAGATCTTTAAAAAATTCCTTTCATCAGTGTTGTACAGTTTTCAGCATACAAATCCTATGCATATTTTGTTACATTTACACCTAAGTATTTCCTTTATTTATTTATTTAGTGATTGTAAATATTTTAAATTTTGGTATCCACACATTCATTGCTATATAGAAATACAATTGGATTTTGTGTTTTAGGGCATGCTCTTTGAACTTGCTAAACTTACTTATAGTTCTAGGAGTTTTTAAAGATTTCTTTGCATTTTTAACACAGACAATCATGTCATCTGCAAATAGGGGCAGTTTTCTTTCATCCTTTTAAATCTGTACATCTTTACTTCCTTTTCTTGCCTGATTGTTTGGGCTGAAACTTATAACACTATGTTAGAAAAGAGTGGTAAGAGCAGACATCCTTGCCTTGTTTCTGACCTTAGTGGAAAGCATTGAATATTTCATCATTAAGTGTAATGTTAGCTGTAGAGTTTTTTGTTTTTTTTTTAAAGATGTCCTTTTCAAGTTGAGGAAGTTTCCCTTTATTCCTATTTTTAAGAGTTTTTATCATGAATGGGTATTGTGTTTTGTGAATCGCTTTTTCTTCATCAATTTCTCTGATCATATTATTTTTCTTCTTTAGCCTGTTAAAATGGTAGACTATATTGATTGATATTCAAATATTAAATCAGACTTGTATCCTTGGAATAACCCCATTTGGTCATGGTGTATGATTCTTTTTGTCTATCGATGATTTATATTTGCTAATATTTTGTTAAAGATTTTGGTGTCAGTATTCAATGAGGCGTATTGGTCTATGATTTTCTTTTTTTGTACATTCTTTGGTTTTGTAACTAACTTCATAAAATGAGTTGGAAAGGGTTCCCTTCTCTTCTATTTCCTGGAAAACATTGTGTCAAATCGATGTTGATTTTTTTCCCTCTGGAAAGTGTTGGGAAGTGTTCCATGTGCAATTGCATCACATTATTTCTGTGAATATATTTTGTGAACTATAAACCAAAATTTCCCTACTTTCTTTTACCCTCCCTCATTCTGACAACTAGATATAAGGTCTCCAATAGTTCAAGAAGGATTAGAGCAAGTATAAAACTAAAAGATTTTAAAGAATGTGGGTCTAGTTTTGTTCACCCTTACCCACAGAAAAAAAGAAGGAAAAAATAAACCTTCTGGGCTGGGGAAAGCAACAAGAATTCAAAGAGAAGCTTAAGTAATGCTGATAAATGTTTAATAATCAGCTTTTGGTTGGAGGGGGGAAGTTGTAATTTGTAATGTTTTTCTTTAACGTCTGTGCTATAAATGTTCTTACCATGGCTAATTTCAAGCTACCAATGTGCCATTACCCAGTGTGGAGTTGGGAGGGGATGCTAACAATTGACCTCACAAGTTGACGTATGCCAGCTCCTGCAGCACTGTGAGTGATGGTGGCCCATGAAGTTCTTTGAGAAAGGACCTCACTGACTCACTCCACTAATTAGCTTCAGGAGGAAATTGTCAGTAGAGCTCCCACTAACTGTGAATATCTAGGAGTCAAATAGGCCAAGTCTGTTCTACTCCTGAACAATCAAATTTATTTCAAGAACTTCTGGGAATTCTCTCCTACAATGATAATGACATAGAAGAGGTAAAAATGGGTGTGTGGTTCTGTGTCAGGCAGGCCTGAGGAATTTTCACTGAGTCTCTTCGGTGATAGAAATAGAAGAGAGAAGCTACACTTCCCTTCTGCTCCTGAGAAGGGCAGAGCATTTGGCTCAGTGTGAGAGCCTGGATGTCAAAGCAATCTCACTGTCATGAGAGGAAACATGAGAGCAAAACTCAGCATGATTTGTATATGACAATCAAGTGTGGTCATGGATATCTCAATGAATGTCTGTGTAGATGTCAGCACCAAGAACAAGGTATGGCAGTTAAACATCTCACTGAAAACCAGCTCAGGGTTGATCATAACCAAGGAACAAATTCTAACTGTGCCTTTACTTGCTGTGTGACTTTGGGCAAGTCATTGACCTCACTTGCCTTGGTTTCCCCATCAGTAAAATGTAGATAATAATGTTGCCTACGCTAGTGTGTAATGATGATTAAATAATATATAATTCCCCAAATATAGTAGGAACTTGAAAATACATAGGTTGAACATATTAAAAAAAAAAACTCATGTATATCCTGTAGTTCATCTCATTTGCTTTTAGGTACATTCTTCTGCCTTTGAAAAGGAAGGAACGTGAGAATTTTCAAGGGCATTTGTATCCTTTTTTCTCTGGAACCCTAGAGATTCAGACTAGGATGAGGGCATCTGGGGAGGCAGGAGGAGAGAAAATGTGACTTAACATTAGATGACATACAGGAGAGTCAAATACCCAATCATTCATAACTCAAGCTGGATATAGGGTAATTTTTTTCATTTTTTATTTTAATTTTTATTAAATTTCAGTATCCTTAAGTACATCCATGAACCTGTTTGAATTAGAAACTATTGTGCTTATATTGACATTAATGACAATTTATAGAATGAATACATTAGATGTGAGACACGTGTCTACTGAAGTGTCAGTACACTTACATTCATAGAGTCAAAGCAAGATGGTAGAGCATGCACTGCATATTGGGAATTCTGGGTGAGGCAGGCTAGTTGTGAGGGAGATAGAGTATCTATTCTAAGCCCTGTAACCATGGCAGTCATGTTTGGTGAGAATTTAAGACTAAATTACATTTTTGTAAAAGGAGAGAAATAGATGCCTTGATTCTCTCAGTACTTTCGTTGGTGGATTGGTGTCAGAAAAATCTTTCTGTATGGTACTTTGCATATTTTGGTCATTCTCTACAGTATAATAATGTCTTCTAAGCCAATCATTTCTTTAAACTGTGAGAGAAAATTATTTATTTAAAGAAAAATATATTATTGCTTTAGGACCTCCAATGATGTGTACAAAATACAAATTCAACAATTAAATTACATTAAATTAAATTAACTCTGGCAGCTGTAATTTCCCATAAAATGCACTGCAGAGTATTGGGCATGAGAGAATGCCATGTAAAGCCTATTATTTTTTTCTTATGGTTTTAGTTATTTAATCTTTTCATTCCCGAAAGAATTAGAATGCTCAAATATACTATTTATATAATTTAAACCTTTCATATTAAATGTATCTATTTGATTTATCTACAAAATTTTCTATTTGGCAGTATATCATTAATAACTTGTCTATTTCAAATGAAATATTCAAAAAACTAACAACACATTAGGAGTACATAACAATAATCTAGTAACTATCAATATGAACTGATAACTACCACAAAACAAATTGTCATCATATAATATTGATTATAGCTTGTTGAAAATATGTATATTTTATATTCATACTTCCATTTGCGTCTAATATTAATTTAATGTTATGAGCTCCTTGCAGTCTGGAACTATTTCACTTTGGGTATCTAGCAGTGGTTGACAGATCATACTTGTAATCTGAGTTAAATTGAATGACTGCTTCGTACTTGGGATGGTGATTTCTCAATTTTAGTTCTTACAGTCTACTTTGAGTATAATATTCAGACAAAACACCCTTAGGATGACTCATCTCCTCCTCCCCCTCCATCTTCTTCTTCTTCCTCTTTTTCTTCATATGTGTATTGTATTTGTCTGAATTTTTGAATTTGATTTTTGGACTACCAAGAGAGGATGTAATTGACTTCAAGAATTAAGGATTATCCGGAACTATCAAAGTTACAAGCAGCAATAATTCTGGGTGGTATGTACAGCAGTATATATACCAAAATTCTTCATTTAATTTGCCAATTTGTTTGGATAATGATGTTGAAAATGGGAGCCAGGCAATTTGGGTTATAATCCTGGTTGTGGAATTAGCTTCTTTTCCAAACTCAGAAAATTCACCTGGTGCTTTTTTGCTTTAGTTTACTCATATACAAAGTGCTGATAACATGACCACATGATAATATGATAATATGACTATCTAAAATAACTTAACTGTGAGGTTCAAAATGAAATATGTATAAATATATATATTATACATACAAATATTTTTAAAAGTAGAGACATATAAATGTTAGCTGTTTTAATTGTCAAGGTTGCATATAAATTGGTTAATAAAACACAGTTATAATTTGCAGTACAAAGCATTATAGTTATTTTGTTATGTAAAGATTGTCACTTCTTCTAGAAACCTGATAACAGTGTAAAATATGATTTCATGCATTCAGTATCTGTGATAGAAAAGATATCAATATTCTAGTTCAATAAAAAACAAGTTTTGCCAGATATCCAAACCAACACGGGTGTTCTCTGCTGCCATAGGCTTGCAAAATCGAGACTGCATTAGCCCTAAAAGCAATCGCCTCAATCACCAGGAATTTTGCAAGCTTTCACAGATCTCTGAGGAAGGTTTTTCCACCCCTTTCCATTTGCTCAAGACTGCTTGGAATTGAATTTAGACTTGTGAGGAGAAAGTAATCGGTAATTTTTCCTTTTAGTAATGTCTCTGTGTGTGTGTTTGAGTGTGAGAGAGAGAGAGGAAGAGAGAGAAAAAGAGAGAAAATTATTGATACAAAAGTCTTATAGCTTCTTTCCATGTGTACTTTGCCGTTTATGCATTAGAAGTTTTGGTGGCTTTTGGTTAAAACAGATTTTGGGTCATCACAGCCATGGGGAGCAAAAAATATTTTAAAGGTAGTTCAGGATAATAGTTGTAATACTGTCTAATGATTTTGGCCTACTTCTGTGCTGGAATTCCCAAGGAATTTCTGCAGAATTCTCCATTGTGTCTGTGCTTATTATGCAATACTGCAACGGCAAAGGGAGAACAATAGCATTTCATTTTTCTGACATATATTGCTGTTTTTTGGTACTGAGCCATGGGCAGGTCTTTTCCTAATTGGGAGGAAAAAGGCAATGTGTGCAGGGTAATTTCTATAAAACTAAGAGATGTTTCTAAAGACAGCCCCAATTGTGCAGGCTCTCAAAAACAAACAAAAAAACAAAACAAACAAAAAAAACCCCCAAAACCCCCAAAACCCACCAAATGTAGTCTGGTTCACAAAATGTACTGATTTTATGAGATGTTTTTAGAAAAAAAAAAAAAAAAGAGGAAGAATTCAACTTTGGAAGCTATTGTCCAGAATCTTTTCTAAGTAACAGGAAAAGGAATTGGAGTCAGAGCGTCGGTTCGGACCCCAGGTCAACCACTTAGCAGTTACTTTGTCTCTCTGAGACCTCCGATTAAATCTCACATATATGAAGATGAATCTTTGTTACCTATGAGTGAGTAAACTGTGATTGTCAGATCCCCTGAAAGTAGTTTCGTTTAATAACATTTACCTTGGTGATGGAATTTGGGAAGTTCCGGTCTCCTTTGCCCTCTGTCACAGGACACGAGGGCTGGGAAGAATGCCGTGAGGTCTATTTCACAGGCCTGTTTTGGGTCTCAGACCTTTTCCTGGCTGAGAAGAAGGTGGTACTCCTCGGGCTCCCATAACCCACAAATCCTGGAGTCAGGAAAGCCAGCTGGGCTGGGATCCTGTAGAGCAGGGGTTCCTGGCCTTGGATGTACACGAAGAACCTGCTATAACACATTTTCCTAAGCCCCAACTCCGGAAATTCTGATTCAAGGGTCAGGGTAGGGGTCCCGAAATCCTATTTCCGACAAGTTCACGGTGATGAGTTCACTGCCGGTGAGTCGCTCCCTGTTTCAGGGGCAGTGGGCACACGGCTTCCATCGGCCCAGAGCGTCAGGGAATCATCTTCTCACACGGAGAAAAGCCTTTGCCCCCAAGAAAGGAAAGAATGAACAAAATAAAGAGAAGTACCAAATGCCCTCTCCCAGGCCCTGCACGAGGCACCTTAGTCCCCTCCAGGCAAGGTGGTCTCTGCAGCGCCCTGTGAGGAAGGAAGCCCAGAATAGGGAACAGGGCCCCTGAGAAGGGGAATGAACACCATGCAAGGAACGTGGCTCGGCTGCTGCAGGCCTGAGTCCCTAAGGAAGCTCTGACTCTATTTCCAGTGCTTTTCACCATGGAGAGCAGGCTTACAGACGCGTCTCCTAGGCTTCCCGTATTACATTTATAACAAATCAGACAAGTGAGCGTATTGTTGGAATTCATCCCGATTCATTATAGGAGCCTGTATCCAGTGTACTTGGACTGGAGTAGGTGCACAGAAGTTTAGTAATAGCTGCTGGATGAGGGTGACCAGTCCTCACTGGTCATCTTCAGTGAAGAACTGGTTTCCATTCTGTTACCACCTGTCCTGTCCTTCTTTCTCAGGGGTCAGACCCTCCCTTACTTGACTTCTCCGACACGTTTCACTCTGATGATGGCTCTTAGCTATTCTGACCCGAGGGCAAAGGCGTACTATTCACAGACCAGCAGCCTCCTCATGTCACGTGACAGTTTGTCAGAAATGCAGACCCTCAAGCTCCATCCCAGACTTATGGAATCAGAAGCTTCCTCTTTACAGAGTCCCCAGGTGATTCAGATGTACATGCACGTCTGAGAAAAACTTGTGTAAAGGATAACAAAGCGTTGAGAAAAAAACGCTGCACTACCCCTCAGTGGTCTTACCCACTTTTCTGGCTCTGCTATCAGCTACATTTCATGACTGTAAGTTTCTTGAGGGCAGGGATTAGGTCAGTCTCATTCAGCAGCATTTCCAGCCCTTAGTCTAACATAGAGTAAATGACAACTTATTGAAGAATACTTATTGAAGAGGCAAAATCACATCAGGCTCAGATTTCTCCCAAGTCCTAGAATCATGACTTCTATCTGGGTATTTCCAGAACTCCTTTTTCTTTTCATTCTTTCTTTCTTTCTTTCTTTTTTTTTTTTTTTTTTTTTTTTTTACAGACACCTCTAATTTGACGTGTGCAAATTGATTTCTTGCTTAAATCTGCTACACCGGTGGTGTTCCTTCTCTCTGAGAACAGCACCTGTTTCTAGAGTCATAAACTATCCCTAACTGCACATTCAATCAATTATCATACCTTGACTTCCTAATAATTATGGGATCCACACCATTTTTTCTAAGATCATGGATACCCACTCTCTTCCTTTATTTTTTTGTTTAGTCATTGTTTGCCTGATTTATTTTTTATTTAAAAATATGATTTATTTGCTATTCATGTTTCCTATCAGTACATGACTACTATATGTAATTTATTTACTTATTTATTTCTCAGCTTTGAGGTATAATTGACAAAATTGTAAGATATTTAAAGTGTCTATCATGATAATTTGCTAAATGTACACATGGTGAAAGGATGCCTCCCATGTAGCTAATTAACACATCCAGCACCTCACATATTTAACTTTTTAAATTTTTCGGTGAGAACATTTAAGTTCTACTTTCTTAGCAAATTTCAGTTACACAATACAGTGTTATCAACTATAGTCACCAGATTATACATTAGATCCTGAGACCTTATTCATCTTTAGGTGAAAGTTTGTACCCTTTTCCAACCTCTCCCTATTTCCACCACCCCAGTTGGTAACCACTTTTTTACTCTGTTCCTATGAGTTTGACTTTTTATTTAGATTCCACATATAAGTGATACCATGTGGTATTTGTCTTTCTCTGCCTGGCTTATTTCACTTACTTTAATGCCCTCAAGGTCCATCCATATTGTTGCCAATGGCCAGATTTCCTTCTTTCTCATGACTGACTAATATTCCATTGTCTATATATCACATCTTCTTTATCCCTTCATCCGTTGATATCCATTGATAGACACGTAGGTTGTTCCCACATCTTGGCCATTGTGAATAATGAGGCAATGAACACGGGAGTGCAGGTATCTCTATGATAATCCTGTTTTCATTTCCTTTGGGTACATACCCAGAAGCCTCGCCTGATTTACTTTAATGCAATCCTTTATTGCCACCTTGTCTATTGTCTTACATCACTCAAATCTATTTTTTACACTGCCTCCAAAATGACTGTTCAAAAATCTAAACCTGATTGAGTCACCTTTTTCGCTTAAATAGCTTCTTGTGGCCTTCAAAATAGAATTTAAACTCTTAGAATATTTTCCAAGGTGTTTCATTATCTGGTTGCCACCTGCTTCTGTACTCTCATATTTTACCTCTTCCCTCCTGGAACTCTGTAACCAGCCTCCCTCTGTGACTTGGGCTTCTATAATGAATGAGCTTGGGTGCCTCTTGCATCCAGAATTTCCATCCTTTCTACACCTACTTATCTTGAAAACCTTCAACTTTTCCTTCATGACTCAGAACAGTGTCTTTGCTGTTAAGAAAACTTCAGTGCTTCTGCTCTAAGTCAGGTGCCTCTTCCATTTGTTCTCACAGATCTTGTGTACATTTCCAGTGTACCACTTATCATGTCATATCACAATTGTGTTTATTTATCAGGTCCACTTATGAGCTCCTTTAGAGCAAGTGCAGAGACTTTTACCTGTATATCACCATAAGGTAGCGTCTGCAGGGATCACTGTAGATCTTTATCATACACACGCACGCACACACGCACAACACACACGCAGTTTAATTGGTGAATAAGTAACTTGGAGGAAGCAATTCTCAAACAGGGGCTTAGCGGGAAGCTGAAGATTATAAATACCTCTGGAGAGCAGGGATCATTTCTTGTTTACCTTTGAGCTCTCAGAGCTTAGCACAATGCTTGGAATATAGTATGCACTCCATAAGTATTTACTGAGGAAACAAAGGGATATATAGAACAATGGATGAATAGATACTTTCAGCAAAAGTATTGCTATAAAACTTTGATTATCTGCTTGATAGGGGCGTCATTGCCATCTATTTCATTTCTTCTGCCTTTGTCTTCTACTCCCTGAAACTCGGTGTGTTGGCAGATATGCCCACAGGCCCTGGCCTATGCCAGTTCTGAGCTAGGTATGACAGGGGCAGGGATTATATCAGTACCCTCAGTCCTATACTCCTGGGATTCCGTTTTCTTGATTACCAAGGCCTGGTGCATCACGAATAAGTTCTGGGACTGTGTCAGCAACTTATTAATAACAGCCTTGGGTGAGCAGGGCACATTTGGCAGGGTTATTTCATCATCCCTCCTATCAGTTTCAATTTCCTCTGCTGTCTGCCAGTACATTTCACTTCCCTGACTGGACCGCCTCCATAGACAGCTTGTAGGCAATTTTGTGTTTCTTTCCATTATCACACCCTGCTACCTGCTCTGTTCTTGAATTATTAGATTTACCAACTGCTCAATCATTTCTGATACTGAATCTATGCACCTCTGTTTACCTCTCTCCAAGCCTATATTTCATGAGGTAAGATGCTGGAGTGGTGATGCTCTTTTATTTTAAATCCAATGAGGCAAATCTGGTGGTCACTGGGCCATTCCAGGTAAACAATTTTATCCATCAGACAAGTCTATTCATGCTGAGTACCTGTCTAACCATATTTTTTCCCTAGACTTATGTTCTCTATGTAGACATTACCAATGTTTTCACACATAGTTAGCAATATATTTTTATACTGGTAAATTTTTGAAGGCCCTCTTACACATCATCCTTAAAATGAAATAAATATCCATGGGTTCATACTGATACAGCTATATAATGAAATAAACAAATAAATAGGGGGAAAAGGAAAGCTCTTTCTTACAGAAGAATTCCAATTAATAAATGTGGAAGAAATGAGGGAAGTTGAAAATCACCAATGGACAGCCAGTAGAGTAATAATTGTCACCGTTAAGCTACACCGATGGATGCTGAAATTCCTGGGCAGAAGTTTGAGGAGAAATATGGTGTTCATGCAGTCTCAAAGTATCTCCCACCAAATATTTATTAATTACAAAAAGAATTAACATTACCGTGGAGACATCTGATAGACACCATCTTATCAAATAGTCAAGGTGAACATTGTACCCTGATATGATTCACCGAGAAGGTCACATTTCTGTGGTAAAATTGCCCAAAATAAGTAATCTTAAAGTAATCATGAGAAAATTTCAGGAAAATAAATCCACCTGGAGGGCATTCTGCAAAATACCTGACCGGTACCCTTCAAAAGTGTCAATTCATGACAGACAAGAAAAGATGTCACAGACCAGACAAGGAGAGACAAGGAATTGTCACAGATTGAAGAAGATTAAAGAGACACAACAATTTAGTGCAGAAAAAAGGATGATGGAGGAAAAACTTGTAAAAATTTTACTAGTCTGTAGTTTTGTTAGTAGTACTACACCATGTTAATTCTTAAGTCTTGTTGATCATCCTATGATTATGTAAGGTGCTAACACTAAGGAAAAGCTGGGTCAGAGGTACACAGGGATTCTCTGTACCATTTCAACAACTTTTCTGACAGTTCATATCTATGTCAAAATAACGAACTTAGGTTAAAAGAATGTAAAGCGCTTAGAACAGGGCCTGGCATGTAGTAAATGCTTGACAAATTCTCCTTAGTGATTGCCAATGTCACTGTAGCTTTAGCCTGCCTGGGCTGCCTTGCCAGGCCACACCCAGAACGTGTGTGAAATCCAGTGCACATACCTGCACTCTGCCCCAAACCCGAGCCCTGTGTTACAGCCCCTGCTACCAACACATAGTGCTTTCCAGAAAAGGCATGGAAAAACTGGGCTCTGGTGCTCTGTCCTGAAATATGTAGGAAAATAAAACAAGAAATTCTTATTGCTTGCTTTATCTGTTCATCTACGTTAATAGATTGCTTGAATTTCTCTCAATGTAAATAGAGAATCTTAGGTAGATTGCTTTGAGATAGTCAAGGTGGACTCATGCACGGGTGGCCATATTTCTCTCATTGTCCAGAGCTCTGGGACAGTACTGCCTCAATAGGTAAGAAAAAAATTGTTTGCAAAAAAGCATTTGACAAGGTTTGACATCGAAGATTTACATCTAAAGCAGACCCAGGGAACAGGAGGTAAAATAGCATATTGTAGCAGAAAACTAATTTAAGAGTAGTAGACAAAAGGCGGTCATAAATGGCAAACTTGGCTTCGAAGGGGGTTAGAAATAGCATGCTTTCCAGAGCTCTGGGAATCAGACCTACACGTCTGGGGACATGTGCAGAGGAGAAAAGATCATCGAATTTGCTGGTGATACTAACGTTGAAGTCTTAGTGAATAATAAGGTGCAATATTATCAGATTGAGACGGATTTGAATTGAGGGTGATTAAGGCAGAGGATGCCGAACACTGTTCAGGTATAAAGATACAAACTAATAAGTACGGGATCAAGGAGCCAATTATGCAGAACATACACCCAGAAAAGGATTTGGAGGATATTGTGGGAAAATCTGCCAAACCATCAGCATAGGGCACAACTGCATCAGAAAAAGCAACCCAGATTTACTAGGTTATCTCATCAAAGGGGAAGGAGAGGAGACGAGAGAGTGAAACTGCACCTTTGTTAGGCATTTACTTGATGTCCAGTTTGAATATAGTGTCCACTGCTGGACTGAACAGAAAATGAAAGAGACTAGCCTCATCCTAGGCTTGAGGATGGGGGATGCAGTAAAGGGAAACCTTTAAGTGGGAACCTATTTCCATTTTAGTCGCACTGGGAAATGAGAGGTTTACTAGCAGAGGTTTTAAAAATGGGGTATTCTCAAGAAAATGTTTGAAATACAGAAAATGGTGGACACATTATTGTTTAGTTGCATACAAATCTCCTTTAAAGGACCCAACTAGAAAAGCTGAGCTGTGCTGCCGAAGTGCTGGTATATGTGCATACAGAGGCAAAACTCAGCCCCAGGGTTAGTACAGGGGAAGCAGAGCAGAACTATTTAATGCTACATACAAGAAAAAGCTGTCAGGAAAAGCTGGGAAAGTAAAAGTGCAAATGAACTGAAGAGACACTTCAACTTATTTTTGGTGAAGGAGGTGATTAAAAATCATTGCTAAAAAAAAAAAAAAAAATCACAGGGAAAAGGAAGTGTGAACAAATTTTAAGTGACCAGTTTTGACAAGCAAAGTTTTCCTAATTGCAACATCTTCCTATATATACTAGCATGTAGTTACATAAACAAGCCTTGAAGTTTTCCACTTACTTATATTTGTGTGCATTGCCTCTCTGATTCTGCCACAGGGAATGTGGATCCATTTTAATATAAGTACAGTGTATGCCAATTCCACGTAGCTCAGTCTAGCATTCTGTTTCACATGGTCCACTAGACTTAGTATATATATGAGTGAAGCATGGAGTTCTGGCTGCATTGGCACACAGAGTAAAGTTAAAGCAGAAGCAATTTTACTGGTGATTTAGGATTAAAAAATAATTTTCCTCTGAAATATGCAGACAAGTAAAGCAAAGTACTGAGTCTTGTTTACCCTTTGATGCAGCTATGTGGTTATCTCAGTTTTCCACTTTACTTTGTATGATAAAGAATCACAGAATTTTCTAGCTGGAAGGGACCTTAAGAATCATCTAGTACAATCCTCTTACGTTCCCGATAAGGCAAATGAGAAACAGAGGGATTAAGAAATTTACCCAAACTTGCAAAGGTACTTAGAAGCAAGCCCAAAACTAGATTCTTGATTCCTAATCCAGCATTCTAACATTCAAAGTTGTGGTCTCCTAAATGTATAAAGCAAATTTAACAATGTAATCCTGAATTTCTGCAATTTTGTTTAACATATGTCTTATTTTTTCATATTCATCTGAAGTAGGACATCTAGAGTTTCTTGCAGCATTACAGTGTAGGAGCCAATTGGAGAGCAACATGAAGGTCAAGAGGGGCATGTTATCTCTAGGACAACAAGAGTGACCCTTGACTATTAAGCTGGGAAGGGACACACCAGTCCTTGAGAAGGAACAGTCCTTCATGAAGAACCACATGCCGTAGAGCAAACGGTGACTTGGGGGTCAAAACTACTTTGTATCTAGTGAAGGCTTTACTAAAACAAATGCAGCTTGGGCAAATCAAGTGTTTTTCATCCCCCTTGATCCTCCTTAGGTGACAGAATAGGATTAGATGATCTAAAATTTCCTAAAAATGTAAGATTCTAACATATGATTACAGTAAGGATGCTTCTTATATAGAGGATAAGGAGGTAGAGAAGATGAAGTGAAGAGAAAAAGTGTAGAAGTATAGAAAGTGTAGACGTGAAATGTAGAACGTAGAGTGGGTAGTAAAGATGACACTGGTGTGTGAGAGGATTTACACTTGGACGTTCTTTAGGAGATCACCATACTGGAAATCAACAAGCAGTTTCTCCATAAATCCAGCACTGCAAGTTTGTTCTTCTGAAGCAGACTACACTTTGGCGGGCACGGGGAGTGAGCATCACATAGAAGATTTAAAGTACAGTCACCTTCAGTGTAGCAAGATGCTTACATTATGAGAAAAATCCACGCTCCTGAGACTAACTGAAGGAATATAGCTCATCTCATGGTCTCCAGGACCTAGGAAGGGGAGTATAGAATCCTATGCAACAAGGACAGATGGTGAAATATTTGTACAACTCTCAGTTAGGAAAGGTTTTATTTATTATATTTATCCTTCAAGAGTACTGGCTTACCTTAAGCTTTGCTCACTTATTAATTGTCATTGTCTCCTGCCAAAAAGTCTCTATCTTATTAAAATCTCTGAAGATAAAATATTAATATCAACATTACATAATATCACATGTGGATTTACATAATTACTCTTACAGCAGAAGGACTCTACCTATTGGAAACTTTTCATGTATGTATATTCTTTAAATGTTCTGCCAGGAGAATTTTGCTTTTACTAACGCAGATATGTTAAATTATTCAAATAACACACCGGGTTACATGTTCAAAGCAGGGTGAGAGGAGTGGAATCTTGCAAGTGGCATTTCATTATTTGGTACTGAAATGGAAGCAGCCACAACTATACCTGACTTTGAACTTCACATGTTATGGTAAGGCCTCCATAGTAGTTGAGATTGCCGGCAATACCTGTTTTCTGAGTGTATGGTGCTATAATGTTGCATTATTTTGTACCAGCAATTCATCCACATTTTGGAATATATCTACCACCAGGCATGGGACTGTGGGATCCATAATTTATTCTGCAACATTTTGAGCTCTGCTAAAGGATAGTTATAAAATGTTTGGTTCTTTGTGCTTTTTAAATGATGTAATAAAAAATTAAATAAATGATGTAGTAAGGCTCCAAAGACATAGCTTGAATTGTCTTATTCACTAGTTTGAGTTTAGATGGCAAAACTTTTAGAACTAGCTGCTATTAATGACCATCATAGTTCATATATAGACCCCTCTTTATATATTTTCTTGCTATTTTTTTCTTGTAATTTATTCATAAAAGGCAATGTTTTGATATTGCTTAAAGGATATTGTTATTCATTTATATGTGGCCAGATTTGTATGACAAAGCTTACGCTATACAGTAATTTCGGTGATTAATTAAATATTGAGTATTTAATAATAAGCAAAAATCAGAAAATATTTTGGTGATTACATAATTATAAGAAATCCTTATTGTGTTTAAATATAATATTTAATATTTTAGCTATGTTTTTGTACTCAAGAAGTAGGTTCACTGATATCTTATGATTAAGTAGATATTTGTAAGATGCTTAAATTTTAATTTTAACTAAATGTAATGAATAGACACCACTGATATTTGAATAATTATACATGGATGCTTCCTTAGTATATTATCACCTGGGACATTAATATGAAAGAGTAAATTTGACTAAATTCAATAATATTTGGCTATTTAATATTAACCAGAACACTTTTACCACCTTTAAATGTTAGAAAAAATACAGACATTTGTGAAATTATCATTAAGTTAAAGGTAATGCAGTCTATGTATTTTTCATCACTTTACACATTGAGGTAATACATTTCCAAGACTACTGCTTGTGGGATTCCACTCAGCCCCAGATTATCTGGTCAGTGTTGAAATTAACTAGATCATGGGTTTTAAATGAAAAGTATAAGTTAAACCTCAGAAATTGTTTTAAAATAGGCATTTGGGATATAAAATAGGCATTGAATAATTAATGATATTCAGACTGAAAAGGAAGAGAAGAAACAATGAAAATTCCTGCAGAAACTTTTCACTTACCTAGGCACCTTCACCCATTTTACTCAATATTATTTTTTACTAGAAAGGACCATACCAAATATAACCCACACACAAAAAAATAGTTTTGCTTCACTTGCCTTGCCTACAGTGCCAGGGGGATGGATTTAATGATCTTATAGGCCTTTTCAATCTCTCTAATATTTGTGAAATGGCAACTGTCAATGTTAAACAAGAAATTGCTGAACTAGCACAACGTTTTGAAATGGATAATATCTCATAGGACAAGAGCCCAGAAATGGAAAGAACAACCATAAACCTCACTGAAACTCATCTCAACAGGATGCCAACTTTACTCTTCAGCTAATAAAAACAGCCAACTTAAAAAATGCTATCTCTGCTATACAGTAAGACCTTGTTGTTGATCCATTCTAAATGTAATAGTTTGCATCTACCAACCCCAAACTCCCAACCCATCCCTCTCCCTTCCCCCCTACCCCTCGGCAACCACAAGTCTGATCTCTATGTCTGTGAGTCTGTGAAGCACAGGGAACTGTATCCAGTCTCCTGGGATATATCATAATGGAAAAGAATATTAAAAAAGAATGTCTCCATGGGTATAACTGAGTCACTTTGCTGTACAGCAGAGACTGGCACAGCACTGTAAATCAACCATACTTCAATAAAAACAAAAACAAAAACAAAAACAAAAAATAAAAGGAAGTAAAAAAAAATGCTATCTGTCAGTGAGTCTAAATCAGCCACTTTGAAAATCTCAGAACCAGCTGTGTATGCCAAGGTACAGTGACTTTCTTTTTTTTTTTTAATTGAATTATAATTGACGTACTATATTATATGTTACAGGTGTACAATATGGTGGTTCACAATTTTTAAAGGTTATATTCCATTTATAGTTATTATCAGTGACTCTTTCTTAGTGTACATATTTTTCTTTCTTTCTTTCTTTCTTTTTAAGGCCGAGCTGAGCAGCACGTAGGATCTTAGTTCCCCCACCAGGGATTGAACAGGGAACCACTGGACTGCCAGGGAAGTCCCCAGTGTTCGTATTTTTCATTTTGAGTTTGCAGTTGCTTGACCATTTGGTTTCTATTTATGTCTTATTAAGGAGTATGATCGATTATGTATATCCTAGATGTAATTAAGTTTAGTACTATATATTAGACTCTATTTGTTGATAAATGGAAATATGTATTCTTGTGACAACATTTAAAGATTTCTATAGAAAGAAAACATTTCAGCTAAAGCACTTTCAAATTCTTCTGGTATGTTAGGCAATTAAAAGCTCTCTTTCTATTTTCCAACATAGAGTCTGAATTTCTAAATATTATCAATATTTGACAATTTTCTTTTTTTTTAAGTGGCAGTTCTGGAGCAGTGATCCTTGAGAGAAAGAATGCACAGAGAAAGGAGTCCAAGTTACTTTTATTTTCCTCCTAGAGGCATTTGACAAATTCTAATGTTGTGCGAAGTGATAGACAAGGAAACCAAGCAGAAGTCACTGCACAGGAGCTGAGTTTTCAGTAGTCTTCTAGTGCTGAGGGTGTGTGAACTAGCGTTCAGGACTTGCCAAAGAGGAAGGAGCTTAGACAATCAGTTAAGACACAGAATAGTTAAGTCAGGGAACAGGGGAGAACTAGAGGTAGAAACTGACTTAAAAAACTTCAGTTCGGTTGAGTCATTCTTTCGTTAGATTAAGGTGATCTGCTCCAACTCAGGCTGCCTACCAGAAGATGAAGTATATATCCTCCAGAGCCTTCTCAGTTTTTCTTGTACAATATCTGTCATTCAGTCAAAAAAAAATTATAGGCATCCCAAAGGGTCAAGAAAAAGGAAACTGATACAAAATTTCCAGATGACCCAATCGTTGAAGTTATCAAACACAAACTGTAAAACAACTGTACATGTTCAAGAAAACAAATGACAAAATGAAATATTTCACTGGAAGCCTGATGTCCAGATAAAGAGTGAAATGGAAATTATAGAATCACAAAATGCAGTAATGAAAATTAAAAACTAGTAAATGGGTTTGAACTGGACACAGAAGAAGAGTGGTTTTGTAAACTTGAAGACAGGATAGTAGAAGATATCCAGACACAAACATGAAGATCAAAAAGGTTGGAGAATTTGTAAAAGGACATAAGAAATATAATGGAAATGTGAAAAGGTCTAATATATGTTCAACTGCCTTAGAAAGGCAGGAAAGAGAAAGTATGACAGAAGCAATATTTGAAAAGGTAATATGCAAAACCATATTTCCAAACCTGAGAAAAGAAATCAACTCATAAATTCACAAAGAAATATGAACCCCAAGTAGAATAAAGACAAACAAACCATTCCTGGACACGTCATAATAAAATTTCTGAAAGAGAAAGGCAAAGTAAGAAGTTAAAAGAAGCCAGAGGAGAATAAAACGCATTACCTTCAAGGAGGAAACGATATGAAAAATAGTTTTTTATAAGAAAGAGTAGATGCCAGTTGCAATAGAATGACAATTTTAAAGAGCAGAAAAATAGATGACAACCTAAAAATTTTATACTCTAGAAAATTATCTTTCAACAGTGCCAGTAAAATATAGAAATTTCCAGACAAGAAAACACTAACATAATTTAAATCATTGCCAGTACATCTGAATTAAAGGAAAAAAATGAAAGGACTTTTCAGGCAGAAGAAAAATTATTCTAGACAGAAACACAAGGCAACTATGTGGGTAAAAATAAATGAATATTGACTAAACAAAATGTAAGGGTAGTGTTCTGAGACCTCAAATGAATATAGAATTCAAAGGCATGGTAGCAATTAAAAAAATGTGGTACTTTGGGGAGAGGAAAATGTGTATTTAAACTATTTATCAAAACTGACCATATGTTGGCCATAAAACCAATCCCCAAAACTTTCAGAGAATGAAAATCACTCAGAGTATGTTTTCCAATCATAGAATTAATCTTGAAAGCAACAGCAAAAAGTTAAAAGTCCCCCAATGTTGGAGATTAGGGAAATTAGAGGCAGCAATTAACAAAAATATTAATTAAGAATTCTCAGTGGGTAACAGAAAACATTTTTATTGTATAATAATAAATATATCAATAAATATGTCAAGACTTGTAAGAGGCTGCGAAACAGGTAATTAGAATGAAATTTGTAGTTTTAAATGCATTATATTTGAAGAGTAAAAAGGGTGAAAATTCAGTTATCTAAATATTGCCTCAAAAAGTTATTAAAAGGGCAGCCAAAAAAAAAAAAAACCCAAATAAAATAGAAGGAAGGAAATAAAGGCAGTACAGAAAGCAATGAAATAGAAAGCAAACAAATGGAGAGAATTAATCATACTGCAAATCAGTCACTTGAAAAGAATAGCATAATTGATGAATATCTGGCAAGATTTATCAAGAAATAAAAGACAGTACAAATTCCTGATCTCAGGAATAAAAAAAAGAGCCACTATAGATTCTTCAGATCATAAGTATATACTGATATTATGAAAATTTTTAATTTGAAAATTTAAATGAACGAAAAATTTTCTAGAAAAATAGCATTTACCAAAGTTGACAGAAGACAAAATAAAACAAACTGAAAGCTCTTTATCTAATAAATTGAATCCCTAGTTAAAAGCCTCTATAGGAAGAGCATTCCAGGTCTAGATGATTTGTTTCATCATTAAATTCTTTCAAATATTTGTGGAAGAAATAAAATCATTCTTATACAAATTCTTCCAGGGGATAAAAATAGAGGGTACATTCCAAAATCGAATTAATGATGAGATCAATGTGATCATAATACCATAAACTGACAGGTATATTGAAAGAAATGAAAATTACATTCCAACCTCACTTATGAACATAAACATAAAAGTCTCAAACAACATATTAGCAAATTGAATCCAGCAATAAATAAACAGAATAATATTTCATGACCTAGTTGAGCTGATTTCAGGAATGCAAGATTGATTAACTTTTGAAAATCAATCAATGTAATTCAGTACATTAACAGAATACTTCAGAAAAAACATACGATGATTTCATTAAAAGTGAAATAATTTTATAAAATTCAATACTTGTTAGTAATTTTAACAAATTAAGTAGAAGCAAAATTTTCGTAATCTGATACATGATATCTGCAAAAACAGATAAAACCTCTAGCACACCTCAGACAGAGTTGAAATGTTAAGTGCTTATGAAGAATCAGACGAGGATATTCACTACATCTTTGCTAATTGAAGTAAGGTTTGTAGATTGACATCATGTGTATCACTAGGGAGCTTGTTAAAAATGTAGAATCCTAAGCCCCACTCCAGACTTACTCCCTTAGAATTTGCATTTTAAGAAGATCTCCAGGAGTTTTATATGCATATTGAATTATGAGGATTTCTTTAAACCACTTCGATTCCTTATGGTCCTAAGGTCTATGTTAAGACAGGAGGTCTTAACAATTGCAATAAGATAACACAAATAAATAACATGTATAAGGGCTAAAAAGAGGAAATGAGGTGTCATGATTCAGGACAACAGGATAGTGTATGTAGAAAATCTAAAGACTCTACAGAGACGTTATTAGAATCGATAAGTGAAGTTACCAAAGCTGCTAGATGCACATTTAATATGCAAAAATTAAAAGTATTTCTATGTACTAGTAAGAAGTGTTAATAAACATGGAATTTTAAAATGGTACTTAGGGAAAAAATTAAGAAAAATATTTTATGTGCTGAAACCTACAGAACATTATTGAAAGAAATTACAAAAACCTAAACAAATACAAAGATATACCATATTTTTGTGTTGGAATATTTGATACTGTAAAAATGCTAATTTTCTACAAATTGACCTAAGCAATGCATTGCAATTCCAATAAAAATTCTAAAAGATTTTTTTTTGGTGGGAAATAATAAGCTTCAAAAAATAAGATTCTGAATTAGTATGAAAACGAAAAGTTTCAAGAATATTCAAAAAATATTTGAATACAAAGAACGAATTTGGAAGGCTTACTCTACTTGATATTGAGACTTACTAAAAAAACTATTGTAATTAGGACAGTATGGTAAGAACATTGGGCAAGTGGATGGACCAACAGAACAGAATACAGTCCAAAAATATATATAAAGTCATCTGAATTTTGATGAAGTTGCTACTATAATGCAGTGAAGAAAGGATTGTTATTTTAATAAATGATGCTGGGTAAATTGGCTATCCATAAGGGAATTGAACTTTGAGGTTACCTTACTCCATTGGAAAAAGAAATTCCAGATGAACTATAGACCTAAATACAAAATCTACAATAACAAAGCTACTAGAAAATAACTTAGAAGGATATGTTCATGACCTGAGTGGGTAAAATTTCTTAAACTGGACAAAAAACACACTTGCCCATAAAGAAAAGATTGGAGAATTCTACTTCAATAAAATTAAGAATTTTGTTCATCAAAAGAACACTATTAGGAAACTGCAAATGCAAACCACAGAGTGAGAAATATGTCTGGAATGCATATGTCCACCAAAGATCTCCTGTCCAGAAGAAACCCTTACAAATTAATAAGAAATAACCACCAATCTAATAAATAAAATAGAAAAAGCATTCACTTCACAAGAGTCGACATCAAAATGGCCAAATATGAAAAGGTGCTCAACCACAATTAGTCATCAAGAAAATGCTGATTAATACCAAAATGTGGTACTGGTATAAATCTACCCAAATGGCTGAAGTTATAAAGACTGTCAATAGCAATGTCTTATCAGGATATGGGGCCAACAAGAATTATCGTACATTGCTAGGGGGAGTAAAAATTAATTTAACAACGTTAAAATCATGGCAGTATCTGCTAAAACTGTAGATATACATACTCTCCTTGATGCAGCGATTTCTTTCCTAAGTGTATATTCAACAGCAATATATACTGTGTACAGTAAAAGACAGGCAGACGGATGTCTGTAACATTATTTTCAATAGCCCCAAACAAAAAATAACTCCAATGCTCTTCAATACATGACTTCATAAATTGTAGTATGTTTATAAAATGGACTATTATCCAGTACTGAAAAATAACAAGCTCTTTGTACATGCCACAACATGAATAAATTCAAGCACTATTTCATTTCATTAATTTCAATTTCACAAGTGGAAAAAACCCATTACAGTGTCATCAGATCTTTTCAAAGGCAGGAAAGAGACCATTTTGTCAAGTAACCTATGTGCAATCATAATCAAATGGGAGGCACATAGGGAACCAACTAAGAAAGTAACTTGAGAGATCAGACTCAGAGCAGTCCTGTGTTCTTTAACTGCTGGGAGAGAGTGGAAAGGGGCTGAGACAAGAGAAACAGTCAGATCACCTCTCCTTGGGGAGTAGTTTCATTGCTGTTATCATTCAAGGGCAGTAGAAGTAAGTTAGACCAAAGAGAACTCAGGAATGTGTGTTTCCATTTCCATTTAACTAATTAACTAACTAATGTGTGTGTTTGTATTTTCAGACTGGTAATTGTATTAGTCACCTATTGTTGCATAACAAATTACTCCAAGATTTAGCAGTTTACACAACAAACATTTATGATCTCAAATCTTCTCAAGGTTTCTCAAGGTCAGAAAACTGGGAGGGATTAGCTGGATGGTTCTCATTTAAGGTTCCTTACGAGCTTGCAGTCATGTCGTTGACCCTGGGCTGAGGGCACCTGAAGGGGCTGGGAAATCTACTTCTAAGCTCTCGCCAGTGGCTGTCAAGAGAGGAGGCTTCAGGTGACTCTGTGTGGGCCTCTTAGCCTGCTCACACCTCACGACATCTGGAGAACTCTACAGTGAGTGATTCCCAGGAGGAAAGAAAAAGAATGCTCAAGACAGGAGCTGCAGGCTTTTATAACCTAATATTAGAAGTGACATTCCCATTCTTCTGGCATCTTTTAATTGATAAAAGCAAATCACAAAGTCCAGCCCACACTCATGGAGAAGTGAGTTAAATACCATCTCTTGAGGAGAAGAGTATCAAAGAATCTGTTGATGTATATTTAAGGTCATATTGGCCAGACATTCAGATGTTATGAAATTCAAAATATATCGAAATCTTCCCCAGGACACCAGTTCTGTTTCTTGGGGTTATCCGTTTCTTGTGTGTCCTAGAGACAGTCTATGAAATTACAAATACTGCTAACAGTTTAACTCCTTTGAAAGCTCTATTCCCAGTACTATAGACCAATCAGTCTCTCTGGCTTTTATCAGCTCCAATAAGCACTGTTTTCTGTGCAGGGTGTGAGGAAAGGAATGGAGAATGACCTTCTCCATTCCTTCTCCTCTAAACTCTTGCCAGCTTCGGCCCACTTATAACTGTAGTATATGCCTTTTAAAACATTGGCTTAACAAAAGCTATTTAATTGTAGCTCTTTTTCCCCCTTTGGAACATTCTTTGTGGCTTTCTCTCACCATTAGCCAGGGCCTTAGGCAGTTACTAGAAAGGACTAAATTGAGTTGCTTTTGTTATTAGCTGTGGTTTGTGAGTCAGCTTACTGCTTCTAAAATAATTATAGAAGGAAGCCATTATTTTGAATAGAAATCTGAGTATATTTAGAAGAAAACGAACTATGTATTTTCTTCTGGCTGCCTCTGCTTCCCAATCTCATTTCAAAGAAGAAAAGGCTTAAGAAGATCGCAAAGAGGGAGGGAGAAAGAAAGGGATGGATCAAAAGTAAGAGAAAGTGAGAGTTACAGACTCAGAGATGTGAAGACAAGGACTTGAAAGGAGCATGGCAGTGCTCAAAGATTGGGAAAATGACATTTGAAATTTTATAGAACATGCAGTTAAATTATTGTATTATCTTGAGATTTCCCCAAATGATAGGATTTGTGCTGACATACTATGCCAATCCATATTAGCCTAAAGAGATCAATTCTGAATAGCTTCATTCTTTTAAAGATATGTAATATGTTCTGTGACTCTTCCTGGGGAAATGATGCAGGATAATAAAATCATTGTTTGTATATGTGTGTTCGTCCTAGATATGTCACACATGGTTTTGAATCTCAGTTTTTTAAAAAAATGAAATCTAAGCTGAAACTAAAACATAAAGCATGCTTCCTTTGACCTAATTTGTATCTAGCTAATAAGAGATTGATTTTCCCCCTATTGTTCTAGTATTTGAACATTGTGGATGTGTCCCTTGCATCACAAATAGTTCAGAAAGTTCTCATGTAAGTAATAACTTATGAAGAAACCATGTCTTACTTGTTGTTTTGCTAAAGCTCCATTCCAATTTAAGCCATCTTACATCCTTTTTGGAAGTAGGTAGAGTATATTTAAATTGGTAAGTATTTACTTTAGAATTTCACAGATTTCAGCAGACAAGCTATGAAAATTGTCATCTGTGACATGTTTATGATAGAGTTTCAGAAAGAATTTTATATCTCCCCAAAGTTCTAAAGCAAGGAGTATAGGTGAGATTATTTTTGTTTAAAATTTGAAAGCAACTCTTTCTGAGTCTTTCAATCCCATTTTTATGCTGGTTCATTCTGGAATAATTTTGAGGGTTTAAATATAACTCTCTACAGTTAAGTATAATTTAAAAACAGTGCACAGTCAAAATACAAACATTTAAACAATTCTGATAATTTTATCAACGTGAAAGGCCAGTCTATCACTAACATCCATTTTAGATTAATTTTTTTTTTCTATATCACAGCTTTAGTCATGAATACTTTAAGTTCAAAAACTCCCAGTAGCTCACGGTTTCCTTAGCCTGGCATTCTTAGGGCTTCAGATTCTAATCTTGATCTATTTCTCCAGCCTCAATTCCCATATATCTCCCCACACTACCCTAGGCCTCCCATAGTGCAGGCAATGTGCGTTTTTCTGGGGTCCCCTGGCACCGGTACCAACAACAGCAAAAGAGTTCTCCTGACCCCTTAAATATCACTGGTTTTTCAGGTGGTCTAACCATGGATCCAGGGTAAAAATGGCTTGTTGATGCTTTTTCTTTTGTTTTCTGGACTTCTCTTAGGGCCTAAGCCTAACACAGAGGTGAGGGTGCCTAGGATATTCCTAAGTGAATATTTGGCTTGAATTCAGATGCTGGATATCAGAGAGAGCTAAGTGTGATCTAACTGTGGTGACAGCATATTGAGTGTTCCCAGATGCAACTAGAGATCTTTCTAGTGTTAGTAGGTGAGTGATAAATGCCGTAGTTACCTAGAGTTCACCAAAAGATGAAAAGATTATCTGATGAGAGCTCTTGGGAAACATCTCCAAATTAGAAATTGAAGGTCAAATTTTCAGGTTCACTCTTCCTGTGTCTTATTAAAATTTATTCCTATTATTACAGGATGCATTTCAGCTAAAAAGATATTATAACACTTTTAGGATGACAGGCTTAGCCTCCATAAAGTGTTATTATAACTTATTTCTTAGGGTGGAATTGGAAAATAACACGATCTGCTTCCACATTGCTACTTCCATATTCCATAAATTTTCCTAGGAATCTGAAATCTGGAAATGACTTCGCCCTCATTCCATCAACCCAGTGTTTCCAGGAGGCATAACTATGAAAAGGTTTTCCTGGGTGCGCTCGGAGCCTGAAGACCCTTTTATGTTAGGCTTAGACTCCTTGTATTCTGGTCATCATTCAGCCGAAGCATCGTCTTGGTTCTCCAATTTCATATTCTTTTAGTATTAACAGGAATCGTATCTAGTGTTATGTTTATATGTGTAGGAAACAAGTAAAAGTTACAGCAAAGAGAACATAAATTTGTGGCGAGTACAGACTTTTCAATCAATTTCACTTTAATACCTCTGGGTATGAATGCAGAGTACTTCCTTCCTTTCTGCGCGGTGACCATCACACCCTGTTGAGTTGTAGACACACAACTGAACACACTTGCATGACAGAGCTGGCCTTAAAGGCACTTAAATCAATGGATACTTTTCTAGAAATTGGCAGCTTTGTTCAATGAGTCAAATGAAAATATAGATTTGAACATAATCCTTCTGTGAATAGGAATACCAGAGAGGTAGTTATTCTTAATAGTAAGGACTAGAAGATACCCTTGTGAGTCACCGTGATAGAAAAGTAAGGGTATGAGTAGCCAGAGGCAGACAGACAGACAGACTCACACACACATTCACACACAAAACCACTCTTATCAAATGGTTCTGCATTAGAAATGAATGGTAAATTACGAGTGGTGAAAGCAGAAATAAGAGGAAGAATTGAGGATGGATGCTGAACTTTTAAAATAGCATTTCCAATCCTAAGAGCTCATACATTTGTTTGTGTCTTAGCAGGGTTGTTTACCAAACCTCCAGTCAAATCTGTTTCAAAGACAAGTGCATTCTTTGTGTGTGTGATGGTGGGCGCCGGGGAGGATGTGAGGGAGAGGGGGGAGGATTTCTTCCCGGAACTGAAAATCATGACAACATTCCACTTACAGTTGAGGTTCATGAGCACAGAACAGAGATGGATCCAACGGATGGAACGATGATCCGCAAACTGGGCTCTTTCAGCAGAAGCAGTAAACTGAGAAAGTAATCCTCTCCCTGGAAATTCTCAGTGGGGACAGTGCAGCCCACTAGGGAGAATGTTTAACATTTGTGGGGAAATATTTATGTCACAGGGATGGGCATGCTGCTGATATTTATAATAGGAGGGACCCAGAATAGTCCTCCACAGAGAATTGTCCCTCAGCTCTTGTAACTTTCAGAAGTCTCACCAGACATTCAAATAGGATAAATAAATAAATGTATGTAATTTTTTATGATATTTATGTTATATATTATATTTATATAAATGTGTTGGTATTTATCTTAGCCTGGACTCCAAACCATTTTACATATATACACAGAATACTTTGGAACCTTTTTAATAAACACGAAAATGATCAGAATGAGACTACTCTATAAATAGAACAATTGCTTTGTTTTATTTAGAGCTTTATCAAAAGTTGTTCATCGCTTAAAAAAATCATGTCACTTGCAGCAGTGCCATTTGTGGCACTTGAGTCACAGGTAAAATACCCCTGCTTCAGGCTGCACAAGGCAGATCTAAGTCTAGATGCAGACATCTGACTGCTTTATTATGTCTTCTAGTGTGGCCCTGGGATGCATTCATATATTGAGATATCATCACTTACCTTTTATATCACCTTTATAATACAGTTAGGGGATTTTTAAATTGTACGTGTAAATTACATTATGTATAATGGGAGAATCATGAAATATTTGCTATAAAAATACATGGCCCAGAGGTTGCTAATTACTCCCCCAAATCCAATTTCTTCCCTGACCCCCAAGCCCACCCATCAACTACATTTCCCAGCCTCCTTTGCAGGTAGATGTGGCCACGTGACAAAGTTCTAGACAATAGGATGTGAATGAAAATGATGAGTCATGCTTCCAGACCTGTCCCATGAGAGCTGTCCCATGTGCACACCTTCTTGCTGGCTGACAGCATGGGGCACAATCCCCAGGCCCACCCAGGAAGCCACGTGTTGAAGATCGCAGAGCTTCCGGGTACATGAGTTTCAGTAAGGAGACCAGAGCATAAATGCCCTGTGAACGTACTCACTGCTTAGTACCGTTCATTGAACAAGTAACACACTTTTATTGTTTTTGAACCATTCATTCCACAATTTGAGGCCTATTTGTCGTAGCAGCTACAGTATTCTAATTCAGGAAGTACCGGCTCTGAAAGGGTTCAGATGCATTTCTCTAGCAAATATCATGTGAACCATACATACAAAGCCTCGTATCTGAATTTTTCCCTTCCTGTTCTCCGTGTTGGTCCCGAGCCTATCTGCCTTCCATTTCTGGCCCTTCCCCAGGCTGCTCCTGTATCTCAGGGAGGCTGTACCCTGTGGGTTGCTGCACAACTGGCTTCTGGCTGGATTCAGGTAGCAGGGTGGGGACTGTGGGCTGGGAGGTTGTGGGAATCGGGGAGAAGAGTGAGTGAGAAGCAGCCAGAGTATTTCCCCTTTCCCCTCTGCCCTGCTGCAGGTGATGTGACCTGGCAAAAACTCCATCTCTTCCATGACTTAAGCTCCTTCCGGATGGTTATACCATAGTTCTGGCTTCTGCGAGGTCCCTGACTCAAGGAGTCCAAGAATATTGTCTCTTCACTTTGGTCTCTCCAGTCTCTGAATAACTCACTGATGTCCCCTCCTCGGGCTTGGCTTCTCAACTTCCATCATCTACAAAACTAATTCTCTGCATTAAGTTCTGCTTTCTGGTGTCTATTTTTTTGATTTAATTCTGACAGCTAACCCCCGGTCCTTTTTTTCTTCGAAATCTAGTTAACTACTTAATAGTAGAAACCAATTTCTCATTCAGCACATTTTCCTATGCTCATTTAATTCTTTTACGTTATCTAAGCTTTATATGAAGTTATCCAATGTATGAGTTTCTTTATAAATATTATTTCTTTCAACTATCATGCATCTACGATGTAAACTTCCCAATGGCAGGGAAAACATCTCCTGATTTTTGCTAACTCCCTATTACTTATAGTACAATGTATATTGCACAAAGGTTACTGATGATTTACTGTTATTTACAAATAGCACTCACCATACTTACATATTCAAATTATCTCCAAACCTGAAGATGCAATGTTAATATCATCCAGTGGCTCTCCGTAAGTTGAGAAGTGGATTTCATCCTAAAAGTTTAATCGAAATAGTTATTTAGCACTTGGAATTAATTTTCCTGTAGCTTCCTGTTCTAATTTTAGAAGTCTTGGAGGGATCCAGTGACAGGTTCCTGTGGAAAACAGGAAGTGGGGGGGATTCTCTTAAGCATGGATGGCTTAGAATAGTCACAGACTTTTAGAGCTGGAACTTAAACTCTTACTAGGGCCATAGTGGTCTCATGTCAGATCCAGTGACAAATTCTTCCTACTTGATATTTTTACTCCTGCCTTTGTCTAGGAAAAAAAATCTTTCCTTGGCTTTTTAAACAAAATTCTCCGTTAATTTCTATTGTCTGCCCTTTTCTTCTCCATCTCCTCTTCTGTCGATCATTTGAAATAATTGATGTGCCAAAAATTCTGCCCTAAGCATTCTTCTCTTCTTCCTCTATTCTTCTTGATGCTGCAATGCCCATCTAGAACAGAGACGCATGCCACTGCTGTCTGCTTTCTACTCATTACGGAAGTTACCAAACATGATATTCATCCCCACTAAATCTGGAAGTAAATTCAGACTCAGTGTGGCTTCCAGGAAGGTACAACCAGTTTATCTGAGCTGCTGCACAGGGTGAACTTTCTGGTTCTTATTGACAGACGCTGAGGACATGATAAACATACTTGCTTGTCTTGGCTTCAGATTCAACCAATAAGTGAAACTCATCACCAGCCTTTACAATATAGACAAAGCAATCTCTTATCCTTTTCTCTAAATCTTATTAATCTTCTTTGATAGTAGATATACAGACATAACTTTATTTCAGTTAATAAATTTAGTATCCTTCTACTAAGTATAAGTATGCAAACCAGAACACTTGAAGTCATCTTTTTTCTCTTTCTCTTTTCTTAATACTTGTGTTTATCACTTTTCAATCGTACTTCAGAACGATTGCTAACACTGGTTTGGATTTTTCTCTTTGCTTCGTTACCACTGAGGCAGTTCAGACAACAGTACCTTCTCTCATGGATTATTACAAGAGCCCTCTGACAGTGTCCTTAACACTTTGGTCTTTCTACCCACCACATTCAGCCCTATGAATTACCTACAAGGTTATCTTCATTAATAAGACATAAAAATAAAAATCAAATGACAACAAATGGACAAGTTAATCTCTCTCATTTAAAAATCTGTTGGTAACCTGTTGCCTCAACAGAAAATATATTACATCCCTTATAATGTACTATTAGCACTTTGGGTTTCTTCTCTCTTTTTCTTTCACATTCCTCCCATGCTCCTAGACTTACATTTTTTTCATCCCGATGCTTTGTGTACACTCTTCTCTCTGTCTGACATATCCCTGCCCACTTGGGGGTTTTCCCTTGTTGAGGACCATGGTCTTTGGACAGTGCTGATATGCCCCAATCCTCTATTTTTCCTTGCTAGAGTTTCCAGTCCCAGAAACTGAGACTTATGGGGTTTTTTTTCTTCTTCTTTAAATCTTTCATGTCACAATCCATTCCACGTGATAAAGTCAGTCTTCTTACTCACTCCCTTCCCCTAACTATGGAGTCATCCACCGGCCTTTTGTTTTCACAATACCTCTGAACCCTAAAACACATTTATTTATTTATTTACTTGGCCATGCCGCAGGACTTGCGGGATATTAGTTCCCTGACCAGGGATCGAACCCAGGCCCACGGCAGTGAAAGAGCCATCTTAACCACTGGACCTCCAGGGAAGTCCCCCTAAAACACATTTAAAATGTATTACTAGCATCCATAAAGTTTCTACAGTCTCTAACTGTATTTGGTATGATGCTAAAGGAAGGGGTTGAGACAAGAATGCCCTCTTGGTTTACAGCACGGATGGCTGGATAGATGGCCATGGAAACCAACTGATAGAATATTTGGAGAAAAAGCTAACGAGTTAGTTTTGGACATGATGAGTTTAAAGTGCTTTGAGGATGCTCGTAGCAGTTGTTCAGTAGGAGCTGCTCAGGAGGGCTACGCTAAGAAGGAAGTGCTAGCCCAGAGACCAGACTGGGAGTTGGCCTTCAATCTGTCTCTCCATGCTGCTAGAGTGATGTGTTTCGAAAACACAAATGCGAATAATGTCTAAAATTTGTCAACAACTACCCATAGTTATCAGGATAAAATCACACTACCGTTCCTTAAATGAACCTTATCAAGGAAAACATCATGTCGTTGGGTTTTGTCATCAAAACGTTTCTGCTAGGGTTCAGCTTTCGGTAATGACAGACTGTCAGCTCTCCAACAGGACATCACAATTAGAAACTCTAGACAAAATATTTAAAAACAACTATTTGAAGGCACTGGAAAATGAGCAAAATAGAGGATACACTATGATTCCACTTACATGAAACTCTTAAACATGCAAACCAATCTATACTAACAGAAAGCAGATCAGTGGAGGAAGGCAGGCAGGTAGGAGAGGAGGGTAGGGTTACAGAGGGGCACTCGGAAACTTTTGGGTGTGATGGATACGTTCAATAGCTTGATTATAGTGATGGTTTCCTGGATGTGTGTGTGTGTGTGTACATCTACGAACAGAACTTGATGAATTCACATAGCAGTGTGTTTTATTAATTACTAGAGTAATTCTTGCTTGTTAATCTAAATACACACTGAAATACTGGAATTACAGGCTTGGGGGAGACAGCTGGGGGTGCCGAAACTTTCTCCTTAAACCACAACAGTTACTACCAGTAACCATTGTGATCAGTCGCTGAGGTCAGCTAGAATACACAGAAAGAAATAAAAACAGATTTATGGGTTCAGCCCTGGTCCCTCTTATCAGGGGAGAGGGAAGAGTGGAGGCCGGGAAGGTAACTGATGGTCCCATGACCATCCTAGACTAAAATAGTTCTCAACTACTTTAGGACATGTAACCCAAGGGGCTGAGTGCAGGTCTGAAGGAGGTGGGGAAGCAGAATTTATGTGGTTCAATCTCCTCCACCGCCTCAGGGAGTTTACCCTCCTCTTTATTTTCTACCTTGTCCCTTGGGTCTTAGCTGATGCCCTTTGAGTTTTTCTTTGTCCTGAGATTGGTCAAGGGACTTTTCATAGCACAGGGGAGGGATCTCATTTTCCCCTACACCCAGCCAGTCACACACTCGAGGCTGCATTACTCACAATGCACACACCCACAGGGGCTACCTTCAGTCCCAGCAACTGGGTGTCTGGGACGCAGAGGACTCAACATGGGCTCCAGCAGAGCAAAACACCATCCCAGTATTCCCTTCTCGTCCTAGAAATCTAAAAAACAAAATGTTCACCTTATATAAGTTACGATAAGTCATGTAATTTATACAGATCTCATATACCTAGAATCTCATATACCTAGAACCTATAATAATAAGTTTAAGATCAAGCATTTACCAGAATTTATTGAGCATTTTATTGGATTGCATCCTTTCAGGATATTTTGGCTTCAGAGCTTGCTGCTCCCCTGGAATTGTCACCTGCTGAAAGGCTTTAATATTGTTTCTTAAATTATAAGAAATAATGACCAAGGTGCCATGATTAGAACTCAAGGGGAAAAAATCAGGCTAACGTTCTGAGAGCAGTAGATGGAAAGGGAGTACACTAATAATTCCAGGAAGAAAAGTCACAGCATTAGGCTACTCCGAAAACACCTCCCTGATTCTTTCTTCCATGGAAAGATCAAGACTGTGTTATTCTTTTCCTTCAGGTCTCTTTAGGCAACGGAATCTCCAGTCTTTTGAGTCCTGAGGCCTGAACCCCCTTAGAGAGATTTGGGAGGATGCATGAGGAGATTTTACCCAATATATGTCTTCCAACTACAGAAATCTTGGCCCTACAGTGAGTGCTACCTATGACTGCTACCTATGACTACAGTAAGTGCTACCTATGACTGCTCTAATAAAGAAAACCCAATTATTCTAGAGCAAAACTAGCCTTCTAGATTTTTCAGATTTTGATTTCTTAATATGAATTCCTCTTGAAATGTTTATTGCTTTCAATTTGAGTTGAAATTATTTCCAACCTGCCTAATAATCCACAACCTAAATCATGCCCATTGCTTATTTCTTTCCTCGAGTCCAATTTTGAGCCTTTGAGAAAAGTTTGGGAGGCTAAGGAGAAAGAAGTCAGATTGGCTGAAACAGCCGTGGATAAAACCGTCAGCTTTTTTGCTGGTCAAGAGACTGAAAGTTAGTTAACTGACACATGACTTTGGGGTTAGGTAAGAGAGCAATCCTATCACATCAGACCAAATCCTTAGAGATGGGCTGTGCAATGCTGTAAAATGGGAGATCACTCCTCTCCACCGGGTGAATTACGGGACATGTTTTCCTTATTGATTTGCAATATCTCTTGGTATATGAAGACAACTTTTTTGGTAATCAATTTATTGCAGAATTATTGGCATACCGTAAATAGCACATAAAGTGTGCCATGTGACAAGTTTTCTTTATTGTTTGTAGGGGGGAAGAATTGATTGCTTTCCTTATTGTTTGTAGGGGGGAAAGAAAGATAGAGAATTTTGTCATCTGTAAAGTAAGATTACTTATACCTACCTAGCATGATGGAAGAGAGGATTAAATGAGATTATATATGACAAATTCCAGACCCTGCTGGTACATGTATATACTCGAAATATGACAGCTGTTATTGTAATGCTTATTAACTAATAAGAGAAAGTTAGAGCCAGGAAGTGTTGCTCACTATTCTTTAACGCTGTTATTTCATGTTCTGCTTCTTTTTTTTTTTAAGTTTTAAATTCCTAGTGTTGGTTTAACCTAAATTATGAATGTCTTTGTTTTGGCTTCTTTTCTGGGTGACTCGTTTGGGAAGAAATGAAGAGAAGTCATTCAACAAGGCTGGGAGTGGGAGTTTAGGGTTGAGTTAATAGGTCCATCTCCACAGTCAAAGCAGGCAAATGGAAAATCCAAGTTCATTCATCAAGCGGGGAAAGATTGGACAGTGTTTGATGATCTGAGACTTAGTTGACCCCTAAGAGTTAAGCCAGCCTTGAGCACCATGCTGATCTCAAAGGCAAGCAAGACCCGGAGGACAGGGGGCTATGGGGTTTTGAGGCATTAGCAAAACCAAAGAAAAATACAGAAAGAATCTGATCTTAGAGCAGAGGTTGTTTGCCTTTTGCCAGATTATCAATTTTCATGAGTACTTGATACACAAGTTAGAGGTGGGGTTTGAAGAGATGGTGGCCTGATTCTGGCAGAGCGGAAATAGAGGGTGTAGAAGATAAGGAGGCACTTGTACAGATACAGATGCATTAACATTCACCACCTCTCAAATACATCAGGTACTGTGGGAAATTGAACTGTAGTTCTCAGCTCTCTTATGTACCACTTAATGATTCAAGAAATAGTTACTTGATGTACTGGGAGGACTGAACCCTTCATGTGGCATGTTCATTTCAAGGTGGCAGCTCTTATTATCATAGGAACTAGACAACATAAGGGACCTTGTGTAGCATCTTTAATTTTCCTTGTGAATCATTTGTGATAGGAGAACAAAATCAGGTCACCTAAAGGAAATGATTTAATCCCAAAAAAGAGCCACTTAACAGGCATATATTATCACCATTCAATGGAAATTAATAAAGTGTTAGTGTTTACAACGTTTCTCTCAGTATAATGCAAATGGAAATAGCATTCATTTACACTGGAATTTGCATTGCATTAGGAATTTCATCCACATTTGAAAAGTATTATTAGAGGGAATATTATATTATATTATATTATACATACTTAAAGAAAAAGAGAGAAGAGGGAACATCCCCAGACATCCCATTCCTAGCTTGAGTATCATATCAGTGGGGTCATAGTAACATAATTACCAAATTTGGCTTGCTTGTGGCCCCTCCTTACATGGCTATAGCACATCAGCTCTCCTACTAAATCACACCAGTTATTTCTGAGAGTTCCCTGGGGCTATGTCACATGTATTCGGGAATGCCTGCTCTTTTTTTTTCATTTGACGTCCTCACTGAAGCCCACTGACTAGAAGCCCTTTGATGAAACCCCTCCATACTGGCCTTGCTGTGGTCCTGGGAGCGGGTCCTTCAGACTCTCCTTGGATGCTATTGAATTCCATGTGTAAATGGAGAGAATTTCATCCCCCACTTCTGATACTTCACTAGTCACTGGGGCTCTGAAACTGCATCACTTACATCCTAAATCTCATGACATTCCTCCTTCAAATGGCCCTTTTATCATCTGTTTGCAGCTAGTCCTTTTCCCTCTAGATGGGGCCTTAGAGATAGTCTATCAGACTGGTTGAGAACCATCTCTCCAAATAAAAGCTTCTCCATTTTTTCTTAATATCCTTAAATCTGCCCTAAGTATGATGCACTAACTGCTTCTTTTTCCTTTAGCCCAGAAGGAATCTAGTACATTGTCTAAGAATATACATGAGGTCAGGAATTATGTCTGGGCTCTGTTGTTTACTTGCTAAGTTTTATTTTCCTTATCTGTAAACTGGTACGTACCTTACAGAATTGTTTTGAGAATAAAATGAGAAAAACCAGTACCCGGAGTAGACACTGAACAAGCTATTATAAGCTTGGAAAATGCTCATTTCATAGGGAAGAATGGAGGACCTCGGTAACAGTAAATGTCAGACTTAGATCTTAGAGCAGTGCTTTCTTTACCCCCATCATCCTCTGCTATATATATATATTTTTTTATCTTCTGTCATGTCTTTTTTCATACATGATAGTTATGAGCAACAATATCTAAGTATCATATAAAATCATAGATATAGCCACCATAACCCTTCCCACTGCCTTGAAAAGAGGCACAAATTCTTCAAGTCTGTCCATGCTAGGTTGTGGGTACCACAAGCTAGCTGGGGTCTATGGCAGGGTGCGGGTGTTCCATTCAATCTTGAGTGCAAAAGTTGTGTGATTTTTATGATACCCAATGGGGGAGTTCAGGTCAGAAATGGAGGTTGGGGTCAAACAAGTAGACATGTGACATGTTTGAGAACAGGGATGGCTTTGGGTGTGGAAGTACAGGCAGGGCAGGAGGGTAGATCTGTGAAGAGTCAGTCCCTGCACCCAGACAACGGTGAAGCTCATGCTTCAAGGCAAGCATGTGGAAATAATTAAAAGATAGAGACCAAACCAGAATGAACTAATGATCACAAACAAAACACTTTATGGCCACACACTTTAATTACAAATCACTGAACAGTAGTGAGAATAAACTTGTATTTTAAGTCAATCTGTATGTGTTCACTTTTTTGAAGATGATGAGGAATTGCATGGCTTTTCTAAAATCAGACATTGCAACAATGTGACAGATTCTATATTCTAACTGATACTAAAACTGGTGTTCTAAACCTATCTTAGGAGGAAAAAAAAAAAAAAAACAACCATTGCTTAAAATGGCTAATTTTTCTTTCATTCGAAGATTTCTTTCTCACCCCCAATCTTTTAAAACATCAGTAATTCATCACAAAGAAAATAACCCTCTAAACCAAAATTCTTCTTACATGTCTCAAAAGCCATCTGGACCCCACCTCCCCCAAACCCCATTAATTTTGAGTCCTAGGAAAAATGAGAGTGTGCTGACCCAAAAAAAAAAAAAAAAAGCCCATTTATTTCTATAGGATCTCTTTTAAGATGTCTCCAAATTATATGGCTTGCTTACAAGCACCACGAGAGAATGTGCAGCTGAAAACCCCATATATAGTCCCATCCAAAACCAGCAACACTCTCAAAGGAAAACATACTTTAGACTTGGGGAGGGTTTTAATTGCTTATGTGCCTCATCCCCTCCTTAGTGCTTACATGCTGGGTAAGCTGCTCATTTACAACAGTGGTTTAGCCACTCTTGCCTGTCCCTCATGCAGGTAGACTCTTAATGGCCTTCCAGGTGAAGATAATTAGCTACTTTCCTGCTTCTGAATGTATCAGTTAAAAAAGGTACTTCAAGAAATAAACCCGGGACGTCCCTGGCGGCTCAGTGGTTAAGAATCTGCCTGCCAATGCAGGGTATACGGGTTCGAGCCCTGGTCCAGGAAGTATACCACATGCTGCGGAGCAACTAAGCCCGTGCGCCACAACTACTGAGCCTGCGCTCTAGAGCCTTCAAGCCACAACTACTGAGCCCGTGTGCTGTAACTTCTGAAGCCCATGCACCTAGAGCCCATGTTCCACTACAAGAGAAGCCACCACAATGAGAAGCCCACACATCACAACGAAGAGTAGCCCCCGCTCGCCACAACTAGAGAAAGCCTGCGCGCAGCAAAAAAGACCCAACGCAGCCAAAAATTAAAAAATAAAAATAAATAAATTTATTTAAAAAAAAAAAAAAAAAGAAATAAACCCAGAGTATTTTAGACTGACTATGTTATGAAAGCAGATAAACTATCGTGTAGACCAATGCATTAGTGAAACCAGGAATGCCTTGACCTATGAATATACCTAGTGAATATACTATTACCTCAAAGCCTCTGGTTGAAAGAAAGAAAGAAAGAAAAAAAGAAAGAAAGAAAGAAAGAGAGAAAGAAAGAAAAAGAAAAAATACAAGTCAGGCAGACCTAATTCAGCCAACTAGCAGTTTAAAAAGTTGGAAAAGAGGTAAAAGGGAGCCTGACACCTATATTTCCTTGCATTGAAGAATGAGAACTTCCAATAAGCTTTGGACAATGATTTAGAAGCGGGGAAACACAAAGGAATTGAATTCGCTATCTCTACATATTGATTAACAGCTTTTAAGCCCATCGGTCATACTTTAATTCTATGTGTGGTGTGTTTAACATGAGCTCCCAATCCACCTGATTGGATTACCTCACTACCCATAAAAGAATCAGCAGCTAGTGGTTAAAATTGTAATTAGAATCCGGCAGTAATTTGTCATGGGGGGGGGGGTGGGTGGGAGGAAACCCTCTTGTTCCTTCTGTTTAAATTTTTCAGCATAGACTATGAATAATAATTATATTTCAGCCAATTACCTCTGAGATGATAGAAAGTGAATATGCGAAGGGTAATCAAAGAGTTTAGATATTTGAACTCTATTTTTTCCTTTTTCATAAAGTGGTCAGTAAAATACAGAAAGTAAGTTTATTATTCACACAGTCTCTAATTTCAATAAAATTGGAGAGTGGTCAGAGGTGGGTCCTGTCTTGAATATCCAATATATATCTCATCATATTTCTGTTCTGTGGACCAAGAGTCTTAGAGAAAGAAACAAGTAGTGTCTGTTTTAGGATATAACTGAACACAAAATTCTATTTTTAAAACTGTTTTAAAATAGATTTTCTTTTTTGTATGATATTGCTGAAATAGATGTTTTCTTTGGGGGTTTTATAACCATGGTTTTTTGGATTAGTTTTACTGTAAAATTTACTCCCAGGAAATGGACATCGTTGGGATCCTTGTTGAAAGCATTTAGCTTATTTATAGGTACAAATCTTTCAATTATTTTCTGGTTAAAAGTGTAGCGTCAGTTCTAAGACACAGAGGTCTTGAAAAACTTTAATGCTTTTGGATTAGCTATCCTGTTATAAAAGATATAGTGATACTGTTTTTAAGACGTGACTTGAAAAATTAGTCTTGGAAAGTCCAGAAATTAATTAAATCTAAGATGTGTAAAGAAAATTTCAGTGTTATATGAAATAAAACTGGAAAACCATACAACTGAGTGGAATAGGAGATTTGGTAATTTAGCATATGGTGCTACGAGTTGAATTAGTTCCCACAAAATTCACACATGGATGCACCGAAATGGGAAAAGCTAATGTGATATTGTGATTTATAATAAGAAATATATATCTGGTCTTTGTCCCCATTTCTGGCACAGAGTTCCTCAAATCCTTGGAATTTCCTAAGTTATGAGAACAATGAAGGTGTCTTTTGTTATGTTAATGAGGTGACTTTTGGAAAGCACCTAGGGATGGGGACTGATTCCCAAGAGAACCTACCACCATCCCCAAGCCAACCTCCGGGGAGGAGAGGGGGTGGGAGTCGAATCAATCACCAATGGCCAAAGAGTTAATCGTTCATGCCTATGTAATGAAGACTCCATAAAACCTGAAAAGGATGGGGTTTAGAGAGTTTCTGCGTTGGTGAATGCATGGAGATGTGGACAGAGTGGCATGCCTGGGGGGGTGGGCATGGAAGCTCCTAGCCCCTTACCAGGTGCCTTGCCCTGTGCATCTCTTCTATCTGGCTGTTCCTGAGCTATATCCTTTTGTAATAAATTGGTCACCTAGGAAGTGAAATGTCTCTCTGACTTCTATGAGCCACCCTAGAAAATTAATTGAACCCAAGGAGGGAGTCATTGGAACCTCTGATCTATGGCTGGTCAATCAGAAGCACAGGTGACAACCTGGACTTGTGACCAGCATCTTAAGTGGGAGCAGGGGGGAGTCTTGTGAGCCTGAACCCTTTACATGTGGGATCTGATCTCAGTGTCAATAGTGTCTGAATTGAGTTGAATTTTAAGACACCCAGCTGGTATTCCAAGAATTGCTTGTTGATGGACGGAGGAACACCCCACACTGATATTGTGTGCAGAACCCAAAAGAGCTACATATCTTTCCCTTTCACAACACTAGACAATTTCACTGAATCCACCCTTACTGCATGCACACACATGTGAATGCACAGACTAAAACCAAACCAAAGCAAGAGGCATGCATGATGATGTTGACAGCCTTTGGCCATAAATCTCAAAGCAGATAAATGATGCATCATAATTGTTTCACCCGCTGCCTCTGTGCCAACGTGGGCTTCATCTCTCTTTGAGCAGGTTTCTGTACTAAATCTTCCCTCTCTTCTTTTTCCCTTCAATACATTTGTTCATCCCAATCCATACTTACTCTTACTTCCAGTCATTGCTAAAAGCTACTGCCCCTTTAACTGTGTAGTCTTACATCTTTGCTCATCTCTATGGATCACCTGTTTCTAAAACTTCAGTTCATTTCTCTTCTCATTTTTCTGCCCATATTAATATCTTGGTTCTTTAACTCCTTGTGCAGTGATTAATACCTATCTTGGCGTAGTAGAAATAGCCTTGGCTTGGACTTTCATATTTGTCAATTACTAAAGTAAACTTCTTAATATCTCTGGGCTCCAGGTGCCTGATATGTAAAATGAGGAGGAACTTGAGAGGACCTTCAAGCTCTAAATCTTGTACAATCCTTCCTACACAAATAGCTTAGCATTTTCATAATGCTCCTTGCTCAACAGCAATTTCACGAATGGATGCTCTGTCTCTCTAATTAGACTGTAAGATTTCCAGGAGCGTACACGGGGACTTCTTTTTCTGTTCTACCTTCTAGCTTCCAGCTGGTTCTAAGTATATTATAGATATTCAATAAATGTTCATTGATTAGTTTACTGAAGCCCTTTTGGGCAGATTTTCTTTTCTTCTCATTACTACCAACAACATAGTGCAGAAGTGAAGACATAAAGCAGTTACCAAGAAACTAATAGATAGAAAAAATTAAAACAACAATGCAATAAAATGACTCTCCTGTGTTACCTGATAATTATCTATATTTGTAGTTTGTTCCATGCCTTTTAATAATTATACCAATAATTTAAGGTGTACTTGGGGTAAAAAATTGTGGGGATAAACTTAAAGATTGCTTTAAAGAAATGATTCTTAATTTGGGGAGGGGAGGAGACATGGAGTACTTTGAGAATCTGATGTCAGCTGTGGGCTTTCTCCAACATGGTTTGCAGATCCCTTACAGCCTGTTATGTAAACACCATGTTTTCCTAAATGCCGTACATGGATCCCATGTTTCATTTCTGAAGGGTCTACTTTAAAAGGAGTGTGCTGGGGACGATGGTCATTGCTGCTCCACTTAAAGCCCTTTTGAAATGGGAAAGTCTCTTTCAACATGTATGATTGAAACAGAGGTGGCCATATCTTAATTACCGATGTAAGACCTGGTTTAAACAAAGATATAAAGGCCAATCAGACTCCTTCTTTGGGAGTTTGAAATTGAGGCAACATTTTTAATACAAGTCAGTTGGTAGGGTATTCTAGAATTAGAAATCCATTTGGTCTTGGGAGATGGAGTGGACAATTTTGAACCATGCATAAACTAAAGAGGAAGTAGAGGAATTTTGGTAAACACCAGAAATAAATGATGAATAACATATGCAGAGGAGCAAAATCAAGGGCTCACATAGCCTGTAAGTAAAAGAGAATATGACCTGGGTTTCTGGTAGCTTTCCAATTCTCATGAGACCCATTTGTACTGCATTTACTATTCTTGGATGCTGTCCAAACTCTGACTCTTTGACAACCCTTTCCTATCTCCCGCATTCCCACCACACACACACACACACACACACGCATGCACTCACCATTTTCTTGAACTAATTTGAAATTGGTCTGTTTCTCATAGCCAAAACCTCTCTGACTAGAATAAACAGTAATCTAAGATGTTTTCTATGCAGTTTATGGTAGAAAATAGGATGCCTTCTCAGGGTGGAAATGTTGATGATGCAGTTAATTCTCATAAGAGAATTAGAAGATGAAGGTTCTATGTAACTGTTAAGTTTTTTGTATTCCTGAATGTTTAATATTTAGATTATTCCCTCTGAATAATTTGTAATTTATTTTACAGAAATAAGGAAAATGATACAGTAGCTAAAAGTTTATTCGTGTGGCAAAGAATTAAATAAAAAAATAAACTTTTTATGCTTCAAAAATAAAACGTTTGATGTAATTTAAAAAAAACGTTTGGGAATTCCCTTTCGGTCCAGTGGTCAGGACTCTGTGCTTTCACTGCCGAGGGCCCAGTCTCAATCCCTGGTTGGGGAACTGAGATCCCACAAGCTGCGTGGCATGGCTTAAAAAAAAAAAAAAAAAAAAAGCCATTGTAAATGTAAAGAAGCAAAATAATTTTCTATTGAATGTTTTACCAAATAAAACATTTATGTAGTAGCAATTGTGATTTCGATTTGAAGAGATAAATCTTTAATAAAAATATTTTATGGTATGTGAAGGCATTTACTTTTTTATTATTGTTCAAATTTCATGTTTATAATATCTTTTCTTTTGAACATATTTTCAGCTATTTATCTCTTGAAATTTTATCTCTACTAGTCTCAGATAGTCTTGAGCTTAATTAATTCCATGGTATATACTCAAATGGCATATAGTAAATATTAACACAAATTCTGTTAACTTTTACAGGGCTTTTTATGGGCTGCTCCAATGCGCTACCAGGGATTACTCAGAAACATATCCTTTCTTCTTGAAAAATAATATTTTGCACAATGCTTTTTTTTTAATAACATCTTTATTGGAGTATAATTGCTTTACAATGTTGTGTTAGTTTCTGCTGTATAACTAAGTGAATCAGCTATACGTATACAGATATCCCCATATCCCCTCCCTCTTGCGTCTCCTTCCCACCCTCCCTATCCCACCCCTCTAGGTGGTCACAAAGCACCGAGCTGATCTCCCTGTGCTATGCGGCTGCTTCTCACTAGCTATCTATTTTACATTTGGTAGTGTACATATGTCCATGCCACTCTCTCACTTCGTCCCAGCTCACCCTTCCCCCTGCCCATGTCTTCAAGTCCATTCTCTATGTCTGCATCTTTATTCCTGTCCTGCCCCTAGGTTCATCAGAACCATTTTTTTTTTTAGATTCCATATATATTTGTTAGCATACGGTATTTGTTTTTCTCTTTCTGACTTACTTCACTCTGTATGACAGACTCTAACTCCATCCACCTCACTACAAATAACTCAATTTCGATTCTGTTTATGGCTGAGTAATATTCCATTGTATATATGTGGCACATCTTCTTTATCCATTCATGTGTCAATGGACACTTAGGTTGCTTCCATGTCCTGGCTATTGTAAATAGAGCTGCAATGAATATTGTGGTACATGACTCTTTTTGAATTATGGTTTTCTCAGGGTATATGCCCAGTGGTGGGATTGCTGGGTCGTATGGTAGTTCTATTTTTAGTTTTTTAAGGAACCTCCATACTGTCCTCCATAGTGACTGTATCAATTTACATTCCCACCAACAGTGCAAGAGGGTTCCCTTTTCTCCACACCCTCTCCAGCATTTATTGTTTGTAAACTTTTTGATGATGGCCATTCTGACCGATGTGAGGTGATATCTCATTGTAGTTTTGATTTGCATTTCTCTAATGATTAGTGATGTTGAGCATCCTTTCATGTGTTTGTTGGCAATCTGTATATCTTCTTTGGGAAAATGTCTATTTAGGTCATCTGCCCATTTATGGATTGGGTTGTTTGTTTTTTTGATATTGAGCTGCATGAGCTGCTTATATATTTTGGAGATTAATCCTTTGTCAGTTGCTCTGTTTGCAAATATTTTCTCCCATTCTGAGGGTTGTCTTTTTGTCTAGTTTATGGTTTCCTTTGCTGTGCAAAAGCTTTTAAGTTTCATTAGGTCGCATTTGTTTATTTTGGTTTTTATTTCCATTTCTCTAGGAGGTGGGTCAAAAAGGATCTTGCTGTGATTTATGTCCTAGAGTGTTCTTCCTATGTTTTCCTCTAAGAGTTTGATAGTGTCTGGCCTTACATTTAGGTCTTTAATCCATTTTGAGTTTATTTTTGTGTATGGTGTTAGGGAGTGTTCTAATTTCATTCTTTTACATGTAGTTGTCCATTTTTTCCAGCAGCACATATTGAAGAGGCTGTCTTTTCTCCAATGTATATTCTTGCCTCCTTTGTCAAAGATAAGGTGACCATATGTGCGTGGGTTTATCTCTGGGCTTTCTATACTGGCACAATGCTTTTTAAATCCTTAGATAATTCACAGATGTTTCTACTTGCTGTGGGAAATACCATGGAACGTATGGAAAGGAAGGAGGGAGGCTATGAACGGAGCAAGAGCCACACCCTGCCAGTGACTCTACAGCTCATGTATTCAGTAGACTTGCCAGAATAAAAGAAAATTTTTTTGGTTTGCCAGGAAATAGACATAGAAGGGATTCTCCATCTACTAACCCGTGGGTTTTGTGACTATCAAGATGATGAAGGATGATTTTCTTCCACTCATGCGTGTTTGCTTTTTGTGAATTTCTGATCATAGGAAGATGAAATGACCTCATCTGGAACCAAAAAAACACAAAACAAAACCAAAAAACTACCCAATTCCTATTTACCTGTTGTAGTGGTAAATATTTTGAGGTATTTGACTAAAAGAAACCCTATTAATTTGTCTAACTTTTTATTGTAAGAAATGTTCTTAAATGTGTGCAAGACAAAAATACTGCATCTCCTTTTCAAAAATTAATTGTTGATTAAAACAGGCAATAGTGTAATATTTAGAAAACAGAAATCTATGAGAAGACATATGGGGTGAATTTTTGACTCCACCCCACCATGAAATTGCCCAGTGTCTTTGAACAAGTTCTTGGCCTTCATTATACCTCTGCATTCATACTGAAAACAGGAAGGATAATCCTCTCCCTATTTCATGGGAGAGTTGGGACGATCACAAGAGATTATGGAACAGATTGTTGGAAATGGAAGGAACCTTAATGGTCATTCCAAGCCCATTCATATTGCATGTATGATAACTAAAGCCCAGAGGTATTAAGTAACCAATTGTTTTCTCACTCTGCGTACATAGTCTCCTCTATATACTTCTATTAGAATGTTTAAGTCACGTGTGTTAATTCTCTACTGTATATCTCCTGACTAATCCAAATGAACCTTGAGAACAGAGACAATGTTGTATTCATATTTGCCTTTTTACACCCATTTTTCTCCTAATTTACTCTTGTTCAACATTCCTTGGGGAAGACTGTCCTGATCCCAAATCCCTGTTATACCTTTACATCACATCTTATACTTTCTTGGTAGCACTATCACAATTGTAATTTTACATATATATGTATTTTACATATATAGTCATAAATTTATACATAATTATACATGTATTTGTATAATTTATTTATATGTATTATATATGGATAATGATTTGTTTAAAGTTTTTCTCCCCAACCTGTTATGTTGCAGTTTCCTCATCTGTAAAATGTCAATAATAATGGCATCCAGCTTATAGAATTATTTTGAAGAACATTTGATTTATTAACAGTGTACAGAACATATAAGAGAACTCAATGAATTTTATTATTATTATTATTATTACTGTTACTATTAATTTCCAGGCAATGTGTTTGTCACTGGGGATGATGGTAGAGATTAAAATATCTCTTCAAATCAGGCTGGACACAAAGTAACTTCAGGTTTAATAGGTTGTAAGGTTATCTCTGTGTTGCACCATAGGTGCATCACCTACAGGATAGCTCTTCATCTCTTCATTCTAGGGGCAGATAATTCTATTCAGGTATAGTAACAGCAAGGCAGACCAAAGAAAAAACATAGAGGGGATCAGAGCCATTTATTGAGAGCCATTTTGCTTCTCCAGTAGCTTTAAAGTGTGTATGATTGTAGTCTAGAGGTATCCTGCTGAATACATGCCTTCTAGAAGGCAGTCAGTCATTTCTCTCTCATATATACTTGAATTTCTGCTAGACCCTGGAAGTTCACAGAGAAAAAGACAGACAAAGAGACTTTCCATTGAGGGGAAAACTTCACTGTAGCACTGATGCAAGTTAAGCCAAAATGTAGAAGACTGAGGCTACTACAGGACAACAGAATATTTCTGAGAAACCAACCATTCATATCTGCTAGCAAAGGAATGTAGTAAAGAATTTAAAGGCTATGATAATCTGAAAAAAAAAAGAAAACATGCAGTTCTCAGCATTACATGTAAAAAGGTGAGCATTTTAGAGGTGAAAGGATCAGTATTATTTTTGTTCTACCATCACACTCGTGAAATTGGGTAGCCTGATTCAAAATAAGCACTCAATAAATTGGTAACATCTTCAGAGCTGATAAACAATGACAGGTTAAGTACCTTGCAAATTTAAAGCCAATTAAAATTACTGACTATTCTATTTCATGAATATGCCTAAATTTGAAAATTGAAACTACATTCTGTACAGTTCTCTTTTAAATGAAGAGGTGAAAGTATTTCTTTTTCAGTGCTTAACAAAGTTAAGCAGTTTTTATAAATGAATACAGTTGACAGATATGCGTGAATTTATGGAAGGTAGCTTTGAACTACTGAAGGGAGACAACATTATAAGGTTTGATAAAGGAAGGGAAAAAAGTTGCTATCATGCTGCAAAAGAATTTTGTGACTTTTTCTGGGAAGTAATTTCTGAGTACAGTTTACTCCCTGAATTATTTTACAATGGCTATAACCCTGCTATATAAAGGTGATGCTTGACAGCTGTGACCAATCCAGTAAATATTGGTGAATAAAATATTTCCAGTTTTAGGACATGCATCTGCTAAAACTAAAGGCACTCATAGAATAAAATCTTTTAACTGGATATTCCACTTTTCCTAGAGTGTTCAAAAGTATCATATATTTCCTTCCTGCTTATAAAGAATCAGCTAATTTCTTCCTGATAAATTGTTTTCTTCCTGAAGTTTGGTGATTTTTGAACTTCTGCAGTACACTACATACTGTTTTTTAATGAGGATATTGAGACATAAATAAAAGTTAAAAGTTACAGGGAGTTTTATCCATCCCTAGAGATGAGAGAACAAATAACTATTTTTAGGGATATTGTCCACTGGGAAACATTAGAATTCTCTGGACTGAGTTATTTGACTAGATAATTATGAACATTTGTTTATTTAACTAGTATTTATTGCAATTATCTTCTATGCAGGACGTTGTATTAAGCACTATAAGGAAACAAAAGTTGAGTGAGTATATTTTTTGTCCTCGAGCTACTTCAAGTCTATTTATGGAAATATATGCACACAAATAATTTTAATAGAAGATAATATTTGGTACATGATGGTAGAAGTATAATAAAAATAGAGGTGAATTGAGACAAAGATGAGTTTAGTTTAGGAAGCGACAAATATTAGGTAAAACTTCATTGGAAGAGTGACATTCAAGGTTTACCTTGAAAACTGAGTAGAATTTTAAGATAAGTAACATGAGGGAAGGCTTCTCAGTGGAAGGAGTAGAGAGGACAATCATGTGGAATTGCGAAAGTTCAATGCATATTAAAGGACCAGCAGAAAACTGAAGTTAATTATGTGTTTCTTTGGTGTCTAATCCTGCTCTCTACATGAAGTAGCTGCTTATTGGACTAAACTGAAGTGAGCTAGAATTCAACCTCCATAAACCAAGAAACATTTCCCAACACAAGCATTCTTCTGGGACAAGCATAGTTCTATAAATACAAGGTGGTTAGCGCTTCCAGAAATCAACTATTCCATTTTCCTACCTTTAGGCCGGAAGGTACCTAACGTTTACTCTGCTTCAATGATGTACAGAGGAAGAACTTTCTACAAGTTTCTTGTGGAGAAAAAAATTAACTAATTTTGATGGAACATCAGTTATGGAAGGTCTTTCCCCATATGCCATTTAGGTATCCTTCAAATTCAGCGTGGAATGACTAAAGACATGACATATAGAATTAATTTCATCATAATCTGTAATATCTTACTAGCATTAATATGTTGAGAAAACCATAAAAGAGTGCAGTCTTTTATGAGACTCCTAAACACCAGTACTAAAATACTTTGATCAAACAAAGAATTTATAAAAGTGAAGTAGCAGAATCTGTGAGCCTTGCAACTTGTTTCTGAACAGGTTAGCTGAGTGTCACTGAAACTAGGATAATGCCTTCAACATGGAGTTATGGACAAAGAAAGGACAGGTCTGTGGGTCGGGGGATCTTGACTTTTCAGCCCTCTGGCTGTGTACTTTTGGACAAAGGCCCTAACTCTGTACCTTGATTACTATAAAACAGTCCCTTAGGTCCTTTCCAACTTTTTGGTAATAATATCTTTTTAAAACAACAAAATGAACATTATTTTTTTTTTCTTTTCTGTTTGAAACTCCTCCAGATTGTCAAGATTAAAACAAAGGAGCAGAGCCATAAATCTGAATGAAGACTTAAAAGTGAAAGGAATGTGTCAAAACAATATTGTTCTCCTAAATCCCTTTCTAAAGGTGTAAATTGCAATCTGACATAACTGCCATTCGGAGTTGCCATACTGAGTTGTTTTGTTTAACAACGGGTTTAATCAGACAAATAGCTCTTTAAAACAAGAAAACAGATGGGCCATCAACTTTAAAATGTGGAAGCCCAGTAAAATAATCTGTTGGCCTCAGGCCAGGAAATTGTGAGCCCAATAGCAGGAGTAAACATGGGGGAGAAATGTTTAGGAAGTTGCTTGTTAATATGGTATAAACACCATGAACAGAAATAGATGTTACCATCCTTGAATAGTTAGTATCATCTAATTTATAACAAAAATCAACTATTTGGACACTGTTGATAAATGTTTGGTAGAATTCCTTCAATTTATAATATCCATTTACTGAATGTAACAGGAACTTCTAAAACTATTCATTAATATCCATGGACCCGTGGTGGTACTTGGACTCATCAATTTGTCCTAATTGTTCCATTTCTGAAGCCCGGTAGCTGTAGTTAGGTAGTTTTTGATATGAGTCATTTGATTGCATGGGATAAAACAGGATAGCAGGTGAAAATTTGGGATTTAAAATGTTTGTCCACCTTAAAAGTTAACTTCTTTTGAAATGATGTGATTTCTCATTTAAGCAGAAATTTTCATTCTTTTTTTTTTTTTACCTAAAAGTAATGCTTTATGCTATCCTACTCTCAAATTTTCCATATTTAAACAAAAACTTACAATTGTTATATATGTGGACCTATTACTTTGAACCATACAAAATTTTAATTTGTTAGGTAAAAAAGCAGTTTAATATTACCAATTACATATGTAATTTTTTTGTAATTGGAACACACAGCCCATGAATTACTGACAGTAACTTCCATATTAGACAGAAGCTTTGTATTTTACTTTTACTTTGCATCTCTTTATTTTTTCCATAGCTGTCTAGTGCTATTGACAGTTTAGTAAGTGTTTGATGAATATTTGGTGATGAATTGTTGTCATGTTGATTCAGTAGACGGTGGGGCTGACTTCTAAGTGGCTGAGCCAAACATGGAAACGTGAGACAGTTCTGGGCTATCTAAAATCAAGAAATAAAAAAGTGCAAAATTTCTATTCAAAGCCCTCCTGGAAGAAACATGATAAAATATTTGTTGTCTTCAGGATGATTGTTGTTTTAGTGCACACCCCTAATTGGTTCTTTCTGAGCTGAAAAAGTTAATTAAAAAATGCCTACACACTGCACGGGACTGATGCTGATATGTGTGCTCCTTGATGAATGGGCTCACCACCCAGAATCGTCATCACATCCAGACCCCTAAGGAGGGAAGATTCAAGACTCTGTGTGCTAGGTGCAATCCCAAAATGGCAAAAAATGGGTAAATTAATATGCATACGTATGTGTGAATCAAGATGAAGATGTCAATTTCAGGTAGCAGAAAGAATTTACCAGCTGACTTCTGTTAGGCAGAAGCCATCAGGGAAGAGGAAGTAGATTTTAAATTTAGACATTCATTTAGATTTTTTTTTTTTTAGTAGGGTTGCCAGGCTAAGTCCCATGTAAAATCAAGCCTTTTCAAGTAAATGAAATGTGGAAAGAGAAAGTGGTCCAGGCTCCCTCATCTTGTCCAGGGAATGTGGAGTTTCTGAAAGCCTAGGAAGGAAAAACCTCTTCTTCTTCCTCTGGTTCTTTTCAAGGGCTAAGAATTTTGTTTAGGGAATACATTGCTCTGTCCTTAGCCAGTATTTTATTTTTTTGTTCCTTGCTGAACATTAATCTGTTCGTACATTTGGGGGAAAAGGTATAGAGTCCATAGGTATCAGTGTGCCCCAGCAGAGTGACCCCAAGGTGGAGCCGAGCTACTGGAGGACAAAAAGCACAGACTTCAGAGTCAAGTGGACCTGAGTTTGTATCCTGGCTTCTCTACTTTCTACCTGTGTGACCTTGGACAACTTACTTAACTTCTCTGAGAATTAGTTTTCTCATCTGTAAAATGGGAATAATAACTCTTACCTGTTGTGCTGATTAGGTGAAGCAATGTATGTAAAGCATCTCACACAGTGACACATACCAAGTGCCCAATAAATGGTAACTATTTTTTAAAAAAAGGGATTTCAGACAGTGGCTTCATTCCCCAGCTGCAGGGTGATCTTGGGCGGCCTCAGCCTGCAGCGGCTTGAAGCAGGGTTTCGGTTCCTGGCCAATGATTGAGGTCGGGTCTCAGCGGTGACAGCACCGAATCCCAGCCACTAGACAAGTGGCAGTGACAAGGCCCTGGCCCTACAGCTTTGCAGAAAAAGAATTCCCACAAAGACGGAAAGTAGTGAAACAACTAAAGTATTTATTAGGAGAAAAGAGTACAGTATGTGTGGATAGACACAATGGCGGGCTCAGAGAGAGTCGAGCCCTCGTGGCAGTTTAAATCACTTATATGGGGGCATTTCTTCCATGTTTCCTTTAACCAATCATTTTGATTTGCCTGGTTCAGAGTCCGTATTTGGTGTATCTCAGGATCTTCCCATGTGTGCGCGTGCATCTCAGGATCTTCCCATGTGTGCACGTGCATCTCAGGATCTTCCCATGTGTGCGCGTGCATCTCAGGATCTTCCCATGTGTGCGCGTGCATCTCAGGATCTTCCCATGTGTGCGCGTGCATCTCAGGATCTTCCCATGTGTGCGCGTGCATCTCTTAGCCAAGGTGGATGCCACCGAAGAGGCCTATGGGTAGCGAGCATCAGTTAGCATCACTTCCCTTTTGGCCTCCAAGGAGCCTTTCCGCACATGTGTAGTCGGGGAGCTCTCCTGACTTGGAGAATGAGAAATATGTGGTCTCTTATCTTCTATCTGGCAGGGCCCAGCCTCCTCTCTCAATTGTCCTGTTATTCCCGTCTCGGAGTATCAGTCCACAGGGAATAAACTCAAACCGTCTGCCCCGGGGCCCATCTGTCTCCTGACTCAAGGGAAGCCAGCAACCCACAAACATTAAGTACTGAGGTAGACATATTCTGCAGCGAAGACCTCAGGGAAGGTTAGATAAAAGGAATGCTCTTGGACAGGTGGGGTGGGAACACAGTGGAGAGGAAGCTAAGCCCCAGACAGACGCCCAATATTTACTCTTAGCTTCTCTCATGGGACCCACAGCAGAGCCCATCCCCTGCATCTGAAGCCCGTTTCCACGCTTAAGTTCACAAGCACTATTGCTTCTATTTTCCATTCAGACTTTCCCCCCAAATTACTCCTAGGTTCTCTCCAGTCTTGCACTGGTCACCAAAATTCAACTGTTGCTACCCCAAGACTGACATGCGTGCCTTCCTTCTACATAGTTTGGGAACTTGCCTCATATTTGACAACATTAATGGCCTTTTCTCCTTTCAACATTAGCCTTAGGTCCTCACTGAATTGACTAGATACCATTCTACATCTGCTACTTTCAAGATATTATCGTCATGAACACTATTTAAGCAGACGAGTTCTCCTTTGCATTTATTATTTGAGGGAAAGGCAGAAAATAGTTTTCTTCCTTGACTAATCCTCTGTTTAGAACTAGAAGATTAGGTGATCTTTTACTTTAATTTTATGTTTTCCATAAAACATCCATCCACCCATTTATTTATTTAACAAATATTTATTGATCACCAATTCTGTTCTAGGTAGTGTCCTAGCCCCTGAAGCTAGCTAGATTGGAGGGTCAGGCTGACACAGTTTCTGTTTTCATGGAAATTGTAAGAGATTGGCTACCAAGGCTGATCTCACTAAATGTGTAGACAGATACTTTCTGACCACGCCATGTCTAGTTGTAGTTTATGCTTCCTTGATTTTTCATTACATTTCTTTCCTTATATTATGGAGGAAGCCAAGTGTGTGTCAGTACAGGATATATCATGACATAAAATTAAACTTTTAGAAAAATTCATTTTCCTTAAATTTTCTGAGGCATGAATTTGGTAAGCAGTATCTCTGTGATATAATCTAAACAGCATGAAACCTGTAAAATCTCTCTCTTCATCACTTCGCAAATGTATCTTTCTGAGAATGTAAGTTCCTTGAAGGCGGGGACTTGTCTGTTTTGTTCCCAGTTATATTCCCAGGGCATTAACAGTGTCTGATACATCGTCACCCCATATATTTTTGTATGAATAAATGAATGAACACACATCCACTGCCAAAACAAAATAGCTACTTTCTAATTTTTCATTCTGAATTATAGAAAACAATATATCTTATATTATATTTTCTCTTCTAAGGATAGCTATCCAGAATATCATTTCCATTGGTAATGTGTATTCACCATACTTCCTCATAGTTTTCTCCTTCCTGACAGAGAATATATGGCACCTGTACTCTTGGGAAAGGAATTTTCAAATCTACTGAATTTTTTTCTTTGCCAAGATGATACCAACTAACTGTTAGACTGAATGCATCAAACATCATGTGCTATCCTGTCTCCCTAAAAAGGCTGTTCACAAAAGCAGAGAATACTGCTGACTCCATCAGCATCTTCAGTATCTGAATTTACTCTTGTCCAGGCTAAAAAACATTTCCAGTCTCTTGTACTCATTTTTCCCCATGACACAGTTTTGCATCTCTTCAACACTCTTGTCATTTTCCTGCTGATTATAATACTAATGGTTCCTGCTAAAGGTCATTTTTACAGAAGGTCATTTTCAGGTAATGAGAGTTCAGTATTTTAACCTGAAAAGGAATCAGAGTGGTCTAAGTTGGTGGTGTGAGTGGTGTGTGTGTCAGGGGATAACTTCCAGGCAAGATCCAAGATGGAAGATGCTCTGCCGGGAGGAGATCTTGATGTTCAGGTTCCTGCCTTATTTACCACTAGTTTGATACAGTGGCAAAGAATGTTCATCTCTACGTGACTTGCAGGCCTTGGTCATGACCTGAGAAAATGTTTATGTTTGGGAATGCTGGTGCTTTATTTCTCCTCCTCTCTCGTTCTTGGTATTTCAGGATGGTTGAAGTCAAGACACTGAGGAACGAGTGACAGCAGAGGCTGCTGCTTCAGGCATCGGGTGCCCAATGGGCAATGTTTTCCAGGGGTTGGGTGTCACTGAGGTATTGTCACTAATGTATCCTGAAGGTGTAAGGATCAAAGATGCAGAGTTGTTTTTTCATCGTCTATTTTCCCTTGAATTTCAAAGGTGATGATCTAGTCTTAAAACCAATAAATGTGACAACCTGAGTCCTTACATGCAGACTTGAAGCCAAGTATTTGGAAAGTGTTATGGGGGTACATACGAGAATATAGAATTTCTCTGTGGAAACTGCAGGAAGATATTCTGAGTACTTTTCACTTCTTCCCCCAAAACTTGATCAAAAACGTAGAGAAAATAAAACTTTTGTGATTCAGTTCCAAGTGTTTCTTTAAAGGAGCCTCTGAAGATGGTCTAAGAGGCAGATGTATGAGCTCACTTTCAAGCTAATGTTCTCAACTTGTGATGTGATCTCACTGTGGTTAAAAAAAAATAGGTTTCAAGGTACAGAAAAGAAGAATAACTATTGAATAGGATATTTAGAATGAAAAACTGGACACAAACTGTGCTGTCCACTTTGAAATCGTGTAAAAAGCAGTAATGCGGATGGCACTGTGTAGCCAAAAGCTGACTGATATGTCTTTCCATTGAAGATAACAGAAATCCCACTGTGAGTGCTTGTTGGGGCTTCTTTGAAAATTCTGCATTTTCTCTGCACACCCTCAAACACACTTGTGTCTCATGGCCTTCTCTGACATTGTCCCAGCCTTACAGGAGACACTGGAGACTCATCATTCGTATGACACGACCAACTCTCCCAGGCACCAGCGTGTAGCTCAGCAAGGTATAACTGGGAGTTTTTTCTTATTGTCGCTGTTGAAACTATAGAGGATTAAAGATTTGCCAAAGTTCAATCTAGGTAATCCCTTCTATAGGATTAACTCACTGAACGGCTTCCCTGGTATATTTGTTTTAGGAAAGAAAAAAAAAAAAAAAAACAGATTTCAAATCCCTAAATCTGGAGGTAACATTTTATTTCTTGCACAGATAACATCATTGATAACTTGTGAGTGTGTCTGTGTGTGTGTGCTTTTTCCATGTTCACAGCTTATCCCATGAGAAATCTAAATGAAAATTAAAAAAAAAAACACCTCTAGTTTTTCACAAACTATAATTATTTTAATTACAGGATAATTATATAAATAATGTATTTGAATGTAAGTTTCAGTTTTCTTTGTTTTCTAAATATTATCATCTTTCAGTGTTTTCACACGTGTAAACAGGAAACATTTAAGTTTAGATGAAGAGCAGGTGAAATGCCTATGATACAAGTACAATCAAAAGATGATTAGGCTATTGAAAACTGCCTAACTAGGTGCTAATTTTTAAGTGAGCAGGTGTACTTAGTCATTATAACTTTAAAATGAAAATATATTTGAATTAAACCAAGCCCCCCCTTCCCAACATTAAAATAACATTAGAGGTCTGGCTGGTACCGACTAAATCCAGCAAAGGCAAAAGAGGTGGAAATTCCACAGTGAGGTAGTTAGCCAGTCCAGAATTAGAGGAGGCATTAAAGAAAAAAAAACTACAGGCTTCCAAGGAAATGTTGAAATGATTTCACAACACTTTATTGACTTTCTTAAAATACGGCCCAAACATCATTAACGTGTTAAAAAGATTAATACTTTGGTTATTGTGAAAGGATGATTAACTTTCACAGGAATTGTACAAAGTAAGAAAGATCTTATAATTACCATGGGTGGAAATCAATGGGTGTTTCTTTCTTTTTCTCTTTCTCGATTCAGTTGTTTTCCTGGTTGCCGCTGAAATGCATCAATGCACTCTCAGCTGCTCACGTGGGATGCACAAAAACCTGATTCTGAGTCAAAAGGAGACAGTAAACTTGTGACTAAAGCATGAACGTTAAATGTGAAGGTGGTGTGACATACATAACACTCATTTAATTCACACATGGCTGCACCTGAAATTGAAAGCCCAGTTTTCATCGAAAGTTAATGCAACTAAATAAAATAAACTTATCCAGCATTTCATACGGGGCCAATTTAGATCTGTTAAACCCTGTGGAAGAAGGTAAACTGTTTCTAAGTATCCAGAGCATTTTTCAGTTTAATAAATTTGTCTTCAGTGTGCAAAATTATACTTCAGTAATCTGAAAGTCTACGAGCTTGTGAAAAGAGAAAATACACTGCTATCAATTCAAATATATATGAAAAGAATCTGGATGAACTCCGTGTAAACTATTTGGGTGGATGTATCTTGTGATGTAATCAACTGCCAGCTCTGTCTACTGAGCCTTCAAATGTCGCTAATGGTCTCATCCTCTGACCCACAATCCCATCTGTTCTTCCATCATTGTTACACGTATTTTCTTCCAGTATCAAATTACTGGTAGGCTCTACTCTGCACGTACTGCAATGGGTTTGCTCTACTGAGTGTCTCGTAAATTGCTTCAGATTTTTGTTCTATAACAATTTAGTCAGTTTTATGCAACTTCCTGGCGCCCTATTCTATTTTTTTGTCTTACCGCAAGAGGAGTAAAGCAGAGTTGCTTTCAATTCCATCTTTTATGTGTTCGCATGCTGAATTTGTAGAAAAGTGTTATTGGCAAATATTTCAAAAGCCTAGGGAATTGTGTCCATCAGAAATCATAGATGGCTTTCCTGTAGCTGCAGAAGAGAGGTTGCTGGAACAGTGAATGCTGGCATTATAAACCTCAAATTTGAAGAAACTCAGGACAGGGGACTTGGAGACTTAGGAAGATGAAGGTAGTGTACGAGCTTACACTAGGCTGGGAGAATCCTTACTGTGGTCCAAGACTGGTGTCATCAGTACAGCAAAGGAAACCATTACAGAGTTCAGCGGGTCTTGATATTACAGCGGGTCTTGTTAATGATTCTCCAAGGGGCATGAACTGATCCCTTTGTTTATTCAAATACCACATCATGTACAGGTAGAAAACTCTAAGCTTTAATATGAATTGACATAACAGCAGTTCCTGACCTCAATCAATGCTTGTGTGTCTCTGACACATCCAGGACTAACCCGTACTACAGAACCTCAACAGACATGTGTAGTTTGAAATAATAAACAAATTGACATCCGACTCAAATGATCCTCTACCCATGCGTCTGACTTTCCTTCATTGCTTTTACTTTTTTCCTCCTACATTTCTGATGCTGTCTGGTTTAGTCCCTTTCTCACTGCCTTCCTCTTCTCCTCAGACTGGTTCAGTGTAAGGTCTGGGGGACTCCTAATACTCATAAATTTCCAGGATATTCATCAAATTAGGGTCCTCTTTAAGATAGTCACTAATCTTACTTTAATCCTTTTTGTACTCAAACACATTCCTGACGTCGTCTTTGCCTATGGAAAGGAAAGTGGATACAGAAGGGAACACTGGCTTATTTCTTAACACTTACAAATTAGACATTTATGCAATATTTAATAAGGAAATAAACCAGACATTCATACTGTTCCTAATGAAAGCCCATAAAACTTAAGCTCAGAGGGTTGAATGATCTGGCAAGAATATGCATCCAGTAAGTACTAAATTTGGACCAAAAATGAAACCTAGAATCAGGCTGTTTCTATGTGTCATGCAATCTTCCCACTGCCGTTTTTTTAAAAATAGAAAACTTCAAAAACAATTACTGAATACATTAGAGACAGTAAAATAAGGAAAACAAACCATAAACAAAAAATTAAGAAGATTGAAAAATGGGCCAGAGACAAAGGTATGCATACCTTATAACTGATTTTTGAAATCCCATTACTAATTTTTGAAGTAGATCAGATCAGATCACCAGAAAGCTATGAACTTAGACCATATTTGTTTCCCCTCTGTGGACATGCCTTTCCTGAGTTATCCTTCCTTCTTTCCTTCAACTTTCATTCAGGTCAGTTGAAAGGAATATTCCTATTAAAATCACTTTGGGTTACACCTCGGTGAAGGCACCATCCTTTGGAATTAGGCACACATCTACCTTTCTTGGAACACTAATGAGATTTTTACATTTCTGATTATGAATTTTTTCTTCTCATGGTTTAGGTTCCTTTTTTATTTCACAATTTTATTTTATTCATGTCCTTTATTACAAGGCATCCCAAATCTTATTATAAAAAGAAGTGTGAGGTATAAGTGAATGAATTTATTTGTGTAACCCTGAGGTCAACTGCCAACCTGTCACCATGGGTTGGCTCTATTTTGACTCTACTGTATTCAAAACTGGGTCCTTGCCCAGTTCGGTTAAAGCACTTACTTATGATCAGCAGGTTTGAATTTTTTATTAGATATTTGGGGTATTTTGGGGAGGAGGTTACACTGTGCCCAGAGAACTCAGCCCCTCTCCCCTTTCCATCTCCTTCACAGGTTCCAAGTCATTCCATTCTGTTAGAAGGTGCAGACATCTACTCACAGAGGCCCAGAGCCTCATCCACTGCCCCAGAGAGGATTTCTCAAAGCTTCTCCCCAACAAAGACTGGGGACAGGATATGGTCCCTCACAGAAGGGATTCTCCTACCCACCACAAGAGAAGAGCTTTGCTCTTGTTAAACAAGTAATACCTACACTTTAGGAGAGCTCTTTTGTGGTTGTTATCTATCAAGAAAATTCTACCAGTTTTCATGCCTTGTTTTACAGTCACCAGTTCCGAAACGTGATAAGAATTTCTGTTTATATTCTTTCTTCAAATGGTGAATGTGCAGTATTCTTATTTATCAAGCAGAAAATAAGTCCTTTCTTGAAATATCCCCAATCAAAATGGAGAAGGAGGTCTGAGTTGATTGCAGAACTGCAACTATTTGGTTTCCCACTTGAAAACAGGTCTAGGAAAGAATTTTACACAGTAGTTATAAGGAAATGGTGCATGTTGGGGCCCAAAGCAGGCTGCCCCAAATATGCCTTAATGGCACATTAATTATTTTGAATTAAAATGACTTGAGAAATAGCTGGTGACAAAAAATATGATATTAAAAAAAGCCCACTCTGATTCCCCTCTTTCCCCCTAAAAGTGGGAAATAAATCTCCTGTGTGAAGGTATCCTTCCTATACAGGGAGGATAGAAGGCATCCTTATCAGGGTTAGGGAATTCAAGGCTAAGAAAGCTGTATAAACAACTTCTGATACTTTTTCATTAGTCTGCTACCACAAGCACAAGCCCTTTTGTTTTGTTAACTTCACAAATAATTTTTCTTTGTCTAAAACTGTTATAGAAACAGTCTGCTTTGGTCACTTCTGGGGTCCCATTTCTATGAGACCTCCATGTGTACAAATTAAACTGTTTTATTCTCTTGTTAGTCTGTCTTGTGCAAATGTAATTAATAGACCAGCTAAAAGAACTCAAGGGGGATGGGGGAAAATTTCCCCCAACCCAACATGCTCTTGGGGCCCACTCAGACTCCAGGGACCTTCCAGCAAGTAATGCTCTGGCAGGACTCATGCTCTCAAAATTAAGCCTCAGTCACCAAGAGATACCAACACTGGCCAGCACAGTACTTCTAAGATGCTCCATGTGCACTTGTACTTTTTCCTTTTCGGGGCCACAGTGCTCGCATACACAGACACATGAAGCATGCCGCAAACTGAAAAATCATCAACCGCAAAAGGCAACATTTTTTTTAATTGCTTGCTTCCAGTCACCCTACTGTGCAAAGCTGGCAAATTGAAAATCAGTCCAATTCTATTATGGTGAAGGAGTTACTTTGTAATCACAGACCTAGGGAGGAAAAAGAGGGCTCTTTTTCTTTTTTAAAAAAATTTATTTAATTTATTTATTTATTGGCTGTGTTGGGTCTTCGTTGCTGCGCGCGGGCTTTCTCTAGTTGCGGTGAGCGGGGCTACTCTTCGTTGCGGTGCGCGGGCTTCGCATTGCGGTGGCTTCTCTTGTTGTGGAGCACGGGCTCTAGGTGCACGGGCTTCAGTAGATGTGGCACGTGGGCTCAGTAGTTGTGGTTCGCGGGCTCTAGAGCACAGGCTCAGTAGTTGTGGCGCACGGGCTTAGTTGCTCCGCGGCATGTGGGATCTTCCCGGACCAGGGCTAGAACCTGTGTCCCCTGCATTGGCAGGCGGATTCTTAACCACTGAACTAACAGGGAAGCCCCACACAGAAAATTTGAGAGACAGAAGAGAAGGCTGTGTAACCGTAGGGGCAGAGATTAGAGTGATCCAGCCACAAAGAAAGCATCTGGAGCCACCAAAAGCTGGTGGAGGCAAGGGAGGATTCTGCCCTAGAGCCACTGGAGAAAGCAGGGCCTTGCTGACACTTGACTTTCAGACTTGACAACACTGAGAGAATAAATGTCTGCTGGTTTAAGTCGCTAAATTTGTAGTAATTTGTCACACAGCCTCAGGAAACTAATTCAGCAGGGATTTTTGACTAATTCTTTTTTTATAAGCAAGATCCTTAAGCAGGATGATCCTAAGGAGATCTCTGAAGGTATGTGGTAAATGGATCCAAAAGTGACTTGATGGGCATAGCAGTTAGTTCAAGAATCCAGACCAAAAATGATGGGATTTTAAACTAAAAGCATAACCACTGGTGTGGACTAGGGGATGAGGGTTGAAAGTTGGCAGATACTCAAGATGCTAGAAGCATAGAAGCTGCAGGATGTGTTCATGGCTTGAGAGGATGAAGGAAAAAATATTAAAAATGATTACCTAGATCCAGCTAAGCTGCCTCAGTGAAACAGATGCTGCTTCCTGAGAGAGAGATTCAGGAGGAAGTGGCATTCTGCTTCTCAAGTGCCTCTGGACATGAGGTGGAGTCAGGAGACACTTGGAATAAAGGTCTGGTGCTCAAGAGAGATGGAGGCTGTAGATGTTTGTTTGGGACTTACCAGGACAGGAGTGGTAGCTGAATGTCAGGGAGGACATGAACTTGTTCTGAGAAAGTGTGTAGAGTGAGATGGACAGCACGTAAAGAGAAGACACTAGAGGGCCTTTAGACCTAAGCAGACATGGGAATGAGTGAAGAAGACTGAAGAGAAGCAACAGAGAGAGAATGAGTAGCTGAGAAACAATGGAGATGCGTGAAGAGGGAGGTGGTCAGAGGGGTTTTGGACCACCCAGTCATCGAGGACAGGGGAAGAGTAGCTTTTGCATTTGTCCAGTTGGTGTGCATTTGAGACTTTTTTCCAGAGCGGTGTTTATGGTGTGGTGAATAATGGGGCTGGGCTGTTGGTGGGGTAACATGTGGAGGAAATACAGAGATCTACAGAAGAATATTCTTGAAAGAGCATCACAATGAAATGAAGAGAAATTGCACATTGTGAGAAAATCCATGGGCAATGGAGGGATTCTTTTATTTATATATAAGAAGAGGGATACTTAGGCACGTTTATAAATAGCAGAGAAGGACTCAGAAGGATCCAGTAAAGAAAGAGAGGCTAAAAATAGAGGGCGAAGGGGAAAGAAATGATACAGCTATAGCGAATATGGAAGAGATGAGAGGGGATGGATTTGACCAAGGAGAAGTCATGAACGAAAGGAGAGGCAGATCTTTCTAGGGGATGGAAGAGAAGATGAGTCTGAGTATAGATCACAGTATATCTACATAGTTAGGGAGAAGAAAATTTTCCTTCTTATGGCCTGCTTTTTTCTTTCTAAAATAAGAGCTAGTCCTTTACATTGGGATGGGGGCAAAGACAACATCCTTGAGAAATTTGGTAAAAATTTAGAAATTTTCATATGAGAACCTGAGCGAAGACTAATACAAATTTATTTCTCTCATCCTTCATTGAAGTTCACTCATCAAAAAACTATCTCTCTGCCAATTCATGGCCACTCTTCCCTCCAGAGTTGACTCAAGGATTACTTCCTACCTTCTCTGATGGACCTAGACCCTTTGCTGTCCAAATACATATGCCTATAGATTAGACTATATCATATTTCAGTATACAATTTTTACTCTGTCATATTTGTTAAACTGTACCAGGATTAAACTTTGCCTCATACCCTTTTTAATTCTTCCTGTGGCTCACAAACAGTGCAGAAAGATAATCTAGTTCATCTATCAGGACCCATGGCCTCTATCAGTTTGCTGGGTGTACTTCTGACTTATGTGTTTGGTATTGGAGTAATTATTAATAGCAACCCCATTCACTCTCAAAAGTGTCCTAGCTTGAATGATAATTTATATGAGAGACCCAGGGGAATTCACTTCCAAGAGAGAACATAAGAGCTAGGACAGTAGAGGTTGGGAAAGGGTAGTGTTACTAAACCAAGGGACTGATAGCCAAAGGAGATGAGGTCAAGATGGGACTGAGCTGCTTTTGAAGCCTACAGAATAATAGAATCCAAGTTCTACTCATAACCCAGTCAATTCCAGAGTTGTTAGAGAGCTATGGATACTTTTACAATAGTACCCAGCGCTATAGATTCTTTCACACACGGGCATCTGAACTTGTTCCAAAATCCAGCACAGAAAAACCAGCAGAAGATACAGCTCTCCTACTGTGCTGTCTCCCCTCTCCCTGCACTCCTCCCTCTAGCTGAGTCAAGTTCACGTCCTCATGTTCTCTTAATAGAATTTTCTTTTCCTGGAAGAAGAGTAGAAAATTTCTGATTTTGTCACTAAGGTCAATAAAGACAGTAAAAAAAGCATTATTATCTTTAGGAATAATTAGCCTTAGGAACCATGGATGAGGAGATGAACTATAATTTATTGATACTCTATGTATTATATATGTAAGTAGGTAGGTAGGTATTCTAATCAATCTAATGAAAACCTCTGACCTGAGTAACATAATCTGCATTATATAAAAGAGGAGACTGAGATTCAGAGAGGTTGAGTCCACGTGCAAAGCCACACAGCTTGTTAGTAATAGAACAAGATTCAGGCCAACGTCATAGACTCTCCAGCCCCCTCTTTCAAATAACAAAGGCTTTAGGGAACTCAACTGTGATCAATCAAAGATCTTTTATATCAAAATAAATGGTCACCATTCAAGAGCTCCAGGCAGCGGATTCCTTTTACTTGAAGTTCTCCTTCAGTATAAGTTAACAGTGATTTACTTTGCTTTCTTGCCTCTCACCTCACCTCCTTTTGCACATGACCTGACACCCCTCTTGTTGGCCAGCTGTAATGTCATGAGATTATAGGATCGAGACTCGATCTCGGGTCAGGGTGTTTGAATGTCTGTAGGAAAGGAATTTGTATTGGGGAAATCATTTTCATTTGAGAAATTGTATGATATGTACTGATTGTGTCTACTGCCAATGTTTATATCCATTTCTGAAAAAAAAATTCTTGTTCCTTGCTGCTCAGAAAAAGTTTACTGAAAACACCAGTTCACTAAAAGCACTGAAATCTGCAAAGTCTGTCTTCTGCTAAAATAACTTTTGCAAGTACAGAGGGGTTCTTGCTGACATTCAATCATGAGGATAGTGAATGGCACTCTTGCTGGCATTTGCCTAGTTGACAATGGGCAAGCTGAGCAAGTTACAGCCTGCGTTCATTACGTTTGGGATAGTGCTCTAATGATTTGTTCATTTTAATAAAGACAGATTTTGGTAAAGTAGGAAAAAAACTTATCCATATTTGAACTTACCCATATTTGAATTTTGTCACTGCCATTTGCAGACACCCTGTGCTTTAACAGACTTTGGTGAAGGAGTAATTTCAAGGCAGTTAAGATAACTGGGTCTGAACAAGGACTGTGCAGTGGTTTCTGTTCATTTGTTTTGTTTTGTTTTATTACGGACACTATGAGTTATGGGCACTCTAAGGGGGATGACGTGTTTCTGGCACAGTCTGTCCCTTTTCACACAGGGCTCATCTTAGACTCCAAGTCACACTATAATTAACAACACCAAGGAGCTCTCTAGAACCCTAAAACAACTCATTTGTAATAAATGAAGTTACTCAAAATCTCCTGAGTATAAAAGTAAAAGTGATACACCTTAGACATACCTACATTAGGCACATTTATGCATTATTGACAAATACAATTCATTTAGGAGTGACACGAATTCACTGATGAACATTATGTTTTCCACCAAGCATTTTTTTTTTAGCTTAAGGTACTCAGAAAGAGTCCATTTCCCATAGTGTTAATGTTGAAAGCTACGGCAATGACACCACAATAATGCCCATCATTGTGATGTATAATATAGATGTTACTGCACATAATAGAAAGCATTCTCTGGGTGTAATGCATTTTTGTTGCCTACATGCTGACACCAAGCAGATATAAATGTGCTTTAATGTGTTTCCTTTTAAAGGGCTAGTGTAGACACACCCTCGAGTATGCATTTTGTGTAAGGTTTGGTGAGCAGCTCACTTTTACTAGCTGCTTTCTAGATTCACTTTAGTACTCCTAATAGCGCTAATTATAAGCTGCACGTCTTCTATTCCTTCCTTGCTGTTCTTTGTCATTGCACTGCTCATAGACATTTAAACAGTGGAAGCTGTTTATAGTTCATTAAACGCTTTAAGCTGTTGTTCTAAAGCTCTATACTTTTTTTGTATTTTCCAAGTCATTTCCCTCTGCTGTCATATGAAACCATGTATCGCAATTCAATAGAAGACATCAAATATGCACATTTTGTGGATAATCAGCAGGGCTAACAGCCATAAATGAATCAAAGACTGTGGCTCTCTATTTTATATTGTGTTTGATATGGCGTTTGAAATAGAATGTTTTAGTCTTTCTTTTTTAAGTGATCCTCTCTAATTCTTTTTAAAGTAGAAATTTTGCTTCTTAAATAAAAACACTAGCCAAAAGGGAGTATTAACTCATATTATGATATGCTACAGCATAGAAAATGCGACTACTGGAAAGCTAAGTATTTTCCTATAATATCACAATAGGAAGAGATGGGGTAATTACTCCAATAAATGACCCACTAGGATGGTATTACAATTTGAAGAAAGAGAGATTTAGAGGCATTAAAACTGCCGTGGGATGTGCAGGAAACCATAGTGGTATCAGAAGGAGGCTGTCTCTTTGATTTCTGCTGGATAAGTCACACAATGCCTTTCACTTCTCAATGTTCTCCTGGGCAAGCCCTGTATCAACCATGTTGTTGGAAGGTAATGTAGAATGGGCTAATTTAGAATTCCTTCCCCAGAGCACGACATGATCTTTCTGTGAAAAATGGAAGTGAGAAGTTAGGGATTTAGTCTTTGCTGTTCAAACCATATGAAACATTGTTCCCCATGGTATTATTTATTAAGCAAAGACTCACTTTCATCCTCACATTGAGTGTGCTTAAGACACATGGTTCTGCAGTAGAGACAAGAGCAACTTACCAACAACCAGGTTTAAAATACTAGAGCAAAATAGGAAGAATGGTGCAGAGAAAAGGAGGTTGTAGGTTAAGATTGCATTTCCCAACAATGATTAATTTGAGAACACAGAGGGTGCCTTCTCTAGGAAGAGGCTAGCTTGCTTTCTGTGGTAAGGGGGCTAAGGTGCAATTGTGCAGGTGCCCTACCGTAAGCAGGCAGGCTCCTCTCAAGGTCAAGTGTATGAAGATGGAGTCTATTTCCCTCTCATTCCTGTCCATGCAATATTCTTCCTTCCTGACCTTTTCTTTCACATTTCCCCTTATTATTATGAGATCAAATGATCTCAAATGATCTCACAATGAGACCAAAATTATCATAAAGTCAGTCAATAAATAGACTTACAGTGGAAAATTTTATGTACATATAACATAAAAATAGCAAATTTCATTTAACAAATTGGACTCTGTGAACCCTAAGATTTCTGATCCAATACGTATAGTTGGTAACAAATAATCAACTCTTTGTGAGTGCTGCTTCCCTTGATTTTAATTCCTGTTAATACGTACTTAACTACACCATTTGCCGACACCATGTGACACTGCTTGCATCAATGGAATGAGGACTCAGAGCCCCCCACCAGTCATTTATATTACATATTACCATAGGATATAATTTTCAAGAATATATTTTTTCTCAGGAAGCTGGGCTATATTTCTGCATCTGTCACTTACATTTTTGTATAAAACCTTGTGAATTTATCTCAATATCTCTATTTATAAAATGGGGAAATGGTATCAAATATAACAATGATATGAGGTCAAATGAGTATTTTTTTAAGTCCAAAGGCACTTTGTAAACTATATAAAATGCTACATATATGTATGTTGTTATGATTCTTCAAACTAGTAAACACATTTTCCCGTTGTGTTAGAAAGTTGAGACAAGCTGGGACCTGGGACCGGGGACCCTTTGCTGCAGGGCCTGCACCTGGACAAACATCTCCTCCAGCAACAGATACAAAGAAACTATGAAACTATAAGGGACTAAAAATAACTGCGTGCATGTGCAGATGGGGTAAATTATGAACAAGATACAAAAACACCTGTACCGTTTTTCTAGATGAACCTATTTCCAGGGCAGGAATTGAGACGCAGACGTAGAGAACAGACATGTGGACACAGCGGGGGAAGGGGAGGGTGGGACGAATTGGGAGATTAGGATGGACATATATACACTACCATGTGTAAAATAGATAGCTAGTGGGAAGCTGCTATAATGCACGGGGAGCTCAGCTCGGTGCTCTGTGATGACCTAGATGGGTGGGATGGGGGGAGAGGGTGGGAGGGAGGGGATATATGTATACGTATAGCTGATTCATTTCATTGTGCAGCAGAAACTAACACAACATTGTAAAGCAATTATATTCCAATTAAAAAAAAAAAAAAAAGGCCAAAAACCCAGCTGCCACATCTGAGGTGTCGGGAGCAAAAGCAGGGTACTGCACATGGCACCACCAAGGGGATGGGCAGACCACCTAAGCCACCGTTCCAGCCCAACCCACAGGTCCACACCTACCCTCACCCCATTTAAAGGACCAGCTCCCCCTCCCCCCAGGGAGCGAGCAAGGGAACCTGTTATTGTTTTCACCCACTCGTCCTAATAAAGCCTTGCCTGAATTTCTCGTCTGGACTCTTAACAATTTCTATTGATTAAAGAGCCCAAGAACCCGGGTAGGTAGCAATATCAGGCATACCTTTGAAGAAATGAATTGAAAAGAAACAGTGAGAAGAAATACAGAGCTGTTTGAAGGAAAGTAGCTCAAATTGGGAACAATGGTTATCTCTGATTGGCGTGATTCTAAGGGAGCTTTATTTTATTTCCTTTCCTTCTATGTATTTAATAAACATATTTCAATGACGTCTTTAATAATAAAACAACCTTTTCTAAATGAATTAAATTACAAAGAAAAAATATATGAATTTTTGTGTCTGAAAATAGAATAAAAACTGAAATGCATGTAACTAAGAACATTTTATTACATAAAGACCTCATAAAATAGGAAAAGTACCCAAAGACCTCAATAGATAAATAGTCAAAGACTGCAAAAAGACAATCTCTTCTGAGGACAAATAGCTAGGGATAACATACGGAAATAAATATTCATCATTAATCAACAAAATGCAAATTAAAACGAGGTAACTCTTTATAGATTAAATTAGCAAAAAATGTAAATTATCAGACCCAGTACTTTTGAAGGAACAGTAAAACTGCAATCCTCATGCATTTCTGGAGGTACCCACCTATGGGGTGCTTATGAAGCACCCAAGCTCTGGAGACAGAATGGTTTGGTGCAAATCATGTCCCACCACTTTCCTTTTTTTTTTAATTTTTAAAAATTTATTTTTTTAACTTCTTTATTGGAGTATAATTTCTTTACAATGGTGTGTTAGTTTCTGCTTTATAACAAAGTGAATCAGCTATGCATATACATATATCCCCATATCTCCTCCCTCTTGCGTCTCCCTCCCACCCTCCCTGACCCACCCCTCTAGGTGGTCACAAATCACCAAGATGATCTCCCTGTGCTATGCTGCTGCTTCCCACTAGCTATCTATTTTACATTTGGTAGTGTATATATGTCCATGCCACTCTCTCACTTTGTCCCAGGTTACCCTTCCCCCTCCCCGTGTCCTCAAGTCCATTCTCTACGTCTGTGTCTTTATTCCTGTCCTGCCTCTAGGTTCTTCAGAACCATTTTTTGTTTTTTTAGATTCCATATATATGTGTTAGCATACAGTATTTGTTTTTCTCTTTCTGACTGACTTCACTCTGTATGACAGACTCTAGGTCCATCCACCTCACTACAAATAGCTCAATTTCGTTTCTTTTTATGGCTGAGGAATATTCCATTGTATATATGTGCCACATCTTCTTTATCCATTCATCTGTTGATGGACACTTTGGTTGCTTCCATGTCCTGGCTATTGTAAATAGAGCTTCAATGAACATTGTGGTACATGACTCTTTTTGAATTATGGTTTTCTCAGGGTATATGCCCAGTAGCGGGATTGCTGGGTCGTATGGTAGCTCTATTTTTAGTTTTTTAAGGAACCTCCGTACTGTTCTCCATAGTGACAGTATCAATTTACATTCCCACCAACAGTGCAAGAGGGTTCCCTTTTCTCCACACCCTCTCCAGCATTTAGTGTTTGTAGATTTTTTTCCAAAAGACTATTCACTCGGTGTGCGCAGAATGTAGGGAAACCAAAGGGAGGAGGGAATCCTGGTTGAAGAAACTGGGACTAACAGCTGTCAGCTCTTCTTAACACCTAGTCCAGAGGAATCACGACTGAAAGGAATTCTTGAAACACAGAAGAATAGTTGGTAATATATGAAAAGAGTCCTGGAGAGGAGAAGTGACGTTCCGTCAAGAGACACCATCAGCCTGAGGCAACCTCTTAAGGAGGGAACCAGGGGAATAGGTGCCCTAACCCAGGGTTCCTAACAGGTCCCAACCCCTGCTAGGAATCAGGCTGTACAGCAGGAGGTAAGCAGCAGGCAAGCGAGCAAAGCTTCATCTGCTGCACCCCATCGCTCCCCATCGCTCACATTACTGCCTGAACCATCCCCCTAATCTCCCCCTACCCCCCAGTCCAGGGAAAAATTGTCTTCCACGAAACCGGTCCCTGGTGCCAAAAAGGTTGGGGACCTCTGCCCTAACCTCATTTTTCTCTCTTTGTCCCTTGCCAAGTTTCCCCGTTGGCTGAACCCAGCTATTTGTCTGTGTGGAGTCAGTTGATGCAGCCCACGTGGTTCAACCTCCTGGCACAGAGAGCAGGGTGCAAAGGGAAGAGGAGCGGGTCTAGAGAATGCCTGTCCCAGGCCCTCTTTGAAAGAGAGGCAAAAAGCAGATTTTGCGGTGTTGTAAATCCCCACCAGACCTTCCTGTCTTCTCCAAGGACTCTTTGGGGAAACAAATACATTTCTTGTCTTTTCCTTGCAGAGTACCTCTACCAGTTTCCTTCAGTCCTAGGGGTCAGTGGAGCACGGGCTCTGGACATACAGCCTCTGTAAAGCATCATCAAAGAACTTAAATAGAGTCACTTTTTAGGGGTTAGTCTCACACTCAGTGATACTGCTGGCTAATAATCACTAGGTTGGGACTGGCTTGTTTGGAGCAAGTGGTTGAGGGCGGTCCACAGAGCATCAGAGGAAATTCAATGAGATTCTAAGCCTACATAAGGTAGAAATGACTGTGATGGGGTTTAAGACCCCATCATCAAGGACAAATCATTCCATGGCTGATCCATGGTTATGGGCCAATGGTTAACTTTTACTAGATTGAGGAACACTCTTGTCAGAAGCAAACTTCAGGCCCCAGAAGTACAAAAACGGAGTCCAGAAAGCTCAAAAGAAAAACTGGTAAATTAGGCAGGTTAGTGAATATTGAATTTAAGACTATATATTTAACAAAAATATGGATACAAATATATAGCTATTCCATGGCTATAATAACTGAATAAACTTGAAAAATAATTAGAATTCGCTATTGCACTTATAGAGAGTTTTGTTTTGTTTTGTTTTGCCTATGAGTCTTTTCAGTGCTAAGGAATAAATGGATGAAAAAGTCCAAAGAGGAACAGGTGCATTAAACTAAAGATAAATTTCCTCTAAGCCATTATATGAAAAGTGTGTATACTTCCTCCATAAAAGCTTTCAGATTTAAAATACAACAGAAAATGATAACAATGAAAATGACAAATCTCCAGCTTCTTCTCATGCTCATCCCAGGATGCTTTTGGTGCCCGTTCTTCTCATCTCCTCACTTTCTTTCTCCCATTGTCTGGTTTTGGCAGCTCCATTTCTTCTGTTCCTCTCTGGGTCTTCATTCAGATTGGCTCCAGGAAATGAAAGGAAAGAAACGGTCTCGTAGTATGTCTCCTTCACCCCTGCCACGTTTCATATCCCTTCTCACTGGGAAACTATTATGCAGCAAAAGCAGAGGAGACTCACCAACATTGTGATGCCGGGAATGCTTTGCCTTGTGAATGAAGTAAAAGGAGAGGGAATATAGATAGCTTAATACCCAGAACAATTTCAAGGGTAAACAACGGCTATATTCATCCTTAGTCCAAGTTCTTTTGTCTGGACTTCCTCAGAAATGATTTTCTTTTCTTCTTAATTCTAAATGACCAACAATCTAGAATAAAAAGATTAAAAATAAATCATTTTCATCTTAATAATACATGGGAAAATATTACTGGCCCCAAGTTTGTAAATAATGGCTTTATTTAGGTATACTCTGGCTGCTTATATTTCTAAATAATCATCATTATGTGCTTATATTTATTGAAGTAGATTATCAAAATGCATAACATAGTCTTTCCATTAACTCTTTCACATTATGAGTTGCTATTTAGTAAATTACTGTTTCCCGTCACTAAAACGAAGGAAGCCTGTGGCCTGAATGATTTTCCAAAGTGCCTATTAATAAACACCCAAGGCATATATTAAAATACTGGAATGCAAAGGTCTTTGGGAAGTAGATAAGCATGTGAACTAGGGATTTTAAAAATGTGCATTAACGCTTTCATGACCATAGCGTATTGTCCAAAAAATTCCTCTGCCTAGGTTTGCTTATCACTCTGATTTTCACTACCTTTCGATTTGTGGCAATTTTGCAGTGACTTCGACTGAACCAAGGCTATTTTCATTTCATTGTTTTCTGGGGAAATACTAAATGATTATTTTTAAATCAAGGATTTTCTGGTCACATTACTCCATTTTTCACTTCATTATGTTAGAAGCACTTGAAGACAGAAAGAACCTATACCAAACATAGGTGTAAGGTTTTACCTTTCAAAATTCTTGAGGTATTAATGAACCTAATTGTTGAAAAGCATAATCTATTTAGTGCAGTGGCTATCATTCTTCCTTCCTTCCTTCCTTCCTTTTCTTTTTAATTTTTATTTTATATTGCAGTAGAGTTGATTAACAATGGTGTGTTAGTTTCAGATGTACAGCAAAGTGATTCTGTTATACATATATATGTTTCTATTCTTTTTTGAATTCTTTTCCCATTTAGCTTATTACAGAGTATTGAGCAGCGTTCCCTGTGCTATACAGTAGGTCCTTGTTGGTTATCTATTTTAAACATAGCAGTGTGTACATGTCAATCACAAACTCTCAATCTATCCCTTCTTAGATGTTGATAAATCTAAGATTTAATATTTTTAGTTTTTTAAGTTAGACATTTTATGTAGAGATAATTGAAGATTCACAAGCAGTTATAAGAAATAATACAGAGAGAAACGTTACCCCATTTCCCCCAATGATAACACTGTGCAAAACTATAGCACAATATCACAACCAGAATACGGACATCAACACAATCAAGATGCAGAACAAATGAACTTACTTACAAAACAGAAATAGAGTCACAGATGTAGAAAACTAACTTATGGTTACCTAGGGGGAAAGGGGGGGAGGAATAAATTGGGAGATTGGCATATATATATATATATATATATTAGAGAGAGAGAAATATACAAGTAAACCACAGGAATCAAAGAAAGTGGGTGGAATCAGTCTGATTTCAAGACTCACTATTTAACTACAATAATATGTATTTTTTCTAGGTTTTAAATTATATTTACATAACTTATACTCTACTGATGTCATCATTTTACCAGTTCAAGTGAACTATAGAAACTTTACCTCCTTTTACCCTGCTCTGTTTATGATATAATTGTATTTATATTTCCTGTACATATATTTAGAACATCAGGTAATATGACAATTTTTGCTTCAACCATCCAACATAATTTTAAAATCTCAAGAGAAGAAGGAAACCAAATTGAGTTTACCCATATTTTTGCTTATCATGTTCTTACTTCTTCCCTGAATTTCCAGATTTCTTTCTTTAATCATTTCCTTTCTGTTTAGAGAACTTCCTTTAGGCATTCTTTTAGAGTAGAACTGCTGGCAATAAATTCTCTCAGTTTCCCTTCATCTGAGAATGTCTTGATTTCTCATTTATTGCTAAAGGTTTTTTCACTCAGCATATGATTCTAGCTTGAGTTTTTATTTTATTATTATTATTTTTAGCACTTGAAATATACTATACCATTATATTCTGGTCTCCGTGGTTTCTGATGAGTAATGCAGTCATTCAAACTCTTTTCCCCCCTATTTGTAAAGATGCTCTTTTTTCTCTAGCTGTTTTCAATGTTTTTCCCTTGCTTTTAGTTCTCAGAAGCACAAGCACGATATGTCTTGCCATGAATATATTTGGGTTTATCCCATTTAAGTTTTCTTCAGTTTCTTGAATCTGTAGGTTTATATCTCTTACCAAATTTGGGATTTTTCAGCCATTATTTCTTTGAGTACTTTTTGTCCCAGTCTGATTCTTCTCTCCTTATGAGGCTCTGATGGTATGAATGTTTAACTCTTGTTATAATCCTTAAATTTCTGGGGCTCTGTTTATTATTTTTTTCTGCTCTGTTTTCTTAGACTGAGTAATTTGTACTATTCTATCTTCCATTTCATTGATTCTTTCCTCTGTCCTCTACATTCTGTTCCTGGCTCATCCACTGGTCTTTTTATTTTGGTGTTATTATATTCTTCAGCTCTAAAATATCTATTTGTGTTTTTTTAATGCCGTCTACTTCTTCGCTGAAGTTTGCTATATCTTTGCTGAGTCTATTTTTTCATTTGTTTCGAGCATGTTCTTCATTCTTCACTGAAACATTTTTATCAGAGCTGCTCTAAAATCATGATGAGCTCATTCTAAGATGTCTGGCATCTCAGTGCTGGCATCCGTTCATTGCCTCTTTGCATGCACTTTGAGATCTTCCTGGTTCTTACTTCGGCAAATAAATTTCTATTGAAAATTGGACCTTTGTGTATCACGAAATGAGACTCTGGATCTTATTTAAACTTTCTGTTTTAGCTGGTCTTCTATGATCCTGTTCTGGCAGGGGAAGAGAGTGCCACCTCATTACTGCCACATGGCCTCTGTAGACCCCCTAGGTAGGGAGCTCATTACTGTTGGACATGAGTGGGATTTCCAGCTCCCCACATGGTTTCCACTGATAGCTTATTACTGCTTTGTGGTGGTGAAGGTGTTGAGTCTCCACTGGGGCTTCTTCTGATACCACCCCAGTGTTGAGAGGGATGGCCATCTCATTCATGCTGGGTGGAGTGAAACTTCAGGATTCCCCTTTTCTCTTCAGTGACATGGGAGGGGATGCGGGGGTATCATTACCAGATAGACCAAAGTCCCAGCTCCCTATTTGGTCCTTTCTGATACTATCCAGGCAGAAGTTTGGAGCACCTCCATATAGTCTCATGAGCATGGAAGTCTAGGATCCCCACTTAGCCTTAGTTGGCATGGATGGGGGGTGGATTCATTTTTTGTTTTCTTTCTGTAGTATTTCTTTCTGTAGTATTTGTTTTCTTTCTGTAGCTACAGTAGAGTGTTACTGTCTAAAAGGTTTCTTTCTTGGTTGGCTGTCCCTTTCCTGGTTCTTTGGGTAGAGAAAGCAGGTTTTTCTTGAAACTTTTTTGTGTGTCTGTACCTGTTGGATTTCTGGGTTGTCAGCTTCTTCAGTTTCTAGTCTGAGGCAAGAAGGAAATCCAGAGAACTTGCTCCTGTGTCATTCCTCGGGTCCCAAAGACACTGCCTGGTCTTCTGTTATCTCTCCATCTTTCAGATACTTCTTACATTTGTTTTATATATAATGTCCATTGTATAATGTTCATTGCACTTAGTGGAAGGAATAGAGAAAATTGTGCACATTTCATCTTCCCGGAAGTGGAAGTCTCCAGATTTTTACTTTTTAAAGATGGCTCTTCTGGTAGAAATTTTTGAAATTTCTTTCCAAGTCTTATACAAAAGTCAAGTTTAGAATGAGACAGAAAACTGGAATTATTTGAAGAAAAAATGATTTGAGCTCCATAAGTTGGGTGCCTTAATATTCTTGCAATGAAGCAAGAGTAAAAGGTGCTGAATTTAGGCATAACATGGTCCTGGATCTTGGCCTTTTTAATGGCTAATACAGGACAAGAACAAGAACTCTATCAAGTTTTCAAATCAGCCAAAAATGTGACACTAGCTACTATTACTCTCCTCACCTTGTACTTAAAAGGACACATTCTCCTTGATGCAGAAATATAAAGTAATTTCTCGCTATTTGATCAATGAAATTGTCCACATTGACAATGGCAGTCTCTTTCATGAAAATTACATTCACCAACCACTGAAGGAATGCATTGACTACCTATTGTGTGTCTTGCACAGTAGGCGCTAGGCAGGGATGGTTCCATAATTTGTGAGTGCAAGTGAGAAATAAAACTGTGGAGCTGCTTATTCAAAAAGCAGGAAAAAAATGTCATTCAAGGTACTAATATAGACAATTCTTTTCTTCCACTCTCTTTCTTGATTTGTCCTGGCGTATTTTATTTGCTATTCGATGTTGTGCTCCCTCAGGCAATGGGCTACTCCACCTCCTGGGCTACTTCTCTTCCCACAGGCCCACTGTCACAGCCCACAATGGACAGGCCACTCCAAGGGATTTTTTTTTTTTTTTTAAACAGTTTAGAAGAGGAAGTTTATTTATGGATGTGCAGAAAACATGGTGAGGGCCCTTGGACTGGCCAGCAAAGGGGCAGTGGGTGGGGATTGAAAACAGATGCCCCACGTCAGTCCTAGGGAGGAAGGGCTCAGGAACCTGGTGTGTGTGTGTTTGTGTATGTTGGCGGTGGAGGGACAGTGCTGGTGTTGACCCCAACCCAGTAAAGAGAAAGCATGGTGCCTGATTCCCCACGTGGCAGCAAGCCAAGAATCCTCAGGTTAGAAGAAAACAGGGAGGAATCCGAAGGTAGTGTGTGTGTGTGAGCCCAAGGGAGCCCCAAAGACACAGTGGCAGTGAGGACTGCTCAGGCCTTGGCCTCCAGCAAATTCCATCACTGCTTTTGGCCTGGCACCATTTTGGCTGCTCTGAGAGCAGCTTGCCCAGGCCCAGCACGCTGGGCCACAAGCCCTTGACCTTGACTGCTTCTGTTCCTGGGCCCAGCTGTCCCCTCCTCACCAAGCCCTCTCAGCACAGCCACTGGCTCATTCTGTTCTCTGCGTACAGCCTGCCAGGCCTGGCCCCGCAGCTGTAGCTCTGCCACCTGCCTGTTCTTGGCCTTCTGTTTCTGCACATAGCGCCACAGGGTGTCCCATTTCTGCAGGAAGCAGAGCAGCTTGATGCTAGGCAGGTCTTTCTCCAGGATCCCACTAGGGTGCCAGGCTGACTTCTTGTGGTCTTTGCCAGCGTTCACAATTGTATCCAAGGCATCAAGACAGCTTCCAGCTTCCCCTCAGCTTTTGTACCAGGGCACGCTTGGTACGCCTTCAGGTGTGCATGTGAGGTTTGGTAGTCACCTGTGAATGGGCCTTGGGGCTCCCAGCATCAAACTGGGACAGCTGCCACCATGCCCCATCCTAAGACACGGGAAGCCATACGTCTCACCCCAGCTCTCCGTGCACACAGATGCCCACCAGGGTTGGAGGGCAGCAAAGACTGTTGGGAAGGGGCATCAAGGGAGAGATTAAATAGCCCCCAGGGTGCAGGGATGGGTAGGGGAGAACCCACGCCAGGGAGGGTGGTAGCAGGTGTGGTCATCTGAGCCGAGCCCAGATCTATGGCACGTGCTCCACTGCCCCAGAGGACTTCACTTACAAGGCACAAATAAATTCAAAGATAAAATTGTTAAGAATTTTAAGATGGCAACCACAAAGCATTAAAGCCTAAGCATGGGACCCTTCTCAGCCCAGTGCCCTGTGTGACCGCACTAGTCTCATGCCGTGAAGCTGGCCCCGGCACTAGGGACACAGTGGTGTAATGCCTTGAAATTCTTTTTAAGACTTCCAAAGATACTGGTTGAAAACGTAAAACTTTAGTCTTTTAAGCATATATGTTGTGTGTCTTGTTAACACACATTTCAGGAATTTGACTGTTTTCTAACTAAATTGTCGCATTGTTTTGACATTTGGAAGACATTAACACTTTCAAGTGGCTTTGATGAGAAGGGGCTGTTGACTTTCTTTACTCCATCAGATCTTGGTATTATGGTAAAGACATTTATTTTACACTCATAAATTTCTTAGTGATCCCATTATTATTCTGTAATTATTCCTTCAAGGCAGAAACTAAGTTCCATGACTCAATAGGGACTATTTTGTTTCATCAAGAACAAAGAAGCTGCAATGTATTTACTGTCTGGTGAAACTGAAAATCCTCAAATGACTCTCATCAACATCCCCATTCCTTTTTTCCCCCCACTTTGTTTAAATAGGTGTGTTTTGTTTTTTTTGTTTTTTTACCTTCTGTAATACTCAGCATCAATTCTTTGGGCAGAATCAGTATGTCTACCTATGCGGCTGTTTAATAGAATTGTATAAATTGGATTGACTTCAAATTTCTTATTTTCTTGCAAAAGTTTTTCTTTTAATGTTCAGATAAAATAATAAAGATTAAAAAGTAGGTTATATAGTTGATTTGGGGATTTGGGCATAAATTCTAATAATAGTGTTACTAGTGTCAATGGTAACATAATATTTTTTTATTGAAGGTTGCTTCTGTGTCAAACAATATGTTACAGGATTTATGTATCCTTAACACATTTAATGTGTACATTTATTCTTTCAAAGTTGCAGGGTAGGTATTATTGCTTCTAACTGACAGATGGGGGAACTGAGGCACAACAGTGTTAATTTGCCCTAAGAAAGTAAAAAAGGTTCAGTTTTTTTAACACTTAAGTTCTTTCCACTATGCTCTGTAGTCTCCAAAAATTGTCTTCTCTTGCAAAGAAAGAAATATCCTTATTGTTATGCATTTGTTAAGAAATCTTGTTTTAAAGATAGATGAGATGATTCTCATGGATGACTGTAATCTAAGGTTCATTATTTGTTGTGTTGTTTGGTGTATTTGTTTGTTTATAGTTTGTACATTTAGCCATTACAATATATAAAAATACTTCATATCAAGAATAATGTTAAAGGACTATTTAAAAGAACTGGCTTAATATATTCACCCTCTTGTTTGAAAAATAATGAAATTTGACCATAACTTGCTTGGAAAATAGACATATCCATCTTGGAACTCATGCATGGAGAGTTACTTGCTGAGGACAAAAGGGTTCTATAATAAATGGATCCTCTAAAGATGTCATTTGGAACAGTCCCCAAAGACAGAGTAGCAAAGAGGCTATAGGGTAGGTGATTTTTAACATTCACATGCAAAGTTATTTTGGGATTTGCTTATTGTTCTCTGTCTTTGTTCCAGTGCTTCTATCAATTCTAACCAATTCTACTTTTATGTGGAACTTATCTGGAATGTTAGATTGAATCTCTAGAAATAAGAGAACTAGGATTGACACATGGTGTCATTTTCCCCGAGAGAGTAGAACGTATTTAAGATGTTCACTTACTTATGTGTTTGGTACTATCTAACCTCATAGTTCTTCAATATTTGGAAAATGTTTTGAACCAAATACGGTATATTTGACAGAGTTTACTTACGTTGTTTCCTTCTCTTACAAAGGTATGATTTACATGATTTGAAGCATAAGGAAGATAATAATAAAAATCTGATAATGTTTAGTATTACCTATGCTTTCAGTATTGAGCAGCAATTTAGTCTAGGGTTAAGAGTGCAGACTCTGAAATCAGCTTGCCTCATTTTCATCCCAGTTCTGTCTCACTAGTTGTGAAACCTTGAGAAAGTCACTTAAATCCCTTAGGTCTCAGTGTCCTTCATCATTACCATACGCAGTGTTAACAACCGTGCCTGCCTGGTAAACTTATTAAGCATAAACTATGAATATTGTTTGAGTTCATATTTTTGTTAAAGCTGCAAACAGCTTCCTAGAGCATATAGTCTTATAGTTAACCTTTAATATAGACCAACTAGGAAGGTAGGGTTCCAAGTGTTTTCATGACCTGAGTCTCAGTGTCTGCCAGCAGATACTTTAGGACTAAATTATATTTAAAATAGATAACCAACAAGGACCTACTGTATAGCACAAGGAATGCTGCTCAATATTCTGTAACCTAAATGGGAAAAGAATTTGAAAAAGAATAGATACATGTATAACTGAATCATTTTGCTGTACACCTGAAAGTAATACAACATTGCTAATAAACTCTGCTTCAATATAAAATAAAAATTTTTTTTAAATTAGTTCAGAAAAAAAAAATTATATTGCCTAATTCTTAGACAAGATCTTTCACTTTTACTCAACACATGTGGATGATGAATGTTTTTCCACTTATCTGAATACAAGGTTCTCAGTAATTTTAGGTCCTTCTTGAGTTGTCTATACTTTCATGTGTAATTATTTAAACCCTCTCTATAAAGTATCCTTCTTCCCTAAATTGTTCTGGCTGCTTCATTCTCATCCTTCAGGACTCAGCTTACTCTGTGACACCATACTTGCAAAGCCTTCCTTGAATAAAGTCTCAGTTCCTACCTGTTTCAAGATTTGGTTATACCTCCTTCCATAAAACCCTGTGTTTAGCCAAATTATCCTACTAGATTACTTGCTGAATGTCTTATATTCCTCACTAAATAGATTATTAGGACAGGAACTTCTGCATTAGAGTATCTTTCATTTAAAAGAGATACTATTTGATGGGCTAGGAGTTGAGGACCAGCACAGGCTATTGGTCTCCCACCCTTGATCACACCTTCTCTAATTCCTACCCCACTTCTCTTCTTCCCTCTCAGTCCTCACTTTTTCTACTTGCTCACACAGAACAGTTAGGTCACTGCACACACAGGCAGAAAAATATACTTTTTCTTAATTTTCCTATATTTGGGCCAAATCCTTAACTTATAGCAAACTCCAGGACCACTTGGTTGGTGCATAATTTATCTAATGCTTCTTTTGCTGATGATCAAAGTGTTTCCACACTATAACTTCCCCAGAGTATTTTCCATGAAAGATTATGAGGCATTTTGTGAAACAAAAATAGTACCGTAGAAAACTAATGACATGTCTATAAATAAAAAGGATTTTGTGTTTAGATAGGGTCAGGAAATGCTGCCTGGTATTGTCCCTTCCTAGACCTCATGACGTGCTATAACGATCTGTGGTTAACAAAAAACAAGCGAAATCATTTATATTACGTTATGCTTAATCAGATTTACCTCTAATTATTTGACCATGAATTCTTAGCTGCAGTGTCTCGTGGTTCTTGCAATCTTTGGTTCACACCTGGGAAATCCCATTCTTTCCTGAAGCCCCAAATGAAATATGTCAGCAACTGCCATTCTCCACACAGAAGATAATCTGCACTGATCCTCCAACATGTAGGGTGTTTTTAGGTTCTCCTTTGTTAATTTGTCCTCTAATTCCCAATGACTTGGAACATCATTTTGACTGATCCTTAACACAATTTTTAAGGAATATTTTTTATGCAAGTGACACTAAAGAAATATATGATACCGTAAAGCATAGCAATTATTAAGAATATTACAGCTGATATTTCTGAAGTTTGGCCTACCTTCTGGTGAGCTTCTTATTTATTTTTTTAAATGAACTAATTAATTACACTTCATTTGAATGTTAACAGAGTTTGTAGTCAATTTTTATTATTAATTTTCCTGTGTTTAATAATTCTTAATATGTTCTTTACATGTAGCCAGAACTACTGGGGAGACATACTCCAGGTCATGTAGCCCTTGGACATTTGATTGTGGTAGTCAAGGAACAGTATATTTTTCACAATGTGTTTGCAGTGTAGGGCACTTTAATATATTTGTAATTTTTCTTTTGTATTTTTATTAAACTCTCTACTTGTTTTTCTATTCTTCTCTGACTGACAGATGGGCTTATTTCTCCTGTTTCTTTTGCTAATATCTGTAATCAATAGTCAGAGAAACTAGACATTAGTTTGTACCACATTTTCAAAGGAAAATGTTTTCTTCTAGCTGCAATTTATTTCTGAGCTAAAAGAAAACATAATGCTTTTTAGGTGACTTATTTACAAGGGGAAAAATAAGAACCCAAGTTTCCAAGATAAAAATGATTATGGTATTTTCCTAATAATCACAGGAGCTCAGATCAACACGAGGTTACTTCCACATCCGTCTGATTGCAGTCATTATTCCCATATTCAAAGGCAGGTCAATTCACTCAAATAGAGAGTTTATCCAATTGTATATTTCTTAGCTTGTTGTTGATTTGACAGATGCTTATGTTTTATAAAGACATCACAGAATTTCAAAATTAAAATTTGCTGGTGGTCATTGCATAAAGAATTAAGTATGCGATGTAATGTTGATGCCTTCAGGGAAAACTATCTTTCTGTGCAGTCCCCAGTCCAATAATCCTCCAACCCAGAGAGGCTATCTTGAATCTGGAGCCTATCATGTCCTGAACACTTTGATTAAATCTCACCAAGCCAGATCTTTATCTTTCTGTAATACATGTGTCCTCTGTATGTATTTGCCAATGCGCCAAAGGCTCTGGCTGGCTTGGTACTTTCCTGGGTAGAGTGAGCTCTTTCCTGATTGGCTTACCATGAGCCTGATTCACTCATTCTGGTTCTCCCCCCCAGAAAATATGGGGTTGCCATATCTTCTCATATTTACTCTTAGAGAAGCACAGTATTGCCCTCAGACCTGAGGAAGGAAATTAGATGGACCAAAGTCATATACATCTACAGGGAGGCACAGGGAAGTCAAAGGCTTATTTAATCGACACAACAGTTAGTGATGGTACCATGGACAGAACATGCTATTGGTCTATCCTAAATTCTGGGCCTGAGATGTAAATGTTCCATCTCATGAACGAACTCTTTGTTTCTTGGTTCCACTGCTTCTCATTCCCAGTCCTCTAAAGAAAATCTGCTTGGACGTTCAAAATATATTTTCTTGCCAGGGATAACCTCTCTTATGATTCATATTTTTTTCCTCTTCTTCAGGTGCTATCCCAAATTTCCTTCCCCCTTAAAACCTTCCTAGTTGGGCTATGCCAATATCTGATTGCTACTTTTCTTCTCAGGTGGCTTTTTATACATTAATTTACTTATGTTACAATTTTGTTGTGAGTTTTATATTTTCATTTCCCCGCCCAAACTCTCCCTCTCATCAGGTTATAAAATCTCAAAGATCATACCTTCCATTTTCCTTGAAATTCTTTAAGGTACTGCATAGGTCCTGGGCTCTGTTTTCTTTCTTTTTTTTTTTCCCTCTCTTTCTTGGCTGCATTGAAAGAACAGAATGAAAATATTTTCCCTCCAGGGAGGCTTTGGGAAAAAGAATGAGTTTTTCAGTGGCTAATGATTTGTACTCTGCATTTAATGGTCCGTCCAAGTGTATTAAGTAATAACAGAAGGAAAAGAGGGTTCTAAAGGAAGGTAGAAGGGGATACACCAGGGTAAGGAAAGAATTTCCCTGACTACAGGGAGGATGTCAGAAAGTGGAGGAGGGAAGGATAAGGTTTATAGAAGGGGATACTCAAGGCAAGTGGGAGCGAGGGACCAACCAGGGAAAGCTCAGGCACAGCTGAGGGGCTGGATCTGGTAAAGGACCCAAGGAGAGGCCTTGTTCCAGGGCCCAGAGGCACCAGAGCTGAACTAGAGCTCACAGGCCAGTTCTCATGCTGGCCCCCACTGGAGCTGGCATCTCTCCTTTCTTCTGCTCAGGGACTAGCCATGTGGCACTTTTGGTGCCTGGCAAGTTTGCCTTGCATCACTCAGCACCTCGCCAGCTCTCCTCCTCTCTGTGCCGGCCACCCAGTTGGGCCACTGACATCCTCCTGTATAAGACAGGGTTCTGGCATAGGACAGCTATATGCCATCTCTGAAGTTTTTATCTTCAGCACAGATTTCTCTTCTGATTTTAATTTCCCATTTGCGTATCTATTCAAGTATCACGGACATTACAAATTTAATACATCCCAAAGTGAACCCCTGATCTTTCTCATCTTAGTAAATGATATCTCTATTCATCCAGTTGCTTTTGCCATAAACCCAGAAGTCATTCTCAAATTATGTAATTTAAAGAGGGTTTCATGAACACCTATTTATAAAGGTGAAGGTGGCGTTTAGAGAAACCAGCAAGTAATATTGCAGTATCTCTGAAATAGTGACAATGAGAACCCAGAATCCATTCCTAGGTCTGAAGGGGCAACAGAAAAGAGCAGTTCCTAAAATCTGAGGCAGGGAGGGCTGTGTGCAAAGGACTTGACAGGATCTGTGTCTCCCAGTCAATGGATGTGGGTGGCCGTCAGCACAGCGTCGGGGTGCAGGCTGGAAACGATAGCTCTGAGTCACTGCACTCGGCACCTCAGAACTCCTGTACTTTTTCTGAATCCATAAAGAAAAGAAAGAAAGAAAACAAAATCTGTTCATGATGTTGAGATGATCCTGGAGGCGAGCCTCCTAGGATACAGGGCAGAGCAGAGAGGGGGGAAGAGTAAATCAGGACAGACGAGGAGAAGAAATAAAGCACAATCAGAGACAATTTTTTGACTCACATCTGACTATTTCATGTCAATAACCTCCTCATGGTTCTCTAGCGTGTCCTTGAAATCAAATCAAATCAAACCAACCAACCAACAAACAAAAAGGCCGGCAGTGGGGTGTTAGGGCTAAGCGAAAGTCGGGGAAGAGACCAGCCCGAGACGCCTGGGCTGGGACGGTGAGGGGTTAATGCTTTTTCATCCCCTTTGTCCATGCTCTTTGCCTGCACACGGGGCCGAGTGGGGGAGGTCCTGTTAAGCGTTGGTTGACAGCCTCCAACTCTCCCCCCTCGGAAGCTGACGTTCATTCTTTCTGGCTTGTGCACTTCAGGGGGAGCGTGGAGCAGCTCTGGAAGACCGGCTCTGCTGTGCTCACTCATTCAGTGACGTATAATCAAATGTTTTACTTTGATTCCATTATCTTTTCATCAAAATGCTTTGAAAACTATGATTGATACCACCAAGTTGATTCAGCTGAGGACAAACCATCTTCAAAGCAGAGTTGTCTCTCCCTCCCTGATCTGGCTCAATAGCTTTACCATATTACATTCATAAATTGAATTACTTCTGACTGACCGACTTTTCTTGAAAACAAAAGTTATTCTCTTTTTTACATAATCAATCATCGAATAAAGTAGGTAAGACAGGTCAATTGCCACAGATCGATTACTCTATAAAACAACAAAGGAAGGTCAGAAAGAAGAGGGTGAGGACTTTCTAAATTGCCAAAATAGAAATCTTGCAAAGAAAATCTTAAACCACTTTTCCTTCGGCTCCCAGAAAACTGCATTCTCCTCCTTTTCTAAGTTATGGTAGGGGTTTTAAACCTTATCTACAACTACTTGGACAATCTTCTCTTCAACAGACACATCTAAATACCCTCTCTTTAAATACGGGCCGGGCTTAGTGACTCACTTCTAATGCTAGAATGCGGCAAAAGTGAAACCAGCTATGTGACTTTTAAGTCCAGTCGTAAAAGGCTGGCTTTCTCTTTCTCAGGGCACATGCTTTTGGAGCCCTGAGCTGCGGTGGAAGAAGTCTGCCTACGCTGAAGTTGCCATGCTGGAAAGACCACCCAGACATAGAGACAAGCCCAGGGAGCCTGAGCTCTTCCAGCCACCGGCTACTCGAGTACCACACCGGGGAGGAAGGAGCCTCTGAGATGATTCCAGCCTCATCACTCTCTGACTGCAGCCACGTGAGAGAACCCGATCAGGAAACATCTGTGCGCTTCCCTGCTGGCGCAGTGGTTGAGAGTCTGCCTGCCAATGCAGGCGACACGGGTTCGAGCCCTGGTCTGGGAAGATCCCACATGCCGCGGAGCAACTAAGCCCGCGCGCCACAACTACTGAGCCTGCGCGTCTGGAGCCCGTGCTCCCCAACAAGAGAGGCCGCGATAGTGAGAGGCCCGTGCACCGCGATGAAGAGTGGCCCCCACTTGCCACAACTAGAGAAAGCCCTCGCACAGAAACGAAGACCCAACAACACAGCCAAAAAATAAATAAATAAATAAATAAGTGAAATTCTTTAAAAAAAAAAAAAAAAAAAAAGAAACATCTGTGGAGTCCAGGCAACCCCCAGAACCATGAGACATAGTACTCGGAAATGATTGCTATTATTTTATTCCACTAATTTGGGGGTAGTTTGCTATATAGCCACAGTACCCACAGCACCGGTCTTTCCCTTCCTTAAACTCTGAATGGTGGACATCTTTTATCCAAGTCCTGGACGTTCTTCTCTTATCTATTATTCTCTTTCCCTCAGTAATTTCATTCTCCCCATGGCTTTAAATGGCATTTATATGTTTTGATGGTTAATTTTATGTGTCAACTTGACTGGGCAATGGGGTGCCCAGACATTTGGCCAAACATTGTTCTGGGTGTATCTGTGAGAGTGTTTCTGGATGAGATTAATGTTTCAATCAGTAGATTCAGTAGACCAAACAGTCCTCCCTCATGTAGGTGGGCCTCATTCAATCAACTGAAGACCTAAATAGAACAAAAAGGCTGGGTAAAAGGGAACTCCTCCTGGGACATTGGTCTTTTCTGACTCTCAGCCTTGGACTTAAACATTGACTCTTCTTGGGTCTTGAAACTGCCAGCTTTTGGACTAGAACTTACACCACTGGCTCTCCTGGATCTCCAGCTTGTCAACTGCGGGTCTTTGGCCTTCCCAGCCTCCATAATCACATGATCCAGTTCCTTATAATAAATCTCTTTCTGTCTCACTCTCTCTATATATATATATATCCTATTGGTTCTGTTTCTCTTGAGAACCCTAATATATGTGTCATCTCTGAAAATTTTATCTTCATCACAGATTCCTTTTCTGGGTTTCAACTGCACATCTGCATATCTACTGAAGTGTCATGGACATTCCAAAGCTAAAACATCCCCAAAATGACCCTGATCTTCCTCATCTTAGTAAACGGCAGGTCTATCCATCCAGCTGCTTAAGCCATCAACCCAGAAGTTATTCTATACAAATCCCTGTCCCTTATGTCCCCAAACTAATGCATCACCAAGTCCTAGCAATTCTTTTTCTACATAATGGCAAATATAAATTATTTTGGTCCTGACTGCTGCCACTCTTGTCCAAGCAACAGTTGTCTATCACGTGGGCTAACACAGTAGTTTTTCAATATTGTCTTTGCGTCTAATCTTGCCATCTCCACTGCTACCACTCTATAATATAGTCTTCATACAATAGCAGACTAATTTTCTTTTAAACATAAATTATACAACTGTATCCCCCTGTTTAAGAACTTTCAATCAGGGCTAAAATTCCATATCCTCTCACTTGGTCTATGAGACCCTGCGAGATTTGATTCTGCTTTCCTCTTTAACTTCATCTTGACTTGCTCTCTCCCTTGTTCACTAGGTATAGTCACAATGGCTTTCTCTTTGTCCTTAAGAAATCCCACACCCTTTCTTTTTACCTGTGCTGTTCCTTCTGTGTGGAATATTATTCCTTCCTCCTCTGGCTACACGCTTATTCTTATCATCTCTTGCCTTAATTCACTAATATTCATCCTTCTGATTGCAGCTTAAATGTCACTTTCTCAAGTAGCATTTCTGACATCCGTCTCCAATCTGATTTTAGCTTCTTATGTTAGTCCCTTTTAAAAAATTGCACTTACTTTTAATTATAGTATTATCACAATTTGAGATCATATGCATACTTTTGTTTATTTGGTATACAACTTATTTCTGTCACTACTCTGTAACTGAGTTCTTCTACTCTGTCACTACTTATGACAACAGAGATCAAGTCTTATTTGTTCACCACTGAACACCCAGAAGTTAATAGTTTCCAGAGCACAGTAGGTGCTCAATACATATTTGCTAAATGAATAAAGTGTGTTCTTTCAGTCAACATTTTTAGATACTTGGCACTTTTAAGAAAACTACTCTACTTTGTGACCATGTGATTATGTAAATAGACATCTCAGAGGGAGAACTCTCCACTAGAGGATAACATTTCAAGAACTTCATTCAGAGGCAAGCCACAGCACAAGTCCAGTCTTCAGAAAAGTCCTAAGACCTTAGATTACTTCCACTTAAGAAAGCTGTAAATTGGTCTCTCCACTTTGTTTTTTTATGCAGCGGATTTCTTATGATTTCTAAACTTCCCACTTTAAAGAGTCAGCTGGAGCCAAGACCAAAAAAAATTGCGGCATTATTAAAAGGGATGTTTTTCCTCAGTTTTACTGAGAAGCAAATAATTATCTTTTAAGAATAAAAATGGAATCTTATTTCTACTATTCCAAATATTTTTACCCCTGGCTTTAAAACCATCAAGAGCAACAAAGTAAAAACAAAACAAAAACAGTTTTTGTCACTTACAGGTTGTGTTGTTCCCTTTTTGGATATCTCCATGGCCAGAGGATCAAGAATTCTGAAAGCCAAATAAAATAATAAAATAAATAAACATCTAAAATAGAACAGACAACAAGAAAAACCCTTCAAAGCCTAGACAACGTGAAATGACCATAAAATATTATTACAATTCTGGCTTCTGATTTGCTGCAATCACAACACTAACAAAAATTCTATGGTGGGATGTGGGTAAAGAAATCATGTCTGTGATTACACACAGTGCAGGAAAATCCTTTGGTGAATACCTGTCACATGCATGAAGCTCTCTACTACTATTGCTGCATCCATAACAATTCAGAGTAAAATAGGTCAGATAAACATCACTCAATCACATTTTTCTTTCCTCCTGGGATCAGAAACATCCCAGCTTTCTCCTGCTGCCCTGAGCCTGATATCAGCATTTTTTTTTTTAAACCTGCAAGATTGTGATTAAATATTTTCCCCCTCTGTCAATACTTTTAGTAAAAAATGAACTAAATAAATTAAATCAACAGATAAAAGAACATATGAATGAATTAGGCATTGGTCCCTCTCATCACTGACCCTTCTGTAAATGACAGATTAGCTGCTCATCTAAAATCTGTCAAGCAAATGCTTTGAAAATTGAGGTAAATTAAAAGAATTGTAAGACAGTCCTGTTCAGCAGAAGTAGATGACAGCATTATGTCCTGTAGCTGTATTTCTTGAACTAAAGTATACAGGCAACAGTCTTGAATTGTTGAGTGAGTATTTTTCAAAATTACTGTTTTTTTGTGAATATGTATTTGTTCATTGAACTAGGCTCTGTAATTCCTACTCCCTAATGCCTTTTCTTTTCGATAAATTTTTTTAAAAGTCCATACTTTATGTTTGTATTTCCATATAGCCTTTCCAAAAATGTTATTGCAGGATTTAATAAGTTTTATGCTTTTAAAAAAGCGCACACATTTCTTGGAAAACACTGCTCTAGAAAAATTTCCATAAGCATAAGGCAGCCAAGAGATCACTCAGTCATTTATTTTTCCTCCCTCACAGACTTAGACTGGAGAATTGTCAAAAAAGCAGAGTTGACCATTTGTTAAAGGTGGCAAGACAGATTTTATTCAGACTACTGCAGTAGGAGAGAGAGACTCCAGTATAAACTGGAGTGCTCAACTCCAATCTGTGCACAGCTGACTGGACATTTTAAAGGGAGGATGAGGGATGAGGGAGGAGGAACAAATGGAGGCTTGAGCAGGGTCACGGAAGTGGAAATTTGCAAAAATCAGGCAGGGGGCTGTGTTTCCAAGAACTGTTAGGCAAGGCAGGTATAGGATCAGGGTGTAACTCAAACCGTAAAGATTTTTGGCAGTTGTGAGCTTTCTCAGGCAGGAGCTTAAAACGGCTAGGTCATCCTAGGGATGTTAGAAGATGTGAGCTCTTAGTAACTATGCTAGTCCAGTCTCTGAGTGTGGCGGGTGGCAGGTGGCAGCAAGGTGTGTGGATGACATCGTTTGTGCTGAGACTCTGCAGTACTCATAGGCCAAGGCTGAGGCTTAGTCAAGAAGAAGGGTCAGTGGAGCCTGAGTAAAGGTGGCCAAGGAGATGGTCTTTGTTAGACTTCTCATTCTTTAGTGTAGAATGCAGTGATCAGTCTGAATGACAAAATTAGTGATGCCAGCCACTCTCCTTCTGTAGGGTTTGTGATAGAATTGAGGTGAAGGAAGATAAATTAGTGGAGACAGAGCAGAACAAAAAAAGATACCAAAGATGCTCACCAGGACCCCACAGCTGACTCCAGGAACTGTTTTAACTTTCCTCTCAGCTTGGAGCAGTGAGACCATGAATCAACCCTTGAGACTTCCAGTTGGTTCTTTTATTATGACTCTTCTTAGTGTTGTAAGCAAGGTAAGGATTTGGCTTTGTATTCGCATTGATGATTTGAACTTTTAGGGAAAAAAAAATACAGGAAAGAAAAGATAAATCACCATTTGTTACAATTCTCTGAAAGATATTGAGAAACGAGTAGTGCTCTCACTTCTTTCCTTGGCAGGAGGGTATGATTTTTCCTTCATCTACAAATATTTATATCCAACATATATAAGACATTGTTCTAGGAACTGGATGGAGGATGTAGATGTGTATATAAAAGAACAATGAAAGAGACAGACTTTCTCTAAAGAGCTTCCAGCCAAGGAGAGGGAGAGAGAGGCTTTATAGAACTAACTGTGGTATAGTTCAGAAAATGCTAAGTGCCTTCACAAAATAAAATGCACTGAAAGTGTTGCCAGGAGTTGATATTTGCCTTTGGTTGGACAAATTTGCAACTACTTTTAGTGTGGGGTAAAAGAGTAGAATTTGGACTAGTGAGAAGACGAAGAGCATTCCAGACTGGGGTAAGGATGTATAAAGGAACAAAGGAAGGGGGTGTATCATGAGGGTATGAGGAAAAGCAAATTATTTTGTGGCGCTGAAGGATGAAGTGTATGAAAGGAAGTAGTAAGAAATAATGCTGCAACTAGATACCACTGAATGCCATGGGACAGATAACATTTAACATATATGAAAAAGTGTGCAGGTTCTTTGCATACAAGATCTTCTTTTATAACGGAGTTACGTCCTGATAAACCCATGTACATTGAAAATATTTTAAGTCAAAAATGCATTTAATACACCAAACATCATAGCTTAGCCTAGCCTACCTTAAACGTGCTCAGAACACTTACATTAGGCTACAGTTGGGCAAAATCATCTAACACAAAGACTATTTTATAATAAAGTGTTGAATATCTCACATAATTTATTGAATGCTGTACTGAAAGTGAAAAACGGAATGGTCATCTGGGTCCAGGATGGTTGGAAATGTAGCTGTTCTTTACCCTCCTGATTGCACAGCTGACTGGGAGCTGCGGCTCACTTGCACTGCCCAGCATCATGAGAGAGAGTATCATACTGCATTTCATTAGCCTGGGAAAAGATCAAAATTCAATATTCGAAGTACAATTTCTACTGAATGCCTACCCCTCTTAAACCATCATGTAGTCAAAAAATCATAAGTTGAACCATAGTAAGTCAAGGACCGTCTCTATGTCAGGACAACCTTATAGGGAGAGTTTTCTGGAGGTTATCAGAAATGATTGGGAAGAGAAAGAGTGCTGAGAAGAAATGTACACAATTTAAAATACAGTAGTCAGGGCAGTCTCAATAAGTAGTAAGTATTGGAGTCAAAACCTGAAGCAGGTGGGTAAGCAGGTGACGGAGATACCTGTGTGAAAAACTTTCCAGCAGAAGGAAAGGCAAGTGAAAGGAGCCTGAGGAGAGAGTGGGGTCAGCATATTAGAGGCTGGAAGGTGAGCAAGGGAGAAGGGTCAGATATTAAGTCAGGGAGCTAACAGTGATGGGCCTTGCAGGTTATTACAGGGACCTTGACTTTTGCTATTAGTGAGAATATTCTTGACCTGACTTAGATTTTGAGCGGATCACACTTCTTTCTGTATGAACTATATGCTAGTGGGAGGGAAAAGGCAAAAGCAGTGAGAAGACTATTGGAATAAACCAGGCTGGAGCTGCAGGTGGCTGGGCCAGTGTAGTAAATCAAGCCAGGACCTTGGCTTCACTAACATCATGCTCCGAGTTACTTACCTGAGATGCAACCAATACAGAAGGCCAGATGCAAAGAGAACAATACAAGAAAAAGTGCATATCATTATTCATAAACAAAGGGTAAGTTTTAGTGGTGATAGAGTTTGTGGAGTTTGTGTGGGAGAATGTATAAGTGGAAAATCAAGGAGACAAGGCTAGGAAGATCTGTGACTCCTGTCCAGTTTTTATAAGAATGGCTCTAGGTACAACTGTATAGATAGTGAATGATAAGGGGAAGAAGAAGATGAAGAAGAAGAAGAAGGAGAAGGAGAAGGAGGAGGAGGAGGAGGAGGAAGAGGAGGAGGAGGAGGAGGAGGGGGAGGAGGAGGAGGGGAGGAGGAGGGGGAGGAGGAGGGGGAGGAGGAGGAGGAGGGGGAGGAGGAGGGGGAGGAGGGGGAGGAGGAGGAGGGGGAGGAGGGGGAGGAGGGGGAGGAGAAGGAGAAGAAGGAGAAGGAGGAGGAGAAGAAGGGGAAGATGAAAGAAGAAGAAGGGGAAGAAGAAGGGGAGGGGAAGGGGCAGGAGGAGGAGGAGGGAGAGAAGGAGAAGAAAGAGAAGTAGAAGGAGGAGAGGGAGAAGGGGGGGAGGGGAGGATCAGAAAGACACTGCAATGTGTAGGGTGTCAGGACCGGGCAGAAGTGGGAAGTGGAATATCAGAAGGCAGAGGGGACATCATCACATCGTTGCTTAGATAGATTTTACAGACTAGACAGAGAATTTGAGAAAAACAAACATTTTACATTATTGCTGGGAACAGAGGCAAGGGAGAGTGTTGATGAGGTAAAGACCCTGTGTTGATATGCATACGACATTCAGTGTAATTCAAATAAATTGAGTGGCATTGATGGATCCCTTCTTTCTGCCAGAAACTAGGTTAGAGGTAAACAAAGTTGAATCTGCAATCCTGTTTACCACCTTCATGGAGATTTTAGCCTAGTGGGAAAGAGAGGCAAACCAGCATTTAAGTAACCATACACCAAGTGCTTTCAGGGGGTGGGGGGGAGGTACGTGCAAAAGATACCCAAGAAAGATACCCAAGAAATGAGGACAGTGGGGCTAGAAGAAAACAACCTTGAGACATAAGTCTCACCAGTACAAGTAACTTTGCACACCTAGCTGTTTACCTGATCTCTTTAAGCTTGTTTACTCATATGCAAAATAAGAGCGTGGGACTTCATAACCTCGAGGCTACTTGGCAATTCTAAGATTCTAAGCCATTGTCTTATAGTTTGCCAGGGCAAGGTTTAAAGATTCCAGGCGGCCAAGAGAAGAATTAGCAGCTGATCAGCCTCTTCAACATTGGTTTTGTTTCCTAGTTATTTTATTATCAAACTTACATTAAAACAAGTTTAGTAATTGTTTGAAACAAACGATCATTACTTAGAAAGCAGCATTTCAATTGCGTTGCATTTAAAAGACTTTGAAAAGCTCAGGAAGTATAGTTTTCTCCAACATTGTTTTTCTTTTCTACAAAAACCTTTTGTGCAGGTTCAAGTACAAGATTAGATACTAATTTGATTCTCTGCATTAAGGAACAGTCTTTAACACAGCACTGAGATATGCGCTTATCTAGAGGGACTGTTTTTGAAAGAAACGCTGCTTTGTTTTTCTAAATTATCCAAACCAGAAATAACTGGCTGATTTGTTGATATGCAGATAAATTATTTAGCCAGCTCCAACCTGCCTGAATATCTTTCCACCACCCTGGGAATATTGAACCTAAAAAAAAAAAGAGAAATTTTGTTTCCTAGAGAATAAATATCAAATATTAGATAGTACCCTTAAGGAATAAGAAAATTCGATAAGTTCCTTTTTTTTTTTCACAAAAAGAAATTCATTCTCTTCAAGTACTGATAGAAAGCCCTCTCTGGGTGGACCTGTCAGGGTGTCAAAATGGAGGCATTGAAAACGAAGTAAGTTACTGCCTTGCCCGGTTAGGACCAAAACCAAGGGCAATGTCTAATCATTTTCCAACTAGAACTAATGAAATAACATTGACTTATGTGAAGATGTAAAACACAACTTTCTTTTAAAGTCCTACTGACTGCTTTGGTTGTTTTTCTCTCCACCTGCCCTTCTAAATTCTCTGGTTTTCCATTTGCACATTGAAAGACTTTTCACTGGATTAACTACTCAAATTTAAATGAAAGTTCCAGTCAAATATACCTGGTTTTGTTTTGGAATAACCTTTCCTCTGAGAGAATTTTGGTTTTTCAATTTCAAGGCAAGTCGGTTCTATCTTCAGTTTCCCAAACTCTCAATCCTGAAACTATGTTCTTGTTTGTTAACTAATGCCGCCACTTTTTCCACTGCCCTTCACTGGACCATTCCTCTTTTTTTTTTTTTCATTCTTTCTACACTTCCATCTACTTTGTTTATGTTACTGTCAGCCTAAAAGTGAGACTATTCTGTTCCCAAATATGTAATTACTCTTATCTTTTCTTCATGGTGATCCATGTAGAGCACCACGAGCTAATACTGGCTAAGAAAACATTCTCTTTAGAATATGTCATGTTAAGAACCGTATTAGCCCTTGTAGGAAGGAAAAAGCATCCCTAGAGGTTGCTGCTCAAAGAGAACATTTCAGCTTTCCTTGCCTCACCACCCTGCTTGCCCTACTTTCCTCTACGTGAAGAGTAAGCCCTTCCTACCTGTGACAAGGGCAGCTGCTCTTTTTGCCCTTCAGCGTATCCCTGCTGTGTGTTTCTCTGGGAACTGCCAAGTTCTAGGCACCAAGTAGAAGTGGCCTGCAGCACCTGCCACAGAGCTCCTAGATACCCAGATGCGGACTGTGTCTGCCTGGGGATCCTGCATCCACAAGTCCTTAGGACATGGAAAGAGTCCCTCCAGAAGAGGCAAAGTACGTTTCATACCGACCCAACCCACATCAATACCTTTCCGAGAACAGAGCAGAAGCACAGAATGAGAATATTTTCAATCACACAGCTTTGCTGGAGGGAGGATTCCAGGTGGTGAGGGGCGATCTGAGCATCAAACAGACACAAGGTTAACTGTGCAGGTGGTTAGAGCAGGTGTACACCCAGGTGGTAAGATCTTAGGGGGTCTGGAAACATCTAAACGCTAGTGCTAAATCTAAAAGCCCTCTACATGAAAAGTTCGAAACGTCACCTATAGAGATCCAACCCTTTGCTAGGTTTCTGCTACATGATGAAATGCAAATACCTTCAGGAAGAGATATATTTTAAAATGCGTTCATCGATATCACCTTCATGCAAAAGGATTTATAGCTCCCCTTGTGAAATGAAGCACGTTTTTATTGGTGGTGGGTCAAAAATATATTTTCACCCAATAAAAAAGGAGAAGGAATGCTAGGGGAATGTGGGTAAGAAGGATAAGGCCATTGAAGAAAACTTTGGTGAATAATCTGGCACAAGGATAGTTCAGTGTAAGGCAGGATTTTACTGGCAGTGCATTCTCTGAATTCTGGAATCTTCATCCTGTTCTTATTCTCCTTAAATTGCATGAAGAGCCAACTTTGCTAAAGAACCTGACTTCTTTCTATTTTCCAGAGGATATTACATCCTTCAAAATCCAAAGAAAACACCATAGTATAGTAAATTTTACTTCCACATGGAAAAACAACACTTCCATTATTATTTGAGGTTTTAAGTAAATTTCTTAAGACTTTGTATAATTTCTCAAGGCTTTTGATGTTGTTAATTATGCAGAGTAATATGATTTGGTCTTCGAAAATGCAAACTCTAAGCACAGGTCTTCAATATCTAGTATTTTATATGTTATGTATTTTAAATTATAATTAGAAATTAATGAGTCAAATATACAAAGCATGCAATGCAAAAGAGAGACAAAATAGGAAAAAAAATATGACTAAAGTCAGGGAAAGTTAGCACTCTTTTACTTAGATTTTTTTCTGACCTTAGTCTAATTCTCCAGATTATAAGAATAATGTCTCATTCTCAATTTTTTTGTTGTTTTATAATCAGATTCCTGACATTTAGTATTGCAAAAACAAAACTTGGTTATTTTGTTAAATCGTAAATTAATAATCTCTCTGAATTTAATGATCTAATTATTTCTTGTTTTTCAGAATGACCAGATTCTATCAGAGCTAGAAGATTTTCTAAGACAATTTTTGTTCTCATATTCAAAACCCATGTTACGGTTTCCTGTTAAATTTTCTCTGTCTTATATAGTGTATACATATGTTACCATAGTTTCTGCCATAGATTAATCCCCTATGGGCAGTCTACAAGTGAGTGAGTTAGCAAATTGAGTTTCTTTTTTTAAGAATCCAGACTTTTTATTTAAGTAATTAAAAAAAAAAAAAAAAAAAAAAGATGAGGCCAGGCCTCTGATTGCAGGCATGTGAACCAGAGAAAGCACTTTGGTATATCTGGTCTCCTGTTTTTTTTCTGGTAGCATATCAAGGAGTTGCAATGGGCAAACTCTAGGTCCTTTTCAGATAAAAAATTCTAGACTAAAAAGCAGATGATTAATTCCAGGAACAACATATCAGAGTAGGAATCTGAAACAGCTGGTGATGCTGGTATTTCTTTAAATAAAGAAAGCTTCAAAATAGTAATTTGAAATTAGGATGAAAGTTAATTTTATGCCACAAAAATTAAATGATACACAAATTATTAATTTTCTTGAAAATAGTGGGTTAATTTTCTTGAAATAAGAAAATGAGCCTATCTTTTCTTTTTATAGTTTCTATCTCTTTATTGATATTCACTATTTGGTGAGATAATGTTTTCCTGGTTTCTCTCAGTTCTTGGTTCATGGATTAATTTACCTCTTTGAATGTATTTAAGACAGTTGAATTAACATCTTTGTCTAGTAAGTCCAATCTATGGGGTTCTTCAAGGATAGTTTATGTTAATTTATTTTCTATGAATAAGCTACATTTTCTTATTCCTTTGCATGCCTCATATACTTTGTTGTTGCTCATAAACTGTATATTTTAATATTATAGTGTGGCAGCTTTGGAAATCAGATTCTCCCCCTTGCCAAGGGCTTTTTGTTTCTGTTAGAGTTGCCATTCTATATCTGTTTAATAATCATTCTGATTGAATTTTGTAAAGTCTATATTCTTTGTTATGCATGGCCACTGAAGTCTATGTTTTATTAGCTTAGTGGTTTGCTAGATTGGACAGGGGTTTTAAAACCTGGCATAAAAAAAGGAAAATAATTCTCTTATTCTCTGTAGATGGGCTTTGTGTATGTGAAGCACACATTCTACACTCGGCCAGGCAATTTACAGCTGTGTTATAGCCTTTACTTTCTGCTTTCACCAAGTCTGAAGGTCAGCCAGACATGAGAGTGTAGGCCTCCTTGGATCTTTTCTGGGCATGCGCCAGGCCTTCTAGATTCCAAGGAATATGTCAGAACTCTTCACATCCCTTTTCCTCTAAGCTTCTCGTTCTCCAGCCTTTCTTCCTAGGCATCTGGTTACTCGGTTGTTCATCCCTGCTCTTTTCCATTGCCCTAGGCAGTAGAAACTAATACATTTTCCTTTAAATGTTTTCAACAAATCCTCCACCTCAACACTGGGAGACCTCACTCAGAGTTAGGTGAGATAGCACAAACTCTTGGAGCCAGTCCCATTGAGAGCTACCAGACTGCTTAAAACAGATGATCACAGAATAAGGCTCATTGTGCTACATTATGCTATTCTGTGGCATAAGTGTCTATGTTAGCTCTGGGCTGTTGTTCAAGGCTACCGGCAAACAATGGGATGAGGGATGTGACCAGGGTAAGTTAAAATGCCACAAAGTTGTCTTACCAAAATTCAGCTTTTTTTTCTTCCGTAATTAAACATTTTCCTGGTTGCTGCAAACTTCTGGTTACTTTCCAGGTTTCTAAAAAGTTTGATTCTGATAGTTTTTGCTAGTTTATCCTTTGCTTTGTGAAGGGATAGACTTTTTGAATTCCCACTCTGCCATTTTTGCTGATGTCACTTTGATGATTTTTGACAAGTGTATAAAACTGTGTACCTACCACTATAGGATAAACGTGACAAAAAGGAGTCAGAGTCAGTGTCTCATTCCAACTGATTCCCTAGTAGTCCTAACATTCTCATAAAATATGGAGTAGCAAGAGTGCATAAACGGTAAGTATTAAAGAGCAAAAAAAAAAGAAAAAAAGAGAGCAAACATCATAGTTTGGAAAATAGTGCCCAGGAGAATTATGTAAAGGTCACAGGATATGAATAAATATTAATGCACTTATCATGCAAAATTGGAAAAAATGTGCTATTACAACTGAAATATTATTCAAAGACAAGCATTGTAATTAAGGGTTTCCTTTTCCCATGGCAATGGTAGAGAAATGCAGGTTTATTCTCAGCCTTTAGCCAGTTCATAATCATTTTAAAAATTCAAATGTAATTCTTGTTGCAATAGTGCTTAAAGACTGAATGAATAAGTAGTTAATTCCTCAAAAGCATGGCATTCAACCTGCTAAACATTCATATTCCTGTCTAGCACATTCAGGAATGCTGTAGAATCAATTCACTGTTTTAATCCTCGGAAACTTATAGCTAACTGAAAACATTGTCAGCCCATCTCCTTTCAGGGAAACCAGAGATTTTTGGATGATCTATAGACAACTAGCATCTATATTTGGGTCAAAATGTTCTTCTTTCTCCCCTTCAGATCTCCCTTGCATTATCCTAATTCATCAGAATAGTTTATGTGGACTACCTTGCATTTAAGACCTGGGATCAAAATGTAGACCCATCACAGCTACTCTGTTCAGCATCTCCCACACTGATATTTGCTCCACGCTACTACAATATGTAAATGTTGGCAAACATTTAGAGGCGCAACTTGGTTCTGAGCCACATGTCAGACAGAGATGACTATCTCAGGGTTAGTCTCCCAAAGAGCCTCCTAAAATAAGATTTGATTCAAAAGCAAATAGATCTTAACTCTAACACATGTTTTTTCTGGTTTCCTTTGTATTTTAAATCTTGCTTGTAGCAAAATTACACATTAAAATAAATGCATTGCAGTTATAAGGAAAAAGCAGGAAATGAATCTATAACTTTTTATTGTTTTTCTGTGCCAAACAACAGAAACTTTTAAGGACAATGTTGTTAACCTTGATTTTCTTTATTAATTGAAAAAGTCAAGAATTAATGGAAGATTCAGAAAGATCATTACCTGATTGGGTTAAAATTTTTAAATTTTATAATTGCTTAGTTTTCCATTGATAAATAAGCAGAATAATAAAATAATGCACATGTAGTGTTTCTTAAATTTTGCAATTTTTTAAAGTAAAATGCCAAAGTAAATTAGGTCATGGATAAAAAAGCTTTAAGAAATGCACATTAATATTCATATCAAAAAATACCTTGCCATGAGAAATATAAATATATAAGGAGTACTTATATAAATTATTTCTTCAACAATAAAGATATGACAAACATTAGGAGCAGATGAACTGAGATATTTAGCAGTGACAGCAAAAGAGGCTCAATTTCCTTATACTTACTCCATATATAACATTTTTCACCTCTTGATGGTACAAAGTCATTAAAACAAATGACTGATTAAATCAATGTCTTAAAAATAATTCCTTCATGGGACTTCCAGGGTGGTCAAACTAAGAAGTCCACACGCCACAAGGAAGATCCTGCATGCCACAACCAAGACCCAGTGCAGCCAAAATAAATAAATAAAAATAAATAAATAAAATAAATATTAAAAAAAATAATTCCTTCATGATTCAAAATAAATAAAGTCAAAAGCCAATCTGAGGAAGAAGAATTACAATTTATAGACTATCAAAGGGCTAGCCCTTACATGGAAAATTTCCCTACAGAGCCATAAGTAAAAGTCTGACAATAAAATAAAAAATATGCAAAAGATATGAAAAACATCTCATGGAGAAGGAAAAATGCTTAAATAAAAATTCAGACTGAAGCTACAATGAGATAACTGTCTTCACCTCTTCAACTGGCAAAGACCCAAATGCACATCTACAAGGTCTGATGATGTCTTATGTTGGCAAGGCTATGGGGGCAGGCACCCTCACACATTGCTGGTGGAATGTAAATTAATACCACCCTCTATAAAGGGCAATTTGGCAATAAAAATTTAAAATACAGTTATTTTTAGACTCAGGGATTCCACTTCTAGAAATTTATCCAACTGAAACTCACATCAGTGCAACCTGATATATAAGACGTTATGTGTGGCAAATGATTTGCAATAACTTAACTGTAAAATTTAAAAAAAGATGGTTCAGGGCTTCCCTGGTGGCGCAGTGGTTGAGAATCTGCCTGCTAATGCAGGAGACACGGGTTCGAGCCCTGGTCTGGGAGGATCCCACATGCCGCGGAGCAACTGAGCCCGTGAGCCACAATTGCTGAGCCTGCGCGTCTGGAGCCTGTGCTCCGCAGCAAGAGAGGCCGCGATAGTGAGAGGCCCGCGCACCGCGATGAAGAGTGGCCCCAGCTTGCTACAAGTAGAGAAAGCCCTCGCACAGAAATGAAGACCCAACACAGCCATAAATAAAATAAATAAATAAATTAAAAAAAAAAAAAAAAAAAGATGGTTCAAATAAGTTTGTTACACCCATATATTACAAAATATTCAGCCATTTAAAAAGAATAAAGCAGTATTTATAGACTGATATATAAACTGATTTATAAAGCTGCAAAATTAAGTGGAAAAAAAGGGATGTTAAATAATGTATTTAGTGAGCTAAAATTTGCATTAAAAAGGGAAAAGTGAAAGCAATCTACAGATTCAATGCAATCCCTATCAAACTACCACTGGCATTTTTCACAGAACTAGAACAAAAAATTTCACAGTTTGTATGGAAACACAAAAGACCCCGAATAGACAAAGCAATCTTGAGAAAGAAAAACGGAGCTGGAGGAATAAGTCTGCCAGACTTCAGACTATACTACAAAGCTACAGTAATCAAGACAGTACGGTACTGTCACAAAAACAGAAATATAGATCAATGGAACAGGATAGAAACCCAGAGATAAACCCATGCACATATGGTCACGTTATCTATGACAAAGGAGGCAGGAATATACAGTGGAGAAAAGACAGCCTCTTCAATAAGTGGTGCTAGGAAAACTGGACAGCTACATGTAAAAGAATGAAATTAGAACACTCCCTAACACCATACACAAAAATAAACTCAAAATGGATTAAAGACCTAAATGTAAGGCCAGACACTATCAAACTCTTAGAGGAAAACATAGGCAGAACACTCTATGACATAAATCATAGCAAGATCCTTTTTGACCCACCTCCTAGAGAAATGGAAATAAAAACAAAAATAAACAAATGGGACCTAATGAAACTTAAAAGCTTTTGCACAGCAAAGGAAACCATAAACTAGACGAAAAGACAACCCTCAGAATGGGAGAAAATATTTGCAAACAAAGCAACTGACAAAGGATTAATCTCCAAAATATATAAGCAGCTCATGCAGCTCAATATCAAAAAACAAACAACCCAATCCATAAATGGACAGAAGACCTAAATAGACATTTTTCCAAAGAAGATATACAGATTGCCAACAAACACATGAAAGGATGCTCAACATCACTAATCATTAGAGAAATGCAAATCAAAACTACAATGAGAAATCATCTCACACCAGTCAGAATGGCCATTATCAAAAAATCTACAAACAATAAATGCTGGAGAGGGTGTGGAGAAAAGGGAACCCTCTTGCACTGTTGGTGGGAATGTAAATTGATACAGCCACTATGGAGAACAGTATGGAGGTTCCTTAAAAAACTAAAAATAGAACTACCATATGATCCAGGAATCCCACTACTGGGCATATACCCTGAGAAAACCATAATTCAAAAAGAGTCATGTACCAAAATGTTTGTTGCAGCTCTATTTACAATAGCCAGGACATGGAAGCAAGCTAAGTGTACATTGACAGATGAATGGATAAAGAAGATGTGGCACATATATACAATGGAATATTACTCAGCCATAAAAGAAACGAAATTGAGTTATTTGTAGTGAGGTGGATGGACCTAGAGTCTGTCATACAAAGTGAAGTAAGTCAGAAAGAGAAAAACAAATACTGTATGCTAACACATATATATGGAATCTAAAAAAAAAAAAATGGTCATGAAGAACCTAGGGACAAGACAGGAATAAAGACACAGACCTACTAGAGAATGGACTTGAGGACAAGGGGAGGGGGAAGGGGAAGCTGGGATGAAGTGAGAGAGTGGCATGGACATATATACACTACCAAATGTAAAATAGATAGCTAGTGGGAAGCAGCCGCATAGCACAGGGAGATCAGCTCGGTGCTTTGTGACCACCTAGAGGGGTGGGATAGGGAGGGTGGGAGGGCAGGAGATGCAAAAGGGAGGAGATATGGGGACATATGTATATGTATAACTGATTCACTTTGTTATAAAGCAGAAACTAACATACCATTGTAAAGCAATTATACTCTAATAAAGATGTTTAAAAAAAAAAGGGAAAAGGGCATATATGCTGTATTTACTCATATTTACATAGAATATTTTTGAAAGAATACTCAAGGATGCAACAGCAATGGTTACTTCTAGAGAGAGAAACATGAAGGCTGGGAGACAGGGTCATGAAAAAATCTTCGCAGAATATTTTGTATGTTCCAAATTTTATACCATAGGTTTGTTTATTTATTTTAAAGAAAGAAAAGGATGGTGTAGAGAGCCGCGTAGTGCAGTGGAGACAGCATAAACTCTTAAGTTAGGAGCCAGGACACCTAAATCCAATCCAAACTCTGCCACTTCCAGACGGGTGACTTTGGGCCAAGTACTTAAACTCTCTGTGGCCTATTTTCCTTATCTTTAAAATGGGAAGAAAATTCCTGCCTATCCTGTAAGGCTGTTATGAAGACTCAACTCTTTAATACATGTATGGCAGCTAGAGTACTTGACACAGAAAAGTGCCTTATTAACGTTTTTCTCATTAAAATAATAGGGTAAAACACACAGACAAACACAGACATACCAGGTATCAGTAAAATGCAGAGCTGATTGGACTTAGTACTGGGACAGTTTAGAAAAAGAGATCACAGCCAAGTTGGATTCAAGACCAGGACTGAGTGTCTGGGATAGTAGCCACTGAACTTGTAAGGGAGAGAATTCAGATACCTATCAGTTTAGTTTTTGCCAATTTGGCCCTACAGCTGCTGCTCCAAAGGGTCTGGACGTACACAACCACCACCACTACCATCACCAGCACCATCACCATTACAAGGTGTGAATATAATATAGACATTAGGGACAGAAATTTTTAGCTGAGAAGCAGAAAAACACACAAGGTCATCTAGCTCTCATGACCTTTGGAATGCATAAGCCAGGTAGAGCTGAACAGGACACACCGTGGACGGGGTTCCAGGAGAGGCACCCAGCTTTCCGAGGGGCAGAGAAGAGTGGGAGAGTCTTGGTCCAGGAAATAGTCTTCGAAATAGAAGCTTCCTGAGCTCGGCCGCTGGTGTCAGAGGTTCTTCACTGAGCTAAATCAAATCTACTGAGCTGGCTTTTAGCTGAGCTCTGAGAAAGAAGGAAATGGGCTTCCTGATCCCTCTGACATTATGATTTTATATCCTTTCTGTGTCCTTCCCAAAGAACTACAGAATCAGATACTAGTGAGGATAGGAAGTTCTATAGGTACAATCTCCTGTCACTTACCTTAGTATATTTGTCTAATTGGTGAGCGGCCATGGTGAGGTCACATTGAGAAATTTAGTGAGAGTTTAGGTTTTATCCTGGTATTTCAGAGACACCTGCAAAGGTGTGGCATGCATCTCTTCTCACCCTTTGAGGTGGTAAATTCAGTAGGATCCATTACTTTGTATACAATTCAAATCGGAAGCAATTCTTCATCTTTAGGCAATAATTTAAAAAAAGAAGAAAAGAAAAGAATAAATCCTCTGTGCATATACAAACTCAAGTAAGATTTGTTGGATAACTAGTGTGGGCAAGATATGCTACAAAAGTATTTTCTCAGCACGTGCTCTCTTACTGTAAACAGAATGCGGAGGGTAGGGCTAAATTCATCTCAGTGGTCTTGCTTTGAGTTGAGGCTTAGCTGCCCCCCAAATTCTCCTTTATGCCTTTCTCTGCTAGTCTTTGAAAGGATGGATTCCCAACACTTTCTTTCTTTATATTCTACCAATTTCCATCTTTGACACATTTTTCACACTCAAGTACAGTGGGTTGTTTTTTTTTTTTTTTTCTCCTGGATCTCTCTCTTAACAGTTTTTATTCTGTTTCTTTGAAATAGAAAAAAAAAAAAAAAAAAAGTTTGCTTTGGTCTCATTTCTACCCTAGCCTTTCTGGTTACCTTATATCAAAGTGGATGATCACCTATTGCCTCAAATAATCTCCTTTTATTAACAGAGGAGAGACAAACAGACATCTGTGACTGAGGGGGAAACAGAATTGCTCATAAGAGTGAAAAGAGCCATTCAGATGTTCTTAGCATAGAATAGTAAGAAAATAAGTTTTCGTCTTTAACCTTCCAACCAACAATATGCTCTGTCTCACCCACCTCCCTTAAAATACAATCTGGTTTGACTATTTAGCAAACATCTGAGCCACCAAATTAAAACTCTTAGTTTTTAATCAATGGAGGGTTTTTGGTTTTGTTTTTGGTGTTTTGGGGGGTTTTATATGTGTGATTTTGGAGAGCTGTAAAGAGATCTGTAGGATTGTTACAGAAATTTCTGTTCAAACTTCCTTAATCTGGAAAGAAGTGGTTATGAATAAGGATGTACAAGTCACTGTCAATTTTCTTCAAGTTGGTCCATGTCTGTTTATCCTTTTGCTGTATGTGATGACACGCATTGCGGTCTATGTGAAAATGTCCCATCCGCCAGTAGGAAAAGCTTAATAATTTATTTGCAGCCCATCTTCCTCCAGACAAGTGCATGCCATATATTTGCTGAGTTGTGTAACCAGCTCTCAGATCAGGCACATGGTTGGCTGCAAATGGTTCTTTCTGACATCTTTCCATTTCTCATAGTATTGATATTTAGCCCCTGAAAGCCTGGTCTGCATTTTCAAAACAAAATGGAAGTGAGGAATCAATTGTGTGATATTGGGAAGAAACGTCATGACCTTGATTATAACTGTCATTTTTGAAGGGGAAATTATAGACGTGAAATTTTTCAGGGGCAGATCCAACGCAGAGTACACGTAACTCAGAAGGGCGTTTTCTGGTCTGTGGGTAAGTTCTCAGAGTCCTCCAGCTTAATCTGAGAGGCAACCCTGCAGGCATTCTTTGTGCCCTGGTCAAAACTCTTTGCTTCTATGCTAGGATCGTATACTGGGAGATCCCTGCATTGGATAAGGAGGAAGATGTATTCATACGAAGGCCTAAATTAATTTGATCTTGAAAAAAACTTAAGGAAATTACTGAACTTAATGTTTCCTTTCATCCTGAATTAGTTATTTACTACTAACTGTACTCCCATTGACAAACATCTTGGAACTTATTGTGATGATCTTTTGCTCTAGAATAGAATGAAAGCTAATCAAATGAAAATGTACCCATTAGATACCAGTTTGGAAGCCACCCAAATAACCTCGTGTAAAGCCTCTTTACTCTAGTTTCAGGGCACAGACTGCAAGGGCAACATCCTAGAAAGGCCCTGATATGTCTCAATGTTCTCCTGGAGTCAGCTTCCCCTTCCTTTTGTCTTCCTGAATCACTAAACTCCAAAAGGCTAAGAGCATGTGACAGACACCTGTCTGTGGGGACTTCAACTGAGCCTCTGGAAAATAAAACTAGAAGAAAACCAAAAGAATTGCCTAAGCATGGAAAATTACTTCATAGAATGTTCTGATTAACATCACCCTGGTTTTATCCAGACTCATGGCTAGTGTTTATTTCCATGGCTCAGGGGAATTATCTGGCAGAATAAAATTGCGTTCTCTCTCCCACCTATTTTCTGCGGAGATTTCACACATTGACTAAATGTAATATCATGCCACACTGAGAAGCATGAGGTTTGAAACTCCTCGGCGGTGTCTGTGCAGAATACTAACATACCAAGGGGTCGGTGTTTTTTCTGAGCTGAAACTTAGTGCTTGCACCTTTCTAGTCAGTTTTAGGAAATCTCAGAATTATATTTTGGTACACGGAGTCACCTGATGTCAATCACCTTGGGAAGACATCTTAATGTTCTTTAGAGACAGAAATCCTTTAAGTGTGGCTGGCGTGTGGCCCTTGGGGTCAGCTGTGCAACCTGTGCAGGCACTTTGCATCCTATTTGACTCTCCTTCTACTATCTGGTACCATGTATGTATATTCTACACAACATTTGGTCCTTCTTGGTCATCCTGTGAAAGGGGAATTTATTAGCTCTAGCACTCTGAAAGACATGTGGCCCTTGGGGTCAGCTGTGCAACCTGTGCAGGCACTTTGCATCCTATTTGACTCTCCTTCTTCTATCTGGTACCATGTATGTATATTCTACACAACATTTGGTCCTTCTTGGTCATCCTGTGAAAGGGGAATTTATTAGCTCTAGCACTCTGAAAGACATGTGGCCCATCTGTGCAATATGCTACGTATTTGAACAAAGATAGAGGTTTCTCTTCCTGTCGACACCACCTGGGTTCTTGATTGGAGCCCCTATAGAGCACGTTCAGAAAGCATGGAGCCATTCTATATCTATTCATGAGGGAAGACTATTCTAACCCAATTGCATTCTTTACAACGGGGGTTAGGAGAGCGCCGGCAGACTGCGTGTCGTGAAGCACATATTGGCCACATAGCTCCGTTGTCAGCAAAGACCTTAATGGGCTTAGAGAGGAATTCGGATGGTACAGAATGGGCTTAGAGAGGAATTCGGATGGCAACAGTAAAGTACAGAAGAGAAAGAGAGTGAAAAGGTGGAAGAGAAAAAGAATGGGGGTAAATTCAAATACTAGGATCGTATAAATAAACTGTTTCAGTTTACTGAGTGAAAAATTATACTTACATAAGTCCCCCCTCCCCCAAATTCTCCATGGAAGTGTCAAGACTGTTCAGGGTCAGAGATTTTATCCTATCTGCACCTAACAGGTCAGCCCACCACTTTCATGGATCCTAGAACTTTACGACTTATGGCACCCGGCAGCATGAGTTTCAGTTCCAGGTTTGGCTCTTCCCGCCCCCTAAGTCCCTGCAGGGTGGCAAATGGATGTTACACACACGGTGGGTTTCCATCACAGCTGAGGAATCCTGAGCTAAGAAACCCAAATCTTTTTCTATGCAAACTTTCCCAAACTTCGTCCTAGAGGGAGACATTATTCTTGTTCTCCTGGACAAACCTGCCCTCTGCTCCAGAGGGAGACACTAGCTATGGGAAGAGATACATAAGGTGAATTCTGCTTCCAAATAAAGTAAAGTCTTCCTACTTTTACCCTTTTCAGTGCCATCTTCCTCAGCTACCCAAAAACTTTTCCTAGTTCTTGCAATGTCTTCCTTATAGGCAGATACTCAGCTAATTTTATAAAACAAAAACATAAATCTTGGAAATTAAAAATTTTTTTTCCTGATTTAACTGATAGGTTAGCTAATCACTTAGTTTCTTTTAGACTTATTGTATAACCTTTTGTTCCCTAGACAGTATGGAAATATATGGTAAGCTTCTCATTTCAAAGAAATTGTCTTATATTTTTATTATACATGTACATATAAGCATGTTCACTAATATATTACTGGAACTATTATAAAAATATACATTTCTCCTAGACAATATGTTAATTTCATGATCATGGTAGAAAAATGTTTTTGAAGTACCCGCTGACACATCTATGTTCGTTTGTCTGGTAGGAAAGACAAATGTTATTCTTTTCTTGAAATTCACATTTGAATAATTGTACAATTGAATCATTCTATGTTTGATGACATTGAATTACTGAATGGTGGTGACATCTTGAGATACCCCACTTTAAGTGGAGGGAGCAAGATAGATGAAGCCCCAAGTTTTTCACATCCTTATTTTGTAGCACACTGTGGTTTGGCAATTGTACCCAGTAGCTATATCAATAGAAAGTGTTTAACAGCTACTCTGTGGTGAGAGATGCTCTCTGAAACTAGATACTGGCAATGGGGGTTATAGGCTACTCATCTACCTCACAGAAATAAATGTATTATGCCAGTTGGACAGAAAAAAATTACAAGAAATCATTTCTCAGCATGAGCTTTGAAAGTAACACTAGCATGATCATTACTCATGAAAACTACTTAGAGAAGTTTCCTTCAAAACAAACCTCACTGAAGAACTAAATATAATTGATCCATTTCCTGACTAAGAGAAAAAACTTGATACCTTGGGGCCATTAGGTCTGGAATTTCCTTCATCATTAACACTGATTCGTTTTGCTTTCCCATTTAGTGCAGAAGAAAACCTGAGGTTAATTACTAGATTATTCTCATTTACATCAAAGATGTTTCATTGCTCCTAGGGCTTTAGAATTTAAGATAGTCCTTTGAGAGGAATAGGTAATAGGACTTAAAATGAATAAAATGATGTTTTCAAACATCTTCTTTATGTCGTTCATTAGTTTAAAAATGTGTTCTTTGAATTGAATCAATATATTGAAATTGAGAAAGATGAGATGGTCAAAAAGTGTAACTACCAACATTGCAGGAAATGTTATAGGTCAAAGAGAAATCTTCTCTTCAAACATTGTCCAGAAATTTTCAATATCAAATAATGCAATTAGGGCAATTAAAAGTGTAATTTGAAAGGTCAAAATGTTTTCAGGTTTAGGGTTCTTGTTTGTCATTATTCTCACAGAAAACTCTAAATATTTGTAGTCCTCCCTCTTTTGCAACCAATCCAGCAAATTTTTCTATACATATATGTGTGTGTGTGTATACATACACGTATATATGTCAAAAACTGTAGCTCATGTGCTTTCTTAGCATATGATAAAATAAATTTGACTATTTTGTAATTCTGGAAAAATTTTGAAAATGTATCATATCAAAGCTCTACATAGAGACTATGTTTATTTTGTTCCCTTTTGTTTGCTCAGTGGTTGGCATGTAACAGGAACACGTTTTGTTAAATGAACTACTGAAGTGGCCATTTCGTGATGATGGAAATCTATGGAGAAGCAGGTGCATTTTAAGGGCATCTTTTCTCAAAAGAGTCTCTTCATCTGGAACCGTGAATCTAGTGATCCAAATAGTTCCATGTTTCTTTTCTACAAGTTGTTTCCCCCCGATGTATACCACTGTAATTTGAATAGCCTCTTTCTTTGTGGTGTATTTCAATGCAAACACTCTGAATTGATTATTATCTTACTAATAAGTTGTCTCCTTTAGGGAGTTTCAGAAGATCATATCATCCATACTTTTAAAAATGCTAGTATTGCCATTCTCTTCCTCTGAGAAGTTACTTATGCTAGATTAAAAGAATTTGATATATTGCATTGAAACAACTTGAAATAATAATTTAACTGATATAGACACTGCAAGATAATATTTTTAGTTAATTCTGGCAAGAGTTAATTATAATCATAAGTGAAACTGGTTTTAGAACTAGATAAAATTAATTTGATCAAGTGCATCTACCATAGATTTACAAATTCCTCTGCAACGAGAGCGTCAGCATATTTGAATCTGATAACCACTGAGATATGCCGAAGGGTAGAGCAATCCCAGGTGTTTTATTAGACAGAATGGTGGATTACGTGCTCTAAACACTATCTGCCTTGTGTGTTTTTTACATTTCTATATTACTAAAGGGAAGTCCATGCATTCCCCCACGGCACATCTTTTTCACTTGTAGGCCGCTTGATGCCAAGCATAATCTTGTGTGTGGATAACATGGACCATGTACTTCAACCTGCCTCTGAACTGTTTTAATAAAATTGAAAAATAGTAGAAAGATTTCCTTCATTAGTTGACTTACTAGATGAAACAGAAGATACCTATGCATACTGTTCATGTTTGTTTCACGCATTCTTTAAAATTTATATTAGGTATGCTTAAATAGTTCTTAATTTCGAAAGTGGAGTTGTTTCTGGAGCCATAAAAAATCTTAAATTAAAATATAACAAACAGGTAATCTTGTGCATCTGGAAATTACCCCTTAACCAAAATATTTATTCTCAAAGATATAATAGGATGCTATTTTCCAATGTCATTAAATCATGTTTGAAAGAAAATATTTATAAAGATTGATTATATAGCATTGCAAATATTTATTCTAAAATACTAGAAGAAAAATGAGATTTAAAATCTTCCACATTGGGGCTTCCCTGGTGGCGCGGTGGTTGAGGGTCTGCCTGCCAATGCAGGGGACACGGGTTCGAGCCCTGGTCTGGGAGGATCCCACGTGCCGCGGAGCAACTAGACCCGTGAGCCACAATTACTGAGCCTGCGCGTCTGGAGCCTGTGCTCCGCAACAAGAGAGTCCGCGATAGTGAGAGGCCCGCGCACCGCGATGAAGAGTGGCCCCCATTTGCCGCAACTGGAGAAGGCCCTCGCGCAGAAACGGGGACCCAGCACAGCCATAAATAAATAAATAAAATAAATAAATAAATAAAATAAAATAAATCATGTTTGAAAGAAAATATTTATAAAGATTGATTATATAGCATTGCAAATATTTATTCTAAAATACTAGAAGAAAAATGAGATTTAAAATCTTCCACATTGGGGCTTCCCTGGTGGCGCAGTGGTTGAGAATCTGCCTGCCAATGCAGGGGGCACGGGTTCGAGCCCTGGTCTGGGAGGATCCCACATGCCGCGGAGCAACTGGGCCCGTGAGCCACAACCACTGAGCCTGCGCCTCTGGAGCCTGTGCTCCGCAACAAGAGAGGCCGCGATAATGAGAGGCCCGCGCACCGCGATGAAGAGCGGCCCACGCTTGCTGCAACTAGAGAAAGCCCTCGTACAGAAACGAAGGCCCAACATGGCCAAAAATAAGTAAATAAATTAAAAAAAATAGCAAATAATAATAACTCTATAAAAAAAAAACTTCCACATTGTAGTCACAGTTATGTAAGTGTCTCGAGAAAAATGACTGGAAGGAAGTACCTCAAAATACAAAGTGCAATTGTTTCCATTAGTGAAAAAGAAGTAATTTTTCTCTTTTATACTATTATTTATTGTCTAATTTTCTACAATTGCAGTATTATTTTATAAATATATATAATCCATTTTATTTTAAAATGCAGGTTTAATTCTTGCCTTTTATTTTACACTTTAAACTTCTTCTCAGTGTAACCTTTTTTCCCCTCTGTTTTGATCCTTTTGCTTTTGTGAGCTATACTATTTTCTCTATTATTCTTTTCTCATTTGCTTCTCAGAATTATCTCTGGGTCCTCACTCCTGTCATTGCTCTTTTGTCTTCACTGCTTGCTTCTTTAATCCCACCAGCTTTTGTCATATCCTGGTTCTTTGTTTTCGTCTCTGCCCTTGATGATGGCTCAGCCAGTTTGCACCCATAATCAACTTGCTATCTCTTTTTCCTGACCCTTCAGTCTTCCCTATTTCTAAAGATAGAATCTTAAATTAATAGCAAACAAATAGTTTGTTAACGATGTGATTTATCATCTTCTAATCTGCTCTCTCAAAGATCTTTTTCAACAATAGAAATTGTGTGGAGTCTGCAGTCCCTGTGGAATTATCTTCTTTCCTTATATCCCAGAGGGGACTGGCCAGCTTGTTCTGTCTTTATAGTGTTTTGAAATTAATATACATTCTTTTCCGCTACCTCCTTTTCTTCTACTTTCTAGTTTGCTTACTCTTTTTCCATCACCCTCTCGCATACTGCTGTCAGCCCCATCATCCTGCCTTTGTGTTTTCCAAAAATTTGAAAACTGTCATAAGTGGTGAGCACATATCCAGGGAACCCCTTGATCGAGAAGCCAAGTAGTGAATGCTGTGTTGAGAATGTGGTCTTTAAAGCAGACAGACCTGGGCCTAATTCCCAGCTATGTGACTTCTGTCAGGGACCAAACCTCTCTCAACCTTGATCCTTGCTTATTTTCAAATAGGGGCAATCATAGTCTCACAAGCTTCTGTAGGCATCGACCGAAAGATCATGAGTGAAAGTGCTCCGTACCCTCTAAAGCAGCGGTCCCCAACATTTTGGCACCAGGGACCCGTTTCATGGAAGACAATTTTTCCACGGACGGGGCGATGGTCCAGGCGGTAATGTAAGCGCCGGGGAGGAAGAGATGAAGCCTTGCTCGCTTGCCCGTCGCTCACCTCCTGCTCTGCGGCCCGGTTCCTAACAGGCCGCGGACTGATACCGGTCCTCGGCCGCGGGGTTGGGGACCCCTGCTCTAAAGGACTGACCACCCTTGCCCTCTGCCATCTGGTCCATACCTATCCCTTTCTCTCTCTTCAACACTTTTCACTCTCTTCACTGCTAGACGCTATGCTCCTGCTGCACTGAGTGTGTGACTCCCTGAAAATGCCATAGTTTTTTTTTTGGTGTTGGGTTTGCCTGGAATACTAGCGATCCTCTCTCAACCTGGCAAAATTTTCCTCATCTTCAAATTTCAATGGAAATGTTGGCATCTCCAAAATCCTTCCCCTACCACGCTCCCAATCTCGCCCCACCTACAGCCGGGTTAGGGCTTCCTTTGCAGCTATCCCACTGCCCTCTGTATTTTCTCTGTAATTTTTCTCACATGATTCTTTACCTGTCTCATCAGTTTGCTAAGCTATGACTTCTTTGAGGGCGGAGACTTTGTCTCTTATCTCGATACCCCAGTGTCTAATTGTGTATCTGATGTGCTGCAGACATTCTATAAACATTGGATGAATAAAAAATAAATGGATGCCAATGAAATTATTTGCAGCAAAAGATTATTTAATCTTATTATTGCATTGAACTGAAATATAGAAAAATAGATAGATGATAGATAGATAGATAGATAGATAGACAGATATAGATAGATCCTCCTCGCATGGATATTGCATATTTGTAACCAAGTGGCTTATTCCGTAGTCAATACAAAGAATATTTTACTCTTCATAAGCCTTTTCTGTCCTGAAGCAGTACCTCCGGGTTCCCTGGGAGAAAAGACAATGTATTTCAGGGATGTCACTGAGTTTGGTGACAGAGGAGGGGAAGAAAAAAAATCAGCAAAATGTTAAATAATTAATATGAAATGTATGTAATCTCAAAATAGAGTAATTTGACTAGAAAACAGTAAACTTGCAGAAAGGAAGCCTAAATAATTACTGTTCGCTTCCAGACAGTTCCTTGAATTGGATTCATATTGAGCTAAGGCTATCAGAATTAGAGGCAGCTGTATAATCCAAGTGTTGTGCAGCATACAGAATCAGACGGAGTGCTTGAGCGTCTGCACCCTAGGAAATTGATTTGACGACTATGTCAATTACTTCTGGCACCAAGCTTTCTGTGGGTTGCATTACAACTGCTCTTTTGGTCAGCTGTGACTGCTTCCCCATCCACGCCTATTGTTTTAGATTTATTTACTGCACTGGCAATCATAAATCATGGACTTTTTTCTATACCATCTGGAAACTCTGGTGTCATTGTTTGGGTCACTTTTGATTACTCGCTCTTATTCTCAGCTACTGCCAAGGCTGATGTATCTTGAATTATGAAAGACTTCCGCCACAAGCCTATTTGTGAGCAACCTTTCAGCATCTACATATGTTTATTTTATCCAACACATAGCTGGGTAAAATTAGAATTGTATTTTCTAACCCTCTAGGGATTTATTCCTTTGCATGTGATACTAAATTTTTAAAGCTCACAATTTGCCTAACAATTTGCTTACCAACCCTCTGTGCATTTCCATTATTCTCACAAGGTCAAATTTAACAGAATGAACATCACTTTTTCCTTGGTGCTGGGAATGTAATTTCCCCAATATTCTCACCCCAATTCAATCCCTACCAGAATATTCCATTTTGAGCCTAAAATTAGAGTAAAGGTTGTTACCTTGTTCTGTTTTTGTTTTGGGGTTTTTTTTTTTTGGCAAATAATGCTTAAACAATGAGGCAAGCACACTTTTTTCTCTCTTTATTCTGGGTTCACTATTCTAAAAACTGGGGTTAATTATTCTACTACTTTCGTGACAAGCTCACCCAAAAACATCTTAGCAGTGTTCTTTTTCTGACCAAATGACGCTGATGCCTACCTGTATTGACAATGTCAGCAGATTACTTTCATTTTACGCAGATGGTTCACTGGCAGTCCAGATCAAATCTGAAACTGTGCTATCAAGCAGTTTTTATCTAGAGAAGCAATTTGAATATTGGAATTTTGTTGAATTTCCCAGGCCACAGCTGCTTGCATCTGACATCTGCTTCAATTTTTCGAGCAGCCAATTTTTTTTTTCTGGCAGTCTCAAGGTTGAATTTTGTAGGGCTGTGTTTGTAACTACTTAGACCTCATCAAGGGTTCTTCCCTAAGGAGTGTAATAATCCACACTGCACTGTGTGTGGTAGAATCCCAACTCTTTCCTACAGCTTCTTTTCAACATCAAATGCCACCTTAACTATGATTAGGCAAATCTCCATTTTCCAACAACTTTTACCCATACAGGAAAGTTCATTAACTATCATTTGTTGGAGTCACTATCAAATTGAAGGGAGACAAATGAAGTATCATTTTTGGAATTTTCTTAAGTAAGCCATCCATGAGTCTTCAGTAGATATAGAAATGCGATATGATTTTCTCATTACTCAAGGATCCAAGAGAGGCTATAGATACAAAGGTGTTTGTTTTCTCCAAGACAAAGCCCCAATGACTGTAGTCTAATTAACTTTACATTTTGCTATATGAAAACTACCGTTTCACATCTTTGACAGTAGTGCCTGCTTGCATAAGGTCATGTCAAATTATATCTGATCATTTTCTGTTATGTTAGATATGCAACACTCCAATAAGACATGATATCATCAAAGCAACATAGTAGATGTTTGAAAAACTTCCCTATTTATTGCTTTACCATCACCCTTTCAAAATGCAGAGTGACACAACCAATGTGTCAAGCAGTAAATTTGGGGTTTGAAGTGGTGAGATGTTTCAGCAACTGCTTGTTTTAAATGATTTTTAATCTACCTATAAGGCCCAAAGATGCACAGAGTGTTAGCTGTTAACATATTGTCACATTTCCAGATCATCTAAGTAACAGACCTAGCAAGAAAGCAAAGACTAATATTACAAGAGCACCTGTGATTTGCTATCGAAAGAAGTTATAAAAAGCACACAATTTTCTTTTTGTTGTTAAAAGGGTGAATATTAGTGTGTTGTGCTTTTGCTTTTAAAGAAAAATATAATAAAGGATGCTGTTGGCAAGGTGTGATATTACTTTAGACATACACCTGCTATATTCCCATCTTCCTTTTACTTCCTGCCTATTTATACAGCTAAGGAGAAGTGTGATGAAAAGTTTAACTGACTGGTATTGTTTTTGGTCAAGAAGCTCCAGAAAAAGGAGATTCCTTGATATTTTCCTATGCACATTTGCAATTCTTTTCATTGGGCTTTTCAGAGCTAGATAATCAGAGTATTTGCATCAAAGATTTCCATATACAACAGGTCTTTAAAATATATCAAGGTGAAAAGGAAAAATGCAACACAAGGCTGGTATTGAAGGCCTTCCACTGATAAGATTTTGTTCTAGATTTTCACCATTAGAAAAAAAATGTGGAAAGCCAAGAAGGTGAGGTGGTAGTGCAGAATTCTGAAGGTTAAAATGGGACATTCAAGTCAAAGTATGTTCAGTAATTTCTCTAGTCTATTAGCAATAATTGTTGCTGTTGAACAGAAACCAATGCAAAGCAAAAGAAAAATTATTTTCCGAACTTGAGAAGACTCTGAAAGCAAAACTTTTCTTTTTGTTTGTCTTGTTTTGTTTTAGGTTTACAAAAAATAAAGGGGAATTTTATTATTTTTATTATTGGTAAAATTCAAAGGAGCACCAGTGAATGGAAAAGTGAAGTCAATGAGACATCAAAGAAACACGTATTATAATGCTGTTTAACCTTTCATTAAGATTGCTGTTGTGTGGCAATGCATAAAACAGTGGATACCGGGCTCATTACATCAATACTATCTTGGCACTTTCTGAGGTCACACCAGTCATCTTTTATTCATGTTGTCACTGGAAATGGAAGTTATGCTAACAGAGCTGGGTCAGGACATGAAGGCATAAGGAGAGGTTGAACATAAATCCTGGGCAGCAGGTTCATCAGCAGTCGGGACTACAGCAACGAAGCTGCACCAAACGGGGCAGAAGGGCCGCTTGGAAATCATTGTCTTCTGTCGCTCAGATGACCACATGGCTGGCAAGTCCCACGTGACCTCTTCATTCACTGTCCCATTCATTCATTCATTCATTCATTCATGTCCACTGACAGAACAAAGATGGCAAAGTGGAAATAAGAGTTCGCATGTCAACCCTTTCCAAAGTAAGGTATGTCTATACCACTTACAGAGCTTTAAAAGCCAGAGATTTGTGCCAGATTTGTGTTCAGAGATATAAAAACCACAAAACATTGTCATGTAGTTTTCAAAAATATTCAAACATTTACTCATCTTAAAATTTACCATTATTTTGTTCTCTTTCCAGTTCTTCCCTTCAGTTCAGCAATTTCTAACATCTCAGCTAAATAAAGCTTGACTTATTTTGTCTATGGGCCACTTTTCATTATCTTGTGTTGTGATAAATGACTGAGATATCACTCAGAAGGAGACATTTCAATGGGTTTTGCAAGGGCATTATTTTCTTTTAGGGTACTATGCTATGCTTAAAAGAACATATTGCCTACAATAAATTAATATTTTAAAGATTTACTTTTAATAAATCTTTAAATAATTTAAATAAAGGAAACAATTCTCCTTCAAAAATAGGTTAATTTTTCAAATTTATACAAATAATAATTTCATATGTCTCACTAAACACTGATAACACCACCATGTGTGCTTATTACATGTGATTATATTTTACTGATGGAGTAAAACATGTGTTCTTCTCAGTGAAAGATTATCACACATTCAGAAATAATGAAATCTTTATTTCTAATTTGAAAACTAAAGATTTAATAATTTAATTTAAAAAGATGCTTTAAACAGAGTAACTGATCCCTTAAAATATTCTGCAGACCATTATGTATCAATAATGTGTGACATGAATTAATGTTAGAGTTGATGATAAACTCAGCGTATGTATTGCTCTTATCATTTATAATGAATCTAAATAAAATGTCAATAGGTATGGAAAGTATATGGGAGCAAATGCTGATAATGACAAAGCCAAGCTTGTCAACAACAGTGTTAAAACCAATGTGCTTAATTAAAAAAGTGAAGTCAATTAAAATCAGAATAACAGTGCAGCATGTACAAATGTTGGAATAATCATTAGGCCTTGCTGAATAATGGAAGAGTATAGAATTTTTTTAATGGAACAGCAGGGGTGATACATTACACAAAGCAACAATCTGCAATATGACAATCGAATTACTTCAGCCCCATTAGGCAGGTGCAGAGGAATAATTAACACTATTTTTTCCAATGAAAAGGAAAAAATAAAACTTTTTTTCCCCTCTAATAACGCTAAAGTTTACACCACTTCCAACCCTACATTTAGAATTTTTAGAATGGTAACCTATGACAGCAAAAATCTATGATTTAAAAAAATTAGAGTTTAATAGTCAAAGGAAATTTCTGTTTATTCCCCATATAAATTGAGAAATATAGGAAAAGATATATATGGAGCCCTTGTGGTATAATGCTAACTTTTTCAATGTACTTTGCCTGTATGCATTGCTTTTGATTTTTAGGGCTTAAAAACAAAATAATAAAGGATTTGCACTAGTTTCTGATGGTCTAATCTAATTCAGAGATAAAAGGCATCCCAGAAAGCCCTAGGCAATATTTGTTATCTTATTTCCAGCTCAAATTCAAAACAAATTGTGACCTCCAGTTTAGAGTGAAGAGAGAGTGTGCTCAGTAAAATGCCAATAGAAATGAAAGCAATTTCACATTTCTTCATGAAGGGCAAAGAGTTTAAGATCTCTTTGCTACTTTCCCTGACAAGAATATCATCCTGTTTTAAAACAGTTGTGATAAAAATCTTACTCTTTCATTTACTTCCAATGGGAACCATTTAATTTATACTGAGATAAATGGCTATGTACTTAAAGGGCTGAAACTTTATTTCTTTCCTTACCATCAAGAAATTAAAAAATGAAACCCCTCATCCTCAGATGACCTCTTCAATTTAGATAGACCTGAATCAGCTGTTATGTGTGGAGGGTTTCATAGTGAAACAGGAGGGAAGGAGGCAGGGTACATACAACCTTTGAAAGAATGACATGGCCCGAGGACATGACATAAACTGATTAGAACGAAATGGGTCCAAGATGGTGGACAAGTTGACTTCCACTAGACCTTGAGCCTCAGTATATGCTCATTATAACACATCAGCAAGCTAAATGACACACCCACAGGTGCCATGACAGTTCCAAGACCAACCATAAGGATCAAAAATTGGGCAGTAGCCCAATTCCTGGAAATCCCCGTCCCTTCCTAAAATATGTGGAATACTCCTTCCACTCATTAGCCTATGAAATTACCCACTCCTATAAAAACTGACAACCCCATACCCTGGTGCCTTTCTCACCTTCTGAGATGGCCCACACTCTGTCTGTGGAGTGTGCTTCTCTAAATAAATCCACTTCTTACCTATCACTTTGTCTCTCACTGAATTCTTTTTGTGATGAGACATCAAGAACCTGAGCTTCATTAAGTCCTGAAACCAGGTGTGCGATCTCAGTTGGAAGACTGTGGCTTTTGGCCAGGTTCGAGCCCCAGCTGCATGGGTTCAAGTCCCAACCAGGGTTTTGGCTGGGTTCAAGTCCCGGCATATGGGTTCAAGTCCCAATCAGAGGTGCACAGTTTCAATAGGAAAGGTGGCTTAGTTTAGAAAAGGTAATTGTTTGCACTCATAAGAGATCTTTTATCTTTAGCCTTGAAGCACTTTACTGGCAAGATCTCATTAGTCCCTATTTAACTTCTAAGGAAGTTCTACCTTCCTTATTTTGAAGAAGGAGGCACCAAATTCTCCAGATTCAATAGGGTACAAATGTTCTCCTGAAGGTCATCTGTAGAATCAGTGGAAGAAATGGAACAGACCCACTGATTCTTCTGTTGTAACATTCTGTCATTTGGTGGGTAGACATGTCACACAGGTCAAGGGGAGAGTGGACATGGCTGACAATGTGAAGTGAAAATCATTGCTCTATGGTAGCCATCACTTTGCAATTTTAAAACAATCTCCTCGTATTTTATTCATAGGCCACTAAGAAAAGCAGAATTATTGAAGTATAAAAGAGAATTTCTTTTTTTAATTTTAGTTTGGCCCTATTTCCACTAGGAGAAACAAAGAATCTCACAGGAAATCTTCAATTCCCAGTTTTTATCAATTCTCAATTATCCAAAATCTGAGGCTTGAATTGGTATAATATCAAGGGATTTTTTACATAGGAAAGTTTAGCCTTAATATGAGAAATGCAATCAAGTATTTTCTGTGGTCTGGAACTGAAAGTACAGAGCATGGAAATTCTAGTTGGACTTTTGGTCAAAATATTTCTTTCTTCATCTTCTAGCATACAATTCAGCAAAATGTCAGAATGAAAGTTTTTAGGCAACTTGAAATGATAGGCTCAATTTATGAGAGAGCCATTGCATAGTGAGATAGAATATTGTTAAGAAAAAGATCATCTTTACTGATAACAAGTCAACAGGAATGCAGTGGGTTTAACATATAGACAAATAACACATTTTAACATGCAAAGTATTAACATGCAAGATTAATTCTAATATTTAAAATGTAGGTTTAAAAGCATAGATGGTGTTTATAAGAGCTCATATAAGCTGAGGGATTTAGAGTAACTCAATCTAAGTAGAACTATGTCTCCTGTGGTTTGTGGTTTGACCTAGTAGGGTGAAAAGAGACACATATAATCCAATTGCCTAAGATCATAAAACTGAGCATGTGAGGACTATGTGGAGAACAAGTTAATAAGAAATGGCCACACCGTAATGGCCAACATGCACATGAAAAGATGCTCAACATTGCTAGTTATTAGAGAAATGCAAATCAAAACTATAATGAGGTCCCACCTCACACCGGTCAGAATGGCCACCATTAAAAAGTCTACAAATAACAAATGCTGGAGAGGGTGTAGAGAAAAGGGAGCCCTCCTACACTGTTGGTGGGAATGTGAGTTGGTGCAGCCACTATGGAGAACAGTATGGAGGTTCCTTAAAAAACTAAAAATAGAGCTGCCATATGATCCAGCAATCTCACTCCAGGGCATATATCTGTACAAAACTATAATTCAAAAAGACACATGCACTCCTATGTTCATAGCAGCGCTATTCACAATAGCCAAGACATGGAAACAACCTAAATGTCCATCAATAGATGAATGGATAAGGAAGATGTGGTACATATACATGATGGAATACTACTCAGCCATAAAAAAGAATGAAATAATGCCATTTGCAGCAACATGGTTGCTGGAGATGATCATACTAAGTGAAGTAAGTCAGAAAGAGAAAGAAAAATACTATATAATATCACTTATATATGGAATCTAAAATATGACACAAATGAAACTATCTACGATACAGAAACAGACTCACAGACATAGAGAACAGACTTGTGGTTGCCCAAAGGGAGGGGGGATGGGGGAGAGATGGAGTGGGGGTTTGGGGTTAGCAGATGCAAACTATTACATATAGAATGGATAAACAACAAGGTCCTACTGCATAGCACAGGGAATTATATTCAATGTCCTGAGATAAACCATACTGGAAAAGAATATGTAAAACAATGTGTGTATATGTATAACTGAATCACTTTGCTGTACAGCAGAAATAAACACAACATTGTAAATCAACTATACTTCAATTAAAAAAAAAAAAGATTAAAAAAAAAGAAATGGCCACACTGTAGACCTTGCTGTAGGTATGTTTTTGGATTAAAGGACTGGAATTCCAATCCATGTGTATATCCTAAAGAAATCTGGCAATTTCTCTCTTACAAATTCTTGATGGCTTTCAAGAATGTAATGCTTGTTATAGTATATTATGGTATTTTAAAAGCACAAAGTGGATACAAACAAGGATGATACCATGACCAACTAACCTCTTTACAACATTATAGAGTCAAGCTTAAACCAGAAGCTAATAGACACCTTCCCAAAGAGTCAAGTATTGCCCACTTCTTTGGGCAACCTAAAATTTCTATTAAAATTTCAATGCTCAGTGTAAACGTTGAAACACTCTACATATTGCCAAAAATTAATTTATGTTTGCATTTGCTCAAATCAATGTGTCTTTGAAACATGAAAATCTCTGATTAACACTGGTATTTTTTCATATTCTCTAAAATCTTAATGTGTTCACTACATGTGAATATGTAAGAAAGAAGTGTTCACTTGATGAAGAGGGAAGTTTGAAAAAAAAAGGAGTCAGACATATTAGGGATGTTTATAAATAGAAAATCAACTCAAAAGGACATTTATCTGTTGAAATTGGATACTTTTTATTTCTTCCCTCAGGGGGAAAAAAAGTAAATATAACAGTAACAGATCCCATCTGTAATTTTAGCAGCAACTCTGCTGGACAGTTCCATGCAAACCTGAGACCAGGACTGTAGGATCCCTGTAACAAGAAAACCTTGCCTTTTCAATTTTTGCCCCAGCATCTTTTCCAAATTAAGGCATTTAATCTTCGTAACATCTGTGGAGAAGGAACTAACATTATCCTCGTTTTATAAGTAAGAAATGAATGGCTAAATGTTTGTAGAACAAGTATATAATAAAGCTGGAATTTCTATCCAGTAAATGATAGACCTAGGATTTTGACTTACCTCTAGAGATTGTCTGACAATAGAACCTCTACTCTTAATTCACTGTGTATAATTCTTCCTACAGATAGACAAACCATCTTATTTTTCCAAAAGATATTTAAACAAAACACTTAGATTTTGGCATAATGATGTCTCATAATAACTTCTCTCTCATAGTGCCTACCATACTACATCTTGGTGGGATTATAATCCATACAGTACTTCTTGATGTTGAATTAGTATCGAAAAATACTCACATATATACAATGTTTTCATAGAAGATCCTAAGATTCACAGTAATAATTTCCATTGTGAAGCAGTTTGGTGATTGATTGATAATGATGCATAAAAGTCAATTCACAAACTATGTTTTGTGGGAACTGTCTCAATATACATAATGAATCAGGGTTTTCAGCCTTCAGATATATACATATCCTGGAAGAATGGTAACTGATTGTGCCAAGGGATTGACTGAGGGAGAATCTGGAAAAGAACTTGTCTTAAGATACGTAGTAGAAACCTTGCAACTATTGCTCAATAAAATTAATCATGCCCCAGTTGTCAGCACAGACATTAGTTTTGCTATTTGGATTTGTCTTCCAGCCTAGAATGTAAGAATTTGTATTCAAGTCCTAAGGAAAGAGATTCTGAAGAAAAAAAAAAACTGAAAGGAATGACGCACACACACATTTAAGTAGAGGGATTCAGAGAAGAGCTACTATGTGAACAATGTTCTGGAGCACAACGCAAGGCTGGAGAAGGGAACTCTTTCCTCTCTACAAAGGGGCGGTCAGGCACAGAATGCTGAGAGCCCTTGAGCTCAATATATGGCTGATCGACATACTAATAGTTTTGACACAACTGGAATCTGGTCTCTTGACGGTAGACACTAGTAGTAGAGGCAGTGGTGGAGAGATTTCCCACAGATTCTCAAGCACGTTTGCTTTAATGGCTTTAATGGGGCCCATTAATACAGAGCTTAAATTAGAGGAGGAATCGAGGAAGAGGGAAACGACGGATGCTAAACGTCAGGCCCTGACTTGGAATCAGTTCCTGACAAAGTTCTTACTGATTTCTTAAAAATGTGCAAAATGCAAAGAGCGAGTTTTTCATAAAGTCAATACATCTCGTGGCTTCCCTGGTGGCGCAATGGTTGAGAATCTGCCTGCCAATGCAGGGGACACGGGTTCGAGCCCTGGTCTGGGAGGATCCCACATGCCGCGGAGCAACTAGGCCCGTGAGCCACAATTACTGAGCCTGCGCATCTGGAGCCTGTGCTCCGCAACAAGAGAGGCCGCGACAGTGAGAGGCCCACGCACCGCGATGAAGAGTGGCCCCTGCTTGCCGCAACTAGAGAAAGCGCTCGCACAGAAACGAAGACCCAACACAGCCAAAAATAAATAAATAAATAAACTAAAAAAAAAAAAAACAAAACACTGAAATATTTAAAAAAAAAAAAAGTCAATACATCTCAAGGTTTCCTTCAGTTTGAGATTGTCTTTCCTATTTTTTAAGTTTATTAAAATTCATAAAATGTTAATGATTACAGCTGATAGCTTGTTTAACTTTTAAATATACTTATACTGGAAATTTTGTAAAGTTCTTAACCATATAATAAGTACTATTTTCAAAAGAAATATCAAATATGATGCTAGTATTTTAATAAATACCAGATTTTGGTGTTTTAATAAACACTAAATTTTAATAAATAGACGTCACAGATGCTTTTCTTAACATTAACTGAATTTCTACCTAAAAATATTTTCAAAATTTTTAAAAATACATATTCGGCTGTTTATTTTTAAAAGATTTATTTCACCACAATCAGAATTCTTATTGGAATATTTCGGAGCCCAATATCCAGCATAAATACCTTAAAAATGTAATTTAGTAAATTATCTTTAAAATATGAAAACAATTATTTATAATTCTTCTAATATAAATTATATAAATTAATATAGTTTTACCTAGGCAAAATATCAGCTTATACCTTACTCAGTAAATGTATATTTTTCAAAGATAAAATGTGAAAATAGGTATCAAGAATAGAAATAGCCACAAAATACAGTGTTCTAGGGTTATTTTCTTTTCTGAAGACTAACATTTTCAAGTAAAACCAATTCCTAACTTCAGAAATACTATCATGTACTGAAACATATTAGATATATTTTTAAAATATAATTTTAAAGGTATATTCCCCATGAGAGATTCTTTGAAAATGTATTTAGATAGTGTAACTATTTTGTCTCTCTTTCAATAAGTCAATTATTCTTCACAATCTATTTAGGTATCAAATCATTGATATCTAAAAATTATATATATGTATTATCTTTTACACATTCTGTTTTCTGAATATATTCCCTTCTTCATTCATTCACAATTCAGAGAATTGTCTTTCTCTAAAGCATTTACATTAGCAGGAAATTAAACATGCTTATTATTTTTTTTATTGTTGCTTACCAGTCTACCATAAGTAGATAGAATTGCATATATTAAAAATGACAGAGTTAGATATGTTTATTGATTTTAGCTCCATTCTTCCATGGCTGTCATCAAAATTTCTTTATTATAAGAAATCAGCCTTAAAATAATGAGACATAGGTATATGGAAACTTAAAAATTCATTTTTAATCTTCTATTTTTGACTTTCCTTCAGCTTTTGCAAGACATGGAAAGAAAAGCAGTCTTTGTAGTGACAAAGCTGACCAATGTACCATTGGGGAAAAGACTCATTTTCTTCAAGACTGAAAAAGGCAGATTCTGACACTTTAACTATAGGTGCAAAATTTATAATTAACCTCTAGAAATGAGCTTTACTCTCTTATTAGTGATAGTGAGATACACTGCACAATATTGACTATGGCACAGCTATATATACCAACACATCCATCCTTTTTTTAATTTGATATTTAAATCAAAAGGGACTTAAGTAATATGTAAGGGCTAATTACTTAGAGCTGCAAATGTGTAAGTCAATAATGACAGAGAGTAGTTTTCACTTTTAGCTTAAATCTACGAATAAATGCTCTTTGCTAATTCAGACATTAAAAACATCCCTTTGTGGAATTCTTCAAAAATGTATTTGAAAGTTACAAAGTTCAGGGGAAAACATATTATAAATGAACCATAGATTTCAGAATATCATGGAAAGATTATTTTCATTCAGGTCAGAGTTATTTCAGTTCAAAGTGATACTTGGAATTATTATCTACACTAAAAAAAAAAAAAAATCCAATGAATATATAGTTCCAATGCTTGAGAAAAATCTTACAATATTGCAGCACTGAACTACCAGGTTAAATGGATTTCAGTTGGAAATCCAAAAATTGTAGAATAATATATATGTAAAAGAAAAGTTCCAAGCATAACAAATCCAGCAATGCATTGAAAAGCTAATGTATCATGATCAAAAGAAAATTCAAGTATGGTTCACTATTCATTTTTTGGAGTTAGCCTATTTATATCTCTAGCTCCTTTTTCTACAGTGCTCTTTCTAATAACTTGATGTGTATTCTTGGAGTATTAGTGTTTAGATAAATTAAATTAGATATTTATATATTGTATATGAACAGGTCATTCACAAAAGAAAAAAATCAATTTGAATAATAAACACAAGAGAATGATTACCTTCTCTAGTAATAAAAATGTGAAAATTATGCAACAATGAGAAACGACTAGGTTAGGAAAAATGAAAAAGAAGGATGATATCAATATCTCAGGAGGATGCATGAAAGCAGTTTTATCAAGCACTGCTGATCAGAATGTGAATTGCTACACCTTTCCCAAGAATTTAGACACTGTTATTAAAATGTAAAATACATATGTTCAATCCAATAGAAAAATTTTAAAAATTAATCAGCATTTCACAAAAGGGAAACATTGAATACTAAATAAACTTGTGAAATAGTGCTGGGAATATAAAGAGGAAAAATCACTTTAGAGAACAATTTGACAATATCTATTAAAGTTGAGTGTGTACATATAATTCCACTTTTATGTATATACTAGAGAAATTTGAACAAAATCACAAAGGGGTGTGTGATGGTTAATTTTATGTCAACTTGATTGGTCCACCGGGTGCCCAGATATTTGGCCAAACATTATTCTGGTGTGCCTGTGAGGATGCTTTTGGATGAAATTAGCATTTAATTTGTTAGACTGAGCAAAACAGATTGCCCTTCCTTACGTGGGTTGCACTCATCAGTTGAAGGCCGGAATAAAACAAAAATGCTGGCCCTCCCATAAGTAAGGGGGAACTCTTTCTGCCTAACTACATGAGCTGGGAAATCAGTCCTTCCGTGCCTTCAGACTCAAACGGAAATATTGGCTCTTCTGGAGTCTTGAGCCTGCTGGCTTTCAGCCTGGAACATATACCATCAACTCCCCTGATTTTCAGGCTACAGAATTCAGAGTGGAACTACACCCTTGGCTCTCCTGGGTCTTTAGTTTGCTGACTGCAGATCTTGGAACATCTCAGCCTCCATAACTGCATGAGCCAAGTCCTTATAATAAATCTGTCTGTCTGTCTGTCTGTCTGTCTGTCTGTCTCTCTCTCTCTCACACACACACACACACACACCCTTCCAGTTCTCTTATACCTGCTTCAATCAGGTTGTATCCAACTATTCCATCCATGCAAAATGCTCTTGTCGAGTCCCTAATGACCTCTGCATCATAAAATCCAACGCAGAATGTATTTCTTTTTTAATAGTGATACTTGGTTTGTCATTCCCTACTTTAGATGTGCTCTCTGCACTTGGCCTAGTAAAAATCTTAAATGGAACAGATGGAAAACTAAACTCCTAATCATTTACCTCCCTCCCCACTCTACATGTTCTACCTACAGTCTTCTTTTCAGCTTGGTTTATGGCAACTCCATCCTTTCAGTAGCTCAGATCCCAAATCTTGGAATTATCTTTTATTATTCTGTCTCTGTCAGAGCCTACATCTGTTAGTCCAAAAATACCAGAATCCAAACCTTTCTTTTTACCATCAACACCAAGCTGCTATTATTTCTTACTTGGATTATTGTAAGATTCCTAAAGAGTCTTCCTGGTTCTATCCCTGCTCCTCATTAGGTGACTATCTACACATCACCCACAGGGCATTTTTAAAAGTAGACTTTATTTTTTAGAGTGGTTTTAGGTTCATAACAATACGAACAGAAGGTGCAGAGATTTCCCATAAACCTCCTGCCTCCACACACACACAGCCTCTCCTGTTACCAGCATTCCCCCAGAGTAGGACACTTTTTACATTTGATGAACCTGCATTGACATGTCATCACCCATAGGCCATAGTTTACGTTAGGGTTCACTCTTGGTTGAGTACATTCTATGGGTTTGGACAAGTATATAATTACATGTACCCATCATTATGGTACCATACAGAGTATTTTCATTGCCCTAGAAATCCTCTGTTCTGTGCCTATTCATCCCTTTCTCCAACCCCAGAACCCCTGCCAACCAGTGAGCTTTTTACTGTCTTTATAGCTTTGCCTTTTCTAGCATGTCATACAGTTGGAATCATAGAGTATGTAGCCTTTTCTGGTTGGCTTCTTTCAATTAATAATATGCATTTAAGATTCCTCCAGGTTTTTTCATGGCTTGAATAATAATTTCTTTTGATGCCCATGTCTTTTCATTAGTGCTGAATAATAATATTCCATTGTTAGATGTACTAGAATTTATTTATTCATTAACCTACTAAACAACACCTTGGTTGGTTCCAAGTTTTGGCAATTATGAATTGAGGTTTGTTTTTTCATTCTCTCAACGGTGTCTTTTATCAAGCAGAAATTTTTAATTTTAATGAAGTCCATCTTATCAATTCTTTCTTTCATGGATCATGTCTTTGGTGTTGTATCTAAAAACCATCTTCATACTCAAGGTCATCTGGATTTTCTCTTATGCTATCTTGTAGGAGTTGTATACTTTTGAATTTTACATTTAAAAATTCAAAAGTATACACATTTGAATGGTATGAGATCCATTTTGAGTTAATTTGGGGTGGAATGTATAAGGTTCACGTCTAGATTCATTTTTTTTGCACACAGATGTCCAGCTGTTTCAGCACCAAGTGTTTGAAAGACTATCTCTTCTCCACTGTATAACCTTTACTCCCATGTCAAAAATCAATTAACTACATTTATGCGGATATTTTTCCGGGCTTTCTAATGCTTCATTGGTCTATTTGTCTATTCTTTTACCAATGCTAAAGGTATTTTAAAAACATAAATCAGATCGTGCTTTTCCTGTGTTCAAAACCCTCCAGTGGCTCCCATTTGACTCAGAATGAAAACTGAAATCATTACACTGAATTACAAGGGTCAACATGATCTGAGTCTCTTCATCTTCTGAGGAATGTTATCCCATACTACTCTCTTCCCTTGCTCCCAACACTTCAGTCATATTGGCCTTCTTCAGTTTCTCAAACATGACTTAAGGCCTTTCACTGACTATTACCTTCACCTTGAGCTCTCTTCCCCCAGATATCAATTGTGTGATTCCCTCATGTCCCTCTGGTGAGACCTCTCTCACCACCTTATCTGAAGTTGCAGGCCAGCTCATCCCCTGCCAGCATTCCCAATCCACCTTACTCTGACGTTTTCTTTTCTTTCTTTCATAGAACTTATTGCTTGCTAACGTACAATAACTTATTGTCTATTTCTCTTCACTGGTTTGTAAGCTCTGTGAAGAGACGGAATTTTGTCTTTTTTTTTTTCCTTTCCAGGGCGTCATATCTTTAACATGATAAAAATAGCAATGAATAGAACTCTGTATTAAGTAAAACCAACTTTTCAGAATAAGGGCACAATAAAGGATCTTTCAGACATACAATAACTGATGTAGTTGACTACTGTATTTGTTTTTTAGGGCCAGTGTAACAAAGATCCACAGACTGGCTGGCTTTTTGAATAACTGTGTTTCTACCTTTTTCTCCAAGTGGGAAATAAGCCGTGGACAGTGTTTATGACAGGAAAGAACATGAAGCAATGATGCCAGGGTATCCTAAAGAATCTTCACATGCACTGATTGGACAATAAAATACCTAAGTCCTTCTTCTCTATGCAGTATTCTAGATCTTCCTCCATAAATTACCATACCTCTCATAGGCTCATGAATTTTGCAATACACTTTTCCATTAAAATTATTTAATAGGCAAGACCCCAAACCCTGCACATTCTAGGATTCTTCAAAGCTCTATTGAAGCCATCCCAAGCCCCTTGAATCACTATTTACTCAACACATCATTTGGCTGGAGTAGGAGAATCATCATTTTCATATTTGAAATGTGGGAACTGAAGAAGAATACTTAGCGACTTGTCCAAAATCATGATAGCCAATCTGGCCATGAAACAAATTTTGTTAATATTCTAATGTTTCTTCTATTTTCAGAGAGTGAAATGGCATTAAAGTAACCTTTTATCTCAGACATAGCTAACAGAAAAGAGTAGAGCATATTTTAGTGAAATGGGATGAACTCTTAGTGATGTATTTGTAAGATTCACTCTCTGGCAATTTGAATACACAACTGGGAGTATATAATCCTGAGTGTAAGCACAGTCGGAAGGCAGAAGCTCTGGTGTGGGAAGAATTGCATCAAGTCTGAGATGCACTGGAGCGTGTGAAGTGGAGCCACGCCATCCTTTCTTCCTTTCTTTGTTGTGTAGGGTGAAGAGGCTCCTCTATACTCTTAAGGCCTTCCACTTGCAGTCTTGAAGAAACTTCCTGGAAAATATCAATGTTTGATAGCTTTCTTCATGTGAACCTCTTACACCCTTTAAGATAATTCACTGGATTCAACTTATACCCACAGATAAAATACATGGCAATGACTATGGAGAAGTGTACGGAGGTTCCTTAAAAAACTAAAAATAGAGCTACCATATGACCCTGCAATCCCACTCCTGGGCATATACCCAGAGAAAAACATGGTCCGAAAGGATGCATGCACCCCAGTGTTCATTGCAGCACTGTTTACAATAACCAAGACATGGAAGCAACCTAAATGTCCATCAACAGAGGAGTGGATAAAGAAGATGTGGTACATATATACAATGGAATATTACTCAGCCATAAAAAAGAATGAAATAATGCCATTTGCAGCAACATGGATGGACCTAGAGATTGTCATACTGAGTGAAGTAAGTCAGACAGAGAAAGAGAAATATCGTATGATATCGCTTATATGCAGAATCTAAAAAGAAATGATAGAAATGAATGTACTTACAAAACAGAAACGGACTCACAGACTTAGAGAATGAACTTATGGTTACTGGGGGGGGAAGGGTGGAGGGAAGGGATAGTTAGGGAGTTTGGGATTGACATGTACACACTGCTATATTTAAAAAGGATAACCAACAAGGACCTACTGTATAGAGCAGGGAATTCTGCTCAATGTTATATGGCAGCCTGGATGGGAGGGGAATCTGGGGGAGAATGGATACATGTGTATGTATGGCTGAGTCACTTTGCTGTGCACCTGAAACTATCACAACATTGTTAATCGGTTATACTCCAATATAAAATAAAATGTTAAAAAAAAAAAATAGCTGGCAATGCGCTACAATAAAATAACCATTGGTTTTAGAGTCAGAAAAATCTAGGTTTGAATCCTGGCTTCAGGTGCTGGTGAGCTGTGAGACCTTGAATAACTTATCTAACTAAGAACCTTTTGCTAGGTACTTAGTTATACATGTGAAATAATAAAGTAACACAAGACAGAAAATGTAAGCAAAGCATGCAGCATAAGCAGGTGTTCAGTACAAGATAGTTATGACTATTATCTCACTATATTGGTCCTTTGCTGATGCAGGTCATTATAATTAATAACGATTATTTTTAGTGTTCTTGAATTTAGGTAGAATAAAATGATGGATGTTTGGAAGAGAATTTGATAAATAGTTCACCACTTTTATTCCATGGTATAGTAATGGCCTGAAAAAGTTCACATGCTTGCAAAGAGGCTAAATTAACTGAGTGGATTGGGGAATGCAAATGAGACAGAGAAATAGATTATAGTCTATCTAAGGTTGAAAAGACTTTCAACCATTTCTGCATAATGTTAAAAACTATACTTGGATGCTCACAGTCAAATTTTAGTGATAAAAAGGTAATCAAAACAGATGTTAGATTAAATTGGTTGGTAAACTTAAAGAAACTGATTAATTCATCGAAATCACTTGAATAAGCAGGCGGCCACAAGTACACATGTGGAAAATCTTCTTACAATATTCTCTTTTTTCCCTCACTAACATCAATTCTCTGCATTTCAAATTTTTAAGTTTCTTTTTATCCAAAGCAACCACCCAGCCTCAAGTCTTATAACCACAGGGTGACTTCTTACATCATGGGAAGGAAAACTAATAATCAACTTCAGCCATAATATATTTATTATAACAATGTTGACTGATGAGAGAAAGTTTATAAAAAATATTAATAGTATCTGGAGAATAATTGCTCCCTGGTATTATTGTACATATTATAGTCTCCACTGCTTCATTATTTTTAACATAATGGCCCAATATCTTTTTTGCAATATGAATACCTTATCTTTTAATATTGTTGGTTATTTACCCAGAAAACATCATGAAATCATAACTGCATTCATGTTATTTCCTTCTGCTACTAGTTATCATTTAGGAGTGTAAAAATTGAAGAAAATCAAATGACTTGAATATTTGTTGTTCATTCTAGTCTATGCTATATAGCTTTTTATTTGTGAGTTCATCTGCCTGGAAGGTGAACAATCATAACAGGGTTTCCACTTGTGGCTATAACTGAGTTATTGAAAGTGGCCCTGACTTCCCACTGTGGACAATTAAAAAACTGGGCAAAATATACTAAACAATAGTTTTTCAGACTGTAATCTCAAAGAGAAGAGAATCACAAGAGTTAGCTCTAAGCTTTCTGCCTTTAGGCACCAAAAAGACTGTGGCACAGGGAGGGCAAACTCAGGCAGAGTCAAGTTGAAGAGATAGATTGAAGTTCAAGGAGCCAGAAATGTCTGGACATTGTGGGGCAGAGCACCGAGAGAGTGGAGAGACACCGAAAAAGCTCCAGACATCTGCACTGGGGGCTTCTCAAGTTTTCAGCTGCTCATGTGTGGAGTGAGATTTAATGCCAAGAAAGAAACCACTACTGAGAAAAAGAACTTAAAAACTAAAACTATAAAATTTATAGGTGAAAAAAATAAAAGAAAATCTTTGCTACCTTGGGATAGCAGTTTTTGTAGAAGGACACAGAAAGCACTGACCATAAAAGGAAAAAATGGACATATGGATTGGACTTCTTAAAATTAACATCTCTTTAAAAAGACACCTTTATGAAAATAAAAAAGCATGTTACAGACAAGAAGATCCTATTAACAACACATGTATCTGATAAAAGACTTGTATCCAGAATACCTACGAAGACGTCTTCCAACTCAGTAAGAACCTAGGCAACTCAGTTTTTAAAAAGTGCAAAAGATTTGAACAGACACCACGGAGAAAGGATATATCAATGGCTGGTAAGCTCATAACATGATGCCAAATATTATTAATCATCAGTAGTCATTAGGGAAATGTAAGTTGAAACCTCAGTGATTAATCACTAAACACACTAGGAAGATTGAAATTTAAAATACTGATAATAACAAGTATTGGTAAGGATGGGGAGCACCTAGAAGTCTTGTGTATTACTATTGGGAATATAAAATGGTACACACGCCTTAGAAAACAGATTGGTGTTCCTTAGAAAGTTTAACACCCACTTACCATATGACCCAACAATATTACTGCTAGGAAGTTAACAGAAATAAAACCATTTGTCCACACAAAGACTTGTTCACAGATGTCTACTGCAATTTTACTTACAATAGCCAAATTTGGAAGAACACAAATGTCCCTCATCAATGGATTACTTCAGCAACACGGATGAGTCTCAGAAGCATTATGCCGAACAAAAAGAGTCAAAAACAAAAAGAATACATACTGTATAATGCCACTTATATGAAATTCTAGATCAGAAAACTAATCTACAGTGACAGAACGTAGAACAGTGAGTGGTTTCTTGGGGTGGGAGGGAGTGTGGTTGACAGAAAATTGGCCTAAGATAAATTTTGAAGGTAAAAAATGTTCTATATTCTCCTCATGGTGGTGACAACAGAGGTGTACACATCTGTAAGAACTCTTTTCTCTCTATTCTTAAATTATACTTTATTAAAGTTGTATTAAAAAGTAACAAGGAACCGTAAAACATAACTGCATTTACAGAACATGTATTATATAAGAATGTAATTTTTAAACATACCTAAACTCTTCAGTGTATCAATTTCTTCATATTCATATATATACTCTATTTAATGAGATTTGAGCTTTTTTGCACTTTCATATTATGTAGAACGGACTTACTTTGTTGCTTGCGTTAAAACTCTTTATCCTGAACGAATGCCTCTTCCCTGTAGGGAAAACAATGTCGTTATCAAATGTACAGACTAATCACTCTGAATTAAACATTTTCTTTTGGATAATACAATTTAAACCATCTTGAATATTATACAGACTATTGGTAGAAGTAATTAAGGACTAGAAAAAAAGGTAATTATAATTTCTGATGGATGAATTGATAGGGATAAAGTAAGAACTGACCTGAACCCTAATCTAAAACTAGAACTAAATTAAACAAAATCCTAAAACTTTAGTTGTGTTTTTAATTGATTTTCACACATCAGTGCACTTCCAAGTACCCTATTTTTACTGAGGACTGTAAGCAGGAAAGATATTATGGTACTTGTGACAAGGAAGGAGGCTTCCAGAAATATCTTCCAAAATATATATGACATGGTGGTCTTTTCTAAGAAATTTATTTCCAAATGAAATTTCTAAAGTTGTTGTTTATATGGATCGAGGAGAAAACAAATCTTTCTGGTATACTGGTTAAATAATAATGAAGGATCGATTTCCAATTGGGATTTATTAAGACTGGTTCAGGCAGTCTGATTTGCACAGTACCATGTTAATGAACTCATGTATGTTGGAACTGTGTATGTGCCTTGCACAAGTCCATGGTAACTGACGTGCAAAGCATGGACATGAGTCAGATATGCACAAGTTTCAGTTAACAGTACTGTGTCTTTGATATTTCCCTGCTAACACATATTCTGTTAGTGAAACTTAGTTCTATTGATTAGAAATGGCTATGTGGATTTAGACATTAATTTTTTTTGTTTTACTTTTTGTGTGTGTCAAAGTAATACATGTGTCTATTTTAAAACATCATAAAATACTACAAGTCTTATCGTGAAAAATAGCATCTTTTCCTGCACTTTGTCCCACTCTCATTCAATAGAGGCAATCATTTCTCACACTCTTTTAGCCATGCCTTCTGGTATTTACTTCCATAATTCTAAATAATATAACATTATTTATAAATAATGTAGCCATTTATAATGGTATAACTTTATTTGTAAATAACATAATTTCTAACTTTATTTCTTGATTTAGGAAATTTTGGCCTCATCCCTGCTAGAGCTCTCTGTCCTCTTTTTTTACTTGGGATTAGCTGCTTTGTCCGCACAGCACTCATTCTAGGACTTCCCTCCTATTTTCTCCTGTGTGGGATCTTTTCTTTCCTGCACCTGATGTCTCCCTTTTCCTTGGTTTGCTCTCTCATGTTTTAGCTCATGCTGTAATAGCTTCCTGAGAGTTTGTGGGAGATATTCTTTTAGACATCGATCTAAAATGTCTAATTGTTCTCTGATCACATTTTGTAGTTTGGTTGGGTCCAGAATAATATAAAACAAAAATTTCCTTTAGAGTTGTGTCGGCATCATTTCCAGTGTTGCAATTAAGAAATCCTATCCCATCTTGCTCTTCATTCTCCCTATGACCTATCTCCCCACTCCGCAAGCTTGAAGGGCTTTCTTTGTTTAATTTCGATTATACTGAAAGTTTATGGTGCTATGCCTTGGCTTGCGTGTAGGCGTATGCCTTTCATTTATGTTTTGAACATTTGGCAATCTCTTCCAATGAAAAGTCATGTTCTAGAGTTCTGAGAACTTTCCTTGTGTTATTTCTTTGGTATGTTTTTACATTTGCTCTGTTCTCTCTTCCAGTGAGTCACATGATACGTACCTGGTGTGATGCTTTAACTACCTCTTTCATTTATGTGCATGTCCTGGGAAATTTCTTTAACTATATCTAACCATGTTTCCATTGATTGTTCTTCATTTCATCCAGCATATTTCCAAAAGCTCTTTTTTTTTTTTTTTTCACACACACAAACACTGTATTTTATTTTTACAAGAGAAATAAACTCAAAAACTCTTTCTTGCTTTCTGAGTGTCCTTTAATCTTTTTCATACTCTCATGGTTTTCTGGCTATACCTTTCCTTTTCTCCTTGAGAGAGTTAACAATACGTTTTTGGAAGTTTCCTTTTTCTTCCAGGAACATCCCTATTTCCTTTGAGTTCTTTGTTTATTTGTTGGATTCTTTGTCTTTCTGTTGGAGACGTTCCTCAAGTTACTGGGAATTCTTGGGTATGCATTCATATTAATAGTAAGACACTAAAATAGGTGTTAATGTGTCTGACTTATCAGATGATTAGTTTCACTATTGGTTAAGTAATAGCTAAGGAGTCAGTCATTTGCGTTTAAATGATAAATGTTTAACAACTAGCTCTCACGGGGTGGGGGGGGCGGGGGGGGAACCCTGATAGGTAGTGTGTGCTGATTTCCATGGTGTGATGTTCCCACCATAGCTGATTTCATGTTATCAATTTGACTGCAAATGGCTGTAAAATTCCTGAAAATCTAACAATTGGTCCTCACAAAGCAGTAATAGCTGGCTCTCACACACCACAGGAGCAGTTATTTCATTGGTAGATGTCTCAATATCAATTTCTGCTGGCCCTGTTTTCAGTTTCTCCGGAGAAATATTCAACAATCTACTGCTTCAGGGTAAGAGGCAGGAGTGATTATACATGATTGTTGGTGTTCATAAACCCTGAGAGAAACAGTGTTTCATATGTAGGTTTTGACAGGCTCTCCTTGCTTTTGTACAGAGCTTCTGTCCTCCAATGTGCTTGGTATCTCTGATTTTGGGGATACTTTGGTTCAAATTTGCCATGGAATAATCCTTCTTTTGGGATATAGGAAAGGTAATCATGGGGACACAGGGGATGAGAAAGGGTTCCTGTGAATCTATCTGCTTCTAATATAGATGGTTTAAACCAATCTTTTATTGATGCATCATGCTTCTAAGTCCCACAGTATTTAAGTACATCCCTGTTTTCTACCACAATTGGTATCTCTAATTCTGGAGGCTTTCCTGGGTACATTGGCATGATTTTGCATGTTTCCTGGAAAAAGTGGTTTTCAGATTATCCAGCAGTATGATTTATTCAATCCATAATACTTGTCCAAAAAATGTATTGCATCTCTCCTCTGCCCTCTCCTCTCTCCCGATCCTTTTTGCACATGTAGGTTTTGACCAGTTTTTATAAGTTTGATTTTAGGAAGAGTTAGGGAAGGGGCAAAGATAGATATATGTGTATTCTCATATAATTCTTACTAACCAGAAGTTGTGTTTACAAATTTCATATCTGAATTATATAATTTCAGATGACCCATTGCAAATTCAAAATTATGACATTAAAAATAACTTTACTCTTGAATTTTCTATTTTTATCATTACTTTAAACCACATGAGCAGAATATACTGATTTTAAAAAACTAAAAAAGACAGAAGCATAAAAAAGCAGAATGTAAGAAGATCTCCTGAATCCTTATTTCATACTTTTCTGTACTCTCTAAGGAAAACCACATTTACAGTATGGTATATTTCTATCAATTTCCCTTCTGTTTATTACATATGTATGTATATATACATATATACACACACACAATATGCATATATACTACATTTAGGTATAACATATGTACTATATTTTTACATGCTATATATACCCTATTACTCTATCCACTATATGTATTTATATGATAGAGTCATAGATGAATTCTAAATTTACTTGCATTTACTAATTTTTCTTTTTTTATTTTTATTTATTTTAAATTAATTAATTAATTAATTTTATTTTCTGCTGCATTTATTTATTTTATTTTCTGCTGCATATTTATTTTCTTGTTGCTGTGCACGGGCTTTCTCTAGTTGTGGTGAGCGGGGGCTACTCTTCGTTGCGGTGCGTGGGCTTCTCCTTGCAGTGCCTTTTCTTGTTGTGGAGCACGGGCTCTAGGCACGAGGGCTTCAGTAGTTGTGGTGCACAGGCTCAGTAGTTGTGACGCACGGGCTTATTAGTTGCTCTGCATCATGTGGGATCTTCCCAGACCAGGGATCGAACCCGTGTCCCCTGCACCGGCAGGAGGATTCTTTTTTTTTTTTTTTTTTTTTTTTAATTAATTAATTTATTTTTGGCTGTGTTGGGTCTTCGTTTCTGTGCGAGGGCTTTCTCTAGTTGCGGCAAGCGGGGGCCACTCTTCATCGCGGTGCGCGGGCCTCTCACTATCGCGGCCTCTCTTGTTGCGGAGCAGGGGCTCCAGATGCGCAGGCTCAGTAATTGTGGCTCACAGGCCCAGCTGCTCCGCGGCATGTGGGATCTTCCCAGACCAGGGCTCGAACCCGTGTCCCCTGCATTGGCAGGCGGATTCTCAACCACTGCGCCACCAGGGAAGCCCGGCAGGAGGATTCTTAACCACTGCACCACCAGGGAAGTCCCACTAATTTTTCTTGAAAATGAAAATGCACATGTAATATTCTTATAGGTACAAATTTGTTGCATCCCATAAAGTTTTATTATTATCTAAATACTCTGGAGTATTTAGAGTCTCTCTGTGAATTAACAGTGCATACATACTACTATGTATGTGTATATGTACACATATAAATATATATGCTTAATTTCTAGTATGATAGTTTTATTCTTTTAGTACTTTAAAAATTCTGCTCCACTGTCTTCTCATTTGCATTGATTCTAAATTTTGTTCCTCAGTATGTAACATTGATTTTTGCCTCTGGTTGCATTATAGATTTTCTGTTTATTATTGGTTTTGAGTAATTTGAATAGGATATGCCTTGGTATAATTTTCTTTATTCTTCCTGTGCTTCAGGTTCATTAGTTTCTTAGATATGTGGGTTTAGAGTTTCAATTTGGGAAAATTTTCAGCCATTTACCCTATTTTTTTCTGTTCTCCTTTCTTCTCTTCTTCAGGGACTCCCACTACACATATATTAGTCTCCTTAAAGTTGTCCTATGGCTCACTGATGTTCTTTTCCTTACTAAAAAAAATATTTTTCTGCTCTCTGTTTTATTTGGATAGCTTCTTAGTGCTATGTTTTCAAGTTCACTAATCATTTCTTCTGCAATGTCTAATCTGCAGTTAACTCCTCCAAGTGTCATCTTCCTCTTAGACATTAGAGTTTTCAACTAGGAAGGTTTCTTTAAAATATTTCTTACATATTCCATGTTTCTCCATAACTTTTTGAACATATGGAATACAGTTATAATAACTCTCTTAATATAACTGTCTGGTAATTTGAACATCTGTGTCGGTTCTGGGGTAGTTTTGATTCATTGATCATTCTCCTTATTACTGGTTGTGTTTTCCTACTTTTTGCATGCCTGATAATCCTTAATTAGATGCCAGACATTGTGACTTTTACATTGTTGGGTGTTGGGATTTTTGCATATCATAAATTTTCTTGACTATTGTTCTGGGATGCAGTTATGTTACTTGAAAACAGTTTTATCCTTTTAGGTCTTGCTTTTATTATTCAGTATGGACACCCAGTATGGTGTTCAGTCTAAGGCTAACTATTCTCTACTATCTAGGCTGATCCTTCTGAGAACTCTACTCAGTTCTCTGTGAATTATGAGTTTCTCCAGTCTGACTGGTATGAATGGGTGCTATTCTCAGCCCTCTGTCAGCTTTGAGTACTGTTCTCTGGAGTCCTTTCAGCTGGCTTTTTCCCTGGCCTTGAGTAATCGTCTTCACAAACACATAGTTTGCTTTCATTTGTTTGGGGCATTGTATAATTGATATTATGTAACATGTATGTGTGTGTATATATATATATATATATATATATTTTTTTTTTTTTTTTTTCTGGCTGGCTTCCTTCACTCAATATTATGTTTGTGAGATTCAGCCATGTTATTGCATACGGAAAGAGTTCCTCCATTTCATTACTTTGTCCTGTTCCATTGTATGAATATATTTATTCTACTGTGGGGGGACATTTTGTTCTCTCCAGTTTTCTCTTACCAGCTATACTGCTGTGAATATTTTTGTACATGTCTCTCGGTTAACATCTGCACACATTGCTGTTACATATTTAACAAGGGTTGGATTTGCTGAGTTCTAAGGTATGCATACATTAAACTTTAATGGATAGTTTTCAAAAGGTTTTCCAAAGTTATTGTATCAGTTCATATTTCCACTACCAGTGTATAAGAGCAACAATTGCTCCACATCTTCAACTAACTTTTTCTAGTATTACCTTTTTAATTCTAACTATTTTGGTAGATGTGTAGTAGTATCTCATTTTAGTCTTAATTTATATTTCCCTGATGGCAAGTGTGGTTGAAAGCGTCTCATATATCAATTAATTGGTCATTTGGATAGCCTCTTTTGTGAAGTACCAGTTTAAGTATTTTGCATACTGTTTTCTTGTGTGATCTTTTTAATTAATAACTTGAAAGAGCTCCTTTATCTTAGATATGCGCCTCTTATTAGTTATATGTGTGAAAATGTCTTCTACTTTGTGATTTACCTTTTCACTCTCTTTTGAGGAACAGACATTCTTAATTTTAATTTAATTGCATTTATATAGTTTTTCTTTTATGAATTATGTTCTATTTAGGAATATTTTTCTACTTCAGATTATGATGATATAGGTCATGTTCAAGACACTTCATTGTTTTGCATTTCATGTATAGATGTACAGTCCAACTAAAATTAATTTTTATATATAGTGTGAGGCAGGGATCAGAATTAATGCTTGTTCCATATGGAAATCTAATTGGCTCGGTATCATTGAAAAGATCACCACACTACATCACAGTACTATCTTAGTGCTACATCAGATAGATATTAACCCCTATGTATTTAAAATATTGATAATATTTTAAGTGTTATTGTTTCTTAAATTTTGTTTCTTAGCTTTGTCTTGTATTTAAAAATGCAATTTATTTTTTAACCTAAATGATATCCAGAATCTTGCTAATTATAACAAATGTCAGTTCTGGAGAAGTTTCAATTGATTGATTATTTTCCTTATTATAGGCTGTGTTTTTGTGCTTATTTGTATGCCTGGTAATCTTCACTTGAATGACAAACATTGTGAATTTTACATTGTTGTTTATTTTGTATCTCAATTTTCTTTGTACATATATCTAAATTGCTATAAGTTTCTCTCATTCTTTCTTTATATTGTCTACTAAATCCTGCTTTTCATTTCTGTTTCCAAAATGGCCTGTTTTCAATTCTGTGAATTTTCATTCATTCCTTTATCACCACTTGTTTAGGTTTCTTCAGTTTCTGTGTGTTTTCTGCCTCGGTCTCTTGTCTTCCTAACCACCTTATGTATAGCTGCTAGAACACATGCATATGTATTATATATAATGTGCTTATACACAGTATTACTAGGAGTAATCATCATAGTCATAATTAGCAACTATGCACTTAGCACATATTATATGCCAGGTGCTAAAAATGTAGTGTTTCTAGTATTCAAAAAATCTCTTTGAATTGGATAATTGGATAATTCTATTCTCATTTTATAGGTGAGAAGGCTGAGTGTCAAAACCTTTCATTTATGTAAGGTCTCAGGCCTCAATAAGGAAAGAATGAATCTAACTTACACCTGCTTAGCCCCAAAGATTATAGTCTCTAAGGTGCCATAGCTCACTTCTATAGGATGTGTTTTATATTATGAATGCTGTTATTTTTAAAGTCTTTTCAAATGAACTGTAAGGCTTTGTGAGGTCTTAGAGTTCTTTTGTATCATCCAAGCACAAATTGCCTCAGCAGACAATAAATATTGATCAACTGGTTGAATTTTTGTGACAGAATTCCTCAAAATAAATAAGCAGGTAGCAGAAGTGTGTTCAACCTGGAGAGGCTGTAAGGCTCTTTGGCTCCAAAATTATACTCACTGGACAATGGTCCCTTGATGAGAGAAAATAGCTCTAGAAAAATGAGTTAGTAAAAATGAGATCATTTTCTCCTTGAAAAAATGGCTTCAGTTCAATAATACCTGGACATTATATTTTACTAATATCCTCTGAAAAGTCAGGAAATAGGAGGCCATCTCTAAGGTTGTTTCAAAACTAATTCAGTGAGCTTTCAGTCTTCACTTTAGTCAAGGCTGCAGTCACGAAATGGAAGCATCCATCAAATTATTGGACAATACAGACTGAAAGAACTTTTCCTAACCCTATACACATCCCCTCAGAAGAAAAAAAAAAAAAATGAAAACTTTGATTAAAGTAAAAGATCTGTGACCTAGTTCATTCTCTCTATTCAGTATATTTCCCATATATTCACTACATAATTTTTCAAATCTTTCCTTTACTTTGGTTAAGGTAATGTGATAGCTTCAGTATGAAGTGTAAGCTTTTTCATCTCTGGTTATTACTGGATTAAAGAAATTAGATAAAAATACAAGTAAAGTGGACATAAATCCAGAAAAGGAATAGCTAACCTGAGGAAACCTATGCATTTTCCTGAATCTGGCAATGGACATGGGGATTTATAAATAACTATTATTAAGCTATAAGTGGTCGTGAAGACACTTGTTTGTATGTTACGGGCATGTAGCCACCTGAAATAGAAAAGCAATGACTTTTGGCTACAGTCAGATTATTTAGTCAAGACTTTACTGATGAGTAAAACTTGTTAAACTATTGCTTTCTGAACACTCATCCTATGAATAAAATAGGATTAGATTTGATATTTTAAGCTTTAGCTACTGTGACTATTTAATTGTATGCAATATATTCAAGTAAGCCAATTCCAAGTGGAACTGAATGATCTCTTAATGTTAACTGTGGTTTTTATTGACTCATTTCCCTCTATGTTCCTTAAATATTTTATCATTCTGTTTCCCTGTTGCCTTCTATGCATATTTTCAAACAATAGTTGTCTTGCCCTACAATCTTTTAAATTAGATCATCATGTTACTGTACCTATCAATATTGGAAGTAAACACTATTATCCCTGTTAATATAAATCGATCATTTCATTTATGGTATAAAATTCTATTAACTGTCCATTAAACTCCCTGAACAAGAAGACCTTAATCTGAGACATCTTTCTTTTATATGTAGCTAGAAAATACTGCCAAATTCTCTTAGCACTTTAGCACTGTGTTTAGAACCTGGATGTGATTAAAGAAAAACACTAAATGGATAGGATTTGTCATATCAATTGACAGGGCTTTAGAAAACACTCATAAAATGGTATATAATGAAATTCTCAAATAAAAGAAAGATATATTTTTAAAAAAGACTAATGCTAATTATTTTTAACTATTATAGAATAGTTTATAATCAAGAAATTTCCTATTTTATGATATTTTTAAGCTGAAATCTGAGGATAGTTTTTAAAAACTATGTGGGCATTTTTCTGGCATTTATATAACCTGTAAATCAAATTCTTTGAAAGTTCCTGTTACCTAGATTGATTCTGGTCCGCATAATACTGATCCCTTGTTTATTATTAAGTTCATTTTATTTTTTCAGATATAGAAGTCACTGTACAGCTCTTCTTACATGGCTTTGTTCTTGTAAGGAACATGAAATTAAGAGACTCTCTGGATAAACTCAGGTGTGATAGGAAACTGATTTCTGTATCAGAGTGGCTTATTGGATCTGTTTCCATGTTTGTTTTCTGGATTCAGTGGCTAATTTGGTTTCTAATCATGCTTTTGACCCCATTTCCAGACTGTTTGTGGTATGGGTAAAAGAAAGGCCCTGCAGTAGGTAATTAAGTCAGCAGCAAAGGCAGGGCTGCTTACTTTTCATTGCAGTAGATAATCAGAGTGCTGTTACTCAAGTGTAAAATGCAGAAATTAATGATCCTATATAATACAGATTAGGGCTTTCATTTTAAAAACTATCAGTGCAGAAGAACAAAGGTAGGAAGAACAGCCTTATATTTAGAATTCCATTATATAGTAAAGCTTGCAAATTTTGAAAGAGGTTTCTAAGCATGGGACTAATCAAAATTCGCCTTGTGTTCTAAGGTGATTGATTAGTTAAGAACTCACATATATGACTGACCCATTGCATCCTTGAAAAGGCACAATTAGACACATTTGTCCACGTCTTTTCACTTGTAAACATGCCCTATTGTTCACTCAGATCAAATGGCATATGTGAAAGCATTTAGCATGCTGAGTGCCACATAGTAGGTACTCAACAAATATTTCAGTGTTTGAATAAAAAAAATTCCATAAAGCGGTAACAAAGCAATATCCAAGAGCCATGAAAATAACATGTACACTTATAAAAAACACATAATCTCATAAAAACTTTTATGTACTATTATTTACCCAGATATTTCCACTGTTAGGGCTCAATAGATTACAAAATTACTCTTGCTGTAGAAGGGTATCAGTTGACAGTGTACCCTTCATAGAAAGAAAACTGACTTCCAACAAAACCCCAACTGCTCCCCCTGAAAATGCATACATGGCACCACATGATCCAATGATTCCATCCTCAGTGAGTATAAACATACTGATATATTTCAGCAACATGATCAATTTAGTCAATGATTAAATCAATAGATTTTCCATGTTCTTTTCCTAAATTGTTATATCATTTGGATAATACATTTCCCCACGTTTTTCACTATTAGTCATTTTCTCAATGATTTTTTCCTACGAAGTTATGTCTCATTTGTCATCGGTAATAATCTGGTTAATCTGGTAAATACTTCATTAAGGTAATGAGAATGATGCTATATTCTTCGTATTACACATGGAGAAACTTAGACACAGAGTGAAAATAATAATACAATTGTCATTTATAGGAACAGTCCACATCAATTAAAAATGTATCATTTTGTTCTCCAATTTATACAAGTTCTCTTCAGGTCACGTTCAATGACTCTTGGATCAGAGAATACAGTCACAGTGCCTCTGAAATATTACTTTAAAAGGTAAAGTTAAGATGAGAATTCCAAACTAAGTGATTCAGAATGAGACAGCATCGCTCGCTCCCTCTCAGCAGTTGGGAAAACAGTTGGTGTGTTGATCTGGCACGGTTCTAAGCTTGTATTAGAAAAATCATGAACACATGAAGAGCAGCATTTGTTGCATATTGGTAACCATTCTAATCTATTTATAAAATATGCTAGGAAGCATTGTTTTCTAAACAGAGAAAAGTGGATCTTTGGCATGTCTTCTGCATCGGATTTTAAATGACAAGAACATGGTTTGAAGCAACCCCAGAAGTTAAAATAATGAACTCTCCAGTCAAGCACTTGTGCTTTGCAGTTCAATTTTCACATTGGCCAGGACCCACTCAAGGGTTTAGTGTTTATTCATCGTGACCAATAAATACAGTACATTTCAATACAATCTTGCCTTCCAAGTTATGTTCAGTAACTGCAATGCTGTCACCACTGACAACAGGAGGAACCAGAATCTCATCACACTGACATTGCAAGATCACGCAGATGTTTACAGCCAGCTGATCTATTCCTCCCCAGATAAATTATGTCAGTAGGTGTTCTGCCTTAGAGTTTTGCCGAAAGCAAAATTAAAATTACTGTTTAGTTATTTTGAACCAAAATGATGTTGTTAAAAGTGGGATACTACCGTATGCTAACACATATATATGGAATCTAAAAAAAAAAAAAAAAGAAAATGGTCAGGAGAACCTAGGGGCAAGACGGGAATAAAGACACAGACCTACTAGAGAATGGACTTGAGGATATGGGGAGGGGGAAGGGTAAGCTGGGACGAAGTGAGAGAGTGGCATGGACATATATACACTACCAAACGTAAAATAGATAGCTAGTGGGAAGCAGCCACATAGCACAGGGAGATCAGCTCCGTGCTTTGTGACCACCTAGAGGGGTGGGATAGGAGGGGTGGGAGGGAGACGCAAGAGGGAGGGGATATGGGGATATATGTGTATGTATAGCTGATTCACTTTGTTATAAAGCAGAAACTAACACACCATTGTAAAGCAATTATACTCCAATAAAGACGTTAAAAAAAAAAATGTGGGCTACTAACAACTATTGAACAAGCTGGGTTCTCAGCGAGCGTCTCTTCTTGCTCTGCTGCCTGGAAGTGGGTGGTCTGGCCTCTGACCTATGGAAAAAAGCCAAAAGAGGGAGCTGAGAGATTGACGCTCTGATGATGAAAGCCGAGGACCTGGGGTCCTGACTGACTACTCCAACAGCTTCTCAGGCTCCGTTTTATACTTTTGATATTCCCGAAAGATTTTTTTAGTCAAAAGAATCCCCCAGCCAATTATTCATCGACAAGTCCAAGCATGTGAAACAATTGCTCTTCCGGGGTCCAGCAAACAACTAGGAACAGTCAACACCTGGCAGCAGAGTGGGTCTGGATTCAGTCACTTTCATATGCAACATGAACTGGCAAGCAGAGTGGGCATAGGAGAGAACAGAGGACTGCAAGCCAAAGATAAAGGATTGAGGAAGAAAAATCATTCCTATTTCCCTCTCTTTAAGGCATCAGTTTATTCACATCATTTGGGTTGAGATTCAGGCCTATTTTTCTAGTTACCAGAAAATAAATAAAAGCAAAAAAAAAAAAAAAAAAAAAGAACTACGACGTTGGAGTTGCTGTTTTGTTTTTAACGTCCACTGCCAAGGTTTTTTTCTTAGATCTAAGCATCCCTACAGGTGGACTTTAGTATCTCTACCTTGTAGATGAGGATAAAAAGAGTTAGGTTAAGGGACTGGGGAATGTTATTTGGCCAGTAAATGGAAAAGCTGAGGTTGGAATGCTCATTTGGAAAACTGAACAAGTACAAATAAAACTGAACTTCTTAAAAAGAAGCAGCATGGTAGAAAGGTAATGTCCAGTTTTGTTGGTACTTATAGCCACTCTCCACTCTCCCATAGTAAAGGCTACAAAAACTATGTGAAGCTACTCTTTTTGACGCTTGCAATTTATCCTGGATATTCCTCTGATTCTTCGCCTTGAACCTTCTCTTTCCTTCTTATTGATTTGCCTGCATTCCCCAGCTAACCCTATGAGTGTATGCCAAACTTGTATAGCCTGTCTTGTCTTTCTTTTCTCTTTTCTCTTCTCTTTTCTTTTCCTTTCATTTTCTTTCCTTTTCTTGTCTTTTCCTTTCCTTTCCTTTTCTTCTCTTTTCATTTCTGCCTCTATCCAAGATGAAGCTTCTCAGATCAACTGCTCTTTATTCCATGCAATTCAAATGAAAGTAAGAGACACCCTAGATTGGACCCAGAATCCAGGCCTTCATATCTGTCAGTGAGACTGAATAGAATTTATCTTATTAAGTAATCAAACATATTATAAAACTACTATAATTGAAAGATTTTGACCCTGAGGTAAGAATAGTCATTTCAACATCTCAGAATAATTAGACCACACAGATGTTACTATTTTTATAAGAATTTAATATTTAATGAAATTAACATGATACATCAGTACGGAAGAATAATATTCAATAAAGTATCTAAAAATGACTTTGAAGATTGGGGAAGGATGATATTTAAGATTCTAACTTCATCCTATATATTAAATAAACTCCATATCTATTAAATAATTAAATAAGAAAAAAATCATATCCTATCACAGAAAAGAATAAAAGAAGCAATGGGATATTTAGAAACTGCCGAAAAGTTGATTCTGAATTAAAAATATACTGAAGAAATTAGAAATAAAATAATAATCATGCCAAAGATTGGTGTGTATTGGTGCTTGTTTTGTGTCAGGCTTGGTCCTAAGAACGTCCCTGTGCTACCTTATTTAATATCCACATCTTCTATGACAAAAGTAATATTACTATTTCCATTTTGAAATGCTAAGAAAGGTTAAGTAATTGATCCAAGATTACCTAGTTAATTTCAGAGCTCATATTCACCGCTGTTGGCTCCAAACCCTTGGCACTTAACCACTACATTGTACAGAAATATTCTGAACATTAATGACTTCTGAAATATATATATATATATATATATATATATATATATATATATATATATATATATATATATGTGTGTGTATGTCTTTACCTTTGTTCCATTATATATGGTATATCAGAAAAGATGGGGAAAATATCTTTATTTTGTAGAAACTTATTTTAATAGATGTTTTAAAAGAGAAAAATACTTTTAATCTATCAAATTAGTGGAAGTAAATATGATCATTATTTCTTTGTGGGCATTGTGACAATGACATTTCATACATTAGGAAAGCTTCTCAGTTATATACAAAATTCTTTAACAGTGTTCATAGTAGATTTCAGCAGATATGCGTTTAAAAAATGGCACTTTGCTCAGTCTAGCCCATCTTATAAAGATAACTTACATGGGGAAGAAACAAAAACAAAATAAAAAACAAAAACAGAAAAAGAGACCAAAAGCTACTGACAGCCAACTGCTGGACAAAATCAAAGAGATTTTCATTAACCATGAATTTTATATCCATATAATTTTAGAATGAAACCTGATGATTCATTTAAAGTATTCCATCTCAAAAGAAATAAACTTACCAGTTTAAAGGAAGATGATGAAATCTAGTGTCTTTTCTGAGATTCCCAAGCCCACCCCACCCTAGACACCCATGTTTTTCTACTAATAAAACCTGGCCAACCATCTCTCTCCTACTTTTTGTTCCCTTTCTCTCTTGGAAATTTTCTTTCCACATCTATCTGGAGACTATAATTTCTACAGAACGACGGGGCAGAGAGCACAGTCACAGCAGGGTTGTGTGTTGAGAGGCCTCATCCCCAGTGAGTAGGTCGCTAGAAGCTGAGTAGCAATGGGAGCAGCCCAGGTTTGAGCGCATCCCTGGGACTGTAGTTTCCCAGCAATTCCATTGCATCAGAGTAAGATACCCAGGCAATGGGAATAGGAGAAAATTATACCTCGGTGCTATAGAAGCCACAGGATAAATGCTTGCCGATGCTGGAAATTCGTCTAGGAGGGAATATATCAAACTGCCCTCCAGCCGCATTATGACAAGGAAACCTACTGAGCCCCCAAATGAACAGAGGGAGACTAGGATAAGCATGACATTGGGATGACCTTCTCACTTAAGAAAGAATAAGCCTCAAATAACAAACAAACCAAAAACAGCAGCTCTTTGAAAAACAAAAGCAAAAAAATTCACAACAAAGGAAAAGGCGTATCATCTTAAAAGCCTCTGTGGACTAACAGGACTTGGGTAGGGGACAGCAATCCAGGTGACAGGAGGGACCAATGTCAACCAGCTGGGCACATCTCTTCCTTCCTCTGAAATTCAGACTGGCTGCAGCAGGGTTTGCTCTTGAGCTCCGCATTGTGAAAGATATAGAAAAACGTGCTTAGGGAAACGTAAGCTGGCTATGGGTTTTGATATCCTGAAATAAACGCCTGCTTTTGACAAGGTCAAGGCACAGTCCAGTCCTGCCTGCACCAAAACACAAAACTCACAGGTGGACACACCCCAGACAACTACATAGACCTCAAACTCAGCTCTGCTGTTCCGAGAAAAGCCTAATTTAACTACACACGTGCAAAGGAAACCCATGACAGCTACTATAATATCAATACTATCCTACTTAACAATTCATTTCCAAATTTGTGTGGGTTATCAAGAAGTTCAGGGTTAACAGTGCCTGTTGTTCTTCAAGAGAAGCCAGAAATGCAGATTTTTGTGCGAAAGCTCCTCAGCCTTAAAAGTTTGTAATTTTAAAATTGTAAAAATAGGTACAGCTCCTAAACATCTATAGAGTGGATCCAGCATTCTAGTCTAGTTTTGTGACTTCTGATAGGAACTATGATAGACACTTAAGAAAATTTATCACTCTAGAATGCCAATATGTAACAAATAAGAGGAGTTCCAGAAAGAAATTGTAGCTTCCAATTATGTAGATTGCTACATAGTTACGACATAGTCACTAGGCATGAGCTACAAGGGAAAAAAATGGAACTACTCTAGTAAGAAAACTATCCCCAGAGGATATCAAAGGTTTCCAAAGACTTTTTTTCAAGAAAAAAATAGATTTTATTCAAAATGTTATATGAAGAATAAGCTGGAAGATCTCTATGAGATGGTGAAAAAGACACATACTTTCCCCATCCATTAAAGAGCAAGGAAATTGGAAATGCCAGGGAAAAAAGTTGTTCAATAAAGTCATGGTCCAAACATGAAGTGAATGAACTTGTGCCAGAATAATGGTAGTCAACAATAAATAATTGATGGTGAATAATAAAGTGATTTCATTTGAATCTGATGCTTGGAACATGTTCTTTTTCAAGCAACAAAAATGGAAAGATATGGAATTACATCCCTCTGTACAGACCCAGCAGGTACTTTATTCTATGAAGAATATTGTTTACATAACAACTTTGGTTTATGAAGTAAGATGGAAAACTTTAAATATTATTTAAAACCATGAATGAAATAATTTAGAAACAGAAAATTACTAACTAACAATTGTGGGGATGGTTGCAATGAGTTGAAAGAGTAGATATGTCTTAAGTTGAAAAAGTAAGACATCGAATAAGAGCAATATTATTTAGAATTATGGTGGGGGCCAGCAGAGCAGCTAAAATCATGAAAATGATGGAGAGCAATGGCTTCTGAAGTGCACATTGGAGGGATAGGAATTAAAGCTTCTCTTTCCATTTAAATCCTGGGGATTTTAATTGTTTTCATGGTATACATGTTTTATTTTCATGACAAGAATAATTTTTATTAAAGGATCTTAACCACTCAGAATTTTAAATGGAATACATGGCTTACAAATCTCACAAAGACAAAAGGAAACAAGATATTTTGAGGAGTGACTTCCCTACCATTAATTACTACCCTCCAAAATATGAAATGATATCCAAAAATACAAAAGAAATCATTAAATCAACAGAATTAAAGATCAATTTAGAATAGAAACCAAATTTTGTAGAAAATATGTACAAAACATGTACAGTTTAACATTACAAAAATAATGTTCATTTTATTTATTTATTTTGTTTATTTTTTTGGCTTTTTTTTGTTGGAGTATAGTTGCTTTGCAATATTATGTTAGTCTATACTGTACAGCAAAGTGAATCAGCTATACGTATACATATATCCCCTCTTTTCTTTTTAAAACATATATAATCTGTAATTTAATTTGTAAGAATTTTCCTTAAAAATATCCAAGTATAGAAAAAGCTATATTCATGAAAATATGTATTGCATCCTTATTTAAAATAGCTAATCATTGAAAGCAACCTAAGTTTAGAGTACAGGGAAATAGGTAACTTGTATTAAAATGTTCTCCACCGCTGAGGAGAATCAGAGCTGGGGATGAGCAAAGAGGTAAAGGGTAACAAGATTCGCCTGGAAAGAGTAGATTCAATGGTACCCCTCTGGATGGGGCTAATGCTCAAATACTTTCTCTCTTAGAACATCTCTGGAAGTTTGTAAGTTCTTTGAAGACATCACCTCTAATTGCTGGAAATCTACAGTTTTCTGATATGCACTGTGCCCAGTGGTATGTTGGTGAAAAGTTTAATAATTGGATCTCTGGGGAAAAAAATTCTGATTTCCAGGATATATATACTCCTGTCATGGTGGATTTTAAGCCATCAACCTGATGTCACTAAGTGGGGAATAGCACAAAATTTTATAGTATTTCCATCTTAAACACAAGAATGTCGGTAATAGTAAAAATGTAATGAAATAAAAAGGAAGTAATGAATTTTGAATATGTATTACCTTTTTAAATAGATTTTATTTGATTGAAACCAATAATGTAATTGATTTGAGTATATAATTAGTTTTAATAATGGCCCTGTTTAACAATTAGCTCACAAAATTCCTAAAAAATTAACAATTGGCTATTATGAGGCCATGGGAGCTGGCTCGCAGGACCTCGTTACTTCTTATTCTTCAGCTTCTAGCTCCAGAAATTTCAAACCTATATTGTGCCTTTATCTGTTTTGGGGAGGGGTTCCTCTTCTTTAAAGTAATTAATTAATTGTTTTAATTGCGGTGAAATACAGATAACATAAATTTTACCATGTTAACCATTTTAAAGTGTACAGTTCACTACATTTACATTCACACCGTTGCGCTACGATCACCACCATCCATCTACGTAACTCTTTTCATCTTGAAAAACTGAAACTCCGCTCCCATTAAACAATAATTCTCCATCCCCTTTCCCTACAGTTCCTGGCAACCACCATTCTATTTTCTGTCTGTATGAATTTGAGTACTTAAGGTACCTCATGTAAGTGAAAGCATATCGTATTTGTCCTCTTGTGATTGGCTTACTTCACCTAGTGTAATGTCCTCAGAGTTCATCCACGTTGTAGCATGAAGAGAGGCTCCTTTTAGGATGACCAATGATCCTTGGCAAACTTCAAAAACGCCAGGTATACCCTGTGCGGCCTCACTGTCCTGCTGGCCCTGCCCGCCAGAGGATCCCTGCCAGACGATTTTCTGGTGAGAGTCAAGTACCAGCCATTATTGAAAATACACATGCCAAGCTGTCGAGGTTCCCCTCGCTTGGGTTTGGGTTTCCCTCAAAGAAATCCTATGTTGTCCACTCTTTATATAATAAATACTCGTCTTCTCTGATATAGTCTGGAAGGGGTTAATGAATGAACTTGGACAAACAGCCCCCGTTTGGGGGCTGTTTGCTACAGAAATCTGGGAGCCCTGAAGGACCTACTCTTCTCACCCCTGAACCTCAATCTAAATTCTAACGAAAAAGAGTCCAATTTGAACACTTTTCATATATTCTGATAGTCTTACATCTCTGTCTCTAGCCCATGTTTCTCCTGAGTTCCAATCCAATATCCAATTGCTATTGCAAACAGTAATACCAGAGCAAATACTTGTCTCCTCATAGAGTTCTCTACCTTATTTCCATGTCAATACGTCCAGCCACCTCTGTAGTTCATACACTCAACATCTGTAGACCAATCTAACCAGAGTTCACTAAGCAGTTTCCCTCTAGTTGTGCCTCCCTTTGACCATCTGCTGCTTTCTTACCAGGCTGACGTTACTCAAATACAAAGGCGACTGTGCCAGCTTTGACGCTCCCGGTGGTTTTATAAAACCTCCTCAGCATGCCCCTGCTTACAGTAGACCTTACCTCTTTTTTGCAAGCTCTCTCACACCAGAAGCTTCTCTGAGAATGACTGTCTGCAGCCCTTGCCACATGATGTATTCAGCCCTTGCTCCTTCTGTCTGAAAGTTCAACTTCTCTTGCTTTTCCCCAGCATTGCAACCTCAAAGACTTGTAATCAGCCTTCAAAATCAACTTTTTTTCCTTCCAGTTTTACTGAGATATAACTGACATACAGCACTGTTTAAGTTTAAGGTGTACGGCATAATGATTTGATTTACATACATCATGAAGTATCGCGGTAAGTTTAGGGAACACCCGTCATTTCATACAGATACAAAATTAAAGAAATAGAAAAAAATTTTTTTTTCTTGTGATGAGAACTCAGATTTACTCTTAACTTTCATGGATAACATAACAGCAGTTAATTATATTTATCAAGTTGTACATTACATCATTAGTACATATTTATCAAATGGAACTCTGTACATTTTGACTGCCTGCCCCCAGAAAATCAACTTTTTTAGAAAAGAAGCATGTTACAACCCTTTCTCCAGAAGAGGATGGACCATTTCTCTTTTTTTTCCAAACAACTTTCTACATAAATCTACCATTGTACCTATACAATCCTATTGTACTTCCTTGATTATATGACTATTTTCCTCCCCCAAAAGCTATAAAATATTGGAGACCAAGAACAAGTATTATTGTATTTTCATTCTTAGAGTGTAACGTAGTACCTGACAAGCATTTGTTATTCAATTTTTTAAAGGAATAAATGAATAAACAAAACAAGCTGTAAATAAAGTACTGTACAGCTATCAAAATAGATTTTTAAGGTATGAGATTATATTACAATGTATAAAAACTATTAATAGAGCAGGAAACAAAACTGTATTTACACCATGCATATAACTTGGAAAAACACATGTACTTAGAATAAAACCTGAAAGAAAATATACACAAATTGCTGAAGTTTGTTCATTAGGATATTAAAATTTAAAGTGATCCTCCCTCATTCCCTCTTTCTCTCTCTCTCTCCACCTCACCTCCTCTCCTTTCTTTTTGTCAAAAGTTCACGTTTCTTTTATAACTATATATATTTATATATAACTATTTTTTTTAATTTTAGGAGACAATTGGTTACATATGATTCTCAGTTGTATACCTGTTTTTATATGTATCATTTCTTTCACAATCACATGTCTATATAATCCTAAGAAATGCTTTCTCATAAAGACAAATTGAAAAATGATCAAGTTCTAGTAAAACTACACTAACTCAATGATACCGGTTGCCAAAATCAGGTTACTGGTGTCCCATCTCTGTTCCCTATGCCGTCCCCAGCCATTCCAAGGCATCACCCACAACTAATCAGGTTTTTTTAAACTTTCCTTCCCAATATTTCTCATTCATTTTTTCCTAAAATTTTTTTCAAAGCAGTTCTTCATTTTACAATAATGCATTCTCACAGCTCCTATGTAGTTCAACTAGTAGGCAATAAAGCAAGAACACATTTGAATACCATGGTCAAAACGAGATCTGGAACTTCATGCTCTTATTGACTGAATATCCTCAGTATCAGATAAAACCACATGGACAGAATTCCTTTCCTATCTGTAAAGGTAGAGCATTGACTAGGAAGCTCAATAGTTCTAAACAGTGCCCTTCTACCCCAGGCCATAAGCAATTAAAAGACCAGAACATAGATGAGGCATCCCTACATCTTTGGTGCCTAGTACATAGAAGTTGCGTAACTAACATGTGTTGAGTGATATAAGTGATAAATGCAGAGTCATATCACAGCTTTGTGAGATACAACAGGGGAAACAGCCACCAGCATCAATAAGAAAAATGGTGATTAGAAAAATAAAATTATTATTCTCTGTTTTGGTATTTACTTTTTGCAGAAAGGGAATGGAAAGTTAGAAGAAGCTAGTTGGAATCCAATTTATGCTACGCACTGTGATTTTTATACATATTCCTTATATATGTGTTAGATTAGTGATTCAAAGAGCAAACACTGGTGCCAAAATACTTGAATTTGAATCCTGGATCTGCCACTGTATAACTCTGAGACTTAGGACAAGACACATGGTAACTCTAGTTTTCAGTTTCATCAACTGTAATCTGGGGGTGATACTAACAGACCTACCTGATAAAGTGGTTGTGAGAATTGAATTAATACGTATAAAGCTTTTGCACAGAGACTGGAACATAAATGTGATTTTTCTAAGTGTGATTTTTAAAAAAAATTTTATCATTAGTTAACCATTATATAATCACTTTGAGGTGGGTATTACTACCACCATTTTGCATCTAAGGAAACTAAATACATAAACTTGTCATGCATTACAGTAAAACAAATTTGAACTCAAGACAGATTTTTGCCCATGTATCACAAAAGATGCTTTTATAAAGCACTCTTTCAGAAAATATAGGAAAAAAAAGTATATTGTATTTAAACGCTGGCTGAATTCCCAATGGATTAAACTTTTTCAAATAGCATAATTTTTTGGATAACCAAAGTTTAATCTCTATAAACACAACGTTCTTTTGGTTTCAACTATTTATGTTGGTCAACATGTACTTACCATAATTTATTTTATTCTTTGTGATTCAGGTTCATTGCTATTTCTATCAGTTATTGTACAGAGCTCTAACAGCCCATGTTTCATGCCCCAAAGAACTCGTGAGTTCTGTAGAGCCATTTGCTCCTTCACTTAATGGCCCTACCCTGCCTAGCTGTTCCAGTTGCTATATCTGTGGTTCTATAGTTTTATTCTCTCCTCCTCCAGCCCATGTGACAGCCTTCAACACGTCTGGGTTGGCAGTGTGCCTGCCAATAACAGTCCCCTTCTCCTGATGATTTTTACTCTGATCATTCTATGGAGTTGAGAGAAATAAGTATATACAACCAGACTGAGCATAATCATGTATAAAATCAGATTAAGCAGAATCTGAGTGAAGACCTGACGGGCATAATATGAGTAAAATCCAGATGCTATATGCGTGAGCATTGTAGCATCTATTTTGGCTCCCCAGAGACTGCTTGCTCACTAGCTTGTGTTCCTCTGTACGTTAGTCAGGGTATTTGTTCACGTACTTAGTTAATTCATTTAACTATACCACAATGTTATTGGAATATTTACATCCCCAAATGGAGATTTATATAGAAAACTGTTTTGAAGCAAGAGGACTGTTACTTGAGTCTGAGCTCCCTGTGCTGTGGTGCTCTGCAAAGTTAGGTGCCAACAAGATATTGAATAGGTTAGTTATTAGATATATTTTCAGGAGTTTTACTTGTGTGTGTTTTCCATCTGCAGTGTCTCACTAGGAAGATGAAATAAATATCTCAGACAATCACTTGTGTGAGAGTAATCTGTTTAAGCGTGCTCGGCGTAATGCACGAAGCATAATACAACGAAATGTTACAACTTTTTCTTGCAATCCAATCTAATCCTTCTTTAGAAGACAAATGGTGACCTACTTTCTCTAAACTCTATCCCTAAATATTTTCCTTCTAATTTCTTTTTTTTCCCTTCGGGTTTTATTGAGATATAATTGACATTCAGCACTGTGTAAGTTTAAGGTGTACAGCATAATGACTCATATACATCATGAAATGATTACCACAATAAGTTTAGTGAATATCCACTATCTCATATAAATACAAAATGAAATGAAAGGGAAAAAGAAGTTCCTCATGATGAGGACTCAGGGTGTACTCTCTTGTTAACTTACACTATAACATACACACTGGTTTGACATCTTCACAATACTGAATCTTCTAATTAATTAACATGGTGTGATAGGCATAATTCTGAGATGACTCCAGGATTTCTGTTCCTTGTATATGCATCCTGGAAAATCTCCCCTTGAGTGTGAATTGATGGATTTATTTATTTATTTTTTAACATCTTTATTGGAGTATAATTGCTTTACAATGGTGTGTTAATTTCTGCTGTATAACAAAGTGAATCAGCTATACATATACGTACATCCCCATATCTCATCCCTCTTGCGTCTCCCTCCCACCCTCCCTATCCCACCCCTCTAGGTGGTCACAAAGCACTGAGCTGATCTCCCTGTGCTATGCGGCTGCTTCTCACTAGCTATCTATTTTACATTTGGTAGCGTATATATGTCCATGCCACTCTCTCACTTCGTCCCAGCTTACCCTTCCCCCTCCCCGTGTCCTCAAGTCCATTCTCTACATCTGTGTCTTTATTCCTGTCCTGCCCCTAGGTTCTTCAGAACCTTTTTTTTTTTTTAGATTCCATATATATGTGTTAGCATACAGTATTTGTTTCTCTCTTTCTGACTTACTTCACTCTGTATGACAGACTCTAGGTCCATCCACCTCACTAAAATAACTCAATTTCATTTCTTTTTATGGCTGAGTAATATTCCATTGTATATATGTGCCACATCTTCGTTATCCATTCATCTGTCAATGTACACTTAGCTTGCTTCCATGTCCTGGTTATTGTAAATAGTGCTGCAATGAACATTGTGGTACATGATTCTTTTTGAATTATGGTTTTCTCAGGGTATATGCCCAGTAGTGGGATTGCTGGGTCATATGGTAGTTCTATTTTTAGTTTTTAAGGAACCTCCATACTGTTCTCCATAGTGACTGTATCAATTTACATTCCCACCAACAGTGCAAGAGGGTTCCCTTTTCTCCACACCCTCTCCAGCATTTATTGTTTGTAGATTTTTTGATGATGGCCATTCTGACTGGTGTGAGGTGATACCTCATTGTAGTTTTGGTTTGCATTTCTCTAATGATTAGTGATGTTGAGCATCCTTTCATGTGTTTGTTGGCAATCTGTATATCTTCTTTGAAGAAATGTCTATTTAGGTCTTCTGCCCATTTATGGATTGGGTTGTTTGTTTTTTTGATATTGAGCTGCATGAGCTGCTTATATATTTTGGAGATTAATCCTTTGTCAGTTGTTTCGTTTGCAAATATTTTCTCCCATTCTGAGGGTTGTCTTTTTGTCTTGTTTATGGTTTCCTTTGCTGTGCAAAAGCTTTTAAGTTTCATTAGGTCCCGTTTGTTTATTTTTGTTTCCATTTCCCTAGGAGGTGGGTCAAAAAGGATCTTGCTGTGATGTATGTCATAGAGCGTTCTGCCTATGTTTTCCTCTAAGAGTTTTATAGTGTCCAGTCTTACAGTTACGTCTTTAATCCATTTTGAGTTTATTTTTGTGTATGGTTTTAGGGTGTGTTCTAATTTCATTCTTTTACATGTAGCTGTCCAGTTTTCCCAGCACCACTTATTGAAGAGGCTGTCTTTTCTCCATTGTATATTCTTGGCTCCTTTGTCAAAGATACCAAATATCCTATTTTCTTTGCATCTTCCGGTAAGCCTTCTTGGTTTAACCACACCTAATTTTTGCATATTTTTTAATGTGGCTATGGATTATTTATATTATATGTGCTGTTGAATATGTTTTAAGTTTTCTTTTGCCTTTCACATGAGTACATGCCCCTTTTTCAAAACAGAGAGTTAAATCTATTGCCAATAAGCACCATGTTTTATCAATTCATATTTATCTCTTTTGGCCAAGATGTATTTTCTAAATTTTACATTCTTAGTAGTATTATTGCTTGACTAATGATAGAGGAGCTTGGGAGAAAGTGAAAATGGTAACATTTTATTGTACATTTTACAAACTTCTATTTCACTGTTTCTTAGGTATTTGGCTAAAATTCATCAAAGTGAACGTTGGAACAAGTGTCAGAGGTCATCAAGTCTGATCTTATATTTTACAATTAAGGACTCTGAGGCCTAGAGATGTTAAGAAACATATCTAAGGTCAGCTAGCTAGTGACTAGCACTAAAATCTAGGCACTTGATTTTTAGCACATGGCTTTGGGCTCTGTAAGCGTTTGCCACCCCATATGAAAAGAGTACTTGCTGTTCAAGTGCTATTTTAGCCATCCATATACCATGCCTGAACTCTGGGTGGCTCAAGGACCATGGCCCTGTTTCACAGATGTGCTGGAACAAAGAAATGTTAAGTGCTGACTAAGGTAGCAGAACAAATCTACAAAGGAGTCAAAATAGAACACACTTCTGTGTTCTATTGATATTTCTCAGTGTTATCGAAGACACTGCTCTGCCTTTGTGAGAACAAATTCTGTCTTCCCCAGAGGCTACATAACTCCCTAATGGTAAATTAGTCACTTAGGAAGTACATTAACTCTTCCCAGCCACTGGGGTGTCATTACTTGGAAATCCTCTGTTTCTAGGCCATTGGCTGTGATGATAGTAGTACACTGCGCTAAATGGGACCCCAGTGGCCCCGAAAGAACTAATGCACCTTCCTTAGTGCTAAACTTGCTGCAAAGCTTAGGGATGTTCCCAAAAACCCTTCACCTCCCAGACACTTAAACATTTGTTAAGGTTTCTGGCCAAGGCTGGCACCGTATCAAATTGTCTTTGAGTTTATTTTAACTTCAGAGGTCTCGCATCTGCTCTCCCATTCACCTAGTATCTAATTCATCCAGGGACCCAGAGCCCTCACACTGCCTCCAGGTGTTCATTCTTCCATGATGAAATATATCAAAATTCAGTCCCATTTCCATAGGAGTCAACATAGCCAGCTTTTTTTTTTTTAATTGAAGTATAGTTGACATATAACATTATATTAGTTTCAGATATACAACATAACGTTTCAATATTTGTATATAGTGTAAAACATAGAGCCAGTTTTTATTAAGGGACAAAATAACTCATAGTATGGTTTTAATAGTGTGAGTTACTTAATAATGGTTTAATAATTAATCATTAAACCATTCAATAAAGTTAAACTATTGAATAATGGTTTTAATAGATAGTAGTGAATTTATGTATTCCCTCTAAGATATGTTTTAAAATATGCAATTTATTTCATTAGACCAAGAAATGCATTGATATTATAAGAAATTCAAAAGGTACAAAAAGTTAGATAGTAAAACGTAAGTCTCCTTTCCTGATCTGATCCTTAGAGTCCAATCCCCCCTTCTCTAAGGCCACTTATCTTACCAATTAACTGTGTCTTTTCCCATGGGTAATCTATGATATAGATATGCTCACATATATGCAAATATATTTATATAATTCTTTTATACGAATGTTAGCTTTTTAGACATATTCTTATACACCTTGCTTTTTTCACTCAAACATATAAAGTGGGGGATGATTCTATTTTAATACATACTGAGTAGCAGCATTATTTTGAACAGATATATAGTTTTCCTTAGGATGGAAATATCATGATTTATTTAATCAGCCCCTAGTGATGAACATTGAGGGTTTTCTCCCCCAACCTTTTGTTATTACAAACAATGCTACATATGGTACTTAATTAATTTATTTATTTTTATATTTATTTATTTATTTTGCTGCGCCGTGCCACTTGCATGATTTTAGTTCCCCAGCCAGGGATTGAACCTGGGCCCTAGGAAGTGAAAACGTGGGGTCCTAACCATTGGACCACCAGGGAACTCCCTATATACGGTATGTTTAAAATCAGCCTTTAAACATAAGTGTGAGTATATCTGTATAATAAATTCCTAGAAATGGAATTGTCGAAACAAAAGATATATGCATTTTTAATATTGATAGATACTATTAAAGGGCCATCCACAGAATCTGGAACAATTTACGTACCTTGACACTATATTGTGATATCATGCTTTAATGTTGGTCAATTTAATAGGCAAAAAAATTAGTTCACATTGAAGAAGTTAACACAGCTGACTCATGGAGTCAAGACTCACAATGATAACTATCAGATGCCTAAGCCAATGCTCTTTTTCTCGTCTTAACCTAGTTCCGGAGACACAGTTAAGAAAAGGGGTTTCTGTATAACCTCACAAATGACAACACATTTGTAGACACCTGTTTCCTCTGGCATGAGAAGTCAGGAGTGAAAGGAAGGGGGGTCTGAAATATGGGTAAGCACAGGTGTAAGAGAACAGCCAAAATACAAAGAGAACAGGAAGAGAGGAGAAGTAAGAGTCACCGCTCAAATAACACAATGAAACTTCCGAGACACCATTAGGACACTCACCGAAAGAGGGTGTGGTGGGGAGGTGAGTGTCAGTTAACCCAAGATGGAGCTTTGACTTGACTTGACAACCATAGTTACTTCTCCTTGGTCAGTCCTCTAGATTATTTATTCTTATTCTCACAATGATATATTTACAGGTTTTGCTTTTGAAACATTCATAACAGACTTTTCACTGCACACATTCAGCAGGATTCGGTAAGAATCATGTCTCTCTGGGGTTTGCCTTTCTTTCTTTCTTTTTCTTCCTTCCTTCCTTCCTTTCTTTCTTTCTTTCTACATTTCTGAATTATTGTATTTGAATCAATGGAACTAATGGTAAGTAAAAAGTGCCCCAAAGACTCTTCTTTCATTAAAAAAAAAAAGTTGAATAGAATAAACTGATCTTTTCCAATAAGAAGAGAAAAAAAATACCCAACCCAACATAATAGTCTTTATAGCCTCATAAACCACAGTACCACCCAAGATGTTAACAAGCTGGCATGTTTTGAGCATCAAAGATAGAGAGGAAACTGTGTTTACATGTTTGGCACAAAAACTAATGAGGAAAGTCAATTGGCCCTTTGTCTTGAGGGTCTGAAGCGCTGAGCTCTAATGTTTGGTTTCTTCGTTGGCACTTGTTCAAGTAATCACTCGTGGCCTGACAAAGCCGCACTTGTGTTTTATTAGTGGCCATGCTGAACTCTCCCGCTTGGGCTGTGTCGTCTCTCAATAGAGTGCTGCAGCCCAGGGCACACTTATTTGAAAACACTAAATCAGAGCATGATGATCTTTGCCCAACCAGAGCAACCCAGAGAACCACAAAAAATGTGCAGAGTACTGTGCCTTTTGTTTGCAGAGGGAGGGAGGCGAGGACAGGAGGAAGGTAGAACTGGAGGCTGTGACTGAATAATTTGGAAATGGGAGCTATTAGACCTACTTCGTAAAGGAAATCTTTTCCCCTCCTAATCACAGGGGCTACGTTAACATCAGAACCTGCCTTAATGCACCACGGGGCATGATCCATGAGGCCTCGACTCAAGCCTGCAGTGGCAGGAGATGTCAAGGTGACCCCAGAGGTCTTTTCTTCCTGGAATTCTAAGGTGTCGTGAAAGAGTAATCATGTTACCTGGTGAGGAAGCTGACTTTGTCTTTGAGAATATAGTCTGGTAGAAAGGGAAAGTTCCAAAGTAGGTCAAAGCACAGTGTTTGTAACTTCTCTCATTAGGTTGAATTTTTACCCTCCTTCCTGCCTTTCTCCTTCCTTTTACTATTGCTATTATTGTTTTCCATTTAGAGATAGGAATGCCTTGGACCATCCCGGAATTTTTATCTGCATCACTGAACAAGTATCCAAACATTTGGCTGCTATTTTCAAAGTTCTGAACCAGAAACGAGGACTCCAAAATCTGGTTGCAAACAACATTTTTTAAGTGACAGTTTTGGCAGTCTTACCTACAGATCCAGTAAAAATAAAACCTAGAACAGTTTGTTCTTAAACTATTTCTAGTACCAGTACTGTGAAGAAAGTACTGAGCTCCACATAATTAAACTTATTTTTTTAAATGCCTGAAATTTTACATGTTCAAAAATGAGAATTTGGGATAGGTTAAGAGATGTCCTTGCCTTTGCCAAATCCTTGAAGTTCTCTCTGGCTGTCTGCCTCCTATCAGATCTTTTCATGAAGGGTGTAAGTGTACACTCAGCACAGTTTCTGCCACTGAATAAGTCTGAGTGATGCCCGCGCTGAGAAAATGCTAAGTGAGAGCTATTCCTCGGGAAATCACATGATGTAAAGTTAAAAGTTTAGAATATACAGACTTAATGTAACTAAAGTGTCATCTCTGTACCTTTAAATAAGCAGTATTTTCTTTGCTAATTACCTCTTGAATGTTTACTTTGTAAAATGAAGAGTATGCTCACCGCAGTAATGCTTCTTCTGACAATTGTGTAGCACGTTTTATATAAGCCTCTCAAGCTTTCACGGTTCCTGCAGAAAGGAAAGCATTAATTTTACATGCAGGTAAGGTAATTCCGAATTCCTATTCCTGTTGTTAACAATATTTACTCTTATGTCATGACCAGAGTGTGCCAGAAACACAAATGACCTGTTGGTGGTGGTAGAATAAGTAAACATGTGGAAGCTTCCTAGAAAAAAGCAATCTGTAAGGGGAAAAAAGAGAAAAATGTTGGTGGGCTCCTGGCCTTTGAAATCCACCTAAGGCGATGGTAAGTGAAGCCACTGTACCTGAAGTCCATAGCCCTAGCCGGTGGAGGAAAGCAATGTGTTTAAATAGGATGTGCTTGTATTAATAGGAGGTTCTATTCTCGGCCTTGAGATAAAGGGAGATCTCGTGGGAAGAGATAAGACCCCTCTGCACCCCAGGTCCCCGCCTGCCCGAGCTCCCTGCCACCCATCTCTCCCTCGGGTCTTCCTGTGCCCTCCTGTCCCGCAGACACCAATATTGTTTCTTCCCGCAGGCTCTGCTGCAAGAATGTCAGACATCACATCGCAGCTCACATGCAGAGCTCAGATTGCTAAACGGAGCCAGGGGATGGAGTTGGGGGGTGGGGTGGAAAAGAAGAACCGCGTTCCTAAGCTCCTTCTCCACGGAGGAGCCGTCCACAGCCTGGGCTCAGGATGGATGTGCTGGTGCTGCCGAGATGCAGTTTCTGGGAACCGCCCCACATCCCTACCTAGGGAAGCCGGCTTCTCTGCACAGAAGGACACGAGGGCGTCCTGACCCTCCTCCTCCATCTCCCACTTTCTAGGGATGATTCACTCAGAATCTATCAACGTGAACGTTAAAAGCTAACCACTATTATGGTCTTTTATGGCAAAATCCCCCCCCCCCACTGTAACATGTATGCTCTGCCTAGAAACCATTTGCAGTTTTTAATGCACACAGGTCTTTTTTTTTTTTGAAATAACACACACTAAATAAATTTATTTGCCACCTAGAGTGGTATATGTGCATATCTATGAATACAGTCTACACATATCATAATGTGTATTGTATTTGCTATATTTTACAACATATATTCATATGTATCATAATGTGTACTTACAGGTATACTATTATAGTCCATTCTTTGTGTAAACACATTAGGCTTCAGAATTAGCTTAGTCACTAAACAAGTGTTCCATCTTCGATACTTTTAAGTCATGGGGTGGGGACAGTCTCTGTCACCAAATGTGTAAGAAGAATCAAGGCCAGCCACCTATAATAATAACAAAAATATATGAACCAATGTGAATTTCACAGTGGGAACCACGCCTCATAGAATAAAGATGATGGCTTGGTGTTTCAGAGTCCCTCTGTTGGCATGAGCACCATGCCATCAACCTTAGGATTCCCCAGGGATGATAAAACCTAAGGCTGATGTATTACACTACTTAGATGAGGGCAAGACATTTAAACTGTGAGTCAGGTGACAATGTAGTATTCACCTATTCAGAGAACTGGAGAGGTAAAGCAAACGGTAGGCAGTGGGGAAGAGGAAGAGAGGGAATCTTGGGTAATTTCCCTCTAGAGGTGAAATATTTTCGGACAGTTGTTCAGATTACAAAATGAAAGTCGTTTAGAACCAAGCCCCTAAATTTGAGTAGCACTACGAAAAGTGACCCTGAATGGTAATGAAAAAGAAAACACCTTATCATCTCCTGAATGTATTTTCACAGTGATCAAAAGAATTATCTTGTTTAAATAACTGGTTTTTTTTTAAATTGGGCCTTTATCATAGTTATAAGAGAATGAAACCAGAAAGCACTGATGTACGCAATCAACAAACAGTGGATTGTGTACATCACAGAAATCCAGAGACTTAGTAAGACAGTTTCACAGTCAATTTTCTTGGAGGACCATTGCTCTCTTGTCTATCAGTTTAAAGACACCAAGGTAAAGAAATAACCAAAAATCGTACGTGCTATTTAAACACAGACTGAAGATGTTGATAGCATCATTTTTTTGCAAATAAGATTTGTGCATTAATTTGTAAAATATGATTTTATAAGCATTTAATGATAGTTAATGCATTTTATTCAACACTTGTAAAAATGTTAACCAATAACATCTATTGTTTAGTTTGCAAATGCTTAATAATAGAATTGTCATTACTTTAGCTACGATGGACTTGAATATCACAATTAAATAAGTTGGCTACCTGGTGCTATTGATACTGGCATTTTGTGGAAGTCTATAGGCTACTTCATCACTGAAAAACATTCAACTTAAAAAATTTAACAGACACTGAGTTTCCTCAGTTGTTCTAAAATAGTTGCAAAGATAATAAGTTACCATCTTGTAAAAAGTTAGAAAGTTCTTGTAAAAAGTTAGAAATGTTCCTAATAACTAAATTTGACATATTTATGAACTGTCAGTAGTCTCAATAGAAATTCAGAAACTATTACCAGAGATTTTCTTTAAAATTTAAAGTTTACAAATAACAAATTTATGACATATTTTACTTTTTAAAAAATAAAAAAATGATAAAAATGTTTATCATCTTACTTTGCTGAATTCTGCCTAAGGTCATCAATATTATTGTACTATGATATCCAAATAGTAGCAGTGAATTTCTCTCCACTGTCTCTGTGCTGTTATATTGCTTCCAACTCTATTCTGAACTACTACATTTCTCAAATTAAACTTTTTAAAAATGTTAGGATATGAGGCTACTTTATAACTAATTATACTTTTAACATTTACAGAATTCTTTTAATTTAGGGATATACTGTATTGGGTGTCATCACTTATATATGTTATTTTCCCCTGTCAGACAGAGATGTTTGATTGTTAGGCTGGACATAAAGCAGAAGATCTGCTCGGTAAATGGTTTAGGATTTTTGCTCCCTTGGTTTTATAATAAAAAACAAGTATAGTTATCCCATCTATCAAAAAAAATGTGAAAGCACAAATATTTCTGAAACTATTCAGAGAAATCATCACACAGTCCCGTTCATAGCTCTTAGAAAATAAAAATATGGCTTTAAAGTTGTTGAGTTCTTCCCTTAATTTAAAAACTGATGTTTTAATATAGATCTTGATGACCTGATGCTGTTATCTCTACATGGTACAATTATTTGACCTTCAGAATTATTCATAAGCCTCAAATGTAGCCCTATGTCTTAAGCATGACTTTGAAGTCTCTGACTAGATTCAATGTTTACAAGGATTCTCTCTGCATGAATTGGGTCCTGTTGTTACAATACCATGTCCTAAAACCAAAGAAAAATGTAATTATGTATCAACACATATATGATTCATCCTAGTTCTTAAGGATGAACGGATAATTCGACTCAGCATTTTAGGAACTGTTAAAATATAGTTATAATTTAATTGGATTTTTCTAGGTTGACTTTTTGCAAGTATCTAATGTAATGTTTCTTTGGAAAACTTAAGACCCTTCCTAAAAATCCAAGAGGTCAATTTGGTCATTTCAACCATGCAAATAGAAGATAGATTTTCCTGTCTCTAATTTCCAACAATTCCAAGGGTTCCACTGGATAGTGAGATAATGCAAATGGACCGAAGCGCCAAGCCAGGCTTCTGCAGAGAAAATCTGAGTCCTGCAAGTTCGATTAAGCTAGCTAATTTTCAGTCCAACAAGCTAATTTCCAGACAGACTCTTCTGATGTTTTCCCTCTGTTTGTAATTTGCATCATTAAATAGCTCGGTGTTTCAAAGCAGCCCCAGTACTAAGGTCACAGGGCTTTGTGCTAAATAGCAACCAACTCGATTTTTTTTTTTTTTTTTTTTTAAAGGAAGGAACAGAGAGCAGCTGATCCTGCTGTAGCATGATTTTCTTTTTTTCTTAGTGGGAAGAGGTTGAAGTGTCTTGTGGATCACAGAAATTTCGCTTTGGTTCGGGGAACAGCTTTCCTCAGTGCCTTTGTGCTCCAGAAAGCAGCCCAGGATCACAGGTGGCCTTGATTATCAAGATTTTTTTTTTTAAAATAGTGTCCCCCTCCCTTTCATGGAACAGCAGGACATCTCCCTGACATGAATATCTCATTTTTAGTGCCACAAAATTCAAAAATCTTAAAGAGATATCCAAAACCTAAATTAAAAAACTAAATCTACCCTTGAATTTCAAAGGGTAAAATTGGTTAAGAAACATTACTGGTGCTACAAAAGGGTTATACGGGCAGATATGTAGAGTTATGGTTTCTCATGGCCAATTTTCCCTAGAAGGTTTTCAAAGGACTGCTTCTAAAATAACACGCCAAATACAGAGAAAGCAGGAAAATACCTCTTCACCCTTACCTATACCTCTCCAGAATAAAATCATTTCACTTTGTCTCTCTGGTCACAGGCGTATGTACTTCGGCTCACTGGCACCCTGGGGCACTGTTTCTACCCTACATGCTGACATGGGTGCTAGTATTAAAAAATCTTCAATCATATAACTCCAAGCCATTCATATTAATGTGCCTGAGTGAAATTACCCTTTCTATTCTGCAGGGGGAAGAAAGACCATAAAACGCTCTCTGCATCCATCAGGACAACCCCACTGGCACAGATGGGAATTTTGCTCTGAAGTGACAGCAGTGCTTTCCTGAAACATGACCTACTGATTGCAAAGAGTTTCTTTGGAAAGCCCATGTTTTGTCATTGACCCCTCTCTACCATATCACACACTCCTGTGCAATCCTAGAGCAATGTTCCCGGGAAGGTAAAGATGGCTCAGAAGAAAAACGGTCATCTCTAACAAAGAAATGCAATAGATGTTTGTCGCGGGGAAAGGCCTAATTCAATCGGCAGTATCTCTGGGTTTCTATTTTGACTCGAGTTGTTTTCAGCACATTCCCTCCGCATTACCAAAAGTTAGAAAGTGTATTTTAAGAAATGCCACCATTTTTGATATTGACTGAGAACGACGCGCTCAGGGATTTATTTCCCTAAAAATATAGCCCAGAGAATTTAGAAACACACAATGTAGAAGAATTCAACATGTTGTAGGGTACCACAAAAACGTAGCAAAGCTTTTGCCAGGCAGTAATGAGACCTGAATGTTGTGAGGTATATACACGAAAATGGCTACGTCCTTTCATTGACACTAGTTTTTATTGTGACAGGTAAACCTGGGGATTATAAAACATTCCACTGTTAGAAGGAATACTTTTTTTTTTTTTTTTAACCTATAGTTCACGGATGCCAGTCTCTTTCAAGAGTAATACTGTTCCCTACTCTCTGGTCCCTCGGCAATTGGCTTCTGGATTAAGTGTAACACTTACCCCTTTGTATCATACTATCTCTCCTGCTGTAGATTATGATCAGCTCATGGGAAGGGACAGGTTCGTGTACAGCACTAACACAATACCTGGCACATTTGCGGAACAAATCGTACATGGCATTAAAATATATTTTATATTTCTTTTCAGAACTGTGTCATAGTATCTCATGACGACGTTTCAGTTATTTTGAAAATCCTTAATTTGATGGGGGAAAGGGAGGAAATGTCCTTCCAACAAAGACAAAGTGTTAACAGAATCCACCAGCAAAGTCTGAAAAAGCAACAGAAACCAAGTGTTCACCTATCAGCAGTGTATACAAATTTTGGGTGCAAACAGACCTATGGTTATTTAAATGGATGGATTCTCACATGAATTTACTATCCATCCTACTCTAGGGATGTTAGGAAAATGGGAACAGATTTAGTTATCTATCTTTACTTGCCTACTGAGAGCCCATGGAAAAAATATGAAAATACTTCAATAAGTGATGCAAGAAAGTTTCTCTGAGTACATTCCAATGTGTGCAAACATGACATATTTAATTAGTATTATATTCCATCTTTTAAAAGACACCCCAGATTTGAGATATGATAATTACCTTTTAACAACTTACAGCTGCTGACTTCTTAGGTAACCAACCATAACTGTTAACGGTTCTTGGTGCACACAGCAAGGCAAGTCACACAATAACAAAACCAGAGCTGGAAACTTACTGTTTTCATACTTCTCCATGGAACCAGGCTAACGAGCGGTACACCTATGTCATAAGTTCATGTGGCTCAAAGCAAAACAAGCTTGAACAGCTGCTTAAACAGATCACGAAAGGACTTGTGGTAGGTGACAGATGTGTTATAAGGACGTTTTGCTTCTCCGTTGTACTTAGGTTGAAGAGAATCATCAGGCTTTTAATTTTGCTCAAGAAAACTAGTTAGTCTTCAAAACGCAATTTTGTGACCCCTACTCTGTCGGGTGGCGCAGAATTTTCAAAGCAGCACAATGTTGTAAAAAATGCCCTTTTAATCAGATTACCGTTGGCGAATGTCCCAAACCCAGGCTGAAGTGCAGTGCTTGTGGTTTTCTCAACAGCTTACACTAAGCCTGCACCATGGAAATAATCTACTTTTAAAACCCAGGAAACAAATCGACTGCACTAAGGACATAAGTCGCTGTCATTAGGGAGTGATTAGGCTAAACATTTTTATACACTCTACCAGCCCACTTTCAAATTCTGTATCTCTGGCCGATAAGAAAAACGGTACTTCAGGTTAGTGTTCAGAACGACCATGAAGAAAAGTTAATAAATCCAAATGAATAGAACAGCAAGAAGAAGAGTTAAAAGATCAGTTACAACTTTAAACTGTTAATACCTAAATCTGGATCTTCTGAACCAAAAATGGAGAGTTGGGTCATGTATTGCACACTCAAAATATTCTTTTTAGTGTAGCACATTTTCAAGGCTCAACACATCATATGTCCCTCATTTATTTTCGGCCAACATGTTTCCTATTGCGCACTTTATATAGGAAATTCTGTGGGGATTAAGAAAATACCATTTTTAGAATTTATTGTCAGAAAATTCATCTTTTTATTTATTTATTTTTAACAGGGAGGGTTAGGTTGGGGGATTTAGTGACCCATCCTGATGTTATATTGTGGAATATATTCAGAAGTTACAGCAGGGTCCTAAATACATCCACTCCTTCTCGTCCCATAAGCCCTCCTTCCACACACGTACCCCAGTGAAGCGCTCGGTGAATAGAAGATTTAGGATCCTACGTTATATTTGGTGTCATTCTACCCGTTAACATGTTTATACTCACTAATGAAATTCTTAGCATTGAGTTTCTTGGTTTTAAAGTCACTTTTGAGGTTGTTTTCCTCTTTCTTGTGTTTTTAGTTTGTTTTTGAGAAAGATAAGTGAAAAATATCATTCTGCCAAAAACAAGTAGAAAACATAGATTTCTTTAAGGAAAGAAGCTGAATATATGTTCTCATCCAGTGGATATGGGAGGTTTATTTTTTCCCCCACGAGATTGAAAGGGATTGGATTTAAGAATGGGCTATTCTACTGGCCCAAAGCTCTTGCTTGAACAATGTTTGAGTCCTACTTTGGACATTCTACTGATAGTTTCATTTCTAATTTATGAAACATTTCATTAATCCTCAATCTGTCAGCTCTTGCTTGATAACAATAGAGGCTGACAGACAAAAGATTAAAATTTATTAAATACTCTACACTTTAGAAGTGTTTGAAGTGCTCTGTTCATTTTCATCCCCATTTCACCTAATTTTAAACAAACTATGCTCTTCCTAATTTCCTCAGAAAGCAAGTAGACAGCACAGCAAAACAACGTTTAAATACCAAAATATATAATGCTGAATCCAAACATACACCAAAAAATCAAAATACAGCTATTCTTGAGCAGAATTGCTGGCATTCACATAAAAAGCATCTCCCATCCCAAGTATTTCAAGCGTATATTTTTTGTATGTTCTTCTTCCTCTTCCTCTCAGTGCTTTGCCCCCCCAACCTTTTCCAATCTCATAAATAATTCATGAACTGATAAATATGCAATTTCAAAAAGTGCAGACAAGGCAGCACTGCATTAAAAAAAAAAAAAAAGAAAAAAAAAAAGAAAGAAAGAAAAGAAAAAGAAAAAGAGCTTGTGCTTTTTACACACAAGTCCTGTGCTGCACTTTACGGATGACAAATTTCCTAGTATTCAAACCCTGTGTTGTATACATGGTAGGAGTGTGGCTACGTTTCTGGTCAGATACCTTGCTAGATATATTATGAACTATCTGAAGAAGGCTGTAATACGTAACATATACACATTTAAAGAAATTAAGTGAGCAGTGTTTTAGAGCCTGGTGCTTTACAGTGGAATTTTTGAATAAATAGTTTAATTGTTCACGCTATCAAGTAAGAAGAGCAGGGGTGTGCAAGTCTTGCACAGAGGATAATTCTCTACTGATAACACCACAGAGATCTCGAGCTCCTAAGGTTTCTGCTAAGCGAGAGTCGTTTCTTTGACACCGTAAGAATATTCTTCAGAGGCCAGTTTAACCAGATCAACAGTAAACCATTCTGCCTGGGCTTTCAAACAGGTAAAACTACCCATCTGAGAGCCAGTATATAGAGCAGAGCCATTCTGTGGGCTAATTGCTTGATTTCCAGCCTGAAACAAAATGGAGGAGAGACCTTTTTAAGGCAGCTCAGGGCTGACGTATCAGAGGGAAATGTATGAAGGGGATAAAAACGTCCCTTAAAGAATATTAGTTATCCAATCAGATAAATAGCAAAGGTAAGGTAATCAATACAGATGGCATTGTACTTATATACTGCGAATAGAGATAATAGATAGGAATACTCACTGAAAGAGAGCTATTCTAGTATAGCAACAGTTAAGTTTTTGAAAAAGAAACACGATTTCCGCCTGAAATGTAACCTTTCAAACGAACACTTAAATTGGAAAACACCATGGGTAAGAAATAGACCACAGCATTTAATTTGGACCGGCTAGTTGGAAGCCTGTATTTACTGTACTATAATTTCAAATTTAATTAAGTCACACTGCTGACGCCAGGAGCATCGACACAGTAAAGATGATTAATTGCATGCGTAAATGAAATATAAATAGCCCTAAAAGTAACATTAATGCAGAAACTTGCATACAGAAATGGTATGATAAATTTAAGGATAAGCGCCTACCTGCGTCTTTGAAACACATGCCAGAATGGCGACGAGGGCCCTGCATTTGAATGGAATCACTGTACCAAAAATATAACCTTTTACGGATCATTATTTTTCTAAGACATGTGTCCAACCTCCCCTTTCCCTCTCCTCGCGTACCTCGACCCCCAACATGATTTGTTATCTTCTAGAAGACTTTTCACACAATTTGCATTGTCATCTTATGGATTGGCTACCGGTACACAAACATGAGCTGACACACAGCAATGGTGGGACCGGGCTGTCACAACAAGGCAGCTGGACTGTTATATATTCCACTTTGCTCCCATTGTACTTCCATTCACAGCAGCAGTGGGACAAAGGGCCTGACAGAGCTAACCACGGATTGTCACCTTGATTTGTCCAGTCTAGCAGATATGCAGAAATGAATTATATTCTCCTGCTTTATGAACACAACCCAGAAGCAAATAAGCTTGCAAACAGCATCTTCCAAACCACATTATCTAAGAAACATCAAGCATCTTCATAGATACTACTACATGCTGCCTTGCTCAGTAGGTGAGGAAAAGCAGAAAGAACCATCCGATTAGTGAAGACACTAAAAGGCTTTCCTCCAATAATATATTCCTGACATTAGAGCCTCAACGCTCTCTGATTGAGAGATACGTAATTTGTATTCTGCTTAGCTTTATTTTTGATGAACGCTATCACAATGCTTCAAACGCAAACTTGAATCATATTTTTCAAAAAAATGTGCTATCTGAAACCTAGTAAATAAAGCTGTTGTTCTTTTAAGAAAAACTGTGTTAAACTGAAATACTTTTCTTAAAAATGATAAAATGAATGACTACTCCATGTCTGTTATAATACACTTTTTGCTAAACTCAGAGCCTGTCTTATTAAAATTTTGTCAAATGTTAAAGCTCTAAGCCTGAGACAACTATTTTGGGCGCAAAATATTTGTCTGCTAATGAGAAAATTTACCGGAAGGTTTTTTTTTTTTTTTTTTTTAAATGCCGGTCGCTTAATTTACTACTTTATTGACAAGGTGTTTGTGTGTGTTTGAGATCTAGGCAGTTTTAATAGCCACACATGGATAAATGAAGCAGACAGGGTCTGGTCATTTCTTTATGAAAGGATGCCTTCAAAATTGGAGAAAAGGGGAAAAATGGTTTTTTACCAGCTTTTTGAGATAAGGATGGTAAAAGAACATTTCTCTGTGAAGCAAGGAAAAAAAAATTGTTGACCTTTTAAAAAAAATGATGCAGATAAAGATTATTTCACACACACATATACGTGTCCTTACAAATTCTTTCCATTTTTGTACACAAAGCAGTGTGCTTGCTGATCCTCCCAAAGACAACTTTTTGTAAAACCAGAGCCTCTTGTTGAAGAACTCTTTGGGCTACATAATGTAGCGTAGAGTTTGTTTTATTATTATTTTTTAATGCTACCCACCTTGACGGAACATGCAGAGTGCTTGGCTCTGAAGAAAAGCCTTGAGAAGCATTTCACTTGTTTGTTTTTCCTTTTTTAAAAAAAATTTAAGAGACAGGGCTAATCTGAAGATGCAGCATTTAAAAACCAAAATATCGCATTTTGTATCTGAGCATATATTTAAAATACCCATAGTAAAAATATGTTCCATTCAAAAGACCTATTAATTTTGAATTTTAAATTGCAGTATCCTATTGTCTTCTGCTTATACATATGGATTCTGTTCACAAGGCGACACTTGGTACCTAGTGTTTTAAATGGTGACTAGCACGAACCAACATGATACACGTAGTAGACAGTATGTATGAAAAGAACATAAAACCCGGCCCCATACAGAAATGCAAATGATACTTGATCAAAAGGCTGCACGTTCTTAGTGAAGGATTCAGTCAAAATAAAACCTTCACTTCAGGAGAAGGCAGAAGAAAATCCTGCACACTTTGTTTCCAGTTGATTTAGGAAAAATCTAAATGTATCAAAAAGTACTGTTGATTATTGTCCAAGGAAAAATTGCACAAATGTGTCTTTCCTCGGAATTCTCTGCAGCCAACCGTCAGAGCTCTGCGGCCGTGCACCTGACTGCAGCAGAATCAGGCTTGATGGTTACGGTGGGTGACAGAAAGGGGCCACTGCAAGTGCTATTATGCAGTTTGCACGGGGAGATTTCAGCACGTTTCAGCTTTGTCCAGTTATGCTAGGTAGTTGTGTGTGTGTGTGTTTTTCTTTTCTTTTACTAATAGTTATGCATGGCTTCCAATACTGAAATCCAACTTGGACTCTGTGACCACCATTTACAGCACCCTGTGTTTAAGATTTAGCATTATTTGACAGATTTTCAAGTTGCTTTGGCATTTCAATCTGCTTTAGAGTTGTAAATAAAATTCACACATTCGTGCCTTTGTGCCTGTGGTCCTCTTTGAAAAAGATGTAATTCCACTTTATCCCTTTATTTTAATTGTAAGCTCTGAGAACATTTTACAAAATACGAAGGTTTTCTCCTAATTTATAGTAGAAATACATGCTCAGTTTAAGGCTTTTGTGAAAATTATCGATATTTAGGACTAAGTGGATTCCTCAAAGCTTGTCTTTTGTGTTTTTAAAATATAACATGTACATTTTTCTTTAAAATTGAGTGTGTCTTATTACACATGATTCTGAAATTTGGAGTTATTTGCAATTATTTTATAATAAGTACAATTAGATCTCTGCATAAAAGGTGGAGGAGCATTCTACAGACATCAAAGAGGAGAAAAAAAAGGCCAAGATTGAAATTTTAAAGGGTTAAGATAAACACATAAAACCAGTTATTATTTTTTTAAAACAGTAATTACGCTTAAGAAAAAAAAAATGTTTTAAAGCATTTCATAGAGGACTCAAATAAAATATTTGGAAAACTAAGATTTTTGTCCCAGAAAATCTTAATTGGTCATCTTCTCTCCCCACTGCATTCTCACCCCACACCAGAATGTTCTTTTGAAACATAGGTTAAAAGGGAGGATGGGGCCTCACATCACTGTTCCACATTGCCCTAAACTTTCATTACATTTAAGAGCAAGGCAAGCCACACAACTCTGCTTCCTGATATATTGTTGAGTGGGCCGTCTAAGGTTCTATTTTCCACGTAGGGTCAAGACTGCTAACATGGGATTAATCAGCTACTCCTCCTAAACCATGAATCGGAACAATTGCTTTCAGTTTCATATGGTACAACTGCCTGGAAATAGAAGAGTTGGAAAGTGAGGGAACATACCAGGAATGTAGAAAAGAAAATGTTAGTGGATAGCTGTAACTCCAACTTGGCTCCTTGTGATTTGGTACAGTAATCAAATTAAAAGGATGAAATATATGTTCAACCAAGTGATTTTGGAACATCTTTCCCACCTTTTGTCTTTTCCCTTCGAGATCTAGTTCTTACATCAATTGTGACATTTTATAAAAACTTCCCACTTGACTCTTTTTTGGTAGGCACCGTTTATGTTCAAGTCCACATTTAAACATGTCTGCTGACCCAGGGTTAAATTCAAGGAAGCCTGTGCAAAATGCATGCTGCTCTTCTGCATACATATTGCAAAGCCAACACTGTATTTAACCTCTCTGTGAATGTTTGCATTACAGAATTGGAAAATACTAGGTGCAAATGTCTGTGTAAAGGGAAACTGAAATCCTTCACTATTAGAGAGGAGTGTGACAAGCTTATTTTCATACTAGGACACACTTACATTTAAATGGCCTTCCTCCTAAATGAGATTGCTTCTTTTACTAAAAATGATATGAAAATGGACACTTACCGATCACGTTTGGAAAAAATAACTGTCTTTTGCCTTATAAATGATATTCAGAGAAAACCAAGAATTATTTTTCTTGGGGATAAAATATCACATGCAAAGGCTTTTTCTATTTGTTAGCATTAGAATTGAATTTTCTCAGGAAAGCAAGTGTTAAGACTGTGTAATATAATATACAACCAGGCTACATGGGCAAAAGTGATTAATAATTGTGCCATAAAAATGAACTAATATTTTATTAGAGAACAGAAAAACGTAGGAATTTTTCAAAATAAAAATTTATTCTCAATTATTAAATATAATATTATTCAATAGCAATATTTGTTAAATTTTGAGATAGAGTTCCCTAGAAAATAGTCCTGCCATGATTAAAAAAGTGAATAGATGTTTTTATGTTGACAGATTTTTTAAAGTTAAAAGAATTTGTTATTCAAAATGTTAGGAAAAAATTATATATAAATATAATAATGTGCAAATAGTCATTTATAAATGTAATTATTTCCTGTGTACCCTGAGATCTACTTTTACATAACTGATTGAAGATAAAAACTTATTCTGATGTTTTGTGATGCTACCACAAGTGTTCATAGCATTAAATATAACACAAAGAATATTCAAATTGGTAGTAAATACTGCAAAAATTATGTCTACGAACCAAATGCATTCACCATATTCTCGAATTGTATTTTACCTTAACCACATACATAGTACATATGGCAATTAGAGGTATGTAATTATTAAAACATACCCGCAGAATTAATGCATTAAATGAAATGGAATTATTCCAAACAAAAGGTATGTGACATTAAAATTATATATTTTTATTTTAACATGCAATAGTAAATACTCATTTTATACCACAAAAATTCTACAGTTATTTTAAATGCAATATTTAGTCTATCTATATTAAAGTTCTCAAGAAGACAGATGACATAAGAAAGACGTGAAAGTATCTGTAAACTTGTCATAGGATTTCTTCTTCTCCAAAAGAATTTTCCCTATAACTCTAAGACATTACTTGGAAACAAGTGTATAGCTGTCATCATCACGTCTTTAAGGTTAGAACGGTATTCAAAGTATTTTTGTAAATATAAATATTTATTCAGTTAAATAGTATGGGGATTGAAATTAAAGCTATATTATCTCTTCAGCAAAAAATACTTTTGTTTGACAGAAAAAAGTACAAAATGATGTGAACATAAATTAGCCCTACAAAAGTAATTACAAGAAGCACTGTTTTTGGAAATAGCTGACTTATTTTTATCTAAATGGGATAAAAGATTAATGCATTTGATAATTGATGAAATATTTGATTATAAAAATAACTGGCTATAGTGTAATTCAAAATGACTGTTTAACAGAACTCTGACGGTGATTTATAAGATGTTTGATAAAATTACTGCCAAGTTTTCAAATTGTACAACGTGGTCTAAATAATTGGTAAAAGGCTATTTAGAAGGATTTTAATCTTTCTTCATGTTTTTATTAATATTTGTAATAAAAGTAAAAACATGATAAAAGTATTTCCAAAGAACTCCATAAATGGACCTAGGTTCTCTCTCTCTCTCTCTCTCTCTCTCTCTCTATATATATATACTTTTTTTTTTTTTACCTTTTCCAGGATTCATTCTAATTTGGAGCATTTAGTGCTGTTCTTTTTATTTCAAAAGAAAATCCATAGTATCAATATTATTACCCTAATACTTGAAGGAAAGCATCATATGAAGTGATTTATATAACAAATGGTATTCTGATCCTTTTTTTGAAAATGAGAATATTCTGCTTATCCAAAATCAAATAACACGTGCTATATATATTTTTAAATGATTTGATACAGTTGGTCAGAGATGAAAACACATGCTATGAATCTCAGAGTAAAATCAGGGTAACCAGGTACAAATAAAGATGAACAGGTTTAAGGCTTAGTATTATACCTGAGTACAATTTCTGCCAGACAAAGTCAAACTGCTGCAGAAATACAGGAGTGCTCACAAAGGGTGTGGTGTCGGAGAGGCGGCAGGAGAGAAGGGAAAAGGGGGCCTTGATAACCTTTAGGAAAGCAACCAATTCATTGATGTGACTCCTACCTTTCTCCACAGAATGATCTGCACTGAGAAAGGCTGGACATCTAGATCAAAGCCACACTCAGCCTCTGGACCCTTCCTACCGTGTCCTCAATTATAGATGACCTTTAGGCAAAGAAGGAGAAAGAAATAATTCTTTACCATGCAATGGAACAAAATTAGTATTTTCAAATTGCTGTGTATACATGCACAACTGGACCGCAGACCATTTTTACTTGCCGTTTCTTTACCTACATTTTGTCTGCTTTCTGCATACAATTTGGGAAAAGAATTTTTAATTATCATGTATACCTTTAGACAATATAATCAATACTTAATATGCTTTACAAATTCTGTTTTAATCTACATAAAAGAATCAAGAAGCATGTGTGAGAATGATTTATAAAGCAGATTTTTTTTCTGTAAATAATTTAATTGGTGTAAAACCTTGATTTCTTCTAACGAAAATAATATCAAAAGGGTTGCTAATCACAGTAAATCCAAAATATTATTATCTCTACTTGGGAAAAAAATCCCTTAAATTACTTGTTTACCAAATATATGAATGATACCTTGCAATTAGAAAACTGTAGAATATAATAAGAAGAAGAGAGAATTCTGCTGGCCAACTAAGAATCTTTTAAATATATATCTAAAAAGGACTTTCGTATTATTAAAATTACCTTTAGCTTTATGTACAATTTTTTATTTGTAGCACAAATAAAAAATATTTTTAGTTAAATGCTACTCTAAAAATCCACGTGAAAGAATCAGAACTATCACCTGAGAATAAATGTATTGTCAAACAGGAAGAATTTTTAAGTATCAATACACTCCATATAGGTAGTATTTGGTCAATACAATTTCTCTTACAATTTGGAATTTACTCTCAGAGACTCTAAATCACATAAATTATCTAGTCTCTACTAAAATCATTGTTTGAATCTGTTAAGAAAAAAATTTTAAAGGTTTTATATCTTTAAAAATCATTTATGTCTTTCTTGCCTTATACCAGAGAGGTAACACTTTAAAAGTTTTCACAGAATCCCTTTTGTTCAAAGAAAAACATCTTTGTAATTATTTTTTCCATTTTTTAACCCACTGTGTTAAATCTGAAAAAAATAGAAAAAAAATGTGTAATAAGAAAACACATCATCTACGATCCTAACAACCATAGGCAACTACTGGAAATATTTTGGAATATTTCCTTCCAGTCTTTTTTTTTCTAGGATTTTGCTTTTTATATAAATTTAATATAATACATTTTACCTAACTTAGTATCTTATACTTTTATTCCAAAGTATGTTATTAGAATTTTCCCACATCACTGCAAGCCCTTTGTAAACAAAATTGTAAAGATTCTATGATAGTCAATCATATGAAAATGTTAGGTAAATCACTTTTAAGGAAATAAGGAAGGACAGTTGTTATTTGAACAATATTATGGTAGATACTTTTGTGAAGATAATAATTACCCCGGGTTCTTTTTTTTTCTTCCTTTTACTTTTACAGTTTAGAATTTTGTCAGTTATTTAAGACAAAGGGGAACAATTAAAAACACTGAGTTATAGTGAAAATGTTTATCAGATAAATAGCTCAGCTTAAACAACACATCTTGCCAAAAAGCTTGCAAGGCGCTCCTCACTTGGGGGCATGTGAGAAGGCCTGTAATAAGAAGAGCTGAGATTCGCTGGAGCTAAAGCTTACAGAAAGAAGAATCTGCAGGTTTAAAAGGTAATGCTATAATCTTACATTTATTTGGAGCAAACCACAGATGTGCAGTGTGACCATTTGCAAATGTCATTTAAAAAGGATACATAACTATGAATTCCATATTCGTTTCAGATAACCTTGTTGTTTTGTATGCTGAGGTGATATTTGTGTGTGTGTAATGTATGTACATTCACCTTAAAATGTTGTAGAGAATCAAAGTCACAGGAACTGCTAAATGAAATAATGAGGAAAATGTGCAATCAGGTGTGTAGACAAGGTGTCCATTTTTAAATACTTACGAATGTTTCACGTACATAAAGATCTTCTTTCCTTGCCCACTTTCTCACTATAAAAAATTCTCCGGAAGAAAGCAATGGCCCATTTATATCAATATGGTTTCGGAGATATTTAGGAAACATCTTGCCAAAAGACCAACAAAATCCCGTCTTTATTAGATGGTATTTATACATATGGGCAAATATTTTTTTCTCCTCTTTCACTGATCATTCTAATTAACTGAAATGACTTGAGGCTAAAGATACGGTGGAATATCTTAAAATAAATGTAATGATCAATTTAACAATTTGATTGAATTTTTGTTTAATTGAACAGTTATTTTGCTTAATTGATCATCTTAGTTTGGGGGATGTATTGTGTGTGTGTGTGTGTGTGTGTGTGTGTGTGTGTGTGTGTGTGTGTGTGTTGAGAGAGGGATGATGGGTAGGAAAGCTTCATGCCTAAGGAGAAGTAGAAATGATCACAGATGCAGAAAGTATTTAAAATAACGCATGCAGGCATCTTTGAAGCCTTGATTACAAGTGTCAAATGTTTCTCACATGTTTCAACTATAAAATGATCCTGGCTCCATTACTTCAGAGAGCCAAAATACATGGTATTTGCATGTTTAAATCTAAGTGAGGTATTAATTGTGCTCTTTCTCATTGGAGTTTATTTTCAAAGCAAAGTGCACAGGATATATTTAGAAATACAGTTCGATATATCCATGCTTGCAAAGGGGAATTAAGTTGATTTAAATGATTTTATAAAAATGAATATGTCCTAAGATGTGCCCTCTCAGTTTTGCTGGTTTATTTTAATATGAAAAAAGTAATCTAATCTCTGCTTGTTAAGAAGATTATGTAATGTATTAATTTATTTAAAATTAGGATATTCCTGATATCATGTGAGTTCCAGACATGCAAAGCAGAGAAAGAATTATGAGCCCAAACACAAAGAAAGGGTTTAAGCTTGAGTATCTGTTTTATTGCAACTCTCATTTTGTAAAGTAACAAAAGTGGTCATTCTTCAGTGAATGAAAAAAGTAATAGTTTCCATTTTTTTCCCATGAAATCATCAAATTGAAGAATGAGCCCTACTAAATTTGAAGGAAAGTGAAAACTAAAGATGTTCCTTCCTGTTTTCCTTGGGGGTGTAAAGAGAGATTGTCCTTTTCCAATTTATTTTGTACCAGGAAGTTAACTTTTTTGTGTGGATAATTTAATTACCTTCTATACCTCATGGATTTAGAACATTTCGAGAAATGTCTCCACTTTCCTTTTCCCCTCCATATCTCACACAGGATATGTGATAGAAATCTTTGAAACGCTAGTGTTTTCACATGAGGCTAATTCCTTGAAATTATAATCTTTGTCTTTCTAAGGGAAAGTATGTGTGAATTAAAAATTCATATCTTAGTCTAGTAAAATATATTCGACCCTCTTAAAACACTCAGTATATACTTGTTTTCACTTAGTTACTTCCTTCTAAGATACTACAATCAGTTCCACTGGCAGATCCCATTCAAGCACCATGTAATTGTTTCCTAACTTGGGGCACCAAAATTATATAAAACATAGAGGCCCGAGTATAAAGCAATAAAAGCAATCTAACAGAAAAACCTCAAACTTACATTTTCAAATAAGTCTTTTAATTTAGAGGCATCACATCAGGAGCCTGTATTTATTCCATTTGTGTGGTCATTCTTCTCTTTAAAATTACATTCTTGGTGGGCATCCTGCTTGTAAATCTGCAGTGAGGTCAAATTATTGTGTATTGAGAGGATTTGTAATATCATTCAGTGCCAATACTGGCGGACAGATAGGTGATCTAGCTTGTTTTAGGTCATGAAGAAGAAGAAGAAAAGAAAGATTTTAAGAGGCTGGGTGATATAATCAGTGACCAGTCTTGCGTGAGTCATGAACATATTCAGAAGATAGTTCTAAAAGATGAGTTTCAAAACAAGTTATGAACAAAGACAATAGAATGTATGGCTCCAAGATGGCTCATTTAAAGGCCAATACTCATTTGGTTATGCACATATTAATTTGCTACTTTTAAATGTATCTACTCATTACTTTACGGCAACACTTTGTATGACTTTCACTGCATTTATATCTTGAAAGAGAAAAAAATTATGAGCAGAGAAGTTAGAAACTGGAGTGACAGTATATTCTGTAGCTTGGGTTCCAGCCAGTTAACTATTTTCTCCCAGGACTGTCATTTGTAAAGAGTGAGCATTTGCACTTCGTCCCACCTCACTGGGTTTTGTGTACAGAGTTCTTTATTTGGTCATTTCTTCCATTAGTCACACAAGAGAGTCAGTCTTATTACGTAGGTATCACAATTTTAGACCCCGAAAATGGTATTACCCAGTTTGGAATGTTTGGTTTATGGATTAGACTTGCTTTGAATGAATTACCATTCTTTCTCAAACCAAAATAATCCTCAGAGAAAAAAGGTGCTCAATCTTTGATGGTAGTCTATAATTTGAAGAACATGTCACAGGTTGTGAAAAATAATTCCAAAATTCGCTTTTAGTAATATTTTGATCAATGCCCACTCACTGGTTTAAGATGACTTTTTGAAGGGGATAGAGCCCTGAGTGTCCAGTTCCTGATGTGTGTGTCTAAAACATTTTCACAACATTTTATTTTCAAACACCTATTTATTGCAGAACATACAGTTATGAAATTTTAAATGTAATAACTGTAAGTCATATGATTGCTTTGTCTCTATGAATAATCCCTTATTTAGGGTTTAAATTCAACTCAGAATAAAAACTAGATTAAAGGTCATACTAAAAATAACTTTAATTGTAAAGTAAAATCATTCTAAGATGTAATCTTTTATTACCTTTTGCCCCTCCCCCCCATTCCAGGAAAATGGGTTGTTAAAAATATCATTTATTGTTGGGCTCAATTGTTATTTTTGACCATAGAAGTTTAGAATACGAAAGAACTAACGTATTTTGCGAAGCACTGTGGGCGATGAGTTAAAAAAAAAGCACCTCAAACTTAGAAATATTAGATTTATCTACATAAAATTATGAACATTTTATCTACTGACTTAAATTAGTTAAATGTCCATGTATATAGGATGCTGTCTGTCCAGGGAGCCAACAAATCCATTGAGTATTCCCCTGGGCCAATTTCTTTTGTGTAAGTTTGGATATTTTGAAAGGTAAATATGTGGAACATTTAAATCCTTTTTAATTTCCTCTTGCTTTATTTTACTTAGATGGAGAAATCTACAAATTCCATTGGAAGAAAATTGCTGTGAAAATTCTTGTTAATACATTATTCTATATCCTAACCATTAAGGGTTAAAAGCCAACTTCAAGAACCACTTCTACTATGTGCAGGGCTCCAGAATTTTCTGCACATTCTGGCAAAGCTTCCCTCCTATCTATCACCCCACACACACCCCCTGCCCACCCCACCACTTCAGATTTCCAATAACACCAAACATTATCAGGCAAAGTTCTAAAAACTTTGGATAGGTTATTTTCAGAGCAAGAAGAATTTAGTCTAATTCCATATTCTGTATGTGAGGTAACCAAGACCCAGAAGTGGAAGAGGTGATTTGCTCAAGGTCACTTAGTTGGTATCTTTAAAGTTTGAAGAACTTTTCCAAACAGTATCTCTTAGGACACACCACCCTACTCCATGGATAGTGGAAAGAGAAATATAATCCCTCGCTTCTTTTGTATCTCTTTGTATTTAGCTGATCCAATGCTGTTTACTATCTAAAGAGATTTGGAACTCATTTTGGCTTTTTTTTTTCTGATCATGCAAAGATACATTTTTCTCAAGGGAATAAGAAAGAAGTCAAGACTAAAATAGGTCAAGCTTTGAAACCACCAAACTGGAGCTGATTGGAAACTTTTCCGAAGCAGTCAGTGTCCCCTCACTATCAGTGCTGATGGTAGCCAGGAGCAACTTGTCTCGGGAGCCCCCATCAGCACTGCAGCAACGTGGGTGAGGCGCTGGGGGGCTGTGACGGGGCGGCGGCTGCCACAAGCATGAGCTGAGCAGTAAATCCTTTAAGGAGACCACAGGGCTTTTCAGGATGTTCATTGTGTTCTTCCTTATTTGGAATTCTGCTTATGCTGCTAACATTAGCATAGATTTTCCTTAATGAATGCTTTCCAGCTGAAAGATGGTGAAAGATATACTATGTGAATCTTTTTAATATTAGTTCATTAAATTAAAACAGTTCTGACTTGCAGCGAGGCCTTTTCCTTTTGATGTTATGCTCAGGTTTGCAGATAATGTCCATGACAATATATGTGTGTCCTACAAAGATGATCTTTTTAATCAAAGTCATTTAGTGTTACACTCTTGTATAATAATGTGAGAGCTTTTCTGTCAGGTAACACAAAAGTTATAACATAAAAATGTGGCTATTCTATAATGTGGACCCAGGCAGTTAGTTGAAATCATTTCTTTCCCTAAAACTCGGTCACCAACTGCCAAAAATATATATACATTTCTTCTTACCAGCATTAAGTTAGGCTATTTCCCACATTTGCTTATAAATTATGGTTGGGGGGAGACTTTCTCAAAATCCCCCTATGCAAAACCAAAGGGAAAACATCACCACATTCTTGATGATTGTATTTACTAAATCACTCCCAAATTAGACGCTTTAGAAACCACACGCTACACAAATAGCAAATATTCAATTCATGCATTGCCTGAAGGCTTTGGACTGCATTACCCTGAATATCCATCACAGAAACAATAGAATAAAATGATTCTGCAAGGTTAGAGACATCAAACCCACTCAGCCACTTTTCACAAGGAATATTTGGATAACCAAAGCTTGATGCAAATATTTGTTACTAGCCATTATGACAAGCTGGGGACATTCCATGATCTTATTAGTATCTAGTCATTCACAGTTTGCTTCTTCTGTATCAAAACATGCACACAGATAATAGGAATAAATTGTTTATTTCCCATGTTACTAGGCAATTATAAATATTTCAGCAAAAGGGTTATATGGTGCCAAGGTTAGAATCTAATAGAATAATTCAAGATGCAAATGCCATCGTCTAGTAAGCTAATGCCAGTGTTCCCAAATAGTCCTCATTTGATTGGCTTCTAGAGAAAAGACTTAGAATAACGTATGTAGTAGCTTTTAAAAAGCTGCCAGCCTATCACTTATCACTTCCGTGGGATCTCTTTCATTTGTTCTTCCCTAGATAGTATTCATAGGAAATCATGTTATATACTGCCCATAGCTATTAACAGCTGAGAACTACTTATTTCAATTCTAGAATATTTTAAACACAAAAATTAAAGAGTTACCAAGCTACTGGTTTATCTCACCACTTCTCTTATATAAGAATTTTAGGAAACTCTGCCTAATTTAGCATGGTAGGCAACTTTGCTACTATTGTTTTTCATAATTTCTGGAATGGTTTGCAATAGCAAATATGTAAGGATTTATTAACAGGTTAGATAGTCTCTGAAAAATAAAAATATTGTTACAGAATCATGGAAATAGAAGGAGCTTGAGAACTTACTGAAGCCAACCATCTCACTCTGCAGGTCAAAGACAATGTGCTGGTGAAATAAAGCAATTTTTCCTGAACTGAAGTAGATCTTTGGCAATAGAGCCAAGACCAGCACCAAGGCCACATGATACACTGGCTGATGCAGTGTTTTTTATACCATATTACATTTTTGCCATTTTCTTTCCAGAACTAGTGTTTGTGTGTTTGTTTATTTGTTTGCTTTTTCAGGAAGGGTGAATAAGGAGAGCCTAGTTAAGTGACCACCTACCCCCTTTTACGTTCAGCTGTGTCACTCATAATCCCCTATCCCTATGGAAACACTCAGCTCTTCTATGCCCCACAAGCATTGCCTTCATCCTCTACCCTTTTCATGACATTTCCTTTGGTGTTCTTTCCATTTTACAGATTATAAAAAGGATTCTTAAAATGCTGTGGTTCTTTTTCGGAGGTTCTGGGATACACAGGAAGGATTTATGATATTTCAAAACAGGAATCTTTCTTCAACTTCTAAGAGATGGAGCAGACAGAGAGGACAGGACGTCCTTCTCAGCAGTCACCGGGATTTACCTCCAGGATGAAAATCAGGGGTAGAGTTTTCCAGAAGGCCTAGGCTATTTTGTGATTAAATTTTAATCAGTGAACTCTTTATCAGTTAAAAATAGTCTGTCTTGTGCCCATTATGATAGAACAGTTATAAGAGATGAAGAACAAAACAAACTCTCGGGCTTCCCTGGTGGCGCAGTGGCTGAGAATCTGCCTGCCAAAGCAGGGGACACGGGTTCGAGCCCTGGTCTGGGAAGATCCCACATGCCGCGGAGCAACTGGGCCCGTGAGCCACAACTACTGAGCCTGCGCGTCTGGAGACTGTGCTCCGCAACAAGAAAGGCCGCGACAGTGAGAGGCCCGCGCACCGCGATGAAGAGTGGTCCCCACTTGCCGCAACCAGAGAAAGCCCTCGCACAGAAACGAAGACCCAACACAGCCATAAATAAATAAATAAATAAATAAATAAATAAATAAATAAATATTTAAAAAAAAAAAAAAAACAAACTCTCCTCTTAGGCAACAGTTGAAGGAAAGAAAATAAAATAGAGGACCAGGCCAGTTGTCCTAAATCGTAAATCTAAGATGCATGGACAGAAACAAAGAGTACAGTTGTGTCACTTTAGTATTCATGTAGCATTAATTAATAACTCACATTAACACTCATATATATTAATTAGTTCAGTTGGTGTGGGTGTGTGTATGTGTGTGTGTGTGTGGTGATAGTAGTGAATAGCTCATGTGTGTATCTTGGATTTACAAAAGTTCAGAGCTATTCCAAGAAAGAGCACTTTTTATTTCTTTCCAAAATATTATTCCGAAAAGTGAAGGAGGCGAATATTTCACTCGTGTGCAGTCGTCAAAATGAAGAAAAATCCATTTAACTGGTGAAGGTTGTTCAGCTCAATACTGGTAGATCCCAGATGGGAATACAAACTTCTGGAACACATCCTTTAAAGGGATAGCATCCAAAATATAAAAATATTAATTAAAACAGTTCAGCCTTTGAGATTCACATTTTTTGCATTTTTACATAGTTTGTTTATTAGCATAATACTTTTTCTGGGCATATCAGTATATATATATGTGTGTGTGTGTGTGTGTGTGTGTGTGTATGTAAAATATGTTATAAATGCAAACACAATTGTTAATCAACATAATAAGATGCAAGAGCTAAAACTTTATAGAACTTTATTCCACCTCTTAAAAAAAAAAAAAAAAAGAGATTCTAGACTAAAGGCACAAATGGTACAAAATAGGTTACTATGGAGTACTCAGAAACTGAGCATGAGGTCCATTGTATTTAACATTTCCCTTTAGAGTGGCAAAAATATTCTAGTAGGGGTGTTTCTTGATTTTTAAAGGCATACAAGGTTTGGGACACCCAATCTTTAATGCGCAATAAAATGAAATGGCAATTTTCCAAGAGCTCTAAGACTGCTGCTAATTAGCACACTAATTTATATAAATGAAATTCTCTTTGCTGTTGCCCAGCGTTCTGCCTGAGAAATGCAACAAGATGAATGAACATGACAAATCCAAGTGAAATTTACATGCTTAAAAATAAAAAAAGATACAGAAATAATTCCTTGACCTTATTCCAACTTTTCTGACCCTCCATCATGGGTGACATTTTTCCACAGAGCCCCAAGATATTAACTTCTCATTCTGTCAGACTTACATTCTAAAGGAAAGTTTACAAAGAAGAGTACACCATCTCTTCACTCCTGGAGTTGGACTCCTGGCTAGAAGGGCCAAGGTCACGACTCAAGGGAATGACTTTCATTTATTCTTGCATTCACTTTTAAGTTTTGTCACATACATTTTCTTAACAAAAATAAAAACTTTTATTTCTGTTTTTTTTTAAAATTTTTTTCCTTCATACAAAATCTATTAACTATTTTTAGTTTTAACTAATTTTTATGGTTAACCCAATTTAAAAAAATGAATCTTTTCTCAAAGCCAAGTCAATATTTCAAAAGAAATTGCTGGTTGAATAGAAAAGCAAGGCCCTAATTTCCAGGAATGTTATATTCAATTTACGTTTTCTTATAACCCTGTTACTCTGAAAATAAATTTAATATAATAAGTACTTTCAGATACGTGTGTATGTACTCACTCTTATTTTTACGTAGATACATACATATATACATATATCTGACTATAAGCCCTTTGGAAGGATACAGCCTGAGAAACCATAAGTAGTAACCCTGGTTATAACCCATTACTAAGTGGTAAAATCAATTTTATGAAAAATAGAATAAAACAGAAAATAAGAGAATTCATTTCATGTAGTAAAGATAAGAACTGTTCTGTAAGATGTGTTTATCAGTTACGTGAATGTGCCTCAGTGTGTGTATCATGATGTATTATGTATTTGTTACTGTGAATTATGGTCATAACAGTTGGGAAGATCTTCCAATAAAGCAGCATAAAAGAAGCATAGAAAAAAACAGAGTCTAGATATGAAATGCATCGCTTAATTCACGTGTTCAATAAGTATTTATCACTGGTATGAAAGTGAAGAAGACAAAGTTTGTGGAATCATGAAACTTATGTTATAGTGAAAAATCAGAAAATACACCGGTAAACAAAATGTGTATGTGATATAATCTTTAGTGATAAGTGCCATAAAGAAAAGAAAGAAAGGTAAGAGGCTTAGAGAATGAAACCAAGGGTAGGAAGGGGGTTATTGCAATATAACTGTAAAAGGGAATCACGGAGGTGACGTCTAATCAGGAACCTGAACGGTGTGAAGAAGAGCCTTTCAACGAGGGCACAACAAAGCAAAGTCCCCAAGGTAAGAAAAAGATTGGCGTGTATTGAGGAACTGCAAGAAAGTCAGTTTGAGTGGACTGGAGTGACTAAAGAGGAGAGTGGTTGAAATGACACAGAGAGAAATGCAGCTGCCAGCTCTGTGGACGCTTGTCAGCTTTGCAAAGAACTCTGGATTTCATCCTGAGTATGATGGTGAAGTTTCATGGAGAACTAAGGCAGGATTTCCATTTCTTTTTTTTTTTTAATTTATTTATTTATTTTTGGCTGTGTTGGGTCTTTGTTTCTGTGCGAGGGCTTTCTCTAGTTGTGGCAAGCGGGGGCCACTTCTTCATCGCGGTGCGCGGGCCTCTCACTATTGCGGCCTCTCTTGTTGCGGAGCACAGGTTCCAGACGCGCAGGCTCAGTAGTTGTGGCTCACGGGCCCAGTTGCTCCGCGGCATGTGGGATCTTCCCAGACCAGGGCTCGAATCCGTGTCCCCTGCATTGGCAGGCAGATTCTCAACCACTGCGCCACCAGGGAAGCCCCAGGATTTCCATTTCTTATAGAGCTCTCTAGGTACTACGTGAAGAATAGACTAATGTGAAAATGGTAGAGAAAAAAGAGAGAGAGAAAGAGAGACTAGTATGAAGCCTATAGAAGTAGAGAAAAAACAAGATGACGAGAGCTGGGAGGGCAATGATGGAAAAATGAGAAACAGTTTGAGTCGGAATACATTTTGCCCAACAGGACCTGATGACAGAGTAAGTGATGAATATGAAGGAAAGAGAAGTAACAACAATGAAGTTTTGATTTTTGATCCTAACAATTCTGTAAATGGTGGTGGTCTCATACTGATATGTAAAAGGCTTGAGGAAGACAGGATTGGGGGTGGGTGATTGGGTAATTAGACACTTTTGCTTTTTCCTCCTCTTAATATATTATCATTATTATAGTATTCAAATAAATACTGATTAAGAAATTGCTAGGATCCAGGCTCTGTGATAAGTGTTGGGAATATAAAGTCAAAATAAAACCATTGTTTATGCAAAGAAAACAAAAACAAAACTAGAAATTGTAGTATGACATAACTTGTACTATCATAAGTATATGAAGAGGATATTTGAGCAGCAGAGAGTAATGAATTTATATGAGTCTGAGAGATTATCAAGTATCTCCAATAAAGATGAAACTGGAGCTGTGTTTTAAAAGATGAGTTGAAATTAACAAGAATAACAACTCGTAGGAGAGACAGAAGGATGCTGGGGATGTGTAGAAGTGTATGGGCAAATGCATAGGGAAATAAAGCACAGTTGTTTGGAAAACTAGAAGCTCACAGGATGAAAGGTCTATGCTGAATACTGGCAAATGAAGAGCTGAAATGCTAGGCAGGGACAAGATCATAAAGAGTTTTGTCTAGGGTTTCCCTGGTGGCGCAGTGGTTGAGAATCTGACTGCCAATGCAGGGGACACGGGTTCGAGCCCTGGTCTGGGAGGATCCCACATGCCGCGGAGCAACTGGGCCCGTGAGCCACAACTACTGAGCCTGTGCGTCTGGAGCCTGTGCTCCGCAACAAGAGAGGCCACGATAGTGAGAGGCCCGCGCACCACGATGAAGAGTGGACCCTGCTCGCCGCAACTGGAGAAAGCCCTCGCACAGAAACGAAGACCCAACACAGCCAAAAATAATTTAAAAATATTTTTAAAAAAATAAAATTAAAACAATTTAAAAAATTTTTTTAAAAAGAGTTTTGTCTAGAGAGACAGGAGTCTGATTTTTACTGCAATCTATAAAAACGCATAACAGGATTTAAACCAGGGGGAAACAGTATGATTAGGTAACTTGAGGAGGATGAAGCTAAAGTCAGATGACACAGAAAGATGCTTTTACATTCATCAAGGATGGAAATGGTGAGATACTAAAACAAGGCCCTGATAGTGGGGATTGGGAAAAAGGAAATTAAGTTCCCACTCTGTTTAGGAAAATAGGCACTGTAAGGTGGGTGCTCTGTGAGAGACACAGATTATATCCATCAGTGGGCATTGAGAGTGCAAGCAGATCACACTTCAGATCCATTTTATGCCCGGTCAGGAAGTACTTAAAGAGGTCCAACCATAACTACCTAAACAGATCACTTCCCTAGCTCTAGACTTCTCTAACTTAGATTCTTCCTGAGCCCCAGACACTTCACACTTTGGGCTCTTAGGTCCTGATTTCTGCTATAATACCCTGTCTGATCTTCATTTTTCCTTTGACCTGTACACTTCCTGCTGCTCCATCACAAGGAGTGTGTGGTAGAGTCAAGAACAGTGCCAGAGGAAAGAACAGGGGTGTAGACCTCACACCTGGTTGCCAGATTAGCCACTAACCAGCTATTTGACCTTCAACAGATTTCAACCTTTCCAGAATATAAGGGTTTTCATCACAGGGCTATTTGTCGCCGTGAGAAATTAGAATCATTCAAAATGCCCAATAATATGTGCCTAATAATTTATTTAAATAAATTTTTTTAAATCTTAAAAATATAATGCTGCATTAAAAGTCATATTTTTAGAAGATTTAATAATACAGAAAATGTGCATGACATAGTCTTACATAAGTAGAAAATATATTTTCCTTTAAACTATGAAAAAAATAGATATATATTATAGACAAAAAACTTTGAAAATTATTTAACAAAATATTAATGCTTCTATCTATGAAAAGTGACTATGGGTAATTTTTATTTTCCTCTTTGTAATTTTTCTGTATTTTTTATATTTTTTCTAATAAAAAATAGGTTAACTTTATAATCACCAGAAAAGTCATTAAAATAATCTATGGTTTTCCCATCCCAAAGAACAATTTCAAATACAGTGTAGATCTGGTTAGGGTATATTCAGCAGTAAGTCCCAGAAAACTCAATTAGAAGTGCCTTAGACTTCCACGCCCACTCAGGATAAAGACAGTTGCAGGATAACGTTGCTTCCATTCTAACAATGAGAATATCCCAGATAACCTATACAACCATGACTTTGGTTTTTTGTTTGTTTGTGTGTTTTTAATCAGACCTCAGGATGCAAAGAAATGTAAATAACTGATATCTAGAAAGTGGCAAGCTCTTCCTAGGAGAAAAGAGATCCAGAACCACTTTAATACTTCAAAGAGCAGTGAGAGGAGAAGGACAGGGGTAAAGAAAATCACTACAATTTTTAGAAATTTTTAAGGCCAGTATGAACAGGCATGACAGTTTAGAATTCAATGGGCAGTAGCCACATACAGAGTCTGCACCCACCCACCAACTCTTTCACTTAGGCGCTCCTTGAACACTCACATAGAAGGCTGAGTGGAGTCAAGGGCCTGATGAACATTGAGGGCAAGGTAGACTATCCCATCCCCCAGAGAGTATGAATTGGTGGCTGCCTAAGGCTTGGGGAGGGCAGGAGAGCTGCGAGAGACCACCTTCTGATGACCAAGCAGGCAGGGCCAGCCAAACCTGGGGGCAGGGCCAAAGAACTGAGAAACACCCTTCATGGGTACTCCAGGTCTTCACCAAAACGACCGCTTCAGCCCTCCAAAACAGGGTACATGGAAGCAGGGTAGAAAAATGTGTCTTAAGGCACAGAAGGCTGGGATCAACACTGGAGAGAAGAGAATACACCACAACCCAACCAACTGGCAGCATGCTGTGAACATGATGAGATGTCCCATGGCTTGAAAGCTGGTGGTGGGCTGTGGGCTACAAAGCACAAGAGGTACCTAGAGTCTCCTGGGTGCTTAGATCTCCACCTGTAATGAAGGGAATGTCTTGATGCTGATCTCAAATCAGTTGAGGTCAGTGGTCAATTGACTCAAACTAAAACGACAACCGTCTCAGTTCATCTATAAATTAGATTGACTCAGCCCCCCGATTCTACTGATCTAAGAGAAAAATAAGCCTGCTTTCTTCTGAGCTTTACTATTATTTACTTCAGTCCCTACTATCCTTTTAGACAAAATTCCTTGCATACAATTTTTAAAATTATGACACATATTAAGAAGCAAAGAAATGTGACCAGTCAGTAGAAGCAGAAATGGAATAAATACTGGAATTCTCAGACAAGGACTTTAAAATAATTATGAAAACTGTGTTAAATGAAAGTGGAAAAAGTGGGCAATAAGTAAACAGGGAGGAAATTTCATCAGCGTCCTGGAAATCATTTTTAAAAAGAGTCAACTGGAGATAGTAGAAATGAAAATTATGATATCAGAAATGAAGGATTCATTTGATGTGTTTTCCAGTAAATTAGACACACAATAGAATCAGTGAATTAAAGACAAGTAAATGGAAAAAATCCAAGCTGAAACAAAAACAGAAAAAATAGGACAGAGCATCTGAAATCTGTGGGACGATAGCAAACAATGTAATATATGAATAATTGGAGTCACAGAAAAAGAGAAGAAAGAAAATGGGATAAAAAGAATATTTGAAAAGACAATGGCCAAGAATTTGCCAAAGTTGGTAAAATAGGTCCACCATAACCCACAACAAATACATCCACCTATAATCCCCAAGTACACTAACTACCAAGAAAATCACGCCCAGGCACATTGTAATGAAACTGCTGAAAGACAACCATTTTTTTAAAAGCAACATATAAAGAAAAGAAAATGTATTGATATTATCATGTATCCTAAGATGTCTGGAGATAGAGCAGTTCTAGAAATGACTAGCTCAGCATCTCACCCAAGACAAGAAAGATTCTTACCATCTTTCCTTTTTGCCTTATTTAACAAATAGTCTGCTCACCCTTTGAGGATGCAAATAGTCCTGCATCCTCGAAGATGTTTACAAGAGCACCAGGAAGCACATCATTGCACATATCCAAACACCAAAAGAGAGAAAGGGTCTTTTTCTTATTTCCCGTCTTAAGAGTAATAAAACCTTCCTAGAAACTTCTTGGAAGATTGGCTCCTCCTGCTAAAATTGTACCACATGCTCATTCCTAAACTAATCACCAGCACAAAAGAAATAATTGATTGGCATAGATTAGTTAACATGCACTCTTAAAGCATCTCAATTATGTGGCCCTTAATACCTTTGCCAAATCCAGACTTCTTTTAGCAAAGAAGTAAAATATACACATTACTATATATCAAATATATAACCAATAAAGACCTAGTGTATATAGCACAGGGAACTATACTCAGTATCTTGTATTAACCTATAATGGAAGACAATGAAAAAAAAGAATATATATACATATATATATTATTGAATCACTTTGCTATACACCTGAAACTAACACAACATAGTAACTCAAATATATTTCAATAAAAATTTTTAAAAAGTAAAGGTAGAGTATGTTGTTGGATAGAAAACCAGAAGTATTTGGCATTTCATTAAAATGAAAATGTACAGATGTAGTAGGAAAATTTTTCATACTTTAACAGAGAAGGATGAACATAATCTTAAATCTTACAATTGTATTACTAATTATTTCACTACATCTTTGAGTAGTTCATATCACTATCTGATTACTCTTATATTCTTACATTTTATTCTATAATCTCTGCTGGGTGTGGGAGATACTGAAAAGGCATTGTTTGTGTTCTCAGAGTTTGCTTTGTAGTTTGGGAAGACAGAGCAAAAACAAGTAAGTACCATTGGAAGACATGATCTGACTTCAGCTCCTTCACTTACTAACTAAATTACCTTGAACAAGGATCTGTGTCAGTGAAAGGAACTAATATGTATCATATTTATATAACTGTGGTGAATTTTAAATAGATAATCCATGAAGTGATTAGCAAAAGTGTTCAATAAATATTAGCTTTCATTACTATTGTTTTTTAATGTGTTTACAGAGTTTAGTAAGTGCGCACACACACAAAAAACAATGGTTGAGAAAGTTAACGTTAAAATGGTAAAGCTTGATTCTATCTGGATACAAGAGCTGTTTACCTATCCTAGAAAGGATGGAGATAGTAATGAAAGGCATTTCTGAAAGAATGACCAGGATGGGAAAAGTTATAGAAGCATGAAAAATTAAGGGGTAGAGGTTCTAGAAAAGCAAATAAACCCAAGTGTAGGCTTTAAGAGTGGAGTTTAGGGCTGAGAGATGAAGATGTGAAAGAACACCATTAAGTGTTAGACTCTATTCTCTAGGTGATAGGGAATCATTAAAGGTTTTAAAGGTTTTCTTAAAAAAAGTTATAATAACAGATGCCATTTCCAAAGATCATTACAGTGACAGTGAGCTCAGATGGACAGCAGGAAAGAGAGAGACCAGTGAGATACAGTGTCTGTGCCAGAGAGACCCCATGACACAGAAGACTTGCAGTAATCCACCTGAGAAATCAGAAAGGCCTAAACTAAAGCCATTAGAAAAGAATGGAAAACAGGGAGCGGGTAGGAGACGTATTTTGGAAAAGCTTAATTTTTAGGAGAAAGATCAGCTTTAACACTATAAAGTTTGAAATTTATGAGAAAAAAATGTAAAGTTTATGGAATGACTTTCATTTACAGACAGTAACATAAAAGTACTATTAAATAAAGTGTTGTGTATATATTCTGCAAATTGTTTCGATTATTAGAATAAACACCTGAAAAATTATTTGTAGCCAGTAGGTGCTATTAAGCTACTTAAAACCAGCCTGAATGTTTAAGCAAGATAAGTATTTCTTTCTAGAGGAACAGAACAGTTTACTTTATTAACTTAATTAAGAAGTCTTTTTTGTTTTTTTTAAGACACGTGTCATGTTAAAGCTCAATCCATTTCTGGTTAAAGTGTTATAAATTATAAATTAGCATATTGTGAAGTAACAAGATTTAAAAATATCTAGTCAATCTCTATTGCTTAAATTTAAATTTCTCTCTTACTTATTCTTTTTTGGAGATAAAATAAAACTGCTTTAACCTTACATTTAGGATGTGGTTCTAATGGAAAGCACACATAAGTGTCCTAGATTCACCGCTTAAATTATAAGTAAATTAACATTTCCTCTTGGACAATTCTCTTTTCCCATTAATCCTAGTGTTTTGACAATACCCCGAATCCCTTTTTCAAGTCTTTTCCAATCATTTAGTTCAGTCTTCAGTGTTATTCATTAATCCTCATTCTATATGAAGCAAAGCAGTCCTAGGCTTTATTCCCATTTCACAGATAATTTATTTGGGCAAAATTCTCTAACACAAAAGGCCATTCAACAGTCATTTTTATACAAAACTTATTACATGTATTCTTGGCTGTCAATCATAAAAATGGAAAACTTTTCTGCTTTCTATGCTTTTCTGCAACTCAGTTAAAAACACTTGAGGCTATAACCTGAAATGCTGTCCATTGTTGGTGATTTAGTTACATTCATCAAGTACTGAGCAATCCCATACTCTACTTTTTTAATATTGTAATAGTCCAATCTCTTTATTAAAGTATTATATTCTAGGATCATTTTGGCTTTAAGAGTCTAAGGAGTATAAAAGACAGTGTGGACCAGTCAGAAAGATATTTAGACCAGTAGCAGGCCTTCAGTCTCGGCTCTGCCACTGCTGCACTTCTTTGGACAGTTCATGGAGAGCTTTCTGCATCCAAGTGCACATCCCTAAACTGGAGAACACAGTCCCTGGATCTACTTTATTCAAAGGATGCTGTGTGAATGAATGCAACAATTTGTCTGCAGATAATGAATGAAAGAAAAATGATTCTTATTTTATAACCACGATGCAGAGGACCTCCTATAGAGCCTCTACTGGTTTTCATAATAAATAAAGAGTAATTTCTGAATCTTTATTTTTCACAATACCTTATAATTCTAATTCCTTTGATTAACTGCTTTCTGATCCTTGTAAAATGCTTGGATTAGCTGGTTTCTGATCTCTGCAAAATGCTCTAGGTAGCCACAGAATTTCTTTCAGCTGCTACAATTTCCTCTTTATTTTGTGTTCATATACAGCAAAGCTAATGCTATCCATTAGAGGTGAAGTAAGTAAATGTGTCTGCTAGATACTTGGATCTAAGGTACAAATAAACTACACCTTACTTCCCTCTGACAATTGCCATCATTTAGAATGCCTCCTCTACTCTCACCAGAAAGGCCACTATTCAAAAACAGCTATATAAAATATGAAAATAAATGATTTGAAGGTGGGCTTCTCTGCACTAAATTAAACACCATTATAACAACCAAATTAAAATAAGAGCAAACAACAAGATGAATATATATATTTATTTACATAGTTTCCAAATACTGAATTAACTTTGGAACTTTGGTAAGAGCTCTTAGACATTTCAAGATTCTGATCTTTACATTCTAATCTGAAGTTCAAATTGGGCTTATACCCTTGGTACTTTAGAGCTACTGCCAGGGCTGTAATAGGAGCCTGGTGTCTGCATGCAAGAACTTACTTTAAAAGCTTGAGACTCTGGTTATTACCCAGGCTACAAACCCATACATATCTTTATTTGAAAGACATTAACAGTGTATTAATTTACAGTCTGCTTTTCTTTCATCTGTGAATACTGCATCTTCCATCATTCAGGCTGGACCCCAGGAGCCTGGCACATTATTTATACCAGAGTGTAAATGCCCATTTGGCCAAAGCAGAGCTGCCCTTGGAATCCACATCTCTGGCCCTAGTTGTGTTTATCCTTAGTATCTGGTTTCAGTTATCTTTTTGTTCCATTTTGGACGGTGATCTATTTGTTTCATTGGCTAAGCTCCCCATTATAGACTGTTGAACAGGCCAGGGCGAGGTGGCACAATGTGGCCAGGCTCAGCCTCATTCCTCGCCCCATGGCACTTAATTACTACACTTTGTTTGCCAACGATTTCTTGGCATCTAATTTAATTTGGGGACTTGCCTAAGCATTTAATTGAACATGGAGAACTCCTTTCAAATATTTATATCCACTTCCTCTTTCTCCTCCTGCCCCATCATCAATTCTGCACCACGTTTTAGATCAGATCTACTTTCATTTTTTCTAAAATACCGGCCATTCCTCTTTTTCTATTAGGAATATTGCCTCACACCTTGAATCGTAATAAGATTCTGTTTTTTAAAATACAGTTTGCCCTCCTTTTCTTCTTGCCTCATTATAGCAGAAGGATTTTATACTTTCTCTGTCCACAAAGTTTTTATCTAACTTATATCTCACCCCTCTGATAATTTTCTTGTATTAAAATAGGCCGCATGAAGGAAATTACAATGGAGTCCTTATACTTGAAGCCACATGAACTTCAAATTCTCGTCTCTGACCGCAACTCCACCCACTTAGTTCTTTTACTCTCTAAATCTCGCTAATATTTAGCATACTCTTGAATTTCATCAATATCTACAATTTCATGACTACTCTTACTTCTCTCCTCAGTTGATCTGTGTTCTCCAGGCTTTATGTCCTGCAGCCAGCCTCAGCCTCATATGTCATCATTTTACCTAGCTTTTTGTTGGTGCCTTCAAGCCCATATGAGTCAGTCCTGTTACTGCCACCATTTAAATCTCAGTGCTGGAACAATCCAGTCATATCCCTTCTTCACTCTGATACAACTGTACACAGTGCTGTACAGGAAAGTACAAATCAGTACCTCAATATATATATATGGTTTCCAACCCCCTTTGGAATTGCTATGCTGTTCATCTGTATTTTTCTTCACCCTTCATCTTTTTACCTCCCTCATTGTTCCCACCTACCTTTTGCAGACATTGTTCAAACTCCCTAAACCACAGAACCAATACTTCCAATTATACTTTGAGCTGGAGATTTTCCCTACTAACCTCCAAATCCTTATGTTTGCAATTCATAAATAATAGTTTTATTCACAACACCTGTAGCATTTTAAAAAGTGTGGTACCAGTGCAAACTTTAGCAAACCAAATAAATATAACAGACAATCTAGAAATAAATTCAATAATATGTGATAAGAAAATATTCAAATTAGTGGGAAAATAGATTATTTAATAATAATATTAGAACAACTGCTTAGCCATTTTGGAAAAAATAAAATGGGATCTCTACCTCATTTTTTACATCTAAAAACAATAACAAGAATATAAATGGTAATAATTCTTTTTGCATCAATGAAATTATGAATTTTTTTCATGGAAAGCAATGTTTAAAATATCTATAAACTGGCTTTGGGGGAAGCCTTTCTAACCATGTCATAAAAACTAGAAACAATAGAAGAAAAAGTGGTCAAATGTTATTACATCAAAATTCCGTTTTGCGCAACCCATTCAGAAAGTGGGCAGAAGACCTAAATAGACATTTCTCCAAAGAAGACATACAGATGGCCAACAGGCAAATGAAAGATGCTCATTATTGCAAATTATTAGAGAAATGCAAATCAAAACTACAATGAGGGGCTTCCCTGGTGGCGCAGTGGTTGAGAATCTGCCTGCCAATGCAGGGGACATGGGTTCGAGCCCTGGTCTGGGAAGATCCCACATGCCATGGAGCAACTGGGCCCGTGAGCCACAATTACTGAGCCTGCGCGTCTGGAGCCTGTGCTCCGCAACAAGAGAGGCCCGCGCACCGCGATGAAGAGTGGTCCCCACTTGCCGCAACTAGAGAAAGCCCTCGCACAGAAACGAAGACTCAACACAGTCATAAATAAATAAATAAAAGAACGTGAATTTCTTTAAAAAAAAAAAAAACTACAATGAGGTATCACCTCACACCAGTCAGAATGGCGATCATTAAAAAGTCTACAAATAATAAATGCTGGAGATGGTGCAGAGAAAGGGGAACACTCCTACACTGTAAGTGGGAATGTAAATTTGTACAGTCACTATGGAAAATAGTATGGAGGTTCCTTAAAAACTAAAAGTACAGTTATCATACGACCTAGGAATCCCACTTGTGGGCATATATCTGGGAAAGACGAAAACTCTAATTTAAAAAGACACATGTACCCCAATGTTCATTGCAGCACTATTTACAATAGCCAGGTCATGGAAGCAACCTAAATGTCCATCGACAGATGAATGGATAAAGATTTGGTACATATATACAATGGAATCTTACTCAGCTATGAAAAGGAATGAAATTGGGTCATTTGTAGAGATGTGGATGGACCTAGAGACTGTCATACAGAGTGAAGTAAGTCAGAAGGAGAAAAACAAATATCATATATTAACGCATATATGTGGAATCTAGAAAAATGGTACAGATGAACCAGTTTGCAAGGCAGAAATCGGGACACAGATGTAGAGAACCAACATATGGACACCAAGGGGGGAAGGGGGGGTGGTGAGATGAATTGGGAGATTGGGATTGACATATATACACTAATATGTATAAAATAGATAACTAAAAAAACCTGCTGTATAGCACAGGGAACTCCACTTCACTGTACAGTAGAAACTAACACAACATTGTAAAACAACTATACCCCAATAAAAAAATAAATTTAAAGGAAAAAGATAAACATATACTTACAAGCAGAAAAAAAGTTTTTTTAAAGTGAGAAAAAAAAAGACATGGAAGCAACCAAAGTGTCTATCGACAGATGAATGGATAAAGAAGACATGGTATATATACACAATGGAATATTATTCAACCATAAAAATGAATGAAATATTGCCATTTGCAGCAACATGGATGGACCTAGAGATTATCATACTAAGTGAAGTAAGTCAGACAGAGAAAGACAAATATTATACAATATCACTTACATGTGGAATCTAAAAAATAATACAAATGAACTTATTTACAAAACGGAAACAGATTCACAAACATAGAAAACAAAACTATGGTTACCAAAGGGAAAAGGGTGGGGGAGGGATAATTAGGTGTATGGGATTAATAGATACTTACCACTATATATAGCATAGGTAAACAAGTATTTACTCTATAGCACAGGGAACTATATTCAATATCTTGTAATAAGCTATAATGAAAAGACTCTGAAAAAGAATATATATATATGCATCCGAATCACTTTGCTGTACACCTGAAACTAACACAATACTATAAATAACTTAATACTTCAATAAAAAATTTTCATTTTGCAAAATAAGACAAACAAAAAAACAAGCAAACAAAAAACCAAGATGACACAATGATATTATTGAAGCATTATTTATAATAATGAAAGATTAAAAACAGTTATATTTTACCAAAATGACTATAATTCAGGGCTTCCATGGTGGCGCAGTGGTTGAGAATCTGCCTGTCGATGCAGGGGACACGGGTTCGAGCCCTGGTCTGGGAAGATCCCACGTGCCGCGGAGCAACTGGGCCCGTGAGCCACAACTACTGAGCCTGCACGTCTGGAGCCTGTGCTCCGCAACAAGAGAGGCCACGATAGTGAGAGGCCCGCGCACCGCGATGAAGAGTAGCCCCCGCTTGCCGCAACTGGAGAAAGCCCTCGCACAGAAACGAAGACCCAACACAGCCAAAAATAAATAAATAAATAAATAATAATCAAACAGTGGGTATAAATCACTCAGTACCTCATCCCCTTTAAAAAAAAAAAAAAGACTATAATTCATTCAGTGTCATTAAATTACAGTACATACCTATTATAAAATGCTATACTAAAATTAAAACAAGTTGTAATACATAATGTAATATACAATAACGTGGAAAGATAGCCACAACACATTATTGTCAGTGAATTGAAGGAAAGGTACAGTGTGGTATTATGTTGGATTAGTGTTTGTATGTGTGCATGTATATATATGTGTATGGAGAGTGTATGCAATTTATGTGACTTTCTATAATTGACTTTCTATAATAGGAAGGTTGTAAGAACCTAGATCGTTGAGTTAATATAATATCTCACCCTCTATTATTAACATATTTTATGTGACAGGCACTACTCTGGGCAATTAAAAATATGACTTTCCCCATTTTATAGACTGGAAATTGTCTTAGAGAGTGTGAGCAACTTTCCCTGAATAAGTCTGTAGGACAGTGATGAAGTCAGTACCTTACTCTTAGCCTAGTGTCTGATCCACCACATGAGAGCTGATCCTAAAGAGAAGATAATTAGTTCAATCCAACCAGTTATTTTCTATCTCTACTAAGACAAAGAAGGGAAATAATCGAAATTAATGTAGTGTAGATATTATAAAGAATCTTTTTTTCCTTCTCTTTCTTTTTCCTTTTTTTTACCATACAGAAAATCTGATAGTGAAGTATGGGGATAGGGATCAAATAAAGTCCCTCCACTTATTTACTTGCAGTGTTGCCTAGAAGGTAGCACAGCTAGTGTGCTTCCCAAGGATGACATCTGTTGCTTTAATATAGATGCATGAGATGGATGAGCGAAGCCTAAGATACATGACTCAGGTACCATCTACCTCGGCTGTTTGAGAACAGCTATTGAAAAAGATCTTTTCTTCTCCAGCTTGTGATATAATCTCACCTCAGCCCCCTGACCCCAAAGATAAGCTTGATTCACACAAGGGATCTAGGTAGGGTTAGGAGGGAGGGAGATGTGGGGGAGATGGAGATACTTGCTGTTTGCTTCCAAAGTGGAGAGGAAAAGCGGGATCACTGATCAGTCTTTATCCAGATGACTCTTCACACTTAAGAAAGAGGTGGCTTACTGAAGAGTTTAAGTTACAGTCAGAAGCTTAATTAAAAGAAGTGGGAATTCATACAAAATCCAGAACTATTGAATTGAAGCCAAATAGTACAAGTGTCACAAGTAGAATATTCAAAATAAATCCGAAATGGTGAAGACGGTAAGAACTTAATATTTATTAAACACTCATTGTGTTTTAAGCAATGAGGTGCTTTATACACATTACCTGCCATTTGAATCCTCACAAAAGAGTTTACCTGACCGGAAAGCTGTGCAGGTAAGAAGCCAGCTTGAAACATCCAAAACCAAAAATATGCAAAACTACTTAACTCTCTTTCATTACTCATTTCCCAGGTGATTATATAGAAAATCTCTGGCAATAAGACTAGATGGTTTCACAGGTGAATTCTGTCAAACATTTAGAGAAGACCTAACACCTATCCTTCTTAAACTCTTCCAAAACGTAGCAGAGGGAAGAACACTCCCAAACTCATTCTACGAGGCCACCATCACCCTGATACCAAAACCAGACAAAGATGTCACAAAAAATGAAAACTGCAGGCCAATATCACTGAGGAACATAGATGCAAAAATCCTCAACAAAATACTAGCAAACAGAATCCAACAGCACATTAAAAGGATCATACACCATGATCAAGTGGGGTTTATCCCAGGAATGCAAGGATTCTTCAATATATGCAAATCAATCAATGTGATACACCATATTAACAAATTGAAGGATAAAAACCATATGATCATCTCAATAGATGCAGAAAAAGCTTTTGACAAAATTCAACATCCATTTATGATAAAAACCCTCGAGAAAGTAGGCATAGAGGGAACTTACCTCAACATAATAAAGGCCATATATGACAAACCCACAGCCAACATCGTTCTCAATGGTGAAAAACTGAAACCATTTCCACTAAGATCAGGAATAAGACAAGGTGGCCCACTCTCACCGCTATTATAAAACATAGTTTTGGATGTCTTAGCCACAGCAATCTGAGAAGAAAAAGAAATAAAAGGAATCCAAATCGGAAGAGAAGAAGTAAAACTGTCACTGTTTGCAGATGAAATGATATTATACATAGAGAATCCTAAAGATGCTACCTGAAAACTACCAGAGCTAATCAATGAATTTGGTAATGTAGCAGGATACAAAATTAATGTACAGAAATCTCTTGCATTCCTATACATTAATGATGAAAAATCTGAAAGAGAAATTAAGGAAACACTCCCAATTCCCATTGCAACAAAAAGAATAAAATACCTAGGAATAAACCAACCTAAGGAGACAAAAGACCTGTATGCAGAAAATTATAAGACACTGATGAAAGAAATGAAAGATGATACAAACAGATGGAGAGATATACCATGTTCTTGGATTGGAAGAATCAATATTGTGAAACTGACTATACTACCCAAAGCAATCTACAGATTCAATGCAATCCCTATCAAACTACTACTGGCATTTTTTACAAAACTAGGACAAAAATTTCACAATTTGTATGGAAACACAAAAGACCCGAATAGCCAAATCAATCTTGAGAAAGAAAAACGGAGCTGGAGGAATCAGGCTCCCTGACTTCAGACTTTACTACAAAGCTACAGTAATCAAGACAATATGGTACTGGCATAAAAACAGAAATATAGATCAATGGAACGCGATAGAAAGCCCAGAGATAAACCCATACACATATGGTCACCTTATCTTTGATAAAGGAGGCAAGCATATACAGTGGAGAAAAGACAGCCTCTTCAATAAATGGTGCTGGGAAAACTGGAGAGCTACATGTAAAAGAATGAAATTAGAACACTTCCTAACACCATACACAAAAATAAACTCAAAATGGATTAAAGACTTAAATGTAAGGCCAGACACTATAAAACTCTTAGAGGAAAACATAGGCAGAACACACTATGGCATAAATCACAGTAAGATCCTTTTTGACCCACCTCCTAGAGAAAAGGAAATAAAAATAAATGAATGGGACCTAATGAAACGTAAAAGCTTTTGCACAGCAAAGGAAACTATAAACAGTACAAAAAGACAACACTCAGAATGGGAGAAAATATTTACAAACGAAGCAACTGACAAAGGATTAATCTCCAAAATATACAAGGAGTCCATGCAGCTCAATATCAAAAAAACAAACAACCCAATCCAAAAATGGGCAGAAGACCTAAATAGACATTTCTTCAAATAAGATATACAGATTGCCAACAAACACATGAAAGGATGCTTGACATCACTAATCATTAGGGAAATGCAAATCAAAACCACAATGAGGTATCACCTCACACCAGTCAGAATGGCCATCAAAAAGTTTATAAAAAAAAATAAAAAGTTTATAAACAATAAATGCTGGGGAGGGTGTGGAGGAAAGGGAACCCTCTTGCACTGTTGGTGGGAATGTAAATTGATACAGCCACTATGGAGAACGGTATGGAGGTTCCTTAAAAAACTAAAAATAGAACTACCATATGACCCAGCAATCCCACTACTGGGCATATACCCTGAGAAAACCATAATTCAAAAAGAGTCATGTACCACAGTGTTCATTGCAGCTCTGTTTACAATAGCCAGGACATGGAAGCAACGTAAGTGTCCATCGACAGATGAATGGATAAAGAAGATGTGGCACATATATGCAACGGAATATTACTCAGCAATAAAAAGAAACAAAATTGAGTTATTTGTAGTTAGGTGGATGGACCTAGAGTCTGTTATACAGAGTGAAGTAAGTCAGAAAGAGAAAAACAAATACTGTATGCTAACACATATATATGGAATCTAAAAAAAAAAAAATGGTTCTGAAGAACCTAAGGGCAGGACAGGAATAAAAACACAGACGTAGAGAATGGACTTGAGTACATGGGGAGGGGAAATGGTAATCTGGGATGAAGTGAGAGAGTGGCATGGACATATATACGCTACCAAATGTAAAATAGATAGCTAGTGGGAAGCAGCCGCATAGCACAGGGAGATCTGCTCGGTGCTTTGTGACCACCTAGAGAGGTGGGAGGGAGACACAAGAGGGAGGGGATATGGGATATATGTATACGTATAGCTGATTCACTTTGCTATACAGCAGAAAGTAACAGAACACTGTAAAGCAATTATACTTCAATAAAGATGTTAAAAAAAAAAAGAAAAAGAAAATCTCTGGCAAAAACAAGGTATCTAGGTCAACCTCCTCGTCCCCATGAGATTTCACTCTGTTAAGTAATGACACTGATTCTTCTCTTTCTGATGAGTCTTTATTTGTGTTTGCTACCCATCTTCAACTAAAGTGGTCTGCAATTTCAAACTTGAGTTGATAAATGGCACTTTTACATTATGAATTAGATAAACAGTGAAAGGTAAGAAGAAAAAGGTAAATGCAGCAGTTCCACTGGGCATGAATTCTTCAAGCATATAATGTTGGCTGTGTTATTTTGCAGACTGTGTGGTGGCTTCAGTGTAGCACTGCCAACCACTGCTGCTGTGCAGAAGTTCTTCCTTTTTGCAACGCATTTTTTATTACTGGAACAGGTCTATTAAAGTAACATACTTTTTAGATGACGCTTGTAGTAAAAGTACATGATAGGTGAAGTATAGCCAGGACTCAAGGTTGAAGTCACCATTGCAGATACTTAAATCAATTATTTAAATAAACTGATTGTCAGTTATTAAAAAAAAATGTGCAAGGATCCCCAAAGCTTGCTCTTTCTTCAGATTCGACGATTAGTTTTAATGTTCATATTAGAAAACAATTGTACTGGGTACAGATACTTGAAGTAGTGGATTTCAATCTTTCAGTTTAAACATCAAGTGGGTACAATAAATATTCAAAATATGTTTTGACCATCTAGGCTAGAATTTTCCTTAAAAGAAACAGAAAGACATTCATAATAAGAATAATTTCCTAAAATTCCAGAATTACTATATATATTATGTATGTAATAGATAGAGTTGTTGTTGAACTATGAATATCACAATTCCCTAAATTTCTTATTTCTATCATTTTTCTTTTCTTTAGTGTGGGATCATCTATAGCCCATGGTAACTGTATATAATGAAATATGAATACATTTCTTACTGCACTGTTAACTTGGGTCATTCCTTTTAAGAAATTGAGGGACAACGTATGCTTGTCTAAGCGTGTTATGCAAATTATTCCATAGAGGGATTTTAACATGTAGGTAGTGCAAAACATGTCATAGTGACAATTCTTACATTCAATTTTCATTTTTCATGAAAATTACCATGGTTATAACGCCTTTCTACATGTAGCCATTTTATATGCATGTTGAAAAGCAAGGCATGTGCATGTACCTGCAAGATATTGGCATTATATCCTGAACACTTTATCTCTAAGTTGGGACTTGGACTCTGTTCTTCTCTGGTTATAAAATCATATACGTGAGATACCCCACCAAGGTGAGTTTGTCCATTGAGAAGGTTTGAAGCAGAAATACATTAACATGGAAGGAATTTTCTCTTTGCTCATTTTAGACTTAGTCACATGGTCCACAGCTGAAATTTATGCCAGACATTCTCAGAAATCTTCTGGTAGCCATGTTATTGCTCTCTTCGAAGACAACGGGTGAATGGGTAAAGAAAATGTGGCACATATATACAATGGAATATTACTCAGCCATAAAAAGAAACGAAATTGAGTTATTTGTAGTGAGGTGGATGGACCTAGAGTCTGTCATACAGAGTGAAGTAAGTCCGAAAGAGAAAAACACATACTGTATTCTAATGCATATACAAGGAATCTAAAAAAAAAAAAAAAAGGTACTGATGAAACGAATTTCAGGGCAGAAATAAAGATGTAGACATAGAGAATGGACTTGAGGACACGGGGTGGGAGGGGGAAGCTGGGGCGAAGTGAGAGTAGCATCGACATATACACACTACCGAATGTAAAATAGATAGCTAGTGGGAAGCAGCCGCATAGCACAGGGATATCAGCTCAGTGCTTTGAGATGACCTAGAGGGGTGGGATAGGGAGGATGGGAGGGAGATGCAAGAGGGAGGGGATATGGGGACATATGTATGCCTATGGCTGATTCACTTTGGTGTACAACAGAAACTAGCACAGTATTGTGAAGAAATTACACTCCAATAAAGATCTATTAAAGAATAAATAAATAAAATAAATTAAAAAAAAAAAGACAACGGGCACATTTCCTACTTTCCAGCTGCTTTTGCGACAACGTACAGCTCATGACACACAACCCCCATTTTTAAAATGTACTTTACTAAACAAGTTTTATGTTATAAAACAGAACAATATGAATACCATCTATGCAATCTGCTATTCTGCGTTGTCAGATACGTCTTTTAAAAGAAAAACTCTAGCAATCAGTTACGTGACATAGTGAGGTCTCTCTCTCTTTTTTTTAAGCAAAGAATATCATATTTCATCTATGAAGAAGGCAATATAAAAATGCTACTAAAATATCAGTATGGCTTTTTAGTCATTTGCAAATGCACGGTGTCCCACATTTGCTGGAATAAGGTCTCAGAATAAGCTTGTCAATTTGAACAATTGTGTGGGGATGGGACAGATGGGCAGCTGCTGCTTTTTTTAATCCCAGATTTTGTTCTTTTACTTTAAATAATGTTGAAAAAAATAGGCTTTTTTTAAAAAGAAAATAAAATGGTAGATATTTAACTATAATGAAGGAAAGATAGCTCCTGTTGCTTGGATTAAAAATCTTTAGTTTATTTTACTGAAAACAATAGATTTTACTGGCTGTACTGTGCTGATACTGATCATTATTTATACCATAATTGATATGACCAACTGTCTTTTCAGTTTTATAGGAATAGAAAAAAATACTGATTAAGTCAAATTTGAATAATCAACTGGGCATCATTATTTCTCTGTTAGTGCTTATGGATTTTCCACATTTTGGTCCCAAATGTAAACTCCTTTCTTAGCTGTACACTGCAATATAAATTAATCCAAACTAAAACTATTTTTAAAACCCTTTTGTTCATGTAAAAAACATGATAAGAATGCCTCTATTTTTAAATTGGCATTTCTTTCTTCTATCATAATTACTTCCCCATATTATGAAAGAATAAAAATTTAACTAATGCCCTAAGTAAATTGGCCAAAGATTATAAATAATGACTTTTCACTAGGCACAAATCTTCTGTAATTAGAAAGAGAGGAAAATAATCTGTAATGAATGAACTGTATTTAATATATAAGTACTGAATATTGAACACAGATGCCTCTATACTAGTGCTCAAGTGAAAAAAACTGAACTACATTTATATTCTTTCCTGGGCAGAAACCCCATATTCTGGGAGGGTAAAACACTCAACTCAGAAAAGTACCACCAAAAAAAAGTAGAATTTTAATTAGCTGAAAACCAAAATGCCCTTAATAGAAAGATTTTAAATAGCAAAATGGTCATTATCCCATTATGTTACTTGAGAGTATTCCAGGTAACATAGCTGACCAGAAACTACTTCTGTATCCTACTCAGAAATCTGAAATTTTTTCGACCTTCAATTAAGTAAAAAATCATTTCATTGGTCAGTTGCATACTATGCAGCAATACTGACATGTTGTAATTTTATGTAGGAAATATAGTGAGTGCTTTTAATGGATTGGATCTGTTCATAGAGCAGTGGTTGATTAAAGAACCTACTTTAATATCTTAACTTTAAACAAACTACAATGCTTTATAACTCTAAATTGTTAGAACCCATTTTTAATTTCTTTAAAACTGATAAGCCTTTCTGCCCTGCCCCAATTTCACATGTAATTAAATCCACAACACAACCACACTGAAGGGAAAGGCCAGTTTTATTTACATAACATAACAATAGCAATAACAATGAATGAATAGCACTAAACCAACATCAGTCTTAACCACAAAATATTACTCTTGACTTCTTAAATGAGCCACCGTTTTTCTACCCAGCCAGGAATAACATTCAGTTTTGTATGAAATAACTACTGAGATGGAACTTACAAATGAACAAACATATTTTTGGAAGTAAATCCCCTGATTTACTTCCAACATTCTACATCAAAATCATCACTATTAATATTTTTTCAATACGGAGGAATAATTCATCTTAATCCACAATATCAGCAGTGCTTATATTTTATCTTTCTTAGATACTGTAAAAATTACCCATGTATTAAGCTCTTAGGGTGGGCAATGAGGAAATTAAGGTACAGATTACAAAAACCTGGGGCATCAAGAGGTTAAGGGGGCAAGATCAGAGAAAGAAAAGTGGTAGAACCAGGGTTTTCAAGCAGTTCCTTTTCTCCCAGGTTATATTCAGACCCAAGGCCTGCCTCAGGCAGAGTCAAAGGAGGAATTTGCCTGCAGCAGCTAGCCAAGAGGGAGAGCCCCACCACTTTATTAACCAAGCCCCGATTGTTAACTGCTACTCAGTTGGAGGGCTTTCAGTCTTTGGATTAGATGTGCACTGGCCACAAAATCACTCTAAGTGCTTCCAGATTCATACACATGCATTGGATATTTGGGAGTCAGAGTTACCAAATTTCTGAGAGGCTTCCACAAAAGTTGAAAGGCAATTCCCAATATCGGTTTAATCTCAGTTACTTGAAACTATGTTCTCCACATAGTGATTTTTCAGATCATCCTAAGAGTATCAGCCATTAGCTCAATGTGTTCACTTTAAGCCAGCAATCCTCTTCCTGCGATTCTTTTTAAGTCACATACATACATGATGTCTACTCTCAGAGTAAAACTTGACCTCCTTTGTTTTGGATGGGGTCCATTCTTCTAAAGAGACCACATTCCTATACTAGAGACCACACTTTCTACTTTAGTCTTTTCTTTAACTCTTTCATTTCTTCTTGCATTATGTTTGATTTTCTAAAATCTTAAAAATTCTTCCCCTTTGAAACCACTATTCCATTTTAATCACTCTCCTATCATTTGACATTATTTTATAGCTAAGCTCCTCAAACAAGCAATCCACCTCCACACCCCACTACTCTCACTAGCCATCCCATACTTCCTTAAACCCCTATACTCTGATTTATGGACCCATCAATGTCTTGAAACTGCTCAATTAAATAATTTTACAAATGGAATTGAGTTTCTTCATCCTGACATGCCTCAAAATCCGCACTGTACTTCACATAGCTTATTTTGAGTTTCCAGGATAATGTCTGTGATTTTTTTCTCTGTAACTCTCACTAACTGGGCTGTTCCTTCTCCCTCCCCCACCAATTTAATGATTCTCTTTGTTGCCTATCTGCTGACTTTCCTCTAAACTTATAGAATTTATACACTTAAATGTTTTAATCATCTCCTCCATACTCACGACTCAAAAATTCTTATCTCCTGGACATTCTATCTTTTACTTTCCCTCCTGTCCCATTTCCCCAAATTATTATAAGCTCTTTAATCATTCATTCAAAACAAGAGTTGTTTATGCTTCTACCTATATACCAGGTATTCTGTTAGGCACTGAAGATAGAGAAGTGATAAAAAAAGAGTAAAAAATACCTGCTCTCATAGATTATGCATACTATTGAAGGAAATAGATAATAAACATAATAAAAAAGTAAAATATTGATATCATGAAAAATGAATTTAAAGAAAACATATAAAAAGCAAAGAATGGGTATGTGAAATATCAGAGGTGGGCTGAAAAAAATTTTAAATGGATGTTGAATGTAGACTATGGGGGCAATGCAGAAGCTAAGAGACCAATTTTAAAAATAGTGCAATAATCCTGGAGACAGATGACAATAGCATGGAGAAGAACTGTGACAGGGTTGCATTCCAGATCTATTTTGAAGATAGAATAGACATAATTTGTTGTTGCAGCAGATATGAGAGGAAGGAATCAAGATTGATACCAAAGTTTTAACACAAGTAACTGGAAGATTGTAGTCATTAACCAATATAGGTAAGTGAGTAAAGAAGTTGTAGATATAAAATTAAGAGAAAAATCCTAGATGGAGAATATGAATTTTTCTGTTGTAAACATAGAAATGGTATTTAAAACCATGAGGGGAGAACTGCATCACTTTGGAAGTGAATATATAATTTATAATCAAATAGACTTGCAGCCATATATAGAAAACTCCACTCAATAACCCCAGAATACACATTCCTCTCACAAGTGCACATGGAAAATTTTCAAAAATAGAACATAAATTATGTCAGAAAATAGGCTTCAGTAAATTTAAAATAATTGAAATTATACAATGTCTTATGGCTATAAGAGAATAAACTTAAAATCAAAATCAGAAATAAATTTGGGAAATTCCCAAAGATGTGAAAATTAAACAACACCCTCCTAAATAATCAATGGGTCCAGGAAGAATCACACACATAAAATTATTAAATACTTTGAGATTAATTCAAAAAAGATGCATCAGACAAGATCTTACCAGATGTAGGGAAAGCAGTGTTGAGAGGGAAATTTATAGCTATAAATGTCTATACTATAAAAGACACAAAAAATACACAAACTTTTAACTAGAATCACCAAGAAAAAAAGATAGAGGACTCAAATAAATAAAATCAGAAATAAAGGAGGAGAGATTACAACTGATGCCACATAAATACAAAGGATCATAAGAGACTACTATGACCAGTTATATGCCAAAAAATCGAACAACCTAGAAGAAATGTATAAATTCCAAGAAACATACAACCTACCAAGACTGAATCATGAAGAAATAGAAAATCTGAACAGATTGATTAGGAGTAAGGAGACTGAATCAGCAATCACAAATCTCCCAACAAACAAAGTCCAGTACCAGATGGCTTACTGGTGAATTCTACCAAACACTTAAAAGAGCTAATGCCAAATCCTTCCCAAACTCTTCCAAAAATTAGAAGAGGAAGAAACATTTCCAACCAAATTTTATGAGGCCAGCATTACTCTGATACAAAAACCAGACAAGGACACCACAAAGAAAGAAAATTATAGGCCAATATCCCTGATGAGCATAGATGCAAAAGTCCTTAACAAAATATTAGCAAAGAGAATTCAGCAACACATTAAAAGGATCATACACCATGATCAAGTTGAATTTATTCCAGGTATGCAAGGATGGTTCAACATCACAAATCAATCAATTTGATACATTATTTTAACAAAATGAAGGATAAAAATCATATGATTATATCTTAATGGATGCAGAAAAAGCATTTGGCAAAATTTAACATCCATTTATGATAAAAACTCTCAGTAAGGTGGGTATAGAGGGGATGTACCTCAATACAATAAAGGCCATATATGAGAAGCCCACAGCTAATGTAATACTCAATGGTGAAAATCTGAAAGGTTTTCCTCTAAGGTCAGGAATAAGACAAGGATGCCCACTCTCACCACTTTTATTCAACAAAGTATTGGAAGTCCTAGCCAAAGCAATTAGGTAATAACAAGAAATAACATGCATCCAAATTGGAAAGGAAAAAGTTAAACTGTTTCTATTTACAGATGGAATAATATATTCTATATTTTATACATATATATATATATATATATATATATATATATATAAGAAAACCCTAAAGACTCCACCAAAAAACTGTTAGAACTAATAAACAAATTTAGTAGAGTCAAAGAATACAGAAGTCAACACACAAAAAAATCAGTTGCATTTCTACACACTAATAATGAACTCTCAGAAAGAGAAATTAAGAAAACAATCTCATTTACAATTGTATCAGAAAAATAAGATATCCGGAAATAAATTTAACCAAGGAGGTGAAAGACTTGTATGCTGAAATCTATAAAACATTGGCTTAAAAAAATTGAATAAGACACAAACAAATGGAAAGATATGCTCATGGATTGGAAGAATTAATATTGTTAAAATGTCCATACTACCCGAAGCAATCTACAGATTCAGTGCAATCCCTATCAAAATTCCAGTGGCATTTTTTACAGAAATAGAACAAGCAATCCTAAAATTTGTATGGAATCACAAAAGACCCCAAATAGCCAAAACAATCTTGAGAAAGAAGAACAAAGCTGGAGACATCATGCGTCTTGATTCCAAAGTATATTACAAAGCTAGACTAATCAAAACAGTATGGTATTGGCATAAAAACAGACATAGCCCAACGGAACAGAATGGAGAGCCCAGAAATAAACCCATGCATATATGGTCAATTAATTTATGACAAAGGAGCAGATAATATCCAATGGGGAAAGAATAGTCTCTTCAATAAATGGTGTTGGAAGCATAGCTCTTCGAGAAATGGTGTTGGAAAAACTGGACAGCCATATGCAAAAGGATAAAACTGGACCACCATCTTATACCATACAGAAAAATTAACTTAAAATAGACTAAAATCTTAGACATAAGAACTGAAACCACAAAACTCCTAGAAGAAAACAGGAGGTAAATTCCTTGACATTGGTCTTACTGATGATTTTTTGGATTTGATACCAAAAGTAAAGGCAACAAAAGCAAAAATAAACAAATGGGACTCTATCATACTAAAAAGCTTCTACACTGCAAAGGAAACCATCCACAAAGTGAAAAGGCAACCTATTGAATGGGAGAAAATACTTGTAAATCATGTTTGACAAGATGTTAATATCCAAAATATATGAATAACTCATACAACTCAATAGCAAAAAAAATCCAATTAAAAAATGGGCAGAGGAGCTGAATAGACATTTTTCCAAAGAAGACATATGGATGGTTAACAGGTACATGAAGAGGTGTTCAACATCCTTAGTCATGAGGTATCGATAAATGCAAATCAAACCCAAAATTACTTCACATTTGTTAGAATGCCTACTATCAAAATGAGAAGAAATAACAATGTTTACAAGGATGTGGAGAAAAGGGAACACTTCTAAAGTGTTAGTGGGAATGTAAATTGGTGCAGCTACTATGGAAAAATAGTATAAAGGTTCTGCAGAAAATTAAAAATAGATTTACTATATAATCCAGCAGTTTCACTTCTGGATATTTATCTGAAGGAAAAGAAAACACTAACTCAAAAAGCTATGAGCACCCTTATGTTCACTGCATCATCAGCATTATTTACAATAGCCAAGACATGGAAACAACCTATATGTCTGTTGAAGATGAATGGATAAAGAAAATGTGATATAGATATAGGTAAAATGGAATATTATTCAGCCATAAAAAGAGGGAAATCCTGCCATTTGTGACAACATGGATGAAACTTGAGGGCATTATGCTAGGTGAAATAATTTAGGCAGAGAAAGACAAATATCATGTGATCTCACTTGTAAGTGGAATCTAAACAAACAAACAAACAAAAAGCAAAACAAAAAAAGGCAATCCAAACCTGCAGACTTCCAGTTATCAAATAAATAAGTCCTGGGGATATAATGTATAGCAAGGTAGCTATAGTTAATAATACTCTATTGTATATTTGCAATATACAATATATCTTTTAAGATAATAAATCTTAAAAGTTCTCATCAGAAGAAAAAAATTTGTAACTATGTGTGGTGATGGATATTAACTGAAACTATTGTGGTGACCATTTCACAATATATACATATATCAAATCATTACACTGTACCCCTGAAAGCAACATAATGTTATACGTCAATTATAGCTCAATTATTAAAAAATAACACGGCTGGGCTGAGTGTTGGCAACAGGAAAGAGAACTAATTCAATAGATATTTTATTGCTGGTAGTTATAGGCTTTGGCAACTGCTAACATACAGATTAACCCACTATCTGAAAGCAGAGTGTTCCTATGAAAGCTTTCATAAGCCAAAATGGTATAAAGCAAAGAAACAATTACCTTAGGACACGTCTTGCTAACAGATGCACAAAATAAATCAAGATAAAGCACAGATGCTCACAGACATAGTTCAAAGCTGTGGTGGCGTGGTGCTGAGATGCTGAGTGTAGCTCTTGGGGAAGGAGCTTGGGACACTCTTGCTGCTGTGCTCCAATGCATGCTGCCTCTATAACGACCCACTGCAAAACCAATGATGAACGCTATTTTCACTTTTTGCCTTTTTTTTTATAAGAGGGAAAATCCTCTTCAGATTTCCTTTGTTTAGTGAAAACAGCAGGTCTTTCATTAAAGCGAAGTGGTGTAAAGTGAACATTCAACAAGTGGGGGATACCAGTATAAATATTAACTTATATAGTCATCCAGTTACAATATATAAAGGCCTTTTCACAGGAAAAAAAATTAAAAAAAAGAAGGATCTCAAATTAGTAAGCTAACTTTCCACCCTAAAATACTGGAAAAAAGAACAAATTAAACATAAAACAAGCAGAAGGGAAGAAATAATAAAGAATAGAATGCAAATAATGAAATGGAGAGTAGAAAAACAATAGAGAAAATCTATGAAATCAAATGTTGGTTCTTTGAAAAGATCAACAAAATTGACAAGGCTGTAGCCAGACTAAACACAGGCATGAAAGAAGGTACATTACTACTGACCTTACAGAAATAAAAGGATTATAAAGGAAGACTATGAATAATTACAGGCTGACAAATTAGTTAACTCTGATGAAATGAAAAAATTCCTGGAAAAAATTAATTGCAATAACTTACTCAAGAAGAAACAGGAAATCTGCATAGGGCTTTAACAAGTGAAGAGATTGAATTAATATTTTGAGGGTCCCTAAGACCAGCATGTAATTGTATTCATGGCTATGATTTATATTGTGAAAGGATACTAAACACAATCAGCAAAGGGAAAAGGTGCATGTGGTGAAGGAGAAAAAAGGCACAAGCATCTAAGGGTCATCACTCACTAGAGTCACACAAGACATGCTTAATTTCCCCACCAAAGAGTTATGTAAATATGTGTGAAATGTTGCCAATCATGAAAGCTCACACGTGACTCAGCATCCAGAAGCTGGTCATAGAGACAGCCTCTGCCTGGTACATACCAAATTCTAGACTCCCAGAGGGAAGCAGGTGTTCAGCATAAACCACTGTTTGTACAAACAGGTAAAGCACAGTGGGTTACTCTTATCAATTCTGGGGATGGTGGGAACCCTCTCAAAATCTAAATTCCCAAGACACCAGCCAACTGTAAGCTAAGCTTCCTAAGGATCTTGGACCTGCTATGTTAACTTTTTTCTGTACTATTAGAAAATTTAAAACTCTCTACAAAGCAAAGCTAAGACCCAGTTTTTTTCACTGGTGAACTCTACCAAACATTTTTTAAAAAGGCATTAATATCAAATTTTCACAAACTCTTCCAAAAAGAAGAGAGAACACATCCCAAGTCATTATAAAATGTAAGGCCAGTATTACCCTGATATCAAAAACCAGAAAAAAAAAAAGAATCATAAGAATAGAAAACTACCAGCTAATTCTCTAGTGAATACATATGCAAAAATTCTTTAAAAATTCATTTTCTTATTATTCACAGAAGTTATGTAATATAAAAGCACTAAGAAACTGAACTGGGCCATTGCTCACTAAAGAAATATAGGGTTAGGTTCTTGAGTGCCTCTGGTCACAATATATTCATCAACTGATCAATAATAGCTTTGCTTTCTGTGTATTTCTGCTTAAAGGCATCCTATTTAATATATATCGCTGATTCATTAACATTGAACTCATGGCCATTAGCACTATAACTCATGCCTGAACAAAGCTTATCTAACAAATGGTTTTCTATGTAAGGCACATCACAGCCTCCTTGCACTTAGAAACACTAGCCAGGACTTCAGAAGTAATGTTGTGAACCTTTTTAAATACCAAAATCAACAACAGAAGGCACAAATATGTGGAAAATGTGACAGTTTTTGGACCATAAAAAGGGCACTTTGTTTACAGTATGAGAGCTGACACAAGAAGGCAGAATATCCCCTTTTCCAGCTTCAGCTGGGAATGTGTACATTGGGCAACTCAAATTTTTCATTGTTCCGTGCATGTTCACAAATGATCATGAAAGTGCCACCAATACTGACTTGGCGGTTACAAGTACATTTTAGTGAGTAGGTGAATTCACAAATATGGAAGCTGCACAGGATGAGGATTGATTGTAGTAGTAAATAGTAGCTAGCAACGTGTAAAAAGGATTATACAACATGACCAAGCAGGAGGTATCTCAGGAATGCAAGTTAATTTAACATCCAAAAATCAATTAATATACTGGGGGTGCTCCAAGATGGCAGAGGAGTAAGACGCGGAGATCACCTTCCTCCCCAAAAATACAGCAGAAATACATCTACATGTGGAACAACTCCTACAGAACACCTACTGAACGCTGGCAGAAGACCTCAGACCTCCCAAAAGGCAAGAAACTCCCCATGTACCTGGGTAGGGCAAGAGAAAAAAGAAAAAACAGAGACAAAAGAATAGGGACAGGACCTGCACCAGTGGGAGGGAGCTGTGAAGGAGGAAAGGTGTCCACACACTAGGAAGCCCCTTCACTGCCAGAGACAGGGGGTGGCGGGGGGGGGAAGCTTTGGAGCCACGGAGGAGAGTGCAGCAACAGGGGTGCAGAGGGCAAAGCAGAGAGATTCCCGCACAGAGGATGGGTGCCGACCAGCACTCACCAGTCTGAGAGGCTGGTCTGCTCACCCGCTGGGGTGGGCGGGGGCTAGGAGCTGAGGCTCGGGCTGCAGAGATCAGATCCCAGGGAGAGGACTGGGGTTGGTGGCGTGAACACAGCCTAAAGGGGGCTAGTGCGCCACAGCTAGCCGGGAGGGAGTCTGGGAAAAAGTCTGGAACCGCCTAAGAGGCAAGAGACCATTGTTTCGGGTGTGCGAGGAGAGGAGATTCAGAGCACCCCCTAAACGAGATCCAGAGACGGGTGCGCGCTGCGGCTATCAGTGCAGACCCCAGAGACGGGCATGAAACGCTGAGGCTGCTGCTACCACCACCAAGAAGCCTGTGTGCGAGCACAGGTCACTCTCCACACCGCCCCTCCCGGGAGCCGGTGCAGCCCGCCACTGCCAGGGTCCCGTGATCCAGGGACAACTTCTCCAGGAGAACACACGGCGCACCTCAGGCTGCTGCAACGTCATGCTGGCCTCTGCATTCCATACCTCTCCCTCCCCCAAGCCTGAGAGAGCCAGAACCCCCGAATCAGCTGCTCCTTTAACCCCATCCTGTCTGGGCAGGAACAGACACCCTCAGGTGACCTACACGCAGAGGCAGGGCCAAATCCAAAGCTGAACCCCAGGAGCTGTGCGAACAAAGAAGAGAAAGGGAAATCTCTCCCAGCAGCCTCAGGTGCAGTGGATTAAATCTCCACAATCAACTTGATGTACCCTGCAATGTGGAATACCTGAATAGACAACGAATCATCCCAAAATTGAGGCGGTGGACTTTGGGAGCAACTGTAGACTTGGGGTTTGCTGTATGCAACTGACTTGTTTCTGATTTTTATGTTTATCTTAGGATAGATTTTAGCAATTGATATCATTGGTGGATTAGTTTATTGGTTTGGTTGCTCTCTTTTCTTTTTATTACCTTAAAAAAATTTTTTTATTTTAATAATTTTTTATTTTAATTACTTTATTTATTTTATTATTTATTTATTTTTCTTTCTTTTTTTCTCCCTTCTTCTGAGCCGTGTGGCTGACAGGGTCTTGGTGCTCTGGCCTGATGTCAGGCCTGAGCCTCTGAGGTGGGAGAGACAAGTTCAGGACATTGGACTGCCAGAGACCTCCCAGCCCCATGTAATATCAATTGGCGAGAGCTCTCCCAGAGATCTCTGTCTCAAAGCTAAGACCCAGCTCCACCCAACAACCAGCAAGCTCCAGTGCTGGACACCCCATGCCAAACAACTAGCAAGACAGGAACACAACCCCACCCATTAGCAGAGAGGCTGCCTAAAATCATACTAAGTTCACAGACACCCCAAAACACACCACCGGATATGGCCCTGCCCACTACAAAGACAAGATCCAGCCCCACCCACCAGAACACAGGCACCAGTCCCCTCTACCAGGAAGCCTACACAGTCCCTGAACCAACCTTACCCACTGGGGGCAGACACCAAAAACAACAGGAACTACGAACCTGCAGCCTGCAAAAAGGAGACCCCAAACACAGTAAGTTAAACAAAATGAGAAGACAGAGAAATACACAGCAGATGAGGGAGCAAGGTAAAAATCCACCAAACCAAACAAATGAAGAGGAAATAGGAAACCTACCTGAAAAAGAATTCAGAGTAATGATAGCAAAGATGATCCAAAATCTTGGAAACAGAATGGAGAAAATACAAGAAACGTTTAACAAGGAACTGGAAGAACTAAAGAGCAAACAAATAATGATGAACAACACAATAAATGAAATTAAAAATTCTCTAAAAGGAATCAATAGCAGAATAACTGAGGCAGAAGAATGGATAAGTGACCTGAAAGATAAAGAGTAGAAATAACTACCACCGAGCAGAACAAAGAAAAAAGAATGAAAAGAATTGAGGACAGTCTCAGAGACCTCTGGGACAACATTAAACGCACCAACATTCAAATTATACGGGTCCCAGAAGAAGAGAAAAAGAAAGGGACTGAGAAAATATTTGAAGAGATTATAGTTGAAAACTTCCCTAATATGGGAAAGGAAATACTAAGTCAAGTCCAGGAAGTGCAAAGAGTCCCATACATGATAAATCCAAGGAGAAACACGCCAAGACACGTATTAATCAAACAATCAAAAATTAAATACAAAAAAATTTTTTTTCAAAGCAGCAAGGGAAAAACAACAAATAACATACAAGGTAATCCCCATAAGGTTAACAGCTGATCTTTCAGCAGAAACTCTGCAAGCCAGAAGGGAGTGGCAGGACATATTTCAAGTGATGAAAGGGAAAAACCTACAACCAAGATTACTCTACCTAGCAAGGATCTCATTCAGATTCAATGGAGAAATTAAAACCTTTACAGACAAGCAAAAGCTAAGAGAATTCAGCACCACTAAACCAGCTTTACAACAAATGCTAAAGGAATTTCTCTAGGCAGGAAACACAAGAGAAGGAAAAGACCTACAATAACAAACCCAAAACAATTCAGAAAATGTTATTAGGAACATACATATCGATAATTACCTTAAATGTAAATAGATTAAATGCTCCAACCAAAAGACACAGACTGGCTGAATGGATACAAAAACAAGACCCATATATATGCTGTCTACAAGAGACCCCCTTCAGACCTAGGGACACATACAGACTGAAAGTGAGGGGATGAAAAAATATATTCCATGCAAATGGAAATTAAAAGAAAGCTGGAGTAACAATTCTCATATCAGACAAAATAGACTTTAAAATGAAGACTATTACAAGAGACAAAGAAGGACACTACATAATGATCAAGGGATCAATCCAAGAAGAAGATATAACAATTGTAAATATTTATGCACCCAACAGAGGATAAACAAAATTGATAAACCATTAGCCAGACTCATCAAGAAAAAAAGGGAGAAAACTCAAATCAACAGAATTAGAAATGAAAAAGGAAAAGTAACAACTGACACTGTAGAAATACAAAGGATCATGAGAGACTACTGCAAGCAACTATATGCCAAGAAAATGGACAACCTGGAAGAAATGGACAAATTCTTAGAAAAGTACAGCCTTCTGAGACTGAACCAAGAAGAAATAGAAAATATAAGCAGACCAATCACAAGCACTGAAATTGAAACTGTGATTTAAAATCCTCCAACAAACAAAAGCCCAGGACCAGATGGCTTCACAGGTGAATTCTATCATACATTTAGAGAAGAGCTAACACCCATCCTTCTCAAACTCTTCCAAAATATAGCAGAGGGAGGAACACTCCAAAACTCATTCTATTAGGCCACCATCACCCTGATACCAAAACCAGACAAAGATGTCACAAAAAATGAAAACTGCAGGCCAATATCACTGAGGAACATAGATGCAAAAATCCTCAACAAAATACTAGCAAACAGAATCCAACAGCACATTAAAAGGATCATACACCATGACCAAGTGGGGTTTATCCCAAGAATGAAAGGATTCTTCAATATACGCAAATCAATCAATGTGATACACCATATTAACCAACTGAAGGATAAAAACCATATGATCATCTCAATAGATGCAGAAAAAGCTTTTGACAAAATTCAACACCCATTTATGATAAAAACCCTCGAGAAAGTAGGCATAGAGGGAACTTACCTCAACATAATAAAGGCCATATATGACAAACCCACAGCCAACATCGTTCTCAATGGTGAAAAACTGAAACCATTTCCACTAAGATCAGGAACAAGACAAGGTTGCCCACTCTCACCACTATTATTCAACATAGTTTTGGAAGTCTTAGCCACGGCAATCAGAGAAGAAAAAGAAATAAAAGGAATCCAAATTGGAAAAGAAGAAGTAAAACTGTCACTGTTTGCAGATGACATGATATTATACATAGAGAATCCTAAAGATGTTACCAGAAAACTACCAGAGCTAATCAATGAATTTGGTAAAGTAGCAGGATACAAAATTAATCACAGAAATCTCTTGCATTTCTATACACTAATGATGAAAAATCTGAAAGAGAAATTAAGGAAACACTCCCATTTACCATTGTAACAAAAAGAATAAAATACCTAGGAATAAACCTACCTAAGGAGACAAAGGATCTGTATGCAGAAAAATGCTAAGACACTGATGAAAGAAATGAAAGATGATACAAACAGATGGAGAGATATATCATGTCCTTGGAAGAATAAACATTGTGAAAATGACTATACTACCGAAAGCAGTCTACAGATTCAATGCAATCCCTATCAAACTACCAATGGCATTTTTCACAGAACTAGAATAAAAAATTTCACTACTTGTATGGAAACACAAAAGACCCTGAATAGCCAAAGCAATCTTGAGAAAGAAAAACAGATCTAGAGGAATCAGGCTCCCTGACTTCAGACTTTACTACAAAGCTACAGTAATCAAGACAATATGGTACTGGCACAAAAACAGAAATATAGATCAATGGAACAGGGTAGAAAGCCCAGAGATAAACCCATGCACATATGGTCACCTTATCTTTGATAAAGGAGGCAACAATGTACAATGGAAAAAAGACAACCTCTTCAATAAGTGGTGCTAGGAAAACTGGATAGCTACATGTAAAAGAATGAAATTAGAACACTTCCTAATACCATACACAAAAATAAGCTCAAAGTGGATTAAAGACTTAAATGTAAGGCCAGACACTATAAAACTTTTAGAGGAAAACATAGGCAGAACACTCTATGACATAAATCACAGCAAGATCCTTTTCGACCCACCTCCTAGAGAATTGGAAATAAAGACAAAAATAAACGAATGGGACCTAATGAAACTTAAAAGCTTTTGCACAGCAAAGGAAACCATAAACAAGATGAAAAGACAACCGTCAGAATGGGAGAAAATATTTACAAACAAAGCAACTGACAGAAGATTAATCTCCAAAATATACAAGCAGCTCATGCAGCTCAATATCAAAAAAACAAACAACCCAATCCCAAAATGGGCAGAAGACCTAAATAGACATTTCTCCAAAGAAGATATATAGATTGCCAACAAACACATGAAAGGATGCTCAACATCACTAATCATTAGAGAAATGCAAATCAAAACTACAATGAGGTATCACCTCACACCGGTCAGAATGGCCATCATCAAAAAATCTACAAACAATAAATGCTGGAGAGGGTGTGGAGAAAAGGGAACCCTGTTGCACTGTTGGTGGGAGTGTAAATTGATACAGTCACTATGGAGAACAGTATGGAGGTTCCTTAAAAAACTAAAAATAGAACTACCATATGACCCAGCAATCCCACTACTGGGCATATACCCTGAGAAAACCATAATTCAAAAAGAGACATGTACCACGATGTTTATTGCAGCTCTACTTACAGTAGCCAGGACATGGAAGCAACCTAAGTGTCCATTGACAGATGCATGGATAAAGAAGATGTGGCACATATATACAATGGAATATTACTCAGCCATAAAAAGAAACGAAATTGAGTTATTTGTAGTGAGGTGGATGGACCTAGAGTCTGTCATAGAGAGTGAAGTAAGTTAGAAAGAGAAAAGCTAATACCATATGCTAACACATATATGGAAACTAAAAAAAAAAAAAAAAGTGGTTCTGAAGAACCTAGGGGCAAGACAGGAATAAAGATGCAGATATAGAAAATGGACTTGATGACACAGGGAGGGGGAAGTGTAAGCTGAGACGAAGTGAGAGAGTGGCATGGACATATATACACTACCAAATGTAAAATATATAGCTAGTGGGAAGCAGCGCGTAGCACAGGAAGATCAGCTCAGTGCTTTGTGACCACATAGGGAAGTGGGATATGGAGGATGGGAGGGCTATGCAAGAGGGAAGGGATATGGGAATATATCTATCTGTATAGCTGATTGACTTTGTTATACAGCAGAAACTAACACACCATTGTAAAGCAATTATACTCCAATAAAGATGTTAAAAAAATTGAAAAAAAAATCAATTAATATAATATACCTTATCAATGTAAAATAGAACAAAACCCAGATCATCATCTCAATAGCTTTATAAAAATAATTTGAGAAAACACAATACCCATTCATATTCATTCCACAATATTCATTCACAATATCCAATGATAAAACATTCAAAACACTGGAAATAGAAGAGCGCTTTCTCAACCTGATATGAAAAGCTAATGTCATACTTAATGATAAAATACTGAATGATTCCCGCCAAGGCCAACAGAAAGAAAAGTATGTCCTCTCTCACCACATTTTTTCAACATTGTTCTAGAGTTTCTAGTCAGGACAGTTGGGCAATAAAATGAAATAAAAGGCATCCAGACTAGAAAGAATAAAGTAAGACTCTTTACAAATGACATGATCTTATGTACAGAAAATCCTAAAAATTAAAGAAAAAATTTATTCCATTTATTATAGCATCAAAAGGAATGATATACTTAGGAATAAAATTTTAAAATAAGGGCAAAACGTACACTCTGAAAACTATAAAACATTGTTGAAGGAAATTAAAGAAGATCGAAATAAATACAAAGACATCCTGAATTCATGGCCTGGAAGACAATATTGGTAAAATGGCAATACTCCCAAATTGACCTGCTGATTCTACACAATTCATCTAAAAATCCCGGCAGGATTCTTTTTAGAAATTGACAAGCTGATCTTAAAATTCATACATAGAATTCATAGTACCCAAAATTGGCAAAAGTCTTGAAATGGAAGAACACATTTGGAAGACTCAGACTTCATGATTTTAGCACTTTCTTAAAAAGCTATAAGTTATCAAGACAGTGTGTTACTAGAATTAGGATAGACATAAAGATCAGTGGGATAGAATTGAGAGTCCAGAAATAAACTCTCACATTAACAGTTAATTAATTTTGGACAAAGGTACCAAGACAATTCAATTGTGAAAGAATAGTTGTTTTTTTGGCAAATGGTGTTGGGATAACTGGATATCTACTTGCAAAATAATAAAGCTAGACCACTTCATCACACTTATACAAAATGGACTCAAAATGGATCATAAATCTCAATTTCTTAGAAGAAAATCTAAGAGTAATCTTCATGAACTTGGGTAAGACAGAACCTTCTTAGATATGACACTAAAGCAAAAAGAAAAAAAAGAATAGATAAACTGGACTTCAGCAAAATTAAAAACTTTTGGGTTTCAAATGACGTCATGAAGAAAATGAAAAAGGCAGTTCACAGAACAGGAGAATATATTTGCATACATTTGATAAGGGATTTGTATCCAGAATATATAAAGAAATTTATAACTCAATAATAAAAAGATACAATTTCAAAATGGGCAAAGGATCTGAATAGATATTTTTCCAAAGAAGATATACAAATGACCGATAAACACAATAAAAATTGTTCAACACTGTTAGTCAGTAGAGAAATACAGATCAAGGTCACAGTGAGATACCACTTCATACACACCAAGATGGCTAAATTTTTTTAAAAGGCAGATTGTAGCAGATATTGGCAAGGGTGTGAAAATTGGAACCCTCATACGCTGCTGGTTGGAATGTATAATGATGCATTCAACTTTGGGAAACAGGCTAGCAGTTCCTGAAAATGTTTCTCTAAACATAGAGTTACCATACGACTTAGCATTTCAACTCCTAGGTATATACCAAGAAAAATAAAAACATATGTCCAGCAAAAACTTGTACACAAATGTTCACAACATTATGAAGTCCCAATTATTCATGATAGCCAAAAAGTGGAAACAATCTAAATGTCTACCAACTGATGAATAGATAAATAAATGTGGCATATCCATACAATAGAATATTATTTGGCAGTAAAAATGACTGAAATACTGATTCATGCTACAAGATGGATGGACATTGAAAACCTCATATTAAGTGAAGGAAGTCAGTCACAAAAAGCCATTTATGTGAAATGTTATATAATCCCCATTTATGTGAAATGTCCAGAATACACAAATCTGGAGATACAGAGAGGTCAGTGGCTATATAAGGTTGAGGTATTGAGGAGAAATAAGAAGTTACTACTAAAAAGTACAGGTGTTGTTTGTTTGTCTATTTTTTAGGAGGGATGAAAATGTTCTAAAATTAATTTTAGTGATGGTTGCAAATCTCTGTGACTATACTAAAAAGCATTGTATAGTATACCTTAAATGGGCTAAATGTATGCAGTATAAATTGTCTTGAAAACACAGTTATATTATTAAAATCAAGCACTTCTTTGCATCTGTCCATGTCAAAGTCTCACCATATCTAGTGCTAGCACGCCATCCCCTAGTGCATGCTCTAGTCACTCCTATGTAGGTTACGACAATAATCTACTATAGAAGCTGTTTCCAGTTTCCATGAGCCATCTGTTGCAATAGATTTTTATTAGAATACTATTTTCATTAAATCACTCCCTTGCCCAATATCAGTAATTCTCTAATCTCTTCATTCATCCATTTAAGGCCCATCATCAACCAGGCTATGTTACCCATTGTGTTAGGCAGAACAGCCTCTCAAAGAAGCCCATATCCTAATTCCTCCAACCTTTAAATATGTTGCTTTACATGGCTAAAGAGACTGTGTAGATGTGATTAAATTAAAGTCCTGGAGATGGGGAGATTATCTGGGATTATCCTGTTGGGCCCAATGTAATCACAAGCTAAGTGAAACAGGGAAGCAAGAGAGTTAGAGCCCAAGAAAAGATGCAGCAAAGGAAGAGTGATGTGGACCACAGTCTAAGGAATGTGGGCAGCCTCTAGAAGCTAGAAGTGGCAAGGAAATGGATTCTCCCCCTAGAGCCTTAAGGAATGCAACCCCACTGGCCCATTTAGTACTCTGACATCCAGAGGATAATAAATCTGTGTTGTTTTAAGCCACTAACTTTATGGCGATTTGTTATAACTGTGATAGGAAACCAGTATACCCATGCAGCAATCTTACTATGATTCTCTGTTTTTTTCACATCACAGATTTGAATAATCCTTTTTCACTTGTCTGGAAATTCCATTCTTCTCACTGCCAACACAGCAAGGCCAACTTGAATACTAATATCCTCTAGAAATTTCCTTCCACTAATCCTACCTCTATGACTTTAATTCTGACTAGAGATTTCTTCACAATAAATTTATGCCATCTACAAATGACTAGCACATGCATTAGCTAGGGACGATCATCTGAGTTTAAGTTGTACATGGAAGGCACTTAGCACGCTGCAAGGAAACAGTGGTGTGCTGGTGAACCAATTCCAAAAAAACAAAAGCCCTGATTTATATTGTTTGCCTATTAAATACTCCCAACAAGACTGATTTCAATCAACATGTTGTACACCTTAAACTTACACAATGTTATATGTCAATTATATCTCAATAAAGCTGGGGGAAAACTGGTTAACTGTGAGTTTAGGGGCAACTCTGAGTTCATTTGCCCTTTATAATGGGCAAATCAAGCACAGTAAGAGGAAGTCCCACAACAACCAAGATTGTCTTGATAGTGACATCCACCCAAATGGATAAATTTTCTGTAGGTCTCCAGGAAGAATTAAAAGACAGTTACTTTAAGTGTGTAGCACTGGAGCAATATTTGACTCATGGTTGAAAGAATATTGACACATGTAGAAATCATTGAATTGTTTCCTTATTTGTCTGGTTTATTGGATGGTTTTAGAAAATGAAACATTGTGGTTTCCTCTATCCACAGTTATATATCTTATGTTTTTGGTTCCTAGTATTTGGATATTATTTTTATAATGTTATTTTTTATGACATTGTTTTTCTGCAAAACATTAGGATTTTTATCAGATTTTTTCTTTACCTTCAGAAAAATGTTGATTTTTTTTGTTCTTCCATTAAATGCCAGTGCAATTTAAAAATCTTTCTATGTCCTTAGAGCAATTCACCACAGTTTTAGATTTTATGAACTAGAATTTGATATACAGTCATCTGTTTTCTACTAGTTTTGACTTAATCCCTTGGAATTGTTTTCTTTTTTAATATTGTGGGTGATTTAGGACACTCAAGTAATTGTACAATTTGCTCAATTAGAGACTGGTATGTGGCAGTGAGAGTTAAGGGGAATTAAAAAAGAAAAGAATCAATCTATAGTAACAATAAATACATACAATAATTCGGACAGATTATCCAAATAAAAAGTATATGCCTTAGACATAAATTTTTCACTTTCAGTACTGAAAAACTGAGGGATACAATGTACTGAAGGTATGATAAGTTTTGTAAAATTAGTACACCTTCAAAGTGCACTGCTACTCAAATGGAAAAGGCAATCAGGGGATGGGTGCCTAATTAATTAAACAAGAGAAAAAACATACAATCACTTATAAAATTATTATGATACCCTATTATAAATCATTTTTACCCAATAGCTATAAACCTCATTGATGCATCACGTAGTAGCAGTAACATATATTTTTTTACTAGTAGAGAATTTGTCTAAAAGATAAGGTGAGCAGATTCACTGAGGCTATAAAGATGGGAAAAAAAGAGAAAATTAGGAGCAGATACAGGGTTACACTAAATTTGCCTATAAATCTGAACTGGTAAAAAAATTGTCTTCAGTATGGACTTCTGAAATATCACTGGCTACTTTTTATGCCCCTGTTCGGCTACAACAACTTTCAGTATCAGCTGTATCCCAATAATTCCCAGAGCAGTAACTAAGCTTGGAATAACCCCATGATCTAGAAGCATGTCTACCCAGTTGTCTATGGGACACTGCTATTCAGATCCCCAAAGGGACTTTAGATTCAGTAGGGTCAAAACTAACTTTTAAATCTCTTCTCTGCCCTGCCTGACCAGATTTTCTCCTTGTTCTGCATTCTCTCTCTTGGAATCTCAAACCAGCATTGACCCCTTTGTGCAAGGTGGAAACACAGAGGCCATCTTGCATTCCTCCTTTTCCCTCACTCCTCTATCCACCCTGTCATGAAATTATGACAATTCTGCTTTTAATACATCCCACTCGTCTGCCTACCTTCATATCCTATGGGCCACTGGCTTCTAACTCAACTACCTGCTCTCCTTTGCACTGGTCCTCATTTTATTTTGCATATTCCCCTTTGGGCTATTCCCCACAGGTAATCTTTCATGCATGTTCTTAAAAACCCTTTAATGTTTTCTCCTCCTATCTGTGATAAAGACCACATCCCTTTGCACAGAAAGCTACTTGTAATCGGCTCTGACATCCCCTCTTTCCAAGGCTCTCATGGAACCTACGCACCAATCTCAGGGAACTCTGCTTGCCTTTCTCAGATCATATTACATTCTGTAATGCATCTGAGGCTTTGTGAAGGTCATTTTCCTTTTCCAGAAGACCCTTTACCTCTTTTCTCTCTGATGAATTTCTAGCGATGAAACAAATCTCAACCAGCACTTCCTCTGGGGAAACCTCCCTAAGGCTTCCAGTCTGAGCTCATCTTTACATACGCACAAGTGCAATGCACTGACCACACCGGGTTGTAATATCCTGTTCCCCGTGAGCTACGTGAGGGCAGAAGCTATGTCTTCTCCCTTCCCCCCAGGAACCCTTGCTGCCACAGAGGTTCTAGCATGAGGCAAAGGTTTAATATTCATTGAGAGAATGAAATGTTTGCCAGAGTCAGATTTTGAAGGGCTTTGAATATAACCTTAAGGGGTTTTGTTCTAGAGGCACGGCTCTGAAGCACAGGCAGACAATAATCAAACCTATGTGTTAGAGAGAAAACTTGGGGAGAGAAATGGATAGGCTGAGGATGGAGGGTGGGGTATAAATACATGAAGATGTATTTGTTGTAGGGTAGGCAGAAACGTCTGGAGACACAATTATGGATTTATTGGGGTATTAAGTTGAAGAATGGGGATATAATTTATGTAATGTTTTATGTCTGGGCTGAATTACATTCTAAATATACAGTAAGGAAAAAAATAAAAACTATTAATCTGCTTCATATCCATGACATATCCTACCCAGTACTGCAATTCTGATAACAGATATTAGGTAGAAAAGCATGTTTACCACACTTAATGTTAATTAAACAGATAAGGGACTTAGGCATTTATTCCAAAAATATTTCTAGTTTCTTGTAATACCCTAATATGATTGGATCAATCATAAATTTACAAAAACCAAGTTGTACTTGTTTATATTTAACTCCAGGAGCAATATATTCCACGGTTTATTTGACACTGTATATGGAAATTTTCTAAAATTCTTCTACTTAGGGCCTTATGATAGTCACATGATATTCCAGGATTTGGTGAAACTGTCCATGAAGATGAAGAATAAATATTACAAGATATGTTTTTCCTCTAAATTGGTGAAAGAAAATCACCAAATTTTCTATAATGAATCATCGTATTAATGTCCAGTATTTCTGCCAGAATTTTTTTAACCTCATCTCAAATTTTCTTAGATATGAGTTGTAAGAATTTAATCTAAGAAGGCCTGCTGTAAAGATGAAATCTCAGCAAATGTCAGATAATCCCATGGTGTTTTCCAACATTTTATAACACAACCAAATTAAAATACCATCTGGTATTATTTTACAGAATTAAAACTTTTCTGAAATAGTAAGGCCACAGGTATGGCTCATACTTCCTTTAGGAAATGGATGAAAATACAGTAAATGTTGAGCGAAGGCAATAAAAATTTTGTTGCCTCACAATATCCAAGTTATCTGTCAGAACATATTTAAAATCCGTAAGATTTTTTTCTGTGAAGTAAGTATAATTAGATGTTTTAACTACTTCACACATGTAACATAAAAGAATGAAACTTTCATAAAATTCTAAACTTAAGATGGAGTTATTATTATCACCATTATCTTCATTTAGGAGGAAAATAGACTGTGATGAGGAAGGAAAGGTTAAGATAACACATTAAAGATGAAATATGGCAAAAGAGAAATAATTCTAAATTATAAAACCTGTGAGTAAATACACAAGGAATAGGGTAACTGAATTTCAAGGGGTCAGCACTGAATCTATTTTACTTCATGAAGAGTAGTTTATGACAATCAATATTGCCACTCATTTTTGATGACCTTTTGTGTCCTCTGTGCCTCACATTAAATGCATCAACATGTTTGATTTTTAATTTAGCCTTGTTAAAGTAATTTAGTTCAACCTTCACTGAGGAAATGCTGTTATTTGCAATGACAGTGAATGCTATTTGGCCTCTTAGGGCAAATGGGACTGTCAGCCTCATTGTCAAGTTATGAGTTGACATAGTTAAGGAGCCAGTGAAGAGGGAGAGCAGTGGGTTCCAGCTTTTAATGGCATTGGTGGTGGGGCAGGGGAGACAATGCTTTTTAGTTAGTTTTTGTGGTTGTGTCTTTTAATTCATCATCTGTTTTTTATTCTATGAACGTTTCCATTCTTCTCATCCTTTAGGGTCAAAATCTCAGTCATTTTGATACTTCTAACTTCCTTCCATACCACCCATCCCAAATCATGTCAATCCATATTTTATGTCTCACCCTAATTCAAACTATTCCCATTTTATAAACTGTGTAGTTTCGATAGCATCATAACTGATCCCTCACCTTTAGTACCTTTGTAAGCAAAGCCACCAAACAGACTACTGCAATGTTAATCTTTTAAAAGTTTCATTTCCAGTCATGTCTCCCCACCCATATTTTTTTTATAGGACCTACAAACTGATGTCTAAAATTCTTTGCCTAGTACTTAATCTTTTCATAATTTTGCCAAGCTTTTCAGTCTCCCTTACCATGATCAAAGTCTCTTTACCCAGGCATGTCTCTCCCTTTCTTTCATGCGACCCCTTTACCCAGAATGCCCTCTCTATTCATTCCAGCTCTCTGCTCCCAGCCTTCTTCGGGATACCTCTCCAAGGCCAGTTCCCCATTTCAACTTCTCCTGGTCATTTCATTCATTTCGTTTGAAACCCAATGGTAGTTCTGTTTTTCTACCAATAGTTTGGTCCCTGTATATACTTCCTTGAATTATTCATTGTGTCTTGAGCTGTTTGATAGCAGGGACTTTACTTTCTCCTAAGCTATGTTCAATGAGCATATAAAACTTGTACAGTCAGAAAAAATACTTAAAAAAAAGGTAGAATGAACAATAATCATCTATTTTTCCTGGGAAAGTTAGGTTTATAAAGAAACAAAGCACGCCATATTCAAAGTCATTCATTAGATTACTGTTGTATTATTCATTATTCTTTTTTTCCCCTCACAAATCGATAAAGAGAAGGGAAGAAAACAAATCTCTTTCAGACCATTATATTTTCACCTTATGTAGTTATCCACACAGAATGAAATCATTGCCCATAACAGGAAGTAAAGGTAGAGCTGATTATTATATTTTTCTTTGTGAATGTGTTCCACATATGTATTTTAACAAACATTCTGAAAAAAAACTCATATTAGAGAATTCTGAAAGTGCTTTAATTTATAATTTACCTATATTTGTATTTTCTTCAAAGAATTTGCTCCATTTTAAAATATTTAATTAGCACTCTTTTGACCTCTGAGTTTTTCTACCTAAAGTTATTTAGAGATCTTCAGAATGTGTGTATGTTTGTGTGTGTGCATGTGTGTGTGTGTGTGTGTGTGCATGTGCATAATACAAGAATATTGAATAATCCTTGTCAAATTGAGAGTATTTTAATTATACTTTTTTTAAAGAAAACAAGTCATATTTTGACAAGTGTCTCCTCAGTTACAATGCTGAAGATATGGCATGTTGGCTCAATTAAAACAAAATTGGTTGAAGATATATATATGTTTACATATTTAATATTTAATGTACTAAAATATATTAGTCTGAGCTGAAATCTCAAGTCATACAAATCTATTAATTTCAAAACACTTACAAATCTGTAGTTTGTTGAAAATTCCAAATGGTCAATTTTGAACAAGAGTCCATTTTTACACATAAAATTTCAGTATATTTTCCAAAATTCTAAAAAAAAATTGCTACTGGGGCAAATGGTTACAACATTTTATCTTATGTAAGACATATTAGGACATTAAAAAAATCTTAGTTCTAAGATGAAAAATCAAATCTCTATGATTTGTTGAATGCCAAAGTTTAATGTATTTTATTATCGATACCATAGGAAATTCAATATTCTTTATATTAGTGAGAAGAAGCAAATCATCATCAATAAGCTTGTATTCATCTGTAACATCCTTGATTAACAAAATCTGGGGTTGTTTACCATTCTTGTAACCATTTTGCTAGAATGATTCTAGGAATAGTGCTACTTAGGCTCAATATTAATTCTAAAAGCATTAATTTGATTACTTTCTCAGGCACAATAATAAAAAAGATATATAAGAAATTGGAGTTGTGTTCATTTAGCAGTTATTAATTACAGCCCCTATAACTTAATATATAGTAATATTGGGTGGTAGTTCTAAACCATCTTTTACTGAAAGCATATCATCAGGGTTCCTGAATAAATAGCCATGATGGAAAGGGAGTCCCCGTGGCAGAAATTAAGAAATAAAGAACAGGAAGGATTAACCTCCAGCCTCCCGTGCTTTTATCTTTAGCATGCCTCAAAACCAAAGAGAGAATGCCTAACCATTAAAAAAAGATTAAAGGTGTTAATTAGACTAAGAGATAGAAACCTATCACCCTTATGTCAGGCAGACCAGACTAAATCTTCTCATGGATTAAACACACACACACACACACACACACACACACACACACACACACACACACACACACACACGTGTATATGCATAGATATGGCCTGTATATGTGGCATCTTTATACAAAATTGTTACCTGGGTCTTGTATTGGCTCTTACTGTGTGCTCAAAGTGGGCCTTTAAAGTAATGTTTTCAATGTTCTTTTTAGCAACTGTCTAAATAATGTGTAAATGCTGTAATATTTGTGTTTTTTTTGGATGTGCTGGGCGGCTTGCAGGACCTCTGTTCCCCAACCAGGGATTGAACCCAGGCAGTGAGAGTGGAGTCCTAACCACTGGACAACCAGTGAATTCCCCTAAATGCTATTATTTCATATAACTCATTTTTATTTCTAGCTTCATCATCTTTTATATTACCTTTAAGGTATGATGCAATGAAAATATTTAACATTTGAGAGAGAGAAAGAGAGTAGAGAACATCTTTACGTAAGAGAACCTGAAATATGTGTGTGTAAACCTGTGTGTGTATACAAATACACACTCACTAACATTTAGTAGGCCCAGATGTTCATCACAGTGTTATTTATAGTAACGAAAGTATAGAAACAAACCAGATATTCAATAATAGGGTGGTTAAATAAATTATGATTTATACTTTAAATAAACATAGGCAACTATTTATAATGATGCTGCATAAATATACCATGGAATATAAATATCCAGGAAAAATGACTATATTATTTAGAGAAATAAAAATAGATTATAACGTAATATGACCCATGCGATCTTATTTTTGTAAATGTAAATTTGCACATACACACACTTTATACCAGAATATTAGTAGTAGGGATCACTTTGTGATGAAATTTTATTCTCCTATGGTAATTTAAATCTCTTTCTTATTTATTTGTATTTCTAAATTCCTACAATCCCCAATTTTGTTTTGTTTTGTTTTTAATATTATTTATAACTAGGTGCTTCTTGGTCCCTAAGGAAGGTTCCTATGTCTGTACCTAAGGCATCGGTCACCAGATAAATCCACTGTGAGCTTTATTTAATTAGGGAGGAGCGGGCCAGGTTTTTCTTCATCAAGTTTAGTTGAAAACCTGAGACTGGAGTCCTTCACTGACCCAGAATGTTAGTGATTTTGCTGTAGACCTTACAGCATTTGTACTTCTGTTATCTGCAGGAAAAGACTCGGAAGGTCTGGATTTTGAGATATTTTCAGTTCTTGTCCAACCATTGGTTCCTAACTAACAACTCAAGTCTAACCAACCAGTTCTTCCTGTGTCTTTCAGCTTTTCAGGATGAGAAATCATCAAAGGCCAAAATGAGCTAACACTTCTTGAATGCTTACTATATCAAGGTTTGAGTTATCTCATTTAATCCTCACAACATCTCAAGGCAATAAGTACCATTCCTATCATCTTTTTACAGATGAGGAAACCGAGGCACAGAGGGATGTAGTAATTCTCTCAAGACTACCCAGTTAGCCCATAGCAGAACTGATTGTCTGATTCCAGATCCCAAGTTCTTAACCCTTCTACCACAGCTTCAGCCCATATACTTACACACACACACACACACAAACCCACAAAAAAACCCTAGCTATAAAAAAGAGATAACAAATGCCACTATAATGATATATGTTAGATGATTTTGTGAAACAAAAAGCACAAGAAAATATGATTTAGATACTAATTCAATTAATTACACTGAAAAGAGTTTTCAAAATATTTTAGATCACTTCCCTTATTTGAATGCAAATGATCAAAGAATTTTTACCTAATTATCTTAAATAGTTTTTTGCTGTCATAGCATGGTATGGTGCACTCAATGAGGTGACCAATGAATTAAAATTGCTATAAGCTGAAAAATAATTACCATGAATTTGACAAATTTCTTAGCTCATCAACTTACACATTTACAGCATGAGGTCAGTATTGGGTGCAGAATTCAGTCCATCATTTTACTAACAAACATTAAAGACCATGATGATCAGAACTTTTGTGCTGTGTAAATTTACTGTGCACTTTTCTGCATAAAGTAATGGTGGGTGCTGCAGAAATACATAGGAACCCAGATTCTGCTGACCTTTATCGTGGTCGGCTGCTCTAACCTACCATGGTTCTGATCACTGGAACCCAATGGGACAGGGAGATTTTGTCACACTTGAACTCACTTTCTTACCCTGAGCCTTTTGACTGTTTCAAGGGCTTATGCTCAGTTGGCCAGGCCTTCAAGCCTGTGATCTCACATTGTGAAATAATAATTAAAATACAGCAGGCACTTTCATTTTAATATGCTTACCTTTATCCTTTAGGGAGGACCTCAGCTGATCGACACCCAAGAGAAATATGCTTGGGTTTCTCTTCTCCCTTTTATCTGTCTCTGACTCTTGTACCCAATCTTGACATTACACATGAAAATAAAAGCCAAATGGTATTCACAGGGATTGTAAACTTCCTGATTTTCCTAACAAGGAAAGGAAAATATAATACACAAGGCCTAATAAATCTCAGACCTATATTTGGGACTTTAATTTTGCAATAATAACACCATTGTTATCAATTTGCTTTACATATATGAAAAAATACAACTTTTTTGAGCAAATGATGGAAGATATTTTTTTAAGTGAACATTTTTCTGGTATTGTCTGCCTTCCACTTAACAGCCAACTACTTGGAGAGCAGTTTCCATTCACAGCCTTCACTTCATTTCTCAATCCACAATACTTCTGCTTCTGCATTCACCTTCATTAGGATTGTTCTCAAAAGCTCATGTTTTTCGGGCACATTCATGACATTCATCAATAAATTCAGTGATTTCTTTTAATGCTTATTTTAATTGGGATGAGACATCTCTATAGGATATAGCTCTGTTGGTAATTCTTGCCTTCTTGAAATACTCATTTTTCATGGCATCTGGACAACTGGGTTTTTATTCATTTTCTGGCTGCTTCTTCTAAGCTTTCTTTTTTAAATTTATTTTCTCAACCATCCCCTATAGGAATGGTTTCTATAGAATTCTGTCTTTGAATCTGCATTTCATCCATCTTTTCCCTTCCCTTCCATTCCCATCCTTTTTTCCCTCTAAATTTCTCCCTCTTTCTCTCTCTCTCTCTCTTCTCTCTCTCTCTCTCCGCCCCTCTCTCTTTCCATCCTTCCTGGTTAATCTCATTGTCTTTTATCATTTCATTGGGCTGTGTGCATGAATAACACCGATACCTATATTTATAGCCTAGGTCTTACCAACAACATCAAATCCAAATATTTAACTACTAACTGGGCATCTCTACCTAGATTTTCCATATTCAACTACAACTCAACATACTTCAAACTGAACTCACCTTTTTTTCTTCCAAAACCTTCTTCTTTTAGCACATCACTCATTGTAAATTGTTCCGTTATTTACCGACTTACATAAGACAGAAAAGAGGGAATCACTTTTTACTCTTTGCTCTCTCTCCAAAATCATTCAACTGTTAATTCTGACAAATTATTCAATACTCCACTTTTGTACATTTGCTACCTTTACTCAAGTCACCCATATCTTTCACCTACAATTTTTCACTGGCATCTAACTTTCTATTTTCTATTGCAGCCAGAGTGATGTTTCTAAACTTCCAAACAGTGCGTGTCTTTCTGCTTAAAATTCTGCACTAGTTTCACATTGTTCTTGGGATCAAAATCCTTAGCTCTCTGTACTCTGTGCCTATTATATCTTCCTCTTAGGTCCCAGAGCAACTTTTCCATTCCCATCCTCATTTTCCCAAATACCTTTGCCTTGCTCATACTATGTTCTACTCATCTTTACGTTTACATGTAGACATGAATGGGATCAATAAATCTTCCCTAACATCCAAGCCTGAATGAGGGACTAGATTTGATTCCGTATTTCTCCATAATAACATTCATCACACTAAATCTTAGTTGTCCCTGCAGTAGGTCACAGCCCTTTAAAACAAAGATTGTACACTGTACTTGAATGTCTAGCACGTAGTAAGCATTGAGTCAGTATTTAATGACTGGCTGAATGGCTGTCCAGTGATAACTGGGGTGGGGCAATAGTTTGTTTCATACATGGATGGCAGGTAAGACTGTTCATTCAGAAAAATGTCATTTTCTGCAAAGCTCGTTTCATTGAATATTTGAATTTAAATGCTGGAACAACCTGCCAAATGACAGAAACTTGGCAATGATGTAAGCTGCCTCGATTGAGACATATTATTTAGTATGAGCACCAACATTTAGAAAATTGAAATCTCCTTCAGAAATCTTTTAATTAGGTAGTCTTTTTTGTTTACATATGATATTGCACATCCTGCCACTAATAGAAATTAACTTGGATTCCATTTGGAAAGCACACTGGTAATTATTCTCGCTTCTCAAATAAATGCAGCAAAGGATAGCAATGAAAAAGTTTCACTTTAAAATTGAAGTTGGTGAAACTCCAAAAATCCTGAACATTCATTACAGGCCCATAAATTACATCATTTTTAAAGATTACAACCAGGATTGAGGACCTTATCAGCTATTTTTTACTTCCAAGGCACCAACAAAACCTCTTTCAGTCATAGTAAGCTGTCACCTAAGCTACAATTTTATCTTATTCTAATCTAGGGCTTCTTAAGCATTCATGGATGAACTTGAAGCATTTTGTGAAGCTCATAAAATTGTTTCTGAAATTGTATGTGTGTTTGACCTTTTATCTAGGGTAGGGGCCAAACATTTTGTTGGGCTTTTCAAATGGATTCACAACTCCAAAGAAATGAACAACCTTTGGTAATCATTTTATAGGTAAAAGAAAAAATTATAATCCACTTAAATACTCCCATATATGAAAAGATAATCTTTGGGAGAGAGAAAAGTTAGATATTTGTTGAATGAGTACATTAATTAAAATTAGATAGAATAGTTGTATTTTAATTTCTTTCCTAGCAAATCAGATTATAATTTAGAAATAATAGAAATAAGGGAAAATGCCTTTGGAATTTCAATTTTTATGTGCAAGTAAAGGCCATGGAAGTGACTCTGTCATAGAGAGTTTATTTTGTGTACAAGAACAAAATACTTCTAGAATATTTCAAGAGTGCTTCTGCTAGCCCCTCAATGGTAGTTATCTAGTAACTTCCGCAAACAGTGCCTCATTCTTCTCCTTCTCTGCTGATAAATGAACCCCTCATAACCTCTTCATCAGTCTCTCCATTCCTCTCTGCCTTTGCAGATTGAATATTCCGCTTGTTCTTATGGTCTAAGGCTCATTGATTGAGCTAGAGTCTATTTAGAGTCTAAGATCAAATGAGCATGGAAGTGATTAGGGATTAAAAAAAAATTATCCTGAAATATCAAAATTTCTGCCTTGAAAACATGAACTAGCATCTGCTATCAGAACTTGTGCCTCAAATCTCAGAAAATTCCCTAAACTGAAGAGAAAATGACATAGGTCAGCTAAAATGTCCAGAATTCCAGAGTACTCTCAAAAGGGAAATATTAGTTTTAAATGATAATTTTAGTAATATGTTATTAGAATATTCCTTTTTTTAGTTCCAAATAAATCTCTAGAAATGACTTTGCAGTAAAATCTTATTCTGGATGTGACTGTGTCTGGGGGACTGTTTAGTTAGTAAGGATTTAGCACATTATTTTGGTTAGCATTTCAAACAGTTGGCTACATCTCAGCAAATATCAGGAAGTAATGAGTTTTAACAAAAGGTGAAAGTAAGTATATACACCCTTCAGTTGGAGACAATTTCATTTTGCTAATCCTATTCTGGATGACTATCGCAAAACTCCAGTGTCAAGCCATGAAGGAGGCATGGAAACTTCCTCTGGACTACCTCATGCTTTTCACTAACTTTTATGTAGACCACTTTGATCATGTCCCTGAACTCCACTGAGATATTTTCACTGTCCTCCTGAGTGCTATGGTACAACTCTGATTCTGAGTCTAAAAAAGAACGAAAACAAAAAACAAAAAACTGCTGAGAATATGAAAGGTTTTGAGAAGAACTTGGAGGAGAGGGAACAAAAACCAAAATAAACACACACACACACAAACAGGACACCATGGTAGAGGACTGATCTTGAAGTTAATAAACATAAGTTAGACCTCAGAATGTCTGTTTATAGAGAACCCATTTAGAGCTATATGTTTGGCTTAACTTGGCAAGGAGATTCATATCAGTGGTTGCTTTGGGGTGATCCTCTGTAACACTGATTATCTTTTTCTGCTGGCATCATTGCGTTACTTTTGTGATGACCATAAAAAAGTACATATTACTTTGAAAATAGAAACAAGATTAACCTAGTGGATAACAGAAACCCAGGTTTTGGAGATGTTTAAACAACAGTATTGAGTGATATAGCTGCTATTCAAATTCCTAAAACTTCATGGAAAAAGATTTTTTTCAGTAGCACAGCCTCTTCTAAAGGAAGGTTTTAAAGAAACATAAAACTTTATTTACAAGGTTCCAATAAACCACTTCAGCCTGCAAACCAGATTGAAACTAATTGTTTTAAATGTAAGAATTGTTCATTCCAGAAAGTGGAGAGTAACACCCTGAAATCAATGATTCCACTTCAAACAGCCGGCTAACTACCTGTGAGATGATGGAGGGGAGGACTAGGGTTGGTGATGTATCAGATTTCATAGGCACTTTTGTGCACTCAGATAATAACACCCTTAGGTGTGTCACTTTAAAATATGCAGGGCAGGGGCTTCCCTGGTGGCGCAGTGGTTGAGAGTCTGCCTGCCAATGCAGGGGACACAGGTTCGAGCCCTGGTCTGGGAAGATCCCACATGCCGCAGAGCAACTAGGCCTGTGAGCCACAACTACTGAGCCTGCGCGTCTGGAGCCTGTGCTCCGCAACAAGAAAGGCCGCGATAGTGAGAGGCCCGCGCACCGCGATGAAGAGTGGCCCCCACTCGCCGCAACTACAGAAAGCCCTCACGCAGAAACGAAGACCCAACACAGCCATAAATAAATAAATAAATAAATAAATTTTAAAAAAAATATGCAGGTCAATGAGTAATGTACACATACTCAGGCATTCACTCACACACACACACACACTCACACACACTCAGATATGCTAGGTAGTTTGACTGATCCAGAGTCTGTTGACCTCCATACAGTTCCAGGTCCTTCAAATATTGATTCAGTTTAGTCTTTCTTTACTGAAATGAAATATATACTCTGTATTACACTGAGGTTTGGGCTATGGATGCACTTCTGTAAATTGAAATAATAAATTAAATACATTTTCTTTGAGTTCCAATTGGATAGAAAGGTGGCTACTTTCCAGTGGAAGAAGATATTAAATCTCCGTGTAGCTTCACCCTTCTTTAAGCTGAAAAAAGCTATGGGATGTTTGAAAAATACTGACTAAATTCTTCAATTCTTAGGACCATTCATTTAGAGTTTGCTAATGCTCACATATAAATTATGGCCTATCATTACAGTTCTTGATATTTTAAACCAGTCGGCTCATCAAAAGAATGGAGAGAAAATGAGAAAGCAGAAAAGTCCATTTTACTAACCAATTTGCACCAACATCTAGTTTGAGCCTAATGCAAAGAGAAGAAATATCCGGATGCATCTTAGAGGGCTTTAAAGCAAGTGAGAAAAATGTTTCAACCCTACCTTTCTCTTCCAGTTCTTGAGGGATTAATGTTTTGTTTAGCCATTAATAAGGGATTAAAAATGTTTTCACACTCTAATTTTTAAATCTTAGATTTAAAAAAATATTTGACTTAAACATTTGATTTAAAATTACTACCAACATTTGTCCTTTGCCTTTTATTGAATTCATGGAATTAAAGACTCAGAGAGGAAAAGAGGAATGTAATTGAGGCCAATGGCTCCCAAAAGCAGTCCTTAGATCAGGGGCAATTCACTATGTTTTTATTGGCCTATGAGAAATTGAGAGAAATAAGAATGATGTTCTGGGTTTTTCTTAAAGTTAAATTTATTAATATTAAGAGACTATCCTCTATTATGAGACTATGTCTACTCTATTTTATTGTGAAAACCCTGTTACATTTATAAAATGGTAATGGTAGAATTATGTACTTATTTTGATTTATAATGCTAAAACAATGAAAAATATATTTTTTTAATATACAGCTAAATGTGTGCTTTATCTATCATTATTCATTTAATTCTTTCTTCTGGAGTCACAAAAAACAAATATAATCTTGCTTCATAAGAAACTGACAAAATCAAAAGAAAGGTAATGCCCCCAAAAGGCTTCTCTAGCTTGAACTTTTCCAGTTTCCTTAAACCTTTCTCCAATTACATTGTACACTAAAGACCTTCCAAAATGCATTACTGAGAAATAGACACATTACTCCAAATGTGGCCTTACCAGTCCAGCTGTACCATTACCTTTCATTGATCTGTATTTATTAATGCAGACCATAGTTACCCTAATAGTTTAGTGATGTCTATGCCTGCTCTCCTAAGCTGTGACTAAAGTTGCATGACCTTCCTTTTAAGAACACCTGCTTAGCGCTATTTCTTTGAGCACACAGACAACATTCAGTTCTATTCCATAAAAGTGACTTAATCCCCAGACACTAGTGATAGTGAGAAGGAAACCCTTGTCCTCTAACAGAAGGACTGTAAACACACAATCTCAATCAGTGTTGTCAGTGCCATGACAGAGGTACATCCAAGGTGCTTCATGAGCAAAGTCGAGGGGGTGGAAGGGCATGGAGACTCAAGGCACATAATGAGATACAACTTTCATTTCCTTTGTTCTCAATGACCACAAGAAGTTTGTCCTGCTAATAAACCATCTTAGAAGAAAAAGGAGACATGATATGAAAAAAACGAGCCAAGTCTATAATTGACCACCTAACTGGATTTTGTTAAAAGATGTGTAACTATTGGCCATTTTAAACCATGACAAAAATACTCTTAGTTCATTAACCCTTCTCACTTTGACAATATTGTACTACCTGCGTATCTTTCTCACTCTGTCCAGAAACTTTATCAGTTTGTAAAATGGAATTTAAAATAATCACAAACTACATATATCTCTCACATGTGTATTTATTTGGCATTTATGGAGCTATCTATAGATACACGTACTAATTTGCAGAGTTGCCCACACTTGCTTTGGTGGCTTTTATTACAATCTCCTAGAAATGTAGGTCCACATGTATGGGATTCTGCAACAAAAAATTCATGGTGAGCTGCAGAACACAGTCAGCTTGGGACTTTTGTCTACAAAGCTGTCTTTGACCTGCATGAAATTCACTGAAGTTAGCCTTACTCTGCTCATTCACCACAGCTCAATTCAATTTCTTTCTTGGATCAACCATTTTGAACTACTGCTGGCTTTTGCCTGCTCTCATAATATGAGTTTTTCTTAACTTTTTCTCCTGAAACTCGAGTATCAAACCAAAAATCTTCTTGGGTGGAATGTATTCTTGGCAGTGACGGCCACTTGAATTCGTGTTAAGCTTTTCTCCTAAGGACCTCAAAGTCTCTATAAATCTCATATGACCTCAGAACATCATTATCAGAAGATGGGAACTGGACAACATTATTCCTGTGGTCATGGTCACCCCAGGCTCTGAGAGCTTAAGCAACTGTCACAGAGTGCCCAGACCAGGGCAAAAAATACAATATTAAAGAAAAACCTATATTAATTGTATCAATACTCATATGAGGAATAATATTTTTCTGTCATTTGTAGGATCTTAGGATTCCCTTATCTGTCTTCATGCACTCATTCATTGATTTACTTACTCGTATTTGCTATGCAATATCTGAAAATATGCCAGAGTAGTATCAATTCTTCAGACAAAGGTTTTGATCTCTATTAAACTAAAAACAATAATAATGAAAGGCAGGAAAGCTGAACCACTCTAGCCATTAAAGACATCTTGATTTTCTTAAGAAATAACCTTCATTTACTTTTCATCTGCTTTAGACAGAGGTCAATTGAAAAGTACCTGGCCTCTAAAGAATCAACACAAAATTGTGGAAAGCATTTTGGCCTTTCTTTGAGAATAAGTTTTAAAATAATAGAATCCAAACCTCCTCTACAACCCCATCTCCCCTCCCTATCAAAAAAATTGTCAGCTGCATTCAATTGCCAATATCTTCTATCATAGATAATGTCTACTACTTTTATTTTTCCATCTAAGCATTTTCTAACAAACGCTTTTGCTTTCTTCTGGGATATGTTGAAAAATGCATTGAAAGTGATGTATATCCTGACTATGATTCCATTTACAGGAAAACAATGAAAGCAGTTGGTGATGTGATGGTGTTAATATATTCATGCAATACATTGGTAGACATATGGGGATCCAGGTTTTTTCTGTGCCTGTGGAGTTTAAAAGGAACCTTCTAGACATGCATTTTATGTACATAAAATATAGTGTTCAAATAGGGACAATGTATGAGAACATCCGTACTTGTCAGCTCTGTGCTGTCAGCAAAGATGAGCTTTCCGTGTGTGGTATTTTAGAGTTCATTATACTGTCCCATGGAGCATTCCCAAAAAAGCAGCAGGTAGAAAATCAGGAGCATTCAAATGAAATGATACTCAAGGGGGTGAAGACTGTTTTTTCCCCTCAAATTGTCTCTGTTGACAGAGTTGACTTCACTTTGCCATTGAACTGTGACAAGGTGATTATTTTTAAAAACCAAAATACGGTGCATAATACATTTTAGCCTGAAGCTGAAAGTTAAGTGTGAATATTCATTCATTTTTTTTGCTCTTCCATGAAAAAAAGAATGTGACCTGAGTAGCAAATAAAGTGTTAAACTCTATCAATTCCATGGAGCTAATGAATGATGTTTAAATGGAATCATTTTTAACAGAGAGGAATTCTTTTGATCTTGAGGCTGAGATTTTGTTGAAGGGGAAGAAATTAGGTTTTTATTCACAGTAACCTATCAATTTATCAGGAAAAAAAAAATCATGAATTTAAATATACTAAAATACATTGAATCCACAAACAGGTTCCACATACTCTCACACAAAACGGACAAAGTTAAGTGCGTCCTGTCAGTAACTATATGATCATATGGTCAGAAACTTGTGCTGAGAATTTTAGACTAACTTAAACTAATTTTAAGGCCTAGCTCTGTAAAATCCTCCCTGAGACGAGAAGAATGTAGGGTTCCTTTGTGTTGATTCTGCAAGTGGCCAGAATTATAGTCAGCGAATGACTCGGCCAAAGACAGGCAATAAGTCAGTGGATAAGCTCACCCCCGTGTGCTTTACGCTGTAGTGTGTTGCTCAGCGGCCAGGCTTCCAAGCCTAGATAGAGTTTTAAATACTTTTTTCAAGAAGAGCTGATTCAGAAGGTTGATCTGGTCAAACTTTAGTGAATTAGGTTCACAGAGACCTACTGACCTTATTTGTTTGGAATTTGTGCTTAGCCTAGTATCTTTTTTTTTTTTTTTTAAGCCTATTTTTAAAAAGTAACTTTTCCATACAAGTCTACAGGCAGGAGCCCACAAGTCTTAGCTAATATAATTTCTGGTCATTTGTTCTCTTCCCTTTCACCCACCTGGGTCAAATCGAGCAAAATCCACTTCCTTTTAAATATTGTCAAAGGAAAACAAAGTTGGGTGGGCGATAAGGGGTTCTTTACTTTGCTCCAGATAAAAAAAAAATCACGTTATCAGATACTACAAAACTCTTCCTTTAAGCATCAATACATCTTTTCTCCCGGACACTCCAAATATCAGTCCTCCTTGTCTCATCCTCAGTCACAGGACAGTGATTCTGCCTCTGTGGTTAATCTTCCACTTCTGACTCTGGTCATAGAAATGTGCTCCCTGAAATCGTTTTTCTTTCATAAGGAGTGAAAGTTACAACAAAGTTCTTACTCTCATATGAGTAGGATAAAGTGAACTGTTAAGTAATTCTCTCCCTGTTTTTTTTCTTAACATTACTTATTTTACAATATAATGTTTTATATAGACTATCAGAAAAAAAACAAACAACAAAATATACTTTTATTCCATATCAAAATTCACAAATTTAATCCTAATTTAAATGACTCCTTCATGGAGTCCTTTTTAAAATTTTACTTAAGGATTTGTTTATCTTTTTATAATAACACCAAAAAGAAATTGGCTGGCTACATGTAATTTAATATACACCAAAGGGAAGGAAAAAGTCGATATTTGGAATGTTATCTATGTTGAACAAATTTGCTTTATGATTTTATTTATTTAATTCTCATTAAATTCAAGTTTATTTAAATAATTTAAGAACTAGATTAAAGTTTCCCTTTTTTTTCAAGTTATCTTTAAGGCTGAAATAAGATTGGAGAAAAATCTTACATGATTTAAGGTGTCCAACTTACACTTGGACTGCGTAGGTTCAATTTGCTGAAACCCATACAGAATGCAATTTGGCAATATCCATCAAAATTAAAAGCTCACCATCTTTTGACCTAGTAATTCTGCTATTAGGAATTTATCCTATGGATAAACCACATTCGAATAACACAAAGGTATCCTCATGACAGAATATTTTCTACTAGGAAAGTAGAAGGAACCTAAGTGCTCATCAACTGAGGACTGATTAGATAAATTATATCCAGAAAATGGAATATAATTCAGCTATAAACAAGAATAAGGAAGTTGTTTGTATATTGGTATGGAGAGAACTTGAAATATTTTATTTAGGGAAAAATAAGGCATAAAACTGTGTTTATAACATGCCACCTCTTGTATTATAAAGGAGGGAAATATATATTCACATTTTCTTATAAATACTTATATAAGCCTAACGAAGGATACAAAATAAAAGAATGACAGAGGTACCCATGGAGAGGGGAACTGGATGACTAGGGGAGAGACAGGAAGGGAGCTTTTCACTTTTTAATTGTGAACCATGTGACTATGTTATTGTGGTACTGTGATTTATAATAAGGAATATGTATTTGCTTTTTGTCCCCATTCCTGGCCCAGAGCTCCTAAAACTCTTGAAATTTCCTAAGTAAGGAGAGCAGAAAAGGTGTCCTTTGTTATGCTGGTGACTTTTGGAAAGCCCCAGGAAACCTAAGGATGGGGGATGGTTGCCAATGAAGCCAACATTGTGATAAGAGGGTTAGAACTTTCAGTCCCACCTCGGGAGAGTGGAGGGGCTGGACACTGAGTTCAAGCACTGGTGGCCAATGATTTAATCAACCGTGCCTATGTAATGAAGCCACTGTAAAAACCACAAAAGACAGGGATCTAGGAGCTTCTGGGCTGGTGAACACATGAAGATTTGGGGAGAGTGGCTTGTTCAGAGAGCTTGGAAGCTCTGCGTCCACTCCCCGTACATTGCCTTACTTATCTCTTCCATCTGGCTGTTCCTGAGTTATATCCTTTTGTAATAAACTGGTCATCTAGTAAGTAAAATGTTTCTCTGACTTCTGTGAGCCGCTGTAGCGAATTAATTAACCCCAAGAAGGGGGTCATGGGGATTTCTGATTTATAGTTAACAACATGGACTTGTGATTGGCATCTAAAGTGGGGGACTTTCCTGTGGGACTGAGCCCTTAACTTGTGGGATCTGATACTACCTCCAGGTAGATAGTGTCAGAATGGAGTCGAACTGTAGGACTTCCAGCTGATGTTGGAGAATTGCTTGGTGGTGTTGGAAAACCCGCACATGGGAATTGATATCAGAACTGGAGTTACCTACTGAAAAAATTTCTAAAACATCATTCAGAGTCTCCAGAGAAGAGAAGATTAGCTCTGAGCTTAACAGGCACCCTGTGAACTTGCTGTTGGGACTTTATTCTCCCTTGATTCAGTGTTCTATAATGTGGCCTTATTTGGAGATAGGGTCTTTACAAAGGTAATCAAGTTAAAATGAGGTCATTGGGATTCTAATCCAATAGGATTGGTGTCCTTTTAAGAAGGGGCATTTTGACACAGACACATGCAAAGGAAGAACATCATGCGAGGATGAAGGCAGAGATGGATTGATGCTTCCATAAGCCAATGTTAGATTATTTCATTCACTCATATAGCTTGAAATACTACCCATTTGCCAAGAAGTCTTCCATTTATATATCCAGCCTATATCTATTCTCAATCCAAGTGCCAAAATGAGATCTCCAGCTACATGTCTTACAAGATCACAAACTTATATCAAAAGCCATCCTTGATCATCTACCACTGTCCAATCTCTTCCTCTTCTAGTCTTCCTCATCTCAGTTAATAGCAACTCCATCCATGCTCTCACTTAGACCAGAATGCTGGCAGATCAGCCTTGTTGCTCTGACATCCAGTCACTCACTAAGTCCTCTGTCTATTCAGGCTCCAGCATGAGTCCCACATTTATTCAATCCTTGGCATCCTACTTACTGCTGCCACTATTGCTATCTAAAAACTTCTGTTTCCATGAAATATCAAAAACTCATATGCGCTATACTAAAAATATTGGAAGAGGACTAGGTTTTATTCAAGATTTTAGGAATGAAGGTTACTTTTAAATGGTGGTCTTTTCTAAGCTTCCAACATTGGCCTTAAACGAGGGCTATTTTAAAGGGACTCCTCCTCTTTCTTTTTTTCCTGTTGTTTATTATCTTAGTTATCATTTTCTTCTTTATCCTGTATAAGAGCACAAGGGTCCGTTACTATATCATGGTGAGATTACTAAAGGTACTGCCACTTTTTAATTTGTTAAAGTATGAAGCGACGAAAGCAAAATACAAGGAGTATAATGTCCAACATAGGAGACAGGATTGGACATCCATTACATTCTAAAAAAGCATTTAGATACACAGATTAAGAAATGCATAAGAGAATAATAGTTTTTCTGAGTTTTAAATTCACCAACATACCATAAAGCTCAGAATCTGTGAATTCTAAAGTAAATAGGCCATGGCATTCCTCAATAGACGAAGTTCTTACAATAGTTTTTAGCTGTATCCTTAAATAGAACACAAAGGTGTCTTCAGCTGGCCTGTGAATCACCCAGATAAGCTTCACATTACGAAGTACCCACAAAGAGATGCCACGTGAAGAGGCAGACAAGTAAACTAGATAAAATTAACATGTGAAGATCACTCGACTGACTCAGCATCAGTAAAGCGTAGCACATTTATTATCTGGAATAGAGCTTATGGATTTCACTAAGACATCCACATTGCCTCCTTACGACATCCTTGTGTAAAACTGTCATACAATTTCAAAATGGCCACTGGGGTGCAATTTGGGATAAAAAACAAAGCAAAGCTACCTGCTTTATATGGGGAACAAACTAATTAGATTGGTACCATTAGCACAGACCTTTAACCAAATGTGCTAATTTAACTCCAAATTACACAGGAAAATGGGGAGTCATGTTGACCATCTTGTAGGACACAGTATACATGAATATTCTGAAACTCATGAATCTGACTTGAAATAGAAAGCACTTGAAAGAGAATAAAATGCAAGTCAAGTTTTACCACTCAGTGTGCCTAAGAAAAAACATCATTGTATCTCTGTATCTCAGTACAATGAAGATGAGAATTGTTTTCTACACTTTTAAAAAATAATCTTTCAATTATGGATGTCTTTGTAAGAAACAGACTGTATTATAATTACTATTATCTTTAAAATTAATTCAGCATATTTTAATAGATCCGAGTGACTAATCAATTCTTTTTCCCTTATTAGTAGCTCTCATATTTTAAACACTATATTTTTTAAATCCAGAAATCAAATGCCCTCAAAGCTTCGGTTAGCTTGGATTGAAACACCAGCTCTGCAACCAGCTTCCATCTTACCCAGTTGCCCCTCTCAAACAAGCATCCCCAAGGAGTGACATTATTCACTAGCCATTCTTTCTCCTACTGCCTTGCCACCCTGTAGCTCATAGCAATCTGATCTCTGCCCTCATAGTTGAAATAATTCTCATAATCAGGCCATTCATCCTAGTATTTATTGCGTGCCAACTACAATATTCAGGCAGAGTTATAATTACAGCAGTGAACAAAACAACGTTTGTTCCCTCATGAGCTTATGGTGGGAGTGACAAGAAATGGAAAAATAACCAAATAAATATATAGAGTGTGAGACGGTATAAAATTCAGCAAGGATAAGGGAATAGGCAAGGCCTGAACTTGCAGAGAAGAGGGGTGCGTTTTTAATGCACTGTAGTCAGGGAAGACCTCACAGGGAGTCAGCGTCCCAGCTGTGAATCTAAGCAGGAGAATGTTTCAAGGAAAAAGCCAGAGCAAGTCCCTGGGGTGGAAGACTGCTTGGCATGTTTAAATAAGAGCAAGGGGGTCATTGTGCCTGGCGCAGAGTAAATGAAGTACAAGGAGGTCAGTAGGGCAGCAAAGGCAAGATTGTATGGGACTAAATACTTTAGCTCAGAAGGATTTTAGATTTTATTAAGTGAACTCAGAGACTATTAGAAGTTTTTGAGCAGAGGAGAGACATATTCTGACCAAAGTTTTAAAAATCCAATGCTAATGGGCAATAGGAATATAATTTTTAAATACCATTTATAAAAGCATCAGTAGTATAAAGGCTTAATGGCAAATTTAACCCAAAAATGCACTGAAAACTACAAAACAGTATCATGTTAAAGTTAAAGAAAGCTTAAATAAATGGAGAGATATAATTCGTTTGTGGTTTGGAAGACTCAACATTAATAAGCTGTCAGTTTACCCCAAATTGATGTATACATTCAGTGTAATTCCAATTAAAATGTCAGCAGGTTCTTTGAAGAAATGTAAAAGCTGATTCTAAAAATTTATATGGCAATACAAAAATCCTAGGATAGCTAAAACAATTTTGGAAAAGTAAGAACCATTTGGAGAACTTTCAATATTTAATATAAAATGAAAATTACCAAGATCGTGTGGAATTGGCATAAAGATAGACATATGTATCAATGGAATAGAATAGAAAATCAGAAATAGACCCACATATATAAGGTCCATTGAGTTTGGATAAAAGCTTTAAGGCAATACAATGTGTAAAGAATTAATCTTTTCAACAAATTGTTCTGGAACAACTGGTATGAAAAATCCAATAAAATCAGACCCTACCTCACACCATACATGAAATTAAACTCAAAATAGATAATAGAATGAAACATAAAAGTACAGATGTAAAATTTCTAAAGAAAACAGGAGAAACTCTTTGCAACCTTTGCAACTCTAAGCAGGGATTTCTTTAACAGGATACAAAATACACTAACCACGAAGGGAAAGAAATAATAAACTGAAAACCTCTGTTCTTCAAAAGACACTATTAAGAAAATGTAAAAACAAAACACAAACTGGAAGAAAATATTCATAATACATACAGCCAACAAAAACCTTGTGTCCTGGATACATGTAGAACACAGCTCAGTAATAAAAAGATAATTTTTTAAAATGGGCAAAAAAATTAAACAGATACCTCACAAAAGATACAAAAATTTCAATAAGCCCATGAAAAAAGGGTCCAATATGATTAATAATCAGAGAAAAAGAAGTTAAAACTGAGGAGGTATACCTTTACTTACTGCTAGGATGGCTAAATGAGGATATGGAACATTGAGAACTCTCTGACGGGAAATATTTGCTCTTTGGTTATACTCTTTAGAAAACAGTTTGACAATTTCTTATACAGTTAAATAGACACTCACTATATGACTCGGCAAAAATCATATGGTGAGTGTATTTACCCAAGAGAGAAAAATACATATATAACCACAAAAAGACTGGAACATGAATGTTCACCATAGCTTTATTAGTAATAGCCACAAAGTGGAACCCCACTGTCCAAACTGTGACATATTCATACAATAAGATGCTAGTCATCAATATGAAGAAACAAACTATCGATACACAAATAACACGGATGAATCTTAAAAACATGCTGAGTGAAAGAAGCCAGGCATAAAAGCATATATACTGTATGATCTATTTACATGAGGTTCTAAAAAGGTAATATTAACCTATAGCGATAAAATACAGATGAATAGTGACTGGGGAGGGCTGGAGGGGATTCCCAGGAAGGGACAACAAGAAGATCATGAAAAAAGTTTTCGAGATGATTATATGTAGTATAACTTGATTAGGGTGGTGGTTATATAGGTGTAGACATATATCAAAATTCACCAAACTATTCACTTAAAAATGAGTGCATTCAGTTTATTGTATGTGAATTAGAGCACAATAACATTGATTTAAAGAATCCAATGAACAGTTTATTAAATATTTATTATATAAAGCATTTGATAATGACTAGATAAGATGATATCCTGGTTTTTTTTTAAGACTGCAAAAAAAAGTGCACATAGAAAATGTAAATTCAATTTATAGCTTTCTGCCATAAGACATAAATTAGTGTGTTTATTTAGAAAAGAGCACTGATATTTTACAGGCCTTATATTTAATGTAAAAACTTTTACTAAATTAAAAAAAGAACAATTATGAATAGTCCCTCCAGGGAATTTTTATATGTCAGTTTTTTACTTCTTCATGTTAAATGAAGTGAAGCCACTGAGACCCCAGGCAACTAACAGCATCACCAGAAAAGGGTAGAATTAGTAATTCCTTTTTTTCTGGACAGTAAAAAATATTGCTCTGTCACCATAACTTCTAGTTTGTAATGAGGCAAGACTTTATAACAGACTCATTTTAAAATGGGTAATGCAATTAAAAAGTATATCCCATATCATGATATCTGAATTTTTAAAAGTACACTCAAATTGAAGTTTCCATACCACTGGATTGATATGTAGCTTATCTTTATGGCCTGATATACTTCAAATGTCAAAGTGAACTTAGAATATATTCTGTGTGTTTACTAGGTTCAGCACCATTCTGGGGTCAGTGAACAACATGAATGAAGTTTGTTGTATGATTTCTTATGAAAGGTGAGGGTGGGCTGCTCATGATACCAACTTGCATTCCACAAGTGCTTCAGAGCACTTTCAAATTCAATCTGATATATATCAATCTCAGATTTTGGCTGGCAAATGATCTTTATTATTTACTGCTGATTAAATTAAATTCAGGTAGCTTAATGAAGAAAGTTTCGATAAGCCAACAGTTTATCTACAACAATAGAGTGTAATCTTTAAGTTTTATACATTATTTTTAAGATCCATAATGATTAAATATTTTCATCATATGAAGTAAATTATCAAAAGACCCCAGATACTAACTCTTCCTAATTTATTTCCACAGGACCTTTCCCCTTGCTCAGTAGGTCTGATAAATATCTGAGTTCCTCAGCATCTTGTTCTCAAATCTCTTCACTTTCCCTGAGATACTTCACCCATACCCTGGGTTTTGACAACTCATGAAATACCATTCTCTCTCAAAAAGCTTCCTCAAATCTCCCTCACTCTCCCATTTTTCAAGTCCTGTAAGTCCACTATCAAATATTTGTCAATTAAAATTCATTTGTTTTCACTCATTTTCTACCTTTTCTAGCATCCCTACATCAAATATCACATATATTTCCAAATTGATGACTCTGCCGACTCTTTTGACTCACTCCATCTCATACAACCATCAAAATATCACTTCAAATACATTAATTTGATCATGTTGCCTCTGTTTTAACCTGTAACACTTCCTCAACATTTTTAAGATTGAGCCCACATTCCTCAACAGAGTATTTAATGCCTGATGTCAAACTGTCTTTTGAGATTGACCTCCAACACTCCCTTCCCCTCATTCCCTCCGTGGTTATAGACCCTCCCGCTGCTGTCTGTCTGTCTATCTATCTATAGATACATTCTTATAAAGCTTATACTTTTAAAACATATTTTCTCTGATTATGCAAATAGAGGTTGGGAGTTATTTTTATTTATCACTTTAATGTTTTTGAATTGGTGTTTGGACACTGGCTCTCTCATCAGCTAGCTTTGTGTCAATGAGCAAGTCAACACATCTCTCTGAGCGTCAGTTTCCATCTGCAGAAAATAAAGGTTGGATATCTATTTCTAAGTTTCCTTTCTCCTTTATAATCCCCCTAGATTATAACTTTCATGAGACGAAGACCCCAGTCTGTCAGTGTGAGTGTCTAAAATAATGCCTAGACCTAAGAAAGTATTACAGAGTAAATTAAGTAATTTATATTTGTATATGTTGCTTTATTAGTAGATTAATTCACACACACATATATACGTATACATATACACATTATACATGTATCTTATCTCTGAATTATTTAAAAATACGACTTTGCCTAAGCATGGAATTTCGTCTTTTCCATGTATTATACTTTTCTTCTCTTGTCTAGATTTTAATCAGTTTATGTCACCAACCTTTTTAACTACTTCTTTTTTGGCTCTTAAATTTCATATCCATGTTTTTCAATGAACCACCAATGATCAAAATTCTTTATACAATTCTTTATAGAATTGTTATAGTCATTTTGGGGAAGATGAATTATGAAAACATTATTCAAAAAATAAGCATTTCATAAGAAATTTTTCTATAGTAAAATTTACAATAAGTCTACTTTATACAAAGAGTTTATTGACAACATATCTACATATCTTACACTTTTTAAATATGGCTGATTGTTAGCTTCAAAAGGACTGCCTACCCCTTGTACTCCAACCAGCTGCTATGAAGGAAATAAGTATTAATGGACCTACCACACCCTCAGCCTCTTGTCTCCAGTCACCGTGCTTAGCTGCAGGATCCCCATTAACATTAATGGGAGTTCCATGCACACATCACCTGGAGAACAGACCCCCTCGATGTTTGCTCGTTATCTTCCCAGACAGGTAGGAATGGCATCAATCAGGTATCCAGCTTAGTTTCACAGTAGGTACTATTAAAGGCATCAGGGCAATAAAAACACAGCTTTCTAACACTTTCTTTATAAAACAGTAAAAACGTGAAGAACAACCAAAGGAGAAGATTTTAAAAGCATACAAGAAGTACATGGCTTTCCTGCATATCTTTTTATAATTACAAATGACCTAAAACTGAAGCGTACACGCTACTTCTTTGCTAAGGCAGCCATAATGGGATAATAAAGACAAGCTTCATTATATAAAGTGGATTTGATTTACTATAAAGTAGCCAAATAGTGAAGGGGCAGTGGAGTTTACATAGAAACTGCTTGACCTCTGGACTTTTTTCCCTTTTAACATTTTCCCACCATATCATTAATAAATCAAATACTTTTATGCGGTTAGAAAGAAGACAACATGAGTGATTAGTACAAGTATGTGAGCTCCAGCATGTTGGAGGGGACATGATGAAAGTAAAGACATGTTTTCAGTTCTGATTTTACTGTGCACTTAGTAAATTAGGAACAGCAATATGGTGAAAAGGAAAGAATGAAAAGGAAAGCCTGGGTGAGACGTGGGTGAGGGAGACATGGTTTGGCTTTGAGACTGTTATTTTAACAGTGACGCAACCTTGGATAAACTTTTTGAAGTCACTTTTTCGCTTTGTAAAGTGAGTCTAAAAACACCTATATTGTAGACCAAATAAGAGGCTTATATGAGACATACAGCACGGCTAATGACAATTAGTTAAGTGCTTAAAAAAAGAATGACTATTACCCTTTGTGTATGTATAACTGTTAACCACAAATGGTAGTCTGCTAATATAGAACAAGCATTAGAGTCAGATAGACATGAATTACAATCCCACGTCTGCTACAAACTGACCTTATGATCCTGAGCAAGTTTGCCTGTACTTTTCTTTGTACTTTTTTCTAAATATGTATTTGTAATGCTTATATGTACATGCATTTATATACATACATACACATACATACATATATGATATCATACATATATATTACATATATACCCACACATATAAATATATTTAGCTATATGGACTTTTATCATCAACTTAGTTCCAATGGTTCACAATTGGAGCTTTATATTGGAGTTCAGCAATATGGCTCAGGTGCTAAATTTGTAGCCACAATTTAAATATATAATCTTGTAAAGACTTATATTAGGGAATCAGAGTCAGAGGCAAGCGGCTCTAAGCACCTTCTCCTGATGCCTGGCCCTTGCTGGCCCTTTCATGTGTCTACTAGTTCATGGATACCGGCCATGCACAGACTCTGGAAGTTCTATTTTCAGGGCAATCCCCACCTATTGGGGGCCTTCCTCCTTGCTTAACCCACATTTATCATACCAATAATCAACTCCAGGGCAGGACTCACTCAGAGCGTGGAGTGCTTTATATTTGGAAATATCTGACTTAGCTGAATCTGACCTACCATCTGAATAAGATTTTACAGTAGGATTGTAACCAGCCTTGAGCTGTCTGGAGACTAAGCAAATTCCACTGACATCACTGAAGAGAACTGGGTGAAAAGTAGAGGAATAAAGACATAGAAAGAATATTCTCATTTTGTTGTACAGCGATTTGTCCCTGAAAATGCAGTCTTATGCCCTTGTCTAGTCAATGTTCAAGAAGCTCCAAGTGGGAGGTATTATTATCCCACTCTAACAGATGAGGAAACCAACATTCAGTAAAATTAAGTTACTTTCCAAGATTACACTACACTGAGTGGGAAAATCATTACTCAATGATTTTGACCTTCTAGAGTTCTTTATCCTTATTGAATAAATGCAGCTTTAAAATGGGGATGACAGTGGTATCAACCTCATAGTATTGTTGTTAGGATTAAATAAAATTGTACCAACAAAGGGCTCAGAATGATATCTGACACATAATACATAATACACATAATATATTCAATAATTATTATATTGCAAAAAACACAAAAAAGCTATTAGTCTAAATCTGTACACATTTTTACTCAACAATTGGTAGAACATCTACCAATTTTTCAGTGGAAACAAAAAAAGCCCTAGTGGGGAGACAAAAAATAAACAAATAATCAGGAAGTAAACACATGATCAGTAAGTAAAGCCTATAGGGGAACAGGGTGCAGGGAGCTGATTAGATAGGATGGTCAAGGAAACGCCTCTGAAGTGGCGACATTTGAGCCAAGATCTAAAAAAAGGAGAAGGTAAAAGCCTCAGGGGAGGATTGAAGAGAGAATTCTCAGGGCAGGGAACAAGGGTACAGGCTCTGAAGTAAAAAAATCTGTTATGTTGTCCCTTTTTAGTGGTATGGGAAAATGGTTTATCAGCTCTTTTGGATGTATACATTTTTAACTTAAAAAATAAAACACCTCCTTAGACAAAAAATAAAACAAAATCTGCATGTCTATGGTGTTGTTAACAAGTCGAATACTTTCTCTCTTATGTGCATTTTCTGTGGCTTGGGGCCAAGTTCACATCTTCCTGTACACTTCTGTGGACGTGTGGAGGGAGATGTGAATCTGGAACAGCAAAGAAGGCTTTTCCCTCTAGTTGGCAACAAGTATTGCTAATGAAGGGTGCATTATGTGTTTTGCCACAGGCTTATGGAAAAGAAATATCATCAACTCTAAATATAAAAGCATGACATACATAATATCACATTCTGATATCTAAGTGATTGATTTGAATAACAGTTCTTCTTCCTTGGTCTTTTGGAGAAATTATACGAGCAACACAGGGAACTTTGAAGGAATGTAACAGAGCTTCTCTCTCAAACAATGGCACACAGCTAAAATCATCCCAGATAGGAATATTTGGTAATTTTCAGAGCATTTCGCCAAGTGGGTTAATAGAGAGTTGAGGTTACTTTGATGACTCACATTTATGCTGCTTCTTTATCTAGTTCCCTACTTCCAGTACCTAACCTCTTCATTCTAGCACTATTATGTCTCTGAGTTTTCTTTGATAAATGTAGTGGCACTAAAGTCTCGAGGCCTGGATAAGAAGGAACATTATTTAGCATTTTCTCAGTGTGTTTCAGGAGTTGTCAGACCCCAAAGAATATTTCTCAGCAAGAAACCCTACTAGAATTATGTATTTCCTGTCTGCACAATCCTAGCTTTGAAGCATGTTATTTCATTTAACTTTCTCAATGACTTTTGAGGTAGGCATGACTATCCCTATTTTATAGATGATGAAATTGAGACTCAAAGAGGTCACACAGTTTGCCCAAGTTTACACATCCTGATAACTGCAAAACTGGGTCACATGCTTGTGAAGTTAGATCTTGTGCTTTTTTTGCACTATATGGTCGCATCCAACGATGATAGTTTCTCATGCTGGTATTCTGCTCTGCCATTTTCCAGGAGCTTTTACAAACAAAATTCATGCTTCAGAACTCTGTAAAGTAAGCCTGACAGAGAGTTAGCTGATCGTACAGCTGAGCATACTTGTGACTGGGTATTAAGTGAATGGGTGCCTGATTTGTTGCTTCTTACCTGACAAAAATGTGTTCCTTCTGTGTGCAGAATGTTCTTTTGGAGAAAGCAGTTGGACTGGGTTTTCAGAGATGGTTTATCTCCACCACTTTCTGTTAAGCCCCTCTTTTTTTTTTTAACATCTTTATTGGAGTATCATTGCTTTACAATGGTGTGTTAGTTTCTGCTGTATAACAAAGTGAATCAGCTATACATATACATACATCCCCATATCTCCTCCCTCTTGCGTCTCCCTCCCACCCTCCTTCTCCCACCCCTCTAGGTGGTCACAAAGCACAGCTGATCTTCCCGTGCTATGCCGCTGCTTCCCACTAGCGATCTATTTGACATTTGGTCGTGTATGTATGTCCGTGTGTTAAGCCCCTCTTATCCACTGACCCCAGCTGTGTAACTTCAGGGCACTATGACACTGACAGAATTTACCCCCAAATGCCATCTGGATCAGGACTCTTGTGAGCTGTTTCCCGAATGGAAGAAAGAAGCCTCGATGGCCTAAGTTTCAGACATTTTTCCACATACTATGCTTCAGTTTTGACACTCAGAATTTGTGTCAGCATATAAATGTTCTGAAAGGTACTGTATGCCAAAAAAAAAAAAAAGGGTAAAATTCATCTAAATAGCACACCTCAACCTCAGCAAATTGCAGAGGAGATTTTTAACATATTAAAACTGATTAATGACATGTGGAATAATGCATTACTTTTTGGATAGAGAAGACTGAAGAACGATGGAAAGATAACAAGACCACGGCAAATACAATAAGGAATGAGCTACAGACAGGAAGGTTAGACGCAGCGTAGCTGTGAGCGCCCAATGCCTTTCTATCACCTTCGCACAGTTCTCCGTGCAGGGGAAAAAAAGATGAGGTAACCATTTCTGAAGATAATTTTTAGGCTTTTTAGAAACGGTCTTATAATTTTATGGTATTTTATCCTTATTTTAGTATCGTAAGTGGCCACACTATAAAAACATGGGAGAGAACAGCTAATGTAGAATGCCAATACACTAGAGTGGAATTGACTGTATCCGTAAGAAAGCCTGTTACTTCTCTTCCTTTTCTTTCCTCTCATCCTCTCCCTTCGTCTTTCCTCCTTCCCCCTCTTTCTTTACGTTTTCATAATACAGTTGTCAGCCAAAGGCAAATCCCCCAAACTTAGCTTGTTGACTCAACCATGTTTTCTTTCCCTAAAAATAAAATAGTAAACTACAAAATACAACTGAACTCCATATCTCAAGAAACACAATTCCAATAGTGAACCACAGAAGGCTTCAGTTATCATGGGGACTTATGAGGGAAGTGACCAGCGAACAAAGGGAGAACATACTTTTTAAAACTGGTCAGTCTGGGATCTGTCCACAATGCACCTCGCTTAGTAACTGCTACTGTCTCTTATTTTACAGAGGGAAAATTAATATTCTTCTTACACGAAGCTTAAAGCAAAATCTCATTTAAGAACATAAACCAACAATTTAATGAATTGATCCCAATATTAATTTTTAAACTTCTAATTTTAATGAGGTTACTAAAGGAACATAAAAATAATTGAATCAAAAAATAATAAACTATTGATTCTTTTGTTGTGAACTCATTCTGCTCCTTGACATACACTTTGAGACCACAGTGCATTATATGAGCAAATTACAGTACATGAAGAAGAATGTGAAGCAGAAATGACAGCTATGATTTTCTCATTAAAACCAACCTAAAACAATGTTTGCATTCAGAATTAACCAAGCCTTTTTAGTATGTCTTAATTTTACAATACTGACTGCCACCAGAAATCTATAGAGTATATAAGCTAGAAACCCCTCAATGTCACTCAGAATTTTACCAATATTTCCTTAATGATTTTGAACAAAGCAACATAGTTAAAAATTTAAAAGATGCAAAGGAAATACAAAATTTTTGCCGAAGTTATAGAATTCTCCCATCCTCGTCTTTTTGCGTAGATTCAGTAAGAACAAATGGAGAAAGGAAAATGATGTTTTTTAACCCTCCAATCATATGTTGACAGTAATTTTTAAAGCAAGCTGCTTAAAGCAGTTTATTGCTTAATTTTGTATTTTACTTCTGTCCTGGGATATACCTGGGAAATCTTCCTAACTATTTCTCTATTTCAGCTGGTTTCTGCAATAATTGAAGTTACCAAAGAAAAAGAACCTGTCTTTCACCCAAAGAGCATAGTATATGGTTACAGACTTAGTGTGTGCTAAGTCAAACAATATATGTCCTTAAAAGGCAAAATGTGGAAGGATATCGATTATCTTTTCTCTTTCTTTCTTTTCTTTTTTTTTTTTGCTGTTTATTGCTTTGTGTGTAGGGGAACTGAACTTTGAACTGAAACATTTTCCTTCTTTCCTATCTTTTCATTACAAGCATTCTAGCTTTCTTAAATATCAAAAGAGCCCAGACCTATACCTGAAATAAAAACTGTTTTCTTTTATGTAATTTTCAAGGGGCTTTTAGAGTATCTTTCCCCAATGATTACAGGGTATTTCCACATAGGCTGTCATTTTAAGGTGAAACATTTGCAAGGACACTCACACCATCTGTCATCAACTGGGTTCTCTGACACCCCGAGCTGCTCTGAAATGGCCAGCGGCCTCCTGCATAACAAAGACCTTGCCCCTTGGCATTGTTTGTTCCTTGACCTGTGCTGAGAGTCCTTCAAAAGGGGCTTTCCTGCAACCGTTTCAGGGCTGCTTCTCAGGGGCCGGATCTTCAAAAGAAAAAAATTATATATGCATATAGGAAATCTGAAATGCTCCGGCCTTACATCTAAATCAATAGAATAAACCCTAGAAGGAGTTTGTTCTTAGCTTTGTTTCTGTGATCCCTGAATGAAAACCTACTTAGCTTTATTTTTTTTTCCTCTCTTCTTTTGGAAGTTTCTTTAAGATATAATTTATGTGTTAAGCAATCCATATATAAAGCCAGAGTGTGTAGGTTAAATGTAACTGGACCATTCACATACAGAAGCTGTGTCATAATAAGTGAAAAATACACCTCTGACCAACAAAACCCCAGTGCCTCTCGCAGTGGAAGTCACAGACAAGCTATTCTTACTGCCATGTCAAGCACCACTTACGACTTATAAATACAATACAGTACAATCTCACTGTAGGTCACTTGTGCCCAAAGAAGGATTACAGCTGTAGCTCACAATATTTATGAAAGAAACATGCAGAAAAAGAGAAAATGTCAACTATTGTGAAACATTTTTGCTAAGAAATCTATACTCCCATATGCCTGACCTGTGAAGACATAAAGCTGAGGCTCCTCTTTCTTTTAATTTGCCACGGCTGTAAAAATGTGTGTTCCTCCATTTAGGGAATCTAAGCGAGGATTCTCTTTTAAGAGACTAAGGTTTGAAAATCAGGCAGATCACTGTTAAAAGAAGCTTCAGCCATTTCTAGGAATGAATGAATAAACAAAAAAGGATATTCCCTCTGTCAACATAATTAATGGCAAGATTTTATGAGCTTCATTTAGTCCCCAAGACATAGTTATACACAATACATGGAGTGTGTGTTTATGTGCACCATAGTATAAATATGTAAAAGTCACATCATTAAATTTTTTATATGTCTGTATTCATAATACACAAAGCTGTTTTTAAATTATTTAAAGATCTATTCTCTCTTCCATATACATTAATACTAAGAAGAGTTGCCGTCAACATCAAAGGGAAACAGACCCCTAATTAGAGTTCCAATCTGCCCTGAGAGTCACATTGCAGAGCGAACAAATATGGAATAAGTTGACATTAGAGGAACTAAGAATCAGTCCTCATTCTCAACTTCTGATTGTTGCAAGAATACAGTGATTTCTTAACAATAAAATGCAATCACTTTCCATCACAATTTGTAAACATAAAATTTCATATGAACAGTTCCCAAAGAAAAGGATAACAGTTAAAACAGATAAAGCTGTGATGTCTCCATGTTAGGATATGGGACAGTTACAATTGCTCCAGAAATTTGAAATCGATCTCAACTTTCGAATTTTTGATATTACCTAATTTTCTTTTGCTTTAGCCTTTTTAATTATCGTTTTTGACACTAGGCATGTGGTTTTTCAAATGGCAAATTCCCTATTGAAATTCTGGTTTCATATGAGGCTGGTATTAAAAACATCAGCCATTTATTAAACAAACATTTGGTGAGAACTCTCTATGTACCAGAAAATTTGCTAGATGCTGAAAATACATAAGCAAAAAACAGCTTCTGGCCTTGTATTGCCAAGTGGTTAAAGAACGAAACAAACAGACATAGACTTAAGTATACAATGAGAACTATTTCTGGATATCAAAGTAATATATGCAAATGTTTAAGGATCTCAAATGAAAAAGAAAATGTACTCTGTGACTTTAATTTGACTGCTATTTTAATTTTCCTGTCCTGGATAGACTCTCAAAATTATTATTATGGCAAATTTCATACATATACAAAAATAGTAGTATAATGGATTCACACGTATACATCGCGAGCTTCCCCAATTATCAGCTCATGGTCATCTTGTTTATCATATCCTCTTTCACGTTATTTTTAAGAAAATCCCAGACACTGCATTATTCCATCCATCAATATTTCAGTACATATCTCTAAAGATAACCACAGTATTATCAAACCTAAAATTAGCAATAATTCATTAATATCATCAAATATCTCATCAGCGTTCAAATTAAATAGATTTTCAAGTGTCATACTTAAAATTTATTTACATAAGAACTAAAAAAGACTCATACATTGAGTCTGGTAGGTAGGTACCTAAGTCTCTTTTAATATATAGGTTCTTACCCTTCCTCTATCTTCTTTTCTACCTCTTTCGATTTAGTAGTTGAAGATACTGGGAATGTTATTCTGCAGAATTTTCCCACAGTCTAAATCTTGCTAACTGCATTTTTGTGGTCACATTTAGAAATTGCTAGGGTACCAATAACTATTCCAAAAATTATTAAATAAGTAGAAAAATAATCTATTTATCTTGCCTTCCTGGCATGAAATATTCGATCATAGAAAATTCTTCTCTATAGAAGAATTACAGTTAATAAATACTAGAGAAATGGCGGAATAGGAAAAATTGTCATTTTGAAACTTCTATTCAAATAATATATCTAAGTTTGCAATCATCAATGGCTGTTAAAATAATTACATGAGAAGTTAATGAGGGACTTTATAATGGATAGATGAGGCTGACAACACCTGAACCCACAGTTAATATTAACATCATCAAAATGGGACAAAAAGAAATTCCATGCCTTGTGATGTGACCCAAGTAATTTACACAGCATCATCTATGAAGTATTCTAGCCAATAAGTAATTAACCAAATTGAATCAGATCTCTAAATTCACTATCATTTTACAGGAAATGGGGGGATAGTAGAGCATATTAAATAACATCATACAAAGATGCCATCAGCATGTCCAGAATATGGGAAATGTTATAGAAAATGAAATAACCTAGTTTATTCAACAACAAAAAACACCTTGAAAATAAAGGAAGAGGAGTAACATATATTTCACACACGCTTAAGAGATAGGTCAACATAAAGCAATGTAAAAACCTTGTGGGATCCTGATTCAAATGAATTAACTATGAAAATACATTTTTGAGACAATTAGAAATTCTGACCTTGTAATCATGGCACTATGCTTATTTTTTAGAATTTTTATTTGTTAGAGATACACATTGAAGTCTTTATGGACAAAATGATAGATATGTGTGATTTTCTTTAAAACACGCCAGCAGCAGAGGTAAAGTGAGGGGGGCTGCAATGGATGATGAAACAAGATTGTAAAATGTTGATAATTATCACAATTGCCTGGTGGGTTATATGCATTTTCATCTGTACGTCTGAACATTTTCATATTAAAGTGTATTTTTAAAAGATAATAATTTATTTTCCAACTGGAGGTATCTTGGGATGCTTATTCACCCTGAGATTGAAAATAAATTTGATCAGATTTTAAACACAATTCTTTGAGAAATCCCTACATGTTTTAGGGAAAGAGGTGTACACATCCTATTGAAAAATCCTGCAACTGTGCCCTGACCCTTGTGAGTCAAGGTGTAGTCTGTGGATGAACAGCACTACCAATACCTGAGCACTTGTTAGAACGCAGAATCTCATGTCCCCTCTTGACCTAATGAATCAGAATCTGGATTTTATATAAGATCCCCAGTTAACTCTCCTGTACATTAAAGTTTGAGAAGTACTGGTCTAGAACCTATTCTCCTTATGGATCTTTTCTCATTAATTATTTATTATCTTAACCTATGTTTAATCTTTCCCTTTCACTAGTTTCTTAGCAGTGTAGAAACAAGCTTCATTTTCTCTCATCTTTAAAACAATGAAATAAGTGAACAAACAAAGCGATAAACCTGTTTCTAGTTCACTGCTGACCTAGAACCTTGGGCTTCCACGAGAAACACACGTACACTTAAACCAAATCCCCCTCTTTTTACTTAAGTTCACATTAGTAGGTTTCTGTCGCCTACCACCAATAGAATCCTAACACATCAAAGATGGGGTCCATCTTTAGATCCTTTCTCATTCTCTATTTTTCAGTGAAATTTTGTTCTGCCCACACAGCTTCTCCTGCTGCCCACAAGCTAAGAGCTCCTACATCTCTGTGTCCACCACTGTCCCTTAACCCTGGGGCAGATCTGCTATTCTAGTTCCACAGTCACCTCCCACCCAACAAGTTCAAAACTAAATTTGTTATCTTCTTCATTAAACTTTTTCCTTTTTCAAGCATGTACAATTTAGTTGGTCACAGCACCAACTACTCAGTCACCTTAAACTGAAAACTAACAGTGATATTTGATACTTGATGCTTGATACAGTGATACTTGATTCATATCACTGCTATAGTTCAAACTCTAACCATCTCCAATTCATCAATACCGTCCTGTGATGGTTAATTTGGGGTGTCAAGTCAAAGGGTGTTTTGGATGAGATTAACATTTAAATCATTGAGCTTTGAGTAAAGCAGATGGCCCTTCATAATGTGGGTGGGCTCCATCCAATTAGTTGAAGGTCTGGATAGAGCAAAAGACCACCTGACTGTCTTTGGACTTCATTTGTACCATCAGCTCTCCTGAACCTTGAGACTACCAATCCATACTGCAGATTGGGACTAGCTAGCTCCCATAATCAGATGAGACAATTCTTTATAATTATTAATTAATTCATTCATTTCCCTTTGGTTCTGCTTCTCAGGAGAACCCTGACTAATATGGGACATTAGTATCAAGAAATTTAGTGCTGTAGTAACAAATATCCAAAAAAGTGGAAGTGGCCTTGGACTTGGTAATGAGCAGAGGCTGGAAGAGTTTGGGGGTACATGTTAGAGAAAGCTTAGATTGCCTTGAGGGGACTGTTAGGCACATGGACATGAAAGTTGATTTTGGTGAGATCTCAGACAGAAATAAGGAGCATGTTGTTAAGAAGATGGAGGAAAGACGATTCTTGTTATAAAGCAGTGGAGATTTCGGCTGAAGTGTGTTATAGTGTTCTGTGCAAAGTAGTTAATTAAGTGACGAACTTGGATATTTAGCTGAGGAGATTTCTAAGCAAAGTGTTAGAAGTATGGCCTGGTTTCTCCTTACTGCTTATAGCAAAATGTGAGACGTGAGATACATTGGAGGAATCGTTAAGCAAAAAGAAACCAGAATTTGAAGATAGGGAATGTTCTCAGCCTATATCTATACTGCAAAAAAATGAGAAGTGTGTTGTGAAGAGAACACCAAGTGTGTGGCTGGGCAGTCACTCCATAAAGAGGTACCCATGGATTTAATCAAGCATCTCAGCAGAAACCAGGAAGAGAGATGGCGCTGTACAAGCAAAGATATTCCAGTTCGCACTAAAGGAGACAGAGATAGAACAAAATAAATATAGGCTTTCCAATTTCTGAGATTCTACAGGACAGGACATTAGAGTTATCCAGCTGCAAACATGCCTAATCCTCCAAGAAAAGGGAAGAATGATCCTATAAGTGCCAATGCCCAGGGGCAAGGCTGTTTTCTCCTGCTTTTTAAAGGGTGAGGCTGTCTCCTCCCAGGATTCAGTGGGCCAGGCTGCAGCTGCTCAGTGCCTCAGGTGCAAGGCTGCCACCCAGAGCCACAAAAGCAGGGCCACTTCTGAGGACCATAAGGGCATTACTTCTTCCCCAATGGGCCAAGAGAACAGAGCCCTGAACCAAAGAGGATTATTCTCAAGCCTTAATATCTAATGAAATTTGCCTTGCTAGATTTTGCACTTGCTTAGAACCCATGACCCCTTTCTTCTTTCCAATTTCTCCATTTTGCAGCAGAAATATCTATCCTATGCCTGTCCTACCATTGTAATTTGGAAGCACATAAATTGACCAGTTTCTCAGATTCACAGCTGGAGAGAAATTTTGCCTCAGGAGTAATCATACCTCAAGTCTCACCCATGCCTGATTTAGAGGATATTTAGGTGACACTTTGGACTTACAGTTGATTTTAAAATGAGTTAAGATTTTGGGGATGTCTGGGATGGGGCGAATGCATTTTGCATATGAGAAGGACATGAATTTTGAAGGTCCAGAGAAAGGAATGTCATGGAATTGTGTCTGCACAAAACACAACTCCAAATACAGTCATATTGGAGGTTAGGGCTTCAACCCTAACCTCCAATATGACTGTATTTGGAGTTAGGGTCTTTAAGGAAGTAATTAAGGTTACATGAGGTTATAAAGGTGGGGCCCTAATCCAATAGGATTGGTGTCCTTATAAGAAGAGACAGTGGCGATGTTGACACACAGAGAAAAGGGCATGCAAGGACAGAAAGGAGACTCCCTGTAAGCCAAAGAGTGAGGTCCCAGGAGAAACCAAACTTGCTGAGACCTTGTTCTTGTACTTCCAACCTCTAGAACTGTGAGAAAATAAAGTTCTGTTGTTTAAGCCGCCGAGTCTGTGGTATTCTGCTATGGCAGCTCAAGCAGATGAATTCAACCCCCAAAGAGCCTCCCTGACATGCATCTCACCACTCTCACTCCCTGATGCCTTATCCATAGTGTTTATAGGCTGATTCTCCTGAAAGGTAAACTAGATAAATTTCTTCCTGAGTTCCAAACATCTCAATGCCCATCCTGTCCACAAGATGACATTCAAAGTACCTGTCATGACACGCAGGACTTGGTGGTCCCTGTCTTACCCTCCAGGGTCATTTCCTGCCAAATATAGGCAAACAGCCAATGCTCTAGAAAGACAAACCCAACCACCTGCAGTTCTTCTAAACTGCCATGCTGATTCACAGAACATAAGGTTGCCGTTCATGAGCCAACCCCTCCCCAAACCACCAAGCAAGCTGCCGCTCATCCTCAAAAATTCACACGAGTCTTGTCCTCAAAGAGACATTTGACTTCCCTGGACTATGTTGATCACACCTTTTCTTGTGCTATTTCTGTACAGACTGCGTTTATACCTATGGAACAACACTTCGCTTCAATTCTTTACTACTGCTCCACTTTGAGACTGTGGATCTTTCAAGACCACACTTTATTTATCTGTATATCCTCTGTACTTGTCACATAGACGACTCAATTACTAACTGAAAGAAAAGAATTGATTGATTGATCGATCGATTGATTGATTAATGAAGCATATGAAGTATCCTTTACTGGGTCCAGATCATCCCTAATTCAGAAGATCTATAGGAGATCAGAATGGAAAAATATTCTAAAAAATGGAAGAATGCTGAAAGTAACATGATTTGAGAAGCCAAGGAAGCAAGGAACAAATTATTGATAATTATAATTCTACTTGGGTCTCCCCAGACTCTCAATTTCTGTATTCCTTACCATAATCACAACACATTCATAATAGAACTCACTTTATTATATGTTTAATTTACTTATTTATTATCATATAAATCATTTTGCTGATTCCTGAAAGAAGACTCATTGTGTAATGGAGAAGCAGTAAATTAGAAAGCAGAATACATGAGTCCCTGGCTCTGTGACTTGAGAAAAGTCACAATCTCTAAAGTGTCATTTTTCTCACCTGCAAAATGGGATTTTTATAACTAACCAGTTCAACTCATGGAGTGGTTTTGAAGGTCCCATGGGATGACGATGTACAAACAGTTTACAGCCGTCATTCTGTAAAGGTTTTTCCGAATGAACTGGCGGTGTTTTTGCATATCCCCAGCACCGCTCTGCATTCGCCCCAGCCCACTGTAGCCCTTCTCACTGAGTGACATTAGGCAGATCATTTAAATTTTCTAAACCTTAATCTCCTTAAATCTAGAAGTGGAATAATACCATAAAATTTTTCTAAGGTAAAGTGCAAATCTAAAGTACTTTGTACTCTCATATCTCATAATTTAAGGTATTTTTATTATCCTAATTGTGTGACCTTGGGTAAACTATGTAACTACATTACTTTCCTTGTGAATAAAATGAAAGTATAATAGGCTTGTTAGGGGATTGAGACAATGTGTGTAATGTGTTTAATGTAGCACGTGATTGGTCAGTATTATCAATTATGATAATCGTTTTGTTAATATTACTAGCATCTGCTATTGTGATAATACTGCTAATAACAGGTGTCCCTGGAAAACTGAATCTGCAAAGTTTTCCATGACTTATGACACTTTGGGCATAGCTTAAATATTTTTATTGACTTACTAATACCTAATATTGGTTTCATTTCAAAGGATGACAGCTAATTATATAAAATATTATAATTGGTCATTAATAGACAAAATAGATACAACTCTCATAATAAATATTTGCTTAATAAAGGACATCTGTAATAGCTGGTGATTGCGTATGGTGTCCTCTGGAGAACACTGGTCTTTGATCTTTGCTCCCCAGTTAAATCATCAGTCTTGATCGACTCACTATTCTCTATGTTAGTTATTCCGCATATTTTGGTGCCACTTACCAAACTGTAAAACATTGTCCTTATACTTAAACAAAACCATTACTACTAAAGCTGTCACTGCAATACCAATTTCTATATATGAGCCATATTTGTGAAGATTATTTTAGAATATATACATTTATATATACATGTATTTACTATATATGTACTTATATATTTAATATATATGTTTGTATGTATATATATATACACACACATATATATATTTCTAAAACAAGGTAGAAGGAAGGATGAGAGGGAAAAACAATGGAAAATAATACCCAAACTGACTACCAAGTTTTGTGGCTTTAAAAAAAACCCTTAAGTTATTCAAGTATAATGCCAAACATGATAAAGATAAAACATCTATTTCATTTTATTCCTTTAAAATACTATGTTTATAGCATAATGGAGTTGAGTACCACATGTTTTCTGAAAGACTTATTTTAAGAAAATAGTGTGCTCACTAGATACATCAGGCTTAATTTTCCATCTATATTTCTCACCAATTTATAAGTCTGAATATTTAGGACTCACAGATGGCCTCCATCTGAGAAAAAAACAAATATTCAAGAGTCAAGATGCTCTTGAGACCCCACAAAGAAAAATAACTTGTTCCCCAGTAGAGGGAATTTATATGAAAACACTGCCGTTAGCAGTAAGATAGTGGTGCTGGGCACTGGTAAGTGTATTTCAAGATCGTCATTTACATATGAGCAGACAGAGGCAGACCAATCTTCACTGTTCATGCAACATATTCTAATAGGGTAAATATAAAAATCCAGTGGAAATCAATTTTTCCAAATCAATCAAATAAATTAGTCTAATGTTATAGAGACAGTGAAATGGGTAAGGGATTGCTTTTCTCTGAAGGATGACTGTCTCTGCTTAAGAAAATAATTCATGACATAACAGATAAATAAGAGATACTTATGCTCATAACTAAATATTTTCTGTAAGGTACAATTCTCTTAATATAGCAGGAAGCTACTAAATGGTGGTGTATGTGAGTGTTGTTTTGATAGATTATTTATTATGTGTGGAGAGCAGGAGAATGGAGCACTTTAAACATGCTGCAGCTCACTTCCAAATGAAGCCATACTTTTCCTTCCACTGGGTGTCTTCTACTGCTCTTTAAAGCCACATGTGGAGTTAGGGTGATACCTAAAGCCTGCCTTTGATATGCGGACGGAGAGGTTTTGGAACTCTCACATTTTCTGATAACCAGAAAAATTTTCTTATTCTTTAAAATAAGGTATTTATACAGCTGTTACTTATATTCTTGGGAGTCTTGATTTGATCTAAAATGATTTGGTCAGAGACACAAGTAATTTACAAATATAGAAGACAATGAAAGAGTAAATTCGGATAATAGAGAAAACAAACAACTCTGTACCCAGCACAACGTAATGGTATCCATTTATTGATGTTATTATTGGCTTATTATAATATTCTAAGTAGAATAAATTCCTCAAATTATCAATTTTAGCATGCTCACTATACTTACTACCTTTAGACAAAATTAAAGTAATTTAAAATGTTTCCTTAGCTTGCAAGACATTGGAGAGTAGAAAAAAGAATCCACTCAAACATCCTTTGACAGATTTTTTAAAGAAACTTGGATCAATGAAATTATTTCCTAAAGTATCTTCCAAATATCCTAAAATTCATAAACATTATTAATATTTTAATTTAGCCATTGTGTTTTGCACTCAACATTAATAAAGGTCTCTATTTTTTAAAAAGATAACAAGCAAAATGCTTATTATATTATGTCATTTTTGTTTATTAGTAGATTTATTATTTATTTTATCAATATTATGAGTTATGGGTCAAATTCTCAAGCATAGAGTTTTCTTTTAAACCTCATACGTACATTTTATTGGACATTGGGGCTCATTTTGTAAATAATGTGAGCTGGATATTTATGCTTTTTTTATATAACTAGCAGCAGCTTATTTTTATGATTTTGCATTTTTATAGATGTTTATAGTTTTATAGTTGCTTTTATGACATAGTATGTATAAAATCTATGATTTGTTTGGTGTTGAGTACTTGATTAGGGAGAAAACTATGCTTATAACATTGTGATGAGGAAATATTATCCAGTTTATCAAAATGTACTTCATAGCACTGCTTCTTGGCATTCATTACTGAGTGAAAAGGGATCAGTGTCTTTATTAAGTGAAGTACAAATCATGTCAAAATCACATTCTACAGTACTTTCCCTGACAACTCAGAACTAACAATGCCTTTTTCATGAATCAAAATTGAACAAGATTACTGGGATTTTTGTTCTCCGAATGAACTTATATGGTTTTATAATGGGATGATTTTTTTTCTTCCTAATCTCCATACCTCACCACTATCACCTCTGCCCCATGCATTCACACAAATGCATTCATACCTACATCTTTCTGGAACTGACATAACACAAGGGGGCCTTATGTAATAAAACTCAATCCTGGGAGGGAGAAAGAATAACTTCCTTGTGAGTTTTCTCATAGATTTAGTGTCTAGTGTTTTTTTGAAAATTCAAGCTTCCTACATATCTAGTAATTTTTTATGGTTTACTAAATTATAGATTTTGCATTCTTGGTGGATATTTTCTTAAGTCAAACAATAAATTTTAAAGTAGCTTTTTAATGTGCTAATGTCCAGGAAAATATATAGGCAAATGCAAAATTATCAGCAGTTATTCAAGTTTGTGAATTTATTGGAAACTTTTGAACACGTTATGCTATATTGGAGAGGACTGCCATAGGCCAAGTTTGAGATAACTACAAGTCAAATTACAAAGCAGCTTTTTAAAGAGAAATAAGTCATTAGTCAAAGTCAGAGCTACCTAATACTCCCAAAGCCTCCTCCCTAGCCTTTACCTTAATTATATACTCAGGTCAATTGTGATGCTTATTTGTAAATTTACTATCAGGTATGGCCAGATGTTTCATTTAAGCTCTAATATAAATAAAACATCTGATAAAGTTTTGCAGTGCCTTTGTAAACAGCCGTTTGATCTGGAAATTTACTGCTAGAATCGCTACACTGATCTGGTCACTCTCTTTACATATTGTCAAAGTAATTGTCTTGATCCTTGGGAAAACCACTGCTGTAGGTGATATAGTCTTCCATTACAGCATGTTAGATCTCTTTCAACTGGCTAATGTTTAGTCAACACATGTTTAGTCTACCCAACCAGAATTTATTAAGTATATTAAATGTAAAATTGCTGGTCTGTTTCTTTGAGAGTGAAAATGGAAGTTGAGTGCATTGTTAAGGCAATTTTATTATATACTTAACATTATAAGACAATGTGTGAGAGCCCTTATACTAAGGGCATTGAATTACCAGCACACGATGTAGTCTTCCAGGTTTATTAAATACATCTAAGAATGATACTCCTTGTGTCTTTCTATTTTTTATTCCTTGGCTAACACAGGCATAGTTCTGACATTAGTAATTATTTCATGTGATTAACATAATTAATAGGATGGTAAAGAGTTGATGCTTAAATTGCTTAAAACTAAATTAAGATAATATTTTGGACATGTATAAAATATTCAGAATTTCTAGAAGGACAAATGTCTAATCTAAAATAAATAAGCTGGGGACTTCCCTGGCAGTCCAGTGGTTAAGATCTCGCCTTTCAATGCAGGGGGTGCGGGTTTGATGCCTGGTCGGGGAGCTAGGATCCCACATGCCTTGTGGCCAACAAAACAAAACAAAACACAGAAGCAATATTGTAACAAATTCAATAAAGGCTTTAAAAATGATCCACATAAAAAAAATCTTTAAAAAAATACTTTATTAAAAAAATTTTTTAAAAATAAAATAAATAAGCTGACTTATTTCAAAATGTTAGTAGGTAAGCATTTATGGTCCATTCTAATGAATACTGACCAAGCTACCTTATTTTAGACTTCTTATTTAATGACTAAAAGGTTGAAGTGTTATGTAAAATAAGCTGCATGCAAATTAGGAAGAATTATTTTAATATTAAACAATTCAGAGATTTTTGCTCAATAGTTGTAAAATCAATTTTATTTAGATATTTCCATTTATGTTCTAATAGACTTTAGTACTATAAGGAACTTAAACATTTGTTGGTTTAATGAGTAATCCATGTTTTTTCATGTACATTACATTGTGGGTTTTCCAAATACACATTCCCACAAATTTTTATATTTTTAGCTATCTGGTTTATTGTTTTTCAACCCAAGTTTCTTAGCCTTTGTGCCTACATTTATTATTATCTGCATTCAGAAGAACAGGAACCACTTGCTTAAAATACTTTACAAGGTACAATATTTATATATCTCACTTTCTGTTTTGAAAACTGTTGAGCCATTTTCCCCCAGAGGAAAGTTTCTCCATGCACCCTGTAAGAAAGCAGAATCTTCTAGGTGGTGGCATAGCCAGCCTCAGCCTCCTGACAAACTTTCATAGCTATCTCTGGATTTATAGGGGTTTCTGTACTACAGCTTCAAGTTAAGGGACTTCTGGATTTTAATATCCAGAGACATGTTGTTGTCTAAGTCATTAGCTTATATTAAGCTAAGCCAAGTGATTTAAGATGGATTCAAAGGTAACAGAGAACTGAAGCTTTGTCCACCAGCAATGAGTTAGAGTGAAGACACCTTCTAAAATGCAGACTTAGCCTGGATGACGCTAGACAAGAAGTGGAAAGAGTAGCGCTCCTGAGCAGTGCAAGCCAGGAGGGAGGCTTCATTGTACCACACAGGAAGTTTGCTGGCATTAAACTCTCATATACGCATGTGTGCATGCATGTGTGGATGTGTGCGCTATATATTCCCCCATGGGGAAAATCCGTTTTCAGCTTAGATCCCATTTAGTAACTTACTCTTCCTGCTGAGCTAAGTGAATTGAAACCACTCCTTTCATCACCACCACAGAGACTGACTAGAGTGCATGAGGGTGAACACAAATATTGAGATGAAAGCTGCAGGCCACACAAATATAAACAGAAGCCAATCCCCAATAATAAGCACATAGGAGCAAGCATTTTGAAGAGTACAGTAGAGGTAAGCAAAGGCTCCTCAACAACACCATTGATAACATCCTGCACTTGAGATGAGCTTTGAAGAAGTCCATAATTAGAAAAAGAACAAGCTCAGTGATGAAAGGGAGGAACCAGACCAAATTAGGATGGTTAGGAACAGTCAGCCAGAATGTGAACAATTGAAGAAGAGAAACATGAACCACACAGGGTGATTTTTCTTAGCTCTGCTTGGGTAAGGAATATTTTTCACTAACTTTTAATGACGAAATATTGGAAATGACCTCGGAACCCTCGTGTATTGTTTATGGCTTATTGTACATTATTATTTAAATCAACTCTATCTATTTATCATTCCTGACTGTGGACTCACAAATTCAATCCTAATTATTTTGTTAATGTTCAGAGATAAGAACTCCTTCAGGAAGACTGTAAACAGACTACTGCAGTCAAAATTTTGATACTCATGGGTGGACCAAATAAGTAGCACTCTTGAATCAAACCGTGTCAGGGTGCTACCCATTACCCGTGCAAATCTGTGAATTATCTTCAGAGTCGTCACCTTGGGAGGATGTGCACTGCTTTGAAGATCAATGGCATCACCCAAGCCATTGTAGGAAGATCTCTTCTGGAATTTCTTTCAGAGTCCCTGATGTATGCTTTTGACTTTTGTGACCAGACAATATTTTCTTTCGAGGGTAAATTGAATAGCTAAATGGCATTCGGAACCAATTCTAATAAGCAAACTGTGTAATCATACTAGGAAAGGTACTCATTTCAATAGGTAAGCTCTATCATGTTTCCTAAAAGTCAGTCATGTTACCTCGTATACACACTTGTGACCATGTCTGATTATAAGGAGTGTGGCTTAGAAATAAAGCTTAAAATTATTATAATCACAATACTCATTTCCATTTTATTAGTGGCTTTTTAGAATATTGGGGGTCAAAAGAGTAAAGTGAGGAATGATCCCCAAACAAAGCTTAGTAAGAGAAAGAAGTCATTTAACATTCAGAGTGAGCCTTTCACAATAAAAGCACTGAGAGGTTCTTTGACCGTCTGCCACATTATCTTTCTAACTGCATATTAAGAATAAGTGCATCTGAATCCTCCTGCAGGACTTTGGCTCTAAAATATTTTTCAGAGCTGCCTAGAGAGTGAGTATGGACTCCAGAGCCAGAAGGCCTGAGTTCTAATCTCACCTGTGCCTCTTTTAGCTGTATGATTTGGGACAACTTATTTAACCTCTGTGCCTCAGTTTTCTCATCTTAAAATGAAGATAAATAACATCATCTAACTCATTGTGTTGTTATAAGGATTAAACTAATTAATATACATACAAGCACTTAGAACATGGCTTAGCACTTAGTGCTCAGGAATAATAATAATAGCAATAATAGTAATTATTACTATTTTTTGAAACATCAGACTCATGTCTTTGTGGCAGTAGTTGTTTGTTTTCTTTTGTTAAAATCCAAAATGTCCTTTGGGAGTAACCATTTTGTTCATCAGATGTCATACGTATTACATAAACACATTTCACTTTTGGAGGATGAAGGTCTATAAAGAACATGTTCTAGGCTCGTCCAGCAGTTGCCAAGTAGACATCTTAGAAATGGTTTGGGCAATGGTGGTCACATTAACGCAACTGTCACATTAATTAGATTTTTTAAAAACTGTAATATTATTATATGAACATCCTGCATAGTAGAAAATCTCTATGTATTTTTATTGTTAACATATACATTTCCACCAAAAAATGTGTGGTAAGCAGAATAATGGCATTCCAAAAATGTCCATGTCTTAATCCCCAGAACCTGTGAATGTGTTACTTCACATGGCAAAAGGAATTTTGAAGATGTGATTAAGTGAAAAATCTGGAGATGGAATGATTATCCTGGATTATCTGGATGAGCTCGGTGTAATCACAAGGGCCTTATAAGAAGGAGACAGGTATGTCAAAGTCAAAGATGTGACGATGAAGCAGAGGTCTACGTGATATGGCCATTAGCCAAGCCGAGGAATGCAGGCAGCTTCCAGAAGTTGGAAAGAGCAAGAAAATGGATTAATAGGAATGCATCCCTGCCAATTCATTTCAGCCCACCGATATTGAAGTTAAGACCATAAATTTGAATCTTATTTCTGCCTATTTGTAGAATATTTCTGCTAGGTTCTGTGGATATAAGCTACACTCCAAATTCCCCACGATCAAGAAGCAGCTTGAGTGTTTATAGTCTATTATTTTTCCTGCATGTATTCACCTAGCAGAGTGCTTTGCACATAACAGCCAGAGAATAAGCATTTGTTGAATGAATAAATGTGTCTCATACATGTGAAACATTTGTCATAAGGGAGTGACTAAAGGGCTCAAATCAACCATTCATATCCTACTAGGTAATCAGTACACACGCGAATATGTTGTCAATACATTTATAGAGGCTACTACGACACAGAAGGACAAAGTAATAAAACCATTCAGCATAAAACTGTGAGTTAGAAGGATTAAAAATGATTCCTTCCTTCCTTTCACAGATGTTGTAACTGAGGCACACGAAAGTGAAATCCTTCTGAGCGGTTTGCATATCTGAGAAGACCACGAATTCCGAACTCTGGCCTTTTTCATGCGTCTTTCGTGGAAAAAAAGAAAAGTCTTCACAAGATCTTATGTTTTGCTGACCAAGTAATATCGAAAGAATTAGAAGATACAAGGAAACCCCTGAAGCAGTCATCTGACTTTCAGAAATAAACTTCATCTCTGGGACCCACTAAGCAGAATTCAGAGTAGAAATCAGTATTTCATGTAAATGTATCTCTGTCTCTCAAGAAGTAATAAAACTGGAATAGGTGGACCACACTGCCAATGTATTTGATGATAATAGAATCGGTGATACAGCCCAGTATCATCTCAAACTAAAATTGGGAACCTTTCACAAAAAGAATTATTTCAACCACTGTAAACAACTAGGAATCAGAGTAAGGATAGAAATCACATTCTGCTCTCCTTTCACAAAGCAGCCGAAGAATATTATGTTGCTATTTCAATAAGAATAACACTACACTGATAACAGACTCTATTCAAAATTTAATAAAGCATTAGTCCCTTAATCAAAACATGACTATGAGGCTTGGACTGTCGCTGGAAAGCAGAATAATATGAACAAAAGAGAAATGGAACTGTGTCTGAATATCAACTCTACAAACAAATAACATCTCGTTATACATGCAGCAATTAGAGACAGGAATTGCAAAGCCAGTCTCAACTTATCTTCGCCACCCAGGGAAAAGTTTAAATCAGGTACTCAAAGTAGGTATGTGATTAAACATCAGTCGATCAATCAATCAAATGCCATAACACATATATGACGATACATGCATTTTTTTTTTTTGCTTAGACCGAAAAGATTATCTACATTAAAAATATATATGTATAAAAATATATATATATATGTATAAAATAGCCACCAAAATTTGCAATTATAAGCATAAAGAAAATAAACTTTGATTTTAAATTGTATATGTAATTTATATAAAACAAGTTTTTCCTCTAATTCAGCATATGCAATGGTTAAAGAAAGCTTTCTTGGAATCAGACTGTCTGGGTCTAATTCCTGACTCCGCCACTTATAGATTTAGGGCAAGATAGTAAAACAGTTTTCTCATGGATAAGATTAAGATAATAATGTTCCTACCTCATAGAGCTGTAAAAAGTTAATAAAGTAGTGCTTAAAACTCATACATTCACTATCCCTATTCAGAAAATAGAATTCATTGAAAAGTTTTAGAAATAAAAGCTGCCTGAGAAAGCTTGAATTCCATTGATGAATATATCATAATTGTCCCCCAAACCTAACGTGGTTATTTTGACTCATTTTAATCCCTGAATAATGATTTTTAAAAGTCATTTACAACTTGGGTACTCAAATCAATGTATTGATACAGGTTCAATCAAGTTTTAATGGTGCCATGACAGCATCTGATGCCATCTTACAAGCTAATTTTCAAGTTCAGGCTGACAACTCATATTAACACTTTTTGCTCATATGGACCATGAATTGCAGTGGATTAGTAATCTAATAAAACACATATGTAGAGTTAATGTGCTTTAATAGTTATGTATTATCAAATATGCATTTTTCAATTTTTTTGCTTTGATTTTATTTTTTATTTGTAATATATTCTTTCAATTTCTGGAGCTGTTCTCCTTAAATGCTGGTGTGTCAGGTGGTAACTTTATGACCTATTTTCCTCTGACCTTCCCTTAGGACCTGGGCAAAGACCATAGTCTCTATAATCTTAATGCAACATCAACTCTTCCTATTAGGCCCTGTAAAAAGCATGGTGTGAGTCACCTTGGGCAAGAATCGGACATCAAGGAGACAAAGTGGAGAAATATGAACACAGCTACAGCCAACACTGCCAGGTAGCTGGGATACATGGAGAGAGTTTGTGTGGCAAGTGGAGGTGAGAGGTGACAAACTGAAGCAGGATTGGGGCATTCTCAGTTCACACAAAGGAAAGGAGGGCCTGAGCATCTGGAATGTGAAAGGGAGATCTGGCCCCCATTACAGTCCAAATCAAAGGCCTGGGTTTTTTGGATGTCAATGGAGAGATTTGCTTCCCCTTCCTACCAGGTTCCTAAGCTAATCGCTGGTCTCCTATTTGCTGCAATCTCATGGGAAGACAACTACATTATATTTCCAACTCTACAGTTATAGTTGTTCAACTAACACTCATAGTCATTATAGTTGTTCCATCTCCATTTCTCCTCTCATGCACTCTCCCAGGCTCTTACAGCTGCCAGTAACCCTTTGACTTAAAGCCATCCCATCTCTGCAATCTCACTATTCTTTCCTAGGTAAGACCCTGTAAAGTTCCTTTCCTTAAAATTTACCCTGTCCATTGGGTAAGACCCTGTTCAGTCAGTCCATCGGTCACCCACCCATTTATTTAATCGACAGCGCATAATCCTATGGGCCACTCAACTAGCTGGATGCTAAAGATATTCAGAGACAACAGGACAAACCCCTGCTTCTATGGGCTTGCCTTCCAGGGACAGGATAATGGAATCATTTAACTCATTTTAACTTAATTACCTCTTTAAGAACCCTAACTCTAAAAACAGCCAATGTTATGGATTGCGTTGTGTCCCTTCAAAATTCGTTATGTTGAGGGAATTCCCTGGTGGTCCAGTGGTTAGGACTCGACGCTTTCACTGCTGTGGCCTGGGTTCAATGCCTGGTCAGGGGACTAAGATCCCGCAAGCAGTGTGGCACAGCCAAAAAACAAACAAAACAAAACAAAACAAGCAAAAACTCCGTATGTTGAATTTCTAACCCACAATGTGACTGTCTTTGGAGATAGGATCTGTACAGAGATAATCAAGGTTAAATAAAAGCACAAGGGTGGGGCCCTAATCCGATAGGTCTGGAGTCCTTATGAGAAGAGGAAGGGGCACCAGAAATGTGCTGGCACAGAGGGAAGGCCATGTGAGGACACAGCTACAGGTGGTGGTTATCTGTAAGCCAAAGAGAGAAGAATCAGGAGAACCAAAGCTGTCAACATTTTGACCTTGGACCTGTAGCTTTCAGAACTGTGAGAAAATAAATTTATGTTGTTTAAGCCACCCAGTCTGTGGCGTTTTGTTATGGCAGCCCTAGCAAGTTAATACAGTCACATTCTGAGGTACTGAGGCTTAGGACTTCAATATATGAACTGGGGAGAAACAAAATTCAGACCATAACACATAGTTACACATTGACTAAGGAGGAGGCAAAGCCAACCTGGCAAAGAATTTCAAGAAAAGTGTCCCGAGCAAAGCACGAGGTCCCTGGGGACCAGAGCGAGTTCCCCTTAAAGGCAGAATGGTCCATCTAGAAGTCCAATGTGCTTAGAGCAAAATAGTCCAGGGAGAATAACAAGGTCAACTTGGAGGCAAGGCCAGATTATATAGAACCGTGCAGGACATGGAAAGAAGTTTGAATCTCATTTAACGGGTAGGCAAATTTGGATGGCTTTCAACCGATGAGTGACATGATCTGATTTGTATTTTTGAAAGATCACCTTCTTCTTGATGTATAGGATGGATTGTAGCTAGGCTAAAAGGGAAGTGCCAATAACCGTTAGGAAGGGATGGGAAGAATCTAGATGACTGAAAATGGGCTAGAAGGAAGTGATAGACACAAAAAGAAATAGATGGACTTAAGAAATCTTTTGGAGGAAGGACCCTGAGGACTTGTTGATAGATTAGATATTAGGGATGAAGGAAAGGGGAGATTCACAGATCATTTGCAGGTTTTTTGCCTTGAATACTTGGATGGATAGTAGGAGTATTTTACTGTGATGAGGAGCACCAAGGAGGAACAAATTTGATGAAGGGTGGAAAATGAGCATTTGTGTTTAAATTGTTAAGGACAATAGTGTAAATATCCCTTAGTGACTCAGCTGGCCAAATCACGTGGGGTTTTGTTGTTGCTTTGTTTTGTTGTTAGCAAACATCTGGTTCTTGAACTACAAGATTCATTGTTGATGGCTGTCTTTTAATAAATGTTATTTCAGTCCAAGTCTCATTTTAACTTTTCTTCCCTATTTTCTTTCTTTCATGATATGCACAGCCTTCTGGTGGTTTTCTAGAAGCATAATCCCCATATGTAATTTTGTTCCTGTGGAAAAGTCCATTTTGGATTACACTATCCAAAATAACATTCCAGGAATAGAAACTCATGTATCCTATACTTGAGTACTAGTTATATATATAAAAATTAAACATACAATAATCTTCTTCAATAGAATGCAGTAGACTTTAATAATATTTGATACAAAATAGCATTTGCAGTACCCTCAAGCTTGTAAAAGTTCATTCTCTTAGAACAGTATGAAAGCTGTTCCATATTTAAAAACTACACGGTGCTGCTCATACACATGCCCTTCACTAGCATCTCTCTTCAATTTTCTCTTGAATTTCTGAATAAGTGTTAATTTGAAGGAAAGCGGTTATAAGCACACAGAAGGGAGAGTAATCCTTTACATTGCAGGGGACAGGGAGATACTGAGACACAGGTGAGTGATATGGTCAGGTTCACATTTTAGATGGATGGATTTTTCTGGGGACTGTGGAGGAATGATAGGAAAATGGAAACACTTGCAGCAGGGGATCAGTGAGAGAATCATGCCAGCAGAGAAGGGCAGGGAGACACAGCCAAGAAAGACCTGAACTAAGGCAGGTGGTAGAGGTAGAGAGGAAGAAGACATTGAAAAAATATTTCTCACATAGAATGAGAAGCACCAGGTGACCAACTGCCAGTTTTCTGATTTGAGTGATGGTATATCAGGTAACGCCACCAACTGAAGTAAGAAAAAATAATAATAATAACATGTTGGAGGTGGATATATGTAATGGTTAATTTCATGCGTCCGCTTGACTGGACTTAGTGCACAGATTAAAACCTTATTTCTCGGTGTGTCTGTGAGGGTGCTACCAGACAAGATTAGCACTTGAGTGAGTGACTCAGAAAGATAGACTGCCCTCTCCAAGGTTGCAGGGGCCGCAGGGGCATCATTCAACCCATTGAGGGCTTGAATAGGACAAAAGAGGGAGGAAGGAGGAATTTGAGAGATTTGCCCCTTTTTTCCTGCCTCACTGCCTGAGCTGGGACATCTCACCTCGTCTTCTTCTGTCCTCAGTTTAGGATTAACACCATCAGCTCCCCCTGGTTCTCAGGCCTTCAGATTGAGTGTGAATTTCATCACCAGCTTTCCTGGATCTTCAGCTCACAGATGGAAGACTGTGGGACTCGTCAGCCTCCATAATCACATGATCCAACTCCTCATAATAAATCTCCTTTTACATATACAGAAATCTCTCTCTCTCTCTCTCTCTCTCTCTCTCTCAAGAAACACAAGGCAAGAATAGGGCACCAGTGGGGATGGATGTTTGGTGGCTGAGAAACAGAAAAAAACAAAACAAAACACAAGGAAATAACATACATACATATATAGATATAGATATAGATATAGATATAGGTATATATATATATGTATATCTATATACATATATATATATATGTATATCTATATAAAACGAGATAGAGAGACAGAAATATCCTGTTGGTATTGGTTTTGTTTCTATGGAGAGCCCTGACTAATACAACATAGGAGTGAAAGTAATTAATTGTTTTTTGAACAAGACGAGTTTGAGGTATTTGTGGATGTCCAAGAGGAGATGCTTTTAGGTAGAATCTCATAAAAGAGATCAAGACTAGAAATATACATTTGGGATTCATTGGTTATAACCAGTAGATGAATCCCTAAGAGTGTGAGATTGTCAGGAGGGGTCAAATAGATTTAGAAAAGCAAAGGGCCAAAGACAGAACCTGTGAAAACATCAAAATTTAAGCGGTGGAGAGAGATAGCAAAACATCTGGTAGCTATTGTTTTCATATATAAATATACGATATATATTATAGGAATTCAATTAATAAGTTTCATAATTAGACATTTATAAACCAGGAAAGGGAGAACTTTGCAATATGAAACCTGAAGATTTTGAAAGCATGATTTGACAGAAATTGATATCATTCTCCAGAAAACTGTATTTCATCTTGGTTTTAACATCAGCCCTAATATCAGTACTAATCTAACGTATAGCTGGAGTAAAACAAAACGTGTGCATGCACACACATGCATACACACTGCTAAAGCAGTCTCAGCAAGAGTCTAAAATTCTGCAGCAGAGGCTTACCTTCATTACTATTATTATAGTCATTTAAAAGATGTGATTCAGTGCAAAATTCCTCAGGGTGAAGTGCACAGAAGACTAGCAATCATACAGTACAAAGGAATTTGCCGATGGTCGGCAAGTTTCAGGACAAGAAACAGTGAAAAGCTTTGCTAACACGTATTTAACGAATTTGAAATGTAAGTCTATGATGTTTACAAAATGCCAAATGTATTTAATAATAATTGATTATAAAGTGCTGTGCATGCACTTTCCAAGACTGTGCTGGTATTTTTTATCTTGGAAAACATATACTGTCTCATCATTTAAATGACATATTTGTTAACTTTAAAATTTTTCCCTGTTATTATTATGTTTCTTTAAATTCTTGATTAATTTAAATAAACTAGATTAACTGTTCAAAATTGATTCACAAATGCATTAACAATATCAATAAAACAGCAATGTAAATATACTTACTCAAATTAATGTTTTAAATATAATAGTAAATAGAACTCCAGGGTGAATCTAAAATGTGAATCTGCAACTATGATGATTTCATACATGCATCCAAAAAATAAGAGTGAGATGAGAAAAATAAGATAATACAAAATACCTGAGGATTTCTTGTTTTACCTCTGGCAGCTAGACCATTGTCTGTTATAAAACTATGACAATTAGTGGCATGAAGTTATAAAAGCTTTATGCTATTTTCAAAGAAAACATAGTTACTCTTCTAGTAAATCAACATTTTCACAAATAAGCATAAAATAATGCTCATTATTTGGAAATACTCTACAAAAAAAAACAAGCATAAGTCCCTAATTTTGAAAAAAATTTTGTGAACCCCATCACAAAGATAGTAACAAATGATATGTTCAAGAAAAAGCATAAGAACCTGTTATTGCGGGAGCAGCTGGGGGAGAAGCTATTCTAAGTCCCATCTTGTGAGCAGAGGCTTGGCTCCACACTGTTGGAGCACGGTGGGAAGGGTCACAACAGAAGAACAGGCCAAGCATTCAGTTTGAAGTAGACCCAGTTGTTCCCACCTGGGGCCTTTCTCATGAATCCAGGTCCAGCAGATGGGCACATGAGAAAGGAAACAGGGTTCATGGGCTTCTATTTGCATTATCTCAGACAAAAGCTGCTTATTGTAAAGACTGAATGTCAGTATATGTAGAATAACATCAGGGAAAGGGAAAGAGTAGAAAATTCCAAAAACCTGTCCCCCAACACAAGCAGCAAATACACTGGCAAAAACAGTTGAAGTCAAGTTCATGAGAACTCTGGAAACACACCAAATGTGTACAGCAAGCAGGTGAATGCTTAAATAAGAACAAAAGAGCTGAATCTCAGCTTTAAATTCTGAGAAAAATTCTGTCAAATCATTAGCTGTCTACTGAGCTAACAGAACAGAAACTTCAGTGGCCATACAGAATGAAGAATACAGACTTTAGAAAATCAGTACAGAAAAATCACCATACAAACAAACAGCAACTACTCCAACAAGTAGCAACAAAAAGCCTTGGGAAGGAGGGAGAATCTGATCTCCAGATTTATTATATTATAATATTCAGAATGTCCAGTTTTCAACAAAATATTACAAGTTGCACAAAAAAAAAATGAAAGTGTAGCCCATAAAAAGGAAAAAAGAAATTAACTGAAACTATTCCTGAAGAAGCCCAGACATCAGACTTATTAAACAAAGACTTTAAATCAAGTATTTTAAATATATCCAAAGAGCTAAAAGAAACCACGTACAGATATCTAAAGCAAATCATTAGAAAGCTGGCTCATCAAATAAAGAATATCAATAAAGAGATATAAATTATAAGAAGGAATCAAATAGAGATCTTAGTGCTGAAAAGTACAATAATTGAAATGAAAATTTTACTAGAAATGTTCAACTGCAGACTTGAGCAGATAAAATAATCAGTAAACTTCAGACAGGTCAATGGATGTCATTTAGTCTGAGGAACAGAAAAAGAAAAGAAAAAGGAAAATGAACAGAGCCAAGAGACAGGTCAAACCTCCTAAAGTGTACCCTCATACACATAATAGGAATCTTAGTGGGAGAAGAAAAGAAGAATATTTGAAAAATAATTGCAGAAAACTTCCCAAATTTGATGAAATATATAAATCTACACATCTAAGAAGCTCAACAAATCCAAATAGGAGAAATTTAAAGACATTTACACTGAGACACATTATAATCAAACCGTCAACATCCAAGTGCATACACACACACACACACACACACACACACACACACGAGAATCTGAAAGCAATGAGAGAAGAGATTCATCATGTACAAGGGAACTTCAATAAGGTTAACAACTGATTTCTAATTAGAAACCATGAAGGCTAGGAAGCAGTGTGATGACATATTCAAAGTCCTGAAAGAACAAAAAAACTGTTAACCAATAATTCTATATCTGGCAAAACTTTCCTTCAAAAATGAAGAAATTAAGACACTGCCAAAAAAAAAAAAAAAATGAGAAAGTTCACCACTAGTAGGAGTCCCCTATAAGAAATGTTAATGGGAGTCCTTCAGACTGAAATGAAAGGACACTAGACAGTTTTTTGAACCCATAGGAAGAAATAAAGAACACCAATAAAGGTAACTACATAGTTATACTCAGTATTACTATATTTTTGGTTTGGTTTGTAACATTTTATTTTCCTATGTGATATAACATATAACTACATAAGACAATAAGATACAGATCTACACTGAAAGGCAAACAATGTACAAAGGGGTAATTTGTGACAATAACAATGAAAAGGGAGTTTAGAGCTATATAAGATTTTGTATATATTGAGAGATATATCAGCAAAGATTTTGTATACTCTTGAACCTAAATTCAATTAAGTATTAATTTGAACTAGATTGTTATAAATTAAAATGTTAAAGGGCAACCACTAAGAAAATAACTTAAAAATATGTAGTAAAGGAATGGGAAGAAAATCAAAATGAAACATTAGAAAAAATTCAATTAATCACAAAAGAAGGCAATACTGGAGGAAGTAAAGAACAAAAAAAGATATGGCATTGGGAAAACGACTAGCAAAATGGTACAAGTAAGTTCTTCCTTATTAGTAAAACTTTAAATGTAAATGGATTAAAATCTACAATTAAAAGACAGAGATTGGAATAATTGATTTTAAAAATGATCCAACTATATGTTGTCTACAGAGACTTAGTTTAGATCCAAGGACACCAATAGGTGGAAATAAAAAGACCATAAAAGATCATCCATGGAAACAGTACTAAAACAGAGACAGAGTGGCTTAACTAATATCAAATAAAAGAGACTTTAAGACAAAAATTGTTATAAGACAAAGAAAGATATTATATAATGATAAAGTGGCCAATACATCAAGACGATATAACAGTTATAAAAATATATCTCACCTAACAATCTCACCAAATGATACAAAGCAAAACCTGATAAATTTAAAGGGAGAAATTGAAAGTTTGAAAATAATAGCTGACTACTTCAAAACCTCACTTTAAATAATGCATAGACCAACTAGACAAGAAAAAAAGGACAGGGAAATAGAAGACAACAAGACTATAAATCAATTAGATTTAACAGACAAATAGAGAACGCTCATTCCTTCCGACAACAGCAAAATACACATTCTTCTCTAGTGCACATGAGAATATCCTCCAGGATATACCATATGTTAGACCACAAAATAAGGCTCAATAAATTTAAAAAGATTGAATCATATAAATTTTCTGACCACAATGGAATGAAATTAAAGTTCAATAAAAAAAGAAAATCTGGAAAATTCATAAATATGTTAAAATTAAACACACTCTTGAACAACCAATCAGTTGAAGAAATCTCAGGGAAAATTAGAGAATACTTAGCAATGAATGAAAACAAAAACACTGCACACCAAAATTTATGGCCTATAGTGAAAGCAGTGCTCAGACAGAAATTTATAACGGTAAATGCCCATGCTAAAAAAACAAACAACTCAATTATATAATAGGCAGAGGACTTGAATACACGTTTTTCTAAAGAAGACATAGAGATGGCCAACAAGCACATGAAAAGATGCTCAATATCACTAATCATCAGGAAAATGCAAATTAAAACCACAATGAGATATCACCTTACTCCTATCAGAATGGCTATTATCGAAAAGACAACAAATAACGAGTGCTGGTGAGGATGAGGAGAAAAGGGAATCCTTGTGCACTGTTGGTGGGAATGTAAATTGGTGTAGCCACTATGGAAAACTGTATAGAAACTCCTCAAACAATTAAAAATAGAACTACCATATGATCCAGTGATTCTGCTCATGGGTATTTACCCAAAGAAAATGAAAACACTAAGTTTAAAAGATATATGCACCCACTGTAGCATTATTTACGATAGACAAGATATGAAAGTAACCTAAGTGGTCATCAACAGGTGAATGGATAAAGTGGTATATGTATACAATGGAATGTTATTCAGCCATAAAAAAGAATGAAATCTTGCCATTTGCGATAACATGGATGGACGTAGAGGGTATTTTGTTAAGTGAAATAAATCAGAAAGAATGGTAAATACTAGATGATTTCACTTACGTGTGGAATCTAAAAAATAAAACAAATGAGAACAACAACAAAAAAGCCCAGAAACAGAGTCATAGGTACAGAGAACAAATAGGTGGTTGCCAGAAGGGAGGAGGGAGGGGAGATGAGAGAAATAGGTGAGGGAGATGAAGAGGTACAAACTTTCAGTAACAAAATAATTGATTCACAGGTATGAAATGTACAGTGTGGGGAACAGTGTCAATAATTATGTAATCTCTTTGTATGGTGACAGATAACAAGTAGACTTATCATGGTCATCATTTTGAAAGGTATAGAAATAGCAAATCACTATGCTGTGTACCAGGAATTAACATAGTGCTGTAGGTCAACTCTACTTCAAAAATAAACAAACAAACAAACAAACTCATGGAAAAAGAGATCATATTTGTGGTTACCAGGGACAGGGGATGGGAAGAGTGAGGACTGGATGAAGGCGGTCAAAAGGTACAAACCTTCAGTTACAAGATAAGTAGGTACTAGGGATGTGATGTACTACATGATAAAGACAATTAACAATGCTGTACATTATATATGAAACCTAAGAGTTCTTATCACAAGGAAAATATTTTTTTTTTCTGCTTAATGCTGTATGTATATGAGATGATGGATGGTCACTAAACTTACTGTGGCAATCATTCCATGATGTATGCAAGTCAAAACATTATGCTGTACATCTTAAACTTATACAGTGCTATATGTCAATTATATCTCAATAAATCTGGAAGGAAAAAAGAGAAATGTTCATTAAAATAACACATAAATTTCTTCTGTTTTTTTTGTGATGATTTTGTCATTACAGACTGTACAACTGAATTACTGCCAATTTTTTTTCCTTTTTAGACGTTGTCTCAAATTGTACTAGTGACTTTTTTTCCTCCATGTTTTAACCTTTTATACATTCACTGCTCTAACTTTTTATATATATTCCCCCTTTCCTCCTTTACCCCTTTTTCCTTTTTTCCATCAAATGATATAATTTCACTAAATGTTTGATATTTTTGAAAGCCTAAATTTTTTAAATTAATTAATTAATTAATTAATTATGGCTGTGTTGGGTCTTCGTTTCTGTGCGAGGGCTTTCTCTAGTTGTGGCAAGCAGGGGCCACTCTTCATCGCGGTGCGCGGGCCTCTCACTATCGTGGCCTCTCTTGTTGCGGAGCCCAGGCTCCAGACGCGCAGGCTCAGTAGTTGTGGTTCATGGGCCCAGCTGCTCCGCGGCATGTGGGATCTTCCCAGACCAGGGCTCGAACCCGCGTCCCCTGCATTGGCAGGCAGATTCTCAACCACTGCGCCACCAGGGAAGCCCTGAAAGCCTAAATTTGATTAAGATCTTTTTTTCAGCTAATAGTAATCCTTTACTTTTACACAATGATTTAGCGTTAACAAAAGGTTATCATAATTGTACCATTTAGGATTCAAAACAAACTTGTGAAATAGATAGAAAAGACATTTGACTTCAGTAACAGCTCAGGAGCCAAGATGTAGTTTATAGTATCAGAAAAGGGGCAAATCCAGACCATCAGTCATATAAAGAGAAATACAACTGCCAGTCACATGCTTTGTAAACTCTACCAAATAGAACCAGTTAAGGGAAGAGCAATACAACTATTAATAATTTTATTTTTTTTAAAAAGTCACCTCAGTGAAAAGTATTCAAACATAAAGTGTTGGAAACTCTGCACTGAAAACTCAAGATAAAACTTTGCTTGAAGACTGGAAAATCAAAACGTCAAAGAGAACATATATAGCAAACAATAAAGGGAATGCTAACACACAAACTATATCATCCGAGGTAACTGAGGATTTGTCCCAAGATGAAGGAACTGCAAATCAATAGAAATTCCACGAGATTCAACAAAGCAGTACATTTTCACAAAGGATGACTTTATAAAAACCTTACAAAATGATGCAAAGGATCTAAAAGTCAGAAACTAGATAAAAGCACTAGAAAAAAAGAAAGAAGCTCAAATACTCTGAAATAATAGCTCAATTTATGCCCTTCAAAACAACCCCTAACAATTGGGAAGTGTCAGTACTGAGGACTTACAGCATTCGACAGATTCTTCTCAACTAAGTCATAGTCTGATTGTGGCCAGCAATTGCAATTAGGAAGGGAGAGAGGGAGGAAAGGAAGAAGGGTGGGGAGCCAGTGAAAGAACGAAAAACATGGAAAGAAGGGAGGAAGGGAGGGAGGAAGGGAGGGAGAGGGAAGGAAAGGAGCTAACCTATGGCCAAAAGAGAACAGCTTAATGATTAGGAAATCAAATGGCACCACACCACCTCTCGCTGAAAATGAATGAGGTAAAAGCAGATCTCAAAGACAAGGATTTATGTGAGGAAAAGACAGTGGGAACAGTAAAAGGCTTTCCTAATGACACCAAAACTAGAAATCATTCTTGGCAAGAGCATGTCTAAATAAGCCCATTTTCGTCTCACGGTATCCTGTTGAGACCACTTAAAGAGTACATCACAATAAATGCCCTCCACAACTGAGACGGCCCTTAGCCTTGTGGGAGTCAATCACTGGTACGCCTTGGAACCCCCATAATCAATGTAATTCCAGGCTGTGTGTCTTTACAGTGGCCATTAATATATCACTGGCATGTTGAGATAGTTAGGATCTGTTTGCTACAGGAACCACTGTCTAAGAGCTAGTACACTTATGTTCAATTCAAGTAAACCTTGGTGACATAGGAAAAGGATCCAATAACATTCAACCAAAATTCTAAAGCAAGTTCTACAAGCAGTCTATCATTTATGGAAGAATCAAGTACTTGACAAATCAAAGTATTCTCCCTTTAAGTAAACCTAAATAAATAATGTGTTGTGACCAGGGCTCCACATATCAAAGGTAATGTGAACTGAAGTAATTAGTAAAAAATATAATGTCACTTTTGGCTTCAATTTTTCAGCTTTCTTTGGTCATAAAAGTGACTTAGGACAATAATTATGCTGTTATTTCAGTAAAAATACAGCTCTCTAAGGAAATTTGCAAACTTTTTAAAGAGAAGTTGTTCTGTTTGGAAGTAGAGCATTGATCAAAATTGTAACGTGAAGTAAAATTTTAACTTTTTAAGAATCAGGATTAAAATAAACTCAGTTTCATTAATATGAGGATATTAAAAAGTTAGATTTTACCCAGGTGATGGTTGAAGTGTAATTTTATTCTCAGATTCTCAAGGGTTATCTGTGTAGCATTTCTATTTCTCTGAGAACCATTCACATTTCTACCTAAAAATCTTTCTCTCATATAAATTTCATGAATTTATTATGTTGATCCAAACAAAGCTTTCACTTTACCCTTCAATAGCCAGTACTTCTCTTAATGATTACAGATACTAAGAACTCAGTTTTGGTATGGTCATTGTTTTTGTTTTCCATTTACAAATGTGGTGCAGGCTCCAATTTCAGGATAGATTCTAAACATGGAGTTAAATTATAGTTCTCAACTCTGGTGCACACCAGAATCACCTGGGAGCTTTAAAATATATACCCAGGTTCCATACCAAAGATTCAGTTAATTATAACCAGTCTCCAGAAAAATCTGAGCATCAATAGTTCTTGAACTTCTTCAAATGAGTTTCGATTGTGTCTAGGATTGAGAAAGACTGGTTAAGGAAACCGAAAGCAACAAGTCCCTTTTTTCCTACAATGATAATCACCATAATAGGAATATTTCAGTCTGGAAAAATTAGAACTCAGGGCACTATATTGTTTAAGTCTTAAAAAGCATAAGACTAGAAAGGAGCATGCCATTGTAAAAAGACAGTTATTCATATATTACTCTAAAATTTTCAATATGTAAAATAACTCTTGGTAGATTCAGAATTAATTGGTATAGACCTAGTATGGAGAGGCTGAACACAGCTAGCTCTGAACAAAATTGTGAAATGGACAAAACAGGTCTTCCGTGTGTTACTCTTCCCCTTCTTCTCTCTCCATCCTGTTCCCTCTGAATTTTCAATACTAGGCTCACCCCATAAGGCTTCTCTAGGAAGCTAAGGTCACAGCAAAATAATTCCGAAAGATAATACAAATGACTCCTTCTTTGGAGTCAATTTTTTATTGTTTAACACACACCTGATAACATGATGACAATAGCCACGCAAACAAACAGAAGTCTGATGAACAAAAATACATTACTAGATGAAATAGTTGTGCTTACCTTTAAATGTGGACATATATCTTTCCTGCCGTACTACATCCATAAGTTTCCTGGATGATTTTCTTGGCTACAAAAGGAAAAAACATCTCTTTAGTTTTTAAATAAGGCAATAAAATGTGTTTGAAATTTGGCTGTGCCACTTTATGACCCTAGGAAAGAAACTTTTCTAAGCTTCAACTGTAGAATGATGAAATAATAAAATATAAACATTAGACAGAATAAGGCATCCAATACAGATGAAAAATTTCAGTAAGTATTAACTGTTATTATGAAAAAACTATTTGAAGTTTCAACATTTTCTTAAGAAAACATTCTTTCATCTCAAGATTATTTATATGCCTTGTTTTTTCAAAGCACTTTAACTGCTATAATTTCATATTATACTTGGAGAAGACAGTCACTGGAGACACGATAGCAATTTTTAAAAATCATATTAGACATGTGGGTGAAGTTTTAGGGCATTGCTTATCAAAGAATCTCATCAGAATCACCTGGAAACTCTTTAAAATACAAATTCCTGTGCCACCCACAGATCAATCCAATGTGAATCTCATGGGGACCTTAAGCTGCTGAAGCAATTCTTATGCACAGTAAGGTTTGAGAATGGATTCTTTAGGAAGACACTTCACAACGTACAGAAGATTGTTTACACTCAGAACTGTTCATAGACAAAGGAGTTATCTTGCAAGGGTTTCCTGTCTCTGGAGAGCAGAATGGCCATTTGGTGCAAAAGCTAGGGAACATCTTTAAACATAGGAAGGGTAACCAACCCATGGGAGCTAGGGTTAAGTTCCCTTCCAATCCAGAAATTCAATTCCAAACAAATTTTTATAAAGCACCAATTATGAAACAGAAACTTCCATAAACATTTCACATAATTCATTTAACCAGTCTGCAAAAGAGTTTTTATCTAAGGAAAACAAATTCACAGAAGTTACATTTTGTCCAAGAAGGGATCCAAATCTCAGCTTCTCATTCCAAATAGAGGATACTTTTCACCACTCTAACTCCTCTGGGCATAAAAACACTTCCTCTCTTGACTTTCCTGTTTCTCCTTAATAATCCCATCCACTCAGTCTCAAGGCCACCTGTTGTTATCCAACACGTCTCAGAGATATGATTATATCATTGCTGTGTCTTCCTCAGCCCCGTTTTTAATCAATATCCTATTGATTTCACTTCCAAAACTGTCCTCTGTATTTCCTTCTCTTCTGTCTTCCCAATCCCATGACTCCAGACCAAGTTCTATTATTGTATGAGCATCTTCCCCAGCCAATCCATTTTATTCATAGCCACTAAATTAACTTTCATAATGAAAAATCTAGAGTATGTTACTTCCTTGATTAAATATATGAAATACTCTCCCTTCCTACCAAAAAAAAAAAAAAAAAAAAAAAACCAGTCTGACATTTTTAACTAAATGAGTGTTTAAAGATTTTATATGAGAGCTTCCATCTGTGTGGGCAGCTTTGTTTTACACTATTCCTTTTCACCTACCATGATTTCCAACCAAACGGAACAATAGTTCTCTTGTGAACACAGCTCTGATTTTCTGGCCTCTTTTTGATTCCTCAGGTTGGGGGTCACCTGTCTGGTTACACCTCCCAGGCAAATGGGAGTTAGGATATCTGGTGTCCCAGATTTTTAGAAGCAGATTCTGCAGGGCAAGGTGGGGAATCAGGCAATATAATACAAGAGGCAATGTTTTGAGAAGAAAGGTCACCAAACTTTAGATGGAATATTGTCAATCTGAATGAGTTAAGCAGAAATAGAAAATTCCTGTAGTGACAAATGGGACAGTAACCTAAGCTAGAAGAGAATAAATAAGTGGGGGAGAGAGGGAAAAACATGGAGAAATTCCCCAAGTCAAATCCTAGGACTCTTCATAGACTCATTTGATCTCAAGCTGGGTGGGAAGAAAGATGTTCACATTGCTATTGTTCTTGTTTAGCCTGAACTTCTTTAATCCTGCCAATTTCTTAACAGTGATCTCATACCTATTAGTCATAACCTTTAGCACAGATTACCACCAGGGCGACTTCTCAGTAGATCCCATGAAAATGATCATTCCTTCCTCTGAGTTCCCATGACCTGCTGTTCTTATTTTTGTGACACATTGGATTCCTCCTATTTTATCATAAGCTTTTTGAGGACAGGAATCCTTTCATTGTCACTGTCGACTCTGCCCGAGCGGGTCTGGCTGTTAGTTATCCAAGAACCTTTCCCTGTTTGTGTATGTGTGTGTTCTGCCTCTTCCCTCCTCCTCAGCATTCCCATTCACCAATGAAGAAAATTAGGTCAATGAATACTAACTGATATGTCCAGGGAAATAATCACTGTGGAATTTGTCTTGCCTGATCATTCTGTACTAAAGGACTCTCTTTTACTCAGTCTCTTATAAAGCTGTATTATTTCACCAAAAATGGAGCAATTTTGGAGTGACTTTTCCAAGGAATTAGGATAGTCAATCGACCTGAGTATATGAGGAATTTATAGGAACTGTAAGAAATATGAAAGAAATTCTGCTTGTGAAAACCAACAGCTACAGTAACATAAACCTTATAAAAATTTTAAAACATGCGTAAAATATTTTCAGCCCTACATCTTGTCAGCTAGTCTGCATCTAAAACCAAATGCTGGAAACCTGCTTTGCCTTTTGCTTCCTCATTTTTGCCTCATGGTTTCTAAAACCCCGTGACAAATCTAGTGGTCTCTCTCTCTCCAGGAGCAAAAGCAAACCTAATTCTCTTCTCTCTATTGTTCTCTTGGTTTAGTCATCCATCAGCTACAGATTTGCTCTTCTTTCCTTCTCATCTATAGAATATTTTTTCATGAAGCAGTCCCACCATCCAATAAATCCATTTGTATTGGTTGGTTCTGCTTACCTAAGGAGTGAATCATCAGTTGGTTTCTGAGGTTCAGAATCAGCAGTGCCTCCGTATTATCTGTAGTAGATGAAGTGATGGTGCTAGAGGCAGACTGAGTGAACCAAGAAGGCAGGGAGAACTGCTCTAATCTTGCTGTGATTATAAAAGCATTGCTACTAAGGAAAGGTGCAGGACAAGATGAAGAATAACAGTGCTAATATTTTGGAAGTGGATTTAATTTCGTCTAGGTCAGCTTTCCTAAGGTATACATTTGTGAATATGTTTTTTAAAAATAAGGATTCCATTGTGAGATAATTTTAGCAAGCTGTATCATGCTGCATATGCTAGAAAAATTGCAATGCACATATTTTACATATTAAAAGCTTTCAGTGATTAACATTGTTTAATGCAGGATTCCTCAAATATAATCGACTGTAGAACTCCCTTTCTGATAAATGTCTGATGTATATGCTCCAAGGAACACACCTTGGAAAATGCTAATCTAATTTGTTCATATGTTTACATTATTGGATCAGGTAGATCATATCCAGACTCTTATATCCAAACTGTTCCCATATGTCCTTGTGATGACTAAATGACATCTCAAACTAAACGTGGTCCAAACAAACTCCCTCCACTCCCAAACCTGCCTTTCTCAGTCTTTTCTATATGAGTTGTTGGCGAACCAGTATGATTAGTTGCTAAGTCTAAACATCTTGGAGTTATCTTAGCAAATCTTATCATTGGCACATTCAAAATATATCAGCCTCTTACCATCTACAATTGCTACTACTCTTATTTCTATGCTATCATCATTTCTCACCTGGATTATCCCAATAGCTTTTGAATAGATCTTTTTGTTTTCATTGCATCCCTTCAAGTCTACTTTTAACACAGCAGCAGACCAATCCTGTAAGAATGTAAGTTAAAGGGTGTCCCTCCTCTGCTCGAAACCTTCCAACAACTTCCATCTCAGTGAAAGTAAAAGTCACAGACCTTACAATGGCTTCCAATGCCTTCAAGATGTCTGCCACCCTCTCCCAGCCCTGTCCTCTGACTTGATTATTTACCATCCCCTGCCCATGTGCTTCAATTATCCTGACCTCTTCATAATTCTTCTACCCCACAGGCTGCCCTATCCCAGAGCCTCACATCTTCTCTGTCTAGAACACCTGTCACCCACATACCAGTTCGGTTATCTCCCTCACATTTTAAAAATCTTTATTCAAACATAATGTTATAAGTGAAGCCTTCTTTGGCCACCTTCTTTAGTATTGCAACCTGCCCCAGGGCACCCTTCCCATGTCCTTGCTGCTTTTTTTCTTCACAGCATTTACCATCTGCTAACACATTGCATCACTGGCTTACTTAGTGTGTTTATTGGTTCTCTCCCTCCTTAAAAGGTAAGCTTCAAGAGGGCAGAATTTGTGCCTGTTTCATTCAGTGTCTTGTGTGTAGCAGATACTCATTCCATGTTTGTTGAAAGTTTATTTACTTAAGTTTTAATAAAATGGGTAATCCTACAAATTTAAAACATGTTTGACAGTGAGATTCATGTTATATTGTCTAGAATAGACATTGACAGGCAAGAAAGTATTATAATTTATTTTATTAATTAACAATGTAGAGCAAACAGGACTGGATTAGGGATAAACTTATCCTGGTTTTTGGGCTCAGTTCTGCCAGTAAAACTTTGTGGCTTTTGAACTTCTGTCTCCTCTTTTGAAATGTAAGAGTAATAAAACTGAGTTTCTCAGGGTAGATGTGGGAACAAAATGAGACAATGAATTAATTTATATTTTCATTCAAGTGTAACAGGCATCATTCAAGGCATTAATGTGAAAGCATTTTGTAAATGCAGAAAGCCCAGGGTAAATATAAGGACATGTTCTTTTCAATAACAAAAAATTTTGTTGAGTGATTTTGAACAGCAATGCATTTAAAAACTGATCATAAATTACATACACATTGTTGCTTCAACTGTAAAAGTTGGAATCAAAACATTTATTAGTGAAATCTTATGTACTTTTTGAAAATACTCTGGAAACCAGAAAACTTAAAACTACAAAAACAAGCGATTTGGAGATGTTTTACCCACCAAAATAAAGTTTTAATAAATTGGCAACTTCTAAAAAATTAAACCTCAAGCTTAACTTAAAAACCAACACACATTACTACTGCACAACACAACGATAAAATAAGCTCGTGGAGCTCTTGAACCGAAAAATCTGAATTTCCATAGATCTACCTTATTAAAAAAGCATCAGATCCATGCCCTAAATCATGTAGCTATGGGAAGTTTCCCATGGGATGTGCATCTGGCCCATTATCTTCAGACTGCATACTGAATCAGAAAGACTTCTGATGGTGGCAAAATGAGACCATCTTTAGCCCTTCCCCCGCTTTTGTCTTATTTGGGTCAAACAAGATGGATATCAGAAGTACACAATCTTCAGTTTTGTCTGAAAATCAACTCAAGTGAATACATTTTGCTTCACTGGCTTCCATTATTGTTATGACAGGAAATAACTTTAATGAGATTTGAAACAACGCTTTAAGGGACTATATTAAAATTGAGCTGGCTGATTCTTTTTCATTTACAATAACATTTTATACATTAGGGATATGTCTGTCTATAACACTCTTTAATTTATTATTTACATGGAAAAATGGAAAATTTTAAGGTCTTTAACCAAAATATTAAGGTCCAGAATTGAATGTGAAAAAAGCCCTGTGTGATATTCACACTTGAATTCAAATAAAAATTTTCAACAATTTTTAAATTTATATAGTATGGAGACATTGGATCCACTCTTTGAGGTATCACATTACATGAGGTCATTAATTAAATCTTTAAAAATCATTTGTGAAAGTTGCCACTCAATTCATTAAACAAAGTGAAAACGATATACAGGAAAAATTAATATCCTGAAATACCTTTTTTAAAAGGCAAATTAGCAGCTACCAAAATATTCACAAAGGAGCCACCTATAAACCAGACGAAGAGGGTTTGAAGTGCTTTATTATGTAGCTGGAGAAATGATACAGTTTTGTAAAGGGAGGATTAATTTTTTAAGTCCCCATTTATACTTTAAATACTAAGAAGGCTTTAAACAGGGCAATGATCATTTATCACCTTCCTTAGACTTCAGGTATTTGATGTAATCTAGTGTGTTGTCACATTACCGTGTAGGTGCTCAGTAAAAAGTAATGGAACTGAGTTGAATTTTATGGCTTCTTGGAAAAGAGCAGTTTGACTGTAGACCATGAAGTGCTATTCTTTGAACAGGACAGATTTCCTGTTCTTTCCTCCATTTTGGTGACCGTGTTGAGAAAAAAATAAGTAAATATGTAATGTAAATACCTAACAGTAGTTTGAACAATATGGGCATCCTTCTAACTACCCAGCAGAAGCAACGAGCTCCTCAGCTTATGTGATAAAGTGAATGGAATAAGTTCTGGAGCATCTTCGCTGACACTATTGAAAAGACAATAAAATTAGGCACCGATTTTTCTGAAAGTTCATTAACTCTAATGACTAAACCAAGAGCAGAATTCAACTATCACCTGATTGGAGAATAAATATGTGTGTGTGTGTGTGTGTGTGTGTGTGTCTGAATAAATAAAGCAATCCAAAGACAGCAGACCCATGTAAACCCATGTGATATCATTCTTCCAGATCTTCTTGTACGTGGGCCTCAGCTTTTCAGAAGCTCTAACACGGGTGAAGATGTGGAAGCAGAGACACACCGACTGTAAAAGAATGAGAAGTATAATCTCATATAAAACTACACTGTCTTTTAAAAAGTCTTTTGTGTCCCACAAAGAAGCAATTTTTCCTGTTTGTGTTTCAAGAAGAACTGGAGTGTGAACGGCTTAAAACCAATTCTACTTGTTGAAAAACAAAGAGTATCATAACTTTGACATTGTGAGATCCTAAGTAATTGAAACAATTGTGCCTTCCCTTTAACTTTGACTTTTCTTTCACCTTCCCTAGAGTCTGATAGCATTCCTGGATACCGAGAGGGAAAATGCTGATTCCTCTAGCATAGGCTGATATTTTTTCTGTATACCAAGGGCTTAGTTCAGGTGAAACTGAAGACTACAGGACAACATTTAAAAGGAACTAATTCCACCCATCCCGCCATCCGTATATATAAACAGTTGTCTCCCCAGACACTGCAGGAGCAATGCAGTCTGTTCATAGATTTTTCTTGTGAATGAGAAAAGTAGACTTTGCTGAGTAAGAAAAATGAATGAATTCCTAAAGTTGCAGATTAAAGCAGGTGTAAAAAGGCCTCTGCTCCCTTGTGGTAAGTGTCACCAGTTGACAGGAAGCTTCTCATTCTGCAGCATTCCAAATCATTTGGTCTCTGCCAGAAAACAACAGCTGCTACAACCCAACTGTACCCTTCAGTGTCTGATGAGCACCCATATACAGCTAATTTCCATTCACTTTACAAACTGCGTGTTTCCAAGAGATAAATATTGGAAAGAGTGGGCTAGCAGACATTTGGTAAATGTAAAGTTAGATGCTTCAATACATCAAATGGTGCTTTGTCAGATATCCATATATTAATGAACTATATCTGATATATGTGCATGTATATATACACACGCGCATATATCAGATCATATTCTAGAAATGGTTTAAGGTAACTAAATGAGCACTGAATTTCTCTTTTCACTTTCATAGTCTAATTCACCTGCAGACCTTTCTGCGGGAAAGTTCCTGTGAATTCACAGAAGTAGAAAATATGACTATTTGCTTATCTGTCTTCTCTCTCAACTAAGGAAAAGAGCAAGTGTTTCTGCCATCAAATCTCTATCTTGATTAATAGGAAGGTTTTTGTTTGTTTTTAATATCCTAAGTCCCTAGACCAAGTCCACATCCTTTCCAGCAACTGACACCTCGTTTTCTCGGCCAAACAATTCTAAATTCAAATTTTTCCTGGCTACGGCCATAAACGTTCTTTGCTTAGCCCAGATTCGTTCAGTTTTCTGTCACGTGCACTGCGGTGAAATGTTATCCCTGCCATGCATCGTGCCAACCTACTAATCACATCCCTGCCGCCGCCCAACGTCTTGTGGTAAGACCTCAGCCACTCTGAGGGGTTGGTTATCTCCACCAAAGCTGTGCTGGAGACGGCTCAAGCTGGTTGCTGAGATTCAAGACTCTAGGAGCTAGATGATGTCATACTGACTCATTGAAGTTGACCATGTTGGGAGCATTTCTACCGTGGAAATCAACAAATGCTATAAATCAGAACTTTTATTTTTCTTTTCAGACCGCAGGTGCACCAGAACACTGCTGACAAATCTTTCTCCCAAACGACGACAGTATCATGTTAAACTGCCATGATCTTAATCAAATTACCTGGATCCAAAGACCCATTTTATTACATGACATTGACTAAGTTACTTAACTTTCCCAAATATTAGTTTTATCTTAATGGGGTAATATTGGTTCCTGTCTCATAGGGGTCTTCTGTGGATTAAATGAGATGATCTTTGTAAATATATAAAGGTACACAGTACTTAGTAAATGCTAATTGCTATTGTCAATGTTTAGTATTATTTCTTATTTTTTTTAATTTTTAGTAAAATAAACTTTTGCACCCACTCCCATCTACTTCTTGTAGGGAAATTCTCACTGTTGTCATCCAATAATATAAAAATTTATGCAATCTAATGATACAAAAATCTGGCAGCATGGAATCAATTAATGAATGGCAATAAAATAATCCCTTTTAGGAAGCAAAAGATTACTCATGCATGGTTATGTCTCTTCCATAGCAGTAGAGGGCCCTGAATGCTGGATGATGTGTATCTTTTCTCCATACATTTCTATTCTAGCAGCAGGAGAAAAAAATTCTCACAGAATCCTGTTCTACACAGAAGAAAGTGTTCACCATGCACTCATTCATTTGTTCATTTAAATATTAAGCATTTATTATGTATGGCAACAGGCTCACAATCTTGGGGACGTAAAAGAATAACAACTGGGCTTCCCTGGTGGCGCAGTGGTTAAGAATCTGCCTGCCAATGCAGCGCACACGGGTTCGAGCCCTGGTCTGGGAAGATCCCACATGCCACGGAGCAACTAAGCCCGTGCGCCACACCTACTGAGCCTGCGTGTCTGGAGCCTGTGCTCCGCAACAAGAGAGGCCGCGACAGTAAGAAGCCCGCGCACCGCGATGAAGAGTGACCCCCGCTCGCCACAACTGGAGAAAGCCCTCGCACAGAAACGAAGACCTAACACGACCAAAAATAAATAAATAAATAAATTTAAAAAAAAAAAGAATAACAACTAAAATTAACTGAGCATTCACAGGCACAACTGTATTTTACAACGTCTGTAGGGTAGTTACCATTATCATTCTCATATTGCAAATAAGAAAACTGAGGCACAGAGAAGTTGAGAACTTGCTAAATCCATAGAACTATGGAAACTGTCCATAGTTTCTGGAAAGTGTTCAGAAACTGTCACCAGCCTTATCCCTATCTTTTGAGAGAAGAGAAAATAAATACAGAATGACTTCTTTCAAAATATACCCGGGACAGAGGAATGCAATCTATACCATATGCAAGATACACTACAGTGCCATTCCAACAACTCCTACTAAAATTCTGATGAGCTATAAGAGGAAAGGTCATGATTACATGCTGATTGACTCACCCATGTTCATCCTTTCAACAGTTGTGTATGTGTTGGGGGGTGGGAGGTGGCAAATTATGTGCCAGTCAACTGGTCATATGCTTGGTGATGGGGAAACTTCAATGAACCAAACAAATTGAATTCCTGCCCTAGTAGGACTTATGGGTTGAGCATCAAATACCTATACAAGCGAACAACAAAATGTTATTGAAAGAAGTCTTCAGAGCCTTGTGACTTAAAGTGCGGTCCAAGGATGGTTGAAATCAATGTGTGCTTTGTGTTCCAGTCACAAAAATTAATGAAATGTATTAATTTTGTAAAAGAGGCCAGGAATACAACAGGATTGGAAACACTGAAAACCTGCAAAAAAATACAAAAAATGTGATAATTGGGCAGAGGCATTTTTTAGCAACAAAGATAGAAACACCAACATTCAGGAAGACATGTATTTAGAAGTTATTGGAAGAGCTGTCTAGGAAGAGGGAACATCGACACCAGACTGCATCTGACCACAAATGGGCAATTTACCTCTGGTTTACCAGAAAAAAAATGTAGCAATCTAACAATCTAAATGCCCATTTAGACAAAGTCCTAGAGATAGTCACCATGTTCTCCCAAATCTATCTCCTCATCCCACCCTGTGGATCAAGCAAGTGTCTGTGCTAATCAAACTACCTGAACCAGGCAAAGGAAGGATAAAAACAAATACACTTGGGAGCATACAAGCCTTCCTTCAAGGTTTCTGGCTTTTAAGTGGGCATCATAAAAGTATAACAGAACAGGGATTATCCATCTCTCTAATTTAACTACGTGGAAGGGGCATTCAAATTTTGGATCCAGCTCCAGGGTATTTCAGCTCTCTCACTGAAACAGAGCATGGCCCTGTGGTCTATGCCCCCCCCATGTCCTCAGCCTGCCTTTTGTCTGTGGAAAAACTTAGCCAAAGAATAAGATTAATCAGAGAAGTAAGAAAATGCAGAAGCAAAGAAAAGCAGTCAACAGGACAAAATAATAACAGTTCAGTCGTTAAGCAGTCAAGGACCTTTAGTTGCTCCTCAAGGGCTACAGATAATATTCCTAGCCATGCCCTGTGAGCTGTCTTATAGGTACTGAAACCCCCATCAGGCGGGAGAAGTTAACTACATGATGAGCAGACTGTATGCATGACATGAGCTGCCACAATTCCGAGAACTGGCCTCAAGGAAATGGGAACAAACCGACCCTGGAAATGAAGATTAACTATACTTAAAACAATCAAGATGACGCTGGTCAGACCACCGCAGGACCAGTTTCAGGATGACTGTCAGAGCTGCCTGTGCCGTTTCTGCATGCAGCCCTCTCCCTTCATCTGTGAAAGCTCTTGCCCACTGGTTGTCAGTGGGGGGAGTCGGCCTTTGGACAGGAGTCCGCCCTCCCCCCCGGCCCCCACCCAACTGCCAGCATCCAAAATAAAGCAAACTTTCCTTTCCATCAACCTCGTCTCTTTAATGGCTTTTGAGCACTGAGCAGCCGAACCCACTTTTGGTTACATCATGATAGGCTGAAATCAAGTCGATCCTGAAGTTCTTTTAGTCTCAGGATTTTTAGCACATTACCAAACAGAAAATGCTAAATACATAAATGAACAAGAAAATGAATGAAAACATGGACCACATATTTCTGATATGGGCTAAATTCTTGAAAGTCTTTTCCAAGGTCCATTCCAAGGGTCTATTTAAAATGGGCATCCGTCTTGCTCTCTTCCTCTGCTTCATCTACTCTTTCTTACTTTGTCTTTTCTCTGATCAAAGCCTTCAATGTGTTTAGTTTGTGAGGATTGTCTTCAGTTTGATCTAAAAAGATTAATACCAGAAACTTCCAAAGCTAGTGAATTACCAGGAGATTAGTGGACTAATTTAAATGACTTGGTTCATCTTCAGTGATCCCAGATTTTTCCTGTTTATTCTTCAGTGGAATTCTATCACCTAGAGATGTGTGTATTTAGTTTTATTTGTGTCCCTTATTACAATGTTAGCACCATGAGGGTGGGGATCATGTCTGTCTCCATAGCTGTCCTATCTGCAATATCTAGCACATTATATGGTATAGTAAATACTCAACAAATATTTGCAAGAAAAAAGTATCAATTTCTACCCCACTTACTCATAATCTCAACAGTGTGCCTTTGGATGCTTCTTATTCCTAAAAAACGTGTGTGTGTGTTACAGGGGGAATATGTCAATGTTAAGTGGACAGTAGAATAGAACAGAGCTCCAGCTAGCATACAACTCTTCAAAATGGCCATTGGGTTTCTATACACTATTCTGGAATCCTGCAGTGCGGGACAAAGGATGGAAGTCTCTAGAACAGTGCTATCCATAAAACTTTCTGTAATGATGGAAATAGTCTATACCTGCACTGGTCAATAGGGTAGACACCAAGGACAGATGGATATTATGTCCAACTAGTCACCTGACAAGACTAGTTCAATTAAGGAATTTATTTTATTTCCATTCATTTAAATTAGGATTAAAATTGCCACATATGACTAGTGACTACCATATTGGACAACAAAGCTCTAGGTTCAAAATTGGCACTAGGCCACATGCTGACACTTGATGCCAAAGCACAATCTACAATCATCCCAACCAAATACTTCAGAATAGGACTATGGGACAATCATCATTTTCACAAAATTATTTTTGCTCTCTTGTGTCTGGAGGATAGAATACTACCTTCTGAATAATCGTTCTTATTGACTCCAAGCCTCTAATTAATATAAGCAATAACCTTCAAGCTAAATAATTTACACCTCTTTAAAATTTCTTAAAGGCCAGCACAGTCTTATCTGGTTGTCACGTCAGTGACGGGGTTCAGAACATGCTTCCCTGAAAAAATGATACCTTGGCATACTGATTAAGTTGAAGGAATTTGAGAAATGGCAGGTGCAAGAAGGACTTTCTGGGGACTTCCCTGGTGGTGCAGTGGTTAAGAATCCGCCTGCCAGTGCAGGGGACATGGGTTCGTTCCCTGGTCCGGGAAGATCCCACATGCCGCGGAGCAACTAAGCCCACGAACCACAACTACTGAGCCCGTGTGCTGCAACTACTGAAGCCCGTGCGCCTAGAGCCCGTGCTCCACAACAAGAGAAGCCACCACAATGAGAAGCCTACACACCACAATGAAGAGTAGCCCCCGCTCGCCGCAGCTAGCGAAACCCTGCCCACAGCAACGAAGACCCAGGGCAGACAAAAATAAAAAATAAAAATAAAAGAAAGAAGGACTCTCTGAATTCCCCCTTCTCCCTTGAAGCAGGTGTTAAGACCCTCATGCAAGAGGTGTTTCCTTGCACCTGGAAGAAAGGAGCATCCTTATCTCCGAAGACAGAGAGATGTTGAGAGGAATCAGAATGAACTGACTTCACTCATTTCCCCCCAGTTTACTACCCATAGCTTGTGCCCTTTTGTCCTATCGTGTCTTTCCATAACTTTTTACTCTTTGTCAAACCTAGTACAACATACTCAGCTTAACTATTTCTTTGAATCTTGACTTCCTGATGAAGGCCCTCATGTCATAGAAAACTTGTGTTAAATAAATTTGTATGCTTTTCTCTTATTAATCTGCCTTTGTCAGTTTAATTTTCAGGCCCAGCCAGGGCCCCTAAAAGGGTGGGGGAAAACTTTTTCCTTCCTACACCAGCCTTCCAGGAGGCCTGGGAGAGGAAGGGTGTTGTTGCCTATGACAATGGTCTGACTGAGATAGCCAGGGCTGTCGAGCAAAGTGTCAAACCAGCATCCTGCCAATCCCATTGTATGAATGAGCAGGAACTATTGAGAGGAAGTGAGAAAAACAGTGATAAATGGGAACAGGAGAGGGGAAGGTGTACAAGACAGAGGTGAGGAAGGCCACAGTGGGCATAACACCGTGAATGTATTTGCAAGGTTGCCAACTGTATCACAAGTAAAATTTTAAAACTTCTTATCAACTTGGAGAAGTTTATCAACCTTAAGCCCTAAGATTGTCATCCTTGTCCTCTTAACATCATTATGTGGTATTGGAGATGGGGCAACAGTAGTAACAGGGACAGAAGAGTATGATCCCCATTGAGGTAAAAAGAGCCTCAGGGCTTCCAGTGAGCCGGACCGGAAAGGGAAGGCAGATTCCACAGCCCGTGTGCAGCCATGTTTTTCCAAGACTTTTCACTCCTCCTACGGAAATACTCAGGCTTAACCGTTTCTCTGAGTCTTCATCTCCTGATGAAGGCGCCCGTGTCATGTAAAACTGACATTAAATAAATTTGTCTGCTCTCCTCCTGTTAATCTGTCTTCATCAGTTTAATTTTCAGGCCCAGCCAGGGACCCTAAGAGAGTTCAGGGAAATTTTTTCCTCCCCTCCACCAACCTTCCAGGAGGGCTGGGGGAAGGGTGTGGGTACTTGCGTGTGAAGTAATCACTTTAATTTCAAACTGCATTGCTCCCTCACTGTTTCCTGCTCTTTAGCAGGGGGTCTCTAACCTGTTCAGAGGTAACAATACTTTAAACCAAAGAGGTATTTCCGAGTCTCTCCTAAAAATGGCAGAGCCAGAGCTCTCCCGCAGGGCTGGGCGCCCCTGGCCTCCCATTATTCATGGGCGGGCTGCTCAGAACCACTGCCACCATCTGTCTCCAGCTGTGCTGGCACAACGGAAAGTCAAACGTGCTCCAACAAGCTGCAAACCCGCACTGATTGTAAAGACCACCATTTCTATTTCATTGGGCTAGTAAACAATCTCACACTATTAGGATGGTTAATTATAAATAACAGTCTAGACTCTTTTAATTGAAATCTACGTTTATTCAGAGCCTTTTCATGGGACTAGAATTAAGAAACAAAAAAGCATTAGCAATGAATAGAAATGGACCACACTATTCAAGTAGAAAAACCTCAAAATCTAAGCATTATGAAGTGTCTCTTACAAGTAATCTTACTTTCCATTTTAGCAGAAATTTTCCTCTCCTGTTCTTAAACGGCATCAATGTTAAGTGTTCCATCATTCCTGAACTGAAGCAAGGGTTGTCAGTGTTACTTGGACACTAAAGTGTACCTACAGAAATAACTGATGGAGTTTACAGGTGTTTTAAAGCGAAAGAGGAAATTCATGAAAATCAATTCTTTCCTTCAAAAATATTCATGATTGCCTATTGTACACAATTAACTGAACTAAATGCTGTATGGCAGTGATTTTGGAAATTTTGATTGCAGGAACCAATAAGGAACATATTTTATAATATGACACAGTATACACTTACAAATGTATTTATATGACTTAAAATTTTATGAAACAATATTTAATCTTAATATGTGTGATACCTCCGGATATTTTCTATCCTCTTCTAATCAATCATTTATTATTATAATTTGTTTAATAAAAATGATGATAAAGCCACTAAATTAATTTCAAAACCCACTAATGAGCTGAAATCTGCAGTTTGAAAATCATATTGAAGAAATAGCAAGATAAATAATACTCCACTTCCTGTCCTTAAGGAGCTTAGGATCAAATAGCAAAAATAAAACAAAAATATTTTTAAAGAGAAATAATAACAATCAGAAGAAGGAGAGAAAAGGAAACAGCCTCAGAGTTTAATTAAGGAGGGATTATATTAAGAGAATATTACAGGCAACATGAAAGTTGAAAAAAAAGAGATCACACTCCGTCAAGAGGATGGTTTAATGGAGAAGCTGATGTTTATGATGGAACTTGAAAGCAGGTAAGATTTTGAGAGGCAGATATACGGAAGAGTAGAAATGGTATTCCAGATGGAGTTCACAGCATGGGCCAAGGCACACAGATGAATAGGGAAGGGAGGGGTGAATTTCGGAAACAGTGAGTCATCTACTTTGGCTGGAGAATAATGTTTAGTCTGAAGTAATAGAAAAGAACGTTGGAAAGATATAAGGGACACTGGGGGTCAGAGTAAGTATTATTTTAAAATTCACTAGACAATGAGGAAGAATTTAAAACTGTCCATCCATCCAAGCATCCAACAAGAATTTATTAAGCTGTAACAGGCAAGATCCTCTACAAGGTACAGGAGAAAATGAGTAAGAAACAACTCCTGTTCCTTTACTGTTTCTATTCTTGCAAAGGTATAAAACTATTAAGCAATTAGCAATAACACAAGAAGAAGCCATTTAAGAAAATTAAGCTGGCAGCCTCTTGGCGAAGAATTTTGATCTGTAAGAGACTGAAAGCAGGAAAGTCAATTATGAAATGAGAAAGACTAATTGTCTAATAAGTTCAAAGGTGAAATGGAACTGCTTCTGTAGGTTTGCATGTTTTAACTCTGCCAGTCAAACTTCTTTTGTTCTTCTTGAGAAATTTGTATGAGTTCGGTGGCTGACCATCTTCAAGGCCAGTTCAGCATTCCTTGGCCGTGATGTCCTTACGGAACCATCTGCGCATCTTCTATCACTCATTTTTTTAGGCACTATGATGCGTTTATGTATATCTGTTTTGTCCGACAGGTTTCATTTTAATATCTTTAGAGCATCATTTTTGCCAGTCATAAATTCAATCTCAGCTGGAGATAACTTACTCTCCCTCTTGTCTGCTATTTGCCTTGTTTCACTTTTTCTGTCATGGTGGATTTTATTAACATAAAAGGAAGGGTATTAAATTGTTATTAAACAGATTTTTATTAGCTCATTTCACCATTACATCCAGCCAACCCGTGCCTTGTATTTTTAAGTGCTAGAGATGTTACAGTAACTCACGTTCCTCTAGCACTAGGGAAAAGGTAACCTGATTTTTTAGCTGCATGATTTATGTTTGGATGATTATCATCTCCTTTTCTCTTTTTTTCAAATCTATTGTATGATTTTTCTTTTTTATTTTAAAACAAATACTTTCACCCCTTTTTACTTAAGGTAGTTGGAATCGGTCATAAAAGGGGCCACTTGGTATCAGAACACCCTCACATATTTGCCTAATAATCCCTTTTAAGTAATCTGGCCCGTGGTTAATGGCTTTTTTTTAAGCCAGTCATACACTTAGAATCAAAATTAGCATCTAAATGAGGATGTTTTAAAACGCATGCCTAGGGGTTGCCGATTTCACCTTTTTTATAGTTTGCCATGTTAAATTATGTAAAATAGAAAGGGTATTTTAGTATTTAATGAGCTAATGCAAAACCTATTGAGACTGCCTCCCATCCCCCCTTTTCCCTTATACAGCCTACCAAATGCTTTTTAAGGTATGAGAAATGGCCATGAATTTTAAAGCTTGTGTCAGAATGCAGAGAACCCTTTAGTTCTCAGCAACTACCACCCCTCATCAAAAGCAAGGTATTACTAGGAAAACGCTAAGTGCTGGGGATCTGGTCACACATTGTTATCTGATGTTGTGCACAATAAAATTAATCCATTTAGTATTTGATTTTTCTAGAAAATTTTATTCTGGTTTACATAGTGTCACAATTCAGTTAGCCAAAAAATATTTTACGAGGTAAATCAAGAAATGATGACACAACCAGAAGAAAAATGAAATATCCGTTCAAAAATATCCAAAGAACATTTAAAAAATTATGGTCAGAGAAGTATATTATGAAGTATAAACAAGGCAGGGGTTGTAATTAGAGACCAGTGTATTTTAGCTGGACATCAAGAACATTTCCAGAAAATTAGATCTATCTAGTTTGGTCTTACAAGAGAAAGAGGAGTTCCATTGTTTAACTCATTTAGAAATAGATGACACCAAATGATAAGGACTACGGCATAGAAGAGGGAAGAAGGGAATGATTAGATGAACTGATATATTGCTTCTTTCTGTAATTCCAAAGATCCTGTTTTGTAGTGTAGAAAAATCAAGATAGAAGAGATTCTATGTGAGATTTGATAAAGATGACTATGATGATGATGATTTCTGCTTAAATAATAAAGCAATCTTTAGTGGAAAGATCCTAGGGAAAAAAAATATGTGTAGAGCAAAACCAAAAGAGATTTGATAGTGATGAAGGCTTAAGCCATTAATAGCAGTCTGGAATTTCAAAGCACTGGGATCTAGGGTGATTATTTTACTCCATTTCTCCTCTGTTTCTCTTCATTTCCTGGGCTGTTTTTGTCTCCCCTCATCCACTCCCTCACTCCCTACACAATCTCTCCGCTCATATCTTTGCACCAACTTCTTGTTCACTTTACGATATCAACGCCACTTTTCATTTAATTGTTTTTTGCTGGACGAAAGCTAACGTGACACCATCTTCATAGAAAATCACATTTTGCCTCCTCTTCTGAATATTTTTTATTTAAAATATTTTTCTTTTTATGGTATTTTCAGTGGATGATTAAATCAGACTCATTTTTTGTAATGGACAAAATATACAGCTGTATCTAGGTTTAGAAATTAAGATTTTTCCATTCTTCCTGTATCACTAATCACTTCTTAGAAATGGTTACTAACAATATTTTGGTACATAGTGTATGTTCATGCAAACATTCCCATGTATACATGAGTGTGAGTATACTATTTTTACACAGTATCAATTAATTCTCTGCTAATGGAGATTTATATTGGTTCCAATATCATACTATTACACATGGCATTCGGACTATCATCTTTGAATTTAAATATATGCTGAGACAAATATAAAATATTTATTGGGTTACATCTCTAAGTTTGATTTTTTTCCCAAAAAGCTTGAACTAATGGCCCAAGTGTATATGAAACTTGCTGTTTCACATTCATATTTCACCAAGAGAGAATGAGTATTATCAATCTTTTAATCTTTGACCATCTAATATTTGAAAATTATTATCATCTTAATTTGTGTTTTTCTATTATGTATAGCATTATGCTTTTTTGTGTGTTTATTCCTTTTCTTTGGACAGCCTTATTTAGATCTTTTGCCCATTTCATTGTTAGTTTCTCATCAGTGGGTGAGAGTTCCTTGTACATTACGTGTACTAGTTTTTTGTGTGGCAAACAATTTTTAGAATGTTGTTTGCTTTTGAAGTTTTGTTTATTTTTATAGAGTCAAATTTATTAATCCTCTTTGTGTTATGGTTTTTTATATATATACATTTTTAATTGGAGTATAGTTGCTTTACAAGGTTGTTTTAGTCTCTGCTGTAAAATGAAGTGAATCAGCTATACGTATACATATATCCCCTCCCTCTTGGACCTCAGCTTAGTGCTCTGTGATGACCTAGATGGGTGGGATGGTGAGGGGTGTAGGAGGGAGGTGCATTATGGTTTTTATTTTTCATGTCATGCACACAAAAGTTTTCCTTGACATAGTGTTTTAATTTTCAATAGAATCACTTAGTCCTTGTTGCTACCACTGTACTGCCTCTTCTATAGGACTAGGAAGTTATATAGTTATCTGTTTCCATCTCTAGATTGTGAGTTCCAAGAGGGCAGGGATTATGTCATGTTTGTTTTTATATTCTAGTTAGTTGAGAAGACAAAATATCATGACATATAAATAGTAGCTGGTAAATGAATAAGGAAATGAACATAAATAAATATAAATAAACTAGTGAATGAATGAAATAAGGTTTAAAGTTTCGCCTCAGCATGATCACCATGAAATGAACACATAACCTTGCTATGGAACTAATCACATTCACTTATAAAATCATAAAGTTTTAATTCCTCAAATTCACCATTATCTAATAATCATTTTCTACAGTGCAGTTTAAAATTTTTCCATTAATCTTTTCTATATCTCTAATTTTAATGTCTTTTGCCTGTTTCTTTTTTATTGTAATTATTTTTCTCATTTCATAAGTTGTATAGTCTTGTACTCTTCTTTTTATTTTAGGAGGCATAGTACTTTATTAGACAAAATGCTCTGCTAGTAAGCTGAAGTAGCTTTTAAAAAGTGCTGGACTTCCCTGGTGGTGCAGTGGTTAGGAATCCGCCTGCCAATGCAGGGGACGTGGGTTCAAGCTCTGGTCCGGGAAGAGCTACTCCACACGTGGCGGAGCAACTAAGCCCGTGCACCACAACTACTGAGCCCGCGTGCCACAACTACTGAAGCCCGTGCGCCTAGAGCCCGTGCTCCACAACAGGAGAAGCCACCGCACCACACACCCCAACGAAGAGTAGCCCCCGCTCGCCGGAACTAGAGAAAGCCCGCCCGCAACAACGAAGACCCAACTGGCCAGGCATAGTTCAGAGAGACACGTCTTGGGATAATCACTGTAGCTGTGGTGACGATATACACTGATTGGGTGATTATGGGCCCTGTGACCCCTGAAGAATAAATTCCATTATCAAAAAGGATAAAGTGATGTTATAAAAGTCTCAGCAAGTGCCCTGGTTAAAACCTATGGATCTGAAGTCAGACAGACCTGTGTCTTGCAATGCTTTGTAACTTAAACTTCCTGAGCCTCGGTTTCCTCACCTGTAAATGAGAGTATTAAAAGTATAGACCTTAAAGGGATGTTATAAAAATTCAGTGACATAATATAAATGCTTAGCAGATTACCATTCAGTAAATCTTAGCTATTATTATCATCGTCCTCAACTTCATCCTCATTATTATCACTGCTAAATAATCTGAAAGTTTTAGAAATGGGAGAACATTTTTACAAAGAAAAATAATTGAAAAATTAAAGAGAGCAGTGGACGATTTTGGCAAAAAACAAAAAAGTAAATTGTAAGAGGCAAACACTCAAATATTTCAGATGCTATAGATCCTAATAACAATAGTTATAAATCATTAGCCCCTTGGCACTGTGCTAACAGCCTTATATTATATATTATCTCATTTAATCTCACAGCAACCCTAGGAAGCTCCTATTCTACAAATAAAGAAACCGTAGCTCATAAAGATAAATAACTTATTAGAGGCACTTATAATATTAAGTTAAACCAAGCTACATTTGCATAAGATAGCTTTGCTCACTGAGTTAGTTATATGGCCATTGGCTATGATTCGGGAAAACTGTGCTCTATTCCTCAGCTTGCCTCCAGTAGCTGCGTGGATATAAACAAACCACGCAACTTTTCTGAGATTTCATTTCCACATTTGTCATATACAAATAATACCAAACTCTACCGGGGGAGGAGAGTGCAGTACTCTGAGTGAGTATCCTGAGTACACCCACAGCCCTATCCTGCACAAGGAGCCGGAAACCATTTACCTACCCTTGGGTGTCTGTGTTAGAGATTCACATCTGATGTGGCGTCAACACAAATAGGCTGGTCCATCATTCATGGACACTGAGAAACACACAGGTAATAGGACCAACTGAAGTCAAAAGAAACACAGAGAAGCCAGTGAACAAAACCCATGAATTGGTAGAAACCAAGAGTCAGCAGGAAGCATGAAGTTCAAAGTAGAGAAGAGAGTAAATCCACAGGCAGAGAGCCACTGGGACAAACATAAATAGATGTCTAACGCTCGTCACAACTACCAAGGAGGAAAAAAAACCTGCTTTTAACGTACCGTCAAAAGTGCATTAAATCAACTACGTAAATTTTGAAATCTAAGTTCCCTGACTTCTATCACAAGATTATTAAAATGGTTCCTTTTTCATTTCCCTATACATTCCCAAAACCCCCATTAGCTGAAGTAACCTGATCATGTTTCTATGAATTGAAACCAGAAAGTCTGACAAGCAGCCCTATGAACTTCAAATAAAGGTAAAATTAAATATGAAAATGCTTTAAAATATAAAAAAAACTACACAAAACAGGCTATTTTATAGCAAAGGGATATAACAACTCTATGTATCTAAAAAGACCAAACTTCAATAAATATAAAGAATTACTTAGAACAAATAGGAAAAAAATAATTATACTATTTATATTTACAAAAAAGTGAATATAAAATATATTAGAAAGGCATTTTTAAGGTTCTGATTTCCTTGAGAGTTCCAATGAGGGTAACTGTCAGAATATGTTCTCTCCCTCCAAAAAAGAAAAAAAAAAAATTAGCCACAACAGTTTTCCATTAAAATATCTCAATTTCTCCATAGGGTTCCTTGAGAAATGATTGAAGCCCCTTCACTTGGAATACTGGCCTGGAAAAAAAAAAAATCATTAAAAAATGCTGGAGGGAACTAGCCTGTACTATTCTGGGGTTGGAAGAGTTGAATGTAAGTCCTTTCATCTTTATTTAGACTCTTCTGTAATATATTTTCTTTCTGAGAAAGAATTTATCTCCGTCCAACAACATGCTGGGGAAAATGGCAATACCAAACTATATCATAATGCAATAATCTATGTAATTAAATTATTTCATGGATCAGTAGGAATGTGCAAATTGTGAAAAACTGTGAAATGTAATAATGTGTCTGACATTATAATTTCCAATGGCTTATTTATTCTTCAAGGGCTTTCTACATTGATGTTCATTTGATTTCCCTGAACAAAGAAATGTTTCCTGGTCTGCTTTGGTTCTTCATTCCTTAGACAAATGTATGTAGAGAGCACACTCTGTGTAAGGCATTGTGCTAAGTGCTGTAGGGGACAAGAGGAAAAATAGGGCCTCTCTCTTTAAGGAGTCTACATTCTAATACAGATGCAGAAGCTGCATGGTATAGTGGAGAGAGAAGGACTCTGGGAACACACAGACTGGGTTCAGGTTCCACCGCTGCCCCTTGCCAGCTGGGTCTCTGGCTCTTTAAGTGTCAGATCAGGATTAAAATGAGTGACTGTGATGTGAATGGGAAGATAACATATATAAAATGTCGAGCAAAATACTGGTATTCAGTCAATCAGTGTGACTTTCCTTACTCCTTAAATAAGCAAAAAACCATAATCAGGGCATTGTGTGCTGAATATATAAACCAACTGGATGGAGAGCAAGGTGGGAGCTTTGCTACATATAGTTTAACATAGTGATGTCAACCAGGAGAATGAGCTATCAGAACATCCGGCAAGCTTTTTAAACTCCCCTTGACCATCCCAGCTACCCCTCAACTCCACCCCCCTCCCTACGTCACACATACATCTTAAAATGTATCAGAATCAGGTGCAGAGTAGGTCAAACAAACAGCGAAATGCTGAGTTCTGTCACTTACTGCTTTTGGCCAACTCATTCAATCTCTCTAAGTTTTAGTTCAGAGCAAATACCATGATTGCAATAACTAATAAGGACCTACTGTATAGCACAGGGAACTCTACTCAATACTCTGTAATGGCCTATATGGGAAAAGAATCTAAAAAAGAGTGGATATATGCATATGTATAACTGATTCACTTTGCTGTACACTTGAAACTAACACAACATTGTAAATCAACTCTACTCCAATAAAAATTTTTAAAAAAGAAAGCAAGGGTTTTTCATTCCCAGTAACTAACACGGTGAATGCCCTATACTAGGTACCAAGCAAATGTTTCCCAATTGACTAAATAAACTGTGAAATTAGCAAAATTGTAACTATATTACAGTATTATTGTGAGAATTAAAATGATTTCTGTAAAACACCTTCTCAGTGTTGCAGGCATTTGATATTTAATAGTAATTATCATGGTGGGGGGGAGGGGCATCGAAGAAAAACATCTCAGAGGACAACGTAGAGTAGGATTTTGATAGGCCAGAGAGTAGAACGGGCTAAGTCCACAAGCGCAGGGAGCCAGGGTCATGGTGTGTTTGAAAATAGTGGATAAGCTAGTTTGGCTGGTGTTTAAGCTCCGCATGAGCAGAGAGCGACAGATGATGCTGTAAAGTAGATTGGTGATCAGTTTGTGAAAGTCCCGAAGATGCGGTTTAGACTGTAGTCTGTCCATCATGTAAGGAGAAGCAGATGGCGGTTGCAGCACAAAAGTGACAGGATCAGAACTTGGCTTTCAGAGGTTGAATCTGGCACTTCTGCTCAGGATGGGAAGGAAACCGGTGAGAGGTTTGAACAACAGCCCAGGATGCTGGTAGGAAGGGTCTTTAAATAATGGCAGAGGCATTAATGGAAGGGACAGGTCAAGGGACATTTCAGGAGAAGAATCAACAAAGCTTGATAACACTGTGAGGTAAGGAAAGGAGAAGGGAATGTTCTAGAATTAACTCAAAGTTTGGTAACGACGAGAATGATTATTCCATTTACAAAAGTAGAGATGTCAACAGGAGAAACTCTTTTGGAAAGGGAGAATACTTGGGTCACAAAAAAAGTATTAAACATTTTAATTTGGTTTTGAACTTGCATTTGAGGTATCAGGGAGGCAACCAGGAAAAATAAAAATAAAAGTTTTTGATAATCATTCCAACAGAAATAAAGAAAGGCCCCATCAAGAAGGATTAAGGATAGAGTATCAGGGAATATTCATCTTTCAGGGGCAAGAAGAGGAGATAAGCTTATCTATTTTACTAAAATAAAATTATTGTAGTCCCATAGTCAGTTAAGACTGTAACTCGAATTTTATTTATCTATTAATGGCATTTCATTTATATGATAGGAAATTTTTTTAAAAACTACTGGTTGCTTTTATTTTCAATACAACTTTTTATTTATTACCTAAAACTTATCTTTCAGACACATTATTTAATTCATATAGAAATGAGTCCCCAAATGGTCCTAGACAAGTTTTCCGGTTTATATAACTCCAGGAATCCTGCATTTATTTTCTTTATGCTCTTACTTCTTTTTGCCACCCACATGGCAAAATTCACATGGATTATTGTAAGAGGAATGATTCATAACAATTAAAATTCAGTTTTCCATGTAGACATTGGAGATAGAAAGGGACCTGCATAATCTATCATAAAACAAGTCTTCTTTTACCCATTAAATTTTGACTTCAATATTAAGTTTAACATTTAGTTAATGAAAATTGCCTTTACACAGGATCACATGTAAATGATGCACATTATTTCCACCATTTAAGTAAGTTATGGTAATATCTGTGGTATATTTAAAAGCACAGCCATGCCTGGTGGTGACTACATTCAACTTTCCCAGATAGTTCATTTCAATAATAAACTGAAAAAGAGCATTCAAGGAATTTTCAGGATGAAGGTTGAAATTAATGAGACTGGTATGTAATTTTAATAAATTAATTCATTAATTTATTAAGCAAATATCTGTTAAGCCCTAGAGTGACCATGGTGAGCAATATTTCTGCCTTCACAGAACTTTCAGGGCAGCAGAAAGACTGACATACCAAAATCAATTACAGTGAAGGAGACGTGTGTTTACGACAGGGAAGGATAAAAGGCTACAGGGCCAGAGCAGGGGCAGCTACTTAGCTTAAAGGTATTCTGGAATGTTTCCAGTAGCAAAGTGAGATTTAAACTGAGGTCAAAAGAATGAATAGGAGTTGTCCAGGGGAAAGGAGAGGAAGGAAGCATAGCAAAGCACTTTGCCTCTCTTTGACCCTCAATTTCATCATCTATGAATTAGAGAACACAGACCCAATGGTCTGGAAAGGCTTTCCCAGGTATAAAACCCAATGCCCTGTTCTCTATACCCAGAATGCCTTTCCTTTCTTGACCCTTCTCCTATATGTCCGTAAAGACTCAACTCAAGGCATCTTAGGCTCCTTCTTGAAGTTCTTTATGAGTTTTTGTCTGTCTCCCCCAATAGACGGTGAGCTCACTGAGGGCAGCTTATATTTACCTCCATGCCCCTAGCATCTGTCAACATCTAGATATAGTAGGGGTTTGGTATATCTTTTTTTAATTGAAGTATAATTGATTTACAATGTTTCAGGTGTACAGCAAAGTGATTCAGTGTCATATATATATATTCTTTTTCAGATTCTTTTCCATTATAGGTTATTACAAGATACTGATTGTAGTTCCCTGTGCTATACAGAAGGTCCTTGTGGTTAGGTATATCTTGAATCAATAAAGGCAGGCTTTTAAGAACTCTCAAAAAAGCTTTTCTAGAAAAATGTGTACTTCTAAGATCGTTTCTACACTCCTATACCAAAAGAACTCAGTGGAAGGTGATAATAACGCAATTCTTTTGTCAGCTGAGAACCCTGTCAAGAGAGTTTTTCCATATTATGACAGAATTTAGAGTTGAATAAGAATCCATTGGGACTTTGGTGATCCAGATCTTTATCAGACCCCACAGTGGTCACTTTTTGAGGATCACTCTGCTTAAAAGTATAATCATCTGTTTGGGATAAATTACTTTTTCTTATTTTCATACTTCACCTTCATTTTTATCATGAAACTACTTTATTATTCACAGTGGTTTTGAAATCAATCATGTTGATATAAGAACAATCAATCATTAATTAAAAGGGCAAACAAAACTGATTTATAAACCATATAACTAAAAACATTTAATTGTGACGTTGAATCATACATTTTGATAGTAAAATGAATATGCCAATGTTTTACGTGACTGGTGAAGGATTAAAACTTTGCTTATCTAATTCACTTTTTGATGATTAAAAATGTTATCTCCTAATATGAAGGTGGAGAGTTTTATGAACTGAATTAGCAGGTAATTTATATTAAACATTGATTTAATACACTGGTTTTCCTTTTTTGCAGCCCCATGATATGCCTTGTATGATTCCTGAAATTCCTTTATCAACAATAGGCAGGTTTTAACATCTGCAGGAGTCCTTCAAATACCTCGTCAGACTAGTTTTCCCATAAAGGCCAATGAAAAATACGGTTGTAAAGAAAATCACAACCTTCTAGTTTTAGTTCATTTAGAGGCACTTGAGTGTTCAATGATGTGAAAAGTGACATGTATCTGTGAATTAAGGAACTTTAATTACACCAAGAGTGCACTTCATTATATAATACGTAATTCAGGAGACAATCCCCTGTATTGAAAATTCAATCCAACTTCAGTGTTTAAATGTATCCCCTGCTTTGAGGCATATCCAAAACATTGTAAAACAAGAGCAAAAATTTTGAGGCCCCGTACTAGACAGAGTCAGAGCACAAGAGGCAGGTCCACCGTAATGGGTTTTGCTAAAATGATTTAAGATTCCTCAGACATAAATATAAGGGCGTTTTTTACTTTAGCACCACAGTAAACTCAAGGCAGAGCATCTTAGAGGGATGCTGATTTCTCAGCCAGGCCTTTCCCACTATTAAACTAGCTTCTGCCATTTTTCCATCATGGTAAGTCTCTCATCAGGAAATATTTCCCCTTTCACCATCTTAGAAGCAAAGAATGGATCGTTTTCAGTTAAACTGGTGGCTTAGTAGGGATTTATCAATGTCAACGATTTCTAGGATTAGTGTTTAGTATTCACTGCTCAAGTCCAATGACAAAACAACCACACAAATATGCCCAGACTGAAAGGTGTGCAGATCCAAAAAGCAAAGATATGAAATGGCTAATAACTGAGAAAGAAATAGGAACTTAGTTCCTTCTAGCTTAGCTCCTTCAATGCAGGTGTGGGCAAGTCATTTAACTTTCGGTAAACCTGCTCACTGCACACACTTCATCTTTACCCATTCTTTTACTGTTTCATTTCTTCATTCACTGTTTCTGTAGGTGTTGGTGAAATTCATTCTCGAGGAAAAAGGAGTTTACTCTCAATAGCAGTCACACCTGTGCTCCCCAGCCCCTCCTGCCCTGAGAAGTTCTGAGAGGCCATCTTATTCCTGCCACACCTATGCGGCAGCCGGGTGCCGTCTGGAGAATTTTTCTTCTTATTTAGTAAAAGAGTATCTAATATTCTCAGTCTGGGTGGAGACAGCCAGTGCCACTGTAGCATACTTTAAGAGACCCCTCTTAGTGACACACTGTGTAGTTGTGGTCCTGGGGAAGGAGAGAGCAAAAGCAGATCAAGTAACTCAGATCAAGTGTGTCCTCAGCTCGGAACCTTCCACCGGCTCCCCATCTCTCAGAGGAGAGCCACAAAGCACCACTTCCCTCACTACTCTCCCCAGGTCCTCCCGGTTTCCTGGGCTCCTCTCTCTTCCTCCAACACCAAGGCCCCCTCTTGCCTCTAGGTCTGTGCACCTGTTCCCTCCCCTCTGCCTCAAATGTTTTATCCTCAGATGGCCTACCTTGTTTCCAATGCTTGCATGGCCCACACTTTCATGGCATATTTCTATTAATTCTTCAGATCAAGCTCAAAGACGTGGGAAGGCATGTGAGAGCTTTCCCTATAAGCAAAGTTAGTGGCTTCCAACTTTGGGATTCCTTAGTTCCTTGTTAACCCTCTATTACTGGGATCACTGTGTGATTTCACAGTATTTTTATTAATTAGTAAATTAACACAAGCTTGCATTTAAATCATGTGCCACAAAATTTGTGGTTTTAAACAGGTCATATCTGAAACAGAAGAAGTCTCATGCCCAAATTGTGATCCAGAGCTACACAACATTTCAAGAACTTATTCATAATGTTGTTAAAGGTGTAATAAAGATGGGGGAGTGATAGGATGATTGTCCTCAATAGCACTGGTTTTCTTTCTTAAGTCAGGGTACATTTACTGAATTCCTCTAATGTACAAGGACTTGGGACTGCAGCCTCAGCCCTTTCTTTTGCAATGTGCAAAAGAAATTCTTCAGGGCTCCGTGATGCTACACAGTATTTCCCGGGATCTCTGGAGTAACGTTATGATTCAGTCCACAGACTTATCCGTACTTCATCACTGTAAGCGTACTTGGAACTTCTCTCAAAGTTTGTGTAAAGACCTTCCACAGGGTTCCTCTCAGTGACAGATCTGGTGGACATGTCCTTGTTCCAGGTCTTCTGTGATGACACCTCATCCTCTGATTGGGTACTCATCGTGCTGGGTACTTTGTTTCTCGGTAGGTGTTGGTTGCATGAAGGAACTCATAAGTTTGGTGGTGGTATGGGTAAGACAGGTACATGTTGAATTATCATGAGTGTAGAAAACTTTCTGATTTCATATCGGTCAAACGTTTCTAGATACTAAGTAAATCTTGAGTGATAAATGTTCCACAGATGACCTTTATACCACCATTGACTATCATTAGGAATCCTAACAAGTTATCTAGTATAATAACATGCAGAGGGAAAAAATTGATAGGTAAACCCCAAATTTAATGAATATATACTAAGGATAAAAAATGCACCCAGTTCTTTGAAGGTACTTTCACACACATTATTCTATTTAATCCTCACAACTCTATTAGTTTGCATTATCCCCATTTTTATCAATGAAGCGGTTTAAGTAAATAAAAGCTTTCCTTGGCCCTTAGAAGTGGGGTGCACTTTCGTTAGCACCTCCTGCATATTCTGTTGAAACTTTCATCCTGGGCACTGCAGTCCTTATGTCATCATCAACACCCTCCTTCTCACCATCACAAGGTGAGCACTTGCTATGAGTCAGTTACATAATCTCATTCAATTTAATCTTTGCAGTAGTCCTTTCAGGTAGATATTTTTATTCACATATAAAAACATTTAAAAAAACATATTCAAGAGTTGAAGTGACTTCCCCAAGGTCACACAGCTAGGAGAGTTATAGGCAGTTTTGACATTAAGTCCTCTGCCTCCAAAGACCATGCTCTTAACCACTGGGCTGCAATGCCTCTTGTTGATTTCTTTCTCTGCCTGCTTCACTTAACTGTCAATTGATTGAAGGCATGAGGCATATGTCATTCCATTTTAAAACTTCATAATAGGTGCTCAGTATGTGTTCGCTGAATGATCAGAAACCTGCTTCCAAGCTTACTTTCTTTGCTAGATTTACTACCCAGTCTTGAGCAACTCTCTTAACCATTATAAGCTTTCAGGAGCAGAAGACACAAGCTGAAATTTTAAATATGACCTGGAGTTAAGTAGAGAAGGATGAGGATAAGCATTTCTCGAAGAGAATGTGGCATGATATATTCAGAGAGCAGCCTCTCAGTAGGTATGGCTGGAGTAAAGGGAAGGTGTGGGTGGGTGGAAGGAAATGAGATCAGAGCTGTGGACAAAATACAGATCATTCACTATCTGGTGTGCTAAGCCAAAATGTCTTAATTTTTTTTTTTTTTCCTGAATGGTCTAGGAAACAAATGAAGGATTTAAGCAGAGAGTAACATGATCTCGTTTTGCATGTTAGAAAGATTACTCCTGTGGTAATATAAGGAATGGATCAGAGGACAATATTGGAAAGACCAATTAGTGGCAAGGCAAGGCAAGAAATTACTGATTAGAGCCAGAACTAAGGCAGTGGTAGTGAGCGTGGAAAAAGGAGAGATGGTAGTGGAGATAGATATCGAGAAGACGGGATCTAAAGAGCGCCGTGACAGATTAGGTGGGAGAAGAGGGAAGAGTCAAAGATAACTCCTTGGGTGATGGGGTAGTTGTTGGAAAATCTTCACAAAAAGAAGGCCTCTAGGAAAAGCAGGTTTCTGGAGCAAAACAATGAATGTTACGTTTTGGATACTGATGAGGTAGATAGATAAAGAAATCTTAGCTGCCAGAGAGATCTGGGCAGGATACGTAGCCCAGCTTAGTGGAGGTTTGACAAGGTCACCAGAGAGAGTATAAAAAATGAGAAGGGCAGTGGGTCAGGGCACATGGCCCTTTGGGGAAATGACGAAATTCACAGTTAAGTGAAGAAGAAGAGCCCAAATTGCAGACTGAGTGGCCTGGGAATAACTAAGGAGGAGAAACTTTCGAAAGGAGGCATGATTAAGGGTGTTGGATGCTGCAAACAGATCAAAATTGAAACCAGAAGAACTCCGTGACCATTGTTCTGTCACTGGCCTTTAAGAAGATTAGACATTGCTTTAGCATGTGGTTTCCTTTCTACTGAATTGGACAAGGGGAAGGTAATTATTTTCTGTGGACCAAGACATTCTTAGCAGTAGGTAGCATACGAAGCAAATCATACTCTGTGCTTTTCTCCTTACCTCCCTTCCCCAAGGGCTAAACTTTTTTATACAAACGGAATCTTGTCAAAATGAACAGCAAGTGTATCTTGAAGCGGACAGAATCACAAAAAGAAAATGTATCTTAGGAGCCAGGTGAGGCTGCTGGAGGAGGGGTTTTCTTTCATATACATGAGATGATTATGAACAAGTATGAATATCTGTACATGGGAACTTCAATGTCTTTTAGCATTTCCTGACACCGTTTCTCTTAATTGCTTTCCATATAATTGCATCCTCCCAAAATGAAATGATAGCCCTGATATATCAAACATGATTGCCTGATGGACTCTCTTTTTTTCTCCTTCTCTTCCCTTTTCAAATATTTACATGCAGTTGAAAGTCTGAATGTCCATTAAGATCATAATTAGTCTCAAGAGTTAGTTTTAACAAAACACAGAATACATGTAGGAGAAGATACTAATTCTACTCGATTCCCACTGAGATCTATTTGTTATTTTCCTTCAAACAATCCTGCCAATGCAGATGTCATACAGACGACTTATCACTTAAAAATGACAGCTGGGCTTCCCTGGTGGCGCAGTGGTTGAGAATCTGCCTGCTAATGCAGGGGACACGGGTTCGGGCCCTGGTCTGGGAAGATCCCACATGCCGCGGAGCAACTGAGCCCGTGAGCCACAACTACTGAGCCTGCGCGTCTGGAGCCTGGGCTCCGCAACAAGAGAGGCCACGATAGTGAGAGGCCCGCGCACCGCGATGAAGAGTGGCCCCCGCTTGCCGCAACTAGAGAAAGCCCTCGCACAGAAACGAAGACCCAACACAGCCATAAATATAAAATAAATTAATTAATTAATTAAAAAAAAATTACAGCTGGACGGGAGTAGCCTACTTCATATCTGTTTACAATGTATTTATATTTTATTAACACATTAAAAATAATTGGGGAACATAATAAATTGATAAAAGATACCATATTATTCTTAAACTTTAATTCAAAAGATTTCAGCAGGTATAGGAAAATAGTATAATTATATGACTCTGCTCAGGAAACGTTGAATAACTTGGCCAAGTTCACACAGACAAGAGGTGGTGGAGTTAAAATTAAAACCAACAGCCGTGCCCTTAACCACTACTGTTAGTTCTTGCATAAATGTTTTGTGTTCACATCCATAAGGTGAAAAGACCTAGGTAAAGAAGGAATACACATGTAAAACGTGCTTGAAAAGTATAATTCTCCAACAGACATGTGTGTGAAGTACTTGAAAACAGCAAAACAGCAAAGGAACTAAAGGATACATGCAGGGCTGGGAAACATGTATTAAAAATATCCACAACGTATCTGGGTTCAGCTGTTTTCTAGAAGGAGATTAGATGAGAGAATTGGGAACACATGAGGAGTGGGAAGCTGGAAAACCTAAACACTAGAGAACCTGGAAAGAACTAGTTGTCTAAGTACCCTAGAAAATATTTTTTGTAGCAGTTCATAACGGGTGCCAGGGGTGTGGAGTGTGTGTGTGTGTGTTTGTGTGTGTGTGTGTGCGTGCGTGCACGCGTGCTCATGAGCTTTCAAGTATACTTTAAAATGCAGACTTAAATTAATACTTTAGCTTTCTGTTCTAGTTAGAAATGCAGATACCGCCTCAGTAGCAGGATAGAGGGAAATACCAGTAAGACCACCCAGACTTGAAGCCATTCTTCGAATCTCTAGTAAAGCCCAATAAGAGCTGGACTGAAACAAAGAAACTAGAATGAGAAATAGAATGAACTTGGGTGACACAAGTTCCAGTTGACCAGGCATCACCATTTGTCTGATGAAGATGTAAAAGTGATGGAAGGAAACTAGACTGACTGTTAAGACCCAAGTTCCAGGTTTGGTTCTATATCCAGTAAAAAAATTTATCCACCTTAAACTTTTACTTGAGTTAATAGAATTTCTTGCATAAGATGTACATCCTTATTAGTACACCTGGATTTGACATTAACAAGTTCTGACACTTTTGGCAAGTTGCTTCACCTTTCTGATTTCAGTCTCCTCATCTCTAAAATAAGGTTAACAATAGTACATAACATATTATTGGATAGTGGATCTAAGCTACACTGAAATTACTCAATAAACGTTAATTACATTACTGTCATTATTATGCCTGTTATTATTACCATCTTTAACTCCCACTAAATCTTGTCATTAGAAATTTCTGTCAAAAATGAAAGTTCAGGATAAATCAGAAAAACTCTTCTCTCAAATTACTAAGTTTAAGTTGGTACTATTCACACATTTCTCAAACTAGAAATACTGGCATATTCTCCAATTACTTCATTCCCTTCCACATGCAAAGAGGTCACTGAATCTTATTGAAGCTATCTTCAAATGACTTTTGAATCTTACTACACTATTTTATCTCTACTCTGGATATCACATGATGAATACTCCCAGTCCTTAAAAAACAAACTAATAAACAACAAGAAACCTCACCGTTGACTTTCCAGCTGTCAAAACATGTCTCTGCTCCTCTTCACAATAAATGCCCTCAAAATGTCATTCATAATCACCAACTCTAGTAACAACCTTCAAATTTCTCTTGAACAAATGACTCTCATTCTCTTGTCTATCACTCCACCAAAAATAGTTCTTATCGACATCACCTCTCTGATACTGAATCGAATGGCCAATTTTCAGTCCTAATCTTTCTCAATCCATCTGCAGCTTTGTCACAGATGATCACTCCTTGTTTCTCCAAACACTGCACTTGGCTTCTGAGACACTACACTCTCGGGCCACTCCTTCTCAGTCTTCTGTACTCATTGCTACTAATTTCTCCAACTTCTGAAGGTTTGATTACTCCAACTCTGTCCTTGGATCTTTTGGCTTCCCTATTGACACCACTGCCTGGGTGACACCATCTAGTCTCATGTTTTAAAATACTATCCATATGTTAATGACTTCTAAATTTGCATTTCCAGCCTAGACCTCACCTCGCCCTCACCTCCAGACTTCTATATCCAACTGCTTATTTAACATCTCCATTTAGGCATCTAATAGGCTCCTCAACCTTAATGTGTCTATGGCAGAATTCCTGATTTTGCTGCATAAGTGTTCCTCCACAAGTCTCCATCAAGTAAATTCGATGGATATTCTAATTTCTTAGGTCAAAAACCTTGAGCTACCCTTTATTCCTTTCGTTCCTTCACACTTAAATTGAACCCATCGGTATAGTAAGCTTGCTTTATACCCAGTCATATAAGTCTATATCCAGAATCTGACTACCTGGTCTAAGCCACCCCCATCTTTTCAACTGGGATTGTGCTGACCTCCTAATTGTTTTCCTGCTTCTACAATCTAGTCTGTCTTGCTTCCTCCCTCTTTCCAAGTCTCCTTATGAAGATGCTTGAAAATGAGTCATAGATTTTCAGGGACCATCAGGACTCTTTCCAATGACACCTCAAATAGCTTAGGCTCCCCTGACACTTAGCCTGTGGCAATTCCATACATGCCACATGCATGAGCTGTAACTCTTACCAGATTCACAAACGAACCTGTTCATCCTCAGATTACACTTAACCATGTCTCCTTGCTGCACTTCATTTTCTACTCTGGTTTAACTGCAAAGAGGTTTTAAAGAAAAGTATAGAAGTTGAGAATGGGGGGAGACCAAGGAGCTGGCTTCTATCCTGCAAATTTGCCCAAATTTGACATCTATAAAATCCAAGCTGGGCTAAAGAGAAGCAAACAAACAAACATTAGCAACAAAACGAGTCACATCTTTTCTGGAACATATGATCTGTCCACCCATCTCTATTTATCTCTCATAAGTGGGAAGAAGAGAAGAAGGCAGTAGCCTTCTGGACTGTCATGAGTAAAATAGAATCCAGGAGCCTAGCTAGGAATATAAAATGCAAGGGACATGAGGAAGATAAACTGGAACAGCACAAGGGAAGAAAGAGCATTTAAAAAGCCAGCATTTGATGGATCCTCACTTTTTCCCTGTAAACAATAGCTTTCTTTGAAACTAGGGTCTATAATCCTGCTAGAAAGTCTTTAATTTAAAACAAACTAGTGAAGAAAAAAACCCTCTAATGATAATTACAGGATTCAAGCATATCAAGAGGATTTTCCTTCTATAATACCTGCATTTTCTGCAATAAATCTGTATTCATAGAGTTGCTCTAAAGTATTTCAGTATTTAATTTCATTTTAAACTACTGAACAAAGACATTTTAGGCAAGAGAAAATCAGCACATAGCCACAGAGAAATAAGAGTTAAATATACGTACTAAAAACACATGCAGGACACAACTATCCTCCCCTGACTTTCTTCTGGCAGAGATAGCACCTAGGATGGAGAGTGAAGGGCCAGATACTCACTTTCTCAGCCTCCCTTGCAGCTAGAGCCTGGGTATGTGACCCATTCCAGTTCAAAGGGCCTGCAGGGAAATCTGCTGAGTGAGGGGGGATGAAGGATAGAGCGCAGAGTTCCTGAGAGACGCTTAGCTCCATATTCGACATGGTTGGAAGGACGTGATGCCTGGGGCTGCTGCAGCCACCTTGACCACCATGAGTCATAACATCACTGTAGCACTGAGGAATGTGGACCTGAAGGATGGCAAGAGCCTGAGTCCTTACTGACTTCAATGAGGCACTGAGCTGCTCCACAGCCCACTCCTTATTATGTAGAGAGTAATTCATTCTTACTGCTAAAGTCCCTTGAAGTTTGGATATTTTGTTAAATTAAGCAGCCAAAAGCAACCTACCTACTAATGAATCAAGCTATGCATTTAGGCCAGAGTTTCAAACTGTCAAATTCTAATAAGCAAGGACATTTCACTTGCTGTTAATACAATTACTTTTTGTCTCAAGATAAACAATGATTCCTACCTACTTCACACATTTATATGTGTTTAAGGTGATTATAGACATAAAAGTAAGTGATAGTGTGATGAATAAGATGATCATGACTCCTGGCAGGATATAGCTATTGGAATAGACTAGGGTTTCTTGGAAGATTAGTTCCTAAAGATGCTCCCAAAGAAAGTTGCCTTCAAGGCCATGTAAGTTTAGGAAATGTTTCTTATTATAACCTGTTGTAAAGGTTCAAGTGCATATTGACAATAAAGACACTGAGATGCCCAGCTGTTTAAAAACAAGAAAACAAATTAACTTTACCCTATAATTTCCCCCAATTTTTTCAGAGACCATTTATTAGCATCCCAGAAACCTGGCTGATTGAAGTCCCTCTCAGCTCCAAAGTTCTACAATTACAGATACTTGCTAGTTGTGTCAGCTTGTTGTGATACTGTTACTAGGACATATGCCCGTGCATATACCTCTGGTCAACTAGAGTGTTTATGAGGGCAGGTTTTGGATAAGCGGATGTTCCATAGGGTTTACTCCCAACACTCAAGCACACTTAATGTGCACATTTCACCCAGGACAATGGCTTCTCAAACCTCTCACTATATCTGCGTACAAGGACATAGGAAATCAAAGGTGGGTCAGGCTCCACTGACAAGTAGGCTACTCTGTAAGGGCCCTTCTAACACTTTCAATCATCTGTGTTCTGTATCCAATGCAGTAATTTGTAATGTGTGCCCATCTATTTTTTCAGCTCTACATTCTAGTTCTAGATATGAGACTTAGTCATATTGCTCAAATAACTATCAAATATGGGACAGTCACTCCAGCTCTCTGGGCCTCAGTTTCTTGAGACCTGTAAAACCAAACTCTGTTGTTCAACATTCATTATCTGGCATGGGAAAATGTTTCAGTCTGTGGCTAGTTAGTTTAACTGATTAGTTTATGCTCCCAATGATGCCACTTTTGAGAATTAAGCTCCATTTATCAGATGACCCAGAAGTTAATAACATGTCAAGAATAAATTTGTTCTTTCCTCTTTTTTATTAGAAGACTAATTCTATCAAAAGGTTGCTTGGAAAATACTGAAACAGAATGGAAAATTTCAAATATGTTTTTCTTTAAAAGTGAATGGGTTAATGGATACAGAGTTTTAGTTTGGGAAAATCATGAAGTTCTGGAGGTGGATGCTGGTGATGTGAATGTACCTAATTATACATGTCACTAAAATATACATTTAAAAATGGTAAAATAGTAAATTTATGAATATTGTGCCAAAACTTAATAAAGTGAAACATTATTATGAAAGTATATTTTATTTCCATCTCTTTACATACGAGAAAATGACATAAAACAATTTTGCTATAGCTGTATATCCACATACAAAAGAATAAAATTGGAACCTTATCATTCACCATACTCAAAAATCAACTCAAAATGGATTAAAGATTTACACGTAAGACCTGAAACTGTAAAACTCCTGGAAGAATCCACTGCTTAAAAAAAAACAATCTATAGAGATCACTGAATATGTCATTAGTTCCTTAAGGATAGGGACCATATTTATTACTTCTGTATTTCACAAAATTTAGAAGAGTGCCAACAGCATCACAGACATTCACAGAGAATTGATTAATAAAGAATTCACAAGAAATTGATCTGAGTTTAAACTGAACAACCAGACTTCAATGAAGTAACATCTAGTTAAACTCCTAATCAGTCACATTGTCACAGGAAAATTGTGGTGATGGTGGTGATTCTTTCTTTTCATATTCAGTATGCTATCTAGTTCGCCTCTACAAGTACTAGAGAAACTTAGAACTGTATTTCATGGTAATTTTCGAAAGAAAATCTCTCAAAACCCCCAGTTCCAGAGGTTTTTATAATGACAGCATCAGCTCATCACTTTGACATTATACATGAATGTAATTTTTTTTTAAATGCCCAAGAAAAATTTTATGTTGACCCTATGCAAAGAATGGTTGTTGGCCAAGTCATCCACTTAAAAGTCATCAGCTATTCTTCAGAGTACCCAGGAGATCTTTAATTACTGTGTTATACCACATAACAACAAATCAGTTAACACCAATTAAGAAGCACTAGATATAGCTCTAAAGTTTTTAACCAGTCTTGGAGTGTTGAGATTCCTACAAGACAGTGTGGTTCTAATATCCACGTCATCTATGGCTTATATTTTGAGCAGAAAAATTTGTAAAAATGTCCTGGTCTCACTGACAAATATATAAAACAACCAAGGAGAGGATCAAGGCTATTCCAATTTAGTAGAATAAAAATTGTTCACAAGACTGAACTCCTCAGTTACACATATAGTAAAACAGGTAGCAGCTATGGCCCCCTCCTGAACTTCTGTCCCCACCCACCCCTGGAAATATGTTTGCTGGTTAATTTGTCAGTATTGTCCTCAAACAAAGAGCCCCGTTTTATTGGCAGGTGTGGACAAATCTTGGAAAAGCTACACAAAAAGAACTCAATAAAAAAAGAGAGATGGCCTTGCTGAGAAGGTAGTTCTTTCTGATTTTCTGTAATAGACTTCACTTTGCCATGAAATTAAATTTATAGTATATCTGCTAGACACTGGGACTCCAACAAAGCTTCGCTATTCCCTGACTTGACATTAAAGCAGGCATTTTCATGGGGAGGCCATTTCAAGCCAAATAACTGGTTATGTGAACCGCTTACAGAAAGCCTTTATTTAAAAAGAAAATGGATAGGGGCTGCCATTTCCAGAAACCATGAGTATACAGGCCCACATTCAAATTTTGTTTTCCTTTGAGAATACTCTTAAAAAGACAGATGTAACATTAGACAATGGGAAGCTTTAGGGCCTACTAAAACACCTCTGTGCTTATTATTCTGACGCATAATCTAGCATTTATCAGGTGGCAGGCTACAAATGGAACAGCAATATCTTATTTCAATAGCAGGTGATCCCATCATAATAAAAATCCAGCCTGTGATTTCAGCTCTGGGGTGGATACTGCATCAGGCGGTGTGGAGTGCTGAACGAAATCCATGAAGAGATCCACACCAAGAAAGTACCCACTCCTGAGCCAGAGAAAACTACCAGCCTACTTACGTAGTCCTGAAGAAAATGAGCTGATATTGACCTACTGTGTTTTGGGCTTGTACTGTGGCTTCCATTTCCATTTATGCAACCAATTTTAAAGTTAAAAGAAATAGAAGAATTAACAAGTCAAACAAATTGAGGGGAAAACTTTGGGGGATCAGGTTGGGGAAAGGTGGGGAAGAAAACATTGCATACTTGATATCATGTAATTATCAGAGAAAACTCTAGGTCTTATTGAAGGCTCTCAAGTGACAACATCAGAAGGTTCCATCCTGCTACAAAATATAAGAAGAACAGGAAGAAATAGCTTATTAATTAAACTGTTGGAAAAGCAGGCAATTTCCTACTGGCATGGCTTTTTGAGATCATTTGGTTCAACATATTGATACATGAAGAGGCTAAGGCTCTACTGAGTGACTTGCCCAATGACAAGCCTATACCATGAATCCCCAACTCAATCATCCTTCCACCAGGACATGCAGCTTCTAAATCAAATCTGGCAATAGTAATAGACTCAAGCCTTCTAAGGGTCTGGAATTTTAATCAAGTTAATTCCTGAGTTTTTAAACAGAATTTCTTTTGTTCGGAAGCTTAATGTCACCCAAGAACCACACTCTAAACAATGATTTACCTACTCTACATCACATGATAATACAAGGAAACTAAAATATCTTAAAACATAGCCAGGTTAACAGCACTAAAGCAAGGATTAACATAATTCTTCTAGCCAAGAATTGGGTAAAGAGAAGATGAATGAATGCCAGTCATGGCAAACTGTTTTTGTAAGATTAACTAAGATGGGGTCCTCACAGCAGGAAGAAACACGTTAAGGATCACCAACACACAGCCTGGACACTGGGACTGGGGGCATACCTGCAGGTGGTGGGGAAACACGCCAACCCTCCTAGCATGCAGGTATCATAAATGGACCTGCTCTCCTGAGAAGAAGCTTTGGACCAAACTTTGACAAAGACACATGGAATGAAGGCGCTGGAAGGTATCTCAGTGTGGCTTTGGTTGAGTACCTCATTTTGCATATGAGAAAACCAAGGCCCCAAGAGGTTGTGTGGTTTCCTTAAATTCCTAGTTCATTGTCCAGACGATTCCCCTTGTACAGAGCAAGTCTAAGGCATAGGCACTCTCTATTTAAGTAAAGAACACAGAAACTAATCAAAAGGAAAATTTTCATAAATATTTGATGTGCAAAAGAGTATTTATCTCTGAAGAGCTAATCAGACTCCATGTTCTATGAGTTCTGAGCTTTGTATATTTGAATCTCCATTCTTTCTTCTGTAAAATGGGAATAGTATTTTTTCATAAATTTTTAAGGATTAAATGATGAATCACATTTGAAAGTACTTTGAAACCATGAAGTGATGCACAAACATGACCTTTATTACTTAATCCCTTCTGGGAGAATCCATTTTTAGAGTAATATATAATGCTATTTATGGCAAGGATGACAGGGCATAATGAAGGACATAAAGCATGTCCATGGCTTTGGGAACATTATCATTTGGTATGGTTGCATGAATTTTTAGCAAGAAGGATCTACTGCTGGGATTTGCAAATGTTTCCAGGTACACAGCCTCAACCGAGTGTTTGATAAATCCTCTGGATGACAATCTGAGAAGAATGCACATAATATGCACATAAACACAAGACTTTACTTAAAATTCCAAGTATTTCCAAAAAAGCCCCAGTTACAACACCGTACAAAGCAAAACTCTCTGTGAAAAGAGAATCATCTGCACAATTTGGAAGCCCTTTCTTTTTTTCTTTCGTTTATAAGATGAGGCACTCCAAACCATAAATCAAGTAACATTCTAAAAGTCACACTGAATTCAGGTCCCAAATACTAAGCCACCTCCACCTACTTAAAATGAAAGGAATAAGGGAATGTACACAATTACTCCAGATCGATTTAACAAAACACACGATATAAATCCCTGTAAACTTCTGAACTAGAAATCATAGATCAAAGCAGAAGGAGAAGTAACCATAATTACAAGGAATCAATGTAGCTCGAAGCATTTTGAAAATTCTAGAACGCTGAGTATGGGTGATGCATTAATTAACATTAATAAAAGTTAAAATTTGGAAATTTCTTCTGTTGAATAGACAAACATCATTATTAACTTATTTCTGAGAGCCAATGAATCACAATACTGTTCACAGATTACATTTATGCATTCAAATACCTATTCTGATCTGATAATCCAGGATTGACTGAAACTTTACTACTTATTTCTATTCAGAATCACCTTGTAGCTGAGTCCTAATTATTGCCATACTTACTAGAACTGATGCCTCAGAAGAGTCGCCTCACATGAGAAGGTAATTTGTAAGATCTCTTCAACCTTTCCTTGAAGAGTCTTTCATTATGATGATAGAGGGCCTGGAAACCACAGCATATGATGAACGGCTCAAAGGACTGTGCTCACACAGTGCTGCTGTCGGCGCCTCTATTAGCATGGTTTCCTGTACTCTGATTATTTGCTTATATATATGTTTCTCCACCTAGACTGAAATTTTTCCAGAAAAGGGGATGTGTTGCATTCATTTCCATATCCATACATCTGAACATACAACCTGATATGTGGTTGATGCTCAATAAATTTTGTAACAGAAGAAAGTTAGTCGATTAGTAGATTAGTTACAAAAAGATAGATTTTGATTCAACACAGGGGAGAACACCAAAAATGTATCAAAAGAGTAGAAGTCCAGCCAATCCTATCTTTAGTCAATAGCTACAGAACCAAAACGGTGCAGAGAGGAAGCCCTGGTTAGGTACAGGGTTATGTGAGAAGACTTCACTGGAATGTACAACTCAACTCTGAAGTTCTATCACTTTCACAGACACTGTGTGTTGACAGGTATTACATTTCCCTCCCCGCGATCCACACTGACATATTCTAAATGTTTTTCATACATTATTCTTTACATCTTTCCAAATTGTTTATTCTTCCACAAATTAGTTTTTAATACCCCAAAAGAAAAAAAAAGGGTAAAGCATTCCTGAACTACTTTGAGGATAAAAAAATCATAGCAGTGCAGGTATATATCCAACTATGAGAAATGAACACCTGTTAAATACATAAATATGAAAAACTTTCTGCTTTCAATGCCTGAATTTGATTTCTTGATCATATGAGCAACTTAAATGTGCCTCATAACAATTTTAAAACCTCAATGAATATAAATCGACAGACTGCAAGCTTGACTTTTCCAGACACTGCCTTCTAGAAAGGATTTTTTTTAACTGTGCCCTTTGTTCTTCATTCTCATCAAAGAATTAGAAGCTTTGAGAGAACTTACTTGAACTTATTTACAAAATAGAAACCGACTCACAGACTTAGAGAACAAACTTATGGTTACCGGGGGGAAGGGTAGGCCGGAGGGACAGACTGGGAGTTTGGGATTGACTTGTACACACTGCTATATTTTAAATAGATAACCAACAAGGACATACTGTATAGCACAGGGAACTCTGCTCAATATTCTGTAATAACCTAAATGGGAAAAGAATTTGAAAAAAAATAGATACATGTATATGTATAACTGAATCACTTTGCTGTACACCTTGAAACTAACATTGTTAATCAACTATGCTCCAATATAAAACAAATTTTTTTTTAAAAAAAGAAGCTTTGAGAAGTTTATATAAATGTAGCATTACCTCACTGACATAGTGCACAGAATACTGGATTAGAAGCTGAGAAACAAACTTTCCCATGAAAAATACTCTGTCCACTTGAATTCTAAACTGAACAGGCTTTTAACTCAGACCTTTCCACTTCAATCCTTGGTATATGAACAAACAGAAGTAAATACAGCAGTTAAACCTGGAGCAGAGAGAAAAAAAAAATGGCCTGAATAAAAGCATAGAAATTAAAACAAAGTTGGGAAGTAAGGCAAACATCTTGTTTCAAGAAACAAAGTCTAGAAGCTCAGAACAGAGGGACGTGCACAGCATTCTTTCTGGCTCTCGGGGATGAGGAGAGCAACGGCTAAGAAACTGTCACTGTGAAGAACCCGAATAAGAGTAGTAAAGCAGAAGGGTCCTGCAGATGTGTGGCCCAGGAGAACAGGGGTCAATCCCAAGCGGGGGAATTAAAACACAAAGGACCAGACGGACGCTAAGTCTAAGTCAGATCTGGAAGCCCGGAGGTAAGCTGCCTTCATGTAAGGGCACACTCATAAATAATGCTCTCTGCCCTGTTTAGGCCTGTAGATGAATCCTGTTCTTTACCAAAAGGAGAGAGAAGATGCTATGATCAACACAAATGTTGACATATGCAATATGTTTTACATGTGGGCCAGGAGGAGCAAAGCGTGCTCTCTCCTGCTGATTTGGGGCTTTGAGGATGTGTGTGGGGTAAAGTGGCACTAAAAAGGATCTCAGATTCACACAATCAGTCAGGGATGATAGTCAAAATACTCAATAGCTAGAATAACAGGAGCATCTACCAATCAGGACAGACACTCTAAAATTAGAACACCAGCTATGAAAGACAGTACCAGGGTACAGTCCATACCTTCTGAATAACAGCTCTGCCATCAGCTCATAAACCCAGCTCTTAGGATGAAGAAGGCTTCCCTGACTCAGTCTCCTGCTGCCAAAGGCCTACCATGTCCTGGACTTTTTTTTTACATCCAGTGTCCCCTTGAAGTTGATTTCAACCTGCTTTAGGGAAGGGCATAAAGCAGATCGTACATGGTGGGTAGAAAATAAAATATTATTTGCCCCAAGTTTTGAAAATGTATAGAATATACATATGATAGGAGAATAAATATGGAAAAGAGTAAATGTAACAGAAAGAAGAATATATAGAAGCTTTATCAGAACAACCAGGTGGAAGTGGGGAAAGGAAATTAACAGTTATTTGGTTGTTTGGTAGTTTTTCTTACTGGACTGGCCTTTAAGTTAGTGAGTCTGTAAGGACAAGAATCATAGCGATTTTACTTAAGAATCATTGTATGCATAGTGCTTAGAACATAGCAAAACTCAATAAAATTGTTATTCTTTCCATTTTTAACCAGTAAACACACATACATACACCCAGCACGTATTTTGAAGAACTTCTATTTCTGGCAGTATGACAGATTAAATACTTTGTTTAGGAGGGTGTGGCCAAGATGGTGGAGTAGGAAGACCCTGGGCTCACCTCGTCCCATGGGCACACCAAAGTCACAACTGTTTACAGAGCAACCATCTATGAGAATGACCTAAAAACTAGCAGAAAACATTTTCCACAAATAAAGATACAAAGAAGGAACCATTACAAGACAGATAGCGGAAGCAGAGATGCCATACAGTCAAGACCCACACCCCAGCATAGGCAACCCATAAATGGGAGGATAGTCACAATTGCAGAGTTTCTTCCCAAGGTGTGAGGGGCCCAAGCCCCACATTAGGCTCCCCAGCCCAGGGAACATGCATTGAGAAGATGAGCCCCCCGAATGTCTGGCTGTGATGGCCTGTGGGGCTTGCTTACAGGAGAGCCAGAGGACTGTAGGAAAGAGAGACCAAAGGGTGCATGCAAAATCTCACACACTCCGACTCCCAGGGCAGAGGCAGTAATTTGAAAGGAGCCTGGGTTACACCCACTTGCTAATCTGTCAAAATCATATAAACTTCTAAGAGGGAAGTTTATAGTAATACAAGCTTACTTCAGGAAACAAGAAAAATCTCCAATAAATGATCTAACCTTACACCTAAAAGAACTAGAAAAAGAAGAACAAATAAAGCCCAAAATTAGTAAAAGGAAGGAAATAATAAAGATCAGAGCAGAAATAAATGAAATGAATACTAAAAAACTATAGAAAAGACCAATGAAACTAAGAGCTAGTTCCTTGAAAACACAGAATAAAATGATAAACCTTTAGCCAGACTCATCAAGAAAAAAAGAGGGCCCAAATCAATAAAATTAGAAATTAAAGAGAAGTTATAGCCAACATCACACAAATACAAAGGATCATAAAAGATGACTATAAACAATTATACACCAATAAAATGGACAACCTAGAAGAAATGATTACATCTCTAGAAACATACAATCTTCCAAGATTGAATCAGGAAGAAATAGAAGAAATGAACAAACAGATGGCTAGTAATGAAATTGAATCCGTAATTTTAAAAAACTTCCAACAAACAAAACAAAAAAGTCCAAGACCAGACAACTTCACAGGTGAATTCTACAAAACATTTAAAGAAGAGTTAAAACATATCCTCTGAAACTATTCCAAAAATTGAAGGGGACGGAATGCTTCCAAACTCATTCTAGGAGACCAGCATTACCCTGACACCAAAACTGGACAAAGACGTCCAGAAAAATAAAATTACAAGACAATAGTACTGATGAACATAAACACAAAAATCCTCAAAAAAATATTGACAAACCCAATGCAACAATACCTTAAAAGGATCATACACCATGATCAAGTAGGATTTATTTCAGGATGCAAGAAGTTTCTATATTTGCAAATCAATCAATGTGATAAACCACATTAACAAATAGAAGAATGAAAATCATATGATCATCTCAACAGATGCTGAAAAAGCTTTTGACAAAACTCAACATCCATTATGATAAAAACTCTCCAGAAAGTGGACATTCTGACCTTATATGTACCTACTGAAATAACCTTAAAATAATAAAGTAAAAATAATAGCAATTTGAGTAAGAAGTGGACAAATTCACCATCAAATTGAAAGGCTTTAATACAACTTTTTAAGTAGCTAATTGATCATGGGGAGAAAATATCAAGAAGGACATAAAAGTTCTGAATGAAATCATTAATATGCTTTATCTAATGGATATATAGAGATCTTTAATCCTAAAACTGGACAACAAATCTGCTACTCACTCGTTACATTTTTTGAAGGCTGATCACAAGCTGGGTCACAAAACAAATCTTTAAATATTTCAAGAAATTAGTATGCAAACCATATTCTCCCACAACAGAGAAAATAAGTTAGAAGTCAATAACCAAAAGGTATCTATAAAAAGTTTTTTTTTCTTCTTAAAGAACTTGGAAGTCAAGGAACACACTTCTAATTAATGAATGTATCAAATAAATAAATAAAAATTTAGAAATTACTTTAAACGTTAATGAAAATCTTGTGAAAACCTGTGAGATACTGTTAAACTGGTACCTCAAGGTGTATCTATAGCTTCAAATATTTATAGAAAAAACAGAAAATTAATGAGCTAGGAATCTCACTGAGGATATAGAAAGAAAAACCATATAAAACCAAAAAATGAAGACTAAAGAAGGAAGAAAAAAATGAAGAACAAAAATAACCACAATGGAGAGCAAGCACACAACAGAGTTACGTTAAAAAAGATAATTCATCATTCCTATGCTGAGATTATTCCAGCAAAGCAAAGTTATTTGATATTAGAAATGCCAATTGATGTAATTCATCATACTAATGGATTAATGAAGGTAATTTATATGCTTGTCTCAATATACAGAGAAAAGGCATTTGATAAAACTCAACATCCATTTCATGATAAAAGCTCTTGAGAATGGAAAAAAACTTGCTTAGCTTGATAAACATTACCCAAAACTTGCATCGAATATCATACTTAATAGTAAAACTTGAGTGGTGAAGATCAGGAGCAGGTAAAAGATGTCCATTTCCACCACTTATACTCAACAACATTCTGGCAATCCTAGACAGTGCAATAAGGCAAGAAAAGAAATGAAATATATTAGAAAGGAAGAACCAAGAAGGTCTCGATTCTTTAGATGACTATTTGATATGATTTTTTAGATAACTATTTAGAATCAATGGGAAGGACTATCAGCCTTGCCAGATTTTTTTTTTTTTAATCAATATACAGAAGTCAATTGCATGTCCATGTGACAGAATCATATAGTTAGAAAAAGTAATTTTAAAAAAATGTATCAGTTACAATAGTATCAAAACAATAAAGTATCAAGAAATAAATTTAAAATCTGTGCAACACATTTTTGGAAAAAAAATTTTTAACATTTTGATAAGTAATAAAATAAACTTACATAATTAGAGAGGTATACCTCATGTTAATTTATTGGAAGACTATATAATCTAAGGATTCTCTCTAAATTGGTTTATAAATTCAATGCTATTTCTGATATTTCATTGAATTTTCTATTAAAATGGACCTTTAACTCATATCTCACACAAAAATCAATTCCAGGCACATTAAATATTTAAATGTAATAAACAAGGCAATAAAACTTAAAGAAAACTATATAGGAAAATAACTTCATGACCTCACAGTAAAAAAGAATTTCTTAAACAAGAGAAAAAAATCCAAGCTGTAAATGGAATGCACGATCAACTTGACTACATTAAAATTGAGAACTTCCATCTTTAAGGCAACATAAAAAAGTCAACCTATAAGCCACAATGTGAGATAAGAATGCATAAACAATCTTGGTCAGCCACAAGCAGTCCATATGGCACCTCTGGACAAGTTGGTAAAGGCATCATTACTCAAATTGTTTGTGTGTACAGTTTTGTACAACTCGAACAACCTCAGTAGGCATCATCCCTGGCTTCATATCCCCATATCCCCACATTCTCACCTAATTATGTGTGCACACACACACACCCTTGCCTTCCTCCAGATTCTGGGCACACATACCAGCAATGCACACACTGCATGCCTTCTTTTGACCTCTTAAATGAAGCCACCATTTTAAGCAGAGGTGCAAACTGACCCTCCAAGACTGGAGGCAGGAGAGAGAAGTCATTTAGGGGAATTCCAGGGCTCAGGAGATGGCTCAGTGTTTGCTTTCCTGTGCATACATGGTGATTTATAGTTATGTGTACTCATGAGGGATTTTGGAGGAATGGACTCTCCCCCGTTGCTTCAGGAGTATCCCTGCCTGCACACTAGCATATAACGTAATAAAATGGATTAAAGATGAACTAGTGTGTCTTTAGATGTGCTGTCTTGTATAGTACACAACTAATCATGTATGTACACAACATGTATATGCTGACCTTGAAAAATCTCTTACAAGTCAACAAGAACAACTCAAGCAACCTAATAGAAAATGGGCAAGAGACATGAGCAGGGACTTCACAGAACAGGGAAATACCCCAAACAACTTTATAAAATACGGTAAAGTCAAAGATGTTCATACTAAAGTATGATTCAGCAATTCTATTCTTAGGTATAACCTCGTAAGTGAGCATCAAGACGCATGTTCAAGAATGTTCACTGCAACACAAATTATAACACCAAATAACTAAAAATTGGAAAATGATGTCATACGACAGTAGGAAAATTAGAAGCCTGAAAATGATGCTGCAAAGTGCCATCCTTCTATCTGGGCAAGGTTTTAGAAGGTCCCACTCTGGCCCTCTTCCAAAGGGTGACAAGTCCATAGGACCAAAGAAATACACCAAGCTAGAGAATGTGCTCCCCTCGCCATATCATGCTTGGGGAAACTGGCACGTCACAATATCCCCCAGCCTGCTTCCATGACCCTTGTTGGTGTTTGTCTGAACCAAGGCAAACTATGCTCCTTAGAAGCCTGAGGAATGGGCGAGTGGCTGTTGGCAGGGGCTAGGAGGGTGGGCACAAACAGAGCTTGGAAGCTCAGACTGGGGTATATACATAAGTGTGTGTGAACTGCAATGAGAACAGAAAGGGTCAGGCTGTAGGGACTAAAGGCGCGTCTCTCCACATTTCAATGCAAACAGTGAGGGAGTCTGGGAGATCTAAATTTAAACTTGGCCTTCCTGTTAAGGTTCCTATGAAGGTATATTTGTCCAAAAAGTTGGCTATAAAGTATTATATAAGTGTTTGTTAGCTCGATTTATAAATTTCAAATATTTGGTCATATGGTTTGTAGGCCTCCATTTGTACCCTTGCCCTAGGCCCTGCAAGGATAGCAAACAGGCCTGATTGTGGAAAGCAAAAGGAGGCACTTCAATGGAGAATTATAAGAAAGTTTATTTTAATCATTCTGTATGATACAAACTGCATAGTGACCACATGAATGAAATGAATAGAATATAGAAATAATAGGAAATAATGATAGGAGGAATAAATCACTCACAATGTTGTCCCAAGAAATCCAAAAGTTTTCATCCCTTGGGGTACTTTTCCAAACCTTTTTATCAAAAAATGTTGAGCTAAACCTGAGTAATTATACATGAAAACAGTGTTTTACGTTGTCTGTGGAGCTTTTATTGTGTATTAGACATTGTGTTGAAATCGCCTTATATTCAATTTTAAAGAACAAAAATACAAGCCATTAACTTAAATCAAGGAATGTGGAATAGAGTTAAGAGAGAAACCCAGGCTCCATTTCGCCAACTTTTCAATTTTCAAAATCATATGGTCTGTAAAAGTTCTATTTGGCTTAGAAAAGGTGACTATTTCTTTCTACTCAACTTCTGCATTACTTTTTATGGAAAAAGGAACTTTTCCACTATGGGCTTTTGATTCAGGAGCCTATTTTTTAAGGGTGCACAAGATAACTGGACTTAATGTGAATTTGTTTAATCATCCCCAGGGTACGCCCTAAATCTTGGGTTATGTGATAAATAAAAAAATACTTGCAGAATGGTTCTCCAAGTTCTAAAAATATAAAAGTCATCAGTCAATCTATGACATATGAGATCCAAGTACAAATGAGTGGGAAAAATATGGCAAACATGGCTGAGCTTTCGCCAAAATAAACCCAAACAAAGGAGAAAAAATCACAGATGTATCAGCATTGGAAGGGATTTATAAAATCATCTATATACAACCCGGAACCTGACATTCACTCATCATCTATCCACTTGCCCAGAATAGAAGCTTTATTATTGTAGAGACCTGCATGAACAGTAGTCCTGACTCTTGGTAGGTGCTCAGTGGTAAATATATGTTGAATGAATGAATGACTGAGCAAATAAAAAATTTTTTTTGTAGTAGGTTCACTTGCTGGTCCTCATTTGTCATCCTTTTATTTGTTTTAGGCTATGAGCACATTAACGAATGCTTCTTAAAGCTGCCAAATTTTCTCCCTTAATTCTTGACTTGGAGCATCCTTTCCTTTTATTTTTTTTCCACTTAGAACACTTTGCTATACAAAATTTCAGAGAGCTTAAAAAGGTTAAATATCAGTCTGAACAGCATCAGTATGGCCACCACCACATTTCTCCTTCCTAAATAAAACTAGTGTAATTCAATAAATCATGTTTCATTAATAGCATCTTCAATGAATCTCTCAGAATTATCTTCTTGATTTCTTATTCCCAATGATTTTACTTAGTAAGTCAAATTTGTACCAGGTTTCATCTTGGAATAACAAATCGCAATTTTTAAATACTCTTAATGGAGCAACACGCTAGTGTATCTGGAAGTGGACCACATACTATCTAGCTTGCTTTATTTTTTAATTGCTCTCATTCTGAGTGTTCTGAAGTGCTATGTTGTTTGCCAAGAACTGAAGGTGAAAAGGAAAAATAGCAAGAGCCTCCTTGAGTAAGAACAGAGGAGAAAATTAACTAAAAGGGAAATCAAAACTAAGAATTACCTGGGGGAAAAAAAAAACAATTATGAAGTCATTAGTGTTGCATTACTACGAGTCAAAGTTTAAAAAATAGCGAATACTTCAGACTTCTGTAAATAAATGCATAGCAGGATCCTATTCTGGCAGACCCAAAATATGGGGTAAGTAATTAACCTTCAGGTTGTCAGAATTGATATACAGCCATCATCATTGTATCTCCAGTGGTGTAAACCCCAAAGGAAAACATAATTCTTGTTGCTGTCACTCTCATTTGTGGCCCCAAATCACACAGAGAAAGTTTTTCTGCTTCTTTTACAATGCAGAATGCTGCCTATGAAATTGATTTTTGTAGAATAATAAGACAGCTGAAATGTCTTCTGAATGATAACATTGCAGAGTCCAGATTTAGGTATCACATCATTGCATACTGAAGTTCAATTCATATGTTCTACTGATCAGTTGAGACATTTTCTAAATTCTTGTGGTTGGTTGACATACATTCAAAATAATTATCATGGTAAGTTTAGGAATAACAAACTGATAACTGACCTCCAGCATATAAGCGTTATGAGTTTAAGCATCAGCTCTCACCACGTGTATTTCTCAACTTTAAATGATTAAAAAAAAGTATAAATCCCCAAATTATCTTTACAAACTTGATCTCCACCCTGGGTATACAGAAGATGGAATAAATGAAATCTCAGTATTTACTGGGAATAAATCATCAGTTGTCTGGGCAAGAAATGTAAGACTTTTATGTTGTTTGCTTAATATATACAATCAAACTATGAGATGAACATTTTTCTCTATAAACTTCATGAATTTTCTTAGCACTCATTTTCTTCATTTAAACTAACTTTTTGATCCAATTGTGATCCTTTCATAGACATGCATAGAAACATGCTACTGTTAGTTACATTAAGATTACTAGTACAATCCTTATGGCTTTGTCTTACCCATTAGTATATTCATAGTGATTAAGCTAAAATAAATCAGCACAAAAAAGCTTTATTTCTTAGGACAAATGTGTCCACCTCGCAGAATCGATAATGTATTATTAGTATGCCTGACAGGCTTTCTGCCTAAATACTGGTTCTACCACCTCTTTTCAAAAAGAGCATATGAAAGGTTGTTTGTTCATTTTTATTAAAATATTTAAGTCTAGAATAGTTTCTTTTATTAAGTTACGTTCCATTTTAAAATACTTCAGACACAACGACCCCACCAAAGTATATAGAACCATAATAGAAAGTGAAGGTTTAGTAATAAATGCAGTGTGGAAAATTATTTTAAGATTTTAAGATAACAGGCAACATTTAAAAAATTTTATTTCTTCTTTGGAAGATAACAAGAGCCACGTATTTGATTCAAAAAAATGATTTGAGGGTAAGAAAAGGCTTGTTTTATCTTGCCTGGTAATAGATTTTTTTTCTTTTGCTGAATTCTCTGCGTGAATAACAAGAGTGGCAGCCATTTTCTCCCAGCTCAACATCAAAACCCCTTTCATCTGCTGTCTAAATGCAAACAAAGCAAACCTTCCACCAGGCCTTTCTTTCCAGATAAATTAAAACTCTCATGTCCTGGGGCCTAAATCAAGCCTACAGGCCTTCCCTAGATAAATCCTCTCTCAACCTGAAATCTTCTTGCCACACGTGCTCCTTGTAAGATAATTTTGCAGTAGCTAATCAATAATGCAACAGTAAATTGCATTTAAATAAACATTAGCAGCACCTCTTAATGAATAAAACCTCATCTGCAATTTGTCAAAGTCAGAAATACTGGACTCCTTTGATATTCATTGGAATATTGGAAATTGGAGCTTTGACAGGTTTTATGTACATTGCAATTGCCATTGTGTGTATGTGTGTGTGTGCACTTAAAAAAAGGCTTATTTTTATACATCCTGGACTGAATATAGTGGAACGTACAGCAGGTTTCTAGACTGGAATTCATATGTCTGCTACCACCCTGGTTAAAAATATATTGAGATAATCCTGCTTTCCATTGCAAATTATGAGGCAACCAAGTTGTATGTACCTCATTTGAATTTTCTGACTTTAGATGAAAAAAATGTAGAAATTTTTACTCTGAAATGATAATGAGAGGGAAAACTACTTGATTTGATACTAGGTGTATCATTATTTCTATATTTCACTGAAGAAAGTTATTATTATTAAGGAATTCTGAAATAATTATAGAAATTACAGAATCATTGACTTTCAGACCTAATATTTTTAATTTATAAAGATCCTTTTCTAAAAATATATATTTTTATGTAGATTATGAGTGTTATAACAGGCTTAATAAGTACAATTCCTTGACACTCACTTCTATTATTCTACAGAATGCTAACTTTTGGCTATTATTTTTAATGCTTTAAAAGGACTAGGAGCATTAAGACATATCTTTGGCTATAATCTGTGAGAAAGAATGTAAGACTGTATCCATGTGGTGTCGTATTTTGAGGTGTTCTGTGATTTTTTTAAAAAAAATCCAGTTTAATATCATTTTCTGGATCCTAAATGTATATATTTTAGCAGTCCAAACTAGAACATTCACTTTAGTCAAAATTAATGCCATTTTAAAACTATGAAAATTAATAACACTTTCTATTTTATAGGAATTTCAAAGCATTTAGTGTGGTAACAAAATGGAATAATATTATGATATAAAGATTTGCTTGAAGAAGGAAGCTATTCTGTAGGAATATCATTAGAATTAAAGCCATTTTAATCTATATATTCTCTACATAATATTATTGGATTAGAAAAGGGAATTATCATGTTTTACAGATGGAAAATTTGGATGTCAAAGGACTACCTGTCAATCAGTCAGGGCTACACCCAAGAACCAGGGTTCAAAGCACCCAATCAGTTTCTACACCATTTTCCCAGTTCACATACCAAATGGACATTCAGAGATGTCACTAAAATAGGCTGACAAAGAAAAATTAAGGCTGAGAACGCACAGATAAATCAATAGGGTCGCTTTGACCCCTTAAAAACACCCTTCGAAATATTCACACTTTCATACATCTCATCATTGGTAAGGTATCTCTAAATGACATGTTCAAAAAGATTAATTTAAACATGAGAAAATGATTAGTGTTCTAATTTGTTAACCTTTCTTTCTGCCTCAACTCACAGTGACAGGTATTCTAATGTACACCACAGAGACCCCAGTGGCATTCGATATGCCAGGCATCAAGAGCCACGCCTATTGAAAGCACCAGGCATCAGGGGAACATCTGCTAATGCTTATCTCACTCATAGTTTAAGAGTAAATGGAGATGCAAAACCAAGAAGACCTTACACTGGGAAAAGGTTATAAGCTAATCAAAAGTCTAGGCCTTGCTCCAATTTGTTGTGTCTTTCTTATCTTTTAGAGGAAGAAAATGGATGGTATGATACCACAAAACCCCAAATTTTGAAGCTCCATTCAAAACTACATTAAAATAACTTAGAAAATCGCTGTAAAGTTAATAAGGGACAATATAGTTGTTCGGAATAGTCGACCCTTGATTACTGAGAACGGAAGTGACTTTAAAAATTTGTACTTGGGTAAAAAAAATCTTCAACTTAATATTGTTTTAAAAAACACAGGTTTTAGGGACTTCCCTGGTGGCGCAGTGGTTAAGAATCCGCCTGCCAATGCAGGGGACATGGGTTCGAGCCCTGGTCTGGGAAGATCCCACATGCTGCAGAGCAACTAAGCCTGTGAGCCAGCCTGTGCACCACAACTGCTGAGCTTGTGCTCTAGAGCCCGTGAGCCACAACTACTGAGCCCGCACACCACAACTACTGAAGCCCGCGGGCCTCGAGCCCGTGCTCCGCAGCAAGAGAAGCCACCGCAATGAGAAGCCCGCGCACCACAACAAAGAGGGGCCCCCGCTCACCGCAACTAGAGAAAGCCCGCGCGCAGCAACAAAGACCCAACACAGTCAAAAATAAAATAAATAAAATAAATAAATTTAAAAAAAAACACAGGTTTTAAATGTAAGAGCTAAAACTAGAAAACTCTAAAAATATGGAAGTAAATTTTTGTGACCTGGAGTGAGGTGATGATTTCTTAGATATGACAACAAAAGCACAAGCAAGAAAAAAAACAGACAAATTTGATTCATCAAATTAAAAACCTCCGAGTGCCAAAGACACCATTAAGAAAAATAAAGGAACCCACAGAAGGGAAGAAAATATTTACAAATTTTATATCTTATAAGGTGCTTGTAACCAGAGCATATAAAGAACTCTTACAACTCAACAATAAAAAGACAAATAACCTAGAAAAACATAGGTAAAAGATTTGAATAGACATTTCTTCAAAGAAAATACACAAATGGCCAATAAGCACATGAAAGGATCCTCAACATCATTAGTCATCAGGGAAATGGACAACAAAACCACAATGCAATACTCCTTCATACTCACTAGTTTGGCTGTAATCAAAAAGACAAATAATAACAAGTGTTGGCAAGGATGTAGAGAAATTGGAATCCTCATACACTGCTGGTCAAAATGTAAAATGTCACAGCTTCTGTGGACTTTCTGAAAATTCCTCAAAAGAGTTAAACATAGAGTTACCATATGACCCAGAAATTCCACTCCTAGACATATACCCAAAAGAAACAAAAACGTGTCCACATGAAAACTTGTACGCAGATACTCATGGCATCATTATTCAAGATAGTGAAAAAAGCAGAAACAACCAAATGTCCATCCACTGATGAATGGATAAATAACATGTCTTATATCCACATTATGGAATACTATTCAACAATAAAAAGGAAGTACTGAAATATGCTACAAGGATGAATCTTCAATACGTTATGCTAAAGGGAATACAGCCAGTCACACACACACACGCCCACACACACATGCCCACACACAAAACCACGTATTGTATAATTTTGTTTATACGAAACTTCCAGAATAGGCAAATCCATTCAGACGGAAAGTGGATTACTGGTTTCCAGGGGCTAGACAGAAGGAGAAATAGGAGTAGCCCTTAATGGGAACAGAGTTTCTTTTGGGGGTGATGAAAACATTCTCAAGTTAGATGTCTGTAATGGTTGAACAACTGTGAACATCCTAAAAACTACTGAATTGTAGATTTATAAAAGGGTGGATTTTAAGGTATGTGAAGGATATCTCAAAGCTGTTATTAAGTGCACATACATACATACACACAGGCTTAATCGAAGTTAGACAGAAATTAATTAGACCCTCAACTCTTCCATTCATCAGCTGGGTTATTTTGTGGATGGTGGCTTTTTAATCAATAATGAATCTAGAAATCGAGAGCCCCCAGGATCCAGCCAATTACAAGGATTCAGTAAGTAAGAACATTGCTGTTAAGAGGATGGACTCGGCAACCAAACTGAGGGAAACCCTGGCTACAGCACTTAGAAACTGTCTGCCCTTGGCCACGTTACTAATCTCTCTGTGCTAAAGTTTTCTCAGCTGTACGATGGGGGATAATAATTGTACCTATCTCGTGAGGGTTGTCATGAGTTTTAACTGAGTTAATATAAGTAAAGTGCTGGGAGCATTTGAGATATTTAAGACATCAGTATCTGAATGCCAAGAAAGTAATACTTTCTCAAATTTCTTCATTGATTGCCCCAGCACTGTGAATTCCAAATGATAATTATTAGATTATAATGTTTATACTCAACCTTAAAGACTTTTAAATAGAGACATTAGAAAGTCATATTTACTGTACATGTACAAATGTAAACAAGTGATATTTATGTTAAGATATGGGCCACTGACAAAGTCTGGCCCATCTATGGATGGTGTGTTCATATGGAAAATAGCAAGAGGCCCAGGGGCAAGGCTAAGAAAAAGTTTGATGTAGGTATTAAAAATCAATTTGCATTGAAAATATTATTTTATAGTCATGTTTGAGATATTAGAATTTCCTTAAGTAACAAGTTAGCCTTCAAAGCTCATGGGGAGTGTTCAATAAAAATGTCTTTGAAATGTTACAGTAACACACGAGTAATTTTTCAAAACCATTTAACCTGTTCAATTTTTTAGTCCCAAATAAAGCTTGTCACTGTATTTCAGTGAGATCATTTTGATAATTAACTTGTAGACTACAAGATATTCTCAAATACTATAAATGTTAATGATATGACTGAAAAGTTTTTATTAAGTTATTCCCCCTAGTGAGGAAAAAAAGTGCAGGAGGGAAAAGAAAGCTGATAAACATCATATGGCTTATAAGTGGCAGGGTCAGGAATCAAACCAGCCATCTCTTAAATCCTAGGCCCAAACTTCTCTCTGTTATACCAGAGCATCCCCAAAACAAAACCATATAACAAAACCTTAACAGTTTCATGGTTCACCGACCACATGAAGGTAATTGTCTTTCTAGTATCTGTTGAGATAAAACAGAGACAAAAGGCTATATAAATTTAGTAGCACTCTTAATTATATTTTATTAAGCACATCAGTATCTCCATATATTTGAAAAAATAATAATTAATTCAGCAGAGTAGGTTAGCATAGCTACAGCCCGTTCAAAACTCTTTTCAGAATTCCCTCACAGTTTTCACCATCCACTCTTCAGGGCACAGAAGTGATAATTTGCTGTTTAGGGTTTGGTCTGCTTTTTTTGAGGCACCAATCAGCAGCTACCTTTGAAACAGCCCAAGCACAAAAGTAGCTTGGGATACTGGCTTTAACCATCCATATCAGTTCTTAGTGCAGTGGGAGGGGATTTAAGAGTTCGTAAGGCCAGCTAGACTAGTTGTGTGAAGCCTAAAATGAGGCCAGCGTATGGCATTTACCCCAGGATTTGGGTTAAACATTTTCACTTGTGGCCCCCAAACGACTACCAGCCTAGAGGATACCTAAGGATTGACAGAGCAGTTCAATAGGGAAGGAAAGAAACATTTCAATTAAACATTCACCATAGCCAGTGGATCATAGGCATTTTATGATGTGCATTAGGCATGGCTGTGGGGAAACAATCTTAGCAGATTTCAGTAGTTCTTCCTCAATGATGCAGTCATTAGAAAACAGAACCAGGATTCTAAGCAACCCAGCTCTGACTGACTCTAAATCCTATGGTCCTTCTACTATACCACGCTGCTCTTCAACAGATCCATCCATAAGGCTCTTCAGGGAACTAATGCGGTAACTTTCTAAGCCTACCCTCAGTCCTCTTAAATCGAAGCCAACCTGAAGTCCCAGTTGGGTGACTTCAATAAGGGTATATAACTAATTCTTCCTAGAGTAAGGGAAGAATCCCCCGAGGATTGTCAAGGATAGATTACGGAATTCTGCTGAGAGTTATAGACTTGGCCTCCTGTACCAAGTTCAGTAATTGAATGTCTTGGATGAACTCACTTAACTTTTCGGTGCTGCCGTTTCCCCAACTATGAAATGAGAATTACCAAATAAGAAATTTGGACCTTCAAACCTTCACTAGGTAACATAGAGAAGCTTCTCTAGATGAAATTTCAAATATCTGTAAGAATTTTAAAGAGAAATATAAGGTACCAAAAAGCAGATTAAAATGACCTAAATTTTGGAGAGGAGAAGCATTTTAAAATTTGGCTTAAAGGTAAGGACTTTCTGTTCTGGGTGATATAATTAATTTCTCATTTGAACTAAGTTGCTTTGTTCCTCTAATCCAAATTAAAACAATGACATATTTAATAGAGTTAAATTATCAAGAAGAAAATAAAAATTGTAACCAAAATTGGTATGTATTTCACTCTTTGACCAACAAAGTTATTATTTCTGGAAATGTTATAGCACACCCAGAGATATAAATTTTGAAGTTTAAATTCTGCAATAGAAGCAACTTTAAACATAAGGCATAAAAAATAATGGTAAATAGTATTCAATTCCTGATGGACTCTGCGCTTTATAATATTGGTTTCTGTAGAAATTGAATCAATAATAAATAATCTCAGAACTAAGAAAAGGACTGCTAATGCGTAGGTGGTCCCAGAGGAGCAGTCTGTATGTACCTACCCTTAGTAAATTAATTTTGTCATCCTTCCAAGTCCTTTTATGGGGGAGAAGGGAGCTTTTCTCCTATCTGGTTTGATTCTCTTTCATGAGCATACTTACCATTGCTTTTGTGTAGGAATTACTACATACAGTAATTTTAGTTGTACTTGAGGCTAGCTGCTAACAAATCGACACTGCTACTGAGTGACAAAAGGATTATCAATGGAAATGTTACATTCTCAAATAGAATATTTTTAAATATACTGTCTATTTCTTATAAAACACTACTACACATGGTAATGAGAAATTGTTGAGATTCAGGTAATTCTTCAAACGTACAGTTTCTGAGGGCACTGAGTATGTCATGTAGCCCTCCGACCATTTTCATCGCCCAGACATCTTGGTGAACCTACTTAAATCCCACCTAAAGTATGCCTCCTTGCTCAAGTTTTCTTATTCCAAATATTGTCCCTTTTGGGGCGATGCAGGCACTTGGTGACCAGAGTCCTTGGCAGAGGGCAAAACAGTGTCTGGGGATTCTCACTGGAGCCTTCAGGGAACAGCTGGGGAGGCTCTGGCCATGGAATGGAGCGGGGCCCCTGGCAGGCTCTCTCTTCCCCTTTGTTGATTTTTTTTTTCTGTGCAGGGTGACACTCCTCTCCCTCACATCACCCTCTTCTTGAAATCCTTTCTAATCCCCTCATAAAACCCGCTCTTGGGTGGGACAGAACTTTTCTACCCCACCATAAGCACCAAGGAGCCAGGAACTCTGCTTCTACCTCATTAAAAAAAAAAAAAAATGTAAACATTCTGAAGTTTATGCACCCAAATTGCCGTGGACTATCCTGACAATTCTGATAGCCTTTCTATAGGTTCTACATATTGCTTCTAAGCTGTCCCTTCCTCCATGTCACCTGCCCTTAAAATTTCCAGATATATAAATATGGAATTTAGAAAGTAAAGATGATGAATGAAAGCATTTTTATAAGAAATCAAATACTTTTCTTCTTGGGAAACATTCTAAATTAATTCAATAATCAGTTAAAAAAGAAAAGGAGGCCACTTATGGAGATTCATTTAGAAAATAATTGCTATTTTTTTCTATTTTCTAATACAAATCACTCTGAAAACTTTGTGAATAAAAAGTTTTGTGAATCATTCTTATTTTACACAAGGTAGGGTCACACTTCATCACTGGTTTTGCTAGTAAAATCACTCACTAGCCAAATATTTTGTTAAGGAATTGGTATCCATTAAATACCTCTTTGTAATAGTATACATTCTCCTTTAGGGTTAGGGCTGTTTATTTATGCAGGGTCTCTCAGTGCAGATGGGACATCCCTTTTCAAGGGTTCTCTTGCATAGTAATGATGAAAAAACAAAACTAAAAACAACCAGCACACAGAATGGTGGCATTTCTTTCTTTAAACAACACCAGGCACAGATTATCATACCTTTTTAAAAAATTTTCTAAAAAAGTATTGGGAGTATAAGATAAAATACAACTAAAGAGAATATTCAATAAGAAAAGCTTGACCTCTGATCAAATTAAATATTTCACCTCGCTGAACCTCAGTTTTCCTCACATGAGAAATAAGGAATTTGGATGAAATGATTTCTAACGTCCATTTCTGATTAGGAGACAGGTCTCATCCTCAGCATCAGAAATGATTCCTTTTGTTATTTGCCCTTGACTCAATATGACTGAGGAGACGTGTCTCTGTATGTAATTAATACAGCATTTGAATGGTCTTTCACAACACTTGAATGATAATATACCAAAATCTTAAAGACATTTGTAATTTAGGAGAGTTCAAATAAGTTTGCAGCTTCAAGGAAGCTTATGCATAATATTTCCAAGAGAAAATTAGAGTCGGGGATTCATTGCTTTCCCTGGCTATTAAAGGGATGGGTCGGCTCTCAGCTGTAGCAGTGGAGTCTCACGCCTATGTGAGATATAGATTTGCAGATCTGCATTACAATGCCTTACATGTGACCTTTGACATTCTATTAGGATGTCTTTGGAATTAGGCTCATAGAACAAAGATATGGTTCCTGATTTATTCATTGCTCTAAAAAAAAAAAAAAACAAAAGAAAGAACGAAAAGAAAAACCTTTGGATGGTAAAGAGGTCTAGAAATTATTTCAAATCAGATACTCCTTTATATCTATAGTAATGGTTTCTCCTTGAACCATAAGCTTTAGTGTATCTAGGACGTCCTGAGGTTACCAGGATACAAAATTTCCTCTAAGCCAATTAGAACTCCCAATCCTGATTAACAGAAAGAGGTCAGATACTAACAGCCTTCTTTATCTAGTTCTACAAACACCTTAATATTAACAAATATACATGTTTACTTTTACAGAACCATGAATTTGCTTATTTTATTAAGTAAATTTATTACAATTCCTATAAGAAAAGAAGTACAAAAAGAGGTTTTCCTTTATCAAAATATAGCGTAAAAATGCAAAGTGTCTGGGAAATGTTTCTTTGTTCTTCTAAGATTTGACATGTTTGTTCTTAATGTAAAGGTATAAATGGGCAATGTTCTTTTACAAGGTTTAAATGAGGTTTTTAAATTATCTGTGAATGTAAATATTGTGATATACTTGCATAATTCAGTACAGTTGTCAAAATAGGATATTTCATACAGTAAACAACATAAATGTAAGTTATTAAGATAGTTAAAAATCCACTACACTTTTGAGTATACCCTCACAAACATACAAGCAAGATGATGAAATCTGAGCCACGAGACCTGTTTGCCTGCGTCGACTAGCCTAAGTTCTTGAGTCTTCGGTAGAAGGGTCTTGCTATATTAACTTAAAGCCTTCCCAAGTGCTTTAGTTACTTCACCGCTTACAGCCTTTTTTTTTTTTTTTTTCTCCTTTTTCTCTTTAGCATCACAGTTTCTGAGGGGATAAGCCAACTCAAATTGGGCCCTGGGAATTCTGTTGGTACCAGCACTTAAACAAGGATTAAGGAACGTGTCAGTGAAGGAAAAAAAAAAAGAAAAGACTAAAATATACAAACTGAACTTCTTCAAACAAGGCAGCTATACCTCTTCCATGAATCGACTAAGAATAATGGGAATAGTCTTGTGGGTGACTTGTTTAGGCCAATAAGCAAAAACAAGGTCATGAAATCCATTCACCGTCTCTCTTATCGCCATGATGTCACACAGAAGAAAAAGCTTCCTCAGCTCTTTTGCAGACTCAGGCTGCATGACGTCAGCAGAAGGCCTCAAGTAATTTATAGCATTTTGTTTACTCTGGAGCCATTTGATATGTATTAATACATGCAGCGGCAGCTGTCTCTTTTACAAGAGAAGTGTGCTCACATGAGTTCTCGCGCCCAAACTGAGAACATAAGCACACACTCTAATAGCAAAAGAGGCAGCTGCGGCTGCATGAATTAATATATTATAAGTTACTCTCTCATTTGTTATTCTTTTTAAAATCCCACTCTCTTTTAAAAATAAAAATGCTCAAGGTTTTAAAAGAAATGAAAATTCTATTGAGAACTCATATGTTGGTAGATACCATGAAGAAAATTATGTCAATTTTATTAGGTTTTTAGGGATCAATTCATTAGTACACCAGAATTTTTAAAAATGAAGTATTTATTATTTTCAGAATTGAGGCATCTGGTGTCTTTGAAATGCTCAAAGCAGTACAAGAGAAGAAAAGGGGTTTCCTAATTCCAGTTCTGATGTAAGACTGAGAGTGGAATTGTTCAATAGGTTATACACAAGACCAGAAATTAGCATTAGTATTTTACTTATTCCAATCACCTTCTCAACATAAAAATACTATTTTTATAAATACTTAGATAAAATTGACTTTTAATCTACCTATGAGTTGGAAATAGTTAATGCAAATATTGTAAGAGCTTCAGTAACTTAGGGATTCCTGACTCAGAATATAACCCTTACTCACTGCAGCCAAAAGGGTTCAAGAGTTGTTTTTTATATTGCCTGTCTTTATGTCAATATATAGCTCAGCTATATCTACATCTGTATATTCTACTTTATGGAATACTAAATTACTAACAGCAAAAGCAGTTAATGCAATGCAGCCCCAACATTCCTAAATAATCGAGATATTTATGATAATAGAATGTTTTGTTTTGTTTGGGGTTGGTTAAGTTTAACTTATTGTCTGTTCATTTGTTGTTTTAATAAACTGGTTTTTAGAAAGCTGAGAGAGAAATTCTTTTTAGACAACTGGAGAGTTGGTTCCATTTCCTTGATTCCTTTCAATTCCATTTTATAATTTCCTGTTCTTTTCAGGACTAAGGTTACATTTACATTTTGTAAATATTGTACTGTGAAAATCTTAGACTTCTAATTTTATGCATAATTTTATCATTGTAAAATATCTGCAAATGAGTCTTCTGTTTATCTAGGAATCTTAAGTATTTAATATCTTTTTTTATGTTATGCTAGCTCTGTTAACAATATGGCTCATTATTTAATTCAGAAAGAATTTAAAAGGTGTGAGGTTTGTAACAGAAAGTGCTATAGTGATTTGCATTGACCTAATTAGTTCATTTACATGTTGACCTTTAAAACCGGTGAAGTTTTATAAACCCAACTTGTGGTTGTAACTACTGTACAAAAGAGATCTGCGAACTGGGAGAGAAAACAGGGTAAGGTTGATAAAGAAATATTGATGACAAACTAAGGGGAACACAAAATTAAAGTCATGTACTACCATCTAAATGAATTATATAAAGTCACCTTAGAAGGTGAAATATTTTTATATAATTTTTTCAGAGCAGCCAATCAACCAACTGGACCTTTCTAATTGCTTATTTTTAAGTAAAAGTGGAAAAATAAGTATTTAAGCATCCAAGTTATAGTAGAATTTCATGTTTCTAAAATCACATCTAAATTTCTTGAATTATAAGCAAGCACTGAGTTCACTACATTCTCATAGACTTTGCAAGGATATTACTCAAAATTCAAAATCTTACAGAAAATGTAAACATGCATATTTTTTAAAAATAGTACAATCTTATATCATTTGAAAAAAACAACTTTTCCAGTGGATCTGCAGGAAAATGATATGGACATATGAGTTTAAATGAATTCCTGTGTCGGAATTACCAGGAATGGTTATATTAGGCCACCCTTCAAAATGCATGCCTCCCACACACACACCCCACCCCCCAATCATCCGTTTAAATACCATACTCACCACCCTCATTCATCCTCCCACTCCTGGCCTTTCTGCCTACTCTTTCGCTGAAACTCCTGTTCCAATGAATCTCCCCTATAGCTCCAAACATGAGCTTTCCACAAATGCCCTTCTTCTAGCATTTTTAGGTTGCTGGGTCACCCACGTGGGCCTCTCAGGTAAGGGCTGCTTTCCTCCTGCTCCCCACAGAATTTGAAGAATGAGGGGTAGCCCAGGAAAGAATAGTCAGAATTGTTCTTGTTGCCTCTGGCCCTGCCTCCTTCATAGTAAAATATCTCATTTGATGTTTACACTCCTGTGAATATGTGACACTCTGTATTTCCATGTCACTATTATACAATATTTCCCTAGTCACTTTCTAGAATTTATTGAAAAGTTGAACAACTCAATCTTTTTTCTTCAGCTCTCTTCTTGGGCAAGTTTAGAGTCTATGTGGATTACCCAAAAAGTTAGATTAAATTCCTTGACCTCCTCAAATTAAATGCCTTTTTGCCTTACTCCATTTCAGCCCCACCCTCCCATGGCCTTATTTTGGAACTTGTCAACACCCGAAACTGCCTGAAATCTTAAGCTCTGGTACACAATGCCACATACATACTTCAAGTTCTTCATACTCTTGGTGAGCATCCCCATTCCTACAGCTTCATCTGTGAACTAGGCTTCATTTCTCCCCTCAGTTCTACTAGCTTGGAGACATTTTTAACTTGGATGCTCCAGGAGCCCTTAATGTTTATCAGGACGCCAGTGAAATTCTATGCGAAATAACAGTACAAAGCATAAATTCTCTCCAGAAGTCACCTCCTTCTGATGTTCATGTTTCTCTTAATGGCATAACAATTCTCTCAGTTACAAAACATGATATTCACCTTTGATTCATCCCTTCTTCTTTTGAAATAACTCTTGAATACCTCTCAGTTTTTCAATACCAATTTCATTACCATAGTCTCTAACTATCACCATTGACCTAGAGAGAAACAATTGTAATAACCTCCTAAAATTTCTCCCTATCTAGCATCATGATTTCCACATAATTCAATAAATATTTGTAAAGTAAATTTATGTATGCATGCATGAACGAGTCCTCTCCAGAACAAACGAATCCTCTTGTTGTTCAAAAACTTTATTAATTCCACTTTCTGAGGAACAAAAACGGTCTTTAGCCAAATATTCGAGTTCTTCTCTCGTCTGACCCCAAGCTTTTTTCTAGCCACTTCTCCTTTATGCACAATTCACTTCCACTCAAACACTTCCCTAAGCCAGTGAGTCTCAAAGAATGGTCTGCAGACCATCGGCATCTCCTTGGGAACTTGTTAGAAATGAAATTTGGGTGGGGGGACCACCCAAGCCCTGATGAATCAGAAACATTGGGTGATTTAGATGCATGCCAAAGTCTGAGATTATGTTTTCAGCATCACATGCATGTTAATATCATTTTTTGCACTTGTAATATCCCCCCTCTACTTTCCATTTTATAAAAATTATACTCCTGTATTTCAAAGCTCAAATCAAATGTTATTTTTTCTCTGAAACCTTCCTTGCTTTTCCAGTAGCATCTACTTGATAATTCTGCTTAACAGTTCCTTCTCTGAACTCCCATATAAGGTGAAGTTCTTTATAAAGTGTTAATGGCACTCATAGCATACTATGGGTAAGCTATACTAACTATGCTTACTTACTTCCCTCTCATTCAGCCCATACCTCATTAAAATCTTGATTCACTACCTATTATGTCACTGACATGGTTGCTCTAAAGTCACCAATGATTACCCAATTTACCAAATCCCATGGATTTCTTTTTTTTTTTAACCCCTGACTTCTCTGGAGCCAATGTGCATGGTGGGCCACACTCTCCTTCATGAAAATTTTTGCCTCTTTGAATTCTATGATGACTTCCTCTCCTGGCTTTCCTCTGAATTCAATAGCCACTCCTTCCTGATCTCTTTTGCAGATTCTAACTCCTCCATTTTTCTCTGAAAAGTGGCTGCTCCCAATGAATTAATTCTTAGTCCTTTCTTTTTATCACTCGGTGTACTCTCTTACTTACATACTCTTAGTTTAAGACCATCCAAGACGCTTAAATCTGTCTCTCCGCCTCAGCACTCTTAGATGCCTGATAGAAACTTCTAACAATCTAATATCTCCATCTTGATACCCCACCTGCATCTCAAATTTAATATATCAAATTCATAGTTTTCATCTCCCCTCCTGTATTCTGGAAACCTTGGCTTTATCCTAAACTCCTCCCGTTAACTCATCGCATCCCCAATTTGAAACATCTTTTAAGTCAAAGAAATGAAAATTTTGTATCTCTATGTGCACTTCTTCCAATAATTCAGTTTCCATTGTCTCATTCAGGCTTCAACACTGTTCATCTCCTAGAGGGTCTCCTCTTCTTTCAGCAAGGCTGCCATCTTCAGCCCCCTCCTCAATCTTTCTTTCACAATGTTTCAAAGTACTTTTTCAAAACTGCAAATCTGATCATGACACTTCCTTTCTTAAGACCCGTTTTTCCATAGCCTTCAGAATACAATGCCATAGCTTATCACTTTAGATTTAAAATGGACTATCTCCCACTGATTTGTCTAAGCTTATCATCTGTGAATCTTTGCTCAAAGATGTCACTCTCCTTCAAATTTCCATTTGTCCCTTTGTCTTGTTCTTTGTCTAACTAATACATACTCACTCACTTGAGAAGTACTCCTGGATATCCCTCCAATGCCTTATTTTATTGTCCTTCTTCTATGCTTCTATATAGCGCTTTAGGTATAATTTTTGTCATAGTTTTCCATGTACTCTAATTTCCTTCCTCCACTCCTAGTTTGAGATCTGCTCAGGGCAGGGAATGTGTTTCATTAGACATTGTAGCCCCAACTCCTAGCAGAATGCCAGCTTCCTAGAAAACCCTCACTAGATGTTTATTGAATGAATGAAGTCACATGAGTACAGCGATGCTATCATATGTTAGAGGTATAAAGCTTTCTAAAAGGCAAGTAACTATGAGTATACTATGTTCACTAAGGTAATTAATTAGTAGCCATATCAATTATTTCTGTCCAATTTATTAAACAAATTTCTGATCCCAAATATTTCAAAATTAAAATGTGCCAATTATCTGTATTTTGAGATGTGGATTAGAGTGAGGATACTATGAGACTTAAGAAGCCTAAACTTTATATTTCACCATGTTGTTTCAACAAAAGTGTACTACAGGCTTTGGTGATAGGTAATAGTTCATATCTATAAATAAGCAATCAATGCTGAGGCCAAAGCTTTAATGTATCAAGGTTAAAGGCAAGCTCCAATCCAGAAGGAATCATGATATCTATCTATTTATCTATCTATCTAGACAGATTTGTCTATCATCAGTAAAACTGAAACTTAACAAGTATCCTAAGAAAACACATATAATTGAAAATAGAGATGGCGCTTTCATGAAACGCTGGTGATGGCAACTCAATGGAGTTTGTGAAAGTGTATCTCCCTCACTATGCTGCCTAGGAAAGAAGTTGTAGGAAGAGTCTCATGATTAAAGCTGTCCCCCATCCAACTGCCAGCAATAAGTACATTTAAATTTCTCACTTGTACTTGGAACAGGGCTACAGATTAAATAGATACAATTCAGCCAATATTTACAAAGCACATACTATGTGCCAGGCACTTTTTGGCTACTGAGAATTTAACAGTGAAAAAATTTGTTAAGAACACAATCCTCATTGTAACATGGAAACAGGACTTAATCAACTAACTAAGGTTTATATCACATACTGATCATTTCCTAGAGTTAGTGTATTTCTAGGACCACTCATCCATTACCTACCTGTACTTCAGGATGATCATTTCAGTCACATCAACCTAGAGGTGGTCAAATATATGAATCCTCAGCCACTTACACTGCAACAAAATCTTGCTGTATTTTGTGTTTTATAGGTATTTAAATCCTATAATTTTAGCAAGACCTAAACTTGTGCTTTCTTATTTTATTAGAGAAATGGCAAATTAGTTTTTTACCATTCAGTGTCATCACTTTAATAGATTCACAGGTAAGTAGCAAAGAGCAGTGATTCCAGTACTGGAAACTAGGAAATGTAGAAAGAGGAAGAGATGCAGTAAAGCTAATGTGCATCCACATTAACCTCTTCTTACTTTGCAAAATAGGTAACTCATTCCCTGATTTGGGACTGCTTTTTTTGTCTGAGTTCATGGGTCCCAGAATGCCCCTGAGTTCAGAGGACCATCTTGTGTAAGTGTCACAATGGTCTTCAAAAGGCAGAGGTCTCTGTATGAGTGATTGTAGAAGTTCAAATAGAATTATTAAAAAGTCAGCCCTTCTCTGGGCAGGAGGAAGATTCTCTCAAAGGTCAATTCATATTTCCTCATGTTCAAGTTTGTAAAGACCTCCTCATTACAGCTTCTGATTATATTTAGCACTACTATGCACTAATATTAAACCAAAACAGGATAATAGCAAATTTCAAATGAAGACCTTTAGAGTCAGGATCACCAGCTTTACACTCAAGGCTATAAAACAACTCAGCTATTATTTTTCTCTCATATTCTTAGACCGTGAAGACTAAATAAATGCAATAAACAAGTGGATGTGGTATACCATGGCATGGATTCAAAATATAATCTTTCACTAAAAGTAAACATTTACGTATTAACAATGTACAGCATTGGAACTCTTTCTAATGGGAGTTAGAAAGATTGTCTGTTCTAAACACTGTAGAAAGGAGACCATTCCAATAGTTATGGTGACTGCTGAATTCCTACAGGACACATACCATCACATCCAGTCCTCAAGGAAAACAAGTGCTTGGAAATAGATTCCACAATTGGAAGGGTACAGATTTCTCAGGGTTTTAACTCTAGAATTAATACATGGCGTTTTCTTCTGAGGGATAAGGCCTGGACATGGTTATATCCATTGGATATATCATAGAAAATGGACCAACAAGATTTCATTTAGGGACAATCCAGTCAAATTAACCTACGAGATCAATTCAATCTCACCCATCTTCCTTTTCTGTCCCCAGAATCATTTCTTCATTAGTCACACTTCTACTTACCCACTTCTCTTTCACAGACTTTTTTCTATAACTATGCTCTTTATATGTGGATACTACTTCAGAGGGTGTACAAGAAAAATAATGGAAATGAAGTTAAACCCAGCCAAATTTGCAATTGGTTAGTAGCTCTAGATTTCAATGGGGAATGAAGTTAAAATTACTTGCTTTAAAATGAGTCTTGGTAATTCGTTGTAAAATTTAATTGTCCATGTTTTCCCTACTCCCAGTTACCAAGGTTAAACAAAAATTTGTTGCATTTCTTTGATTATCCATTTCTTCCTTTTGGGGGAGGAGAAGAAAAAGGCACATTTGCATTTAAACTTCAAAAAAATTGAAGGTTCTGAAACTTTTATAAATACCTTTTAAAATACTGTATTCCAGCAGCTATAAACTCAAAGTTAAAAAAAAAAAACAACTCCCTTTTTCCTTCCAAAGAAATGTTTTTTCCACAGTAACCAGTGCTCTATTTATAATTTTTTATTCATGTATCACATATATAGTCTTCAGTTATTCTAAATTCCTAAAATTTTAGCCTACTAAAGTCTCATTTGGGCCAGAAAAAAAAATTCAAGGCATCAACTTTATTTCTAGAAATCTTAAGTAATTCTTAAAATATCACAATCAGTTTAATTTTTGAGGAGCCATTATTAAATAAATAAAATGAATTTAAGATACTCATTCAATGACCCATTGTCTAAGTAAGCTATCAGCACATATTCAACACCTCCTATTTGAAGGGGCCAAGATGGTGGATCAGATCAGACGTTTAGAAATCCAGACTTGGAAAATACTTTGGAAATCATCTAGTCCATTGTTCTTCAAGCTTCATTCCAAGGCAGTACCTGAAGAGCCCTGAAAGAGGTGACATGAAGGCTAAGCGGGGGAGGTTCTGAATGAACTCCCTTCCCTCTTTGGCAGGAGATGCTTTGCTTTAAACTGTTATATATTGCAGTACCAAATAAGACTTTAATTCTAAAATGTTATTGTTACTAAAAAAGTTTGAAAAATCTCTAATTTAGCCCATTGCCCAAAATGTACAGATGAGGAAACTGAGATGGAGAGTTAAGTCACTGCCGAGGTCTTCAGAAATGCTTTATGGCAAAATCAGAAGCTCCAATTAATACAGTTTTCAAGTCACCACAGAGTCATGGAGCCTAGATCAGTGCCTTGTAAGTGTTAAGAGTTTAGAAAAGATTTGCAGGAAGATAGCTAGCTAGCTAGCTAGCTAAATTGATAAATTATATCCAAGAGATTCTATCTTCTTCTTCTTTATAGCACATTGCAAGAGTCTCATTGGCAGAAAGCACATGATGGAAACATTATATCAATTGCATATATCCTTAGGCTCACTCCGAGCCTTAGGAGAGGTAAAATGAAGGGAAAAAACAACAAGTATAGAATATGAGATCCAAAGTTTGAATTTAATGGGAAAGCAAAGAGAAAGCCTCCAAAAGAAAATAAGAAATGGTGTGTGTATTGGTTGCATTGCAAATGGAATGGAGAATAATGAAAGGAGTGCTGAAAGCCAAACTGAGGGTGGAGATGGGGACCAGAATAAGAAAAAGAATTTATTTTAAGAGGAAAATAATATTAATGGCCATAATAATAATAACAACCAAAATGTAAGTGCATATCAAATGTGCACATATCAACACATTACCTAAAAAATTATTTTTGTCTTTATATATTATTATATGTTTCAGATATTTTGTATACCAGACCACTTTAATGGCCTACTATCTATAAAACATGCACATTCTGCTGTTTTTCCAGTTGAAATGGGCATGCACAGCACATGATTCTACTAGTGATGGACCTTTATGATGTATTTGGCTGGATGACAGATGCACTTGGTATATAAAGAACAAGGAAAAGCTGTATAACTCATGCTGGGATATTGAACCTTGGACTTTAATCTCATTAGCCTGAGCTAAGTAGCTTCATTTCCCCAAGGAAATAAGATCTACAGAGAAACTAAAAATTCACCCTAAATTTTTTTGCATGCTTAGAAGAACAAGAACACGTTATAAATATGCATAATTCAAATCAACCTAAAGTAAATTCGATATGCTACTCACAGTTAGCAAATCTTAGATTTCAAAATATCTTGAAGTAACAAATATGAAGATAAACAAATGTGGTTTATTGTCTACCCCTACCCATTTTCTCACCCTGGCATCAGCCATAACTTCCATCTACCTGGCCTGTATCTCCCAGGTAGATGTTTCTATGATTGCTAATAAAAATCATTATTTTCAATTTCCCCAGTTACCCACCTTTCACCTTGAGATGGTCTCATTCTGAAATACACAGAGGAGGTAAATAAGATGATAACATAACCTTAAGAACACTAGAGGTGGTACCAGAACAAGGATGTGAAATACAATAAAAAGGTTTTTTTTTAAATAAAAAAAACCGATAGCTTTAATTCTAGATTTATATAATCTGAAATTGTAGAGGAACATTAAAATGAAATGTTACACCTGATGAACATTATGCGGCAAAGGGAATTCAAATACACATTGCAATATATTAGTTTACACTACAGGGGAAAAAAGCAACAGAAAAATTATGAGCATCACAAAGGCACAAAGCTCACTTTAAGTAACTGAAAACAATTGACAAAACTTATTCATAATTATTGTAACTCTATTTCTCAGTTGGCGAGCATGCCTTGGTGACCTATTTAGCTTAATGCCAGATTGATATTTAATACCACTGTAGTGACATATCTTGTTAAGACAGAGTATAATGGGATTGTCCAAAAAGTTTCTTCAAATTACAAACCTTTGTTTTTATCTGAGGCATTCCATTAAGCTACACATTCCCCAGAGAATAGCAATATTTAAATATGTGAGGTTGTGTCACATCAACACGATGTTTTTTTGAGAAGAAGCACGTATTAAGTCTACTGGAGAGGAATTCTTTATGAAAATATTTGGAATTTCCCCACTCATCCCTAGCTCAAACTTTTAAATAAGAGTTTGATAAATCATCTTTTCAATCGAGAAACATTTTTCTAATATCTTTCAGGAAACTTTTAATTTCCTATATATCCACAGTTCTCTAGTCAACAGCTCGGATAATGGAATGCACGTTCATTAAATTCATGGCACCAAGTTGGGCATACCGTCTAATACTTTGAGAGACAGTATTATCATTTCAAATGATCTCAACATCTTGTAGAGATCGGAAACAAAAGGTAAAAAAGAGAAATTGAAATTCAAAAGGCAAACCCAGTTTCATAGAACTAGATGTGGGTATGGGGAATAAGTAAACAGGTAATGATTCTGGTAGAACTTTACCCACAGTATTGGAGAATTAGAAATTGAATGACATGATAAGGAATGCAGGGATCATTGAGTATTCTGTTATTGCATCTGGTCAGGGTTGGGGCTCTCCATATCAAGATGATATTAAAAAGCTCATCCTTTAGAAGGAGAAATATCTACACCAGGGGTTGGCAAAATGTAGCCTGCCTGTCAAATCCAGTCTGCTGCCTGCTTTAGTAAGTAAATAAAGTTTTATTGGGATACAGTCATGCTTATTCATTTCTGTATTGTCTTTGGCTACTTTCATGTCAAAATAGTGGAATTGAGCAATTACTACTGACTGTGTGGCTCACGAAGTACTTATTTACAACCTGGACCTTTACAGAAAAAGTCTGCCAATCACTGGGTGGACACTGCATACACACCAACATTATCTTTGGAATAACAGGATTGGTAAATCTTCTAAATCATTCCAACAACAAGCATTCCATCTATAGAAGCACTTCATCATTCATTTTGCTACTGCATTCTACCTTACTTCATAAATTTCAGATTTTCTCTTCCTTCATATAACACAAAAGTGATATGTCTTACTGAGCCAAAAGCATTAACTTTGTGGTAAGTTCTGAATGATCTTTAGTTGGCCTCTCTCTTCTCTAATTCTTTTCATTATCCCGGTCACTTCTAGCATTTATGTAGATGACACACTCAACATTATAGCTTCAAATTCCTTGACCTACTTATCTTCAAAACTCTTGCTCACCTTTTTTGAGACATTTTTGCTCATATACAAGAGAGAAATAAAAGTGCCAATCACCCCAGATTGTTTGGAGAATCAGTGAAGTAAAGTCCAGTAATAGTGTTTGTCACATGGTGATTTAAAAACTAAAATTGGAGAGGACCAAGGTATCAGGGTGTGGTACAATGACTCCTCTGGCTCCCCCCACCACTATTCCTCCTTGTCTTGGTACCCCCATCTTGTCTTGGTACCCAGGGATGCTTCCATACATCTATTATCTGTTTATAACACATATTTCTTATCTTCATGCTTCAATGAAATCTAGCTTCGTTCTTTCCACCTCCACCCTTGTCCCCACTTAGTTCTCAAATTTCTAGCTGATATAGGACTATCATTCAACCCCCTGCCATTTCTCCACTCCCAAAGCCCCCCAAATAAAGTAAATAAATAAATACATGAAACAGGAAGTTGTATTGGAATTCTCCAAATCCCATTGCCATTTTCATATCTCTACTTTTATATGCCTATCCAAATTCTCTCCTCCTTCAAGTCCAGTAACATCGTGCTATACTATTTTCTATTTTTCTTTCTCATTGTAATCTGCCAATTACAAAACTACATCCTCAGATTTGGTACTGCCTCACATTCCCTATATCCTATCTTCCAGCATCAACCTAGTAGATTTTTATCAACCATGCAAATAATAAATTCAATAATCTATTACCAAAATTTCTGGAGCTTCTCAACTCAAATGGCCTTCCTCCATCCTCCCAGTTCAGTTATACACTTTTGCGGTAACTTTGAATTTTGTTATCAAAATTTGTGTCTGTCCCATCTCTGAAATATTTTGCTCCAACAGTTTATAATCAGGTCACAACTTATATCCTCCCATTCTCTCAATCCTTCACTTTCATTTCATCTGCTCAAAACTCACTAAGATGTCAAATAAATTTAGATCCTCTATTCTTTCCCAGTCTCTCATCCTTTGCAGCCTCTAGTTTCATGTCTTTTCCCATCTAGCACAGACATCACATTCCATCATAAAATCGTTATCACCAAATGTCATTTTGCCACATTCACTACAAATCCTCATTCTGGAATAAATCCAAACATCTACCTCCTGGGGATGGGCACCAATGACAGTCTTTGTAAGAATGGACCCAGTAGAGAGAGGGAGCAGATCTGGGGAACAAATGATACAGTAGGCATTTTTTTTCTCTAACCAACTAATCCTCTGAGTCCTAAGTTTGTCATTGTTATTCTGCTAATAACATGGATGGTAAATTCGGGTTCATTGTTGACTCTTTCCATACTCTCACCTATTATATTTATCGCTATCAATATCTACATTGGTTGATTCCTTTATGTTTTTCCTGTTGTCATTGAAATTGTTTTTATCATTTAAGTCATTGCAAAATATTTTAACTCATTGCTTTTTCCTCGCCTCTTACCCAACACTGCCACATTAAATTTCTTAAAGTAATACATTGTTCCTATCTCTATGATTCTCAACCGTCTCCCCTGGATTCCTTTGGCATTTAGAATTAATTTCATTACCCTTGGCCTCATGCTGAGGAGTTCCATAATCTGTTCAACACCCATATTCCAATTTGTAATTACCCATCATGCTCCTATGTATTGCTTATGCTTTTTAACCATTCCACAACATACTTTGCATTTACTTTTCTAACCTTCATGCTTTTACTCATGTTTTTCTGCTACCTGAAGTGTTTTTCCACCTTTTCCTCGTCATCTCTGCCTTGTGAAATTCTTCCTCTCATTCAAAGACCCTTCCAAATGTCACCTCTTTCAGAAGGTACTTCCCACACCTGAACTGCCCCTCTTGTCCCTATAGCCTCTTGCTACAGAAAGTGTGGTTCCTGAGCCAGCAGAATCAGGAGCTTATGAAATTGCAGTATCTCTGGCCCCATCCCAGAACTACTGAATCAAATTCTAAATTTAAAAGAAGAATCCCTAGGTGATTCATATGCACACAAAAGTTTGCAAGGCACTGCAGTAGTACAACTGCCATGTGGCAGCTATTACAATGGTGCTTGTATTACTTTGTATAGTAATTTTAGTTTAAAAAAAATGTTAGGGCTTTGGAGTAAAAAAAAAAAAAAAAAACCTAGCTCCATTCCTGACTCCATCTACCTACATTATATTTGGGAAGTCACTTAATTTCACTGAAACTCAGCTTCCTCTACAAAAATGGAGAAAATGATATCTAACTTGAAGGAGTATTTGAAGATTAAATGACATTCCTTTTGTGAAAGCACATTGCACAGGAGCTGGTATGTAAGTTTGATTAACATTGATTTTATGTTCTTTTCCTTCCTGCTAGAGTGACATTTCTCAGAAGGGAGGAATT